>NC_135504.1:42421840-43621840 GCF_052857255.1 Amblyomma americanum | reverse complement strand
ATGCTTTGGATGTCGACGTCTTCATCCGCTTCTATTCGAGCGCAGTGGATCCGAACTTAGAAAACAAAGGAAACACCGAAGTAATATCGCACGTAATTCGCAGTTCGCCTTACCACGCTAAATTTTCCGTCGTTTCTTTTTATGTAACGCGCAAAAGACTGCCCCCGGCTGCAAGGCCGCGCCCGGGTTGAAGCTTCCACCGGATATTAAATTATCATTATCATTATTTCTATAACTTTTATTTATAAGAGCAAAATTTAGAAAGGTTTTAACGTTGTTAAACCGAGTGAACGTGCGAAAGAATGTGGTTAACCTGGTTGGCTCATGGTTTTGTTTTGTTGGGTCTTCGGCGCGTGTGGCGACGAAATTAGTTTGATGATAGTATTGGTTTGGTTTGGTTTGGGAGGGTTTAGCACTCAAAAGAGACTAAGGCTATGAGAGACACCGTAGTAAAGGGCTCCGGAAATTTAGACCACCTGGGGTACTTTGACGTGCACTGACATCGCACAGCACACCGACCTCTAGAATTTCACCTCCATCGAAATTCGACCGCCGCAGCCGGGATCGAACCCGTGTCTTTCGGGCCATCGATGATAGTATTAGATCATCAAAACGACGGCGCGCAATGCACAGAATTTATTTTTTTGTGTGTGTGTGCGCCGAGATGTGAGACAGATACTGCGCCATTTCCTTTACTTAAAAAAATTCATTTCAATGCAAAGCATGCATGTATGTTGCAGCTTAACACTGGGCGTGATCGGCGGCGAAGATAGCACCGAGCTGCCGTGCACATGTCAGCAATGCCCATCTGTTCGCGGCGGCGCTTGTGGAAACCCAGTCCTGGCAATATTAATTTATTTATTCAGGGTCAGGCTTCAGCGATGAAACGGCTTTTACAGCTTTGGCGGTGAAGTAGAGCTATCGCTCTAAAACGGAAGGAAAAAGATGTTGCTAGCCGCGACATCTGTCATCGAAACCTGAAGCGCACGAGCTACGGCTTCCGGAAATCAAGCGAACAGGAAGAGGACAGGAAGGGGAGAACAGAGAGGGAAGCGATAGAAAGAAAGGACACGCGTAGGGTGGCTCTATACACTTTATATAAAAAAATTAATCTCCCGTAACGATTTCACGGCGGTTATACACAGTTTCCTCCCGCCGTCGAGATGATACCCATAATAACGCCACTTTACGGGTGTAAGAGATGGCGGGAAAACAGCCCGCGCAATCTGAGTGGCTAAATGGAGATGCAGAGCCTCTAAAGGTTTTTTCTAAAGAAGCGCAAAAACGAGCAGAGAGAAATGTATTTCGAATTTTTTCTGCTTTGAAGCCACAGTTCGCGTCCAGTTTGTTCTGAATAATAAAAGGTGAATAAATGTCAAACACTGGAAAAAACGCGCTTTTATAACTTTCTATCCCCGACATGTCATTTTTACTGGCCAAAGATAACTAGCATCACGATTTAGCGAGAAGTGTAGGAAAACACACAACACCTATATCGACCTACCGGATCGCTGCCGCGTATGATGCTGTGTTCTGAGGAAGAGAACTAAGGTGTTAATTCCGCTTGCATAGAAAAAGCGCGGTCTTGTGAAATGTAGACATTACCATTCGGGAAACTGATCCGGTGTTCCCGGGTTCGAACCCGACCGCGGCGATGGCGTTTCAATGGAGGCAAAACGCTAAGGCGCCCGTGTGCTGTGCGATGTCAGTGCACGTTAAAGATCCCCAGGTGGTCGAAATAATTCCGGAGCCGGCCTCCACTACGGCACGTCTTTCTTCCTTTCTTCTTTCACTCCCTCCTTTATCCCTTCGCTTACGGCGCGGTTCACGTGTCCAACGATATATGAGACAGATAGTGCGCCATTTCCTTTCCCCAAAAACCAATTATATATAGATTACCATTCGGAATATACAGCGAACTGCAACGACCGCAGAACAGCACGTGCATGCCGTGCTGTATATAGGCATAACTTTGTCCGTGTAGGGTGGGCTGGTTTGGGTGTGTATGAGTTACTTTGTGCAGCCAACATACCCGCACATTACTGTATCATTTTGAGCTTCACAAGTGATTTCACTCTAGGACGCTGGAACAACGTCTTGGCTGTCGCTGCTAAGTTTGAGTGGCACTATAAAAGTGGTGGCTTTGAGATTAACGGGAAAGTCTACGTCTTATTTAAGGCCAGTTATGAGTTTTTAAGGAGTTTCAATCTCCATACATTTCTTGATGCACCTGGACGTTCACAACGGGTCTTCGACCAATGACGAAAATATTTTTTTTATCGAATACATGTATTAGAGGGCTGGAAATTGCTTTCCTCCAAGTGGTTCTTTTTTTTTCACACATTGCAGAGTCTGACCGTGCAAACATTTTTTCCTGAATATAAATTTCTGCATGGCGTTTGGAGCAGGTCCGTTTGGGTAGTAGAACGCCGGGTAGTAGAACGCACCGACCACTTATGAGAATTGGCCACGATCGGAACACTCTTGTTAGTACATTTGCGCTGCAGCGCTTTTGCCAATTTCGAGCTGGAGTTCTGTGACGCACCTTGATGCAACGAAGACGGCTTTTGATGCTGGTTTAACGAGAACCTGAATGCGGAAATATTTACGGCTCTATAAGTATTAAAACAATATTAGACGTAGAGATGGTGCAGTCACTTTTTAAAAGCAGGCCTCAATGAAAATTTTCGCTTTAAAACGCACACTGTCTTCAAATTACATCAGCAAAAACGGCCACTCCCCACGACACCACACGATACACGTGCTGTTACTATGTAGTTTCTTTCATCACTGTGGTATTTGCATCAGCAGTTTTATGAGAATGAGAAAAATACAGCTCTATTTACTATGGCAGCGTGCTCATAAATACAAAATGGTGACAGTGGCGCCCACTAGTGAAGCGGAATGCGTCGGGAGCGATTTCGCTTAAAAAATGTAATCCGTGTTTTTATGGCACCTCGAGTAGTAAATACGCGTTCGGTATGACTCAAGGTTTCATTTTATTTATGCTTGCTAAATCAGCTAACTCAACAGTGGAATCTATTTGTCTGCCATATTGTACACCAGCCTGTCGAAAAACAAGTGATCTGCGTACACTACAACGTTCATGCAGTCAAATATTCCCATGAATTGAGCCTGGCACATGTTGTACATAACGTCATTCATGTCATGTGATCATATATGTGCTAGCGCACCAAAAGGGCTAAAACTTTTCCATTTCTCGCATTCGGGTCATTCTTCGGCCCAAATAACATATTTAAAACCAATAAAGCAATCCTTTAGTGAGTCGATTAGTCGTGAATATAGTGTATGGTGTGGCCGCTTCACACCATGTGGCCCTGGGTACGAATCTGGGTAACTTGTGGCTATTGATGTGTTTAATGTGGTTGATATCGTGTATTTATAAGTGTATGTGCATTGTGTCTGTAAACTTCGACACTTCTTGCGGGACGTCATGAAATCCGAGAAAATCATATTGTACTTCTTGAAAAAATTCGCTGGCGGGCCGCATATATGTAGCGCCGCTGAGCGCGCACACGGCTCTCTAAACAGGGAAAAAAAAGTCGTTTTTTTCTGCATAACAATGTGAACCTTACTTACGTGGTCGTTGCTACTCTGCGCAGTTTAAAAAAGAAGACCGCTTAAGCTGGGCGTCGCACACACGAACTGCTTAGAACCGTCAGAAATTTCACCCGTAAACCGGCGTAGACGGCGCGCTCTATGTGCCGGACTTCAATAAAAGTGAAATGCTAAACCACCACCGCCAGATCGATCAGCCTGTGGGAGAAGTTCACATTTTCGGGAACGATCAATTCTTGCCCACCTTCTCCGGAGAGATGGAAAGGTGAAATAAAATAATTGTGACTTTCCGATCACATCTGCGCGGGTCATCCGTCTGCTGCGTGTTGTGCTGTTCTGCTTGATGGGCTAATTGGGAAAACTGGGTAAAGTTTATCCGGCCCAAACGGCTGCTTCAGGTATTTTCGCTTGGCTTGAATCTCTGTAGTCAACTCTTTCAAGCCGTTTCGTGACCGTCGCCTCTGTCTTCCCGTTAAGTACCGGAAGACGTGCGCTATAATCCCCCTCTCGGCCAACTGAGCCACTCGGGGCATTACCCAACTTTCCGGACCAATAATCAATCTGTCATGTCGAATCGCCGCCGCCTCTTTTGCCGTCTGCCCGGTCAGTTCACTCTGACCGAACACATTAAATGTGCATACATTCCTATGCATCCAGCCGAAACCACCTCATTGTCTCTTCCGCTTTGCAATCGTTGAACCAAAATATCAACATACTTCAGGGCGGGAAAGCCTGCTTTTGGAGATTTAAAGGAAAATGAACGCCGGCATGGCTGCACTTAGTCGTCTAGAGTGTTTCAGAAAGCACTCAGCCCAAGGTGGGGATAACTACGCACTGTGTTTTTCACTCGTCAGTTCTTCAGGTAGTGTAAAGAGCAGGCGATGGAGAAGAGCGCCGGGCACATCCTGTACGCATGGGAATCGCGAGAAGCTGGCGATCTTAAAAAGGAATATGCCACCTTGTGGCTGTTACAAAGCCTGCTTTTCTGCGCGACGTTGCTTTCTTGTATTTTCGCTCTTCCTACACACGGCCATTCCCCGAAGAGGTACCGCCTAAAAATTAGCCTTGATGCGTTTCAACCTCTGCACCATATGCCAGTGGCTGCTCTTTCAAGTCAAGGAGACTCATTTTTGCTTGTTGATTGCATTCACTCTTATTCCCGGGGTCTCAGGAAGCGCTGTTGTGGGTCATGGGACACACTTATTGGCACAAAGAGGCAGAATCGGTATTTTGTAGAGAGGGCTGATTAATTCCCTAATGTGCCCTTTTGGGATGGTAGTGGAGGGTGGCACAGTTGCACGAGAAAATTAGGAGTCAGTCGATGCTGGCGCGCAGATAACATTTGTATCGAAAAATGGATTACCAGGTTGGGGTATCCCAATAAGCCGTAATGCCGAAGCGGATGAACCCGGCATTTGAAAACGATTGCTGATTTGGCTGCACTGTACGCCGTTAAGCTTCCTTTTACCCTTGCAGTTATTTCGAGCTTTGAGCAGTACCTTATATTTTCAGAATTTAGGCACCCTGAGCCATAACGTCTAGGGTTAACGCAGCAGCTGGAGGCCATCGTGGTGTTGAAGAATCGGGATAATCTGTAGGGAAATCAAAGGATTTTTTTTCTACGATGTGGTGAGGGGAACTAGAATAATGATAGAATATGGTAACGTATTGCTTGTTTCTACTTTTCTAGCTACAATATTCAGAAACAATTTTCAATAAAAGTGCAGCTTTTTTTACACAGCGAATGAAAAGCAAATAAAAACAATATCAAGGAAGTAATTAAGAGGAAGAGACTTCGAATATGGCTCGTGGTCAAACCAAAACCACTTATTTTAGAAAACTGCTTAGCTGCGAAGCACAAAAAATTATTTAGCTGAATTCAATATAATGCAGCTTAGAACTCACTAATCAGCGGTTAAGAAAGGAAAGCATAGTATACCCGCCAGTGAGCCACCGCTATTTATTCACAATACTTTGGAAATACTATCGTTCCCACTCCCCTAGAGACGCATCCTTCGCCTGCCAAAACAGTCTCAATTTTCACACAAGGCTAAAACGTCTACATATATCACCCGCGTCCACTGAGCTAGCAGATACTCGGTAATAGAGCGATCCGTGCAGATTCATTGATTGAAGATTTCATTACCCGCAATTCCAAAGACCACTCTCATAGAAGCATATTGTTGGCATTTGATGCCTACCCAGTCAAAATTAAAGCACTCCACAAACTGACACAGCAGCCTCTGCAAGCTAGGTCATTCCATGAACATGAACTACAAGCTACAAGCTTTGGAGCACGCATACGAACAGTGGGCACAGGCCATTGAACAAATGTGATCGTGACACCTACCTTGCTTCCACCAGCCGCATATCGGAATTTGGATAAAGAGCCCGAAGTAAGCATGGGTGTCTTAATACCCACACGTGCAGGTTCTGCACAAATCCCAGGCTAAAGTTCAGGGCGGATGTCGAAACAAAGGCCGTTTCCTAGGTTCCGTCGAATAATAGGCTCCGTTCGTCCCGAGATACCGGCTTCTGACCGCACATTTCAGAGTCGTGGGTTCGGGCTTTCTCATCCCCTGATCGACAAATACAAGCCGCTATAAATGCATGTCAAGAAAACACGCAAGCATACCTTCTCGTCGCTATGGTTTGGTTGCGTCAACGGAGGGAGCCCTTCTTCTTTAACTGCTACCGCTTATTTTACTCCGTACAAGGCAGGCTCTGAGAGATTGCTCTTGTCTTTCCTCCCCCAAGCCTCCTCTGGATCTCCTATTGAGCTTGAAATGGACAGCGTGTAAATGCCGTTAATATAACGCCAGCATGGAGCAGTGCTTTACACCGGGAGAAGAAAATTAAGGTGTAATGCTCACAACAGAGAGTGTCTAGATAAAATATACCCCTCCTATCAGAACGCGTGACCGAGAAATCACGGCCAGACTGCTTTAAATGATGCACTAAACAAAGGTACATATTCGTGGGTACAGATTTGTCATCCTGAATAAATAATTGGTTTTGGGGGAAAGGAAATGGCGCAGTATCTGTCTCATAATCGGCGGACACCTGAACCACGCCGGAAGGGAAGGGTAAAGGAGGAAGTGAAAGAAGAAAGGAAGAGAGAGATGCCGTAGTGGAGGGGTCCGGAATAATTTCGACCACCTGGGGATCTTTAACGTGTACTGACATCACACAGCACACAGGCGCCTTAGCGTTTTTCCTCCATAAAAACGCAGCCGCCGCGGTTGGGTTCGAACCCTGGAACTCCAGATCAGTAGTCGAGCGCCCTAACCACTGAGACACCGCGGCGGGGTGAAATTCTCATCCTGAATAGGCAAAAAGTTCGTTACAGTCATTGCAAACAAGTTACCGTTCCCTAGTTGCGAGCGTCCACTACCTCCCTGCCTTTCCTCCTCCTCTTACTCCTAATCCTTGATAAATCCATAAAGCTAAATGAATAATCTGGTAAAACCTGCCAAATAAATCCAAAGTTATATTTCTGGAGAAAAATATTCCTAGAACGTTGTTAATCAAAATTCGAGAGCACACTTAAGCTCCACCTTAAAAGGGCTGTGAAAGAGGGTCTCAACAAAGATGTGATGTGCGTAGTATGCTAAAGGACGTCGCTTCACAAATATCTTCCAGCAAGAATTTTTTAGATGCGTTTTGAGTAATCTGAGTTATATGTAGTCAAAATTTGAATTTCCGCGTCTTCCCGCATTTCCCTGTCCTCTCGTCACTTTTTGCACTCCGAAATGTCGGCGCTCCTCCGCCGGCCCCTCGCACCCGCCCCCTCCGCCGGCTTCCGACGCGATAGAACCAATGCAAGCAGTCCGCTGCTGACGTAACGAGCTCTACATGACGTAACGAGCGCGACTTTGGGCCAAAGCCCAGCTCTGCAGGTGGCCACTAGGCGCGGAAGCGGTAGTTGTAAATATTGTATTGTACATTATCGACTTGCTTTTGAGGTCCTGTACGCAGCATGAGCGCTCGTTGGCCTGTGCTCTACATAATGCGAGTGTTTTATAGACCACCACAGACACCCTTTCAGGGACCCTTTAAGGGTATCGCGCGATAACGTAATGGGTTCGGCATTCCATTCTTAGCATTTTGACAATTTTGAACGCATTTTTCAATTTTTCATTTGCGTCATATAGTTAGTTGATCTGTTACACACTCTAAATTTTCTTAATTCAATCATCAAGCATTGGCTTTTCGTTCTGAACATTTTGACAGCTTAGGAGCCCCTTTTTCTAATTTTGTCATTTCTTTAATAAGCAATTAATACAATGATTTCATTAGCTAGTCATCGCCTATCACATAACAGTCAATCATAAATCAATATAACCAAGAATTACTGTAATACGAATTTACTTGCGTGGCCCCCGATTACTTCCGACACGCGGGGCCCACTACGGCGACGGCTTTCCGACCGAACGAGCTGTAAACGCTGACGGGCGAAACATGAGCAAACGAGCTAGTTCATGCGGCAATGAATGCAACCTTTAAAATAATTTTGCAGATACCTCATGCGCATTCAGCATTACACAGGTATGTTGCATTACCGATCATAGTTTTCCTTCTAAAACATTGAGGTTTTGTTGATAAAGAGACATGTGGTCAAAATCTTTGGTATGGGGATGTCAGCGCCAAGGAACATAATAACTTACATCACAGTGGGTTTTCGTGCCTACGCGTTCGCTCATACGTTCAGTATTAAAAATCAGAACAGAGTTGCGCAGTTCGTTGCGAGTTTTTTTCTGCACATATTCTTATATCGAATTTGCGAGACATATGATCTGCATGGCTGACTACTTAGCAATAGTGGTTCACTCCCATTTAAACATTCTCTGCCCACATTTCTTTTTCTAGCATGAGGCTAATATTTTGTAGGCGCTTCAGATACAGGTTAATTACTTTAAGGGAGACCGCAACCTGGGTCACTATATACATGTTCGATATAATACAGCAACAAATAACAAACGCGGAAATTTCGGTGTGCAAAGGGCTCCAAACTCTACTTCAACTCTTAAACAAACCAGTCAGCCGATCAGTTAGTGCTCAGACGCAGAGAGCACTAACAAAAGCTCCTGGCGTCTATCAGCCACTCGCAACTACCCTACAAATGGTATTAAATGCGTTATTTTTACTGCCCTGTGCACCGTTCTTTCGAAGTGGTGAATGGATTAATGATGTTGCAATTGCGTCGAAACACTTGTGGTCTGTCAGTGTTTCTATTAGCGCACGGGTTCCGGTACTCTGTTCCCCTCCTCTCTTAGGCAGTATGTGCGAAGACTGCCAGCCCGCCACGGCGGATAGCTTTCCGAGCAACGAAGGAAAGCACTCTCTGTATACAACGCTGCCCACAATTTCCTCTATGATATGTTCCTAGGCTACAGGCCCCGGATCCCTGTCGGGCTCTTTGTTACCCGCCTCTATCTCATACAATGAAAAGCAAAAACCAAACTACACATATCATGAAAGACAATTTCGTGTAGTTTCATATCATCTTAACCAAAGTTCAGTAAACCGCCGTCACAGGAGGCTTTGTTTGATGGTGCTTTTATTCATTAGATGCCTTCGATGTACAGCACTGAAGCCCTATATGTTAACTTGCATCCCCAGATTTGCGCACGTTTCCTCCAAACAAATGCAGGCTCTTTAACAAAATATTTTGTATTGTTACCATATAACACTTCCTTGCGGCTCTAAAACTGCCTGATACCTTCGTCAGTTTCCCCAGAAGGGGAGAACTGCAGCTGGCTGCTGGGATTTAGAGCTTATATTTACAGCAACGAGAGGAGTGGTGAAAAGCAGTGGGACGTTTGCGCGTCAATACTATTTGTGGTCCGTAAACTCCTGTCTGTGATCTCTCGCTACGATACGTCTATAGTTTCATATTTCGCAGTGCTGAAGTATAGTGTGCTGCTACCGCAAAAAAAACATTGCGGCCAGTTTATTTCCGAACTGCATTTTTAACCTGGTAAAATCATCGTGTAGGCTCATTTCTACAACAATAAGCACCATTCGAGTTTTTACCTGCATGCGCTGCATACGGTGCAGGGCCATTCATTTTCATCTTTCATTTTTCCCTATATTAGTGTGGGAAGATTCCGCAGAATTCCTTTAGTTAAATCTTCGCTATAAATCGTGTTACAGGAAAAATTGCGTAACTAAGACTTCTTCGGTGACATTTTTCGGCGCAACAAAACTCACAATGAGCACTCGATTTTGTTCGGTACAGAAAAAGATGCACTTAAACACCAGATTTTCCTTAGTAAACCAAGCCGTTTATTTTAAATATTGCGTTTTCTGGACGTAGGCGGAAAAGTATGTGAAAAGGATCCCAAGGTATCAATGCAAGGTATCAATGCAAGGTATCAATGTCCACCTTGCAGAGACTTTCTTCGACTAGCTCCCTTAATCACTTCGTTATCGTGATTCGCGGTTGAAATTCCGCCTTCAATCTGCAAGTTACTAAGGCTGCCCGAGTTCATCCATTATTTGTGTCATATAGACGCGTCTTTCAATTTCCCTGACCTTCATTACATTTCAAAATCTCCCAAAATTCCCCTCTGAGTTGTTTAATATCAGGGCTAATCACTTTAGTCTCGTAACAAGTACCGCTACAAAATTTGACACTCTGCTTCATATAGCGAAATTCGAGCCACATGCCTCGAATGCCTTGTCGATTTTAAAAACCTCAAGAGCTCTCACAAAGAGGTTTTTTGACGTGTTCTAGAACTACAAGCTACAATACAGGATTCAAGTCAGGTACCAGTTTGGCAGCAGAGCGCAGAGTATTATCAGAAACGGCCCCCTAGATAATTAAAACTTTAGCTGCAAAACCTGGAGAGCAAGCACGATGCATTCAGTTTTCGCACTGCTACAAAACTCGTGAGTGCGCCGATGTCGCGTTCGTTCTAAAAGCAGCCATTGACTGAAGCTGCAAGCAGGCAGGGTGCCGGCCCCGAAACTTAGATGCACCTATCGCTGGGATGACGACGTGATGCCCATGAGAAGACGATTCGATGGCCTCAGAGTAGCTCCTTTGTGAACGAGCAGCGCTTTAGTTGAATCGGCTAAAGCAGTAGAATTAATAGAAATGCATTCAAGGCGCGCTTCTTCCAAACGACGGTTCCGATAGCATCAGCGTTGCAGGGCAGTCCGAAGCGCAGTCCGGCAACGGCAGAGGACAGCTCTTGCCGCAGTCTCCATGACGTGTTGCAGCAAGGCGGCAGCCTACGCTACTAGCCATAGCTAGAATAGGTGGACATCCGAGGGAACAGGGCAGGGCTGGTCACGGGGCAGGGGCTTCATTCTCGACACGCATGGCCGCCATTCAGCGCCACGTTGCCTCTTTGATTGGCTCTGGGAGCGATCCAACGGCAATCACGAGTTTAAAATATGTGACGCGAAACCGCCAGATTTCAAAATGGGTTCTTGTAGGGAGGTCAAAATGACGTGACCTTAAATACTGATTTTTAGCAGTGTTATTCTCGCTGTCTGGCTGGTAAATTTAAGTGATTGTGTAAGGAAAAGAAGTCACAGCTGTAGCACAGAGGAACGAATGTGCGTTTGATTTAACAGTTTGTAGAAAATACTTGCTTACTGAGAATACTGCTTCCCGAAATCTGATTGTCTGGAGGTCTGTCACGCGAATCACGTCATACGCCAGAAATATAAAGTGGAGTCAAGTTTACAATTCATGACGCAAAGGATGTGCAACCAATGAAGGAAACGCCACATTTGACCACCATAATTTACGACTTACGCGGGGAGGCCGAGTTATGCTATTAAGAAAGTGCCGAATGGAATTTATACGGCTGTTGGCTCACCGCAATTTGGAACGCATCTATTTTAAGTAATACACTTTTCAGAAACACCTTGTTTTGATTGCAGAAGGCATTCAAATGGCGTCATAAGACACTTTTTTATATAAGCAACCCTTCCTAGCATTAATAATGACGTCGTAAATTTGCAGCCCCTCGAGGACACTAGCTTCTCTTTCGTTGCAAACCCTTCGCTCACCGTGAGAAATCATCGTCCTTCGCGGTTGCTACATCGCGGAAGTGGCGGTGTCCATCGCTGCCATTTGTCGGTGCGAGCAGCGAGAAGCGTGGGTCTTTAGAGAGCACCGCGCTGGTTTCGGAATTCTCTGACGTACGGTTCTTGAGTGCAACGACCAGAAAAGTGATATGGTGTGGTGGCTGTGGAAAGTGCTTCGCGGCGTGAGGCAGCACGTGCGCACCAAAGACTATCTTACATGTCAGACTGTCATCATCATTATCACTGTCATTAACTGGAATCGTCTTCCGGAACACATCGTGAGTATTCGTGATAAAGCTAGGTTTAGCACCTAAATAACGGCCATTTTTTTAGTTTATAACGTGTCACTAAACATTGCATAATGATGATACTAGTTTTCAGAGACCGGTACTGTCAATACGTCTTCTACAAACGTGTTACTCATGCCCCTGTTATTGTCCTGAAGTATGCAATCCCCCCCCCCCCCCCCCCTCCTACACAATACTCCGTTGTTAGGGCCTATGAGGCGATATGAATAAATGACTGCAGGTACTCCGGCCAATGCTCTGATCAGGCTTGTTACAAGGAATGATCGGTGGCGGTGAACGCCTGATTACCATTTAGTGAAGTGCTGGCCTATCTATTCACGTTGTAACTGACCTGATTGGCAATTGCGGAGACTCCGTGCGTCGTGAGAGAAGAGAGGCTGGCACGGTTAAAGTCACTGGAACGGGAAAAGTACCGCAACCATCACCGGAGCCGCCATATTTGGTCCAGCGCCGCTGAAGCGACGGCCGCGCGCAGTCTCGACGCAGGCATGAACTGCACAAGTGTCACTACGTGACTGGAAATGCTGTGCACGCTTATCTCGGCCCATAAGAGCAAGTGCTACGTAATGCTCCGGACGATCTGTGTGCCGGCGGCCGCGAGAAAGAAGCGAGCGGACCATTTACGGCGGGGAATGACCACGTCACCGCCGAGAACGAATCGGGAGCGCGCGCGCACTCCCGGTTCGTTCTCGGCGGTGACGTGGTCATTCCCGCCATAAATGGTCCGCGCGCGCTGGCCCGCCGGCGCGGCGGCAAGAGAAAACGAATGCGGTACTTTTCCCGTTCCAGTGACTTTGGGCACGGTAAGTGAGCAGTGCCACCTGCAGGCTGGGTAACCGGCTCCACGAATGTGTCGGGCTTGTCTACGGTACTGTGTTCATCAGTGCACCAGTGTCTGTGTGCGTCAGTGTGGTTTCTGAGGGGAGCAGTGTCAGAAAGGCAGCGTACATATACCGAGCACAACGCTTCGAGCACTGGTGAGGAAGGGAAACAGCTACAAAAGCTGTAGTGGTGTAAGTTTGTATGGCTTCAAATTTCCCGGTTCTTGCAGGTTTTAAATGATTTTACAGTAAACAAAGAAGTAGAGGACATATGCAGCGAAGGCAGAAGTTGTTTTCGACGCCTTATATCACTTTTTCCTTACGACATCAACGGCGCAGTGTGGTATACCTCTATTGCTAGACGCGCGAAACTGAATCAAGAAAGCTGAGCTTGCTTGTGCGTTTTTTTAACTTCAGATGACAACAATGTCAACGTAATCTTAAATGAACTGAGCATCATTCAGTCACTTCTTTTTATGTTACAACCTTTGTCGCGAAAAGAGCATTTGTGAGAAACTATATATACTGAAGTTGAAATTTTCTTAGCTATGTTACATCGGCAACACAGCAGTGACGCGGGAACGGCCGCAGGAAGAAATAACTCTTCATGTAAAATGTATGGAGAACACAAATATCTGTGGCGTCTGTTAAATTATTTAGAGGTTTGATGTTCATAGCAGCGAAGCTTCTAGCTCACGAAAGCTTATGCGGAATCCATGCTTGACTCATTCGCGTGGAATACCTCCATGTTAACAAAGCAAGAGCATGGGCTAGGTGGTGCTTCATAGTGGAGATATCGTGATAACGTATTCATATAGCCCATACACATAACAAGAACAGACGATGCGCGTTTTTTTTCTCCGATGAATCTACGGTGGAACAATCGGCCACACCTTTTTCTCTAAAGGTTCTTGCGTTTTCGAGTTTTTCATTCGAATTGTTTATTGCAGCGCCTTTTCTGCGACTAAAGTTGTTGAATCTTCCGGATAGCCGCTTTCTTTGAGCCTGGAAACTTGGGCATCAAGGCTTTTTTGCACCATGTGTTCATAGGACTTTTAGGTGGCTTGCAACATGCAGGTGAATGCAAATTACCTCTTAAGGAAATTCGAATGTTCATAGTCATATCCTACGATGGCTTTCTCCCCTTTAGTACTGTATTGCAAACAGGTGTTCAGGCTGCTTTCGGTGATCTCGAGATCTAGGAATATTATCCTTCGGGTAGTTCGTGCGTGATGTCAAATTCGGCAAAGGCGTGTTGAAAGGCTTGTGCGATTGCTTTTGTGTTCACTTTTTCCGCATGTTCAAGAGGGAAGCATAAGAGGAAGTCATCTACGTATCTTAAACAGGCGATGATTCCGACGTCTTCCAAGATATTGTAGGTTTCAGGATTCTATTTAATTTCGACAGTACTGGGAACCAGGCGTGAGGCATGAGCATTGCAGTTCTCGTCTTTGCTTCACATAAAAATCTTCAAAATAGTGGGCTCAGTACAAGCGCGGACACAAGTAAACAGAGTCAACTATGTGTAAACTATGTGTCAGCGCCGCCTAGCAGAACCGTACGAAAGCTCAAAATCACCAGGCGCAAGTGGACGCCACCAAACGACGCAACTATCGCATCGATATGGGTGCCTTGCATTGGGCCGGCGTCAGTGTCGTGGTAATGGTGATGGTCGGATGCTTGCGAGCATACATAGCGAGCGCGGGCATTTACGAACGGGCAGACGCATTTACACCCCCTAGCCCGCAGTGCGGCGCTACCTTTATTCCGCTTCGTCTTAGACAGGTGCAGGCGTGTTTTCACCGCAAATATTCCGCGTGCTTCGAACTTTTGTCTCCTCTGGGACTCATTTGCATCTCGCTATCGACTGAATGAGCTAGAAGCACTCCATATACCACCGCAGCTTCAGGTTCGTTTATTATATTTACCGTTGATTTTCGCTTTGCTCTTGCGAGGCACGACGCAGCAACAATGCATGCTCGCTTTATGTCTGCAGCACATTGTTCCTTGTACCTCTTCTAGTGCCTCAGCTTAAAATAAGGGGAAACCGCCGCACGTTTTTCAGCGCAATCCAGCATCACGAGGATAGTGAATATGCTCCCGAAGATGCTAGATGCTGTGGCTTCGTTGCAACACGTATGCTGTAAAACAGATCGATGCTCAAATGTGACCAGGCAGCAGCGAAGCAATAACTTACCTTGGACAGCGTTGGCTAGTGTGTGTCGTGCATCATTCTTGCATTAGTGGGCGCACACGGCCACGTAGCAGAATTTTGCACACGACAGTGCCTCACGACACAGCCTCACTACCTGACGTGAATTCCGCACATGACAGCGCACATGACAGCGCGATACGCAGCGCGCTTGCTCGGCGGCGATAAGCTACGGTGATAAGAGTAGGTGTCACTACAGGAGCAGTGTGATGCACGAGACAGACCGCGCATATGCACTCGGTGCTGCGTCGGCGTCTTGCGGGGGCAAGGCGAATCATCAATATTAACTATAGTAAACGAACCCGACGCTGCAGCGGCATGTGCAGTGTTCCGAGAGCGTTTGGTTGCTAACGGCACGCAGTTTAGTCCTAGAGGCTACAAAATTTCGATGCATGCGAGTTATTTGCGGTGGAAACGCGCCTACAGCTCTCTCAGACGATGCGGCATTAAGCCCGGGATACATGCGACGTTTTTTCCGACGATTTTCGCGCGGCAGAAAACGTCGCGGAGGCGCGACGCCCGGCCGGAGATACATGGAGCGAAAAAGCGGCAGCCCGCCGCCGCGTATCTCTCAGCGCGAAAGCAATATGATCAACGAGTGGCAAATACCATTGAGCGGGGACCTCTTTGAGAGCAGCGACGCTGACTCCTTATTCAGAATAACGAAATTGTTCATTTAGACACCACTGTACTGATTGCAGCACGCGTGCATAGATATCTACAAGGTTTTGCGCGCTCGAATGCATGCGGTCGCGTACCTTTCGATGCCCGCTCAGCCGTGGCTACCATCGGCTGCGGTTTTCGTCGGCACCTTCGCTTCAGGGAGGAAAAGCGGGCATTTCGATCCAAGATTCGGTCCTGTTCTCCAAAAAAAGTGACATTTCATGTCTCGTGAAGCGTTTATTTTCACGATAACAACATTTTCGTGCAATAAACACAGCAGAGCTCGTCGGCCATGGCGGCCATGTTGGCGGCGGCGGAGGCGGCCAAACCGGAAGAGCGGGCTTTCTGCGCTGCTATTGGCTTGCTCCGGCTGCCGCTTCCGGTCTCTCCGGACGCCGCACGTCAATATCTGGCGGGGCCAGATCGGCGGCGGCGGGCGTTTTTTTCGAGACCGGGCGTCAAATGCGCGCCGTCTGGCGAAAATCGCCCAAAAAACGCTCCATGTATCCCGGGCTTTCAGGAGCGCCGTTCCTGCGGGCGCTACCGTATCAAGCCAGCGGCCTGCGCATTCTGAAATGCCCGCGCGCTACACGGGGTGCGACCATCCGATCATGATCATGATCAGCACGACAATGACGCCAGCCAAATGGGAGGCAAGCGCAGCCATGAGATGGTCGCCCCGGTTGGGGGCTTGGGCTTGCGCATGGAGATTTCTAGCTTTCGTCCGGCTTGGCCAGACAGCGCTGAACCGCACTTTGAGCCCGTGCGCCGTGCTCCGTGCTCTGTATTCCGTTTACTTCTGTCCGCATCGTACGCTGTGGAAAGCACAAAGGGGCGATGTACTAATACGCATATTCTTGCATACAGCTATACCAAGAAGGGCAACACCCACCGAAACCGAGGAAAGCATAAGGGTATTGTTATGTACTCCTCGGTGTTGATGCTGTCGGCTTTCTTCGGATGTGTCTGATAACACGCCCGTCATCACCTTACCCTTGTGTGCACACTTGAATGCAGCTAGTAATCTCGGAGTACGTTGAATGAGGACGTCTAGTGTAACTAAACCAGCGTATCAAAATGGTCTCAGTAAGAACTAAAACGCAGTTTGAGTTTGGAAATTGCGAAAAAAGTTTGGGTGACTCGTAGGGTCTTGTAGGTTCGCTGCGTGTCTGTGGCTCTCTATTATTGCGCAGTCACTTAACCGCGCCACTTAGGCAGGTGCCGAATGCAAAGGCATTCGGGTGCTCAGGGGTTGGGGCAGTTAAATATTCTCAGGTGTTTGAAGTTAAGCTTCGGCCTTTCTCTGCAGTGTGTCTTTTAGCAGTTGTCATGACTTTACCACAACAAAAAAATAACGTACCAATTATTTTTACTCAGTCTGGCACGTCTGTTACAAAGCACAAAGAGCTCGCTGTTTGCTTTTTACGGGGTAAGGCTGCAGTCAAACTGTTTTCAAAGCTCTTTGTCTTACTTCCTTGATCGTTTTGATACGGATTTCCAAAAAAAGAAGCTCTTACGAAAGCAGTTTATTTGGGTAATAGTGATGGATTTTGCATCTTTTACAGTTATATGCGAAAGCTTCCTTTAGTTTGATAATTCCAGCTCTTTAATTGCATGAATTTGGCAGTCTCTTGCATTGCATTTGTGTAACTTGTAATGCCCTCAAGCTCTCATAATAAACAGAGAGTTGATTGCGTTCCAAGCAGCAGTATGTATATTGTGCAGTCTCGGTGCATCAATCCTATTTTAGAACTTTATGTGCTGGGGAGTGCTTCTGTCAGATTCAATTTAATTCACTTTATTTCGCATTTGTTACAAGAGTACAAAAATGCGAGGGCAAGCAACAAAGGCTGCTGATTAACAGCTTGACGAAGGTTGCGGCCCCTATATTTGACAGCTTTAAGTGCACTATCATGTAGCTTCCCATTGAAACAAATATAGATGTCTTGATTAGAAGCCGGGACGATAACTTATACATACGTTGTAGACGCACTCATTGGACACAATCAAGCTTACTATTAATAGGCGTACATAGGGACATTTTGCAAGCATTAAGACACAACTAATGACATTATTGTACATACATTCGTGCATATGTTGCACACTGCAATGCTACCCAAGCCCTCGGTTTGTCATGGTATCATAATACACATCATAAAAAAACGCACCATGTTCATTATGCTGTTATCTCACAGCAAAAAAAATAAACAAAGTTAAGTAAGACTACATATAATGAAATGTAAGGGAAGCCCTAAAAAGCCGCTATTAGATGCAGGACACAAAAATTATCGACACAATCGTAAAAAATAGTCATTGAGGACCGAGAGTTAATTACATTGCTAGGCTTCCTCATCATTGTTCATTATCCACCATTGTTAACCTTTTGTTAAGCGGTTCATTATTCTTTTTAAAGGTTCCATCCGGTGTCTTCGAAGGTATCAAGCGCTCTGCAAATCGTCCAGGGTTCTTTTCAAATATGATCAAAGCTTGCACTCTGTGACACAACGTATGCATCCGCACTCAGCTGCAGGACTCCCTCTCATCGTTTTCTCATTTTGTCATGCTTTAGGCAATCTACGTGAACATTTTTTTATGCTTCAGGCTTAATTGCACAGTGCAAGGAGGTTGCTCTTCTTTAAACAGGAGCACATTTTACTTTCAGTTTATAACTTGAGTATTTCACCGACAGGTGGGCCTGATGTGCAGAGCGTGTGCTTAGAGACATGTTGTTGCCAATCATTCATGCACTTCACTCATTCACTTTGTTCGCAATGTGCGTGTTGTTGGGTGCTTCAGACCTGTGAAAGACAAGAAGACAGCAAAACGTTTTGTCTCCTTCCACGAGAGCCTTGACAGGACAAGTGTTCACCAGGACTTAGCAGTGTGCCTTGATGCAATTGTTAAAAGTGAGCAGTATACGACCTGCTTACTGCTTCAGTGAAGTTTCTTGACATGCACAAGTCAGTGGATGTGTGTGCACTCATTTGTCACATATTCCCCAAGGATGCAGTCTTATCATCTAGGTCATTGCGTGTGCCATACTGCATGTACACACTGCGTATACTGATAAAATACACGAGTTTTCCGCGAGGCAGAATGTGAGGCAACTGTCAAACTTTTTTGCATGGAAGACAAGGCCGCTGTCCTTGTGTCCAACGGTTGCGCTGTGTTAGGCCCCACATTCACAGGTCTGCGTTTGCTTCATGGCTGCTGGTAATGCGGTTAGGTGTATTTAAGGAAAATTCTAGGCAACCGCCTCCTCCTCTCGACGCTTGGTGTGACTAGGGCATCAGTTGACGTGTTTATATTTTTCGGTTTAACAGGTACAACTGGATTTCCCACATTGTGAACTGGGCAGTATTATTGTGCATGTACATGCACATTAATCTCATTTCTTTTGTGTCCAGGAATTTGTCTTTCTCTAGAAGAAATTTGAATCTGTGACATTGATGTGTGCAGTATACAAAACTGAAGCAGAATCAATTGCCTTACTACTGCCATTGCCATCACACGTCCTGCAGCGCTGATGATATTTTCTTGCACTCTGAAAAAAAAATCGATTTTTTTTTTGTGCGGAAGGAACTATTGTGCAGGTGAATTTCTCCAAAATAGTCCTTGACCTTCAAAACAAACAAAAAATGCCAGGATAGCAGGCATTTTTGTGTGTATGTGTGTAACAAGCTGGTTCTACTGGCGACATAAAATTTCCCAGAAGCACTTCCAATGCACCTCTGTTGCATACATATTAGAGTTTTCTGAAGCGTATTACTGCCGACTTGTTTATTCGTTTATAATATGCATCAGACCGATCCACAACGGTTTTAATTACAGTACACTCGCGATCATTTAAAATTTAATCATTCGTACTTTCGATTAATTCAAACAAAATTCAGAATTTTGATTTGCCGTCTATCTTTTCAATGCATTTTAAGGTCTCCTATTTCGTACCACGATTTCTCCTAAACTCGGCTATTTAAACCTTTTGTCCTACTTCTACGCTACGCTACTAATAGCGGCGACAGAGTTCGGAATTTGGCTTCCAAATGGATAACTCACACGTGGCACGACGGGGGGAAGGGGGGTGGGGGGGCGTGGCGATCGGAGTTGGCCCGTCGTCGCCTATTTTGATTTCTGAGCTTCGCTATCTACCCTGAGCCACGCTTCAGCGACTCAAGGCTAGCGGCGCGCCTGTTATGATGCTAACTGGCGCGCCGCTGGTATTCCTTTTCTTTTTTTTTTACAAGGCGTCCCGCGGCGGGCGCAAATTTGCCTTCCTTTTTGTTTCAGTCCGCGTGGTCTTTAAAGGAAATAATGTGCAGCAATCATGAGCTGCTGTCTGGGTGGCGCACCCTCCTTGAGCACAGGCATAGGAGGAGGCTTCGCCGCTACAGCGTCGCAACACTCAAGGAGGCCGCGGAAGGGATTACTCTTCTCAAGCAGTTCTCCTTCAATATGCCCGATAGTGGACATGCTGTACACAATGATGATAGTACAGAAAATCTTCACTTCCAGGCAGTTTTCTCTTAAAAGCAGGTAACCATTTCCTATTTATTCAACAATTAAATTAGTTTCGGTGCAAAACTATTTTTCGCAGTTTTCTTCAGCCATTGAACTGTCAGACCTTGGGAAAATTCTTACCTTTTTATCATTTCCTTGAGGCCTTTATGTGGCTGTACTCTATTTGTCCACATTTTTTCAACCTAACTTGAGTATACATATCACCGCTGTATAGCCATATTTTATGTTGGGCCAAAGGTTTTACTACATTTGCTCAAAGAAACAACCCCGAAATACAGTTTTGATGCAATAGATCGATAAACCACATTTAGTTTGGGATCGCAATAAGGTGCGCAGCTAATAATTTAAACCTCTGATAATTGAGACAAAAATTTCTGGTCCCTTGAAGTTTGAATTCATGAGAGTCTACTGTATATCTTCCATAACATTCAGCTCATCCTCTACGTTACCTAACGCTGCAATCATTTCCTCGCCACTAACAGTATCAGTGTAACCAACGTCAAATACCACCTCTGTGTAAAAATATTTTCATCTGCATGGCTGTACTCGTGTCTGTTCGGCAACGAAAGATGGTAGAGACGAGGGGCGCATGAAAAACACTGCATTTAACGGTTTACGGTACTTTGTTCACAACTGCGTTCATTGCGAACTGTAACCTTTTTCACAAAGTTTGCTATAGTTATCACTCATTTCTTCATTTCAAATATATTTAGCATCCGTCGCACTCCAAATGGGGTGTTTTTTGTGGTTGAAGCATACATTTCTCTGCCAGTCAACAACTCCTCAAGAATGACTCTAATATGCATGTTTATGGTTTATAGAGTATGGGGGTTTAACGTCCCAAAGCGACTCAGGCTATGAGGGACGCCGTAGTGAAGGGCTCCGGAAATTTCGACCAGCTGGAGTTCTTTAACGTGCACTGACATCGCACAGTACACGGGCCTCTGTAATTTCGCCTCCATCGAAATTGGACCTTCGCGGCCGGGATCGAATCCGCGTCTTTCGGGTCAGCAGCCGAGCGCCAATACATCGAAGCCTTTGCGGCGGCATCTGTCTGCACAATACTTGGATGAAAAGTTGGACTCTTGCTCTGCTTCGCAGTTGATGTCTCCTTTTTGGTTACCAAGGTTGTGTCACCTGTCTCCTTATGCAATTAATTGTATGGACGCAGTCAAAAGTCTTCAGTCCACAAGTTCTGCTTTTTATTCACGAAGTGTGGCACTCACAGTATCGTTGAAGTCCAAGAGACTGAAGGCTGTGACAAAAGTCCTCCTTACCTTATAGAAGTTTGGAGAATGACGACTCCCTGGAATGCTCCTAACCGCAGCTATAAAGCAAATCCTGTGGCTGGAATACTTTTCACAGGGAGATGTACGCGCACTGGATCACTGCTGTTTGTATTAATCTCTCCTCTTAAACAGCGTGCAGTAAGCCGTTGTGAAGTTATTTTATTTTTCTGGAACGTGGTCCTTTAATTTTAATCATAATGAACACCTCCTATGAAGTTCGCATGCAAAAAAAAGCCTACCGACAAAATTAAAAGCCAAGAGTTACCGCAATAGAATTGACAAGGAATGCCACATGTGATCTTGGCACTGTTTCTCAGTCTGAGTCAGGGAGGACGAACTAAAGGACGCAGGTGAAACTGCAGGATGCTGCGAAAATAAAACAGACGCACACAGAAAATAATTCCGATCTCACATTTAAACAAGCGATTGCCTGCTAGCAGGATCCTTTTGACATTGAATTCTTGGTTTCACGGCTTAATTGTAGAATATATGTTTAAGATATCCAAAGAGAGAAATTGAATGATCTGCCTTTATGTCTATTCTCTGCTGCGTTCCAGTGTGCCATTCTGTCAGGAGTGCACAGAAAGAAGGTCAAAAGTTCGCAAACCGGACAAGAAACATCGCTGGAGCCTGTTGGGCAATACTGGAGAAGTGCACAGATTCCACCTTCATGATCGGGTGTAACAATATGCAAGAAAATCGTCAGGGCGAGGGAGCAACTAAAGAAGTCAACAGCTCTGTTACTAGAGGGCTGCTTGAGGCCACACTTCTGGAGGTTGAGTTTGTACTTATGTTCGCTTATGTGTGGTAGTTAAATGTGGTGGTAGTTGGAAAAAGTGAAACCTGTGCGACTAAATTGCTTTTTGTGAGACCTAAAGATTGTTGTCCCAGTAGTGCCTTTGCCAAAACACTACCACTGTCAGGAATGCTGCCTCGCAAATATTGTGCTCTGTGCTACATCAGTCTTGAGTCTGGCGCCTCTTTTCTTTCCTGTCTTATCCTCGTACAGGCTTGTGCTTCTCCTGCAGTGTTCCTGCCTCGATCGCTGCTGCCTCTGGCTGTATTCAATTCATAGAAAAGGTTGCCAATTTGATATCTTCATCGAATACTCTTTGCAAATGCCTTCAGTTCTTGACAGCATGCAAAGAAATAAATTCCTCATCACCAGGGTCCTTTAATTTACAGTAACTTTTGTTCTCCATCAGCATCTTAACTCCTTGGTGACGCTTGGTTGTATCTCTGAAATTTGCGTGCAAAACTGGCCAGGGTGCCTGGCCTCAAATCATGTGCAGGCTATTTGTGACGTGCACTATTTAATCTAGTGTAGACATGAGCATTACAATAACAATTACTTGCGTCGGGCAAGTAAAGCAAACATCTTGCACACTGCATGCGTCTCACTGTAATACGGTGTCGCCACCCACACTCACTCTTTACTGCTGTGTCCCTTGTGTGCTCAGTGCAAATTAGCAGGTACAGGATTTTTCTGTAGGCGATCTCTACACCCTTCATGACAATCAACCTTTCTTCCTTGCAATGATCCTTGCTGTACTGTAGTAAATCCGGTATTTAAAGAAGCGACCTTATGCTATGGTAGGTGCAGCCGCCGCGGTGGCTCAGTGGTTATGGCGCTCGGCTGCTGACCCCAAAGACGCGGGTTCGATCCTGGCCGCGGCGGTAGAATTTCGATGGAGGCGAAATTCTAGGGGCATGTGTGCTGTGCGATGTCAGTGCACGTAAAAGAACCCCTGGTGGTCGAAATTCCCGGAGCCCTTCACTACGGCGTCCCTCATAGCCTTAGTAGCTTTGGGATGTTAAACCCCCATAAACTAAACTAGGCTATGATAGGTGCATAATTGTTATCCTAGAGCGAAGAAATTGCGGAAATATGCCAGACTCGTATCACTGGTGTGGACATCGGGGGAAGTGACACTGTCTGTGAGTGCACAAATTAAAGAAAATTGTGTCACCTCACACACTATCGTGCGCGTTTTCTTGATACGCGCACTGCAGCTGCCCATTTGTGGTTTTGGAAACTCTTATCAAGTATATATCTTGATAAGAGTAGCACCTTTCCACGAAGGAAAACGCAAGCAAAATTACTGATAGCATATGTTTTTTTTTTCCTATAATAGAATCTTTGTGGCACGTCCACCACAAAGTGGATGTGGCACGCCTTCGTGTGAAGTTTTCCTGAGATATGCGTGGAGGCTCACCGCATGTTTATTGTTGACAAAGCAAAACATGATCACCTCATATTATGTTAGGTGGGACGCTTTCTTAAAAGATATTGTCAAAGCGCTTTTCGCTCTGCTTATGACTGTTTATCATGAATGCCAAAAAAGAACATTTCTTTTTCGCTTTGCATTTTAGAGTTCTTCTAATAAAGGGATACGCGCTCGGAGCGCTGTCGACGCGATTTGCTGCGACATTTCGCGCTTTGCAACCCCCTTTCGTACGGAGGCCATGCAAACTTCACCAACGAGCGAGTGTGGTGGAACGCATTGCCTAAAGTGCACACACACACACACACACACACACACACACACACACACACACACACACACACACACACACACACACACACACACACACACACACACACACACACACACACACACACACACACACACACACACACACACACACACACACACACACACACACACACACACACACACACACACACACACACACACACACACACACACACACACGCACGCACACGCACACGCACACACACGCACGCACGCACGCGCACACGCACACCAATGCGCTCCACCCCGCTGTCCGCACTCTACGACGATGAAGCTGATACTTAGGGATTAGAATATTTAGCACACTTGCTAACCGTATGGTAGGTATCCCGCCGCTTAGAAAACGGTGGGCTTGCGCAGTGAGTTGCAAATGATAATGACACTTATAGAATGCGAGCGTTGTCCTTGCAAAGATACTCCTGGCGTGTACAGATTTAGGTACCGCTTCAGTTGCCTCTTCACCACTGCCAGCGCCACCCCAAAGATCTCTGTCATTTCCTGTTTTCGTCCGTTATGAGATCACTTTATACGCCAAAAAAAACTGCATTAAACATCTGAGTACCTGCATTAAAGTGCGGATGGTAAGCTAATGTGCGAAGCTCTTTGTGGATCATTGTGAGGAGCAATGCAAGCGAATCACCATACTGGCTAAGGTTTCACTTTGCGCTCACTCGACCGAAGTCTTTTTTTTAACATTGTGTTCATTAGAGCGAAATTCACATGAACTATTGACAAACCTTTAGGAAACCGCATAAAAGGCATCGCAAAAAGAGACGGAGAAGTACACACAGCACCAGACCGGAGGTAAGGCTGTGGATGCCACCAAAAGGTAGTGCCACTGATTTAAAGTCTGTCACTTCAAGCACTTTCCTCAAACAAAAAGTAATTTCAGCCACTGCCACTGGGTTGCAGTTGACGTTTCTCCGTGATGTTTCTATCGACCTAAGAATGAAATGAGGATTTGTATGTTTTACGAATGCTCACTTCTCATGATTCAAGAAGAAAAAATTGTATGCACGAAAGATAAGAAGGAAAAACAATTCAAGCCGAATGGCACTAAATAAAAAATTGACGGGCGATAAATGCGGCTGATGTGTAGGGAATACATACGAACTAAATTCTCTCACCCCAATGAAATTTCGAGTTCTTTCTCCTGTTGTGATGGTTCAAATCTTCCGCCGTTTTGTACGACTTCTGCCATGCTCGTGAGATGGCACCGGTGGCTCATATGTCCAGTGACTCTCAAGATTTCCCGCTGTGCCATGCGACAGACACTACTTTTG
Source organism: Amblyomma americanum (assembly GCF_052857255.1). NCBI lineage: Eukaryota > Metazoa > Arthropoda > Arachnida > Ixodida > Ixodidae > Amblyomma > Amblyomma americanum. The sequence continues at coordinate 43,596,584 of NC_135504.1, read as the reverse complement.
CGGTTGGAAACGGGTGAATGTTGATTGAGAGGACGATATCCAAACTACAGCGCGAAAGCACAAATGCAAGTTGATGAACACGACGATTTTCACGTACAACGCGATAGATAGGCCGAAAATGTCGAAAGGCTGCGCCAATGACCGAAGGGTCTAAAAAAGCGGCGGACCAAGGTGATTGATCTGTGCGCATCTCCGCGGATTTCGAATCGCGCTCGAGGCCGCATGTACGGTATGTATTTTTTCTGCTTTCTCATAGACTGGTCACCGAAAGATGGCAACCGCCCAGCTATCGTTAGTATAACCGATTTAATGCGAACGCATCAAAAGCAAATGACGCGAGAGAAGAACAAGACGAAGCCCTTGCGCTTACGAGGAGCGAATGAGTTGGAACGCCACGAGAAAGGATACGCTTGTGGCCGTCCTTTACAGAATATTCTCATCCGGTGCTTCAACACTGGTCGAAGAGGCTCAGCGGACGTATCTCCGGTCGTGTTGCCTTCTGACGCACCTGCTGTATTTTACCGTAAGGCCAACTGTGACAACGACCTTTACCCGAGCAAATCTTGACGATCTGGCAGAGCAGACCTTTACCCGAGCACCTTTTACGCTGCAGACCTCTGCTCCTATGACGCACTCTGACGGTAAAAGGCAGGTAAACCGTGCCGTGAGCAAAGTGACATTCAAACTTGTTTTTTTTTTAAATTTTGTTGGTTGCTAGATACCAGGAATATAACCTAGTTGGTTTCAATTTCATAAAATAAACTGCAATTTATTCTTTTGTAACGCGCTGAGTGTCTTTCTTTGTTATGCAATCTCTGCAACTTTCGATAACGCGTTTGTGGCCTACCTCGTCCGCAGAGCGGTTATCGGCGCTGGAACGTGCTTGTAGTGCGCAAGTTTTTAACCTTCATGGGCGATAGAGTTTCTTTTATTTTGGTGGTCTCATTTTGTGCAATAAAAGCATGTCCGTGAGACAATGCTGGCGGCCTCAATTTTTCATTTTCCATGAACGGCCTCTCCTGGAACGTAGCCACACAGAATTTTTTTTAACATAAGCAACAAATTGCCTGACCAAGACGCCGGCAACAGGAAATGACTCTATGCAGATTCTATAACACAAGGCCCTCTTAAACGTTGTTTCTCTATAGGTGCTGACTACCGACGCAATAAAACGAGTATATAAAATTTTGTTCAGCTGTCTTCTCGGTCGATTACTCGCTACGTACACCTGACGAAACAGCACACAAACCGCCTGTATTCCTTCGGAAGGTTATCCCAGGGCCAGCACGGTACAGAACGCAAGTATTCTTTGTGACGGCAAAGCAATTTAAAGTGTAATAATCATCGAGTACGCGGAATTGTAGTGATGTCTGATACAGCCGTATTAACCGTGAGGTCCAAGTTTCCAGATAAAGGATAAATGTGAGGTTGCGCGGTCGGACTTTACACAAACAGATAAGACAGCGTTCTAATTACTAAACATCATTTCAGAAAAGCTAAGGGGACACTTTAGCTCCGCCTTAAGGTTGTGACACAAGAGCGCTAATGGTTGTTTCCTGCTTTCTTAATTAGTACCAGTTTTAATTAGATGAAAAAATTAGCATACATCAGTTTGCATATTAGACTACGTGTTACACTACAAGGCACAGAAGTTCTCCGTTTAGCCAAGCCGAATGAATGTGCCTCGATGGCCTTAGTGTAACGCGTCTGACGCTCAACCCAAGGGTCATGGGTTCGATCCCTAAATAATTACCCTGTAGCGAAGCATAACGAACGCACCAGATCTTTCCCTGGCAGATGAAGATGAAAAGGGCGAAGCGCCGCCATGTTGAGCGAGGTCGCTGGTGTCTATGGACTGGCTGTGTTATGTGTCACGCGCCGTTGAAATTCTTGTCATTTGACGGGCATAGTTTGGCTTATGCACCTTGCACCTTTTAAATCGTGGAGCAGCATGGGTCTCGATACCCGTACCTCTTGCCGTTTACGGTCAAAAATTTGTGCCTCTTTTCCTGCCGAGCCTCAGTGCGTACACGTCGGTCTGCTGAAGTCGTGAATCCAAATTTCTCAACGTTACTATTGGCGCGAATACATCAGATCCTGCATCACCTTTGAGAAGCACAAGTCTCTCGCGCCCGTATCACTTCCTGCCAATTCCAACAAATATGCACCCCGTAAACCACGGTGCACGACGAAAGGTCCAAGCTAAGCAAATACAACATATGGTCAAACGTCACAAAGCAAATATTCTTTACACTGACGCTAGCCCCTACCAAGGTCGGGAGGTTGCGGTAGCAGCCGTCAAAACCAACCTCGGGGAGGAGATAGCCAGCGCCACGGTTCAAAACCGAAACAGCATAGCGGACGCTAAGGAAGTCGCAATCATGCTTGCCATCAATTACGGTCACACCACACAGCAAATGACTACAATCATGAGCGACTCGCAGCAAGCCTGCAATGCGTACCTCAATGGGGATCTCTGCCGAGAGGCCGCTCACACCATGAGGAGTCACACTCCCGGTACACACACCCTTCACAGTATTGTGTGGATCTCAGCCCACCAAGGCATAGGCGGCTCAGAGGATAGCACGAGGCCATACATTCCGAGCCTCGTCTCCTGTGCACCTGCGAGCCTTCGTATCTACTAACATATGGTGAAATCAGAGATTACCACCGACTTAGTCGCAGGAAATACGCAGCCCTCCACATGGAAACTACTAAACATTACTAAAGAGCTTGCGATGTCGTCTAGGAGCAACCAAGGTCGCAGCAAACGCGTATGCATTCGCTTTCATCCAATGCAGTTCCCTGCAGTGCTTTCAAAGTTTTTTGTTCCTCTCCACTCTCAGCACGTGATACGGCGAGCGGCGGCACAGGTGTAACTCAAGGCGAGGCGGCGAGCGAGGCACATGATCTGACGTCACAGCCACACCTCCGCCCCTCTTTATGGTTAAAGGTCATTGTCAAGCGGTTTGTACCTTGAGCTTTGCATGCGGAGAGTAGAGCTTTTCGCTCCAATATGTGCGCACAAATTTCATGATGTTTTCGTTCAGCACGTCCGTTGGCAGCGTCTGAAGTGCATGCTACCTAGTTTGCACTAAGTGTAACTGCCTGGCAACGTGTGGCGTCCTAAATGTGTTTCGAAGCCTCTGGGGCGTCTCATCGCCGTGCATACTACCGGGCGATGAAGATAATTCTAAGGGAGAGGTGGGGTGTGTGTATGCAGCGTGTGGTCTCGCACGCTCCCTACCTTTACTCCTCTACTGTGCGTCTCTCCTGAAAGCGACGAAGGCATCGCGAGGCAAGTGCATATGGAGGTCTTGTGAGCCCGGGACAGTGCCAACCGTGGGTCGTTTTAGAGCCTCCTGAATTCACCCGGCCGTTGACAACGCTGTCTCATTTTAAGGTGTGAGCCTTTCTTGGCTCATGAGTGGCGTGGACGGAAGTTGTCCGCACGAACTGTCAATCATAAGTTGTGTGGCAGATAAAACAAAAATGTAAAAGTTGATTAAGCAGCTGTTCTTAACCAGGGTATTAAATAAACCTGAAATAAAAAATAAATAAATCAGGAAAAATTAAAATAAAATAAAAACAATACAAAAATTAACAATAAACGAGAAACAAAAGAAAACAAAAGCCATGAAAATGAAAAAATAAAGGGCAATGAGGACAGGGAAATGATTTCGCATTTGCGCTCTTCAGCAGTCAAGTGCAATCCAGCATTTTTTTCTGTATCAAACGTACATGCAGGCAGAGATTTGGGGGTTTTCCGGCAGCTCAGTCTTGGGCAGCGACCCATGCGCATTGTAATGTTGGACCAGCGCTCGTTGGACTTTCCACGTGTATTTCGGCTCTGAACACTCGGCTACTTTCTCCATTCTGCCTGCTATCCTTTATCGCTGCCCCAGCTCAGGCGCTTCAGTTACGATGGCAGATGCCGGGGCTAGCAAAAATCTTTTCCTTCCTTATTATTATTTTTTTAAAGTTACTACTAATACACTCGGTTACGTGCTGCGTATGAGGGCGCTCAGCCCGCCGTACAGAAATGACTAGTAGCAAGTGGTCTTATTAAAATAATAATAAAAAAGAAGAAGGAGAAGATTTTTGCTAACCTCGGCATGTGCCATCGATTCTCAAGCACCTGAGCTGGGGCAGCGGAAATACAGGATAGCTGGCAGAATGGATAAATTAAATAAAAGAGGTGAGGGGACAGAAAGTTAGGGTGGAGGAGAGGTAATATACACAAACTCTTTACACAATAAGAAATGTGTACAGGTTGTAACAGAAATGGCTGGTGGATCGGGATTTATGTGAAGCACAAGCCCCTGGAGTCCTGGACCAGCAGGGGACCATCCTGAAAGATTTGTTTTTTTTTTCGTCTGATAAATGTTTCCATTCATCCATCCAGGCTGAAGCATTTTTAGCCTTTCTGAAAAATAAATGATAATAATAATAATAATAATAATAATAATAATAATAATAATAATAATAATAATAATAATTGGTTTCGGAGATAGGAAATGGCGCAGAATCTGTATCATATATCGTGAGACACGTGAACCGCGCCGTAAGGGAAAAAATAAAGGAGGAAATGAAAGAAGAGAGGAAGAAAGAGGTGCCGTAATTGAGGGCTCAGGAATAATTTTGACCACCTGGGGATCTTTAACGTGCATTGGCATCGCACAGTACACGGGCGCCTTAACGTTTTGCCTCCATAAAAATGCAGCCTCCGTGGCCGGGTTCGAATCGGGGAGCTGCGGATCAGTATCCGAGCGTGCTAACCACTGAGCCACCGCGGCGGTTAGGAAAAGTTACATGAAAACTGGCTTTTGAGGACAGGAAATTACGCAGAAACTGTCTCAGAGATCTCCGTGGACACCCGAAGTTCGCCGTAAAGGAAGGGGTAAACGAGGGAGTGAAAGAAGAAAAGAAGAAAGAGGTGCCGTAGCGGCGGGCTCCTGCATAATTTCGACAACGAGGGGACCTTTAACGTGCGCTGACATCGCACAGCACACAGGCGCCTTTTGCGTTTCGCCTCCATCTAAACGCGGCCGCCGCGGTCGGGCTCGAAACGGCTACTCCGGCTCAGTAACGTTTCAAGAGCACTCCTCCCACCCAATGGCACCAAAGAAAGCGCTAACCTAGAGGCAGAGTGCATGCCGGGTGTTATGCACCCCTCCTCCTTCCCCATAGCTTACACCCCACCTGAAGACGATAAAGGGAACGTGAAACCCGAGCAAGCGGTTGTGATGTTGCTTCCCGCTGCATTGGCGCAGTGGTGGTGGTAGTGGTGTGGTGGTAAAAAGCATCTATTTGCTCATATTTATAGAGAGGTGCTTGGGGAGAGGCCCCTAGTGGGTCTCACTTCTTACAATAATAGGTGGAGGAGGTGGTGGTGGTGGTAGTGTTTTTTTTATTAAAATAATAGTAAAAAGGAAGGAAAAGATTTTTGCTAGCCCCGGCATCTGCCATCGATACTGAAGCACCTGAGCTGGGGCAGCGGAAATAAAGGATAGCAGACAGAATGGAGAAATTATATGAAAGAGGTGAGGGGACAGGAAGAGAGGATAGAGGGAGATGTAATATGTACAAAGTATTTATACAATAAGAAATGTGTCCAGGTTCCTGTTCTGTCCCCCAAATTGGGAAATGGCGTAGCGCCCCTCGTTTGGTTGGTTTATGGGGGTTTAGCATCCCAAATCGATTCAGGCTATGAGGGACGCCGTAGTGAAGGGCTCCGGAAACTTCAACCAACTGGGGCTCCTTAACGTGCACTGGCATCGCACAGTATATACACGGGCCTCTAGAAATACGCCTCCATCGAAATGCGTCCGCCACAGCCGGATCAGAACCTGCCTCTTTCGGGTTAGCAGCCGAGCGCCATAACCACTGAGCCACCGCGGAGACATAGAGCGCCCACGATGCCGAAATACCCTCTACAAGACACTTCTTGTAGCAATTTGAGGATTCCTTTTGATGAAAGTATTTACAAAAATTATCTGCGTATATGATCTCCATTAATAATGTTTATAAAAAATAATTATATAAAATGCCTGGCAGTTCAGCATTGCTAAGCAGGAAATATTGCGTGAAAGCATGGTATTTGCAGGTGGTCACCACCGCTACCAGTACCACAGAGCGCGATTGAGGTGTTCCACTGACCCTCTTATACCCCTGTCACACGGGCACTTGTAAGGCCTTAGAAATTAAGGTCCTTTGCCCCAAAGGCGCGTGACGCGCATCTACACGGCAAAGCGTCAAGACCTTTGCGATAAAGGTCCGTAGCAATAAAGGCGGCCGTCAGCGGCCCTAAAGTTGCTTAAAGGAGCAACCCAGACGGCAGCGCCAGCTAGCGAGCTCAAAGAATAAAAAATTGACGCAATTTTTAGTTTTGAAACCGTCAGAAAATATCTAAATTATCTTATTTAATGGTTAATTTTGCGTTACAGTGCACTTAACCATAGAGGAGGCTATGACTAAAGACATCCACACTGCTAAGAAAGGAGTTGAACGCTTTTCAGCAGCCGCATCGACACACACGTGCTTGCGCATCTCGCTTTGCTGTTTTTTCTTCGTTTGCTCTTTGTTGTGTGCGTGTTTTGAGTTTGCTTGTGTGCACAAAGACACAAGCAACAAAGCACGCTTCTCGAACACGACGAGGAGCCGAACGGAAAAGTGCGCCTACCGTGGTCGGACCGAGAACGATGAAAAAAAAAAAGAAACTTTGTTTCAAAATATCCGTTTCTCACCGTCAGAACGCTCGTTTATTATCGTGATAACTACTTTTTCGAACATAAACGCAAGCACTCTTAGCTGAAGTGCTACCGTCTGCTTTAATTTCATAATTTTACTAGCGCCGCTTCACACACAGCGGTGACTTTTGGCATTCACGGAGGCCGCGTTCTAACTCCTTTGGATTTGCCGTGTAGCAGCGTCGCTGCTCCTTTTCGGGTTTCCTCCTTTAGTGCAATAAGACAACTTTACGGCAAAGGCCGAGAAGAAGTCCCGTGTGACAGGTGTATTACTTTGCCCCCAAACCAGCGCATTTAGTGCACATTATTTAGTGCACAGGATTTAGTGCACATTATTTATTTAGGATAAAGTGGCGACTTTTTTCCCTGGTGAGAACCCGACCGCGGCGGCTGCGTTTTCATGGAGGCAAAACGCTAAGGCGCCCGTGTGCTGTGCGATGTCAGTGCACGTTAAATATCCCCAGGTGGTCGAAATTATTCCGGAGCCCTGCACTACGGCACCTCTTTCTTCCTTTCTTCTTTCACCCTCCTTTATTCCTTCCCTTACGGCGCGGTTCAGGTGTCCGGCTGTATATGAGACAGTTATTGCGCGATTGCCTTTCCCCAAAAACCATTTATTATTATTATTATTATTATTATTATTATTATTATTATTATTATTATTATTATTATTATTATTATTATTATTATTATTATTATTATTATTATTATTATTAGTGCGCAATAAAGATCCCCGGGTAGTCGAAATTATTCTTTAGTCCTCCACTACCGCACCTATTTCTTCCTTTGTTCTTTCACTCCCTCCTTTTATTCCTTCCTTTACGGCATGGTTCAGGTTTCCACCGGGATGCGAGACAGTTACTGCGCGATTTTCTTTCCTCACAAACTTTTTTTTTTCAAGCAGAGAAGCAAACGGAAACATCTGCAGTTTTAACTTAGCAATGTTTTCACCGTCCTGAGTGCATGCAAAAGTAGTTGTCAGTTTGGAAAGTGAAGTGTTTATCAAGCACCCATTACCGGTCAGAGACGATAAAGACAAGTTGGGCTTAACATAGCCCGTGGAAAACTATTATTTTCTGCAGCCCACACAGTAGGCTTGGCAGCTGCTTTCATGGCGACATATAAATGGAGCTAAATGTTTCCATCAAGAATTCCGGTGCAGCAGCCGCCGCTCGTCTAACCAGTGCAGGTATATTAAGGGGAAAGCCTTTAATGGCTCACCGTTTTCCGTCCGTGCGTCCGCGCAATCTGTCACACCATGTCGTCATCAATGGCATAATTGCTATAACCCATATACTCTTAGCAATTACTAAGTAATGAGTGATCAGTAATTAGTCATTATTTAGTCATTAGTACAAATACAAATAAAAGTTAATAGAAACAGAAATAGAAATAAACCAACATCTTGAACATAAACATAAACAACAACTTTAAAAAAATTTATGTATAATAAACTAAAAAATAAAATGAGCCAAAATAAACAAGACATAACAAACAAAAATTGCTATGCCTGCAGGCGCCGTGGAAAAAACCACGCGTTCTAAGAAGTTCTAGAATGTTCCAAGCTTTCGCATTCCTGCACGTAAGCACACTTAAGTGCCTTCAAAATTTTTTCACTGTAGAGTCAGCAATAATCTCATTTCAGCAAACTCCATCTTATCAATTCACACCAGAAAATTGTCAGCAGCGTCTTATTCGGCAGTGCGTTTCTCTCAGTCGGCAGCTTTCCAATCATAGGTGAGCGTTCTGTTCCAGATTGGCAGCGTTTCAATCCAATCACCGTCGGAAGCGTTCAAAATTCAAGTGTCAGTTTCAGAAGATAGCGTTTCACTTTCAGTCAGCGGCGTTCCATAATGAACCCCCGTCTCCGTCTCAATTGACAGTGCATGCTCATCCCCGCCGCGGTGGCTCAGTGGTTAGGGCGCTCGGCTGCTGATCCGGAGTTCCCGGGTTCGAACCCAATCGTGGCGACAGGGTTTCGGTGGAGACAATATTTATGTACATTGTAAGATTTCACTACATAACCATCAATACATAGGCGGAGGCTCCCATTCGAGGATCCCGTTGGGTTTGAGCATTGCGCAGGTCCTCCGAACCAGGGCCTGTTAGGCCGATAGTTCCTGGCAGCCGAACAGGGACGCCTCCTAGTCTTCTCGGGTAGGGTAAAGGGATGTTTGGGGAGAGGTGGATTTGGCCTGCATGTCCAAACCATGTGGGTTGTGTCGGTCACCTCCCCACATAATGAGCAGCGGCCGTCAAAAGAAGGATCAAAGTGCTCGAGAACCGCCGGGTACAGAAGGGTGTTTGTAAAGAGCTTAAGGAGAGTGCGTTCGCCAGCTTTATCCAGTGGGTAAGACTCTCGTCTACTGAGCCGGAGAACACGGTTTCGAACCCGAGAGCGGCGGCCGAGTTTCGACGGAGCCGGAAAGCGAAAGGCGCCCGTGTGCTGTACGATGTCAGTGCACGTTAAAGATCCCCAGGTGGTCGAAATTATCACGGCGACCTCCAATATGGCACCCCTTTCTTCCTTTTTTCACTCCCTTCTTTATCCCTTCCCTTACGGCGCGGTTCGGGAGTCCACCGAGATATGTGGGACAGTTACTGCGTAAGTTGCTGTCCCCAAAAATCATTTTATCTAGTGACACAGTTAGTGTGCCATTTCCGTCCCTCAAAAGGCATTGAATGTTTTTTTGGTCAAGTTATCATGGATTGGAGAAGCGCTTGAATCGTGAGACGAGCATACACAGGTAAGCTGTAAAAAAAGAAAATTGGTTTTTGAGGAAAAGAAATGACATAGCAGTTGTGTCAGATATCTCGGTGGACACTCCAAATGCACCGTAAGGAAAGGGATAAAGGAGGGAGTGAAAAAGAAAGGGTAGGGCCACAGTAGAGGGCTACGGAATAATTATGACCACCTGGGGATCATGTACAATCATATCCAATATTGCGGCCTAAATCCGCCTGCAAGGCCTGGAGATTTCTACTGAAAAATCTTGCGTTGTTGCCTTTACACGCAAAAGAATGTCCCATTACCCCGTACGCATCATGGGTCAACAATACCCTACTAAAGAAGCCATCGCTTCCTTGCCGTAATCATCGATCGTAATCTAACATGGACCCCATATGTGTCGTACATGTAAAGGAGACTGACATCGATCGCTCACGTTCTTTCCTTTCTCGGACGGAAGTCGTGGGGAGCATCAGTGCAGTCGATGCTCCAGCTGCACACCACAATATTCATGGGATTCCTTCGGTACAATATCCCTGCGCTAGGAAACTTGAGGAAAACGAACATACGGTGTCTGCAACGTGTTCAGGCTCAAGCTCTGCGGACGTGCCTAGGACTGCCAAAATGCGCGTCTACAGCCGGAACAGTACTCATCACTCAGGAGAATCAAGTGACTGCCTATGTCACAATCAAAGCCTTGGGAGTGCATATTCGTCACCTCTCTCGCATTCCCGCACACCATCTTGCCAGTCTTCCTGCTAACCGGCCGAGTACATCGTTTGCTAAAATTATAAGGGGAAGACGAAGACGTTGTCTGACCTACTGTCGCCTCAGCTCTGTTTCTTTACCAAATTTTGCCTAATTTACCTAGTCTTCTTTGAACATTCCAGGACGGCTGCATCTTCAAGGAGGTACAGTCGCTATGGGAAGAGTACGGCTACTCCGGCGCCGGCATGTCTAAAGGGACCACGCCAATCTAAGGAGGCTGGCTTGGAAGAGGCGGACATGCCTTTCGAGGCTGTGGAGCGACCAGAACATGGAGACGACCACCCGTCCATTGAGACCTCATTGCTTAGTAGGGATGAGGCAACGATCGTGGACAGTGAAGAGTCAGTGGCCGAAATGGCTGACGTGGACAACGAGGGCTTCAAGTTGGTGAGTCATCGCAAGCAACGAACGGTCCGGATCCCGGAAGTGGTTGAGCCCACAGAGAAAAGGGTTGATGTAAGAGAGGAATTTCATCTTGCTTTTCGCGGCCATTCAATCACTGCTCGGTTCAGCTCCGATCCGTAGTCGGTTAACCATGCAAGGGGCTCTTCAGCTGGATGTCTCGACGGAAGGGCAGTTCGAGAAGCTCCTGCATTGCAATCAGATTGGTGACATCAAAGTCAACGTGCGGTTGCCCCATTCCTACATAAAGAACACCTGTCTTATTAAGTGTGTACCATAGTGGTATGCAGAAAGCGACCTACTTGATTACTTGAAACCACAAGGTGTTCTGCACGTGAAACGACTCGTGCGTCGTGTGGAGTCTCCAGAAAAAGAATGGGCTGCGAAACCTGCCAACTCTATCCTGTTGACATTTGCTCCCAACTCAGAGCGCCCCGATAAAATTTATCTGGGATTAACAAAACACGCAGTTGCAGATTTCACTGAAGCTCCACCAGGTGTTTTAGATGCCAACGGCTTGGGCATGTGGCCGAAGGTTTCACAAAGGATCGACGCTGTAAGCGGTGTTGTGGCGACCACGATTTTAAACCTGCAAGGTCGATTTTGCTTGCGCCAATTGCGGTGGTGATCATCCAGCGAGTTTCGGAGGCTGCCCCTTCCATGTGAGCGCTCTGCACAATCGAATATCCTTTATTGCTGTTCCCAAAACCTAACCGACTGAGACGCCTGTGCCAGGATTAGACGAGTTCATAGTGTTGGAGTCTGAAGCTGTTGCGTTACCCAACAATGTCCCTACGAGACTTGAGTCCAGAAAGACACCAAAGTCGATTGCGTGCGAGTCGGTTGTTCGACCTCCAGCAAAATGTGTCCATGTTTATGAGCGGCCGAATCACAGCCAGACTCGGCAGCAAGGGGGATATGCACAAGTGACAAAAAACCAGCCCCGTCGGCATATTTTGTCGGTGTTGTAAGTGAGTGCGTTGCGCAAAATAAGGAGCTCAAAAATCAAAGTGTGTCTGACCTTCTTCAGGCTTTGTTTGGGGCCCTGCGTTCACATGTTCCAGTGATGCCGCCTGGTAACCTGAAGAACTACGTACAGCTGGTGCTTTCTTTTGAGTCCCTAATTACCACCTTCGCAGCGAACTTCCATTCGACATAATAAGCAAGGTGTTCAACCTCGTGGATCTAATATCCACCGAGAAGTGCCGTTTATATTGCAATGGAACTGTGCTGGGATTTTAAATCGGTTAGCGTAACTGAAACTATTCTTGAAAGAGATATGTGTTCCAGTATTGGCCTTGTCGGAAGCTGGCCTGCCAAGGGGGAGATGTTTGACTGGATATGTCGCCCATAAAAACTGCAGCATAATAATAATAATAATAATAATAATAATAATAATAATAATAATAATAATAATAATAATAATTGGTTTTTGAGGGAAAGGAAATGACGCAGTATCTGTCTCATATATCGTTGGAAACCTGAACCGCGCCGTAAGGGAAGAAATAAAGGAGGGAGTGAAAGAAGAAAGGAAGAAATAGGTGCCGTAGTGGAGGGCTCCGGAATAATTTCGACCACCTGGGGATCTTTAACGTGCGCTGACATCGCACAGCACACGAACGCCTTAGCGTTTTTCCTCCATAAAAACGCAGCCGCCGCGGTCGGGTTCGAACCCGGGAACTCCGGATCAGTAGTCGAGCGCCCTAACCACTGAGCAGCATAAAGTCATTTCCCGCTGGAAGTGTCGCGCATGACATAAGAAGGGAACTTGCACATTTTTTTTTAAGCTTTACCGATCTTTGCACGGATGAGATTGAGGTAGCGGCTTGAGAATACAGCTCGGCTTTCGAACCCTTTCTATTGCCTCCGTGTACGGGTCCCGCGGAAGAAGGTAGCATTCGATTTGTTTCTAAAGCATCTCTGCGACCGCTGCCCAGCTCCTCGAACCATCTGCAGTGATTTCAACACCCATCATGCCGTCTGGGGTGAGAGTAACACAAATACTCTTAGTTCTTTAGGCCTTAATGTCCGAAGGCAAAGGGAACAGTTGAAATCCCCCTGCTCTTTTCCGACCCTCGACTGTAAGGTCACAATTCCCTCTGTGAGCGCAAAGCGCAGCTGTACTTTCGCACCAATGCGTTCGCTCGCAATTAAACATTTGAAAACATAGCATGCCCTCCATCTTAAAATTTTCATGGATGGTTCTGTGGACAAGGTCAAACCAGCTAGCGCAGCGGCTTTTTACATTCTTTCTTTAGATTTTAAGTGGTCTGTACGCTTTACTGCTGTCGCATCGTCCACAAATGGCCGAAAGTTGAGGCGGCTTTACGAAAGTTAGGGTCTTGTCCGGCTCAACCTGTTGTCATCCTAACTTATTAAAATCTACCCTCCAGAGGTTAGAGCGCGGATTCCCTACTGGTGCCTTGTATACAAGCTCTCTACGATTGGTGCAGAATCTGCACAGCAGAGGCTTTACTCTATATTTCCAATGGGTACCCTCTCACATAGGAGTCAATAGTAATGAGGTGGCAGATAGTCTCGCCCATAAAGCTCTGTCAAGGAATCCATCTAAAAAACTACCTCAACATGGAAAAAGTCTCTACAGGAAAACGGTGCTCGATCATTTCCGTACTCTGTGGAGTGCGCCCCACAAGCCATGTGTGCCCAAAGGACCGAGAAGATCCCAGGCGACTCTACTACATCGAATTCGCACGGCCTCTGCTCGCACTCCTGCCTGGATGCATAAGACGGGCATGACATCGTCTCTGCTATGTTCTTTATGTGGTGTGTGCGGAGCAATCAAGCATTATATTATATACTGCCCAGAGTACAACGCGCAAAGCTATGTGATGTTCGCTTACTTCAAGAAGACAGGAACCCTTCACAGTATAGTTCAGGGCATCGTCTAACCGAGTGGAAACCGGACATGCAGAAGGGAGGCTGCACGCTTTCTTTGAATATTTCTGCAGGACACTGATCTTGCTTCTAAACGGTGACAGTAGGAACGGACTGTGGTCTACTGTGATTGAATGTGTGCGTAGATGCTGTCTACTGGAGTGAACTATGTTATACTGCGAGTGAATGTGTGTATGGATTGTTGCACTGCAATTGATTGTGATCTACTGTGTCTGAACATGAGCATAGATGGTGACTTCTGGAGTGGAGTGTGATGTAGACTGTGTGGATTGGGTGTTTGCATAGATGGTGACTGTGGGAGGGCAATATGTGTTATTATAAGTGACTGTGCGCATAGTGGGGTGAATTCGACAGGTTTTAAGACATTATAAACATAGAAGTGACGTTACGGTAGAGCAATTGCGGGCAGAATAAGCAAGGCTAATACCACCTGTAGCATTCAATACCTCAACTCAACCTCAACTCAACTCTTCCTACCAACCTAATTTACACCAGCCTCTAGACCGTCTTCTCCATTATGGAGTCTGCACCATCCTCGTGTGCTTCTTTCTATACCGGGCATCAAAAAGAAGGTTGATTTATCGACGACAGCACTAAAACTGACCACTCTAGAATAGTTGCATCAGAAATACGGACACCGACTGCACGTATACAGCGATGGCTCAGTCACCCCTTCAAGTTCCTTGGGCTCCGTAGTCATCCCGTTATGGACCATAGTTAAGAAAGTGAAAACATCAAACCGGACTTCATCGACTGGTGCAGAACTTACTGCTATTCGTGTCGCCATTGAGCTTATCAGTGAAAAAAAAAACAGCATTGGTCTGTTTTTACTGATTCAAAGGCAGCCCTCCAAGCGTTACAATCGGCCCTTTGTCATGGGTCCCATGAACAACTTGTCGCTGAAATCCGAGAGCTCCACCACACGGCCAGCAACTAATGGCACGATATTGTTTACCAATGGCTGCCAGCACAAAGCGGCATCGCAGGCAACCACCGCGCAGACGAGGCAACGCGAACTGCTCACCATGAGGGTGATTGCGGGTCCATCCCCATCTCGAGAGACGACGCAGCGGGGAGGCTTAGTCCACTCTCGCTTGCCGCGTGGAATTCATGCCAATTCTCGCATTCGCGTTTAAAAACCTTGGACCCAGATCTGAAGCTTCAGCTTCCATCCGGCCCACCACGACGTGAAGCAACTTTATTGAGTCGCCTGTGGCTTGCCGCAGCTTTCACCAAGCACTACTCCTTCTTAATAGTTATGGCTGACAGCCCTGCATGTGCCATCTGCGGGAGTGATGAGAGTATAGCCCACATTCTTTGTGAGTGCCCTGCCTACAGAGCCGAAAGGCCGTCTCTCTGCCGTGCGCTGGAGCATCTAACCTGCGCCTACTGACGGAAACAAAGATTCTCGGCCACTGGCCGCGGCGCTCGTCGGCGGTGAAGGCCTCCAAGGCACTGCTCCACTTTTTGAGCACTTTTGGCCTGCACGTTAGGCTGTGACTTTACTGAACGCTGTGACTTTGCATAGTGACTTTAATTTCTTGCAACTGTATTTTCTCCTTCATCTTTTTCTCCCCTCACCCCTTTCCCCCCGCGCAGGGTAGCAAAACAGCTATTCGTGTGGTTAACCCCCCTGCCTTTCCTCCTCTTCCTCCTCCACCTAGGGATCTTTAACGTACCCGCCACGGTGGCTCAGAGCTAAGGGCGATTGGCTATTGCTCCGGAGTTCCCGGGTTCGAACCCGATCGCAGCGGCTGTGTTTCGATGGAGGCGAAACGCTAAGGCGCCTGTATGCTCTGCGATGTCAGTGCACGTTAAAGATCCCCAGATGGTCGAAATTATTCGGGAGCCCTCCACTACGCCACCTCTTTCTTCCTGTCTTCTTCGACTCCATCATTTATCCCTTCCCTTACGGCGCGGTTGAGGTGTCCGCCGATATGTGAGACAAATACTGCGCCATTTCCTTTCCCCAAAAACCAATTTTTCAATTTTCAAATTTTTTTATTTAACCTACACGGACATCGCACAGCACTCGGGCGTCTTTTTTGCGTTTCGCCTCCATCGTAACGGGGCCGCCGCGGCCCGATTCGAACGCGGGTACTCCGGCTTAGTATAAGAGCGCCCCAGCCACTGAGCCACAGCAGCAGGTGACCCACTTAGGCCCAGGAGTGCCAAAATCGAAAGTGCATCTAAAAAACTTGGCTGAATTACAGCTCGCACTTTTTTATCGAAGCAAGGTTTTTCATAGCGAAAGATAACGTCACCACCAGTTAACGGTAAGCGTCCTGACCGCAACCGCAACGACTGCTCATCCGGCTGAAGCGGGTGGCTCTTGCTTGGATGGACGGCGCAATGTTTTCACGCTAAGGGCGCAAAAGCCGCCACACTAATTGCTGGAAGCTGCGTGCCTAGATTAACGCTGTTTCGTTGTTAGCGTTCTGCGCATGCGCTCTCGTGACCCGCTCTTCTGCTAAGCAAGGAGACGCGCAAATGGCTCAATGCTAACACACTATAATTGAAGCATAACGGTTTTTCCTCTAATTTGCACAGACGTCTCAGGCAGCTATAACGTTGTCTTCGGAGGCCAAATGTAGAGTTTCGCACTGCACTGACCATGAAATCTGTTTCAAGAGCATCCTGTGTGTGGCAAACGGCAATGTTCCAAAAATGGAACATAATAAAATACATGCTCAGTCATTCTAAATATTTGTACAATTTTTGACATTTATTGTAGAAAGCATACGTGATTTCTCGTCGGAATTTTCGTCTTGGAAACATTGCTTCATAGTGCGGCGTTTGAAATCTAAAGCGTGTTCCTCCATGTCTCGTCCTCTACTAGCGGTGTCCGCAGATATGGTTGGTAAAGAGTATGAATCAACTCTAAACGCAAGCATTTTGTTGCACAAATGTTTTCGCAATGGCACATTTTGTTAAAAGTGTGCAGATGGAGACGAGACGACAAGCTCAGCTAAGTTACGATGTCTGAGTGTTAGCACCGGAACTATTTTTCTCAAGAAACCAACTTTCATTCATAGTCCGAGAAGCGGCGGAATCTTCACTCCAATTAAAAAATAAAGCAATTTATCGCTCACCAGCTTTGTTATAGGCGACATGAGATGAACGAAAAACCAGGTGACCCGATAAGCCTAGTAAATGGACTGGAAACGACAGGCTCGATTTAAAAATGGGTTTGGCACATGGACACTCAGGGAGACGAAGAGTGACATACATCTAGAAGAAATGAAGTAGGTGCAGGAGGTGGCACGCCTAGCAGCCATGGGACCTGACAGGTGACCACTGAAATTGCCTCGAATCTGCCACACTTTTCCTGAAAATGATTTCATTCCTGCACCGGCTGTAGACAAGACGTTATAGAACATTTTGTTTTTTTTCCTCACCATTTTTCCCGCTCGGTGTCATTATCATCTCTTCCCTTGTCTCTTGTTGCGTAATGGGTATTAGTTTTCAAGTAGAATTATGCAATTAAGTTTTACTCGAGGACAATATTACCCCAGGCATGCACTGTACACATTTAAAAACAGGGCCCTCTATATTACGTCCTGCAGGGTAGCGCGAATCTTCATTGAAATCCAGGTGAGCGCTGCATTGGGCCAGTCTTGTAGCTAAGCTCAGCAAGTTGGGTATAAAAGTTGGATGCAAAAGTTGGGCAAGCCGTTGGATGCATCTCTCTGTTGAAATCGGAATGTGCACCACAAGTGCACAGTGGCGTGAACTACCGTCAGGAAACGCCAAAACTGCAGCTTTTTGCGCCATTTTTTTTCACAGTAAAGCTTCTTGCGCCAATTTTTTTTACAGTAGAATTAATGTTTCGTAAGCAGCTGTCGTGAGGCTGTTTTTTTTTTCTTTTTTTTTAACGACATTAGCATATTTAAAACAGCATTTTTAAAGGCGCGAGGCTGTGTCTGATTAATATTGTGCCAGTTGTGTAATTGCCTCGAAAGGTTCACAGTCTCGAAATTGAGACCTCTAGAGTGAGGCAATACTGGACATGCATCGGCTTTGTAACAATGAGGCCCTGAAGAAAACATTTCCACCAAGGTGAAATTTTCCTAAATTGATAGGTGAGAAAGAATGGTTGAGCTAATACTGGGGAGCGGCACTCACACGTGTTAGATATTTATGGGCAAATAAATGAATGAAAATAGCTGTACTTAAAGGGCAGAAAGATTAAAAAGCAAAAATATTTTGAACGTGAGAACAGGTACGCATCGCTGACGTCAGAAGAACGCTCATGAAGTCAGAAGAAACAGAAGGGCAGAATGAAAATGCAGCAAGCCCCTGCAGGATCTATGTACACGACGCCGCTTCTTTGCTGACTATTCGAACACATCATCGCTCACTGTAGCTGGCTGTCGTCAAATTTTTCCAATTGGCGGGATCGATATCAGGCCTCGGCGGCCTCATTTCGATGGAGGTGCAGTGAAAAACGCCATCATACTGTGTGGCTGTAGAACCCCAGATGGTTGAAATATTACCGGAGTCAACGAATACGGCATGCCTCATAGCTCATGTGTCGCTTTTAGAAGTCAAAACCTGTAATTTAAAGTTAACAAGATTTCCTAATCTGCTACATGGAGGAGCGCTGAGCAGGCGCTTTCCAAACACGAGTGTAAGTGTGATGCGTATATTTTTTCGGGTGTGCTGTTCGCAGTAACGTCAGCATAACTCAAAATACTGTAAATTGCTTTATAGGAATGAACGAAATTCAAAGTACAATCACAGTTATATTCTCCACGGTTAACTCCGTACCTTACCTTTGCGTTACGCAGAAGTCGACGCAGCAATACACTGAAGTTATGGAAGCCCTTGCAGAGGTATCTTTTGTGCGGCTAGCTTGGATTTGGAGTTTACGCTACACATTGGAAACAGTCCAGAAAACAATATTACGCACGTTGGCTGTCGAAATTATTCCGGAGCCCTCCACTACGGCACCTTTCTTCCTTTCTTCTTTCACTCCCTCCCTTATTTCTTCCCTTACGGCGCGGTTCAGGTGTCCAACGATATATGAGACAGATACTGCGCCATTTCCTTTCCCCCAAAACCAATTATTATTATTATTATCACGTTGGCTGTTGAACTGGTATAAATAAACGACACCTGAACAATAACAGACACAAGTACTTCATCGACCAGCTTTAAAGTACGTTTCACCGCACATACAAAACGAGAGATGAGCCCATGGAGCGACATTTTCTGGACGGGAATTCCACTTCTTTTCTAGACAGACGAGGCCGGTAAGTACAAATCTGTCAAGCTAGCCGAGTTTCGGATGTGGTATCTCCCCTTTACGTGCGATATCGACCGTCCTGGACGCCTGGTAAAACTAATTGAACTTCAGGTGTGAATAAGCATCTTACGCATCATGTACGCTTTCTTCGTTAATGGTTTCAAAATGTCAAGAGCGCATGATTTCAAAGAATAAGAGGAGCATACTTTCACATTCAATAATTTATGAGTACCGAGCATGCCGTCTACATTTGGTGGGTGAGCACCTGCGCCTGACATGTTATGTTAGTACCTTCATAGGACTCTGTTAGAAATTTATTAATAAACTGGAACGTGCAAACAGCCATATCTGACGTGTTTTATTATTGCAATAGCTTAATGATATCAAATTCTCCCACAGCATGAGCGACGTGGTTCATTCTCCTTGTGTAGACCAGTTTGGTGACATTTCGTATATCTTGCTTGCACTTTCGAAACACGTATTCTGTGAAGTTGTCCCATATTTTCGTAATTAACAACGTTCGGCTCAAATTAAATTTTTTAAAAACTGTGAAGTTCTCGAATGGCGGTGATGATGTCGTGTCTACTGAAAACTCGGTGACGAATACGCTGGTAAGTGTCAGACGTGGGTGTTCTGAAAAAAAAAAAAATGAGGACGACGTTTTAAAACTATTTAATGCAACATGAAAGACTCTTAGGTTTGTAATCTGTATCCCTCATACTGTCATTCAACGCTCCACTTCTTACCAAATTTTTTCTTCTTACCTCCATTTTTTCGCTCCTCGCATACGGAACTTTTCAAACGAACTTCTACGCTGGCGACCACACGTCCTTAAATAGTGCTACCTTCATGATAGTGTTGTACTCTTGGCAAAAGAAAGCTTCATGTTTACATCCAGTTAAATGCAGTTTTGCTGAGAGCTATTGGTTGTGTACTATTATTTCCTTGCGCACAGAATCATTCCAGGAAACACGGGCAGTACATACACTTTCAAGATACCCTGATTTTTGTTTTAACGTCTCCTGTTCTCTCAGATATTGTTCCGACTATGTCCTCTTAAAAAGTGCGTTTTACGGATAGGGTAAGGAAATTTTCTTTTTATTCTATTTGCAGAAATTTGGCTTATTCCTTATTATAAATGCACAGGCCTGTTTTTATTTATAAACCTACGATTCCATTTGTCGTAGCATGTTCCCGTAAAATCTCCGTCTCGGCGCTAAATACAAGAAATGGTATATAGATATATATTGGCATAATGTACAGCCCTGACTGGAAACGCGCAGACCGCTATTACTTATTTTTATCGGCACAGCGACGCTAGAGGAAACACACTGCTCTAAATCTCTCAAATTTGATAGACGCAGAGAGAGAAGATAGTGTTTGAGTAAACAGGTGCGAGAATATTATCAGTTATTAGAAAACTAACACTCTCTTCGCTTTTCATGACAAAAGTTTTTGATTGGTTCTTATTTTATATCATTATTTTCGTAAAGAAAGTAAACGCAAAACATGAATATTGATTCGCAATACTGGCAGAAAAAAGATCAGAATTAGATTTTAGTCGATAATCCTTCAAGTATCTTTTTTTTTTCTGAAAGAGCTCAGCACTGTGAACCAAACGCTTGCGAAAATCGCCTTAGACAAGTTTTTAAGTTTCGGCTCCGTTCTTCGGCCGTTGAAAGCTGCTCATAATTCGGCAGAAAACCTGGTGTCTCGGACGACGTCAAATACTTTGGTAGAGGAACCGAAATAACTATTCAGAATCAGGAGGGCTTGCTCTAAGTGATAAATCTCCTTTGGTCGAAAGTTGTAGACAACTGGAAAAAGCAATTTTCTAAATTTTAGACCAATTTTGAGAGCACAGGCTCCGGTGATAAATCTAGGAAATGACAAAGCGTCAAACGCCAGTTTGGCTTTCCTGTCTGCCACGTCCAGCACGCAGTGGTTTTTGTGAAATGCGGATTCGCCGCAGAAGGTCAACGGCACGTCCAAAACGCGCATGCCAATCAGAAGTTTATGTGCAGGTGTCTGTGCCATCTGACGCAAGGCGTCTATTGAAGGCTGGGAGTATACCCGTATCAATGCATGAAATGGCTGGAATTGGTAACGCGCAAAACTTCGCGCAAGTTATAGTGCGAACATAATAGGGAGGACAATTAAAAGGTGTTTTTTTTTCTAATTAAATTCCGCCCGCAAGCAACTCAAGAGACCTAAATTGTGCTTTCACTGCTTGTGTACACACCCAACATGAGAGGGCTAAGATTGTGTGAAATGCAGAAAACAAGTCCAGCTTTCTCGTGCAAAAATTTTTAAAATTGGAAAATTGGAAGACACTGTTATAACAATATTGAAGGAAATGGTTCATTATTATGATATGTTGGAAAATATTTCGCTTAAAGTGTTTCCAGTGATCGCTTCGAACAGTTAAGACTGCCATATAAAACCAATGGGAACGCTTTTGACGATAGCAAGAACGTTAAGAGAAAAAAAAATTATAGTGAAACCTTACATTATATAAAAAAATTGCGTTCATGAATGAATCCCTGCTCAAAAATGCTTTTGTCCAAAATTGCTGAGTGCGCGTACGCCTTAGTATTTAGATGTCGATTTTTTGGGTTACTCCAAAACGGCCACTACACAAAATTGTTGAAAAATCAAGAGCCCCACGGTTCTGCGCTTGTCCTTGCGCAGAAAATTCTGCTGGCTTGCTTGGAAAGGGCGAGAAAGACCGTCGATCGGTCATTTCTATGCGCGAGGACTCAAGCGCGGGTAGGTACCGAGAAACGTGCGAATTATATTCGCCGACTGCGTTGCTCACTGCAGTAGTGACAAGCAATCGTGGCGTCTTTAACCAATGCGGAAAGGCAAGTGCGCGAACTTGAACATGGATGTGAACAAACAAATTTTAGGGACCTATGCCTAATTAAGAGTTGACTACACTGCGTGTTGCTGGCAGTGCATGAGAAATATTGGTGCAAAATTAGGTCCTTTAGAAGTGCTCTGTACAAGCGCGAAGCCGATGACATGTGATCGATGCAACCTGGCAATGGTACCTGCTATTTCGTTGTGATTATTCATTTTACAAACGGAATAATCGCGAATAAGGGACACTTGTTACCGTATTAATGTGTGATAGTACTACTCATATCTCACCAACCAGAAAAACCAAACCGTAGTCGTCATGGCTCTTCAGCAGAAAAATCCTTTGATGTATCTGGCTTCTATACTTAACTGTAGTTTTGTCGAGAACTATAACAAAATTGACAAATCGGCAAATCGGCGAAAATTTAGAGCGTACTTGATCCGAATTTTCGCTCGATGTGTGCCTGCAGCGAATATTAGGTTCCCTTAGAATTTGAGACTGCAGACCCTCCCAGCGATGTAGCGGTGTTATCCATTATTAAGAGCATTCATATCGTTCAGTTTGTTAAATGACACTTTACACAACTTCCGCGAAATAAATGAAAAATAATTCTAATAGCCAGATTATGCAGTCGTTATTTAAAAAATGCACTTGAGAGGAAAAGTCAACTTGAAAACGTAGCGAACTGATAATACTGTCACGAGCTTTAGAACTTATTTGCTGTCTTAAAATTACGACGGCATGTAATGTCAGGGGCAACCTGTAAGGCGTTCATATCAAAGCCATTTATTTTTTCCTGTATGTACAAAACGGCGCATAAACACTATCCAGCCTCGCTACAGATTTGTAATTCTCGTTTGATTTTTTACCACCTCGTCGGCAATATATTAAAGAACGAAGTTTATTTTCGCCTTTTAGTCTATGTTTAGGGCATCTGCATATCGCTGCTTGCTGCCGCAAAAAAGTATAATCTGCTTCCTCGTAACGTTGGTTAGTATATACTAGAGAGCTATAGTAATAACACCTGGGAGTTATTATAAAAAAATTTTTAAAACTTTTAACCAGAAAATTTGACATTATCAGTCGTTCCGCAGTGAAGGAAATAAGGATGGAGCAGGAAAAATACATTGCTCTAAAAAATACGCTTCTCCGTGTCTTTTTCTACCAGTCCCCTGTGCAGTCAGGAAAGCTTACAGTTTTTTCGGAGGTTCACAAACAGCTGGTCTGATCACTGTTGTGACTAACTTGATCAGTTACCACCGGCACAGAAATGCATCGCCTTATTGGTTCATATCCGCTCAATCACATTAGCTGTTCTTGCCGTTCGGTTCTAATTCCTGAGCACAGTGATCAGCCTTTAGCCAAAATTTTGCGTTGGCAAATGAAGTGTAAAATAACATACTTGGATAATCGATGACGTCGAAGTACCCTGATACATCTGCCGGGTTGTTCCATCCTTCGTACTCTTGCATGGATAGATTGATTTTAAATTCGTCCGTGACAGCTCTTCCGTATGAGAGCTTGCACTTGTATGTGGCGAAGGAACCAGGAATCGGAAGCCTGCAGTATGCATGAGGCATCGGCGCGAGCATGAACTTGCAGACCTCCATGGGTTTTACGGCACGGGTTCCCCGCATGAACATTAGGCCGTTGGTTATGTTGAACCTGAAGAGCGTGCCACTTTTGTTGAATGGATTGTGAAATGCGACATAATGGTCCGGAAGCTTCGGAACCCCCTTTTTTGGAAAGAGACTTCTCAAGACTTTCAGCATTATTTCTTTCTTGTACCCAAAATCTACAAGTGCAAAGGAAGAGAGAAAAGACCGTCAAAATTTTTTTGCGCAAAAGCAGTACTTACATATAATGGAGGAGAACAATATATACACAGCTCAAAAATATTCCAAAACCGACATTTAACGCTGTTAGCTATCAGGAGACCAAAATACATAAGCCAATACATAGAAATTTTGTGCAGGATTTGCACGTCATTAAAACACCCCTTATGAATCCTTGGATTCGCGTTCAAAATCCTTGGACCCAGATCTGAAGGCCCGGCTTCCATCCGGCCTACCGTGACCTGAAGCAGATTTGCTGCGTCGCCTCTGGCTTGGTGTAGCTTTCACCAAGCATTACTATTTCTTAATCGGTATGGCTGATAGCCCTGCATGTGCCATCTGCGGGTGTGACGAGACTATAGCCCACATTTTTTGTGAATGCCCTGCCTACAGCGCTGAAATAGTCTCTCTGCCTTGCGCTGGAGCGTCTAGGTTCATTCCCACTGACGGAAAACAAGATTTTCGGCCACTGGCCGCGGCGATCATCGGCGGAGGAGGCTTCCATGGCACAGCTCCGCTTCTTGAGAACTTCTGGCCTGCACGATAGGCTGTGACTTTACCGAACGCTGTGACTTTGCATAGTGACTTCAATTTCATGCAACTGTCTTTTCTCCTTCATCTTTTTCTCCCCTCACCTTTTTCCCCCCGTACAAGGTGGCAAACCAGCTATTCTTCCGGTTGACCGCCCTGCCTTTCCTCCTCCTCCTCCTCCTCCTGCTCCTCTTCCTCCTCCTCCCTTATAAAAAGAGTTCTCTGTTGGGTTGTTTCATCTTCATAGGTAGCTATTTTCATTTCATTTTACTTTTTAAATCACCTTTTGGTGCGGTAACACATAAGGGGTGGAATCAGCAGAAAGGATGAAAAACAAAAATGCCACATGTTTTCACATCAGTATGAGGTTAGCCAAATTTGCAGGGAAAAGACATTCCAATCTTTAGCTGCACGTGATAGAAGAAGGCCGAAAAGCAATAGTTCGGGCGCATGGATGGAAAACTTGAAGTGAATGGCTGTTGCGGAGGGACATGTACGATGGTGGCAGGGTGTAAGGTGTAGGTTTAAGCGATGGGTAATAGATGTTTGATATGCTAATAGATTAGCTATGCGACGACGAAGAGGAAAAAGTGGCGCTGCGGAGTAGTTCTTATAGCTGGAACACTGACGTCAAGTGAAAAGGAAGAGTGGATAAAACTTGCCGCGCGATTTCGAACTGTTCCCACACCGTTTATGAAGATAGCATGCTGCGGCTTCCGTAACGTGGATGCATATTCCGGTTTAGGTCGAACAAGGGAATCGTAAGCGAGCAATTTGAAGCTATTTGGGGCGAGGTTGAAGTAACGCTTAGAAAACTACACCTATTTCATCTGAGGATATCACGTTAGGAACATGCGCATTCCATCATACGTTTTTAGATAATGTGACGCCTAAGTACTCGAAAAATGATATGGACTCCGTGATATCCTTAAAAGTTTTTTCACTGAAAGTCAAGACTAGTGTGACGGCAGGCGACAGATATAACTCATTTTCTTGGGGTAAGGGTGATAGGGTAATTTTCATATAATTGTTTTATATGGTTAACGTCCTTTTGCAAGGCAAAGGAAACGGTTAATTGAAGAGACATGGGAGAGGCATTTGCCGTGCAGTGCGTGTAGTCAGGCTGATGATGATGACGACTTTTGCAAGTATTCTTGATCAGTAGAGCTAGGTATTGGGCGGAAGGTTACGGAGCAGTCAGGAAATATTCAAATTTCTGCGGGACGTCATTAATATATTTCAGAAAGAAGACAGCGGCAAGAACTGAGCCTTGTGGGACGCCTGATATAAAAGAAAGTGGCTTGGAAGACTACTTATTTACGACGACTGACTGAGAGCGTTTTTTTTTTACTAATGCTTGGATCCACTTTAGTACATAAGGTTTTAAGCTTATACAGACAGTTTTATTAGAATTTCTTCATGTGATACTTTGTCAAAGTCCTTATAGAGCAATCCAGCATGTGAATCATTGAGATTTTCACTGCTTAAAACAATCTGGCGGGTTGTAGGGGTCGATGAGACGGCAAGAGGGACGTGGGACGGTGGAAAGAAACACAGCGCTCCTTCGCGGTATTTGCCTATGTAGGTAGGGTGGCCGTTGACAAGCACCACCGTGTGACCTGTTGTCAGCGGTTCGCCAGAAGGCCACGGCCATAGCCTTTGCGCCTGCCAATCGGAGATCTTCTCTCGACCAGTCACAGCCCCTTCAATGAAACAGCTGGCAGCAACGGGGCGCAACAAAGAACCCCCTCCATTCCCTTCCAAGTGGAGACTGCATAACAGTACCTTTCCGACTCTTCGGAATGTCGTAAGCATGGGAAGCGCACGAGGGGTCATAACTGAGGTTGTTTTAGGAAGGCGCGGATTGACCCCTGCGGAAAGGGACTGTGCGGTCCATGTAGTTTGTTTGCTTGCTTTTTTTACCTTAAGATAGGGTTTGGCGTGCACTACCAAGGTGGTAGTGTGGGGCGCGCGATTCGAAGAGCCAATCGCTTTTGTGGAGGTCGCTGTGTGCATCGCATTTTGGAAATAATTTTATTACTTTTCCTTTCAGATTTCGAGTTTTAGAGACGAGTTGTTAACAATTGTCAAAGTGGAAGTGGAGAGCACGCAGCAAGCCGCCAAAAGTGTTGAGGCTTGCTGCTATTGTATGCTTCCTATGTGCGAAAGGGACTCTCGAGGGTTTAAAGCCAAGCCTTGGAGCGCAATCCGTCGTTCTGGACTAAGTTTAGAAGTTATGCATCTTCGGCTATGCCGAGGAGGGAAGATTTCTCTGTCAGACAGCTCCATCTCATTCGCCACTCTGTGTAAATATGCTGTATAGTTTGTAAATCTCATGTATTAAACTTGAGTTCATGGTCTCGTTAACGACCGCCGCTGCAAGCCGTCATTACCTCTTCACCGACGGAGCACCTCAGGTGCGACTAGCCTTCCAGTCAACAGACAGTCTCGAATGGTGCACGACTGGTGCAAGGAAAAGAGCCATGCTAACTTTATTCCGGTATTATGTTAACTATTTTTGGTCAAACCGACAGGCTCTCTAGGACAAAAAGTTTTTGGTTAAGGAGTGTACGTTTCTAAAATGCTCGACGATAACGCACTTTATCAAACATTTCCTGGAAACAAACCAATTAGTTGTTTATGTAGCGTTGTTCAAAATGAATCTCACCGCTGAACGCAGCGTGCAGGTCTTATTAGAAAGTTTGCTGCGAAAATAATATTGCGACTGATGTAAGCAGTTAAGCATGACCTGAACGATGGCTTTTGCTTTTCAAGGATATTACATAACAATTAATTTGTAGCTAACCATCACGCGAAACGATACTTTCGCAATGGCACGAGCATTTTGTTTATTTAAAACATTATTTTGGAGCTAGAGAGCGATCACACCATCGTCGTCTTACGGTATAGCTTCAATTACTTCCCGCCATTAGCGGAAGAGGAATAAACGAAATTCTTAGGAGCAGTGCAGAGAGGGAAAGCAGCTGCGGAGAAAAAGGTACGAGGATATATATATATATATATATATATATATATATATATATATATATATATATATATATATATATATATATATATATATATATATATATATATATATATATATATATATATATATATATATATATATATATACATATATATATATATATATATATATATATATATATATATATATGTGTAATCTTCTCTCCGACCTTCAACAGATATCTGTTGAAGGACGGAGGGAAGATTTTACTTCAGAAACTAGGCACCCTGTATACGCAATGTCTTCTGACCTCGACTGTACCATAAGCCTGGAAAAAAGCAAACATAATCTTAATTTATAAGAATGGAGACGTCGAGGACTTGAAAAATTACAGATTGGTCAGCTTACTGTCTGTTGCCTACATGGTATTAACTAAGGTGATCGCCAGCAGAGTCCAGACAACCTTAGACTTTAATCAACCAATGATCAGCAAAATGATACAAGAAAATAGATAATAGGATAACTAAATGTGGGAAGCATAACTGGTCGCTTTATATAGCCTTAACAGACGTCGAGGAAGTATTTCACTACGTCGAAACCCCAGCAGTCATGCAGTAATTTACGATTCAGTATGTAGAAGAGGCTGATGTAAAAACACAGGAACATATTTATAACGGCAGTACCGGTACAATAGTCGTCCTTAAAGTCAGCAATAAAATTCCAATTAAAAATGGTGCCAGAAAGAGAGACACGATCTCGCACATGCTATTCACCGCCTCTTCACAGCAGGTATTCGGGCGCCTGGATTGGGAACAGCTGCGAATAAGATTTATTGGAGAAAACTCTCTAGTTTTCCCAGATACAACGACTAACACCGAAATAAAACGCGTCAGCAAGCTGCAGTACCTTGGCGTCACGATCATTAGAAACCTAAACTGGAGTGACCATGTAAACCGTATCTTTGCACAAAAAAACTCAGCTCGTTAACCAAAAATTAACAATGCTAACCTGATGTTAAACTTAAAGCACATAAAACTATCATCCGTCCATCATTAGAATATGCAGCCATAATCTTGGACCCCAATTAACACTACCTCATTGATATATTAAAACGGATTCCAAGATTTGCAGTCAGATTTACTTTTTCTGCCTACTAGTGATACCAATCGGCAATGGCGCCGCTCGCTTGAGCGCAACTCCCACGACTTAGGACTAGAAGAAAAATAGCCCGACTAAAGTTGGTGTCACAACTGTATAACACCAAATTGAATCTTGTTACTAGCTTGTATCTAAGACCTCCAGGAAAACTATCGCCTCGTATTAATCACCCTTATGCAGTTATGACCTACACACCATGTTGATTTCTTTTCAGTATTCTTTTCTCCCCAAAACAATAAGGGATTCGAATAATCTTTAGCCACAATTTTTTGCTGACACTACATGAGCAGAGAATTTTGTGTATAAATTAGAAACGTGTGTTAAATAAGACTTATGCTGCTTTGTGTACCTTTAAGTTCAATGGTTGTCTAGGTATTACTGTCATTCTTGTTCTGAATGAAGCGTATATTATAAACTCTTCCTCCGAACCTTTCCCTGTTTCATTCACTCCCACGCTCTAACAGCCGGAAAGGGCGGAAAGTGATGTAAATTAATAAAAGAATAAAAATTTATACAATTCCTTGATGACATTGCCTTGCTCTTTCACTCAGAAGATGAACGGCAAAACATGATCAATGAGTTAGACCAAAGGGCAAAACGGTAGATCAGAATTACTAAGCAGAAAACCAGAGTAATGTTCAACAGTCTCCTAAGGGAACAGCTGTTTACAGTTAGTAGCTAGGTGCTAGAAGTGGTAAGAGAATACGTCTACCTAGGGCGGGCAGTATTCGCAGATATGGATCAGGAAAGTGAAATAACAAGAATAAGAATTAGGTAGAGCGTACAAGGCAGGTTCTTTCAGATCATAACAACAGTTTATCTACGTCCCTCAGGAGAAAAGTATGTAACAGCTGCATCTTCCCAGCCCTCACATGTTAAGCAGAAACGTGGAGGATATGAAAAGCATTCAACTTAAGGACAACGAAGCGAGCTATGGAAAACAAAATGATATGTGTAATTTTAAGAGAGACAAGAGGTCGCAGTGGCTAAGAGAAGAAACGCGGGCTAATGACTTATTAGTAGATATCAAAAATAACTGGGCGTGAGCAAGGCTTGCAGTGCGAAGGTTAGGGAACTGACGCTCTTCAAAGGTAACGGAGTGGATTCCAAGAGAAGGCAAGTGTAGCAGCGGGCGGCAGAGAGTCGGGTGGAAGGAGGAGATTAAGAATCTTGCGTGGATAGGTTGCCGCAGCTGCCAGAGGACACGGTTAATAGGAGACATATGGGAGAGCCCTTTCCACTCCTGTGGACCAGTCAGGGTGATGATAATTATGATCAATAACTTCTTCAGTCCAACCTCCATGGAAACCTCGATGCCGGACCTGGATTATCATGAAATAAAAATACGCTCGGTTTCATCGATAAGCATCGCTTTAACCGGCAGCTTCTTTACGGATTACAACTTTTTTCAGGTGATTTCCCCCAATCTGGGTAAGCTAGAGGGCACTAGCATCGTTACGCGGAAGTTAACTATCTTTGGAGAGCTTTTACACGCCGGCGGCTCTGTTTTAGGCTTCCAAAAGGGGCCATGTTCAAGTAATTGTTAAGAAAACAACTGACATTGGCATTACTCGAACTTTTTGTGGTGTTCTTGGAAAGTTCTGCGCTGATGCTAAAGAATAAACTTAGGTAATTGCGTCTTTGTTAATGTAGACATGTGCAGCATAGGAAAATATATATGCATTTGGTCAGGACGACTAATAATGCCTAGAGTTAGGTGTTTGTATTTTATGCATAGTATATTCGGCAGGCTCTTTCAGTGTTTTCTTGCTGAACTGAACTATTCGTGTGCGTGTGCTTGTGAATAATATTTTTGTTGGGGTTGATTATAGGTTTTTCTGCTGCAGTATGCTGCGTCCACGTGAGGTATTGAAAGTGATGCAGAGTTTATCTGAAGCCTTTTTAGCCAAAGCTGTTGATGTATCACTAAGCACAATAGAAATCGTTATAGAGGTATTTAGAGCAGTTCGTACAACTTCGTACGGTAATAACCGCCAAAGCTGCAAGAATAACCAAGAAATACGAAGTGCTTGGTTCGTAGCGCAAATTTTTAAGTGGAAGCTCGCATCTAAAAGGTTGCTTTTGATTTTCAAGTTGCCCGCTAGATTCAAAGAAACGGTCACTTATGACGTGGTCCGTGAGCACTAAACAGTGATGGAACTGCAGCTGAACTTTCGCAGAAGACAGAGCCATCACTCATTAATACAGGTTATATTTCCTTTCGCGTTCGAAGTTTAATGTCGCGGTTGCCGTACATGTACGGCAGAATTTCAACGAAGCAACGACCCTAAGCGGGTGATAATGCACAGGCAGCCAGCGCTATGCTAGAAAGGTTCCGCACCTGAATATCATGCTTTCCAAAGAAATGAAGGCAGTTAGTCGGCAACAGCTTGCTAGAGGTCGGCGACTTATGCATCAAGCGCTTTTTGTGACCGCAAATTTTGTGACCGCATTTTGTAACTGCAAATTTGTCTTGCGCACTTCAACCTCTGCTCAATAAACATATAGATGTGGCGGGCTCATCCACAAAAATAAGCATTTTTCTTGATGCACAATTTTAAAAATAAATTGAATGTTCATTTATCTCTTTTCTATGTTTTAAATTGAAAAGTTCAATACCAAAGTAAAACTTTGCAGTAGTCTGGTTTTCGTAGAACTCTAAATGACTTTTTTCATTTGAGCAGAATTCAGATGAAACAAACCAGATTATTTGGCGGTAAAAAAACTTTCATTATTATAGATTATAAATGCACTACAATCTGAAAGAATTATAGAATAAAATTTTGCAAGAAGCCCGCACTGTATTCGTGCTTTGCGTTGAAGCTCCGATCCGCTGGTATGGTCTCGTATGGTCTTCGTCCAGGCCCGAGGTCTCGCCTCATGCATCGGCTGCAGAGGACATCGCCAGCGTTCTCCTTATGCTGCCGCCATTTGGGCCTCGGAACCTCGCCGTGTTGTTCGCACAGCTGCAGGCTGTCTTGGACCTTCGGCACATCACCTCACAACGAGTGAAATATCTTCACGTCATGTCGACGCTCTACGCTGAGGTTAATGACAAGTTTGACGATGACTTGAAGACGCCCGACCCTTCCTCACCACACGACCACTTCAAGGCTACGGACCTAGGACCCCGGCAGTGCTGATGACCTTGGCGGCCGTTGACCATCTCAGCTCCTCCATCGCATGCGACAGCTGGTCGGCGACCGCCCACAGGACGTCAACATCCCGCTACTCCGTGAGCTCCTCCTTTAGCACCTGCCTAACCACCTCCTGTGTCATCCTGGCCGCAGCAGGTGATGTTATCTTGGATAAGCTCGCGGAATGGGCTCACCGTGTCTCTGACTTTTCCCGCCGGCGTTATGTGGCTGAACTTCTGTCCGCCCCCTCGTCCAGTCTCGTCGACCAGCAGTCCAGTCTTGAAGATAAAATCGACCAGCTCGTGAACACCTTTGCATCACATCGAGCGTTGATTCCTCACCGCTGCCGACGTTCCTCTCATCGACGGTTGCGCCATCGTTCGAGTTCCAGCTATTGATCGAGCCCAGGCCGTAATCGGCTCTGCTGGCACCACCACAAGTTCGGCACCGCTGTACTCCAGTGCCGACAGCCTTTCCTGCAGTCGGGAAACGCGCCGGCGACTCACTTGTGGCGGCCGCTGAAATTTGCTCTACGTCACTGACAGGATCTCGGGATGCCGCTCCCTGGTGGACACCGGTGCCCAGGTTAGCGTATTGCATGCGTTTTGACTCGATCGACAATGCGCTGTGCCTTCTGGACTTCTGTTGCCCGCCAAGGTCCTTCTCCAAGAAGCTCAAGCCCTCAAGAACGCGCTACAGCATGTTCCACCTGAAATTTCCCACTGCCCATCTCGTCAGTCGGCACTTCCGCCGCATTTTTTTATTTATTTTGGACAACAATACATGCTGTCCGTGGGGAGAGGTTAATTGAGACTAAGATGTCTCATGACGAGGCTTCGACATCTTGGAAGCAGCCGTTTTACTTGTGCTTAGAGACCAAAAACCCTTAGCCTTTGCATTTCTTGGAAATCTGAGCTCACAGGCCGCACGACAGATACTGCACCTGAGCTTCATTTCTGAGTTTACGGTGGACATCTGATACATCGAAGGGTCCGTGAACAGTGCCCCGCCGATGCGATCTTCCGTGTCGATGATCTTTCATCAGGTGCGCTTGACTTCGTGGCGCTGGATCCGCACATGGTTTGAACAGCGAGCTTTAGGCCCACCAGTGCACCCTTGGCGGCCTGTCATTTCGCCGATGCCTTTGCCCTTCTGATCAGACAGCGCCCTGCGCGACGCCTTCCAGCTGAACTCCACGTCCTTTTGTTCCTACTGCTTTCCGCCGCCAAATCTTCGAACGGCTGCATAACGCTAGCCATTCCGGCATTCGTGCTACACAGCGGCTCGTGACGTCTAGGTTTGTCTGAACTAACGTCAGCCGAGATGTGCGGCGCTTGGCTCCTGAGTGCTTGATTGTCTGCGCGCGAAAACGACGCGCCACATGAAGTCGCCTGCCCACCCTTACTGCTCTTCCCACTGTCGAATCGACAATGTCTACCTCCAGAGTGTAGGCCCTCTGCAACATCAAGAGGTTTCCGCATGCTTCGTTACGTATGTCAACCATTACACCCGGTGCGCGAAGCTTTACCGCTGCCTAATATCACGGTGTCTATGGGTTTCCCGCTTCGGTTGCCCCAGCGCAGTCAGCGCGGATCGTGGCCGCCAGTCTGAGTGCGCTTTGTTTCGCGCCCAAATTTGCGTGCTTTGCGTGCACCGTATTCACACCACCGCCTATCATACCTACGCGAACGGCACAGATCGAAGGCCACTCTTGTTGCACGCGAAGCCCGCACTTCTTTGCCCGACGACTTTCCACTAGTTCTGCTCAGCCTTCGATTAGCGTTTAAAGATGACACCAGTGCACGGCGGTTGAGCTGGTCTATGTGACTACCCTCCGTTTGCCCAGCGAGTTCTTCTTTTCTGCGCGAACCGAGGACACCTCTCCGCCTGCTCTTCAGGCGCCTGCATCCTGTTCCCGGAACACGACTCGCGAAGTCTTCGTTAGAAGAGACGTCGTCACGTCCGCTCATGTCCTTCTGCGTAAGGACAACGTCAAGCCTTCAATGACCACTCCTTACGATGGTGCTTACCCCGTCTCTCAGCACAGTCAGAAAACTCTGGATGCTGGCCAGTGATGGGCGAGAAGAGATCTTCGCAAATGGCTGAGAAAAGCCCGTCTTCATCGCGCATGTTTCTCTTTCGACCCCCCCACCAGAAATAGCAAGTCCAAGTCCTTCGCCTTACACGGTCGGTGCTGTCAACAAGCATGTCTGCTTGTTACCACACTGCTGACCGCAATTATTCTTCTCCTTCATCTCTGCGGGGAGAGCCCTGTAGCGGCGTTATCGCCATCATTGTGCTGCGCCGCTTCGGATAGCACACCGCGCTGGCGCCGGCTCCGCAGAACAAGGCGCCAAGGAGAACAAAGTAGTCTACACCTAGTTCCCTGCCTGTTTGCTTCGTCCGCGTCGCACTAAGTCTTATTTGTAGTGGTCTAAGTCTCCGTCTCTCTAAAGGCAGAATCATTTTGTATCGTATATAGTAAACAAAATTACAATATGAAATCTACATAATGCGAAATACCTAGGTGCAATGCTCGCAGCTGCACTGACATGTGTTTGGGTACGAATTCAGAACGCAGCCGCAAATGCCCGTCAGTGGAAACCGGTATGCATCCGCCGAGAAATTGTGAATATGCACACTCTCAAATCACGCCCAGTGACGGACTGCATTCCAAGAGCTGTTCAATATGCCACGCATAAGGGATGGTGCTTGCTGGGTATTGGTTGCTGAATGTTTACGTAAAGGCCCAATTGAAACACTCTGCGATGCTGACCGCGTGATAGTTGCGCGATGCTTTCATTTGCCTTCAGGGCATAGCGCACAACATTGGTGTAAAGAGAAGCATTTCGAGAACTACGTCGCGCTTATATCCTATTAAAAGATATGATAGATTCAAGTCGCGTACTTCGAAAGAAAAAAAACCGTAAAATGCATACCAGATGGCGTCTTCGCGGATCCGTGCACACCTGTAAGAAGCAGTAGCATAACTTTTAAAGATCGGCCTTTTTCTCATAGGCTTTTTAATGATGAGTCGTGTATGCTTAAAGCCAAATGTGCCGTGCAACTGCACTACTTCAAACATGCCTCCTATGCGCTCTCGCGGTGAAATTGTACCTTAGTATCTGGCGATTGTGGGAGGAATGCAGCTTTTGGCACAGCACATAGGCCGCATAGGAATGCAACATCGGCGTTCAAAGCATTGTACGCTGCCGCGAGGCTTCCCTCAATCAGAATCAGCAGTGTAGTCTACTGCTTTGTATAGATTTCAGTAATATACCTATCTCTATTCGAGAACTGACGTTATCCAGTCAGGCTAAAGCCCGTCTCATTATCATCATCATCACCACCACATGTGTAAATAGATGCATAGTATGAGAAGGGCCTTTCCAAATCTCTCCACTGAACACTTTCCTGTGCCAGCTTCGGTCACCTTATTTCCGTAAACTTCCTAACCTCACCTTCCCTTCTTATCCTCTCTTAAGCCCTGTTACGCTTGCGCTTCTTGGAATTCGCTCTTATAGCCAAAATCTGGTAGGTTATTTTTTACTTACTTTACATGCCCTGCCCATGGCTGTTTCATTCTTTTATTTTCGATTAGGGTGTCATAAACTCGCTTTTTCCACTCGCTCTCTCAACGTAGCACATATCATTTTGCTTTCCTTACCCAGCTAGGCTGTATCTTCGACGTTTCTTTCCCATAGGTTATGGTCGGTGGTACAACAGCCGTATGCTTCTCCCTTGAGGGATATTGGTTTACCAGTATTCACAACATCACCTTGTTTGCAACACGCACTCCACCCTTATTCTTATTCTCGTATTTATTTCTCTTTCGTGTAAAGGGTCTGTGGTCCCTACTATGCCCTAATTAGATGTATTCCCTTGCTTGATCCAATGCTTCACTGTCTATCCTAAACAGCTGTTCCCATCCTAGACAGATGAATAATGCTTTAAGACTGTTTATAATAGTTTATACCCAGCGTTCTCCTCTGCGTGCTAAGGTCGAAAATCATGCTTTGAGATTCGGCCCTCGATTTACTTAGCAGAACAATGGCGTCAGCAACTCATTGATTGCTGACGTATTCACTTTTAGCTTGCCTTTTCATCTCTTCTGGTTCGTCCGCTGAATATCTCCTATAACCACGCCGTGAATAGCGCAGGGGAGCTCATGTCTCCTTGCCTGAAAGCTTTCCTCAATGGCATTTTTCACTTTCTTTTTGAAGCTCTCTGGTTGCTGATCAACCGCATGGCTCTACTATACCCTAGATGGGCAATGCCTGCATGACCTTTGTGGCTTCGACTGAGTAAAATGCTTTCTTTCAGCAGATGGAGGCTATATATCGTCCTCAACAGCAAAACTAAGTCCGCTGCAAGAGAAAGACTGCTCACGTCTCTCTCCAAATAATTCTGGCCTGTGCCAGCTACGGCGACCTTATCCACGCAAACTGCCTAACTTTCGACATGACCTAATGGTGCTCCGTGCTTCATTGGCTTCCCTTGGAGTCAAGTGTGTTACCCTGAACTATCATCAGTTAGCCTCATTTCGCATTAAATGCTGCCCGCGGCTATTTCGTGTGTTTGATTTCTCAAGAATATCGTTTACTCGCACTTGCTCTCTTGCCGCCCGCACTCTTTCTGTCGTAACGATGCATTGAAAGTTTTCCTTTCCATAAGCCGCTCTGTGTCCTAAATTTAAATTGAATCCTTTATGCTAGCCACCATTCTTCTACACTGCGGTTATTATTGGTAAATTTCGCCGTTAGATGCTTTTGACAGGAGGGATATTGGAAAAAGGCTATCCATCAGCTCACAGTGGCTGCCAAATGCACTGAAGTGCATTCTTATTCTTCTAGTTAATTCACTCTCCTGGTGCGGATCTGAAGTAACCACCCGCGCTATGTATGATGCATTCATATAGGTGTTTTTTTGCGAATTAATACGCCAGTGTGGCCAGATCCTGTTTCGATCAGAAGGTGCGTTGTCGCACCCTGTTGCCGGTATGAGGTTGTATCTAAGGCGTTATGCCTAATTGCCCCATTGTGCGAAAACTCGTCCTTGTGTGTGTGTGTGTGTGTGTGTTTGTGCGTACGTGTGTGTGTGTGTGTGTGTGTGTGTGTATGCGTGCGTGCGTGTGTGTGTGCGTGTATGCGTTCGTGCGTGCGTGTGCGTGCGTGCGTGTGTGTGTGTGTGCTTGTGTTCGTGCGTGCGTGTGTGTGGGTGTGTTCGTGCGTGCGTGTGTGTGTGTGCGTGCGTGTGTGTGTGTGCGTGTGTGTGTGTTTGATAATTAACACTCCATGATACCCAGTAATATGGCGTCTTCATTCAACCTGGCAGGTTGCGGTTAAAGTAAGGATTCGTTGCACGAGGTTGCTCGGGAAATCGGGAATTTAAGTGCAACAAAGACAGCACGCACAATAGGAGAACGACGAGACATGCGCTTCCGTCGTTCGTGTTTCGTCATTCTCCTATTCTGTGTGTTGTCTTTGCTCCACTTGAATTCTAGAAGTGATGCATCAACTTGCCCCGCTATGTGTTTTGCTGAGGAGAACATAGATCGCACAAGTCACACCGGTGGCACCACCTGCCAATCCAGGGCAGTGGCGGTGCCGTACCCCGTTCTGATCTGCTCGATAACTTGGTGAAAGCATTCGCGTCTGTATCGCGGCCCGCACTCCGCTCTAAGGGTATGTGTGACGCGACAGCTAATGGGTGAATGCCCATTAATGCAGAATTAGCCTTTCTCTACTTAGCATTCAAAAAACCTGAGAGTCCTCATACGACTCCTGGTGCAGTGGCACACTGGTTAAGCGGTGTACCACTGCACCAGGAGTGTTATGAGGACTCCAGGTATCTATGAATGTATCTATGAATTCCTACTAATTGAAGTGGCGGTTTAAGGGTGAGTAATCCAAACGTTATGTGATACCCGCATATAATCAGGAGCTACGTCCATGAACAGCACTGATCATGAACCCGGGAAGCTGCTTGACAGAAGCCGTGTGGCTGCAGCGGATGGCCTAGACGGTGCCAAATACGGGGTAGCGAAAAGATGAAGCAGCCAAATGCTCTAGCGGCCGGTCATTTGTGTCAAACAAACTCTGTGTAATGGACACTAGCTTTTATCTATAGCTTTATTTTCCTTCACATTTTCGTTTTTTTTATTGTACTGTGGATCAGAGCCATGCTTTTTAACAGCCGTGACCATAGCAAACTGTTTTGTTGCGTTTTTTCTTTAAGTGACTTTAATTTTCCTTGACGCAAGGATACGGCTGTAATGTTGTTGCTCTGCATTCAGGGCCCGTAATTCTGAGTGTACTCATTCATAGTGTACTCAGAATCACAGAAGTAGTTCCCCAAAGGGGAGCTTAGGATTGAAATCCAGAGCGTCTGAACCTCCCGCGCAGAGCGATACTGCTGCTATGTTGAGGGCACATTATAAGGTGAATAAGCCTTCACAACCTGACGTTATTTTCATGTTTACATTCAATCACCGGCATAAGTGTCATGCATTATAATACGGTTGGTTTTGAA
This sequence comes from Amblyomma americanum, assembly GCF_052857255.1. Classification (NCBI taxonomy): domain Eukaryota; kingdom Metazoa; phylum Arthropoda; class Arachnida; order Ixodida; family Ixodidae; genus Amblyomma; species Amblyomma americanum. The sequence goes on along the minus strand of NC_135504.1, from coordinate 43,558,750 downwards.
CGCATTGCCCAGTAAAATTTCTAACCACATTGTGAAGATAAAAAAACATATCTTTACCTTAATGTGTAGTAATTATCCCCGAAGGGACAAAATATGTTTAGGAGGCCCTGAACATTTCTTTCAAAATTCTCCAAAGTATAGGGTACCGGCGACAGAGTCGCAACACTCCGGATAGCCTCGCCTGGCATAACGCATCAGGCTTAAAACTTGCGTTCACCGATTTCTTGCTGCCATTTCGTTCAAAGGTGCCGCGCAGAAGAAAAACAGCAAAACAGGGGGAGTTGAACTTCCTAAGGTCATGTCTTTGGGAGCGTGTAAGGTCTGCAAGCATGAACTTTAGGTTTAAGACAACTGTTATTAACGTCAGCTAACCCGCAGCGTTTGCGCAGGGTTCAATGCATTCGAAGTTTGAGCTAAGGACGCAGAATAGATTGCTGGCTGCGCAGGCCGCTGCTGTGTTCGTGTGCTGTGTGACCTCATTGTTCATTGAAGGGCAATTCTGGAGTAATTTTTTAACATGCGAGTTCACTACGCTACGATATTTCTTGGACCCTCGTATCTTAGTTGATGAGACGGGTTTTCAAACTAGGGGCGAAACATTTACAGAAGAGCAAGAACCAGGGCACCGAAACAAAAACTGGGCTCGGGCAACTTAGTAGCGCCTCGATAGAGAACAGAATTACTCACTTGTGAGCAAGCTGAAAGCTAAACACGTCCCTACAACTAGTAGCTTCGATCATTACTTGCCCGAAATGACTAAATTCAAGCTCGAAATTTATTCTTCAGCTTTCTCAAGGCGAATATCAATCGATGGGCGCATAGCTCGTGACGTCTAAAACGCAGGAATACGTATAGAAATCGCCCTTATCGAGACCGCAAAACAGAAAAGTCTAACTGTTTTTCTTGGCGTAGGAACCAAGCGCCACACTGGCGCGATACTTCGCGCACAAAATCAGATGATCCAGGAGAACAGTTGTGAACATTTCATTAAAATGCATGTATGTCAAATAAACTCCACAGAGGTTGCCCTGTGAAGAACTCTAGGTCGTATTAATATGCAGAGCCATCTAGAAAGGCCTTTCTGACTGCCCCCTGTGTGCCATTTCGGGACGTTAAGCAGTTGACGCAACAGCAAAATGCCACACTACACCATACCCTACTATATAATAACGGAAGCGAGAGCAATCTGTACGGATGAAAGCTCACACATGCAAGAGCTGCCAGTGCAGTGGCCTTAAAAGCTCTGTTATTCTTTCAGCTCCTGCGAGCACAACTAAATGAACAAGTTCGACTTTGGTGCGTAGTGCTTGGTATGGCGCTGTGCAAAAGTAAATTAATGAGGATTTGTTCACTCTTTCGAATGAAATCACACTCTACTCCTTGGATAATTTGGACGCAGCTGGCAGTGGACAGGGTCATTCGGAGGGATATGAGGGACGCATTTGTCCTGCAGTAGACGTATTTGGGTTGTTGCTGATGGTCGTAATTTACTACTATCTGCTTCAGCGGCAGCAATTTCTAAGATGCAGCAGACGCACAACTTCAGATACGAAAGCTTGTTTCGAACAGCGCTTCTGACTGCAGCGACGCATGTAATTTGTCCGTAAAGCAAATATAGCGTCAAAAGAGAAGGTGTCTTCCTAGGGAACATTGTCTTCTACGCAAGGAAAACACGGAGGAAGGACGTGCTGGGGCTAAGTCGAGTATCGTGGGCGAGGTTGTGAAGTGCACCTATAAGCAAAGGAACCAAAATTCTGACACTACGTCTTAATGACAGGTGGAAAGGCCGGAGAAACCGGGCCATTGAAATAAAAAAAATCGGCTTTGTCAGTGGCGCCAGAAAACGGTTCCGTGCACTAAAGGGCGCCGCTGAGAGCGGCTGATGTGTGGACTGCGTTAATAATAAGAAGTGATTTGATCAGAAGCTGCTCCTTTCTCTACTGTCGACTTGTATGGTACCTACAAATAACACTGCCCTGGAGTACATTGTGAAACATAGAAGGGCACCCTTTTGGGCCTTCTCGCTATAAGATATGCAAGTACAGCTTTCTATCAATTTAGTTCTCTTAAGCAAGTTTAATCACTGAAAACACATTTCCGGAACTGTACCTTGAATGTAAAAAGGAAAGGAGTGCTACTGAACGGATTCCATGGCTGCCAAAAACAGTCAAAACCTTTAGTTCAATTAAATTAGGCAAATCGTACATGTAAACAAAGCCATTGTGGCCACATGGAAGGATGAATTTCAGATGCCACAGACGTAGACTTTAATTTTGAAAGCGTTCGGGGTGGTAGGAACAGATGAGTCCAAAATTTACCTGCAAAGTGTGCTACATCATAGAACGTAAAATTCTGAATTAAAACCGACGTTACCATATAAAAATTTCTATTCAAGCTTGGAGGCTTTGCACTGAGAATGGGCATCACATGCTTGGTTTATAGGATTAAAGGAGCCAAAGCGACTGAAGCTCTTAGGGACGCCGTAGTAGAGGGCTCCGGGTAATTTCGACTACCTGTAACGGGCACTGACATCGCACTGAAACACGAACCGCCCTCAAGCATTAAACCGCCGCAGCCAGGATCAACCACCGCTTCTATCGGCTCAGGAGCAGAGCACCATACTCACTTGGCCACCGCTGCATATAGATGTGATATTCCTTGTGTGTAAAAATCTGCCTGGCTCCCATGTGACTGACAACTGCGAAAGCGAGGCTAGCCACAGTGTCAACGCCGGGGTACTCAAGTCATGCCTGGCTGCACTCAGAATTTCGCGATGATGCCTAAAACCCTATAATTTTCCAGCTCCTAAAATGTTTTGGTTGAAGTCGGGATGAAAAACCGAATGCTATATTTCCTGACAAAGTGAGGCGTAATTGCGCATTTTAAAAAACCAAGTAGTTTGCCACTTATACCGGGTGGGGTCTGATGATACAGTAAGCGCCGGGAGTTGAGTTCCTAAAACCAGACTGGGCCATGTTTTCACGCAATATAATGCACCGTCAAGTGTTACCTCCCCGCTCTTCAGTTTGGTTCTGGACAAAGATATTTTGAGATTACCTGTGATCATCACCATGAATATCCAAAGAAAGACGAAGGCATCTGTAAAAGAGATTCAGGTTGATTACGACATTAGTGGCGAGAAAGAAGAGATGCTTCACAATATTAGGTAGTTCCAGCAATAGAAATAAAGTAATCTCAGAACAAACTGAAAGCTGCGCCGAGTTGGTTCAAACTTATTCAAAGCGGGTAAAGATGTTGACGTCTCCCTTTCTCTCACCTCTTTTCGCGTCTACGGCTTTGTGCAGCTCTGATCATTTGATACTTAGTTATAAAACAGTGCTACGGACACAGGCCAGGGATTTCTAGAACCAGCGCCATGTGTGTCCATTTTTTCTCAGTCATCTCAAGCTCTCACGTGAAAACGACGAAACCACTGCAGTTATGTACAGTAAAACGGAGTGGCATGCTCTACCGCTGAGGCAATGGGGTTTAATGGTTGAGTAAAACTACAACTTTTCCGGCTGTTAGACCTCTGTAAAGAATTTTTTAGAGCGGACTTGGAGGAGTTCGAGTGCAAAGTAGGTTTTTTGGTATAAGCCATAACGGTGAATTTGAAAGCAGTCAGTTGTGTGGGGTGAAAACCGGGATAGAAAATAAAAAGATAGCCATAATAAGAAAAAAGTATAAAGAAGAAGGGTGGCGAAATTTTGCTCCGTATCACATAAGTTTTGCTTTTGGCATGTTAAGGACTACAATATTTTGTAGCGACCCGCGCGGCTGGCAGTGCCGAAATGCAAAAAACGACGAAGTGTACCCAGCACGCGCGGGGTGTACGCTCGGGACCTTGACACATTAAGCCATTGTCCCGTCCTCGATCTCCAAGTTAACAGGACCCCTGTCCTTCCGTCTTCCAATCTATCAGACTACATACTATTACCACTCCTTTTCCCGTCAAAACTTTCCTGTATCCAGCAATTAACCGCCTGTGTCTTGGCCACTCCACCGTAGTGGGTATGTGCCAGCAACGTCTGAGGCCTTCCTCCCTTCCTTCCTACAAGGGCCGGACGCTGCCGCCACCGCTCCGCTGCTGTCTCTCCTCTGGCAGCCCTCTAATAAATGTGGCCGCAGTCGCCTTCCTGGGCGACCTCTACATTGTGGTGCCCTCGGACAGCCCGAACGCCCTCCCATTCGGAGCACCGTAGCTTTACCTTCTAGTTCCTGCCTCGCCATGGACTTACCGTGAGATGAGTGGCGCCCGATCCCACCCCAGGACCCGTCCCACATACAGCTGATGGCATTCCGCACGCACAGCCCCATTGCATGGCTCGCGCAAGTGGATGCCCGGCTCTACGTCAGCGGCGTGTCGTCTCAGCTTTGGCGGTTCCTCCTTGTCAAGTGGAAGCTGCCCGCCAACGTCTTCGACCAGCTCGGCCTTCTGCCTCCGGACGACCACCTGTTCGATGGACTGAAGGAAGCACTTTTCCGCTTTTATGATGCTCCACTCCATCATCCTGCTGCCAGCACTGCACCACATAGTTTTACAACGGACGCAAGTACGGTTGCAAGCACCCGTCCGACAGCGGCTCCAGCCCAGGCCTCCTCGCACACTTCCGTGACTCCTCAGGCGCTACTACCGGTTGAGGTACCACAGATAGAGCGTCCCATATCTCCGGCTGGTTCTTCGACCTGTGGATCTCCTTCGTTGTCGCCACTGCCTCCTGACGACAAGGCGCGCTCTGCAGCGGCTATGCGCGTCACTGTTTTCGGTATCTCCTTCTGCCTCGCCACATCGGCCAACAGCTCAACAGGCCTCTGCAGCGCTGTCCCAGCCGCGGCCAGCTGTTCCTAACGCGCTCTCGACCAAGCCCACGCCTGCCTGCTACTTCATCCCAAAGGCCCGCAACTCACTAAAAGTCCCACGACGCTGGTTAAGGAGGCCAAACTAGTGATAGCAGTGTCAAGCATGGCGTTTCTCACTCGCTCTATTTTGCATCCGAAGGACTTTGAACCAGTGCTGACGCTTGTCCTCAAGCAAAACCATGCCACCGCTGTGGGCCCTTCTTACTCCCCAACGGTGTCCGCACCTTCAAAGCAACCTGACACCAGTGGCTCGGCCGCCGCCAAACGCTGGATTAACGGGAGTGCACCGCACACAACCCCTCACCCACTGTAGATTCGTATTCCAACTACGCTGCAGCTTCATCAGCCGCCGTCTAGCGCGCTGTCTAGGCTCACCAGGCTAGCGGACGTGCCCTTTGTTGCTGTTGTGGTGCCGAAGCCACCTCCGATTGCCTCTACCTCATCAGCGTTCCCCTTCGTGAGCGACTCGGAGCCTTTGGCAAGGGCACCACTCAGGCAGCCGGCCGCCACGTTGAAGCCAATCAGTCCACGGCTGGCTGTGCGCGTATCTCCGCAGCCTCCTGCTGTCCACCTCAGCGGTTCCCCCGCCTCACACCAAACTGCGTCTCCCGTAGCCGCCCGTTTGACCACTGGGCTGCTCGGACCGGCGACAGCTGCACGACTCTCGGGACCCGCGACGCATCTGGTTCTCTCTGCTGCGCCGCACCTCATGCGCCGGCCGGCCGCTACTGCACCAGAACTGCCAGCGCTGGGTCCCCTTAGCAGGTTGTCTCACCTTCTGCTCCTGCCTCCAAGCGTCCCTCGCCGCCCCCCGGGGTCGCCCGCCTGAGCCTCGCCTTCGGACCCCGGGCGCCCTGCACGGATCTTTTAACACATACCGACTGGGCCAAGTCAGGCCAAGGAGAGGAGTACTCGAAAATGAGATTTGTTGGTCCCGATCTTGCGGGCCAACAAACGACCTTAAGGCCCCACGCCCGCGTGCCAAGTGGGGCCAAAGAGAGGAGTCTTCATCATTTAGGCATGGGAAAAAAATAAAAAAAGGGTAATAGGAGTGCCTCAGGAGTGGCCTTGCATTGCGGCCGAGAGTGGGCCGAGGGCGGCCATCGTGGTTAGAAGGGTCTTATGGGATGTGTTCGACCTAGACGATCAGTCGATATGCGTCAAAAGGTCCATGCATGGCGCCCGGGGTCCGAAGGCGAGGCTCAGGCGGGCGACCCTGGCAGTGGCATTGCGACCGAGCTCTCGGGTGGGGGGGGGGGGGGGGGGGCGACGGACGCTCGGAGGCAGGTGCAGAAGGTGAGAAAAGCTGCTAAGGGGACCCAGCGTTGGCAGCTCTGGTGCTGTAGCGACCCGCGCGGCTGGCAGTGGCGATCTGCAAAAAGGACGAAGTGTCGCCAGCACGCGCTGGGGGGAGAGAGGGGGGGGGGGGACGCTCGGGGCCTTGGCCAAGGCCGGACGCTGCCGCCGACGCTCTGCTGCTGCCTCTTCTCTGGCAGCCCTCCAATAAATGTAGCTGCGGTCGCTTTCCTGGGAGACCTCCAGAGCCTCAACTGCACATTGTATTTCGAACACTGGCCGCTCAGGAGCAAAGAAGAATGACTTCCAACGTGAAAAATTATGGTTATTACATATGTCACCCAAAAAGCGCTCAACGTGCCATTCGGCGCAGACAAAATCCTCAACACATAAATATTGCAAAGAGCTACCTTTCGCCTCAGATAATTTACAAGGCTTGCAGCTACAGCACTTAACATTAACATAGCAAAGCCGGTGACGTACGTAGCGTCTGCGGTATGTATACTGGGAATCTTGGCCAGCTTTGAGCGTTTAGGCGCGAGCGTATGTATATGTTGACATTCTTTTTTGTGGTGTTCTCATGCATTACATTTCGTGTAGGTCAGGCAGCTATAACAATCATGCAAAGTTTTGAACAAGCACAGACATTCATTTTATGCGACGAGACGACCGAGCACAAGAAAATATCACACAGGAACAAACGCGAAACCAGGAAGCACATGAGAGTGCAAACAAAAGCACGTGCGAGAAATGCCAGAAACGCACGCTCTCGCCGTGGAAAGGTCGCTGTTCAGGCTGGAGCCTACGTTTGTAACCTCTGATATGAAAGGAGGCCGCCGGATTGGAAAAATCATCTAGGGCTGTTTTAAACAATTTGGTGCCGTCGCAGTCCTGGGGGCTGAGCAAGAGAAATACGAGCGCCTACTCTCGAGCATAGAGTTTCTTACTATTAACTAGAGGGAAAGCTGGCGGCGCTGCACCTGAACCTCCATGGGCACGCAAAGCATCATGGGGCGATGAGCTATTTGGTGCGGGACAGTAGGCTTTTTTCAGGAACACAGGGTGGTGTTACTGAGATGTCCCATTCCGTATCCACGGCGCGCTCCGCCCGGACGATTTCGGCGTAAAAGAAGTGTGCAAAAGCCATAGTAGCGAAAACGATATAGCACACGAGGCCAATAAAAGGCTCTTGTGTTCCGAAATGCTGCGCAAAATCCTTTTAAAATGTTGAAGTGACATTTTTTTTTCAAAAACATATTTCTTTTTACAAGTGCGCCTGTTAAGCACGAAATATTGGCCTTTGTGGTCTGCAATGCTTGGCCAATAGGAGAGCAAGCCATTGCTTATTTTGAGCAAAATTTGCATTTACATGCTTTTCTGCTTGTTTGTTACGGTTTATGGACAGGATATTGAATGAGAAGACAGACATTCTTAGTTATCGAACAACGTTCGTTTTGTCATTATTTTTGAGCCAAAAGTTGTAGGTTTGCAGTAGGTAGCTCTCCGCGCCATGATGCTTAGAGCGCCCATGGTGGTACAGGTGGTCTCGAGGAAGCTCCATGCAAACTCCCATAGGCGGGGCGCCAGCTTTCCCTCTAGTTAATAGTAGGAAACTCTATGCTCTAGCGCCCCTTATTTGCTTCGGTTTGCGCGGTTTTCCTACACGAGCACGCTGCGCTTAGACTTACGCTGTACTCCCGCCCTCCGCTCGCAATTGAGTGCCGACGCGGCTCTGTGATCGCCTTCCCCCTTTCGCTATTCTCCTTGCAAATAAATAGCCACACTGACGCGCCGCTTGTCGATGCTGCCGTGAAACAAAACGCAGAGGCGTGCATCAGAGCAGCAGACGCGGGCGATTCGAAAGGGCGGCGCCACCACGCAGACGACAGTCGCGACCCATCTACAGCAGACTCGTGCACTTGAAGAATTAGTGTTTGAATGCGTCCTGCCCCACGGACCCCTGACCCGCTGAGTTTCTAAATATCACCTACAAGGAAAGGTGGTACTCCCATCCAAGCGACTCTCTTAAAGAGCACTTCATCCACCGCGAGAATGGCGGGAAGACGAAGTTTTGTCTTTGGCTTGGCTAATGTTAAGCAGAAAGCGTAGATTGTACCGCAAAATTGGTAGCTGCGTCGCGATACTCTCCTCTATGCACAAATTAACGCAAGTAGTGGTTTTCACTTCAACAGATATAACGCTAGTGAAAGTTCGGTATTCGACTTTTAGGAAAAAAATTCACAGCACTTGTACGAGGTTCGCCTCGAGAAGAGCCGTATTTGCCCACCTGAATCCACGTTTTATATCCAACAGCAGCCATGTCAAGTAAGAACTCTCGTCTTCCTGGCATTCCTGCGCCTTCTCGTGGCAGTGAAGTGTAGCACTGAAAACATCTTCTCTATTAAAATTTAGAAACTCTCTGCCCTGAACAGATGGAGCGGCGGTGCGGTGACTGTTGCACCAGCGCGAACACCAAATATGAGTGACACCTATCACATGTGCCACGCAGCTTTCTCAATTGTACAAACATTCATCCGCTGTCATCAGCGAAGCCGGCGCTCAATTGTGACTACAAGACATTGGGTCATCATCATCATCAGAGTGAGTACGGCCGCTGCAGGACAAAGGCCTCTCACATATCTTTCCAATTAACCCTGCTCTGTGCCAGCAGCGGCCACCCTATCCCCGCAAACTTAATTCTGAGCGTCATCCACCCATATAATTTTCTGCCTTCACCTGCCGCGATCCCTTAGCCTTCGCATTACATGCTATGTCCAAGCTCATTTCTTATACTTCATTTCGACTAGGATTCTATTAACCGGTGTTTCATCCCTGACCTACTCTGCCCTCTCCCTGTCTTTGAACTTTAGGCTTATTGCTTAAAGCTGAATCTTTTTTGTGCTGTTTGTGAGCTTTCTCTGTCATGCAAGAGAGAGGTCAGGCTAGCGGTTGTATTAACATACGTCTGCGAGAGCATCTTAATTCACTATCACGTTCTAGATATTCCCATTTAAAAGAATACTGCCGCGATTGCTGGAAAGAAGAAAAAGAAAAAAAATACCACCATTTAGTCACTAACAAAAAGATTTTGCTTCGCCACCGGGATAAGACAACCCGAGAATGAATGGAAGCACATTTCATCCGTAAAAAACAGTCACAGTGTATAGGCCAGCCTTCCTTGTTGTTGGTTGACAAAGAAGTTATGTTTCTGGACAATTCTTGATCTTAACTTGGGGTAAACGGAGAAGGGGTGTGGGGGGAGGCTCTTTTCGGTATGAATTCACCGCGTGTCAGTTGATTACCTGAAGAGTCACCCCCTTGAAAGCGCTCTTGCAAGTGCTCTATTCTCAGTAATGTCACATGACTTTAATGTATATATTTTGGCGAATCAGCGGTCGTCTGCAGTGTCTCTTTCTTTTGTACTTTCATCTTTTTTCACGCTGTACCATGCACAATAAACTTTTACCAACTCGCCCACCTATCCATCTTTCTTGAGTTTACTATCAATATTCCTTACGGCAATGCCCTCTTTGTCTCTTAACGAATAGATCTTATTTTTGCCTACGCCTAGATTGCTCTTCACCGCTTTTAGGCTGCCTTTTTTCTCCAGAGTATACTCGAATCTCTCAATAGTCAACTTCGTTATGTCGGCAGCTTTGCGTTCATAGAATAACTTTAATAGCTTTGCCAGTAATACCACGCCTTCACAGCAGCTTTCTATGATCTGGTCCTTATAGCTAGATGCAGGCACATATGCCTCTACCACATTCACTCTGTACCTCTTATTAAACTTGATTACCATAGCTGCCACCCTCCCGTTAGCAGCATACGGGGTGTTTCACCTAAGGCTTTACACAATATTTAAAAATCGGCTTTTTAATTAAAAACCGTGTTTTTTTTCGGCGTAGCGTTGTCAGCGGAGTATTACATCACAATGGGGCTGTAATCTCCCAATTAGCAGGTTGGCTAACTCCTATGGAATAGTTAACTTCAAACTATTATGATTAGGCTCCTTAATTATTGAGAAGCGTATTTTCTACCATAATTAATATCGATATCAGTTTTTAGAATTTCGAAAACGCGGTCACCTTCGTCGCTGTGGCCCAGCAAATTTTGGCTAGTTTGGCAAGCTACGTGAACTAGAGAGGTTGCCTTGCCTGCAAGTTCCTCGAAAGCGCATGCATTTAAGCTCGATGTAGCCAAAATTTGTTGGGTCACAGCTCAGACTGGAACCGCGCTTGCGAAACTCTAGAAAATGCTAAGGATATTAATTAGAGTGCGCTACACGCTCCTGAGTAGTTAAGGATCCTAGCAGAAACAGTTAAAATGTTAATTACTCAATAATAGTTAGCAAGTCTGCTAATTAGAACATTTTGGATGTATTCTGATGTGCCACACCACTGACAACCGTATGTCGAAAAAGCGCTCTTCTAACTGAAAAACCATTTTTTTAAAAATTGGGCAAATTCTTAGGTGAAACAACCTGAACAATTCCTCTAAGTTGCCAGCTATATCATGACTGATGAGCTATCGCATACCTAGTTCTCGCCTGTCCGTTTGTCCATGACAGCATAGCACGTGCCCACTCTTTAACAAAGTATACGCTTAATCTGCCCTATACTAACTTCACTAAGCAGTATGACATCCCATTTAATACTTGCCAGTTCCTGCAACAGTATTGCTAAAGTAACTTCGCTGGATAAGCTTGTAGCAATAAGTGTTGCCAGGTTCAGATTCCCATGGCGCCGTGCCCGGAGCCAGATTCTTAGCACCCTCCACTGCGTCACAGGTCTGATTGCCGCTTTGGTCAAGTTGTTCCGCTGCCGCTGGGGTTCGAGGGCTGGAGATTCGGGTAAGAAGACATAGCACAGCACGGCCAACAGCACTGCTGTCATCGTGCCGTTAGATCTTTGCTATACTCCGCGTTATTTTTTTCCCGAAACGAATATTGCGTAATGAGGCATGCTCACATCGACATTGTAGACCTCCTTATACTGACACATATGCGGGGATTATTGAAACATAAGTATCCACACTTACAGAAACGAAGTGGCATGCTCGTAGGAGATATCTCCGGTGCTTTCAGTGTTCACCTTTTTACCACCGCAGACAGGCTCTGTGCGCCTAGTGGAGAACATACACAAGTGCTGAAAGAAAACGCTCTTTCTGAGAATGCACTTTACCTTTGCAAGAGGGCACGTTGTTTACTGACCGCCAAGAAACATCTCTAGTTATTCTGAGTGTCATGTGCTCTTCTACGCACCATCAAAATGTCTATGACCTTTCCTTGCCGTTCCACTTGAAGCGTATCGGTTCCTTGCATTTGATGTAAGAACTGCCAGCGCGATGACTTTTCTCCCACTGCAGTAAAAAAAAGATTGATATTTCCGTCGTCATAGGAAACACCGCCCACACGGAGTGCATCTCCGCGTTCATCAGCGCATTACAAGCGCCTGCAAAAGAGCAGTCAATGAAGTTCGGGAGGAGAGAGCATTGGTGTCGAGCTCCTCTGACGTCGGCAGAGGGCAAGTTTTCCATCGCTCATTCACACTATTCTGAACTGCAGAACGCTGTACAGATTCCAGTGTGTTGATTGCCGCCTTAACTGCAAGGTGCTTTTTTTGAGAACGTATTTTTAACACATGCTTTAAAAAAAGGCGCCTATACACAAGTGGCCTTCATGGTAGTGATATTTTGCATTACTCCGCTTTTTATAAGTGAGAAACTGCGTATACAGCCAGGGGATACTCAATGCAGTCAATGAAAGGTCTCAAAAGAGAGAATATTCCTTAACAAAGAAATCATTGCCTCATGGCAAATACGACAAGAAATTTGAGTAATGCTTTTTACAAGTGGAAATGCCGGCTAGAAGCGAGCACAGGCGCTTTGCGGTAAAGGCCGAGATTTATACCACTTTTCTTATAGCGGAAATAGAGGCGATTTCAGCGTGCTGTGCGTACAACTTATTGACACAAAAATAAAATAAATTCGCTTCTTGCAGAGTACCTTAGAGTTGCTCGTAGAGCTCTGTTTTAAATCAAACATAAAAAAAGCTTCTGTTGGCAAATTTTGCGTTTCCTGGCAAAATAATTCACAAAACATTACTTTGTACTGTCAGAAAATAGGAAAATAAAAGTTGGGAATATAATTTATGTGCACCGCTGCCAGAAAGGAATATTCAAAGTTAAACGAATTTTACTGACAAACTCTCTGACCAGTACAAAAAAAATCAGTTGCTCTCGTGAAACATTGTTGGGTCTACCGCAGTCCAAAGAAAATGTTATCCACCGGACGTTGTGGCAGCAACTCAATCCGTTACACTGCTGGTTCAGTTTTTTCGAAGTCGCAAATTTTATTTGAACTGTACTGTCGTTTTAACGCGATGTAATATTGTGCTCCTCAGTGTTATAAATATTGCTCAGCCCTGGCTCCAAGATACTGGAATGTTTAAAAGAGCCCGTATGCGTGGCGAGGCTACAATCAAGAAAGGCCGAAATAGTGCAGTATTACTTCTGCGTGCTCTGAGTGCAATGCATTTGATGGGACCCTAGGAATTAGATTTCTTTATTAAAAAAGAAGTAAAGGTATGAGGTACATGCATTAATTAGTACAGAAGGAGGCCCCAAAGTGGAAGCTGTCAAGGGAACCTTCTTTTATGACTTGCATATGGCGCATGATTGAAATATGGCCATAGCAACCACATAGCAGATAGCAGCTGCAGTGGGAATTAATAATCGCGATTAAATAATTAAGTTGGGCTAGTTTGTGCTTTTGATCCACAGACTGCGACATATTACTAGCGTTAAAATACAAAGGACAAAGAGCAGAAACACAGAGGACAGACGCTAGACTTCGCTGGCAGACGCTGAGTTGAAGTCTAGCGTCTGTCCTGTGTGTTTCTGCTCATTGTTCTTTTTATTTTAACGCTAGTAATATGTCGCAGTCTGTGGATTAATAATCACTATACAAAATTTGATTCAGCATGCTCAATTTTACAAACACATTTAGAAACACGATGAAAAAAAAATCAACACAGCAGTATGGATAAGTGATCAAGCAATAAAAGGCGAACACAATATTACAGAGTTCATTGGCATGGTAATAGCGGTAGTTAAAAACTACGAGCTTCTTGATGATTAATGCTAGTGAGTTCCAGACAGTGATTGCTGCGAATAAAGCGGACTGATTGCCATCATTAGTTTTGACTTTAGGAAGCAAGAGAGTATGTTGTGCGAATCTAGTATGATTGACGTCATTCAAACAAGAAGCTGTTAAGATAGTGATAGTAATGCTATTGTGACGGGCGCGATGAAACAATAAACCTTATTTCAGTTGCAGTGAACAATGGAGAAGCAAGATATTGAGTCCGATGTAAACGGGAGCACTGGGTGCGGTGTATGAGCTGAGTGTCATTAATTCTAAATGTTTTCTTTTGAAGACGACATAAAAAAGAAAGATGGCTGTAATGTGTGTTTACCCCACTATGATAAACAGTAATTGAGGTGGTTATGAATGAATGCTTAATAAAGTCAACGAAGTATGTGTTGTTGAAAATAATAACACTTTCTCATTAGTACGCGTATACCAAATGCACCTTTTTTGCCAATGCACTTAGAGAGGAGGTTAAATTCTAAATATGGATCAAGTGTCACGCCGTGGAATGTTACAGACCTTGATGGGATAATGATGTAGTCAATTTTGCACACGTCCGGAACGATGAGAAATTGTTTGTGTTGTCGTGTAATATCACTAGCTTCGTTTTAGTTGGGTTTATTTTTAAAGAATTTTTGCGGCAACAGGGCATTATATGTTGAGCATTAATTTTTTATTTTAGGCCGCTTATTTATTCATTAGAAGAAAATATTTTACTGTTATCAGTATATACAATGCAGTTGGTGTTGAGGCACTTATGCACATCATTAATATGAACTGCAAACAAAAGGGGGCCTGGAACAGATCCTTCCGGAACTCCTTGAATGACTTTAATTGGTTGGGATAAAGTATTCGATATTCGAGCGAACTGAGTGCTATTAGTGCTGAAATTACGTAGTGAACTCAGATTGGGCCCACAAATTCTCAGTGCTTCTAGTTTTAAAAGGAGTATATGATGATTGATTCTACAAAATGCGTTCTTAATTTCAATGAATAGAGCTGGCACCCAAAAGTTCGTTATCAATGAAGTGTTTGGTTTTATCAACCTGTTCTTTCAATGCGAGCTCAGAGCAATAGTATGGGCGCAATGTGAATTGATGAGACATCAGAAGGTTTTTGTAAAGTAGTTCATCAGATGATCAGCGATGAGTTTTTCGATTATTTTGTTGAAAAATCGGAGAATAGTTAAGAGGTGATAAATAGACAAACTGTGTTAATAACCTCGCTTGTATATAACAATGATATTTCGATTTTTAAGCTGATCTGTAAAGTTACCTGACTAAAATATTTCATTGATAACATGAGTAAGAACGGGGGACAGTTCATGTAAAAGTTTAGTTTCAGATGGAAGAATAGAGTGTAAAGTTATACACCCGGTGCATTTAAGCAAGTTATTACGTCTATAACTTTTTCCGGTGATGCTGGACGCAAATGAAACGAGTAATGACAACGAGCAGGCCGCAAAAATTCAACGTTAAGCTTTACGTCAAGCTGCGAAAAAAATGAGTTAAACGCATTTGCTATCTCCGTAGAGCTAGTTAAATTTCGCGTACCGCCATTAACATCGAATATACTAATGTTCTGTTCAGAGAGATTTAAAACCTTCCCAACTAACTCCCATTTCTAATAAGTGTTGTTTCCATTTTTATGTATTTTGTTTTCATAGTCCCTCCTTATATGATCTTTCTTTAGTGAGGATAGCGTATTTGAGTAGATTTTGAATCATTGCTTTGAGGCGAGGTTAAATGGTAGCGCTTTCACTTTGTTGTGAAGGTTATCTCTTTCTTTAATAGAGCGTAGTCGTCCGTTAGTCATCCATGAAGTTTGCTGTGCAGAATACCATTTTACCAAAGATGTTACTGTTGTGCATGCGTCAACTGTACCGAATAAATTGTTCAAAATTATACGAAGCGTTAGCGCAGTTTTCTTGTAAGACATCTGCTCAATCAGCGTCGGCTATAATATTAGTAAATCTATTTTGGTCGAACGAACATTTATTTTGATTTTTTGGTGCGGCTTCATTTCAGCTTCTATTAGCAAGAATACCGAGAAATGATTAGTTACGTTAAATCGAATGACTTCGGAAGTTTGAGGCAAAAGGAAATTGTATGATGCATGATCGATGAGCGTATCAGGGGAATCAGATGGGTAAGCAGATCGTACGTCTAATAACGATTCAGTGCCAGGACCGAGAAGACAGCTCATGGATAAAGAGCAAGTATTATCACTGAATGAATAATGCTTAGGTTTACATCCCCTACAATAATTATTTCTTTGTTTTTTGTTTAAAGATGTTAGAATGCTGTCCAGTCCTCTGGAAAAGTCAATATAAGATGTGGACAGTCAACGATAAATGGAAGGAATGATAGTGCTCTTGGAACGGGAAGGAAAACTTCGGTCGAATTAAATGTAAATTGAACCTCATTTAGGTGCGTTAAAGTAATGTCAAATTGTTGTTTGCGTGCGCGAAATGGCGTTTGCTCATCGAAACTTTGGCAGTAGCTGATGACATCGCACCCAGACTGGGGATTCTTGCTCCACCGCGGTGGCTCAGTGGTTAGTGCGCTCGATTACTGACCCGGAGTTCCCGGGTTCGAACCCGACCACGGCGGCCGCGTTTTTATGAGGAAAAACGCTAAGGCGCCCGTGTGCTGTGCGATGTCGGTGCACGTTAAAGATCCCCAGGTGGTCGAAATTATTCCGGAGCCCTCAACTACGGCACCTCTCTCTTCCTTTCTTCTTTCACTCCCTCCTTTACCCTACCCTTACGGCGCGGTTCACGTGTCCAACGATATATGAGACAGATAGTGCGCCGTTTCCTTTCCCCTCAAAACCAATTATTATTATTAATATTATTATTATGGCGGCCAGCATCTGGAAGGCATCGTCATCAATGCCTTCAGAACATTTCTGATCTTGTCCGCCTGGCTCAAGGAAGCGTTGATGCGCTTCCAAAGGTCGACGGCATCTTCAATGTAACATGTAAAGTTTTCGCCGCTTCGTTGCGCCCGACTGCGTAAGCGTTGCTCGGCACGAAGCTTACACACAGCGGGACGGCCAAAGGCCTCTGTCAGGCTAGCTTTAAGATCCGCCCAGCTGGAGATGTCAGCCTTGTCGTCCCAATTGTTAAAACCACTTATGCGTTCATAGGAGGCCAACCAATCCTACATATCCGTGTCATCCATGCCGCTGAAGATGGCCGGGTCACGCTGCCGCGCTGCGTCGGAACAGATGACAGCGGGGGGAAGCGGTGAAGCGGTTTGGGTGGCGGCCTCAGGCATCGCGGATAAGGAATTCAATGCGCGGCTGTGAAGCTCCAGGTTGAGGGGATCGCTGGCACCTCCACCACGTGTAGTGCAGGACGTCTTGCAAGGCGCTGCGTCGCGAACGACTACCAGTACAGTTCAGGTCCAGTCCAGCAACAGTGATCAGTACAAAGCGCGCACCAGGATCGGAACGTTCAGCTCTTGTCGACTTCTTCCTTAAGCGCCAGCCGCGGACGGCTCGGGGGCAGAAGGCCTGTCTTACACAAGAGGTATTTGCTAGAAACTGACCCTCTATTAACATGAATATTTCTTCATGTTTTCTCGTTCTTGGCGTACATTTTTTTTAAGCAACTACTGTTTCACTCATTCGTAGATATTAATTTTTTGTATGGTTTGCGTTTTGCATACAGTGCTTCTCCACCTGCTTTGTGTAATGTTATCATAATTATATTTATTTTGAATCTCGTCTTCCACTTGCGTTGTCTGTAGTGCAGTGCTTCTTTTCTTGCATTTCTGTTATGTCATTACATTTAAATATATATAGATATATATTTCTTATATGTCATATACCGAGGTCACGCTTTCTAATGCAATGCTTTTCCATCTCGTTTTGCGTACATAATGTGACCAATTATTCGTATTTTGTTGCCGTAGTATTATCACGTCTGTATAACTTTGTTATGCGTTTTGTACCGCTTCCACAGTTTCAGGTGCTGGGATCTCGTCAGGCTAATTGGCCTTTTGTCTCGGCTCCCTCTTCCTGTCGAAGGGAAAGAAAATAAATTTCAATTTCACTTTGGTACGTGCACTCCGATTTAAATCTATCCGGGTAAGCATGGCTTACGACAGGGGTGTTTGGTAGAGTTTTGGTTTCGTCTTGTCTTCACACTACCTCCTGCAGCTTGATTAGCTTTTTATGCGATCGTGGGAAGGTTACTATTTCTAGCTTGCAATGTCGAGTGATTTCGTGATTGCTACCAAGGCTGACTTTTGTCATTCCGTCGTCCACATTATAATCCACAGCTTGGCTGATTGATCCTCGTGCTGTATAGTGGGCTGCCTTGTTCCCCGGGCTAAATCAGTGACCCGGCACCCAGATCAATTCCACGTATTTCCTCTCTTTCAGATAATTCTTGAGAATCCCGAAGGAGATAAGAGATATTATGCCATTGGCGAATTTGCCATATCGCTGCTTTTGAATCATTGACAATGACTTCGTCTGGCGGGTATGTCAGCGCCAAAGTGATTGCCGTTTGTTCGGCTATTTCTGGAGAGGTTTTGCGTGCACTCACATTTGCTACGAGTTGGCCTTCCTCGCTCATCGCGGTTATCGCGTACGCTTTCTCCGGTATTGGATAAGCGGCAGCGTATACATAGACTACGTCCAGTCGGCCCTCGAGTTACTTGGGTAAGGTTTGGGCTCTAACAATGCGTATTCTTTCGTGGGGGATTGGGTACAAGTTTTTCGGTGATGGTTTTACCTTGATTGGCTTTCTCACGTTGGACGGGATTTTTCGGCTGTCTGCGTTGAGCAGTTCTATGTTTGCTTCGAGCCTTTGTAGGATCGCTCTACCCACATCGATGCGAGTAAGACTTGCCTTATCTTACTGCTCGAGCCTAGCCTTTATATGCTAAGTTTTCATCTGCTTGGCAGCAGAAAGCACCAGGCGAAATCTGGAAAAAGCACCAGATGCACGCTAGACCTGAGCAACAAGATGAGGCAAGGATAACGTAAGAAAGGAGGCCGGTGGTAGCAATACCGTATATTCATGTTTCCCACGACCTGAAGAGCATTGGTCGAAAAGCTGGCGTGAATGTAGTGATGACTGCCCCTAATAAACTGACAAGTCTCTGTAGACGCGTCAATTCCAACGCGACCAAAAGGAAACAGGAATGAGCGATAAAGCACCAAACCCCCTTTGTGAAGAGTACCGAGGGCCTCGTTTATTGATTGCCATTGACATGTGAGAAACAATACATTGGACAGACTGGCAGGCGCATGAATGAAAGACTACTAGAGCAGAAAACTAATTTCGAGCAAGCTTGCAGAAATCTAACAATTCATTGCAGAGACATCACTTAACTTGTACACCTGAATTCGGCATATTTAGGGCAATGGCTAATCACAAAGAGCAGATAGTCCGTGAAATAATCGAGGCGGCTTCGATAGCGAGGCAGCGCGAAGAATGTGTCAGCACGCCGTCTGTTAAATTATTAAAGAAAGCATTGGACATGTTAAAGATGTGAATACAAATCACTCTGATTACAAATGTTAGGTTGTCATTTTAGTACGCTTGAAGGATGTGGTTGCGACGCATCTGCTTTGAGGGTGTGAAGAAGTTATAAGAAGCTGTGTTTCTTCGAAATAAAAATAGTTGTAAATGAGCACTTGTATCTTGTCGCGTTGTTCTGCGCAGTTACATCACAAAAGAGTAACCAACATGGCCAAGCTGCTGTCCTGAAAGATCGCAGAGCATTCAAATATTGAATCTAAATTTTTACAGTGTAAGATGCGTCGATGCTACCCACCGAAATATCACAGCCTCCTTTGATGATGTGTACATCCCATTCGAAAATCGCTGCAGCACGAACGCCAAGAGTACTCAGTGTCGAGCCGATGCCCTCATATGACAAAGACGGGTATATTGCTGCTTTTATTATTGAAAATGAATATTTCGATCACCAATAAGCCCGAAAGCTCGACCTCCTGCTGGTGCAGCGCGCGTGAGACATTTGATCAATTTTTGTGAGCTCATTGCAGGCAGGACAGAAAAAAGCGATATATTGTGGCATTCTGTATGCCATAAGTAGCATAAGACGGTTGTCGCACGGTTCCACCTTTGCCGTTCAGTCGCGTTCCATGTGCAACTCGCCGTAATGCAGGCCGTACTATGTCTGCCGATATGGACGAGGGTGGCGCTGGTGAACACCTTCATGGTTAGGTTACGTGCAACGTAAATACTCCCGATAGTATAAGATTACATATATACGCGCCTAATCTCAGTAGGTGGAGCACCATGCACAAAATTCGGAGGTGGTGAGTTCAGCCACAGATATTAAAGCTATTAGTTCTCATTAATCATTAATATAAAAAGGACAGTAAATATCCGCTTTTCCTTATCTTGGTATCGGTGTCTTTGGGCTTCATAAATATAATACTGAGGCTTTCATTTACGTTGGCCTAGTGAGAGAGCACAACTTATGAGCAAATCCAGGAACTATTCGTCTGGTATGGTCATCTATGCGGCACTAGGCTTGAGTTTAACGAGCCTGTGCATTTTAGCTACAAAATATGAACATAATTACAGATATCACTTGTGCACCTCCACAGTACATCCTTGCAGAGCATTATGACAAGTTCTCTAATCTTTTTGCATCTTTGAACAATGACCTCTATATCCTTCCCTATCCCCAATCATGGCTTACCGCCCGGACGCATGGCTTCTATAACTTACGAGGACTGCCTAGAATTCAGGAACCAACGCTACTCGTCATCAAACCATATATTTCGTACAAAGGGGCATTAAGTTCTAGTTAAGTTGTAATGAAGACGTAGTGAAGTGAAAGCTTCATTGGTGCACGTTATTAGAAAAGGCACCGAAATATCGGCAGATTGGTGGGAAGCATAAATCACTGAATTCACAACCGACCTGCCATCTTACTAGAGCTAAACATCACACCAAGATAAATTCATGATGTGGAATGTACAGGTCACCCTAAAACAATAAAGCTGCATTCATAAAGCGTACCGCACATCTAATATACACTTCAATCCTAACGCTGAAATTATTATCCGACACATTACAGGCACGAAAAGAGATGCAATCCGCAAAATACGCATACACTTATTTAGTGGGCATCACCGACTACCAAAATTAGTAACATTCCCCAAGCAAATTTCTGCCGTAAAAGAAAGCATATGTGACCATGTTGTATTAGTCCATTCTTGCTCTTCAATAGAGGGCGGAACAATCGCAATGGAATAAAAAAGACAGACCGTTCACCCATTTGTTTCAACCGTGACTTCCAGTAAAACGACTGCGAAATTCCCAGGTTTTCGCGTCATGAATTTTCAACTTTCCTGCTCCCCTAAGACCGAAGGAAGGCATCCTGCATATATCCGGCACGGTAAGGAAAGTACTGGAGTGCTGGTATCGAAAGAAATATTTTGGGTGATCATGTATTTTAACGATAGTCGATTCTAAGAAAAAAAAGAAGTGTGCCGAAAATTTTGATGCGTCTCCAAGTAAGAATTTGGACCCGCGGTGCTAACTCAGCCGGTAACGCAATGAAAAAGATAGAATTATAAACAGGGGATGTCAGTGCCGTTGGCCTGGTAACTGATCTTTCTTCGTACGTTCGTTCTTTGGCGGAAATATGACATACCTGTTGATCTTCTGCACACTTGGTAAGAAAAGAGACAAGGACCCGAACTCATAAGAATTGACTGTTGGCTGAGTGGGTGCATGACTCGAAAATCAAGGCGCAAGAGCAGAGAGGATGGTTGCAATGACGGTTGTGCTTCCACTGCTGCTGCTTTTTCTGCGTTCAAAAAGAGACTCGAACCTCTTGTTTTAACATTTGAAGCTCCTGAAGATAGTAGCATACACTTGCTAGACCCCACCCTTCGTTTGTCAACACATCATGTTTGCTGGTGCTATGAGCCCAGAGCCAAAAACCCCCGACTCCGCAATGATTCTTCTCACTCGAAATTAGTAAAAAGGGGCATCAGCCTGGGCTTTAGGAATGCAATTCCGAATTCATGCCATCACCTTCAAACCCATAGTTTTGAACGTCAGGTCTCGCGCGTTGTAAATATTGGATACCAAGAACAATTGCACGCTTTGGCCTGTAGTATGTTGAAGAAGAAGCGTCAGGGAAGCGAGTCCGATCAACGGCACAACAACAATAAGGAGATAGTCGTCCTTACATACATGCATGGTGTTAGCCACAATCTGAAGGAAATCGCAAGCAGGATTGGCGTGGAAGTTTTGTTCTCTGCACCTGTAAAGCTCGGTAGACTGTGCGCGAATGCAATTTTTGCAGAGGCATAACCTAAGCGCTGCCCCATAAAACACCGTGAACCCTTTGTATCATATTAGGTAGAGGTGTGTACAGTATTCCTTTCCCTTGCGGCAAAGAATATATCGGACAAACTTGTAGATGATTCATGAACGCCTGTTTGAGCATCCTAACGACGTACAAAAAGTACCCACAAAAAGCCACCTTGCTGCGCACTGAAGGCCATGCAGATTGTACTCCCAAGTTTTCCTATGCATATGTCGATAGTGAGCACAAACAAAAGGAAACCATAGAAATAGTTGAAGCCTTCATAATAAAGAAAGAACGTGATGTATGTCTGAGCACCCCCTCTGTATTTCTGACAAAAAAGGAGCTTGTGTATTTGGCCAAGCGTGTGAATTGATATCGAGGCAGATATCATCACAGTGGTGCGTGCATTTGATGTATTTGCTTTTTCCTTGCATCTTGCTATAAAAGGTGAGCTCGTGCAAAAAACTACAGTTGCAGTAAGTGCCTTCTACGTGTTCGTACTCCGTTCGTCCTGTCTACTCTTGCGCCTTGTTTCTTCGATACACAGGCTCAAAGTTGTGGTAGAAATAAGCCATCTTCACGACAAGTTCAAGTTGCGGTGGTTGCCAACAGAAATTGAAGACACTTGAGGTCATGCACTGGAGTTTGTAGCAAATTTATTATTTTATTTTTACTCACAATAAATGTCACGCACTCCTCTGCGTGCAGGTCAATGGTGTCAGGTGGTCCGGTGGGTCATCGAGCGCAGCTCTCACCGTATTTTCTTGCCTCTAGGCCCGTCTGTACGTCCTGGCGCCTGCCATCAACTTGGCACGTACAGTTGCTGTCCGATGACTCCTGCAGGGGAACGTGCAAATTCCTCGACAATGGCTGCAATGTTGGCAGACTTGTCAGCGCAGATATGAACAGCTTTGCTGGGTGACGCCTCGGGTACTGGGAGTGGAGTGACATCACGGAAGGGGCCACATAGAGCCCACAAAAGTGCTAGGCAAGGAATCCCACCCTGCAGTCTAGTGGAGCAACGCGCGCAGCTCTGAGCGTATTTTCTTGCCTCTAGGCCCGTCCGTACGTCCTGGCGCCGGCCATCAACTGGGCACCCACAGTGGCTGTCCGGTGACTCCTGCAGGGAAACGTGCAAATTCCTCGACAATGGACTGCATTTTGCGCATACATGTCAGCGCAGATATGAACAGCTTAGCTGGATGACGCCTCGGGTACTGAGAGCGGCATGACGTCACGGAAGGGGCCACATAAAGCCCACAAAAGAGCGCGCAAAATGATCCAACCATGCAGTCTGGTCGAGCAACGAGCGCAGCTCAAAGCGTATTTTCTTGCCTCTAGGCCCGTCTGTACGCCCCGACGCCGGCCATCGGCTGGGCACCTACAGTGGCTGTCCGGTGACTCCTGCTGGGAAACGTGCAGATTCCGCGACAACAGGCTGCATTTTGCGCAGACTTGTCAGCGCAGGTAGGAACAGCTTTGGTGAATGACGGCTCAGGTACTGGGAGTGGCGTGACGTCACGGAATGGGCCGCATCAAGTCTACAAAAGGACGCGGGAAAGGATCCCACCCTGCAGTCTATTGGAGCATCGAGCACAGTTGTGACTGTATTTTCTTGCCTCTAGGTCCCCGTCCGCACGTCCTGGCGTCTGCCATCAACTGGGCACTTCCAGTGGCTGTCCGGTGACTCCTGCTGGGGAGCGTGCAAATTCCTCGACAACAGGCTGCATTTTGCGCAGACTTTTCAGCGCGGATATGAACAGCTTTGGTGAATGACGGCTTGGTTCCCCCCCCCCCCCCTCACTTCTGTTTAGGATCTACGAGCAGAAACTCGGCACCGCTGCCGCTTCCTTTTAGGGTGGGCTTTAACAGATTTATCGCGAAATGAGTGCGGGAAAGTACACAGCAGACTTAAAGAGTCCGTATAGCCTGACGTCCATACAACACTTCGAACGCTGGTGCTTTTCAGTGCAATTAAGGATGCAATAAATCTTACAAAAGCCCGAAATAATTGTTTCAGGAAGCCTCAGTGCGACAAGACAAGAGATTGGAAAACTCTTTCTATTGTAGGGTAAAGGCGTACATGACAACCGACTTTTCGAAATGTTTGAGCTTGTGCGAAATGTGAGCGGATGCTTTCTCGCTACAACAAGAGAACGGTTTAAGCAGGAAGGCCAGAACTGCAGAAAAATGAGCTCTATTTGTTTCAATGACCCGCAATGGATACAAGACACAATAAGCAACGAGTTCGCGTTATGTCATCAAGCGTCCTTCCTGGTGCGCTTCACCACTCAGCCTTGTTGTGGGAGTAGCTTGTGCCTTCACCAGGATGCATAACCGTTGCAGCCGAATTTCCTGTTAGGCTTTCACATAGAACTCAGTCACAATGTCAGTAGCTTTAATCGCGATGTTTTGTGGTTTGCCCTTTTTTGTCCCCTGAATACCTGTTAGTGGCCCCGGGGTGGCTGTAAACCATATAGTTGGAAGTAAAAATCTGAAAAAATAAGGAACGACTTAAAATTTCGCCCATTGAACTCTATCATAAGAAAAAATGGAAGGCAGGCACTCCTAGCAATGAAATGTAAAATGTAGTGCTAAATAATTGAATGGCATGAATAAAACTATTGTGAATTAAGGTGTCATTCCATGTTTACGCGGGAGTTGAGAACAGTCAGATTAGAAAGAGATAGCAAAGGATTTTTATGAGTATTGTACTTTTCTGGAGTATTTGTCACACGTTAATTTTTTCTCTAAAATATGTGCTTTAAAATGAAGGCCGTCGAAATGGCAAACAATGCATATCCCTCTAGCCACAGCAACTGTAGAAAAGAGGCATAGATATATAAAACTGAAAGAGTATTGCAATGATACTCGTAATTGTCGTAATGACGAAATGAATTAAAATCATTTCAGCAGAACCTTTGGTAAGGAGTCCTATTGAGAAAAAATTTGAAAGAAACTGAGTAAGGGACCTGCGAAAAAAAAATCATTTTTCGACTGCAATACAAAATGGAGCGTTTCAAGACTAGATATTCTGCGGTCATTCAAGAAATATATCCTCGTCTATGATGTTCCGTTTGAAGGTCCAACTTTCTGCTGGAAAATTATCGACAGTAATTGTGACAGGATGTATGAAACTCACCTCACAATAGCAGGAGAGAAAAAGCTAGGGCCTTTTCGCACACCAGAGGTCGTTTTTCTGAAACATGAAGTGAGTGTGCTTATATAATGTAAAAAAATGCGCTCTCTGGATGTGATTTCGTGCACTAATATATTTATGAGAAGCCATTAGAAAATTAATTCGCAACATGCATAGCCTGGAATCTATTTTTTTCACGCACAAATGCATACAAGTTTTCTTTTTTTTTTCCAAGAACAGTTTCTGAATTTAATGCTCTATTGCAGAACTCTCCGTTCCTTTCCAATCATTCTTGATATCTTCACTGCTAGCTTAGTTGCTGCACTGTAACTGCATTTTCAGTTGTGTTTTTCATTGTTTATTTTGTGACATCTATATTGTTCAGCACTATCGTACTTGCTTTGCTTTTCGCCTGTATGTATTTCCCTCTCCTGCTTGGACATACAGCATGTCAGCAGTACTCATTAAATAAATAAATAAAGCTGCACATCTCTGCATCAACCATATTCTGCCAGTGTTACTGCTCCGTCAGTCAGTTCATTGGCCAGTTTCAAAGCATTTGAACCGAACACATTCCGACGTAGCTGCGTGAAACAAAATAACAGCCCGAGTCAGTAGTGGCGCAAAAATTTGACCGAAAAATTTTTTTGAGTTGTGTATAAAAAAATACTCTCTTTTTGCGGGACTCCATCGTTTTTATTATGCACAGCGTTGACGTTAATGTACTTCTAACAAGTGACTACACAGAAACTATTGCAAGTGCCACCATCTGTACAAAAAATAAATGCAGCGCCGTTAATCAGCGGCTATTTCCTTTCACTGCTAGACCTAAAATTGCAGGATCACATTATATACGAGGTTGCCGCAGTGTGAACAAGGCTAAACGCAAAGGGGCTGGTGTGTGGTGCAAAGTTAGTTGGCAGTAAAAAAACGCTGGTGATCGAAATTATTCCGGACCGATCCTCTACACTTTGCCTACTTAGCACGCGGAGAGGTTTGTGGTGGAAAATTTCATACCTGCACTGCTAAAAGCTCAGCGCACTTCGTGCACGATTGTCTGAGTGAAAACCTTTCGCAGTTAAACGGCAAAAATCCACGTATATTTTAGCGCGCTTTGTTAGAGGCTACTCTACAACCCATAAAATGATCGGCTGTATGGAAATAATTTTACAAGGTTAATGAAACAGGAAGTTCCAGTCTGAGTTGCACCTAAACTAACACGGAAAATATCTGAGATGCTGAACAATCAGCCCACCACAAAATGGGATAATATAGAGATAATGAACTCCCATTAACTCCTTCATTATTCAAATCTCCGACCGAGAACTGTGGTACGCTGCACTCTTGAAAGATGGCGCTTCCGGTCGGCGCTTGAAATGAGGCGTCGTTTTATGTGGTTTGCTACATGGCTGCGAGATGGCGCCAAGCGCCTTTCTCTGTTCTCAGTGAAGCAAAAAAAAAATTGAAAATTGGTTTTTTAGGAAAGAAAATGGCTCAGTAATTGTCTCACATATCTCAGTGGACACCAATACCACGCCGTAAGTGAAGGGAGGGAGGTGGGAGTGAAAGAAGCAAGAGAGAAAGCAAGTGAGTACCGTAGTGGTGGGCTCACGAATAATTTCGACCACCTGAGGATCTTTAACGTTCACTGACATCGAGGAGCACACAGGCGCCTTTGCGTTTCGCCTCCATCGAAACGTAGCCGCAGCGGTCGGGATCGAACCCAGGTACCCCGGCTCAGTAGTCGGGCGGCCTAACCACTGAGGCACCGTGGCGGGCTCAGTGAAGCGGCCGCGTGTTCAAATTTCGGTTTCCAAGTGCAAGTAACCACGTGGTCTTTTTGGACTGACTTGGGCACGAATAGAATATTTGGAAGGCGACGTTATCTAATTAGCAGCTCAGGAGAGTGGCAGTTTAACTGTATACTGGTAGAGTAGGCTGCGGCAACGACATAGTGATCTAATATAGCTGGCAGCGAACCTAAGTATACGCGTCGCTGCGTGTTCGATTTTCGCTCGCTTTGTTCCTGTATTTTTCATCGAACTGTTTGATACTCAAGCTGCTATTTGGTCCGAGAAGCTCCTGACAGTAACGCATAAAAAGCGATGCATCTTACGGTTCGTTGAAGTCGCGCCAATCGGTGACATCGCTGATTGTCCGCTTGTCACAGATTGGCTTCATTTCGAGGTGTCTCCACAGAGCGTTGTACCATCGCGTTGCGCTGAGCCTCTTTCCTTTATGCGACAGCCTTCTGTTCAGCTGCATGTTTGGTGACATAGGGCGTCATTGTCGCTGCCTAAGAGCCATAGGATCTACGTTCCAATTGGGGGACAAGGCATTATGTGTCGGCCTTTGCCGGCGTTTGGCGTGGGTGCTGTGCTTCTGCCTTTTGCGTTTTGATTACAAGCAACACATCGTTCGCTAGAGATAACTACTGGTTAATGGATTCATCGCATGATTGGGCGGTTACATCACCGTCGATGCGGTGGCGCCTTCAGAGGTGTTCACGTGAAAGGCGTCGTTGACCCCTGTATAGATACTGTAAGAAAACATTGCACAGTGGGTCCTGTAAGGGTATGTGATTGTCAGCTGAAACCTATTAGATACACAAAGGGCTTAGTTCGAAATTCACTCAGAGCTGAGCGGCGCACACTGTCAAGATTGGAAAAGCCTAAGTAGTAGCAGTTTCTAAAGAAAGTTCTTTCAAATCGTGTGTAAGTAACGAGAAGCCTGCTGCTTTTGTTGTCTGTATTTTTCATCGATATGTTTATCTTCTAGGCAGCAGCGCCGACTATTCCTCGAAATTTGCAGAGCGCTGGTGCCAAATTTCTGCTGCCTGCAAGGATTCATCTCTTCAGATGAGAGGGTTCCATTTTGGTCACACTTGACGTGTGTGGGGGAGAATGCCGCCTACATCTGTTATGTCTACAATGTACTTGCTTTTTGTACATGTCTTTAACCTTCATATTGAGAAGGCGTCATCTGTGATTTCTCCAAGTAGATATTGCTGCACTCATTTTTTTGTTATTTGCTGTGCGTCAAGAGATTTTCGATGGCGTCAGAACATAAATGGGATACAAGGAAAGGTGAAATGCGTTTCCCTGAAACGATCCATTATTCTTAGTTAACACGTTTATTCCAGGAAAATGTAGAATGTGCTGATGGGCAAGTTCGTGTCACATAGTTTAAACCTCAGACGGCCAGACAAAGATTAATGAGGGCAACACAGAAAAAATCTAGTACTATGCCAGTGTCTGTAGAACGTACAGAGAAAACGTGGTGTTTTTTTTCTTCGGGTGGAGGACGAAATTTTTTTTGTCGAATACACAGCACTATACTCCTTGATGTCCACCGAGAAAAAGTCCAGACCCTCAATATTATTCTGCTCAGATATAAACATTGATTTGTATATCAAATGCATTATATTCCAGGCCCAACTAAAAGCTTTATGTCTTATAAGGACTAAGACCTCATCAAAAAGTAACGGAAAGTGCATAACGCGGAAGAATGCACTCAAGGAGCACACTGGATTAGATATCCATCTTTCTACTGCAAAATTTAAATTTTGCTCTTCAAGGTTTCAAAAAGGCGATGACAGTTCATTTACAAATTCCAGAAGTGTGTTTTTCATGGTATGAACATTTTATTTGACAAACCAAGATTTATTCCTTTACTCGCGGCCCAAGTATAACGCACATAATGATTCTAAGATTTGGGAATCGTTCATAAATGTCATTTACACGGAGGCCTCTTTTGCTCTACGGCTTTACTTCTCAGTGTTCACTTCTCCTCTTTTTCATTATTGCATGTGCTTCTTTGGGTGATGCTTTTCCTGAAGAGCTCTGCCAAAGATATGTCGATGATGCAAGTGATTTCACCGCCCCTTTTCATTTGAGAAAGCTGAGAGAGAGAAAAGAACGGCATGTGTAATGTCAGTATGTACAGAAATGTTTTAAATTCTGGCTGAATGTTGCGAATTCAGGAAGTATCGCATACTGTTAGTAGAAGACGGCCGCATAATGCATAGATTCTTGTAGGGGGGCTTATATGGTTCCAAGCACAAGTGTTTAGACTCATCATTTTAACGCAGTATAATAAAATTCAAAGATTGCTTTAATGTAATGCGAATATCATAAGTTGTGCGGTTCGCAGAAATATAAAGGAAGCTATCCGCCGGAGAAAGCTATCTGGCGCAGAAACATGCGGCGCAGAAACATCCAACGGAGATATGCTTGTTGAAAAATTGAGTTTTTTATCATTGAACGGCTTTTAAAGAAATAAACGTGTTACTTTGCTTTTAAAAGTGGGCAACGACATGAAATATTTCCTCACAGCGTACCCAAAATCTTGAAAGCAAGAAGCAGAAATGTTTTACTGCATATGCAGCAAAAAAACTCATGTATTACAAGCAGTTATCCTCAACGTTTGCCTTAGTAGTAACGTGCACCGACATTGATTTAACATTAATCGTCACTGAGGTCGCTTTAAAGTAGTAAGTGTGTATCGCTATGTATCACTCCACAGCATTAGTTAGGAATCCGCGTTGTTCCTCAAGCATCGTTATTTTCTTTGATGCTCTGATGCACAAGATGAAACGTCAGAAGGCGGAAGCTTTCCGGCTTGCTTTCTAAAGAAGAAGCTTTTTCTTGTCCATGAACGCTCTATGCAATAGTTAGTCTTAATATTTTAAACGTCTAACGCATTGCACATCATCTCTGAAGAGGCTCTGACATTCCCGTGGCCAATGACGATGTCATCATGTATACCGCATGACAGTCCTCAAGAGAGTGATTTTCTTAGACTTGCAGCTCAAATCAATCAAGCTGGTAATGAAACCAACCGTATCTTGGCATCTGCACGGCTGCGTCGCTACGCACTCTCAAAACGGGAATTTCGCCCGAAAGAAGACGCCAAAGTCCGCAATAGTGTACTTTGACTAAGGTGCTTTAATGAAGAATATTTCTTTGATCAACAACTGCCACGGCAAAGGCGCACAGATCTGTCTGCATCATACGCCGCCACTTTCATCCACAGTGAACATTAGGAAATGCATGAGTGTTTACTTCCACCAAGCAGCGTTTATTTTAGATAGAATGTTCACGTCGAAAATCCTTAAAATCTCGTTCCACGGACTCCCAGGAAAAATGGTTTCAGCATGTGCCGCAAGAAACCCGAAATGTTCGCCGCCAGCTCTCCATATTCGCTAAACTGCGAATACATAGTCTCTGTACCTGCTCCTGATGCTTCAGCATTCAATCGAGACATGATCAACCAATCACCCGCTTCTAGACAACAGCACGTGCGCATGAAACGAGTCTGCTTCCTTCAACATCCCGAAACTGGTAAGAAGGCGATATGTATGCTTTCTCTGGAATACGGGATTTAACGCCCGAAAGTGATATAAGCGATACGAGGGATGCCGCAGAAGAAGAGTCCGAAAATTTCGACTGACTGGCAATTATCAAAGTGCATTTATATAGTAAAGCACACAGGCGCCTTTTGTGTTTCGCAAACATCGAACCGTGGCCGCCATCGCAATGCGCCTAGCATTTACTGTGCTTAGGCTAAAGCTTTTGTTTTCGCTCTCTTTCTATTCTATGTGGTCACGACAAAATCATCATCATGAACAACCTAACTACGCCCACTGCAGGACTAAGGCTTCTTGTATATCTCTATTAAACTCTGTCCTGCGCTAGCCGCAGCCACGCAATCCCCGCAGACTTGCAGATCTCATCTGACCACCTGACTTTCTGCCGCCCCTGCTACACTTGCCTCCACTTGAAACCCAGTCTGCTAGCTCTAAAGACTCTCGTTGATCTTTCCTTCACACTACATGTCCTGCTGAAGCACGTTTTGTTTCATGATTTAACCTAGTATGTCATTAACCAGACTAACTTATTTGGCCCACTCTGCTCTTATTTGTCTTATGACTAGCTGCCGTGGTGGCTCAGTAACTATGGCGCTCGGCGGCTGACCCCAAAGACGCGTGTTCGATCCCGGCCGCAACGGTGGAATTTCGACGGAGGCGAAATGCTAGGCGCCTGTGTACTGTGTGATGTCAGTGCACTTTAACGAACCTCAGAAATCTGAAATTTCCGGAGCCCTTCACTACGGTTTTTCTCATAGCCTGAGTTGCATTGGGGTGTTAAACCCCATAAACCATAAACCATCTTATGAAGCAGTCTTAACATTGAACAGAAATAAGTTGTGAGATTTATTATGCAAGTTGCTATATTTGATCCGCGATGCAGTGCAGCCTTCAGGGCATTCACTACTATTTTCAGATAAAAAAATCGATGTAGTTCATTTGCGTTTTCGAGGCTGATGAACTCAACAGTAGCCCTAAGAGAACTGAGGTTTGTACCGGTCGAGCAAATGGGGTACGTTTTCCCCCTTGAGCAAGGCAGTCCTATTGGCGATGACCAAAGACCGCGCAGAACTCTGGAGGTAACAGAGCCATTTGTGCAAAAATCTACTCGGTGACTGCAAATAGAACACAGAAAATAATGTAACCTCTTTGAAAGCAGCTAATGTTACCTCGGCTCTCTCCCTAATGCCGGACGTGCAAAGGCGGAATGGAGGCTGACGCAGAACGGACTCCATAACAGGGCGGATAGTTGGCCGTTTCACGCTCGACGAAAAAAGTAAGGTGAATTCAAAATTACGGTGTTCAAAACGTTACGAAGAAAACTGAAGGTTTGTTCAACTGTAGGGGCAAGAGGAATAGTTTCTGGTTAGGAATGACATACTGGAACGAAGGAAGTAACAGACTTTTCTTGGAGGAGTAGTTACTCAAGATTAAACAAAATCATGTGAGAGGAATTACTTTCAAATGAACAAGTTTACTCACCTGTCAGGAACATAGCAGTAAGAAGGAAAGAAATAAAAGCACCAACTGAACCGAAACTATAGACGTAGTGGAAGATTCCCATATGAAGGTGCTGCACCTCCCACCAGATTTAAGGATTTGCAGGAAACGCAACAAAACTAAATTTGTTATATATCCCCCGTAGAAAACAAATTTTCAGCGCGCACAATGGCAAAGAGTAAAAACTTATTTAAATGCGAAGCACTGCGTTCGAAGGTGACGCTTAAAAATACATTCAACGGCTAACGTAAACCTCTGTCCACCTAAGAAGCATTTAAATAATGCAAGGAAAAGCCTACTCAGTGAATGAGTGCCAGAGATACAAGCCGTGCAAAAAAGATATAGACCGGAGTAAGCGAGCCCCCACATTTATCGCGTAGTTAACAAATTGTTGGGGCAAATGAAGATTACTACCTCCAATAAAAAGCGCAATCCAACACTGCTTGATCACTCAGTACTTCGTAAAGCCATAAAGCCACGTTTCTGAACAGGATCCTTCCACATTATGCCAAAACGGCCGGACTACTCTAAGAAACTCGAATTCAGGTATATACATAACCACACTGGAGTTCCTCCCAAGAAAAGGTGGTTACAGCGAAAATTATCCCAATCACTACATAAACTGATATTCCAGTCGCCCATGCTGCGCACGCAATGAACGCTGCAACGGGGTATTTTCGGTACTGGCGTTTTGAAGAGCGGAACAATGACACTAGTAGCCGTGAACACGGGCTCTGGCTTCTACAGTAAAGAACATCTAGGACTGGCTGAATTGGAAGTGGTAACGCATCAGTCAATAAGCTTGAGTATTATTAAAATGTTCACTGGGTTTTTACCTTTGTTTTAGGCGAATTGAGGACAAAGCAGAATAAGTCCTAAATTCTGATGCGAAACAGTGGTAGAAAATGTGGATTGGGGAGTGGAATGTATGTATCATTAACGCCGCTACAATCAAGCGTTGAGCGTCATCAGCGTGAAACTGGTGTCAACCTTGACGCCATCGAATTGGGAAACTTGACCAAAACAGGTAACGTTGTATCAAGTAAGCTGCTATGTCCTCTCAGTAGATGTGTTCCGTCAGGACGTACTCACCATGCGGTTCAGAGATGAGAAGCAGAAAACTCCCTTGTGTCGTGTCACGTACCACTTGCTGTGGTCCTCACGACTTGAGAACACTGCATATCCTTCCGTGGTTCTGACGCCTATGACGGTGACATCAGTAACGCTGTAGCTGCGTGAGCAGTGCTTGTTTTGTGCTCCACCAGCTCCATTTTTCCACGACTGGACCGTGATGCTGTCGTTCATCTGGTGACCGAGTTCCTGCGTGTAAATATCTGCACAAAAGTATTTGAAAAAGTTTTTTTTTCACACAACGCAATAAATCATGCGGAATGAGCATCGTCCTTGAGCATAATCCACGTGTACCAGCACAAGGAAACCAAGGATTTTAAAAGATTGAAGAGTCCTACCCGAGCCACACCTACTTAGAGCCGTTAGACGTCGATTAGTGAAGTCCGGAGACTTTTTTTACCTCTTATATAAACTAATTAACAATGAGTAATAAGCTATCTTGAACACGTACACTCAGAGATGAAATGCCAATGCTTATAATACGAGAATTTTAACATCAAACGACTGCAGTGTTTGCTCGTATGTGCGCTCTACGTAGTGCATTTTGCGGGATCTGGAAGAAAATGCACGAAGCTGAAGTGAAAGCGAAGCTACCGTGCGGCCAGTAAAAAAAAATCGTAATGATTTTTCTCAGCGCTGTCGCGACTGACCTTGAACTTTGTGTGCATGTGCACTCGTTAGCGCCAGGTTTAGGATAAACACCTCTTCTCTTGATCTTCAGGTACATATTTCTTGCTAATTGTTGGGCCTGCCGTCCGAGCGTATTAATTCGAATTTCTAATTTGTTCGTATTACTCGCTCTTTCCTAGCAACATTTCCTTCCCCTTGGTGACCAATATGTTTCCTTAGACGTAAACATTAATCAGCCGCCTTCTTTACATGCTGGAGTTGGTTCTTCATTCTTTACCATAAGTGAGTAATACGGTGCACAAGAATAGAAACTTTCAAGTCCATCATATAGCAGAGAGACATGGTGGATACATATAACAAATGTAACCATATTCAGGCAAGAATTCTGTCGACGCACGGTATATAGGAAAAAGTGAAAACGAAAAAGTATAAAAATGCCAAAGCTAAAGGGTTGAAACGTGTACTACTGGACGTGCTCCTACATCGCAAAGTAACTTGTGACGCTTATCTTGGCTGAAAAAATGGGAACATAATTCGCTAAATTTCTGGTCTATTAGCCACCCAAACATACTGATACAGTTTTGACTGATGTGAAGTTGTGTTTGGTATAAAAAAAATTCAAGAATCCGCAGCTAGTAAATTGGCTTTACAGCGCACGGCAACAGACGTCCAGTGAATGGTTTTCTATTTTATGGTATGGCATTTAGGATATGGTATGGTATGTTGTGTTTCGGTACGTCATCTGTTGTTTTTCGCATCGAAGGAACACATGGGCCATGAAGAACACCGTAGTGGAAGACGGCTGATTATTTAGAGCCTCTGGAACTCTTTGTCGTTCCCTGCCATCCCATGTGATGTGGACGTTTTAGAATTTTTTTTCGTTCGAAATGCGGCCGCGGCTGCCAAAATATGACCTCGAAAATCTAGTGTCAGCAGCACAGTGCCAAATCCACTGAGCCCCACAATGTGCCATCCGATGAATGACCGGTTCAAGTTGCTCTCATAATCAAATGGCACCCGTACAGAGCTTACCGCTTAAGTTATAGACTGTCAGATGGTCCTCAATCGGCTAACTGTCTGCCCAGCGTGCGAGCGGTGTCATCTGAACAAAAGAAACCAGTATTTTAAGATGCGCCTGAAAAATTTCTGGCTGCCGCTTTTCCCTTCGTATATTCTATATTAACGCATCTTGCACCAGTCTTTAAGCTTGGTGAAAGCTTTAGGTACCGGGCTCTCACTGGACTACCCGAAAATATTTTCTTAAAATTGTTGCTATAGCAACGCACACATTTTACAGAGGGAACAGCGATCAGGTGCTTTGGGCACATGTTTCTGTAAGCAGAGGCCTATGATTAAGCAAGGAAGTGATTACTTTTGGTTTATTTGAACCTGATTACATATGCCGAAAAGTGAAATATCCGATGAGGATAACACCAGTATTTAAGCATGATGACGATAAAGAAAGCATTAAACACCGCAGATTGTGGCTGCCTCCATTTATGATTTAACCACAGCCCGTTTCAACGCTGTAATTTTACTCCATACTGCATTTCCTTTGGCACTGATAGGGGTTTGTTATTCGACATTATGAGCCTTCTAGTCTATATAAACCACAGGTATTGCTTCTTCTCTTTGAGGTATGCCTGCAATCTGGTTTCATTCGCTTAGCAGCAGTTACTTTTTTATTTCGAAGCTCAAGTAAGCATGACTATTGAGAAATCACTGCATAAAATGCAAAATATTGTTCTGCACTACACAGCTTTTGGCCATCGTGGAGGCGTTGCAATCGCCATGATGAGTTTTTTTTCCTATTCGTCAGCAAGAAGTCCACTTTGTGTGGCTTGGGATTCCTTTTGGGGAATCGCTTGTGGATTACTTCCCAGAAAACCGCAATTATTTTTGCCCATCCTGGTGCATTTGTCTGGTACGCATTAGCCGCCTGAACTATGATATGAATGGCTGACAAACACGTTAGATAAATGGAGTTGTGAAAAGAAGTCCGAGTATTTTTGGAGACATTTTTAAATTTTCTTTTTTGCGAGAACAGAATCAATAATGATATTGCCAGATAATGCGCCTTTTTCCAGCGTGCCACAATGAGGATACTAAACTTACAGGTTTTAACTGAAGCTAACATGCGCACCATGAAAACCCTATCGACCGTAAGTTTTAAAACCGTGGTGACTGTGGGCTTGCTCGTCTTCTATAGTTTATTTGGGATATATTAAGCAACACAGATGAAAGGTATGAAGACTTCTGATCTTTCTAATGTGGGTTATTCATTTGCTACTTTCTCAACTATGATTAGATAAAAACTAGGCTATCCATAGCTGGCACTTTCCCCCTCTGCATCAAGCAGCGTACAAGCACATGAGACGCACAAGCACAGCCACGAAACGTGTGCTTTTTTTCGCAACTCTGTAACCGACATAATGTAATTACCTTTTTCAATGAATCTCTGTTTACCTTTGAAACTAAAGTCATTTTGCAAACAATTTTTCGAGTAGACATCAGTGCGGATCGTTTTGTCATAGATTCGTGTTATCATTTTCGACATGATTTAAAAACAGGTATTAGTCACAGTAAGAAGGCGGGCCGGGTTTCGATAAAGGCGGAGAAAAATAACTTTGTGGTTATTTTTCTCCGCCCAGAGCTCAGAAGCAGAAATGCTCCGGTAATCACACTGTCGCACAATACGCTCGTGACGTACACCTGCGGGTATCGCGGCACAATCATTGGTACAAATTATCGTGCAGGCAGCGCGGTCACAAGATAGGTTGTCTGTTCCTGGCGTGAGGACACAAGAAAAATCGAGACGCTGAACCCGAAGTCTCCGATATCTGCGCGGCACAGGAATACAAGATTTCAAATGAAAAGCAGTGAGGTGTGTCTGATAAGTTCCAAACACAGGGTGTTCAGGAAGCCTGTCACTAATTTGGAACTAATCTACCGTAACAAGATATAACCGATTGGCGCCTGATTGCGATTAGAGCTGCAGCATACATTATTAATAGCCATATAAGTTTTAAATACGTCAAAAACATGATCACACTCACAGATGTGGCTCGAGAAATTGCCGCTCGGGGTCATGTGACATTCTTTGCTATGCCCGAGTTAGAGCAGCGAAGTGGCGAGGGTCGGGCAGCACTGCAAACAATAATTTAAGCAGATGATGCTTAGCGATCCCATAGCACTTCCGGTCATACATTTCGAACGATAATGTGGAACCTTTGTCAAAAGTTCAGAGGCCAGAGGATGTGCTTGTGAACCGCACCGTGTGGCTCACAAGGCATCCCAAGGCTTCCATGTCTGCTGAAGGTGAGATTTGTTGTCTTTCTTCTTCCAAACAGTACAACTTCCCCGAATACTGGAGGAGCCCCGGTACGCGGGTTAGTACTAAACCGCCTGAGCTCTAAAACTATTCACGAAGACAGTACATGTTAAACTCAAAATATCCGGTTCAGGACAGAATGACAGGACGAAAACGAGGTGACAATGAGCTAGCTTGCAAGAAAGCAACGTTAGATGTGCAAATATAATCAAGAACGCTTTCTCCTTTACACACAGAACAACAAATGCATACAGAAACTTCTGAATGCATGGCTTCACTTGATGCGCCGCATACCAGACTCGCCATTATACGTCGTGTTCTTCATTTCTGAAAGCATATCAGGAAGGGGCTCCTAGTTTCTAGTGTAGTACTGAGCACTGCATGTCACTTACCGATCGTATTGGCGGATTTGAGATGCGTCGACATGCAGAAGAAAACTTCCCGTTTTCTTTTCCACTCTTCTGGTATGCGTAGCCATTCTTAACGTTCGCCACGAACCTGGGCACGCTGTGCTGCAACCACACTGTGCCCCCCATTTTTCTCTCATTTCCAGCCATCAGGATTCCTGTTCCAGGGACCAAAACATTGCACTTCACTACTCACATCGTAAAAGGCAAATATGCGCAAAAAAGCCGACACTGGACAGTTTATTATAATTGGTTGACATTCATTAATATATACCATCTTCTGGTGGCAACCGTGAGAACAAAACCCATGCCTAGAAATCTACGTTAATTCTCTTAACATTCTATGAGTAACAACAAAAGTAAACAGTGGGCCTTTCATCCATGAGCTGCCGACACCATTACTAATTCTTTGCCGTAACAGCTATTAAAGTTAGTCCGTATGAACCCCGTTTTCTTTGCTAGCACCTCTCCGTTTGGGTGTCGTTTAGAAGGCAGCACAAAAATACGTACGAGGGACAGGGGAGAGGACACAAAAAGACGTTCACGCAGTCTTGCTTAGGGGGCTGCATTGAACAAAATGTCAGGCCCCGACTATATAAAAAATTGCTCGCATTGACGACGACGTGTGCACGGAATGCGGTTATGTTTAGCGCCTTAGAACGAACTCAGAATGAACAGCGCGCCGCAGGGGAAGGATTTCTCGTAAACAGTTTACACTGCAACAACCAACACTTAGTTTGGTCGAATATATTGGCTTCGTTCAGAAACGCACTGCGAGACTGGCTCTGGCACAGGAAGAAAAAGCAGGACAAAGGCTGAGTTGATATTAAAGTTTTTTCAAGCGCGCACGGAATGTTGAGGGAAAAAAACACAGCGCAAAAAAGGTAACTGAGAAAAACGGACGCCCACAGCTCTAATTTCTAACAATGATTTATTGCAGAAAGGAAGGGTGGTTTTTTTACCATCCTATCAGAGTTGCACCATCAGTGCATTGCACAAGCAAAAATATATCACCCAGATACGCAAGCTCAGCTGGCAACAGCGCAACAGAATGGCTACCTATACAGTCATTTTTGAAAAGTGCTATTCACTCCGCCTTAATTACAGGGTGCGTCCGGAAAGTAATATTAAATGAAAAGTAATTTTCTTTCGCGCTGGAAAGTAATATTCTTTTGCGCTCGGAGGACCTTTCTTCTCAATCTCTCGAGCACAGACACGTAGCAGAGAGCGTTGATTGTTTGCCCTTGGGGTACGAATTCTTTTGTGAACCACACTCTTGGCGTCAAAATAGAAAATTAGCATTGTTCTCACTATCGACTTGCTCATTATTGCCTTCTTGGGTGAAGGGGACTCTGAGGTGCACCATTCTGAACTTTGGCGCTTCGGCTCAAGGAAGCAGTAAAATAGCCATGATTCGCCGCCGCTAATGACTCCAAAAAATCAGGCTCCATTTGCTCGCGTTCCAAATGTTCGCTCGCGATCACCACTCAGTTGTGTTTGTGGTCGTCAGTCAGCATTTCGTGGACCAGCTTTGCACACACTTTCTGCATGTCCAAATTGTGCCTTACGATGTCGTGCACGGTGATTTTCAAAATATTGAGTCTCTACTATCATCCGCAACACTCATTTGATGATCGATGTTCAAAAAATTACGGGCACGAGACACATTTTCGTCACTTTTTGCTCGTTGATGGCCGTCCAGAGCGAGATTCATCATCGACGTCTTCCCGGCCCACCTTAAACGCCTTAAACCACCTTGAAGCTTGAAAATGTGACAAAGCAGAATTCCCATAGCCTTGCTGAATCATTTGGTAGGTGTCGGCTAGTCTCTTATCGAGTTTGGCACATAACTTTATCTCGTACCGTTGTTCGCGGGCGGTTGCCATCCTACGTCGTGACACGGCACTGTCAGTAGGCCCACGGAAACAGCAATCTTGACGGTTCCAGAGCTTGGAGCAGACAGCGCTAGGCAGGGATGAGGAGCTGAACGCACCCCCCCCCCCCCCCCCAATCTAACTCAGCCAATCCATGCGCGGTAGGGCCGACAGTATCGCCCGAAGATAATTGCATTACTTTCCGGACACACCCAGTATTTCACGTGTTAGCCGCTTTGTGTGCACATTTAACACCTCACAGTCAGCCTGGTGTGCTATTTTAGAGACATACACGAGGCCTGTTGCTTGACATATCATGAGGCTATCGATTCAAAATAGAGTTTAGTTCGCTATACTCCGTTCCATACATCAGGTGCAGCGCTGTGAAAGGTACGGTAGTAGTCCGGACGGGAAAATAAAGGGAGGCGTGTTACTCCGCGCTTGTTTTGTGGCAGAGTAGTCTAAGGCATGAAAAAGGTACAGTGCGACGTCAGCAGTAAGAGCCCATTTGATCAAGTTCATGACAAATGTGTCATGTAGTAAGCCTGTAGACAAAGGATTCACTATGTTTCGCTCACCACAAGGAACGCACTACTTTTTGGTTGCGGATGCAGGCAGCGCAAACCAGTGCTCTAGCTTTGACAGCGTTGCATCGGATGTATGAAACGGAGTATAGGTTTGAGAACACGTGGAGTATTGGTCAGGCATTACTGGATGCTATTGTGTTCTTTCCACTTTTCTTCATGTCTGCTGATGCGATATTTCTTTGCCTGTTCGAATCAAGTTAACTCGTGATTTCAGCGCTAACTTAGAGCTTGCTTTCTGCGGTTGTGCCTTCAGGGCTGTGAGTCCGTCCAATTTACAACACATAATATACCGAGTCCTTAGTGCTTCGTGAATTTTGAAAACAAAAATTAAAATAATCGGATATGCTCTACATTCTATGCTGAGTCAGCCAACAGATGAAAAAGGCCTTCATATAGACACGCAAAATACATAAATGACTTAGCTCGGTCATTAAGTGGTCAAGATCAACGTTTCCATGTGCCTACTGGCAGTGCTGTGTCAAGACGTGCGATGACATCCACGCGCTAACAACGGTACGCGATTAAGTTCTGTGCTAAACTCTATAAGATACTAGCCGACACCTACTAACTGATCCAGCAAGCCTACGGGAATTCTGCTTTGTCACATTCCCAAGCTGCAATAGATCTCATATCTTGCCGTGTTTGCTCGGGCGGTTAATTTCACATCCCAAGAGATGCCTGTACAATCTCCACACGTGACTGCTCAAGCGTACTTCATAGGCTTGAATCCCGCTGATGGCATATGGCTGTTTTTTTTCTCGGACATTCTGTAAAATTACCTGCTATACTTGAAACGTGTGGGTTCTGCAAATCTCTCTTGAACCAGCATAGACGCAAGGTACTGAATGATTTTTTTTTCCTGCGCTGATTTCAGTGACCGTTATCTTGTTTCCTATAACAATAAGGTTTCTAATCCGCGGTGCCTGGGGTTTGTTCCTACATTTGAAAGCAAATTGGACCCGTTTGAGAAAACGCGAGGAGGT
The DNA here is from genome assembly GCF_052857255.1 of Amblyomma americanum. Lineage (NCBI taxonomy): Eukaryota > Metazoa > Arthropoda > Arachnida > Ixodida > Ixodidae > Amblyomma > Amblyomma americanum. Next base: position 43,518,174 of record NC_135504.1, on the reverse strand, counting down.
TTTGATGGCTGTAATGTTTTCCGCCGGTTGGAAAAGCATGTCAAATTTGTTGTTTCTTGCGGACATATATAATGCATCGACGATAGCGTCTAATATATCTTCAGCACGTGAATGCTTTTTGCATAGAACACTGCACCCGTTATGACTTGAACGACAGGAATGAGAACACTTCTCATGTTAACACCGATGCCCTGTATTACCTTGCAGAACGACACCAATCAAAGCAGCGCGGGCTCTAGCATTACCTAGACGATGCTATGACAGTAGTTCCCGGACAGGACGGTCTGGGGAGGACTCGAGCAGGCCATGCACTCTCTGTTACTGATGGTAATTCCCAAGACTCAGTCTCGTTGTTCAAAGACATACAAGCCACGCCCCAGAAGAGTTTAAAGCTTGCAAAAGGCGCTCGCGAAGACTCAAAGAACCAAGCCACAGCGGAACACTAAACCTCAGCCTTCCCAAACACATGGAACGTGGGGTGGGCAGCATTGTCCGCCGCTGCATGGCCAATTGACGCAAGACTAAGAATGCTATGTTAATAGTCTGCTGGGAATTCCAACTTGCACGTACTACTATGTATTAAATCTTAACACGCACACCTTTAAGAGCCCGGGCATTGAAGCCACCATGCACATTAAAATCCATACCAAGGGACTCATACTTCAAAACGTACTGATCTGGCTCTTCCACCACCAGGACCCAGTCGTGCCACCCGTCCCTCCTGGCTTATTACGCCTGAGATGGCTTATTACAACCGAGATAGCAGAGCTGCGGACGGTGCCAACGCTGATGGCGCGAAACTCAAAATATAGCTAAGAGGAAATGGTCGATGACGTAATGCAACTCTAAAATCCTTACCAGTCTATATGCACGACAGTAGCTAAATATTTGGCTGTAGTAATAGAGGAGACAGTCAAATAACAAGCTGTTAATGAAAACTGATGACCCCGAAAGCAAGAGTGAGAGAAAGATGAACGCAAAGGCAGGAACAGTAACCAGGCTACGCCCAGTATAGTATATATGCTACCCTACACGTGGGAAGAGGAACGGAGGAAGAGATGGAAAGGGCAGAGAGGAAAGGGAGCAAAACTTGTAATATTGTGCGGGACTGGAGATTTATTTGGCATTTCCCGGTCGTGAGCAAGTGACATTTTCTTTGAAAGAGACTCCACGAGGCAATGAAAAATTGGAGGCGACTCTAAAGCTGCTATGCCTGTAGATGCAGAATTCGTCATTCCCAGTTTTACATTCATCGGCGTCGCTGGGACTCCTTATGCCACTCCTGGCGCATTAGTGCCGCGGTTAAGCGATGCGCCAGTGTCCTGCAATGGCAGATGCTGCCACCGGTGGGGCTTAAAGCGACCCAGGTTGCTTTTCCCGAGCAACCACTGGCGCCCAATTAGTAATTTAACGGCAACCTCTCATGGGGGTCAGTTCCCATCCTAAACAGTGTAAATGCGCTTCGCTGTTCATGTAGTTGCTGAAATATTGCGGAACAAAATATAATGTAATGATAACTGTGACTTAGCAAATTATCTAGGGCCACTGCTGGCAGGTAAAGCGAAACCAACGTTTTGCCCTTCGATGATTTTGCGCAGTACAAAGTCTCTTGTTATAGAGAATTTAAAACAAAAAGCTTCATACGGTGCCAATAGTCACTGCGCGAATTATACAGAATGAATATTGCTGAGCAACAAAAGTTGAGAATACATTAGTGGAATGCAAGACTTAACACATACCTTTGGTGTGTCCTCCTCTTGTTCCCTTAAATCCTTCCGGATGTTGGTCGTTGTAGACCGCATATGCAACATCCTGAAGAAGTAGCTGCTTAGAGTTCGGTATTTCCTGTTGTTGATAACAAGGCTTGAGCAAGTGGCACGCACGCTCGTGAAGTACAGTGCCTAAGCTTCTAGGTATTAGGACACTGAACTTCCGCTTAATAATAATGATAATATTAATTGGTTTTTGGGGAAAGGAAATGGCGCAGTATCTCTCTCATATATCGTTGGACACCTGAACCGCGCCGTAAGGAAAGGGAGAAAGGAGGGAGTGACAGAAGAAAGGAAGTGAGATATGCCGTAGTGGAGGGCTCCGGAATAATTTCGACCACCTGGGGATCTTTAACGTGCACTGACATCGCACAGCACAGGGAGCCTTAGCGTTTTTCTTCCATAAAAACGCAGCCGCCACGGTCGGGTTCGTACCCGGAAACTCAGGATCAGCAGCCAAGATTAAGAAACTTATTTCATGATGAGTATGGTAAATTGCTTAGGGTAATCCCCCAAAGTGGAGTAGGTTTGTAATAAGAGTAATTACTCATTGGTATCCACCCAAGCGCAGTCATACGGAACACAGCAAAGCTATACAGGTTTCTGAGAAACATTAAAGAGAAATGGTTCCTGGTCCAAGTTCGAACACGGCGCCACCACTCACTGGAGCAGCTGCTCTACCAGCTGAGCTAACCGGGAAGGCAACCCAATGAGTAATTACTACCCGATTACAAAGCTAATCTACCTTGAGGGATTCCCCAAAACCTTTCACAAGCACTGCTCCCACTCCGAGTCACTGATCAATTCTCTCTTGCCCTACCATAAGCTTAATTGCGTCCCGGTTATCACAGTTGGTAGAGCGACTGCTCCGGTGAAACGATGGTCCCGGGTTCTAACCCCACACCAAGATGAATTTTCCTTTAACTACGAAGTTTCTGAGAAAGCTGTATACCATTTGCTTATTATGCCTGTGCTTTGGTGAATGAACATAATTACTCTCTCCTTACATGAGAGGGGAATTGAATGTTCAAAATGTGCTAGAAATGGCGTGCAAAATATCTTTTTCAGGAGCAGTATTATTGTAGTGGCCACAGATTACATAACAGTGGTTCCGTGGTTCCAGGTGGAGGGCTCGAAATTAGCAATGGTCTCTCAATTAATTGGCAAATTAACGTTGTATGTAAGCTTTGAATTGAAATAAATTTCTGCTCGACCCACCCAGACGTGGGCTATAAGGCATGGCGTAAGACAAGTCTTGTGGGATAAATTTCAATCGTCTCTACCTCTTTGATGCGCATGAAACCCTCGTCGTCTCTAGCTTTTGCAGCTGGGCTCCATTAGCAGGAACCATCAAGCCAACAGCCAACCACCCCGTAGTGGCTAATAGAATGCCCGTTTGTTCAATCACTACCTGAATCCGGGTGAAAACGAGAATGTTTTGCCGGTTTTATATTAACAGCAGACTTCTTTGAACTTAAAAGACTTTGGCAGCGAAGTTTTTAATGACTATGACTCGAATACGTTTATCTCCTGCAAACGTTTATAGCGCGACACAAAGTACTTCAGCGCTACCGAATCGAAGGTGCCATCTACGGGATTATTAGTTCTTGGTGAAGCTGTTTTTCATTTTCAATAATCGATTAACTAGTTCAGATGATATACAAAAAATTGTGGCTGTTGTCAGTAATTGGCCAATCTGCTGGCGATCAGCGCATATTTTAAAACACTGAAAGCCTTACATGGATTTATTTAGCCTGCACACCGCAACAAGCTATATTTGGCTCAATGAACCACCGTAAAGTAGAATAGACTAAGGATATTACTTCGACGCAAATGTGACCGTGCAACGAATATTTTGGCCGCCATAGAAGCACTCCCTAATATTACGTGAGGGCGGTACTGCACTGTACCTTGGCAGCGATTTTTTTTTGTGCCCGCAATAAAATATTCCCCGGGTCAGAGATTATTTGAAGGGCATAAATTTAAGCGGTACACAGGAAGCCACAGGATTTACTTCCATAGTTGCATTCTGGACCAGATGCCAAGTCGGCAAGCCACTCTTTGCATACTACATTTCGAATTTTAGATCTCGGCTTGTGATCTAATGGGGAATGTGCAAGAGTTCTTGTTCTCATCAAAGGCTTTACTCAGCTCTAAAGATGAATATTCGCCTGCAACATGTTTAGGGCGCCCAGTAGAGTTAGGTGACCGTGAACTTTTTTGTATTATCCGTCGATGTGTTCTAAGAGTACGTGTTGTAAGCATACAGGTTCCTTAAGAGCAGGCTGACAGAACATCATATTAACGCGCAAAATGCAGTCAGAAGTCACCACGACCTCCTTTGCAGTACTAGCAAGTCGAGGAGTGCGGTCGCGTGGCGAAATTATAGAGGCGCGGAAAAACAGAAGCCTGGGTAACCTGTTCTAGCGCCTTGTATATAGCGCTATCAATAACGGGATGCGGATATCTGTTTCTGATGATCTAGTAGGGGAAATTGGATCAGATTGTCATCTTATGTTTCCTGAAGTAAGTTTTTTTTTGTTTATTCTCGGCCGACGCTTTTGCGCTCGTTTTGTTTTAAGTGGTTCTTCTCCCAATTTTTCTTCTTTTTGAGCCGAGTTTACATTTTGCTCATTGTTTACTTATCACTAGGCTTTTACCCTCCTTTAAGCATAAATTTTGTTTCTTATCGCTTTTAATGTACTGACACCATTTATGAAGGCGACCCCAAATGTTACGTTCTGCCCCCAAATTTTGGTGCTCTCTGAGCAAGAAAACACTTTTCTGTTTTCTTGTTCCTATTTAGCTGTAATACGAGTATATGCAACCGATTAGCCCGACGTTCCACCCTTGCCAGTGTGGTATTTGCTAGGCATAGTTTTTTGTATGCTAATGACGTACACAGAAACGTTAACTCGTATATTTTTGGGCAATCGCATATAATTCCATGAGCACGCATTTATTATAAATTATAGTTAGCGTTGAAACACAACTCTAATTTTCTACATATTCCCTGAAAACATTTGTTACGCATCTGCCCGCTTATTTATCACTGACTGATAGCTCACACGCAGCAAGGACTGGTGCGTTCTGTCCGCACTCCTTACTAGAGCGCCGTGGGAAGGAAACATTCAAATGCTCATTAACAATTTTTTGTAGGAGAGAACCATCCTATGTCTTTTTAGCAGAGATTTGGTGCGGCACGTTGAAAAAGTGACTGAGTACACTCCTCACGAGTTCATAAAGCGAAAAACTTCACTACGCCAGCATTTGGAACAGTCAGCGGGGCCGCAACTTTGACCTTGAATGTAGCTAGAGGTCAAGCAAGAAAATGACACCTGTCTCACATATCTCGGTGGAGACCAGAACCGCGCCGTAAGCGAAGGAAAATGAACGTTGGTTTTAAGAAAAGGAAATGACGCGTGTCTCACATTGCACCATTTCTTTTCCCCAAAAACCAACTTCTTTTTTAATTTGGCTTTCTGAAATTATCTTCTGGGTGTGTGCGTCGTTCAGAACCGAATTTCGTTCCATATCTCAACAAACAACGAGCAATATAACTGTTTTAAATGTCACCGAAGTTATATTAAATATATGCTGTCTTGTGTGAGCGCCTTTAATGTCGTTTCAAAGAGAGCAAGTTGTGTAACGATTTGAAAAATTCCTACTACTCTGTTTTTGTCAGTATGGCTATCTATGGAAACCGCCAGTTGCTCGACCACAAAGGTAGCCAGGGAGGTGAAGCTTTTTGTTTTCGACCAAGGTTAGCCAGAGCTAAACCACCAGCATTTCTTTTAGTCATTGATGTCTCTTAAATTAGAAACCTTCAGCGCATTTTGCTTTCTATCAGCACACTTCGAAATATCTAGTACACGATATAAATAAACTTCAAAAGCTTCGCCCTAGGTGCCGAACTCAAGTGATCTGACACAGCGCTGAATTTTCTGGAAGGAATATTCCAACGTTAGGAGATAGATGCTCTGCATTACATGCAAACAGCAGCCATGAATAAGATAGTGTAGCAGGAAACACTAGCCTGTTCGCTCTTATAGATTGGTTCAAGTGTCTTCGCCACGGAGTTATTTGGGGTGTCGTAGATGCTACGATTCAACAACATCCATTTGTTGATCCTAGCTTTGTTGTCGTGGTACACCATTTGCTCACCATTAAGAGACATGAATTCTGCGCTTGTCGGCCTAGTTTTTGGTAACTTGTACAGGACAAACCTGAAAAAGAAGATAAGGGTGTTATATCACTCCACGTGAGTCCTTGCGCTTCTATGCGGCTGTCGGTATATTGCGAATAAATGTGCGTGCCTCTCACGGCTGTCGGCATTCTCTGAATAAATTCGCTGCGATGTTCTGTTATACAGGGGTAGGTGTTCATGCATAGACACGACAAGGCTAGTAGCGGTCGTGCCCCATTTTTTATGCCAAGTGTTGTTCGAAGAACATTTTTGAAAAACGGAATCGCATGTGACTAAGAATATTGACCGAAAACTGAATCGAATAGCGATCGTGCCGTTGTACGAATGTTCGCTTTTTGTCGTGGATATTCGCCACAAAACAAAGAGCGACGCTCTGTCGGACGGGCAGTGCATGGTACATTGCTTTCTATTGTGGAGGTGCAGCTACAACAGTGGAATGCCTCTGTGCTCACCTTCCATCGGAGGTTGCCACCATGCATGCTATAGAAGATTAATTTTGCCCTGTTGATGATCGGCAAACGACTAAGTCCACTCCTAGCTATGTGATGGAGCCGCGAAAAGAGAAACAAAACTCCACGTTCAGGAATGGTTACAGGGATTGCAAAACCTGGCGAACCCTGAGCGTGCCCAAATCCCAGACACCTGAAAAGAGAGCTATGAACACCGCTACACGAATGAACAGCTTTAGTGGCTCTGCTTCTTCATTATCAGGCAAACAAATCGAGGCAGTATGTTTTGCGGTGTTGTTGAGAGCATTGTTTCGAAACAGTTGTCGAATTGAAAGGCTTTTCTATGTAGCAGTTATTCGAAAACTGTTCAGGCAGTTGGAACAATGTTCGGAAAGTTTCTAACAATTTATAACTGCGCTGTTTTATTCTATGAGCGTATCAAATAAGGAAATGTTTGATAGAGAATTTACAAACATCAATTTATCGCACATCAAAACGATGGCGTAACTTACGGCATGGTTCAAGGCAATAGAGACCAAAGCGTCACCACAGGCACCGAAAAAATGCTAGTTTGTGTGTTTCGTTCTTTTGATATTCTTATCATGCGAGGTTTAAAAAAAACGCATGAGTCGATGAAATTGCATAACCAGGCCTTGGCTGCGGCCTGATCTCGATGGAGAGAACCAACAGTGCACTCCCTGACCAGAAGGATTTGGCTACCCTGGTATAATAGTTCGCACAACCTTCTAAGAACAAATCAATTAACCCTCGGTCCTCAGTCTCCAGCTGCTTCGCAGCAGCTAACCAAGGTGGCGGTCAGACATGCGACGCAGCGGAGGGTGCTAGATTCTCTGGCTCCGGAGAGGCCTCCATTGGAAACTGAACCTGGCAACGTTTAACGCTAGAACCTTATCCAGTGAGGCTAGCCTATCAGTCCTGTTCGAGGAACTAGCGAGTATTAAATGGGATGTCCTAGGGCTCAGTGAGGTTAGGACGACAGATCAGGCGTATACAGTACTAAAAGGCGAGCACGTACTGTGCTGTCATGGATTAGCGGACAGACGAAAACTAGGTGTCGGATTCCTTATCAATCTGTATATAGCAGGCAACATAGAGGAGTTTCATAGTATTAACGAGAGGGTTGCAGCTGTTGTAAATAGGCTTAATAAGACGTGCAAACTGAAGGTGGTGCATGCCTACGCGCCTACGTTCAGTCATGATCACCAGACAGCTCAAAGCTTCTATAAAACGTGGAATCGGCAATGAACAAAGTAAAATCACAGTACACTTCACTGAGAGGCAAATTCAATGCGACGGTATACAAGAAGCAGGCCGAAGGCGTGGCGGCAGACGACTCTGGCATAGGCTCCAGGAATAGCCGGGGGGAGTTATTAGTAGAGTTCGGAGACGGAAGTAGTTTATTAAACATCACTACCTTCTTCCGCAAACACGAGGGCAGGAACTGGACGAGGAAGAACCCCAATGGCGAGAATAAATTTAAATAGACTTCATACTCTGCTCTAAACCTGGCATCGTTCAGGATGTGGGCGTCCCCGGAAATGTGAGTTGTGTCAACTATAAATGGGGAGGTCTGGAATTAGCTTAGATATAAAGAGGGAACGGAAGGAACTAGTGAAGCGGAAGCACATTAACGAGTTAGCTCGAAGAGGGAAAGTATAGAAATTCAGGATTTTGCTGCAGAACAGATATTTGGTTTTAACCGAGGAAGGTGATCTGGATGTTCAAAAAATTAACGATAATCTCACAACTGTCTTTACGAAGTGCGCCGTAGGAGTAGGCGGTAGTATGGTTCCATAGGATACCGGCAAGCTATCTCAGGACACGAAATATGTGATTGGGAAACTTCAAAACATGAGAGCGTCTTACTGTACAGACAGAGCAGAAATAGCAGAGCTATTGAAGGTAATAAATAAGCGCAACGTAGCCGACACAGGGAAGTTTAATATGGAGAGAATTGAGCATTCTGTAAACAATCGACGTAAGCTAAAAACAGTGAACAGAGAACTGGACATAGTGAAAAACCAGATGCATACATTAAGAGACAAAAAGTTGGTTTAGCTTAAATTATAGGGGTTTAACGTCCCAAAGCGACTCAGGATATGAGGGATGCCGTGGTGAAAAGCTCCGGAAATTTCGACCACCTAGGGTTCTTTAAAAGGCCAATGTTATTAGCAATATGGATAAGATAGTTAAAGCAGCCGAAAAGTTCTACACAAGTCTATACAGTAGCCAATGTAACAAGAAAGTTAATAAGAGACACAGTAGCGCACAGCGATGGAACATCGCACCAGTGAAGAAAGGTTAAGCAAGCAAAGGGAAAATCAGCTGGTGAGGATCAGGTAACAGAAGATCTCTTCATGAACGGATCAGAGATTGTGCTAGGAAATCTAGCCACCCTGTATAGGCATTGCCTTATGACTTCAACCGTACCAGAAGCTTGAAAAAATGCCAGCATTATTTTAATTCACCAGAAAGGAGACGCTCAAGACTTCCGAAATCACAGACCGATCAGCTTATTGTCCGTTGCCTACAAGGTATTTACTAAGGTAATTGCTAATGGAGTCAGGGCAATTTTATACTTTAACTTACCAAATGATCAGGCAGATTTTCGTAATTGGTACTCAACAATAGATCATATTCACAGTATCAATCACGTAGTTAAAAAATTCGCAGACTGTAATCAACTTCCATATAAATCCTTTATAGATTACGAGAAGGTAATTGACTCAGCCGAAACTTCAACAGGCATTATGAAATCAGGGTGTGAAAGAGCCTTATGTAAAAATACTGGAAGATATCGGCAACCACAGCATACCAGCCATAGTTTTCCATTATTTCAACACAACAATTTGAATAAGAAAATGTATCAGGCAGAGAGACTCAATCTCGCCAATGCTAGTCGTCGCCTGTTTACAGGAGGTATTCCGAAGTCTGGAATGGGAACAGTTGGGGATCAAAGTTAAAGAAGATAACCTAACTAATTTGCGATTCCCAGGGGATATTGTCTTGATGAGTCACTCAGGAGGTGAACTGAAAAGCATGATCATTGAGTTAGACAGGCAGAGCAGAATGTTGGGAGGAGAAATTAACATGCAGAACACTAATGTAATGTTGATCAGTTTAGCAAGAGAACAGCAGTCCACAACAGGCAGCGAGGTGCTGTAAAGGGTAAAGGAATAGGCCTAGTTAGAGCAGGTAGTGATAGCTGATCCAGATCATCAGAGGGAAATAATTAGAGAAAATATATGCCAGGTTCTCTCATATTTGAATGGAAGTTTACCAATATTCCTGAAGAGAAAAGTATACAACAGCTGTATCGTAACGATACTCACATAATGGGCAGAAACTAGGGTATAACCAAAAAGGTTCCGCTAAGTTAAGGACAACGCAGCAAGCAATGGAAAGAAAAATGATAGGTGTAACGTTAAGAGACCGGAATCGGACGGAGTGGGTGAGGGAACAAATGCGGGTTAATGAGATCCTAGTCGAAATCAAGAGGAAGAAATTGGAGTGGGCCGGGCATGCAATGCGAAGGCAAGATAACAGCCACTTCGTAAGGGCAATGGAGTGGATTCCAAGAGAAGGCAAGCGTAGCAGGGTGCGGCAGAAGGTTAGGTGGGCGGATGAGATCAGGAAGTTTGCAGGCATGGGGTGGGCGCAGCTGGGAAAGGACCGGGTTAATTGGAGAGGCATGGGAGGGGCCTCTGCCCTGCAGTGGGCACAGTCAGGCTGATGATGATGACGATGATGGTGACCAACCGAGTTGCGCACAGTGCATTATAAAGGCTTGTGTCATTGACGTCCATTCAAGAGCGTCTTAAGCAAACTGCGCCCCCAGCCCGCCCCATATCGCCGGTGACATTAGCAATCATTGTAAATTTCGCGCATAATGCTGCTTCAAATTGTTTCACTCGTTAGGAATTGCAATCTCATAGGACTTCACGGTTATGAAGCACTTGAGTGCGCCTGCACGAAAGGAGCTTCGTACCAAGAGTTCGAATTCAGAGTGGGTGATGCCAGATGCAGCTAGACTCCGTTAAATCGCGCTTCAAATAAACTTGAACCACAGCTATCAGGCTGTCTGAAGCATCAACCTTAGCACCGCTACCTGCGTTTTTCTCAGTGAAATGAAATGTTTTGCCGTGGTTGAATGCACTGGTAGCTCATCTCTGCTTGAGGAACTTCTGTTCAGATTTATGGAATGGCGAAACAGTTCAATTAATTACCGTCATATAGGATGGACGTCAAAATTTGTTTTGTTTTTTCTGGTTTATTCTAATATCTACAGCATCCTAAAATACGATTTACTGCAGGCAGGAGAGCAAAGAAATGAGATAACGGTTGTATAGTGCAACAATTAAACACAACTCAATCAGTATAAATATTAAATCTTTCACAAAGCATTGGCGCGAAAACTGCATATAAATGCGGCAAAACAAAATAAGAGAAATTTACAGCGTATTGACTAAAAAAGAGAGATAAAAATACAGTTGTCTAGGCATGGAGAAAAAAAAATCTGGAAAAAGCGTTCCCTAGCACTTAAACAGAATCATTACTAGAACATTTCTAGAATGGTATCGTAGCGCGGAGAAAGTCTATTCTGAGGAATTGTTCCAATAATGGACACTTTTTGGATAAAGCGACTTTTCAAATATTTTTATTCGACGCCTGTATTCACGCGCCTTTAAAGATTGATCAACTCGAGTGGAGCATTACGTTGGAAGAAATATATATGGTTCGTTCCTCAACAGCATTGCACCTGTTAAAATATTGCGCGATTGCTTTAGGCACCGTTATTTACGTCTTTTGTTGCGAAAAGAGTCATTCGGCATTTATTTTATGTAAGAGAAGATTTATGCGAAGTTCTAGGTTGAGGACCCCAATCTTACTTGAAGTTTTTTGAACGCGCTCTAATTCTGGCTCAAGCCGTATTCTGCGCCTCACATGAGCACTCATAGAATTTAATACACAGTGCCGCATGCTTCTTTTTCTTAATATATTATTAATTCCTCCACCTTCACGTAAGCTCGACTCGATGAGGCCGAAAGGTTGATCCAGAAAGCGAAGTGCAGTCACCATAGTAATGTGAGCAGTGCAAACTATGTAGGAAATTTACTGGCACATGATCCATGATGCAGAAGCCTACCCACGCTTCTCTGCAGCACTAATTGTTTAGCTGTTTTGTTTTCAGTACAATTCATGATTATTTTTCTGATACTTACTAATGATAAGACATTTATCGCTTTGGTCTGTGATCCACAAATATATTGCCGCCAAAACTCGGTGGGGCGCACATCTAAACAAGGTGTAGAAACCTGCTTATGAATAAGAAAATAGCTGAGTCTAAGAAAATCTTAGCACCTATTCGATGGTCTTGCATATATATTCATCACTCTTCAGTACCATATCTATAGTGTATCTTGGCGCCTAAGAACGCCCGTCATGAACGACGCAAGACGCTTGACTCATCAATCATGACGTGGCGCAAGTGATTTTCATCGTTCTTTACGCGTGCAGGTCGTCTTATTTACCGGTAGAAAGATGACGAGCACTATAAAACAAGAACCTTGCATGAGTCGATTCTCCGCCACCGTTATGCAGTAATATAGTCGATTTTCACGAAATCGATGTCACGCTGCGCTTGCGCCGCACACTATTCCTATTGTTGAGACAAACAAATCTGAACAAGCTTCCCTTGTCAAAGTCAGAACGGCTTGTCATTTTTATTTTGTTGCGCGCCCTTTATTTTTATCTTTTAAAAAGAATTCAGCAAGCGCGTAACGTTGTGTGGTCCGCTGTCTGATTTGTGCGCCGGCATACTTATTCATCGATGTCATAATTTTGCTAAAAAAATGCACGTTAAAATGTAATTTCTTAAAAAAAAACGCCAACCAAAAAGCTGAGAAACATACTACACCTCGGAACCCACTCGGTTCTTTCATGAGGTATGAATGGGAAGAGTTGCAGCTTGCTTATTTAAGTTGTCGTGTAGTCATTCGTTGGTTAACTTGACGGGGACTGTGCAGGTAAGAGGGGGAGGGGTTCCTAGAGAGCGGTTAACATTTTCCCGCGTCTGCTAATATGTCATGACTCAAGTACGAGCCTTCTGAACGGCCGCGGCTAGGTCTCCAGCATAGTGGTCCTGTCGAGGTCAGTCTTTTGGTTTCATGTCTCGCAGTGTTCCGCCACCACGTATCGATCTCTGTAATTTGTGGGACGTCCAGTTGTTTGATCCCTCTAACCAGACAAGCCTTAGTCGAATGCTTTCTTTTGAATCTATACAGCAATAGGATTTTACATAAATATTTGCGCAATATCGAGACCGAAACGCCGCTAAGGGTCAATGTATGGGTATTTAGGTGTAAGCATTCATAGAAAGCGTGAAAACAGGGTGTTTTCCGTGAAGTGAAACTCTTGCAGAAACATAGTAACGCGGTTGTTATCAGGAATTGAGCCTATAATTCTAAAAAGAGCAATTAGCCTAGTCAAAAACAGCCCACGTAAAAATGCGGCGCTGTTTATCATGGAACATCCCTGAGCACCCATTACTTTAACTTCAAACAAACTTGACTGCGAAGAGTGTTGGCTAGTTTCTTTGAAGGTTGTGTCATTCATCGGTTGTGCGATAGTGTTCATAGTTTTCAGCGCACGTCAAATGCCTACCGCTCTTCTGTCTCGCAAGGCGTTTTTAAACCCCAGATATCGATTTTTTCCTTGTCAGCTTAAATTTCTTTCGCACCCTGTTGTAGCGGGCGAAAAAAGGTAGGAAAGGGCTTCGGGATCCTTAGAGGCCCTGCATTGACGTCGCGCTCGAAGTACGACACTTGCTGAAAAGGGTCTGAAGATCTTGCCTTTAAATGAAGAGGCAAGCAAGAAAGAACGCAATGTGGAGGGGTCCTGGGAAGAGAGGTGCGATCAAGATGCAATACGTGGACGTCGAGTAGTAGCAAAGTCAGGGTAACGTGGAAGTGGTGGATCAGGGCGTCGGGTTAACTCGAGACCAATGCTACGCTCCCAGGTGCTACGGTGCTTTAGTGGTATGGCTTTAGAATGTTTTACTTCAATTAAGAAACACAAACGCATCCTAGCTACGCACACGGCACCGCTAAGTTCAAATTTGTAATAGCACGGAGAATTGAGCTAGTTGTGGTAACATTCTTAAACACAGGGCAACTCGCTTGTCTACGCGCTTGTGCTTTTTCCGTTGCCCTGTGTATAAGAAAGTTCAGAGTTCCGCTGTAATATTATACCTTGTCATGGAATTTGGAAGTTATCATTTGAAACGTATAGTTGTGGTTTCTGCGTACTTATTTCACAACGTACTTTGCACACATGACATCAAAAAGAATTCAAACATCCCTCCCGATTCCATTGCAGTATGAGCGAACAGCAGGAGGATTTTGTATTCGATTATAATAATCCACGCAACCTATCAAATCATTTGCTGACTCAACCGCGGCCTTTAGGCGCCGTGTACATTGCTTCTGTATTTCTCTCTAACTGTGTATTAAGAGAGTAACAACGTCGGTTGCTTGTGCGCCCTGAAGATCTTTTTCGCTGTGACATGCTTCTAAGCGTGTGCGAAGTAATTTGTTTTCTTTTTGCATCAATTGTCCATCTTCTTTCCTTCTTGGCCTTATGCCGTTGCGCTGTAAAACTGTGAACTTAAACCTTAACGCCATAATAACGGACCTCACTCTCTTTCCTCGAGAGGAGTAGAGACGATAACCGGCACAGTGCATCTGACGTACACAGGAGTGAGAATTCAAGGGCAACATCGGCGAGTAACAACGATGGTGTTGACTTTGTTTACGTGAAAGAAAAGCGTCATGAAGAGCCTTCCCAGTCGAACACTCCCATGGCGAAGCGACAAACAGGCTTATGAAGAACACACTGCGTTTTGATCAGTCACTCACTGACATTCAGAACGACAACACCGCGAGTATTTAGAGAGGAGACAGTTGAGTGAGAGCAGGGTTTCGAGCTCGTCGTGAACAAAAAAAAAATATTAGTTTTGCTGTAGTTTCAAAAGAGTAAGGGCCCTCGAAAAGGGCCAGTGAAAAGTGTTCTGTGTTTTTTTTATTGACAAGTTTGCTTCCTTGTAAATACATGACAGTGGAGCTGTGACAGCTGCCGACGGAAGCCTCCGCTGACCTTTCTGTGAATACATCAAGAGGCTAGAGCCGATGGGTAAACAGGCTGACAACACATGTCCATGCAGAGTACGGCACCTGTGTCAGTTGCCTTTGCGCTGGTTAATCGTTAAATGGCAGCGGCGATAGTCGGCAGTATTTTTTCACCGAGGAGAGCAGGCGTATGCTTTGGGCAACGCAAAATGGTTTTCTTGTTGCCCTTAATCGCTAGCTGTGGAAAAAAACCTGTTGTGTCAAGACGACAAGACTTTTCATTGCTTACAACTGGATTAAAGGTTCCGTCACTGGACGATTCCTCTTCGAATCTTCTCATAAGTAACGCAACAAATTAGCGACAGTGAGCACGACCTCACTTTCACTACTGAGTGCTGAACCACGTGTAGTCTTGAATAAGATCACATAATCAAACTGCGTCGTTGTAGTGTTAATGAGAAATGAAAGGCGATCGACACGACATGGCTAGAACTTGAAGAAGTCAAAGTGCTTAATGTGTAGACGAATAAGGTTGTGGTTGCGCTGCCCTCATGAAAACTATTAAGACAGGAAAGTTTTTTTAGGGGTTGCTTACAGCGGCATTTTCCACAGCATTTCACGCAGTGTTTTCACCATTTCTCCTTTTACTGGTTCATAAGTCTGAGGCCGAAGTTTCAATTGACCTTTTGCTGTTTTTAGGCCCCTTAACTGGGTCGGTGTTGTTACCCTGCCCTCACGCTAGTATTTCTGTTTTCGCATGATTCATCACGTTTCACTGCCTCACTTTCAACTTTAATGTCGTTGATTGTTGTTTTACGTTCCGCTGTGTATGTAGCCCCCTCGGGTTTCATCGGCTCATCTTTGTCTTTACTCTTGATAACTGTTGTTTTGCACTTTACCATTTAAGCTGCTACAGCGCGCATTTTTATTACGTCACTTTTCGCTTTTACTCCAGTTGTTTGTTAACAGATAATTTTCTATTTTACATGTTTGATTTGGTAACGCAATCATGTGCGGTGCAAATTAAGAATTCGTTCTTGATTCAACAAGCCTCAATAAATGTTACCAGGAACATTGTAAATATCTCTCGCTTGTCTATATATGTACATGTAAGAGTAACAAAGGCGGCTACGGGCCTGTGTTCTCGCTTTAAATAGCCTTTGCTTTCACTTCCTGGATAAACAATTTACATTCTGCGCCTGCGGTGCCCAATTCATTTGTATGCTTCCTGACCTCGTCCTTTTGCTCAGTTTATAACATTCCTTAATCCTTAATACTTAAAGTACTGAGTGGCTCTAGATTAAATAGAAGCGAAGGCTGAAAAGATCGCGGTAGTTATTCCCAGCAGTGCAGCCAAAAAGAATGATTACACGTAGATGATGAATTCAAGAGAAGGACATCGGTAAAGAACTCTTCCATCATACCTCGGCTACGACAGAGATGTAAGAGCATATATGAGGGCACTCTTAAATGCAGAACTCTAGACATGACGATCATCGTCTGCCGGTCAGTGGTGCCAATGGTATACAACCGAAACGAAGGTGTGACATCACAACATTCCCACGTGAGCAAGATAGAGTGGCCCCATTGTTAACAAACGTAGCAACATAAAAACTGTGAATTGATAGTATGCTAGCTAGAGACTTCAAAAACTACCGTCCTATCTTTCTCGGCTGAAGAGCACTTAGTCCTCTGGCATACACGTCTGGAATAAACATAAGCAGTTGAAAAAAAAAGGGTACGAGTGAATAAAATATTGTGCCATAGGAAAAAAAAAACTGCTGTTGGTGTCTGTTACGACTTTGTTTACTCGTGGAGCTTAACAGTCGCCATTTCTCTGTTAAAGCTTGTGCCGTTAGCACTGGTTAGGAGAAGGTTGTTTTTAAGAAAGGGATTCAGAGGTATTAAAGAATGCACTTCAAAAGAACAAGTTCATTTGCTAATCTGCCTTTTAAACACTACTGGCTCTTCAGATCCATACAAAGTCACACTTTTACGACCGCTAATAAACAGACATTTGCGATGTCATTGTGTTTTCTGGAACACAAACTACAGCATTTGAAACCGTACGTCCCACACTCCTTTGTTTAAGATTTTTTTCCTATGTTGTGCGCTACTGGTGCTGGTCGATTCAAAAGCATGGCCTATCATGTATAGTTTGGTAAATGTATATGCGTGAAGAATACACTGATATCAACGATACAAATAGTCTCACGAAGTACATAGGTTACTCAACTCATTTAAGAAAGAACTTTCAGCACACCAAATACTCCATGGTTTCATGTGGTGTTTGGTCTATACAATTAATTTGTTTTCTGAAAACGCAGTACAACACAGAGACTCATTCTAATGTGCCGGGCGCCTGACGAGGATGCAGCTTGTGATGAAAAGCGAGTTCAGATTCTCAGTAAATTAGACGTAATCTCATACCGAAGTGCGATAAAGTTTTCAAGTTTGATATTAGGCAGTGGTTTCGACAAAGCAGAACAAGCATAGATTGCCTGATAAATTATGAACATCTTACGTTTACTCAAGCATTTGATTAGGGAACTCATCCCCAGACGCCCCAGAGTGTGCCTTGTAAGGAGTGGCTGCTTTTCTTAGGCCTTCCTAACCGGTTGAAAAGTTTTTCCTTGACGAGCACTTGACGATGAGTGACACGTCAAGCGCTCGTGTCCTTTCCTCATAAAATTGTAGTTCAAATGTGTTTTTTACTTAGGCAGTACATAAGCGACATTCTTATGTACATTACAATTTTTCTCTGAAGAATCCTGTTCTGCTTAGCATGTCGTTGTGATAATCGACTTTTTGTGCCCTTTCCGCCTAAGAAAAAACCCAGAAATGTGTATCAAGGCAACAAAATGTCGTTTTATTCTAGTGCATACAAAACATATGAAGTAGGTTTCACTGAGTAAGAAAAGTTTGGAAAGCAAAGCGCGTGCTGCTCTTCTATTGGTGAGTAAGAAGCAGCATGCATACATTCGTAGGAAGGGCACGTTATTGCATACATGACAAAAGTGAAATTGCTTGACGTCAGTGGTTTGTCGTATTGGGATGTTTTATTGCACAGCACACCAGGGAGTGCAGGGAGTTTTTGTTTTCACTGAGGTTTTAGCTGACACTTTAATGGAGCAGTAGATCCCGTATAGTGTGCTCTTTGCACTAGGCTACGCGCTCGTAATATTATATCGCTAGTACTTAACCTTCGACTCAACGCACCCCCCTCCCCCCCTTAACCTGAGCCAAACTTCAAACTTTACGATGAAAGCCTTTTCGCACCCAACAGCATTCGTAATGGCTGAAACATTGTGTCACAATGGACCTTTACGTTACAACATGCTGAGTCGATGACACCCGAATCATTTTGCTTTGGAGAAATCGCCCATATGGAGAATTGGACCCAGTCAGGTAGCAGTTCTTTGACCTAAATTATTTTCACAGAACACAAACGGTAAGCGTTGGGCTATGGAAGCAGAGACAACTGATTGTATATGTCTGCTTCCTTGCAACCTACCATATCACTTTTTTCTTTGCTGGAATCGATCAAACTTTCATTTAACTACGTCATTAAATTACCTCTGTAGTAACAGCGTATCGCTATTGGTCTTAGAGCAAGCCTCGTGCGCACTCAACAGTTTTGCATATAGCGAGTTCGGGCTTTTATTCAGTAGCGCCGAAAGCCACATGGTCATCTTTTGTATTTTATCCTTCTATGATGCACATTTAATTAGAACCTATATTCGCAGTTTTATTTTCGGATTTCTCCTAAATTGTTCTAACGGGGTCTTTATGTTGGAAGAGTGTTGTTTACACGGCAACTCAAATCCTGCCCTATAATATCATGGGGATGAGCAGAACAAGCGGCCTGCGCGCTCAAGGCCTTCTAATAGCCAGGGCACCCCTACATAGCTTCCAAGGAAAATTACGTTATCGGAATTAACTGTGCAAGGAATAAAATATAATAAAGACTACCACATCGACAAAGATATGTGCATAAATCTTTTCAAGATATATCCATGATATTTTCAGTATGCATTTTGTACTAGAAACAAAACTGCACATGTGCGAGAGGGAAAAGCAAAAAAAAAAAAAAACTTGCGGACATAACTCATTGCTCTTACCTCTCATTTTTTAGGGAGTCATACTCAGAACACTCAGCCCAACCAACTTTCACTGTAGACGAAATCTTTTTCAGTTGGCCTCAAATAACCCAGTCATGCGGCAACTGCAGGGCACAAAATCCAGCAAAATTTTTCACGTACTACCACCGGCTCGCCCCTGTTCTATTTCCCTTCCCTCGGAATCTACCTCTTTACCCTACTGTCGGTTATGTTAGCATATGCTTTTACCTGGTTAATAACATCGACTTCATGTCGCTAGGATATCACTTATCTTTGTTCCCTGACGCATGGTTCCTTTTTGCGCCTCTAATCGTTTCGTTATAATATTCTACTATTTAGCTTGCTACGTGCAAGCAGTTTAATCGGAGGTCTTTTATTGCCCTGCAAATTTCTTAGCAGTGCGTGAGTAATGACACGAATAACTACCATTGTCATATTGTAATTGAGCTGGATACAAGAAAGGATCTCTTTTAGTGGTAACGCTTTTGTAGATTCAGAGCAGATTTAAGACAAGCTAGCCGGACGAACTTCGACCTCGTTGCTCCTAGGGCTGCCTGCATTTTTTTGTTCGATAAGAGAAGCACACACAGGGGAATGATGTTGCAGCAATACTAGTGTCGGAGAATACGAAGAACAAGAAGAACAAGAAGTGCGAAGAAAGTGTTTCTCCGTTACTGCGCAAAACACGCTTCCAGGCGAAAGACGTGAAGAACTTCGCAGCGGGGCCGGGGCGGTCGTCGACGCACTTCCCCTGCACCGCCCTGGAGCCTTCCGTGAATGACGCCACTGATACAAAGCAAGATTTTATGATGTCCACAATAACGCCGAAGATGCTTTTCTGGCAAGCCTTTCCGGCACAGAGTGGTGCGCTCCCAAGCATGGTCACGGTGCTAATAGGTTTCCCTGATCAAATTTCTCCGAAAAATGGTTAATATATTTACCTTCGAAACTCACGAGAGAAGTTAGGACATTGTCCGTTCTATTTTATTATTGAATTTAACGGAAATGCCGCGTTTTTGTTTCGGGATCCCTAAACGTAAATATGTCGGTGAGACCAGTGAATAAAAATTATAAAAACAATCGCACGCGGATTTTAACACAAGCAGAGGTATGCTTGGCGGCAGTGGGAGGAAGTGATCATGCAATCCTTGCTCCATCTCAGGTTATGAGTTGAGCAAGAAAAACAGCCGTAACGCCCAAAGAAATCTCAAAAAAGGAATGGCTGCACAACATGTGAGAATGAAGCAGTTAGCATGTCCTTGAAAAAAAAAAAAGAGAACAACATGCTATCAAACTGTTCCTTTCTATTGATTTTTGTTTTCTTAACAGTTCTACTTTTGGGCCCCATGTAACTAAACTGCCCATCACCCTTGTCATGCGAACATTTCTAAAAATCTATGAATGAAAGCTATATGCCGCTGCTCTGATGGCAGATTATTATATTTCAGGGTGCTACACGCAAACAATTGGTGTACATTTCAGTGCACAAGAATAGTTGTGTCCGATATAAGAACCCGATACGATGCCGGTGTTGTAAACTATTAGAACTCGAGGAGGTTTTAATGCATAAATTTCTGAGCATCGCCATTGATAGTTACAGTTTGATTTCCAGCAAACGTAAAAAAAAAGGAAGGAACATGTTTATCCGCAGCAACCGGAACCCAGAGAGCGGTCACTCCAGGGACTTAATTACGAAACGCAAACATTCGCAAAACAATATCAAAGTTCCGCTTCTATTGATCGGCCCGGAGCAAGGTCAGGCATTGTTAAGGCCAAGAAATAGAAACTGGCTTTGAGTTTGTTCTGAAACTGTCTTCCGAATGAGACCGTTCGGTATTTCGGCCCCACGTCTGTAATCTGGGAAATTTCTGAACATGAAGTTCATTCATCGTGTCGTCGGTACAGCCTTAACTAATGGTCTAATCCTGGATTTCAGTCCAGAAGTTAGAGTGACCCCAATTTTTTTTTCAGCTTTAGAGGTACTTTGTTATTCCACTTTAGGTTATTAGGTTTTATTCTCCTTTTGTACTGTTCTCTGCGAACTCGTAGGGTGAATCTGCTAAAAATAATCGGTCTGCATCGTACAAGTCAGCACCGTTGCAGTGCGCCCATATTAAAGCATGACGCTCAGCTCAATAATTGAGAGCCTCGCGTTTCGCAACAACAAACAGAATGTGTCATATAAATTTCTGTAGTCATAAATATTTGTTATTCCCGTTGCCCATTAAGAGTATTTTTTGTGGCTGCGCGGTGTAAACGAAAACAGTTCGTGCGATCATAACAGGTTATTAAGAATTCACCAGTCAACATCCTTTGCTTTTGCGTCCTTTCATGATATTCTTCTCTTAGCGAATGCAGAATGGGCGTTAAAACACGTCGCTACAAGAAGCACGCTTAACTATTCAGCACGGTCTTCATTCTAGTCAAGATACTGCGCCAACATTAGTGAATTGGTAGGGCAGTAGAGAACTCAGCCCTTTATACACTTTTATCAAGGCACGCCTTTCTAGTAGGAACAGTTGAAGATGTAAACATCTGAAATGTCGTCTGCTACCTTTTAATTTGCTCTTGACATGTTTACGCCTTCTCATGCAGTTTTTCAAAAGTTTTCTGCAGCGCATGTGCATCATGGTATGTTTGTGGAAAATAACAGCTTCACCAAGGGTGTGCACTTGTGCATGTCGGTAGATACGAAAATAAGAACGTAATACAAAAAACACGAATGACGAAAAATTGAGGCAGACAGAATTCGTACCTAGTACTTCGTTTTTATTGCGCCACACTTTCGTGTCAAAATCTGCACTCGTGGAGCATGATTTGTCAGATTCAACCAATTGCCCACGATGTCGTGTTTCTCAGATCTGAGACGCTCTATACGTCTGTTAGCAAGTTAAGTGCGGTATTAAGTTTTGAATGTAAGGAAAAAAACTGCTCCTTCTTGGAAGTACGAGAAAGACGTCTTGGCCTCTTTGCGGAGAAGTGACCTTTGAGAAAAAAACACTTAGTGCCACGTCATCTGTGCACTTTTCTCTTGAAGAGGGACAAAGAAACGAGGCATCGGCGAGCGCGACTTTTGAATGTCATTTCTGTGGCAGTAGCAACAGCCGCATGGAGCGTGTAACTAAGGGTTCTTTTAAAATTGTCTCCGCGCGCCCGTACGATATTTCTGTGGTTTTCTATTGCTATACAAATCAAACAAATTATGCAGCAAAAGTTTAAGTTAATATATTTATCATCAGCACCTTCCCCAGCCCCCCGCCCTGATCAAAAGCAATCTCGTCGACATGCCCCATTTTTTTTTCTCAACTCAGACTTCCTACATGATCGACGCAATCAAACTGCACTTATACACACATCTGCACTGTAGTTGCCATTCACTCTTGCGCTAGCCCCAGTAGTTTTTGGCTCAGTACCAGGCCAATGTAGGTCGGTGCTGCACGCCTCAGCATTATGGCAGGCAAGTTAATTGAATGCAAAACAAACATGCAGTATAAATGTATATAACGAATGCCAACAGGTGGCTCACTTAAAAGTTTATTAACCACTAACTAATCATTAGCACTGGCAAGGTGAGGTATGACTCAGGCATGATTCTTGCTACTACTGGGATCTATCACCAAAAACTCGCCGGTTATGACTGCTAACGTAAGAGAGTACAAGGCGTCCTAATCCGAAGCACAGTGGAAATGTGTCTGGTCTCCAAAGCGTGCATCTAGCATATATATGGTCAGGCATAAGTTCCCCTTCTTTCTTATGAAAGTGAAGCTTTGAAAACTATATGCATTATTCAGATCATTACTGGTAGCTTAGTTGTCAAAATCATAACAGAAAATAGAGCCCGATGGTTGTGCGACACTCTGAGGATATAGTTGCGACGTATTGATGGATGCGCAGTCGAAAAAGAGCTTTTAATGCGCTGTTAGTTTGCAGCTGTATACTATTTAATACCGCTGCTGCAGTTGCCCGGCGATGAAGAGACTCAAAGACCTCTACACCAGTTTACTTCCTCTTCACATTATCATCATCATCATAGCCTGACTATGCCCACTGCATGGCAACAGCCTCTCCCATGTCTCTCCAATTAACACTGCCACTGATGATTACGTAAATTATCAATGCGGTGTTTCTATACGGGTGCAGAACGGCTGGCAATCCTTTTTCTGAGAAATTAAATATTGCGATATTAAATGAAAAATAATAATAAAAGCTTACAATATTAAATAAATGTCAATCAATGTAGAAGACACCGATTTTGTTCGGGTGCACAGAATCGCTCCAGTAGTTTCCCAAAAGTCAAGGCCTATTATAGTTAGGTTTGCCAGTTATAAAGTTGAAGAAAAAGTATTCAGCGCCAAGGAAAATTTGAAGGTATCGGACATCACTGTATCGGAGGACCTCTGTCCAGCTACCAGGTATGCATGCGAAAAGCTAATCCAATCCGCCAAGGAAACGGCACCCACCGAAAAGTTTATTCTCCGGTATTATAAGCTGGTTTTAAAAAAATAAGTGTCTCCTTTACTGTCCGAGCACTGATTGTGTCCAGGAGATGAAAAGCGCACGTGATAATACGAGCGAGACACAATGAAACTCCTCTCCATAACTAACTGTCCTTAAGCATAGATCTACCCAAACGCCCCAAGCTATCTCGGTCTTGTTTACTAATATACGCAGTGTTATCCATAACCGTGATTGCTTGTCCTGTGCAGCAGACAGTACGTCTTCTGACATAATTGTGTTAACAGAAACTTGGCTACAGAGTTCTGTAGGCGACAACGAACTGTTTTCCTCGCAAGAAAACTACAGTGCATTTCGATGTGATCGCTCTTCAGACCGTGGTGGCGGCGTGTTAATAGCAGTGTCTAAACACACAACCCTTCCATATTAAACTCACCACACCATTAGAATTGTTTTGCGTGCAGGTAAAAATTAACCACCAAAAACTTTTATTCTGCGCCTCCTATCGTACACCATCTGCACCCACTGGATTTAGTCGTGATCTTAACGGCACCTTAAATATACTTTATACTAGTTTCCCCAATATTACAGTTTTTTTGTGATTTCAATTTTCCGGATATCGACTGGTCGTGCCTAGGTATCGGAAATGACGGCTCATCCGAGTAAAAAAATTTTACATTGCTTTGTTAGAATTTTTCATTATTTCAGGTAATTACTGGAGCAACGAGAATTACTACTTCCATCTTATTGCATCTGTTATTAACCACCGTTCATGATTTTGTTTCGAGTGTTATTTATATGCCTAGAATAAGTGAACATTTACTCTTGCACATTACTCTTTAACTTATCAGTACCTGTATTGTGTAACAAAAAGAAAATGATCTGCAATTCCCGTAAGCCTAATTTCTCTGCAATAAATCAGGCTATGAAAGTTTTTCTGTACCATTTTATTCATAGATTTCAAGAGCGGCCGGTAAACTAGAGATTGGTATTGTTTAGAAGCAAACATATTAAGCTAATTGATCTGCACATTTTGTCACATATATTAAGGAGCCTAAATTAAATTTGAAAGGTAAGAGGTGTGAAGAAGACGAAATAGATTAGCCGAAGATTAAAGAAGAGGAAGAAGAAGAATTCTTCGAGGTGGAGAGAGATGATTGGTGGAGAAGCATTCGGTGAGGTGGAGAAAGATGATTGGTGGAGAAGAGAAGAAGACGACGACAAAGCTTCCGTGGACTAACACCGAGGATATAAAAGGGTGAGGGAGAACGAGGCACGGGGGGAACAGCAGAGAAGCGGAGGCTCCGGCGTGTCAGGGACACATCGGCTGGAAGAGAGCGGCGCCGTCTACTGCTCCGGTGAGCTCGCGTTCTACGGCATCGCATCGTGGACTACCTGCCGTTCCTCAGCCCGTTCCGGGGAGTCAACGGACGACGCTACCACCTGATACGGCCAGGAGTGTCTCCAGCGTTGTTGCCACCCATCCGGGTGGTGCCCCCCACGCCAACAATAGCGGCATCACCTCCACGGGCGCTTGGACCGGGAGTTTATAGGACGCAGCCAGCGACGCCGCTAGCAACGCCAGCCCAAGCACGCCGAACGCCGCCTCGACGCTGGCTACGGGATCCATACAACGCCGCAGCCGCACCGAATCAACCCTGAGCACGAACGCCGACCGCTAATAGTAAAACACTAGTAGTAGATGCTGATAGCAGTGTGCCCGGGTCGTGTGTATTATAGTTTTTGTGTTTGTTAATTTTGTTAGTTTTATGTTCTAGTGGGTGTGTCACGTAGGGTGTATTAAATGTGCTCTTGTGTGGGTACACCTGTCGCCTAGCCCATTCTTTCGGTCCGAGTGTTCTCCGGAGAGATCCGTGACACATTCCTCGTAAAATCATTGGGACGAACCGACACGCACCATGGTACAACACGACGCTAAAACGCCTCGCGAACAAAGAGTTTTCTAAATTAAAGTATTCTCAAACGCAGAGACTTTGCTGAACACTAAAATAAACTCTCACAACTTATAAAATTACCTTGAAAAAAGTAAAACAATGTTTTTTTTAATTTCACACTGCTATCGCTGTTCTCAAATAATCCGAAAAATCCTGGAGCATGATAAATAAACAAGACCAGTCGGCAATATCACTGGTTGATTGTGAGTCTAACCAAATACCTATATGAGTAACTGCGCTAACATTCTAAATAAGACCTTTGCTCAAACGTTTTCATGCGACCATGGTTTTGTCTCTTCCTATATAAAACAGTGCATCTAAAATTTGCCATGGGTCCCATTAGATTTGATAACGATTAATAATTGGCTGATTAAAACTGTCCTCTTCTTGTTGCCCCGATAATATCAATACCAAGGTGCTAAAAAACACTAAAACTTATTCTGCAGTCATCTTGTCTAAGGTATCCGAATAGTCACTCACTACAGCTTGGGATAATGCCTGACGACTGGAAGATAGGCAGTGCAGTTCCACTCCATAAATAAGCCGACAAGCGCGCGGCAAACAAATATCGACCAATATCTTTAACGTGTATATCTTGCAAAGTCATGGAACGCGTCATTTTTTCACCCCTAGCAAGCTCTTTAGAATCTACATCATTTTTTTCACCTTTTCAACATGGTTTGAGAACGCAATTTTCGTGTTTAACACAGTCGCCTTCACAAATGATATGCATTGTTCACATGACGGTTTCGAAATTGATTGCATATATTTAGATTTTCGTCGTGTTTTCGACAAAGTGTCTCACAGGCTCCTTCTTTACAAAATGTGTAGAGTAAGCTTAATATTGGCCAAAACATACTAAAATTCATTGAATGCTTAACTAATCGCACCCAATTCGTTCGCGCTAATGGCTACCTGTCTTCGTAAGTTTATGTAATTTCAGGTGTCCCACAAGAATACGCGCTTGATCATTTTTATTTCTCATCTACATCCACGACTTGTCTAATAATCTGAAATCAACAATCAGGCTTTTTTTCTGATGATTGTGTCATATATCGGTCAATAAAAACTACTATCGATATCGGTGTGCTTCGAGTTGATCTTGATGCTGTTTCCGACTGTGCTCTGCATGGAATATGACACTCAACACGACTAAATGTAAAGTAATGCGCTTTTCTCGTGGCGGGATTATTTATTCTATTTGAAATAACCTTAATGTGGCCTCATTAACATCAATAAAATTATATAAGCACCTTGGCGTTACGGTCGCATCAAACTTAACTTGAAATGAACACATTATTTACATTATCGGAAACGCTAATCACATGCTAGGCTATATTAAACGTATTTTTTCCAAAAGCGCCGTCATCTGTGAATCTAATACTTTAAAAATCACTCGTGCGTTCTAAACTGGAATATGCTGCGTCAGTGTAGGGTCCTCACGCCGATTCATTAACCAATACTCTAGAACAAGTTCAGAATGGCGCCGCACATTCCATTCTCAGTTACTATGCTCGTTTGTTACGCGTAACAGTCATGAAAGACACATTATCACTAGGACCTTTATCGCTATGCAGAAAATCCTCCCGCTTATGTTTTTTCTTTAAAATTGATGACACAAATAAAACCCTGAAAAGTGCACTTATCACACCACCGGCACATGTGCCATCCCGTGTCGATAGCCCCTATTAAGTAGGAATACCTCGTTTTCGAACTGAATCTTACAAAATTCCTTTTTACCTAAAACTTCGTCGGAGTGGAAGTGCCTGCCTAGAAAACAGGTGCTGGCCGACAGTGTCAAGGAATTCAAAAGAAACCTATGTGTGCACTCTAATGCTGCTTGATTTCTTTTCGCCAAATGTTCTCGCAGTTCAAGTTCTGTACTACTGCTTACCAGCAATAATGTTCTCCGTTGTACGCTACTTCCTATCTTCTTCATTTCTTGCTTTGTCGAGTTCTACTGCCTATATGTATATCTTGAGCGTCTTTGCTTTTAGGCTGGTGAATCTGCCCTTTCCAGTGTTTCTCGCATCATGTAATTTGCTACTAACACGTGTATTTTTTGTTCTGCCTGCTATTGCTACAATTTTATTGAGTAATCTCTGCATTGTAAAAATTCATTTGGCTTCATAACTTTTAATGTTATGTACCGCTGTTTCCCGTCTCCCTCCATTTATTTTTGTTTGTCCAGCCCCACTCCCCTCTATCATGCTTAGCCACTCACGTGTGTGGATCGCTTCACCCGCTGGTCCGAGGCGTTGCCCATTGCTCACACTACTGCAGAGGCAGTTGCTATGCTCTGGATGGCCGGCTGGTTGTCTCGTTTCGGCTGTCTGTCTGTCGTCACCATCGACCGAGGCCGCCAGTTTCAATCGTCCCTGTTCACCACCCTTGCCATCACACTGGGCGTCCGCCACATCCATGCGATCACCTACCATCCTACGGCGAATAGCATGGTGGTATGTGTTCTTCACCAATTGAGGGCTGCCCTTACCACTTATCAGCCAAGGAAACGCTTGGTCGGCCACCTTCCCCTTCTCCTTGTGGGCATCAGCTTAGCACTGAAGACTGACCTGGGTTTCTCTTCTGCTGAACTAGTACTCGGCGTTTCCCTCCACCTCACCGGAGAATTCTCGCCTTCATACCTCCCGCTCATCCATGATGCTTCCATCTACCTCATGGACCTGCGCAACACATTTCGACACACTGCTCCTGAAACACTTGCTGACCGCCAAGCACAGTCCGTGCTTGTCAGCCTCGACTTGGACTCCTGCAGCCATGTCTTCGTCCGCCGTGAGAACGTCCGTCCACCCCTAACACCTGGCTATGATGGACCACTCCGCGTGCTTCGTACGACTAAGACGTTCACACTAGACATCAACGGTGCTGCGAGACTTCAACTCGCCTACATTCCCTCCCCCCTTCCCCCTCCATCTTTGGTCCGTCCAGTCACTTTCTCTGCGACTCTGCCATCATTCTGTGCGGCCTCATCCAAACATGTCCGCTGGGCAGATACTGCGGCTTCCGCTCTGCAAGGGGGGGGGGGGGGGACTTTGTAGCGCTCCTCGCGCCACGCTCTGGTCGCTGGCCAGAACTCGCACCTTCCGCAGCGCCCGGTAAGGAAGAATTGGTCGGCACCAGGACGCCACAGCGCGTGCAGCGCAATAAAAACGAATTCGAAGACCCAACGCTGCGGCAGCGAGTTCTTCCTCGCCTCAGCTCCGACAGGATGATTTGTTATTAAAGGTTTATTTACTAATTCAGCTTTCTGAAGATTTTATGCAGGTGGCACGGGTAAAATTCGCAGTTGTTTAAACAGTGGCCGGCTAGGGCAGTTACCTCTGCGAAGGATATGGCACACGCGACACGTTTCAGCAAGCGAATAATCGATTATCTATGTTTTATCGGTACTGCCCCAAGTTTATGTGCAGTAGCACAAAAAAATGTGCACAAACAACAAATACAATGGGCCTGAAATCGGTCCACGAAAACACTCTCGCGTCCTTAGCAAGATGACAGCCATACGCTAATTTAGAACCACACTTTAATTTGTTGTTTCCAGTGCATATCAGGCTTGAAAATAACACACGTAGATTGTGTGGGAGTCCCATAACATATTCGGGTCTCCCTGAGTGTCTGCCACCGTGAGAGACATTAATCAAAGATGTACAATTCAAGATCAAAGTTAAAAATTACGAATAGTGTTCTTTTTCCTTTAGTGGAAAAGGTATACTTAGCTTTCTCGGTGTTAAGTGTCAGCCGACTAGTTCCGAACAACTGCGAAATACAACTAAGTCCCTCGTTAACTCTGTCCTTCAGGTCCTGTAATGTCATTGAAAGCTTCAGAATACTTCAAAAACGATGGCTAGTCATTAATTTACATTGAAAACAGAGTGGGCCCGAGTTCAGAGCCCTGCGAACGCCTGTTGTGATCTTTTGAGGATCTAAAACATAGCTTTCAGCAACGCTTTGATCCCGTCCCAAATTATCTCTCTTAAAATAAATCAAAATTTTTCCATGAAAGCGGAAGACTATTTTCTGTAATAATATCGAATGGTAAACCTTGTGAAAAGCTTTTGATACGTCTAAATAAAATACTACATGTAATTTGCTACATAGTGCGGTATTTATGAGCTGCGTTAGGACGACAAATGATGTGAAGGTGGTTCTTTGTGGTCGAAAACCTTGTTTATTGGGACATGGGATGTTGTACTTTGTTAAAAAGTTCTGCATTCGCTTAAGAAACACTTTTTCCAACACTGTAATAATTACACCTAGTATCGAATTTGGCCTATAGTTTGATAGCGTCGACAGCTCTCTGCCTTTAAAGAGAGGAGTCACTTTAGAGGCTGTTACTCCACGAGGATACACACTGCTTTAAACTATGTTAACTAAAAGATATAATAACTGAGTATTTAAGATGTCAATATTTTTAATGTTCTCACAGGGATTGTGTCCAGACATGCCGCCTTGCCTACTGAGAGACTGCCGACCGCTAGTACAATTTCTTCTGCCGAGATGTCAAGTAATCCTAAAATATTGCAAACCCGCTAAGGCATCCTTAAGAAGCCTTCATCAATGTTAATCTTTCATGCTAACGTTGGCCATATGGAGGCAAATCAAGCATTTAATATTTCAACCATATTTCTTTAACTGATTAAAGTAAAATATTTACACTTGAAGGAAGGCCGATGGCTTAGTTGGCTATGACCCAGATTTTTTTCGTATTCCCCCCGTCTTCTGTACAAGTGAAAAATTATATACATTTTTCTGTTTTGCATAATAGAGATAGGTTGCGGTAGCGCCTAAATTGACCTATAGAATGAGTCGTTTGATCTTAGTTGATTCCATTAATGGTGCCATTTGTTCTTTTCCTTCACCACGTTTAATATATCAGTTGTAATCCAGGACATGTAAGCTGGCTGTATCTTTTAGTCGACAGCGCAGAGCTACCGTTATTTGCTGTTTTCAGAGGAGTTAGTAATTGTTTGAACTCTGTGTTGACATGGCCGTCATAGGACCAATCCAGCTCGTTAGCTTAAGTATTTTGCACAGTGAGAAATAATTCATTTTTGCAAGCATTTTACTTTCAGATATCGTTGTTTACTTACATATAATTTTTAAATAGGCTGAAATGGCAAGTGGTCACAAGTCATCTGAGCACAAGTGCCTGCTCGTACACCTGAAATAATGTTTCATAGTGCATAGTAAATAAACGTTCTTGAGAAAGTGGTTATATGGGTTGAGTCTGAGATAAGGTTACGTTAGGCAAACGATTCGAGGTGAAAGGTGTAGTTATTTTTTGTGCCAGATGATAGATCATTATTCACATCTCCTGCAAAGATTACACAGCAATGTCCACAAAGTATTTCTGTAATCATTGCTTCAACTTTTTCTATAAAGAGTGTTACCGATAAATTAGGTTGCCAGTATAATACTCGAACTATCAGTCCATCCAGAATATTTATTAAAAGTGACTCAATAAAATTTCTCGAAGTAGATGTCACGGTAAACACATGATATGAACGTTATCTTTAACAAAGAGTCAAACCCCTTCTTCTCTCGTATGTGATTCACGAGGTTGAAACAAATATTTTTAGCCAGGAAGATAGACTGGTCCGTTATTTCTGAGAGATGTTTCACGCAATGCAATAAAACAAAACATGATTCACACGTTGGAAGGTGTGCAACCAGTTCATTTAGGTTTTTCTAATATTGTGTATGCTAAAATGAAAGACTGAAAACAACTTGGTATCGCGCATCGTTTTATCAACTGCATGAAATGTACACGGCTGGGTGAAGGACAGGGATGCTCCTAAGTGTAAATTGGGGGGAATGAGACTCGCACAATACTGGCCAAATACACCTCACACGTGATATTTACTTAACCGGAATGTTGTATTGTGCGCCTAAGAACCTTCCACGCGTAACGCAAACGCATGTCTCTTCTTTGTCATGCTTTGCTTGTTTTGCATTCGCAAGAAATCCTTTAGTTTCAACGCAAAGATGTCCACTGACTTACACTTAACGGTTTAGTTCGAAACCAAGAAGACCCCTGTTCAGTTGAGGTTTTTGGAGCACCTGTCCACCGCTGATCTGGAAACAAACTTGACCACAACGTTGGCTTGCCTTTATGTTTAGAATGAACTCTATGAACTATGTCAATATGTCAATGTCGGTTTCAGTGATTCAGTGCGTGTGTGTGTGGTTTTGGCGCCTTAAAGTACAGGAATTCTAACGCCTGGGGAGGTTTTTCTACAGAATTAACAAAGTACTCATACTAAACAATTGGTAGTCCCCTGATGTCGAGGCTTATGTTCCGACCGAACTATTTTAATTGCAGAGTTTCTTTGCTTCCTGAAGCTCTTTGCTGAGTAGTTCATTTGTGCTTTGACAGTGAGCGTTTTGCGCCTTAACATCAGCAAACTCAGGACGAAACCCTTCACCTTTCATTCATGAAGTCAACCGACCGTCTTAGGCCAGTGTGTTCAGTGCGAATTTTGTAGTAGAGAATCTGATGCCACAGGATTCAGCGCATATATCTATATTAGAGCTGCCTAATTTTAAACTAGTCACAAGCAAGATCCAGTCACACTAGTCACATACCACAAGCAAATACATCCATCTTAACTACTCGTTCAGTTCACACTTTGACAATTTTTGTGATGCTTCCCGAAGGTTTATCTCTGCGAGCATTCACAACCTCCTCCAACGGTCCCGTATTACCACCCCCAATTGTAGCGCTAAGTGACTCGACTGAGACACCGGAACGACAGCCTAATGCCAGAAACAACCAGTAAACAACAACGCACCTGGCAGCAACAGCCAAGGTAATGCGATGACGCCGTTTACTACAAAGCAAAGAAATAAGAACCGACATGCTAAAATAGGAGACCTACGGCACGCTGCCCGGCCCCCTCGTATAGCGGCCCTGCCGACAGAAATATTGCTCTAGTTCCATCGAACTGTGGCGAGAGAGGAAGCCTCGGAAACTTCAACACAGAACACGGAACGAACTGGATCTCCACTGTGATGTGGCGACAGCCGACCTTGTCGTACTGCTGCTTAATTTCAGGAGCAACAGAAAAGCCTTGGTGGCAGATATAGAAAAGGAATTCTTACAAATAGAGATAGCAGAGGACGACAGAGATGCATTGCGCTTTCTGTGGTTCCCTACGAAACCAGATGCGAGTGCACCAAAATGCGAGGCGCAGACTTTGCTAGTGAAGCGAGTTCCTTTCGGAACCACAGCGAGTTCTTTCTTGTTGACCGCAACTCTTCAGCACAACTTGAAGAATATAGAAGAAGAGTGTCCGGACACAGCATCACTGCTGGCGCATTCCTTGTATGTGGATGGACTCTTAACGGGAGCGGAAAACGAAGAGGGAGTCCTGAAGATCTACAAAAAATCTAGGACCATCTCCAGTGTGGCCGCTGACATTGCACAAGTGGCCTTTCTATTACCAGACATTGAACGAACGGTTTGCGACGGATGATTGTCAAGACATTTAGGATACCTCCAAGGGGTCCTCAAGATGTTAGAACTGGCATGGAATTCCTGCACAGATAACCTCACCTTCACCCCACAGTCCAGCAAGATACTTGAGCCAGGAATAATCACTGAAAGGTCTGCTCTGAAGACTACAGCAAGACTGTACGACCCAATTCGATGGCTAGCTCCATTCGCGGTCCGGGCAAAGGCTTCATTCCACGATCTGTGTCAAATAAATGAGGAATAGGATGACATCCTACCACAGGGTCTGGACGAAAAATAGATGCAGTGGTGGAAGGAACAAAACGTATTGAAAAGAGCTCAACTGAAACGCTGCTACAAGTCAGGCACAGTCGAACCTGCCATCCAAACAGTCCTGCACGTAATTGCTGACGTCAGCCCAGTGGCATACGGGGCACTGCCCTACATCTGCGTAGCAGATGCGGATAGGATTACTACTTCGAGCATATTGATTAGCAAGTCAAATGTCGCCCTGATCAAGCAAGTGATTCTTCCGAGACTCGAACTGATTGCGTATCCCTTAGCGGCCAGACTCAGTCGACACATTCTGAAAAGCCTGAAGGAACCACCGCAGGCGATACATTTATGGACTGACTCGGCAATCGCATGACATTGGATCACGAGGGAACCCTCTCAATGGAAACAATTTGTGAAGAATCGCGTAACTGAAATTCAGCGTCTTAGCGAATCCTCAGGAAAAAACAAACATTGTCCCGCATCGGAAAACCTGGCGGATCTCATGACCGGAGGATTTACACCTGATCAGCGTTTTGGGAGTTCCACCTGCTGGGAAGGAACGCCCTGGATGAAGGCGACTGAAAACACGTGGCCGTGCTTCTCGCAAGGAACATAATGACAATCGAGGACGAAAAGCGGACTGTTGAAGTCCTTCCTACGACAAGTTCCGCTGAAGCTCCAGAGTTGTTAGACATAGATGGATACAGCAATGTAACAAGGCTCTTTTGAGTGACAGTTAAGATATTACGATAAGTCAGCAAACTACGACATCTGAACACTAACAATAGATCACTGACGGCAGATGAATTGGATGACGCCGAGATATACTGTATAAGGCAACCTCAGTGAGAAGACCTGGAGAGGTAATTTCAGTATGCAAAAAAAGGAGGTAGCTTTCAACCAGACTCGCCACTGAGGGACGTACCAGTGTTTTTTTTTTACAACGGCAGTATTCTCCGTATAAGCAGCAGACTTCAACAGAGTCGCAAGCCGCACGACGAGCGCCATTCGATTGTTCTGTTGAGGCGACATCACCTATAGCAGAATAACTCGTGCGTCAAGCACATCACCGGGTGCAGCACGGAGGAGCACGGAGTACTACATTGGCACAGTTGAGAGAGAAGAGGGAGAAGAATCATCAAGGGATGCATAACCTGTCAACGTTACAATCGACGTCCAGCGACTGAAGTGACTTAACCGCTTCCACGTCATCGAGCGATCCAGGCTAAACCCTTTGAGGTCACAGGAGTGGACTTTGCAGGATCACTTCTGGTGAAAGGAGAAAACTCACTGTACAAGTCCTATATCACGCTGTTCACCTGTGTCGTAACACGAGGGGTCCACTTAGAGCTTGCAAGGTACATGACAGCGGAGTCGTACTTGATGATTCAGGCGTTTAACTCAAGAAGGCGTGTTCCCAGAGTCATCTACAGTGACAACGCCCATTCCTGCAAAAAAACCCACCCGTGGTTTTTTATTCCTCTGGAACTCTATCCGGAAACCAGAGGTGTTTGACT
Source organism: Amblyomma americanum (assembly GCF_052857255.1). NCBI lineage: Eukaryota > Metazoa > Arthropoda > Arachnida > Ixodida > Ixodidae > Amblyomma > Amblyomma americanum. The sequence goes on along the minus strand of NC_135504.1, from coordinate 43,483,804 downwards.
ACTTTGCAAAGACACCAATCGAATTGAAGTTCATAGGAGAGCGCACCCCATGGTGAGGTGGCTTTTATGAGCGACTCGTTGGATAAAGGAAACTTGCGCATAAGAAAGTTATCGCTTCAAGGTTTCTGCCCTTCGATGAGCTAGCAACGACCTTGGCAGAAATTTAAGCTGTCTTGAACTCCAAAACTTTAACGCACGTATACCACGGACCCGTAGAACCAGAACCGCGTTGCGCTTCCTTCTCGAGGGAAAGACGCCTCACGTCGCTGCCTAGCGTGTGACAAACGAAGATGACCAAATATACATATCCATTCAGAGAATGAGGACTCGACGTCAGCAGACCGCACAAGCATTCTGGCGTAGGTTGACCAGACAGTACTTTGAAGAACTGTGAAATTTGCAGAGTCAGGACGAACGTCAGGGCAATACGATTGTCAGGGATCTCCACGGAGAACACTAGGACCGAAAGATTAGTCTAGGCAACCGGTGTACCCACACAGCCGCTCATTTAATACATCCTACGTGACACAAACACAAGCACACAAAACTAACACAAAACACAGACTATCAATACACACGACCCGGGAACACTGCTACTAGCGTCTACTTCTACCGTTCTACTGTTAGCGGTCCGCGTTCGTGCTCACGATTCGGTGCTGATGCAGCTTTGCGTAGGCCCTATAGCCGGCGTCGAGGTAGCGTTCGAAGTGCTCAGGCTGGCGTCGCTGGCGGCGTCGTTGGCTCCGTCGTACGAGCTTCCGGTTTAAGTGCCCGTGGAGGTGGCGCCGGTGATGCTGGCGTTGGGGGCACCACCCGGATGGGTGGCAACAGCGCTGGAGACACCCCTAGCCGTAGCAGGTGTTAGCGTCCTCCGTTTACTCCCCGGAACAGGCTCAGGAATGGCAGGAAGTCTACGGTGCGAAGCCGTAGAACTCGAGCTCACCGGAGCAATAGCCGGCGTTGCTCTCTTCTAGCTGAAGCTTTCCTCACCCACCGGAGCCTCAGATTCTTTGTTCTCCCCCCTCCTCCTACCCCCCCCCCCCCGCTCCGTGCCTGGCTCTCCCTCACGCTTTTATAACCTTGGCGTCAGTCCACGTCATCCTTGTCGTCGTACTCTTCTTCTCTTCTCCACCAATCATCTCTTCACATCTCACTGAATACTTCATCTTCTTTAGTCTGGTTAATCCACGTCATCCTTACCGCCAACCTCGTCGTCATCTTCAAACCTCTTTTGTTCATGCTTTTATTTCAGACTCCCTATTATATATGACAACGATCAAGGAAGGCGACTTGATTCTTTTTCGCGACAGTCTTCAACTAAGGCAGCAGCGGAAGATCGCGAGAATTGATAAACTCCGCGAAGAGACGGGAAAGTGCGATCGTGCCTTCTAGGACCTACCCGCCGCGGTGGCTCAGTGGTTAGGGCGCTCGACTACTGATCCGGAGTTCCCGGGTTCGAACCCGACAGCGGCGGCTGCGTTTTTATGGCGGAAAAACGCTAAGGCGCCCGTGTACTGTGCGATGTCAGTGCACGTTAAAGATCCCCAGGTGGTCGAAATTATTCCGGAGCCCTCCACTACGGCACCTATTCTTCCTTTCTTCTTTCACTCCCTCCTTTATCCCTTCCCTTACGGCGCGGTTCAGGTGTCCAACGATATATGAGACAGGTACTGCGCCATTTCCTATCCCCAAAAACCAATTATTATTATTATTATTATTATTATTATTATTATTCTGGGACCACCTCGACGATCTACCCTCAAGAAACCAATCCCATTCGTGTATCCTCTAGGGTTAACATAAAAGGAAAAATGACTGAAATCATTTTCGAGGGGAATGTGTTGCGGAACCGAAACCGAATCAAGACCGCCCCAAGTCGGATGGCAAGAGAAGTCAAGAAAGGCAAGACAAGCCAAGCAACCATAGGATATAGAAAACCACCGAGCGCCCCTTGGAGCGGCAGTCGTGTCATGTAACCTGAAATGAACGGATGTCGTTTGCACTCTCTTAACGAACTAGTCTAATTTTACCGAATGCCGCAAACATGGCGGTATATTTGCATGCGTGAGCCCCCCGCTCCAGCAGAATAAGCAGTCATTGCGGTTCTGGTCGGCACGCTTAACAGTAACTGCGAGCGTTGTTGTCTTCGGCTATGACTGATCGTGCTTGAACAAAAAAGTCGAATCTGCGCTTGAGCCCATTTTGAGATACACTTTCGTCTTGGCAGTGCTTAAAATCTGGCTCCATCGAAGGTAGGGTCTCTCGTTATTACAACGCAGGTCGTGATGGGAATGAGAAAGCCTCATACAGCCTAATTTGCACATTGTTTTATACAAAGAAGAGAAATCGTTTTCAAAGGTCATTGCTAGCTAAGTTTATGTCACACACAGGAAACAAACGATCCCGAAGCTCTGCCAGTGTGCTTGTTGTTTTGTAGCGCTGGGCCGCCAGATCCGGACTTACTCGTGGTTTGAGGAACGTCTTTCAGTTTATTCTTGCACCCTTTGTGTAGTGCTGCCAACTTTATATTTTTCTCTGTCTCGGGTTTTAGAAAAAAAAACTCAATGATTTTTACATAAGATCAGAGCAAAATTTTCGAAACGATAGGGAAGAAATGTTCCAACGACAATTAAGAAAGAACAAAATGGTTCGGTTGATTCGGATGCATTCAGTCTCTACTTAGTACTGCATTCAATCTCATATCCGTTGTCATTATTGGGGGGGGCGGGGGTCTGAGTCCCCGGGGACCACTCTGACTTTAAGCACTGAACACGGCGCTCGCCTCTGGGCTTAATGCCTCATCTGTACAGCAACCATCTGAACTGATCGGAACATAACGCAACCACCAAGAACTTACCCAAAATAGGTCTCGTGGTTTGTCATGGCAATTTATGTATTTAATTAATTTCATAGGGCAATTTTTATCAAATTTACAAAAGTTTTTAAGCACTACAGTTTGTGTCTTAGAAAGTATTCTTGCCCGAGCGGATTGCACTTAGCAGTTCTTTGACAGGATGGAGGTACTGGTTTACTTTTCTTATTTACTATAATTTTAGTCCTCGAAGAGTTTCATGGGCATTTTCCTGGCAGCTGAAATCGTTATGTTATTTCCTGGAATTAGAAGACTCTGAAATGTATTATTTCAGCAAATTAGTGACATTGGCAACCATTTTAAAAGGATACTTCTCCTTCATGTAATAGTGATCTCGTTTAACGTTTTCGGAACGCTATACTGAAACTCTGCGCGCAGATAACGTGCTTGCGACGCTTGAATGTAATTTCCCTTAGATCCGCTACTGCTCCATTAAAACTCACTAAAACTACACTCAAACACTGATATCTTTAAATGCTGCCTGTAGCAGGGCTTGCAACTTAATTAATATAAATCAGTTTTATTGCACATAGCCGGGAAATAAACATATTCTTCAGTAATCTTACTCTATCTGGGACCGTCGCTTAATGCAAATTTCGAGCGACCAAATATGTTCGTTTCTGCTCGACACCTTTATTAAGTACACCTTAACTTGCGCTTTTCGCAAGCTACGCTTCATGAGGCACAAGATCAAAGGTCTCTTCCGCACGTGTTAAGCATCTAGCATGTACAGCACTTATATGGCCTAAGCTGGAATATGTGTGCATTGTGCGGGACCACCATAGGATGTGCAACATAAATGTTTTTGGAAAAAATCACAGGAGAGCAGTGGGTTCCAACTGTTCTCAGTACGGTCGCAACAACTTTGCATCCGAAGTAATGGCAGCTAATAGTGTTCACACTTTTTAGTCAAGCCGAAAATTCTCACGCCTAAAATTTTTATATCTCATGCTTTATTAGAAAGTCGCACTTGATCCTAAATCCTACGTTGCGCCCTCTTTCGACAGACAGGCTCGCCAGTCCCATGCACTCTCCTTAGGTCCTTACTACGCATAGACTAGTATAAGTTCTCATTTCCTGCTACCGCAATTACGGACTGAAACAGTCTATCTGCTTGTTCCCTCCTGTACTTGGAGATGCTGGAATTAAGCATGTAGGGACTGGGGAATTCGCGTATAATTTGTATTTTTGGTTTGGTTTGGTTTATGGGGTTTAACGTCCCAAAGCGACTCAGTCTATGAGGGACGCCGTAGTAAAGGGCTCCGGAAATTTCGACCACCTGGGGTTCTTTAACGTGCGCTGACATCGCACAGCACACGGGCCTCTAGAATTTCCCCTCCATCGAAATTCCACCACCGCGGCCGGGATCGAACCCGCGTCTTTCGGGCCAGCAGTCGAGTGCCGTAACCACTCAGCCACCGCGGCGGCTCATGTGTATTTTTGTGTGTTTCTTGAGTGACGGGTTGATTCGTGCTCATATCACAGAGGTGTTGTGAGGAGACTTTACTTCTCGTGTATCAAACGAGTTGATGTCTTTTCTACAGTTGGGTTCGCCGTGTTTTTCTGTATTTTATATATCTCTAAGTCACTCCTGCTTGGGCTCTTGGCATGCAGTACTCAGTAAAAAATGTAACGAAAATGACGCAGCGGCAGCCCTGTAGGACTAGCAGACGGCGATGAAAAAAAGGCAGAATGCATGTTTTGGTACGGGGAACACGCACTGGGTGCCCATCTTTGATGCCATCTCATCAATCCTCCTAAATAAGCCTTCCGTCGTAACTGCAGGAGGTACGGCAGGAGCAGTAAATAACCCGTATGTGAAATTCTTAGAGGCGCAAAGCCCAGCGAGCGAGTCGGCTGCAGCTGTCCTTCAGTGATGATATCCAGCAGAATGCGTGATGGTCTCTGACGTCATTGAATGGTCGACCGTGCAAGTACTGGCGAAATTTGTGAAGTGCCCAGACGATGGCCAAACACTTTTCTGGTGACTTTGTAGTTTGTCTCCACTCTTGTGAGAGTGTGACTGGTGTATGAGACAACGTATTCATTAGTCCTGACCTTACGGTCAATTAAGCACTGTGCCGAGGCCGACACTGAGGGCATCTACTTGCACTTCAGTGGGAGGGTTGGAGTCAAAGTGTCGCAGTCTGGGTGGGGAGGTGAGAAGAGCTCGCCGGTAGGTGATGGCTTGGTCGTACTCGGAGGACTAGGCGGACATCGAGGTGCCAGTGTTGGGAATTCGGGTCAAGAGTGCAGCGATAAACGAGAAATTCTGGACGGAGGTACGGAAGTTAGAACAGGGGCCGATGAAAGTACGAAGTTGTTTCGCAGTCGTCGGCTTCGGAAAAGGACAAACAGCACGCCCTTTGGACAGGTCAGGAAGGACGCCATCTTTCGGGTACCAAGTGGCGCATGATAGTCAGGAGAGCTAAAAAACACAGCACAACTTTGAGACAGGGACTAAGAAATGATGGACACTACGCCGCGGTCTTCAACTAGTTTTTTTATTGCACAAAGAGTTGGATGTATATATGAAGAATGGGCGGGGAAACGTGCGAAAAAGCTGCTGGGTCTTCTTGGCGCACAAGACAATAAAGGCGAAAAAAGACTAGATAACAATGCTGCATCTGCGCGCAAACGAAAATGCAAAGAAGTGCAAAAGGGTGAAATCTCTAGGGCGCACATGCCACAAAATAAAAGATGAAAGCAAAAACAGCAGCACAAAGACAAGATGCAATTAAACAGCCAAGAGCTAGGAAAACACTGTCAACTCTCCGTCAATTGTTGAAAGAAATGGTTAGCTAAATTATTTGAGCCAGATATCATTGGATATCATATCGCATGCATCAATGATTATTCCCCTTTCAGGAAAGCTTTATCCGCTTTTATGTTTGTTGATGACGTGGCCTAAGTATTGCAACAGTTTTTCATTTATAAGGCTCAAATGAATCCATGACATTTTGAACTTTTTTGCAATCCTGTAACATTATAAAAATTATATGCTTAAGTAGTCGGCTTTGAATTTTTTTTCTCTTTTTCCATGGTTGTCTTCCCTTGTACCTTCGTACTTGTGAAAGAACCAATTTTAGTTGTGTGTTTTGTTATCAACATTTTTTTCATTTTGAGTTGTTTGTTGCTAATATTACGTCGGGCTTTTAATGGTTTGTTACTGTTTACTCTAATGTTTTTGCAGTTTGGTTACTAATACTGTTTTCTCTTAAAACCTGCTATATACAACTTGCTCCTCTTCAACCAAGATTCGTCACAAATGTTCACTGCAAATGTTCACCCCACTCCCGTCTGCATTGCTTCGGTGATTGAGGGTATTGTAAAAAAAAATTCTGTCGTGCTGGTGTTTAAAGGTTTTAGGCCACTATTTTTAACTTTATCCTGGTTGTTTCTTGATTCCCGCTCAATTTTTAACTTTTTAAGGCCCCTTTGGCTCTTTCCCTTACGCTGTCCAAGTGAAATTTCAGAGCAGCGGCCACAACTTAGCAAAAACTGGGAGTAGTATGGCACGTGGCACCGCGGCCGCGGCTTGCTCCGTATCGTGTTGGGGAGGCCAGTACGTTGGCGTGGCTTCTCCCGGCGGCGTGCGCAGCAGTCTGTTATACAGTTTTCTAGTGTGTTTTCTGGTGTGGTGATAGGAAATGCGCTGTGTTTAGAGTGCGGAGATTGTAACAAAGCCGGTGGAGCCCTGTACTTTTATGAAGCGGAATATATTACGTGATGGCACAGTTTTCGCAGGTTCAGTAACAACCACTCTAACCGTATTGCTCGCGTAACAGGAGGCAACATCGTTAACAGCGCAATTTACTTATAACGTAAGAAAGCATGCTTGTGATTCTGTGCGAGTTCTCGCCGTTCGGAAGCTTGATTGCGGGACTGGTGCCGCAAAGTAGAGTCTCGTTTGAAGCGCCCTCCGCATCCCCCCTCCCTTTCCGGGCCCGTGGTCATCCTGACGGCGGGCGGAGGACGGCTTCTGCCATCCTCTGCTCTTCACCTCTTTCCGTGCTCGCGCAAGTCATGACGCCAGATCCCATGGGTCGCTGAGCCGTTTTTGCGGATGGCCGTCCTTAGGCATACTTCACTGCAGCCCTGCTCACAGAAGCTCCTTCAGAGGCCGATTTATGTGCTACCACGCTGCTATACAGCTCTGCGGCGGCCACGATGAGTGTCTCGCGTACAGCTTCTTTCCTGCTCCTCAGTGTACGCGCTACCCTGAAGGCTTCATGGATATGCATGCCCCATTCCGTTTCTCATGCACCTTGGGGCGCTCATTTGGGGAGGACCATTTGGCATGTGGTTCCACGCGCTGCGACTGTACTGCGCGGCGGTTGCTGTAGGTGGTTGCGGTGGTTGATGCATTTAGGTCTACCCTCAGTGATGGCCTTTAACTCGGGGGGTAGGAAGCGACTGCTATACCTGTCGAGGAGAGTGGTGTATGCAGACGTGTACACTGGGTCGGCTAATGCTGTCGCCATGGCTCGACGCCATGGTGCTGTCGCTACCGCAACGTCCCCATTATGATATTTGTGCCGCGTCTAGTCGTCGCGGCATCGCTCGCGCAGTAGCGTGCCGTGTCCCTGTCTTTTGTACGCCAACGTTCGTAGATTATTCCCCTGAAGCCTGAGGTGATATCTCTACCCTGTTTTTTTGTTCCTCCATTACCCTGAGCGTCGGAAACGTGTCTCTCTAGTGCGTTACTGTAATATGTACTCAAATTTCTATGTAATGCACCATGTGCACTGTAGTAATCTTTTTGCATAATTTATCTTTGGCTCGCTTTTAAAGACTCCCATAACGCAACAGGTTAAAGAAAACGCCAACGAGAGCAGAAGGCAGCGAAATATTCATTCCTATGCAAGTAAACAAATTTGGCTTAATTTTCTCACGTAAGACTAAATGGTTATAAAATTATTTTTCCGAGGCTACCTTTGAACCTCCCTGTGCGCATGAACAACATTTCCACAGCGCACCACGTGAATTCCTTGGAAGAAACAAATAAATATTTTGAGTGCATCCGGAAAAAAGCTGACTTGCCGGGCTTAATTATACAGGTTTGATGGAGTAAACTTCCATCAGCGAAAGTGGTAGAGGACAACTAAGGAACTTCAACATGAAACTATTCAGCTGTATGATTGGTTCCAATCTAACTTGATTGAAATTAACCCCCTGAAAACTCAACTAGTCTTCTTTAAAAATCCACACAAACTAGTCGCCAATGATGGACCTCTTTTATTACGCAGAACCAGCCGCAGATCACGTTCCTGCAATTCATTACCTGTGTTCCATATGTAAAATGTCTTGGTATATACATAGATGGCGATTTGTCCTGGAATAAACACATGGCTTACCTCAACAAGAAGCTTAGTTGCAAGACATGCTTATTGTATGCTCTGAATACCTGCCTGTCATTTGCCATTATACGTTTAATAGCCCAGTCTCTGGGATATGCTCTGCTTAGGGATTTCATGCGGTGTTTCTTTAACTATTATCTTATATAAATCAGATGCATAAAAACATAGCTAAAAGTGCTATATATTGAACACCCAACAATTCACCAAGTTTATCCCTCTCCTCTGGCCTGCCTTCTTTTCACACCTTGCTCTAATAAATTACTGTAGTGCAGTGTTTCTGGAAATGGTATTTAAACTTTGAAAAACACAGTCCAGTTGTGAAAAATTCCACGACATATTTTCTCTAGAGTGCCAACTCAGTTTGTAGAATCTATAAGATTAGAGGATGTAGCTCAAATATTCAAGCAGTTGCCCGACTTTATTTTTTACTTAAACACTGGCAATCAGATACGGGATGGCATTGCTAAGTTTCAGAATTGTGAACCCTTATTGTAATTTTTCAACAAAAGCTATGTGTGAATAACATAGGTTGTAGCTGATGCCGACGCAATTCGCATGGTTGGTTTGGCGTGTCTGAATTCTGTATTATATCCCTGATTTGAATAAAGGGTTATTACTAAAAAAAGAGCCAGTTTCGTACCTTTTCGGCAGGTTCATGTTTAGTGTGTAGCTGGATTAATGTCGTCGTGATGATCCATGCCATCAGAATCTTCCACGTTTGAACTGCGCTATCGTTAAAAAATTCCGGGGATCGTTATTGTGCTGGCTATGTTTTTGTAGAAAATTCTCCGTTTCAGCGATGTAGTTGCAGGAACAATCAGCACAGGGTACCTTCTAAACGATGCAGGATGCTTGTTATTTCGGTGCGCGGTCCTTCCACCGAAGCATGAAGCTACCGAGGATTCATGATGGCTTGAGACACACCTCTATTTCCTGCTTATGAAACAGGCGGGCCACCTTTTCATTGTGCGTCTGACGTACGCAGTGGTGATGAGGGTTTGTTACGAAGCCATTGGACGAACCGCAAGATGAAGTTCGTGTATCCTTTGCGGCGGAGGTGGATTACAAACTTTTCCTCATCTGGCTTGCGCTCGATGCCTCAGAAATAGGTTGAGTTGGCTGTTAACAGAACAGTGGAGACCACGTTTGCTTTGCGGGCTGTAGGGTGATTTTAAGTGAAATTAATGTAGCGTCCAGTCTGGATGGGTTTTCTGAGGACGTCCTTTTCGCTTCACTAGCACGTCGAGCGGACGGAGTCCATTTCATGTCTGGCATTTCTGGGTTGTTTTACCTTGATACTTTTATCATTAAAACTTTATGAAATTATTTTTTTTGCGTTTTGTACTTTCAATTTTGTCAAATCGAAACGGCTGAGGTTCGCATCGATTGGTTTCGTCAATCATTTTCAAGGCACACGTGAGCGTACTAATGTGCTCCTTGCGATGGCTGACTTGCCCAAATGGTTGCTGTTCTTATTTCTGCGAGATCTTAATAGCCCGCCTCCAACTATGGAAGTTGACCTAATTACGTTCATCATTCAATAAGTAAATCTTTATTTGCAGGCATTTTAATGTACATTGGGGTATTAGGTGTATATATGAATTGGTCTTTTCTGCGGAGGATTTGCATTTATCACAAAGCCTCATGATCAGAAAAGTCGTAGCTGATGTATTTCGCTGCGTTGATCGCTTGGTCATTGCGGACTGGAAGGCTGATGCAAGTACCCCCTTGCGTAGAAACTGTGGATTCAGGACATACTGTATTAGCGCTAGTTCGAATAGGAATTTTCTGGTGAACATGGGGACATGGCTGTGGCCCTTCTTGAACTCTCCGGCGAAGGCCAAGGAACTTATCTCAGTGCAGTGAGGGAGCTCGGCAGTCACAAATCTGGCAGCACGGTCAGCCGTCTTTTCTGGCGGCGTTTAACGTGGGCACCTGACGCATCCTGTTCCGCTTCCCAATCATTCGTGTTTGCGCGCCATGAACCTCCATTGACGTTCCAGATGAAGCGAACACCGCAAGAAGTCAATAGCTGATGCGCGCTGCAGGGAACGCTGCGTCGCTTTAAACCCTTGTATCGCCTTCGCTATCCAAGACACAGTAGACACGGTTCAGAAGATCTGGACAGGCGAGAATATAAAACAGACACATAACGAAGAAAGAACAGAGTCCTCCTCGGAGACTCTGATGCTCAACTCGGACTCAACTACTCAACTTGCTGTCGTAAAACTGGCTGAAAAAGTCGCCTGGACACAAGCGCTCCGAGCCATCGTCTAAGCGGATGGGTCCTTCTTTATTCCTCTGTTGGATAATGAAGCTGTTTCAATCAATCAGTCGCTTATAAAGCCGCATTTTACTCGCCTCGGTTTTTCTTCCTCTCCCAATAATAACTTTCCGCACTGCCTTCTCCAACGCTTCGGCACAGTTCCTGCATGTGCTATGCACCCACCGCCTTCTCCATTTCTACGAGGGGCAGGGTAGTGTAGTAGCAATGTTTACGAAGTACAATCCTCGGTAGTCTAACTTTGATGCCAGGAAAGTACCGTTATGGGACGGGTTTTGTTAGGTTTGAAAAATATATACATTAGCTCCTTACAAATTATTTAAGAAAGAATTGCCAGACGGCTCCAGGCTTTTTAAGACAGAGACGACGACGAGTTCGGGGACGCTAATAAGAATAAGATACTGATTATCCCACCTGCCCTGCGAGAAAGGGATATATGGAATGTGAATGAAAAGGAGAATCTTTGCGTGAGAAGAAAATACGTCATTTATAGATATGCGTATGGCGCAGTGCTTTCAAGAACTTCATCAGCGCCAAGTAGCTTTCAAAGCTGACGATTGCTATGGTCGCTGGGCCAAGATACTGCACTCCGGCAGCGGGCGAAGATCCAAGCGGAAGAGACCATATCCTGTACCACAGCGATACTCACGATACGCATCGTAGATGTCCTGCTGTCTCATCACGGCCCCGCGTTGCAAAGGCAATGCTAACGGCCACGCCAGTCCGGAATTGTTAGAAGACTTCGAAATCAATGCAGAGCTACAGGCGACACAGCAGAGTTGGTTCTCATTTCAGCAGGCAAAGAGTAAGACAGAATTGTAATTCATGGTCGAGAAGACTGAGGCCTGAGTGGCAAATCACGCACGAGCGGAATGAGAGAAGAATGAGTGCTAGCGCAAGGTTGTGACGCCTTAGTGCTGCATGAATGCGCGGAATTGGGATTCAAGCAAGTTTGAGAAATATGCGCCATGCCGGAAGATATTTTCTACTACTAAGGGTAGAGTCACAGACCCATTTCACAAGATATTCTCCCTGGTAACCTGAACGCTAGGCTGGTATTCACTGCATCGCCGGTGGGTGCCTGACGGCACTGGGGATTGAAAACTGCACCTACCGCATGCTGAAGGAAAAAATTTAGCCTGCATACTTTTTATGGAGTGCATAAAAGCCTCGAACATGTAGTGATGTTTTGTATTTTATCTTTGTTTCTGTGTACCATATGTGTGTTTCTGTTTTGCACCTTTTCTTTTTCCCGATATTTAAATCTTTGCAGACGCGACAAGTTTAGCTTCCGTGGTTGATTACCTCGCCTTCTGACTCTATTCCAGCAGAGCCCTGAAAGAGAGAGTACGACGCCAACATGGCGTTCACCTGCGTTAGGCAAGGCGGAAGGCTTTGCGAAGTAGCGCATTTCTTTTCTCAATATTGGCAGATTTGAATGGAATATGGCTGCTACCAAATGAAATTCTGTCACGCTCAAAAGCAGAATCGGATTTTCCCGTCACTGTGTAGACAAAGAACAGGCAGTGGTAGATGTATTTCTTGCGAACACAAAGTGAACAATGGAGGGGAGCCTCAGGGAGCGTCCCAACGTTTACAAGATGAACGCAAGTCCACTTCTCGGACCTTGTGCAAGCCCCCTTTCCGTTGTACACGTTGCATTTTCATCATTCTGAGTTAAATGAAGGCTTATTGTTGCGCTTAAGTTTGATAACACTCTAAAATGCTGTCCAAAATTTTATTAGCGTCTTTAACATCTAGAAGGCTGTTACATACTTTCTGCACTTAATTCCAGTGTATCAACATTTACATCGTTAGGAGGCTCTATTGAGCAACGCTTGAAGATTTCTGCTGCTGAAATCGGAAGCAGAGAGGCCGAGTTCGCGGAGATTGCTTGCACAGAAGCGCGCAACACTGCCAAAGATAGACCCGCCGAGGCGGCTCACAGAATAATGAGCTCCTCTACTGATCCAGCCTAACTACCCAGGTTGGAACCCATTCAAGGCGGCCGCGTTTCCATGGAGGCGAAACGCAAAAGGTGCCCGCTAGCTTGCGATGTCACTGCACGTTAAGGAACCCCAGGTCGCGAAAATAATTGCGGAGACCTCCCCTACAGCACCTTCTTCTATCTTTCTTCTTTCAGTCCCTCTTCTATCTCTTCCATTACCGCGCAGTTTGGGTGTCCACCAAGATATGTGAGGTCTCCGGGAGAATTCCGACCACCTGGGGATCTCAAACGGGCACTGACATCGCGCAGCACACAGGAGCCTTTTACGTTTCGCCTCCATCGAAACGCGGCCGCCGCGGTCGGGTTCGAACACTGGTACTCCGGCTCAGAAGACGAGCACCCCAACCAGTAAGCCTCCGCGGCGGGTAACCAAAGCTATACTCCGTCTCACAAGATGTTTGCAGCACTACGAAAGGTACAGCTCTCTCGTCCAATCAGGATGGCGCGCACTACATTAGTGTGTTCCTACGCGCCTGTGGCTCGATCCACCTGATGTCCAGGTGGCTTTTTTTTTACTTCTATTTATAGTAGCACCGAGCCACAGGTGTTCCACCGCGCAGCGCCGCGCCTTTCCTCAAAATCCAACTTTCAATTTTCAGTTTTCTCTCGCTTCTTTCCCTCCTTTATCTCTTCCTTTACGGTGCGGTTCGGGTGTCCACCGAGATATTGTCTTTCTTCTTTCCCTCCCTCCTTTATCCCTTCCTTTACTGCGCGGTTCGGGTGTCCACCGATATATATGAGACAACCAGGGTACTGTTCTCATCAGTTCCTCTGTTGTCGCGTCGCAGTAAATTTCAGTAATCGTGTCATGTGCATATAAATTTATTTACTCCAGCGTGCCGAGGCAGCCGAGTGTCGATGGTGGCGAAATGCAAAACAAGCCCATGTGCTGCGCGAGAGGCAACGCACGTTAAACGGGTTCGATCATCTCATCGTCCTCATAACAACTGAATTCAGCACTGCTGGTTGTGTCGTCCTCCAGGTTGACAACAATGGCCGGTCCCTGGTCAACAACATCGTCGATGACGTGGTCCAGTTTTCTCATCACATCTTCCTCACTGATAATATGCTGCACATAATTCTTCCATTTCTCAACAGTCACTTGCGTGATGCCTTGCCAAACCGGAGGCTCGACGTCTTGGAGCTTAAACGTCTTGTTTTGGCTGGCCACGAAACCCTTGACGTCGCTCCAGACAAGCTCTATCGGGTTCAGTTGGCAGTGGTACGGTGGCAGGCGCACAGCGTGATGGCCAGCAGCTTTAGCAATGCAGTCGACACGGTATTGCTCACCACCTGTGTTCACATTGCTGACAAGCTGCATGAGCTCGGCCTTCACCATGCCGCTGCTCCACGCGACACCTTTTCCGGACAGCCAAGCTTGTATGTCCTTTTTGAGGCTACTCATCCGCGGCACTTTATCCAGCTTCACAGAATGATATGGCGCGTTGTCCATCACTATAACGCTGCCGGGTGGTAGTAGTGGGAGAAGTCTCCTGGAGAACCAGTTTTCGTAGTGTTCCCCGTTCATTTCCTCGTGGTAATCGCCCGAGTTTTTCTTCGTTCGGAAAACTTCCGCTGCGCCTTCGACAAAACCTTGCTCACTACCGCAATGCGTCACAATAAGCCTGCCACCTTTGCCACTGGGGTTTTGTAGACCAGTCGACAGTCCGGATCGATGCGCTTGGTGTGCAGATTGGATGGTGCAGTCAGTCCGCACTCGACTTCGCGTGTGGCCGGCGTTAACCCACGTTTCGTCGGTGAAGAAAATAGGCCTACCCTGGCGTCGCAGCTCCGCTATCTGGCGCAGGTACCGGCGGCGACACTGCACAATGTGCGTCGCTTCGATTAACATCGCATTCCGAGAGCGCTTCTTATATCGGAAGCCAAGTTTCTTCAACATCCTCTGCATTGTCGCTGCGGACACGGTCGGTAGCGTTTCGTCCTCTTCGAAAGGCGCAACCACCTTCGCGATAGTTGGAATTTCCCCTCTCTGGAAAAAGGTGTGTACCACCCTTCGCAACACGCTCAGGTCAAAACCGTCCAGCTTCTTCGTCCGCTCGCGGCCTCTTCTGCCAGCACGCTTCTTCGGTGACAACACTCGGCCCGCGTTCAACGTCTCCGTTGTCCACTTGTAAAGCGTTTGCTCGCTCACCTGCGTGAGTTTCGCCGTCCTCTTGATGAGCGCATTTGTACTCCAACTGCCCCCGCACTCGACGCGAAGCGCTTCAAGAACATTTAAAGCCACCTGCTTCGCCTGCTTGGGGAAACAGCGCACTGTCGGTGTAGAGCACACAGGAGACACAACAGACTCGTCCGACGCCATGTTGGAAAGTGGCGACGCATCACTACCTCGCAGCAGGCCTCCGCAGAGCTGTGTCCGTACGGGCTTTGTCTGGCAATTTCACCAGTGATTGAAACACTCCCTACCATTTAAATATACCTGTCCAAATCATGTTTTTAGTTGCAATGCTTATTGTTTTGATTATAGTCATACACTCCTCAAATATTCGAGGGACTATTTTCTGCGTTTCTGCAGCCCTGATTGGACGAGAGAGCTCTACCTTCCGTAGTGCTGCAAACATCTTGTGAGACGAAGTATAGGCGCAACTGGAACATCGGCGGAACGGTGGCCAAGCAACGATTTCGGGATCGTACGAAGCAGCTACTTGTAGCCGATGAAGATGCCACGTGCAGTACACGCGCTCACTGTCAGGTCCTTCCCCCATGGAGCACCTCACAAGCAATGCGCGTACCCTCAGGGCTTATACGTCAAGCTTCAAAATTGGTTTTTGGGAAAGGAAATGGCGCAGCATCTGTCTCACGTATCGGCGGACACCAGAACCGCGCAGTAAGGAAAGGAATAAAGCAGGGAGTGAAAGAAGAAAGGAAGACAGAAATGCCGTAGTGGAGGGCTCCGGAATAATGTCGAGGACCTCAGGGTCTGTAACGTGCACTGATGTCGCACTGCACACGGGTGCTTAGCGTCTCACCTCCATCTAAACACAGCTGCCGCGGCAGAACGGCGCAGCTGGTTGCCATGGTAACGACGCATGCGCGGTTGTGAGACGTGACGTCACGCATCGGCGCAGCGGTGGCGACTCCGGGGTGGGGAGATATTGATAGCAAAGAGTGCTAGGAAGCCCTGCTGCGGAGCGAAAATCCCGCTCGGCAGAAACAAGCCATTCGCCTGGAGGCTGTGGCCGCGAAGAGACAAAATTTGTTTGTTAGCCTTTAGTCGCGGAGGCTGCGACCCTCGTACTCCATCCATCCATCCATCCATCCATCCATCCATCCATCCATCCATCCATCCATCCATCCATCCATCCATCCATCCATCCATCCATCCATCCATCCATCCATCCATCCATCCATCCATCCATCCATCCATCCATCCATCCATCCATCCATCCAGCGGTGGAGACCAGCGTAGACCGACGCGGCGAAGCGGCAAACACCTGTGGAGCGGCGCAGCTGCTTTTCATGAGAACGGCGCATGCGCAGTTCTGGCTCCATATGGCCACATGAAACGCGGCTCTGAGTAGCGTAGTGTAGATCTCGCTGCAAGTGTGTTTCATAAATATTAAAATGAATGCATAACTTCCTTGACAAAACGGGTTTCTTCCGCTACGATATCTTCATTTCATACTTTTTGTGCAACGGCGTGCTAACTGTGCAAGTACGACTCCGGAAAGCCCACTCCGCCGCTTATAACTCCTACCTCGCGAGGTATTGGAGGGGGTCTGGACGAAAACATGGAGCGGTGTATAATGACTGCGTAGGCTTTGCAAATCAGAGCGCCTGCAGCTTTCCAACAACGGATACGCTTTCTTTGTCAAGGCAGCAAGCCGTTGATTTTAAACAATGACGAATTACCCTTTCGGTTGCGATGGAGCCTGATCTAGTGGACGGGATAGGTTTGGAACGTTCGTACGCAAGGCGTGAAAACGAGCCGTTGTCGCCTCAACTCGCGAGGTTGCTACATAGCCCGGGGCCGTATTCCTATTTGTGTCATAAAAAGCGTCATAATCTGCCGCAGCGGAAACAGCTGATTGGTCGGAACACCGGAAGCGGATGTCGGTTGTGTTGCGACTCTGAGCGGCGGTAGGATGTCAATGCGTTGCGGTTGCCTCAGCGAAACGTCCAGAGGCCTTTTTGCTCTCTGCCGAGAAATGAAACGCGACCAACGCAACAGAAGAAACGTTCAGCCCCAAGTTTGGTTGGGCATCGGAATGCACTGTAAAGGGGTAATATCACAACTGCTTTATTTACTCAATTGACTTCAACAAATTCCGGCACTCTTTTCTGAACTGTAAGGGCGGAAGGTGTACTGAAAGAAGAAAATATTGCACGCAACTAGCAATGGGTTTTCAGTGACAGACGGCGGTCCCTACAGCCGTCGATTGCCAATGGTAAATAAAAGGCAGCTAGCTTGTTCGCACAACACGGCGTCTTACATTTATCTTGAGGAAAAGGGAACGGAGAGGAAAATTTGTAGCATGCAGTCACTAGCCACACAATGCGCACTACGTGCCGTGCTGAACGAAGACGCCGTGACGACAAGCCATCTGAACCTCGCTGAATGTAAGTTGCGGCTGTGATTGGACGGTTGTGCAGAAGGTAATTTACGTTTTTCATTCCTTTTATGCAGCCGCTGCAAGAACCGCTAGATGCCGCTGTTAGGTTTTTATTTTTCTGGAGCAAATAAATAAAATAGATAAGCAAAAAAATCTTCTTGCTTTGTTCCTCTTCATACACGCGTTGGATGACTTCGCAGAGGAAGTTTTCATCGGTTCGCCGAGGTACGAAGCGCACGAATGCCCATTGTCGCCTCAAAATTAACTTGCAAGCTAACTCGCGAACTTATTGCACATCCACGCCACCGCGGTTATTGAAAACCATAAGAAACGCCGGAAAACCACATCTAGCACTTCAAACGGGGCGGTGTAGTGGCGCGTGGCTGGCGGCTGGCCATCCGTGGGCATGAGCAGTTTTACGCTTCCAAGGCATTACACACGGCCATGATGCAGGAAGCTTCATAAGCTAATAGAGTTCTAGAATAGGAAATGCATGTCTGCGCGCAGCAAGCGCAAAGATTTTGCGGGATATTATGGTTTATGTTACATCATTCAACGTACGCAAACGAGATAACGTTGGCGACAGTGGCGCCATTCGGTTTGAATGAAGAGAACAATTTCTGCAAGAAACCGGTGCTCGTCCGGCCTAGGAGCTACAGAATCGTCCAACGAAATAAAACACAGGCGAAATTTATCGCTTATCCAATTTGTTATAGCAAGGCAAGGCGAAGCGAAAGTCCCGTACCCAGTTTATAGCCTGTTCGCGGGCCGAAAAAAAGCACTGACATCAACGAGTTCACTTCGAAGGGTGATGCACCCATGGAGGAGAAAATGGATGCACCACTTCAGAGTGCGCCGCCATGTTGGCTGTCGAGCATCTGCTGCGTTCGCTATGTGTTTGACGTCACCATCAGGTTTCTTCGACCCTCTTTTCGTTACAACCGAACCACCACATCCGCTTCCGGCGTTTCGCCCTATCAGGTGTGTCTGGTGCGGCAGATTATGAAGCTTTTTATTATGACACAAACTCGGAGTACGGACCCTGGTGCACGTTTTAGCGCGAAAGCACTGACACCCTCACCAACGCTGACCACGAATCTTGTCACCACCCTACGTACGCTCGTTCTTGTGCCGTTTCCTAGCAAACGCGATGCCACCTTAAGTGAAACTAAGCATAAAAACGTATAGTTACCTCCAATTTGGCCCTCTCAACTCCTAATTTCTCCGAGCCCCACACGGTGTCATCCTCCAACTATGGCTCAGGTCATAGCAAAGAATTAGTCCGGGCAATTCGCTTAATTTGGCCCCGGCCTATTTCTACTAAAACTGATTGATATCCAACCATAACAACACGGTGGCGACCTCTAGATTTGACCCGGGCCACCCCGAAATTTGACCTTAGCCGATTTGTGTCAAAGTTGATCTCGAACTGCAATTTATTGTCCGCGACACAATGAGGCCTTAAAATTTTTCACGATTTATTTCCAAAATATGGCCCGGGCTAGTCCCAAAGTTTGACCTCGGCTGATCTGGTGTACGATAAACGTCGAACCACTAATTAGCATGCTCGACACGACAACGACCTATAAGTTTGGCTCGGGTCATTTGCAAAATTTAGCCCGGGCCGCCCCCGAAATTTGACCTTGGCAGATTTGGATCAAAGCCAAAACCAGCGTTTTGCACTGTAAATGTTTTACCAAATGAAAACTGCGAATTTTTCGTTTCATTCTTGTTCTTTTTTTTCCAGCTCCTTCTGTCTACACGTGGAATTGATAGCTGCCAATTTGGTGGAGTCGACAAGCCTCCATGTCTGTTGCCTTTTTGGTTAGCCGCTGGGCAACTGGGGATGTCTGAATGGAAGTCCCAAATGTCAAGGCTATAAACCTTTAGCCAGAAAAACAATAACGACTGTAGTTTTTCAAATGTAAACTTATCGTCAACACAATATGTGGCGGTTTTAAAACATAAAAAGAAACAAGAATATTTAACTGACCACAATCGTGGAACATCGTACAGCGCATTGGAATTACGCCTTATTGAAATATTCATACCTTGCTGAATTTCTGCAGGTACTTTACAATTTGCTGTGTAAAATAACGCGACAGATGGATAGAGTTTATAAAAAAAACAAATAACCCAGCGCATTACTTGTTTATATCATATTTTATTTCCGAAATTTACATTTTAATTACGCGTTTCAGGATTAAAACTTTCTTGTCACAAATTTGTGTGCTCTCGACGTTGAAGCCTCATTTCAGCTAACGCCTTTTTTGTGGCAGTGTTCACTTCTCGGCTTACTCATTTCTGCATTTGTTTCTGTCCGCAATACTATTTCTGAAGAGCGACGCCAAAGGTATGTCGATGATGCATGTAATTTCACCGCCTCGCTTCATCTGAGAAAGCTGAAAAAGAAGAGCAATGAATAGTTAAGGTTAGTGCGGTCATGAAAGTTCTCTACCCTATGTGACATGATTCAGCGCGGGAAAACCTGTGATATCTTTAGCGCGAAAGCAATGTGCAGTAGTACAGATGGTTTCACTGTATATGCCATTTGATGTTTGGTTTGGTTTATGGGGGTTTAACGTCCCAAAGCGGCTGAGGCTATGAGAGACGCCGTAGTGAAGGGCTTCGGAAATTTCGACCACCTGGGGTTCTTTAACGTGCACTGACATCGCACAGTGCACGCGCCTCTAGGATTTCGCCTCCATCGAAATTCGACCGCAGCGGCCGGTATCGAACCGCGTCTTTCGGGCCAGCAGCCGAGTGCCATAACCACTCAGCCACCGCGGCAGATCCATTTGATGTGCTTTGAAGGTGAAGGTGAAGTGCTTAACTATTTCATTTCAATATATTTACATCGTTCTTCTTTTGCACAAACATTAAGCCACAGGGGAAGGAGTGATTGAGATTAATCTCGGGCATTACTGCAATACCTCTGTGTTCGTGACACACGTTTTGAGATTACAGCATTAACCGCCTCCGGAATAAGATCGAAGGATGAAATGCTGACGTAATAAATAGAATATAGCAAGTCGCTGAGCGCAGATACATTTTATAAGGCTCATAGATATTGGCACTCGCAGTCTAGGATTGCTGACGTTATTCTGCAGATGGCCGTGCCAGTACCTTCCCTTCCTTCTGTATTTCTAAATAGGTCGCGCGCGTCGTATTCTGGTTGCTTTCGTGGCTTAAGGCGTTCTTATCAACAGCCTAATCCCTTCCACCTTGACATCTCAGGCCCCATCCCTTTGTATACTTTATTAGTTTAATATTAATAACAAGAACTAAATTTCAGATCGCACTAACGCCAGCTGCCGAAGGTGCGCTAAACTCCACGGGAGGCAAACTTTGACATGTGAGCGGTCAGGAACGTTCTTTGTAGAAAGCTAAAGAGCCTAAGTGCATTGCTTTTGAGCCTTGCAGAGTGTCTCGGCGCGAATCGCCTGGGTTTCAAATTACTCCAAGGTGAGAACTGTCATTTTTTCACCGCGAAATGATAGGATGGCTGCGGATATCACAGATACACACTAATGAGCAGATCATCAAATTTGTTGGGCCGTTTACTTTTCACAGAGGTTGTTCGTAAAACTTTCTTGCGCCCTTACAAGGAAACTATATCTCTCAACGGAGCAAGCCAAAAGCTTGAAAGCACGAACTGATTGGCGAGTTGGTTATGCATGATAACGTGAAACACCGCAAGACCCAATGCCTACGGGGAGGGGCCTTGGGCCTTGCGCTGTTTTACGTTATCAAGCTAAAAAAAGCGCTGAGCACGAAGCAGTAGTACGTCTTGCTCCATGGTGGCATTGTTTTCTATGTTCATTATGTGCAGATTGGAACTTATCTCGTTGCACTCACCATGCGGTTGAGAGATGAGAAGCAGAAAACTCCTTTGTGTCGTGTCACGTACCACTTGCTGTGGTCTTCACGGCTTGAGAACACCGCGTATCCTTTTTTCGTCTTCACGCCTATGACAGTGACATCAGTAACGCTGTAGTGTGGTGTACAGTGCTCGTTTTGAGCACCGCCGGCGCCATTTCTCCACGATTGTACTGTGATGCTATCGTTCATCTGGCGGCCAAGTTCCTGCGTGTAGATATCTGCAAGAAACATTCTCGTGCACAATTCTGGACAAAAAGTACTTTCTAGCAGGAAACCTTTTATGAACACAACTTTTGCATATAATAAAAAGCTTCCACTAGAACATTCCCCAGATCAAACGACGGCAGTGATGTTTTTCTTTATCAACGTTTTTTCTGTCGTTAAGGCGTTCCCAATTGGTTTCCTATGGCAGTCTTGATATTTTGATGCCATCGAATGAAACAGTTTGAAAGAAAGATTGCGCTATATATTCGAACAATGAACCATAACCTTCAATATTTCAGTCATAGTATCTTTCAATTTTTTCATTTTCAAAGTTTTTATACGACAATGTTGAGCATGTTTAAACTTGATGCATGGTATTTTCACACGATATATATATATATATATATATATATATATATATATATATATATATATATATATATATATATATATATATATATATATATATATATATATATATATATATATATGTGTGTGTGTGTGTGTGTGTGTGTGTGTGTGTGTGTGTGTGTGTGTGTGTGTGTGTGTGTGTGTGTGTGTGTGTGTGTGTGTGTGTGTGTGTGTGTGTGTGTGTGTGTGTGTGTGTTCAGGCGAGAAAAATAGTGTTCATGTGTGCGGATTACTTCCATGTCATTATTCAGAAGAGCCACACCGCCGCGTAACATTGAAATGAACAAGACATCCGCGCTGTTGTGCATTCATTTGAAATTTCCTGCTGAGGCCTATAGACCTTTTATTTGTGCCTGTGTGTTTGCGATATCCTAGAAAGTAAGCCAATATATCCACCGGAGCTGGACTAAGGGGCTCTGAGACGGCTTAGGAACAAATTACTTATCCTAGGGTTTTGAATACAACGTTTGTTAGAAATTCACAACATGAAGAAAAGAATAAAAGAGAAAACAATGTACACATGAGTAGCACAAGCTTTTTGGCGATTTCGCAATATAATTCATCATGACTCTGGCGCGGATAAATATTCACAATAAAAATTCAAACTTGTGAATGTCTGCCTCTCTGTTGTAAGTTTCTTGTGCAGCAGTTGTGTCTGAAGGAAGCAATATGTTTCAAAAACAATAAAAAGCGACACGGCACGCATTTTGGCTGCACGAAGCGCTTTTGTATGAGAAGATAATTATCAGCTCTCGCTGTTAAGTGCAACGCCCGGAAGATTAATAAAAAAGCGAGTGCTCAAGCTTGTTAAAAAATTACTTTGCTGCTCATACGACCTCTTTTACTGCAAAAAGTCTTCCAGTTAAATAGTCCTGGCCTGACCTGTGCAGTTCTTGCAAAGGAACCGTGTAGCCTGATTGCCTTCCTTCCTGTCAAGCATGACATAACGCTGCAATTGTTGTCCCGAAACTATCGTTCGATTAACATTCAGCCGTTCTCGATTACGGGAGCCCGCAGTGCTGTGGGAGAGAGTACAAAGTTGCGAAGAGCTGGGCGTGCTACTCATGGCAACACACATGCATGGTGCTTTCATATTTCAGCTTTCTTCACCGGCCGATAAGCTTTATGACTGTTGCAGTTGCGAGCACTCGGAAGCCCGTCCAACAACAACGTCATGATCGTGGCTCTTACATTGTGCTCACTTTGCGCCAGTAGTTTTCGTGCCACTCAGTCGTTGTCGCAGGAAACCGCGCCAGGTAACAACTTGAGCTCACTCATGTGCTTGGACACTCATTACGGCTCATGGAAGGACAAGATTCCAAAACCAATAATGCTACACACATATGCAATGCACAGCGCAGTGTTTACTTTAGGATTGAAGCAGAGACGATCTGGAAGCGCAGCTTAATATTAATTTCTTGTTACCAGTGTTGTTCAACACCCTGCACCACTAATATTGCCGCCATGTTTTCTTGTCTTGTTTCTTGTAGCTGTAAACGATCGGCACGAGCTTTATCATTGCGTTTTTGAGGCAAGATGGGACCGGATTTATCTAGAATAATCGAACCAATAAGAAACCGAAACCGCTTCCACATTGTTCCTGATTGCTGTAGTCGCTTTCCGTGCCTTATCTCGAAGGGCCATTGCAGTCTTTATATCGTGTGTGGCCGAGAGCGGCAGGGATTCTGTTCGATAACCGTCAAGCACGCTTGTTCGTACCGCCGACAGGAAGCTCTTTAGTTGTCTGTGCTCGCAAGACCGCCGAATTAAGAGCTTGAATTCTGCGCCACTCTGTGTTTTGTCCACGGTGTTCTCACCGCCACGGGATATGTGGTGGAGCTGCTGGCTCGCCGCTTAAAGTTGCGGACACCCCTGTTAGGTGGGCCACCAACCCTCTTCGTTTCGCCGTGGAGAATCTGTCAGCAGTGCATTGAGCCAGCCGCCAATATCAAGGACCACCGCCTGAACACTGGTTGCTAGAAGACCCCACTTGGCTCAGCAAGGATGCCTCGACATCGGTGAAGGCTTCGCTGCAGCGTCGCTTCCGATTATTATCAAGCAGCACTGAATGCCGCCCATTTTCAATGGCGCACCAAGCGAAGAATTAGAAGACTGGCTGGACCAATACGACCGAGCAACGGTCTTCAATGAATCGGACGAAGCTTTGAAGCTCGAGAGCATCGTTTTTAAATCTGGTGGGCCTCCTCGCATGTGGGACGAAAACGACGCGACTTCTGGGACATGCTGGTACAAATCTACAGATGAATTCCTGAAGATGATCAGAAGCATCTTGCAAAAGGAAAAGACTCAGGTGCTGTTTCAGACTTGCATACGCCACCGGAATGAAACAATAAAAGCGTACGTCGAGTAAGGGACTTGCTTGATCCTGCCTGCCGACTCCAGAATCACAGGGGAAAAAATAATTGACCTCTTGGTGGGGGATGTCGAAGAGCAACTTTTTGGCAGTCTCATGATCGATCCTCCAAAGACCATCGCGGCGTTCACCAGGGTAGCAAGCGCTGCCCACAAGAACCTGGACGCTCACACCCACCGATACAGCCGCCCGGCACAGCGATCCGCAATGAACTCGGACACAACACCTAAAAGCAAATGCAACCCGAAGGAAATGATGCCGGAAATCATCCGGCGAGAGCTTCGCCGTCTACTGCAGACAGCAGTGCAGCCTCAAGTCGCAACACTGACAGGTGCCATCCGTGAAGAACTACAGCAGGCCACGGGCCTTCCTGAAAGGACGAGTTCGATACATAAACCCATGGCCATGATTTACGCTGCAGTAGAACGCAGCTAAACGCGTCCGATTGACACATCTCAGAAGCCATATGCAACGCCTTCACGGCCACCGTCGAACGCCTATCCTCTCATGTTTCAAAAAGCAGCACGAAAAAAATCAGACGTCTTGTGCATCCCCTACCCGCGTCGCAAATTTTCTCTTTACTAAAGTAAAGCCAGTCTTCACCGCTGCCCGTAGAGGTCAATAGAACTTCGTGGCATTTCCTTTCACGGTGCTCGACCTCAGCCCGACGAACGACCTCGGGAAATTGGCAACTGCCTGCGGAGGGGGAGTACGTAGGCAAGCTATCCAGGACAAAGGGGAAGAAAAGCGGGGGACGGCGTCATCCAGATGTCGAAGAACCCCTGGGTAGCACTTGTTGTTCTGATGAGGAAGAAAAGCGGTACACTTCGGTACCGCGGCAATTACCACCGATTCAACAAGACAACTATTAAAGATGCCTGCCCAATCCCCGCACTGATGGCTCGCTTGGCGGGCTCTGCAACGCCAAGCACTTTTTTAGATGAACATCAAGAGCTTCTACAGGTAAATCGATGTCTTTGAAGGAGACCGATACAAGCCCGCGTTCATTTGGTCGGATGGCCTCCTTGAGTTCAAGGTGATGCCAGTTAGCGATGTTCTAACAGGTAATGGATACAGTACTGGCAAGAAAGAAGAGACAGATTTCTGCAGTATACTTAGATGACGATGATGGCGATTTAGATCTCGTTTTATTGCCCAGAGACTTTGATTACCAGCTCAAAACCTTTCCAACTGTTCTGAAAAGAAGCAAGTCGTCCGGGCTAAGCTTGAAAGCAGAGAGGTGCCATTTCGCCTATGAGGAGCTGCTGTTTCTGAGCCACATCGTAAGTTCGGATGGAGTACGCCAACAACCACAGAAAACACCTGCTGTCAAATTTGCCGCTGCCACCCGAAACGAAAGTTTTGCGGTGGTTTCTCAGACTGTGCGCGTATTAGTGACAATTTATCAATAATTTTTTGCGCATCGCTGAGCATCTTACCGGAATGATAAATGGAACATTTTTTTTTAAATGTGAAGCGCCTCAGACGGAAGCCTTCAATGGACTTCGCGGTGGTTTGCTATCTTGAACGGTCTTGAGGCAGTTTTATGAAAACCCCAGGCTGAAATCCATACCGACGGAGGCATCTTACGCCTAGTAGGCGTCCTCATTTGTAAAAACAACCGCCTGGAGAAGGTATTCGCGCACTCTAGTTGGTTCATTTCAAAGGCAATGGTGGAGTGTTCGACGACTGCCAACCTCCCCTTCATCTGGACCACGTTAAAATTCCGCCGCTATCTGTACGCACGACCATCCAATGTGGTCAGCGATCACCACAACATGTACTTGCTTGCAAATTTGAGAGAACCCTCCAGCCACCTCGGCGAAGGTTACTGCGCCTGCAGGAGTTCGACATTACCGTCGTCTAAAATTCCGGGCGCAGGTACATCGATAGGGATTGCCGATCTCAGGTCGCTGAAGACAAGACGCCGGAAGAAAACTATTTAGACCCCTTTTCGGCACCCATAAGCAAAAGTAACTTTCGGCAACACCAACGCTCGGGCCCCGACCTACAGTATCTCTCCCAGTATATGTAAGGCTAGGCCTCTCAACTCTCCGGCAGCGTGCATGCGGAGTTTGTCCTCTGTCAACAAAATGCCCACGTCGTGGAGATGTAGTTCGTCCCCAACAAAGACGCGTACCTCCTCGTTGTTCCGAGCAGCTTACGGGAAGAAATTCTGCAGGCTTCGCCGAACTAACCAATAGCTGGGTACCTCTGGCAGCTTACGGGAAGAATTTCTGCTGGCTTCGCCGAACGAACAATAGCACTTTAAACGCTTAGGAATGGGTCACTTTGGCTCATTTCCAACTGCAAACTCAGGTAGGAAGTTTATTATTGTGGTGAGTGGCTACTCAGCAGTGATAGAAACAGTGACTTTTGGCAGTGATAGAAACAACACCTGCCAATGCAGTGGCGCATCGCGAAACAGCTGCGCCACTGCGCTGGCAGTGGTATGAGGACTGGCCGCCATCTGTGTTTTTAAGTAGAAGATCACCAATTCTGCGTATATAGGGACATCAACCCACTACAGATTTAGTGTCTCCTCCGACTGAAGAATTAACACTTGCTTTCATACGTCTACTTTGTTTAACTGTGTTAAACTCCTACCAATTTTTTCCGTACTTCGGTTTTTTGTAAGCTTTCTTTTTGGGTACCGTGTTTCATGATGAGTTGTTTCGAACTCCAAGCGAAATTTTTCAAATTTTATAGCACACAGATCTTTCATTCTTCACCATAATCTTTTTCTGTGGATTACGAGTACCGGATTTTTTACTGATGTATAAGCTGTTTCTTTCCTCTTTCAGAGATGCAAAGAACACGATAAGACCAGTCTAAGGGGCGTGGAATTAAATACATAAAGCAAGTCATGCTGTGCACTTCACAATGCTCTTTACCTCTCGGATAATTTGGCGGCTTAGCAATAGCCATGACCAGCTTTTTCTTGTTTGTCAGCAGAAAGTCAACCTTGAGGTGCTCCTTCGGCACTCTTCGCATGTAATCCTTGTTGAGTATAGCCCAGAATTCCTTGTAAGACTTCGCCCATTCTGGTGCGTATTTCTGGTACACGTTAGCCGCCTGCACTTGAAGATGAGTGGCTGCGAACAAAGTTTCATAAAATCACACGTCACAACAAGTCGTACGACAAGCATAACGACAGTTGAGTTGTTTATTTTTTTCTGTTTTGGGGCCGTTACGTTTTGCGTAAAAAGTAAGGCTAGGATATGCCGTTCCATACCCTGCAAAACTATGCGTACTTACAATGCGCAATATGCGCAATAAAAATAAAAATTACATATACTGGTAACCATTATGTAATTATGTGATAAAAAGCAAAACTCGGTGCTTTCAACGTTGAGTGTAATGATGACACGAAGATGTGGCTGTTCAAGATAAGCGTCTAGGTCTATGCGGTTCCAGAGATCTCATAATATTTCTTCCAACAACTACACTACCGAAGTGCTTAGTGTTTTTGAGGAAAAGAAGATTAAAGAAATCCACATTTTCTCTTTAAGATATTCGGGTACTTCTGCATGGTCTTTACTAAATAAGAAAAAAGGTCCATCGCAGCTGCACTGAAAAAATGCTGCTTAATTATCAACTTTTTTCCGTTTCGGTACTAAAAGCGGTCAGTAGCGTGCAATATGCATGAAAACGCAGCAAGTTAAAATAAGATCATTATTGTTTGTGGAGAAATCTTGTGTGAAAGACAAAGAACAAAATACATTATTGAAAATCAGAGAGAATAGTTATCGTATAAAATCGCTGATGTGCTCTCTGTACGGGTAAGAGAATCGGCGAGTGAAAAACAAAAGGACAAAGGGGCAGAAGCTGATAACTCAAAAGAAATTTTAATACAAGTGTGTTCACTGAATTCGGCTGAGGGGCATCAACGACTATTGCAAAATATAGTAAATTGTGTCGTCCTGGCATAGCTGATGGCATGAAGAGTGAATAATGACAGCGCACGAGGAAGTTCTACAGTGTGTCTAATAGACCAACGTCTTCTAAGTAGGCATATAAAAATGGCGCTGCACGTCGCTGCTACGAAAACCACGCTTAGAACGTACTACACCGCAAACTGCTAGCGGCACTTCGGTGAACGGCTGCATGCGATGTTCTTATGCGCTGGCCCGTAGGTATAAGGTGGGCGTTCAAGCGCAGTATGCTGCTCTGTTTAGGAGGAGCAAACGCTGTGAGAGTGCGCTCTCTTCACTTGTCTCAAACGGACCACGTAAGCCCTTTGTAAACGCACCATACAGAGGAAGTCAACGTAAACAGTTACTGTCCCAGACATCTGTGCCCGCGAGGGCGATGTATACTTAACAGCGTTTATAGGAAGCCCATGTCTCCCCGCCGCCTTTTAAAGAATATTGGTATAATTATCAACCAATAAAAATTTCAGGTGTGGAGGAGTATTGAACTAAAACTTCAAAACCACCTGAACCATGGCGTTAAACGAGTTTTATCCGACTGTTTTCGCTCAACCTAAGTGGACGGGGACACACCGAGGATTTTTAGTTCCCCACTTAATTAGCATATACACTTAAAGGAATGGTAATGGTACGCTGACCGCGACAGAGAGAGTACGGTGAGTGACGAATATTGAGAGCACTGTGACACCGTGTGTGAGGCACACTGCGTAGGAATGGCTCTGGGCAGCCGCAAAAGGCAGTCACAGAGGTGCAGGCGCTTGCTAATATTTTTTTTTTAATTTCATGAAAAACACATCGCCTGATTGTGCTCGGTGAAGGACTTTTCCAGAAATATCACAGTGCATATCGCGAAGGCTGTCAGGTGAACCGCATCCAGAAGTCAAGCTAATGGCTCGGAGAAGTCCAGGATAAATCTGCATGCCAAAAGACTGAAGGTGTTCCTACTCTAGTAGCAGGATAGTTGCGGCACCACCGTTCAGTGAGCAGGTTATGTATGGTGTCCGCGATTATTTCAATTCCATCTTTAAAAAAACATACTGCTACGACCGGGGATTTATTCAGACCCCAACGGGCGACTGAAACCAGCTGGGGTGCGCTTGCCAGACACGAGACGCAACCAACCACCTCGTTCTCCTCCTCTTCTGCGTACTCAGCGATGCCGACTAAATAGACTAGGCATCGCCTCTTCATGGGCGTCACAGCACTACTTCTACGGTGACTGATGTGATTTCATTTCCAAGCCTTCCAGCCTTTCTCGCACCACATTAAAGAAACGAAACGTTGGGCGCCGGAAGTGCAGGTAACAATTTCGCATGTGTGGTGCACTGCTGTGTATGTTCGCTTTCTAGAGAGTCTACAAAAAGGAAATAACATTAGAGATTTGCAATACCTGACATCTGATGCACTGAATCCTATCTTTTAACAGTCCTAGCTTTTAACAAAACAAACCGACCAGATGGTCATTGGTCTGTCGAAAGTGACACTAAGGAGCAACAGTTTCCTCGTCGTAGACTTCTTGCATGTATGAATGCTGGCCGCAAAAGTTACGACTATCTTTTTTCGCGCACCTTTGGCCACATATTGACGGCGTTTTGCTCTAAACATAAAGGTGGAGATCCGCAGCCAGCGCGCACAGAGTTTACTTAGGCCGGCTACCGGCACCTGCTCTTCGATAGGCAGAGTGTCACATCCACCATAGCTGTTAGAAGAAATTTTATCGCTCTTAGGCTGTTGAAGAACTCTACTAATACTGATCCATGACAATATAAGAGAACGCAAGGCCACCCGCCCGAAGCTTGGAAAAAATTATGTTGGCGTACGTTATGCGAAGATCTTCACGGCGTGGCCACGAAATTTATTTTAGGGAATAATTCTGTACAACGAGAGAGGAGCGTCTAACAAATTTGTTGATCATGTTTAATTTTAAACTCATCTAAGAGTTTATAAATGTGTGAAAAGCCGTGTTCACTTCAGAGGCAACTTACCAATAACATTCACAGAATTCAGAGGCACGGAAATACAAAAGAAAAGCTGTCCATTCTCGAGTCCATTGTTAGGATACTTGTAACCTTTCTTGACGGGGCCCACGAATCTGGGCACGCTGTGCTGCAACCACGCAGTGCCTTTTTTGTTGTACCCAGCCATCAGGATGCCTGCGGTACCGATGAAAAGAACAGTTTTCACCACGGACAATATAGAAGGCGGAAGTGAGAGAATAGAATAACGTCCGCACTGGAGACCTTGATGTATGCAGTCGGAGGCGAAATGAATATCATCGATGTTGCCATCAGTTGCGGCGCATTTTCCCCGCATAGCTAGTGTGGAGTTCGTTCACAAACAAATATTGTGTAATGGAGGCCGATAAGGGTCGTATGTTTGTCATTACTCGATCTCGGTGCACATATCAGTATTTCACACTTCAAACAGGATTGTATCATGGGCGTTTTTTCAGTAGCTATTCTTTTTCTTCAGGACAAACAATGACTATCCCATAAGAACTGAGATTAACAGTGCATTTCGGCTTAGTAGATTAGCATTTAGAAACTTAACATTATTTGATGCTGGTCTTCCAGCAGACGATTTTTAAAATTGTTTAATAAGAGTCACATAGCTTATGAAAGCAAACATACGGACGCCAAGGCTTCCCGCAGCCTCGGCTTCAGTAATTACAAAAGGAATGTATGGAGTATAAAATTCGTTTTTGCTTCTAAGGGGAGTGTGAGATTTGTATTTGAGGACGCACTACTCAACAACTTCATGTAGGTATTCACGATGCATAACCTGTTCCCCTGGGCAACTCGACGGTCATGCGTTTACTACATATGTACACTAAGAAAGTTTATTTATAAATTTATGCAAATAACACTGCGTGTGCCCGCAGAACCGCTTGTGCTTGTGTGCCGGACACGAGAGTCCAAACAATGCACGTTCAATAAAAACAAACAACCTTTTGTGGACGGCAATCCCAATACAATAAAAAGAATAAAGCAATACAATACAGCTTACTCATATTTGATCAACCAATAAACGGATAACAAATTATATAAGAAGGAAAGGAAAATTTCGAATCTGTGAACGGAATACAGAGTGGCGCGAACGCGATGCAAAATGCGAAAGAGCTAAGTAAATTCAGTGATCACAATGCAGAAGCCAAGCTTTTAGGGCAGATGTTGCAGCCCTGGCCAAATCACAACCAAACGCATTTACCTCTGCTTGTTTAAAATTGTAAGGATAATAAAACTGTCTCGGCATTCCTACACATTGGAATTAAACTCGGAACCTTATTACAAAGCATGTACCTAAGTGAATTTGGTTTCTTTTGTGTGTATATGAACTGCTTTGAAAAATAGTTTCTGATAAAGCCCTCCTGAAAGTACAAGTCATACACCTCATACCGCACCTACTTACGGATTCTCTCAAAGATATATATATATATATATATATATATATATATATATATATATATATATATATATATATATATATATATATATATATATATATATATATATATATATATATATATATATATATATATAGTCTGACGCAAAATTACAGACGTCTTGTGTTTTATCTGTTAGAGCTAACTTTTGTGAGGATGCTAACTTTCTCATTACATTACCTTGTATACAACGGGCACCGATCTCTCCTTTGAAGCGAGGCAATGAAGTAGCACAATGCAATTCGAAATATGAAGCATGCGCACCCTTATATACCGTGAAAATTCTGGTAGCTGCCGGAACACGTTTTATGGCAACGACCGTAATTACACAGGATATCCAAACAAGCGGGAGTGTAAACAAATAGATATGGTTTTGAGAAAACCGAAGCTGCAGTTAGTCTGTTAATTTCGGCGAACGCTCAATCTGCAGAGTAAAGACAAAGGTGCAGGAAGATGTGCACGAAGGAAGCGAGAAAGGTGCTTAGTACAACAGGGCTTCGGGTTATTTTTTGCCACCTGGGGTATTCTAACATACACTAACGTTCCAAAGCACATGGCTTAATGCTTTATTTTTTGCTTTGTTCGAAACATGGCCGTTGTGGCCTTTCTCGGTTCTGTCTAAGGAGTTAGCAGCTAAACACGTTACAACTGAGCAGCAGCATAGAGAAAGATATAAAGGACCAAACTCATTAGACAGTTTTAGCAAACCAGTTACATAGTCCACTTTGCTTATGCTGCCCCGATCAGAACACGAAAAGTAGAGATGTACTAAGTGTTTTAGCGATCTTTTTCTCTGGTTCGGCTTAATTGGTGCATTTAAACATCTCCCGCCTTCTGGCGGTGATGGATGAAACCACGAGAAACCGGAGCCAGAATTTAGGTCGTCTCTTCTATTTCTGTTTGTGTTTGTCATTCTTATTCGTGTGCTTTATTGATATTGTCTGAACATGTTTATATAAATCACGCTGGATAGCGTAGCAGAAGGGGGCAGAGCAGCAAAATATTGAGAAGGCACAGAGCTTAACTTAGCATTTATTGGTTTTTTGCCTTACACGCGGAGAATAACAGGGAGGAGGAAGAGAAGAACTTTAATGGCATAGAGTCTGGTGTGTGAGGTCCACAACAACAACAACAAGTCTGCCTGGTTGTCGGCCTGGCATGCTACTCCAGGAGAATGAGAGAGATGCAATCTAATGGGGAAGGAGAATAAAAGGACACAGCACAGGATGTTACCCGTGCGTAGTGCCCACTAATTCTTAAGTGCAAAGTATGCACACAGAGCGCCTGTAGTCTGAAGATGAATCCCGTCAAGTATTCTAAAAGACCCTTAAAAAAAGAAAAAAACGTGGCATGCATTAGAAGTTCTCTGATCAATCTAAAGCATTGTCGTGCAGTGCTTTTAGCGCGAGTGGCCGCTTCAGTGCTTTAACTCAGTGTTAAAGCCATCTCTAACGCTGTCATCTCTTGAGATGGCAGCGTTTCCATTGATTCTACATAAGCAAAATCTAGTGCACAAGAGTAAAAACAGCGACTAATTAAATGCAAATTTATTTTCTTCCTGCCGAAAGTTTCAGGGCAGTAGCTATACGCGTTTATTCCTAACGTGCAGCGTAAGATCCTGCTTGACTGCGAGACGACGTTTACTTGATCCCGTGTCCACATGTGTGGTATGACTCGTGAATATATTGAAAGCAACTATCTCACGCAGCAAACAGGGACCCTTGTCAACCCTAAAGCGCTTTCGACGCCAGTACTCGAGGAAGTGAGCCATCGAGGCCAAGAAGCCGGCGGGCGAGCTGAACATTCAGGACGCTATGCTCACGCGCTAGATAGCTGAGCGTAAAGCGCGTGCGCTTTGTATCCGCTCAGTTGGTGTATGGAGGAGACGCTAAAACAGGTCTGCTAACAATGCTTATTCATTGAAGCTCAAAGGGGCTCTCAAACGCCAAATATATTTCCACTGTGTAAGCCTTATAAGCATTTCGACAGCATACGATCACAGGAGACATTTAGCATTTAATGTCCTTCATTCTTCATCCAAATCATTCGCATCGTTTTGCGACATTCTTGTTTTTTGCAACTTTTCTTTTAGTTAAAAGAAGACCACGAAGCTCGGGGATTAAAAAACAATAAGGAAGATTTCTGCCTTTCTTCTTTCGTCATGTTACTTTCCTTCCTTTCACCTTCCTTATCTTGCCTGCCATCATACGTTATATTTATCCGTGTCTCATAAGTAGAAATTAGTTGTTGAACCTGAATTTACCAGTTACTTGAGTGAACGTTTTGTGTAGTTTTTTCAATGAAGCCACAGCGGAATACCTGAGTCATTAGGGTAAATTTTGTTAAATACCTACAAAGGTTGTCAATTTCAGTTTTGTACTGTCCAAGGAATATCTGCAAATGGTTTACTCAGGGAGTGTTAGTAGCTGGGAAAGTGGCGAAACGTTAACGGTGACGCATTCCAAAAGCTTCACACTGGAGCTGCATGGTAGGCCGTTATAGCGCATTGCAGTAGGATTGTTGATGTTTATTCGCACCCATTTAAGAAATAAATAAATTAAAATTCTCTTTCTTAAGGAAGTTCTTTCAATTGGCCGGATTAGTGACGTTGTTCTGAGAAAAGCTTGCAAAGTTGACTGAACTGCAGTGCTACGAGCGCTGAGCTTAAGTTCTGCATAAGTCACCACCACATTAGTTATCGAGGATCAACAGGCCTGGAACTGGACTCTATAATAGGCTTCCAAATGAACAAGTCGAGCAGGATGTTGTATGTTTGGGTCTCCGTAGGCGCAGCTATGATAAGATTGTCAGGTTGTCACTTTAACCAGTTATGTTCGCTTTTGAAAGCGTTGCCAAACGCAACGATCAGGTAGTTGATCCGTGAATGTTAACCCAGACAAACATTTTCTTATCACGGTGCATAGGAAAAAAAGTGTACATATTTTACTTTGGAAAAAAAATGCAGGTGTATTGAGATCTTTTTCTATGCACAATTAGTGCTTCATATTCAAAAGGAATTAGAAAAGAAATCAGCCTTAAAGTGTATGTCTGTGCTGAAATACTTGGAGAATATGCATCGGGAAAATTACAACCCAAAAACGAAGTCTGTTTGGCGTGCTTGAGCGAAAAGCAGGCCCATCTGCAATCCGCTCTTCTTTGGCAGCAATTCGAACATCGCAGACTACCTTATAGTGTTCAAATATTGTTGATACCAACATTACATACATCGCGAGTCGTCAAGCTTACATCAACGGCAAGGCTAAAAATAGTACTGGGAGAAAAATATTGGGGTATATGAATGAATGCAGTGTTGCCAGAATATCCGATCACATACTTCCAGCCCAAAACATTTTCGCCAACAATGCAGTTTTCACGAAGTCACCAAATCGCTTTTTGAATTGCTGCTGGACAAATGAAAGCGAGGCATCATTCAAAACAATTTTGGTATAAAGTGAGTTATATAATATTGTGAGTGACCGTTAATTTCCAAAGGTACCTTTGGTCTATCACTGGCGCAGTAATGGCGCGATCCATGTAACTCAACTACTAGAATTTATTTAACATCCACTGACAACACTCAGTCCACTGGCGTTTTGCGGCGACAGCCGTTAACGGGATGCAAACCTAATCAAAGCACGCCAGAGAAGAAGAGTGCAGAAGACGAAAAGAGCCAAGGCCATAGACCAAAAGGGTACATGGCAACAACAATAATAATTACGGGCAAAGCTAGGCTAGGGTTTAGTTCACTTTTTCGGCACATGTCGTTGTAACCCTCAATTTTCTCACTTTTTCTTTTGTTCTTTTATCTTGCTCTGTTCTGATTTTTTTTTCAGTTCTTGTTCTATTTCTTGCTACGGCTCCTGCCTTTCTTTTTTTTTTGCGTATGCTCTTTCTTTTGTCCTATCTTACCACCTGCTTTTCCTTGCTCGTCCACTTTCTCTTGGTTCAATTTCTGATTTCACAGTGCAAGGATTGTTCAAATCGTTGCAGGAACAGGCGGAAATCGTAGCGGTAGCCTCAATTTGCCTAAAGCAACGAAATTAAAGCTTGTCATTTGTTTTTAAGAGCTTGGTGTTCTTATGCTTTTGCTAATAGCTAGTATTGAGCCTGAATTACATTTCTCGTGGTAAAGTTTGAATACTATAGCATCTTGTCTTATTCCTGATAAAAAATCAAGTACAAAGCATTTTGACAGTTCCACAGTGCAAAAATAGCGGAAAAATTTCACACACACTAGGAGATATAGACAATACACAATGCCCCAGACGGCTCCATTCATACCTTTAGTATGTCCTCCTCTTGTGCCATTAAATTCATGCGGGAGTTGGTCATTGTACGCAACGTATGCAACATCCTGAAATTGTAGAACATGAAGCTGGTATATTTCACGCGTTTACCGTATTATTCAAGTGATATGCGAATAAATAAAAAGGCAACGTACAAAAAGCATCTTCACGCTGTCCTAAAACAGACGCCATTAAAAAATACTGGTTGTTTCGGATGATAAGAGGCACTATTGAACGGAAGTGCATTTTCTGAAAAAGTCTCAGGCAGTTTTCGCTTTCAGTAATTGAAAAGAGGCTTAATATCTTAGCTGTAGACTAAGAGTTCATGGTTTAAACAATCTATGTCTGCTTGCTGCTCCAGAAACATTCATCCTCCTTTACCAGCGGATTTTTTCATAGGGAACTGAGTGTCATGTCAACATGTACACTACGCGAAGGAGGTTTTCACTGGGTGCCACATGACGGCGGTACGGCACGCCAAGCAAGAAGTGAATTTACCAGAAACGTACTTTTGTACTTGGTTAATTGCGACATCTGTAATTTGTCTGCTCATAATTACTCATGTACGCCTGAGTACATATCTAGAAGACAAGTTTCAAAGAAAAGGCTAGATTCGCTACATGCGCCTTTATTCACCTAAAGACGTCAAACCGTTGTGGCGCAGTGGAATCGTCACCGTTGCACACGCCGCAGGCACGGGATCGATTCTCGCTTAGACCCAAGCTTTTTTTCCTTCATTAACATTTCTTTCCTTTTTGGATTCTAGATTGGATCATGGATTATGGTTTGGCTTGTTGAATTATGAATTGTCGCATTAGATGGCTATAGACTGAAATGGGGATTGGCTATGGTGAACGTTTTTAGGTAAGGACAGTTGGGAAACTCCCGCGGGATGCGGTCCCACTTCCATTGCCGCTTTCATATCAAAAGATACGCGAGCGCCATCTCTAGAGTTTTGATAGTACCTAGTTAGTTTTCTTGGTTTTCTCTTCGCCGCCACTATGCCCATTGGCTGCGCTTGGTCATTTGGACAGTTTCCTGCAAAACTGGTCTACGCTGGCTCGCGAATCGCATCGTCTGCTCTGGGCACGGCTGCTTCAAGCCGCCATCGTCGAAGTATTGCAAAGTTTGTGAGCGTTCTACGCATACGGTGCCAGACGCCAGTATGCTCGGGGTTGAGCTTTTGGCTGTAGACCTCGGCTGAAACCTAAAGCCCTTCTTTCCGCGGTTCAACACGGCAAAATCAGGGAAACATGACGTGCCGCTTACCCCCTTGTAGTTTGGGTTCCTCGCGTATGTAATACGCGGTTGTGCAAAGTAGACTATAAACTTTCCTCTATTGATTAGAACACTACAAGTTGAGTGTCTGTGAATAAAACCGGGCAAAACCTTAAAAAGAAGGGCCGTCATCATCTGGAAGACGCTGAAGTAATGAGCCTTAGTTGTTTGGTTTACTAGATGAAGAAAGCGAAGAAAAACGCGCCACTGGTCTCCAGAACCGAAAAGAGAATACCCTTTGAAACAGGGTGGATTGCCACCAAGCTCGGCTACGCGTGCACGCACGCCGCCTAGCTCCATGTATCGGCGAGATTATGATGCACGTCTACCGATTGTTGAGTTCCATACCGTCAAGATACCGCCCCAAACGAAATTTGCTTCGTTTGGGGGTCAAGGTGGGCCTAGAATTCGGCTTGCCGTGCGATATGGTAACGCTTCAATTAGTAATTGCATGTATAGAGTGTTTACGTTTAATTTAATTGTTGTTTTATTTTTATACCACAACCCATAGGTTTCATTTTCCTACCAAATTCGGTATACAACTTTCTCGGGACGGGTGCCCGTTATTGTCAGAGTATATATAGCAGAACGAGTGTGAGGGTATTATAATATGGGATCCGTAGAATATCTGATACGGGTCCCATTTGAGCCCAACATATTCGACTTATTTTCGGAAATGTGGTGGAATGCTTGCAGGTTGTCTCACATCCGCCACCGGTTGGCCCGGTATTGCACTGCATCTGGGATCGGCCTGGGTGATTATACCCCGCGTCTTTTCTATCCTGTCTTCCTACCCCATCTTTGAACTATCCTACTATCAGCACATGGTAGCGATTGTGGCTCGGCTTGAGCCAGTGGACAACAAAGTGTATGCATGTATAGCGGCCCGTAACGGGACAGTTTTCCTACCCGCATTAGGATATTTCTTGATGAGGAAAGGTAAGGAATTAGAGAGCACAAGCAATTTTAATGCCTACCATCTTGGATTCGAGAAACGGAAACTATGCCGCCATTTCGTCCCCTGACGTCATACTGACATAGTTGCACCGCTATGCACCATATTAGACTGTGACATCATCATTGGCACGCGGCAGTTGGTTGCTTCTACAATGCTATTGTAGATGGCGCTACAAGTCTCAATGCGAGATGCGCTGTTTTCTAGTTGCAGCCACCGGTGGCCCTTTGATCTCAGGGTGGAAAGTCAGAAGAATAGTGGAGAGAGAGAAAGACAAACGGAAAGGAAGGGAGGTTAACTAGGCAGCGCCCGGTATGCTACCCTACACGTGGAAACGGGAACGTAGGGAGAGAACAAAGGGAGATGATCACTTTTCCACATGTCCGTTGGCCATTACTTGCAGGGTACACAGGGCACACACTGATAGTTCACAACCTTGCACTCAGTCCTGATTCCTTCAAGGACTTGAAAAATGCCGTTAAACCTTTCCTCTGCGATCAAGGCTTCCTCCAAGGACCCAGAATCTTGGCGTCAGTAAGGGGCCGAGGACCTAAACGGTGGAGTGCTGAAGCCAGGAGTGCATGCTGACCGAAGGCCGTTGCAAAGAAGTGTTCTATGGTTTCGTCGCACCCACAGATCTCACACGCAGGAGAGACTGCCATTAAGACTAAGTAGGAGTAGACACTTGTGAACGCCACTCCCAGCCACAAGCGACACAACAGTGCAGCATCGCAGCGGGAGAGGCCGGACGGGGGACCGAGTTGAAGTAAGGGGTCTAAGCGGTGCAGACGGCATGTGGAGAAGACAGTGAGAAGACCATGATGCTAAAATCTTTTTCCGGCCAAGCATTCGCAGATGTCTTGATGCGTCGGCTCTTGTCAACGGTATCTAGACAATGTTGGCACTGACGTGAGCCGCTCGAGCTGCAGCGTCAGCTGCGTCGTTTCCTACAATTTTACATACAAGGCACTCTCTGCCTACTTGAGAGCGACTGGATTGGGTGACAAATTGTTACAGCATTGTGCGTGTTTGTGTGTTATGCCTTTTTCCCCTTCTCTCTTCCTCCTTTTAGTCCCCTAATTCCTCTTCCCCAGTGCAGGGTAGCCAACCGGAACCCCTTTCTGGTTAACATCCCTGCCTTTGCCTCCTCCTCTTTATCTATCTATCTTTCTACAGTGTCCCGGCATCCATTGGAAGATGATGACATGACCCTCTTCCTGCGCCTGGTGTTGAAGATGTCTTAATTTAGTTACGAGTTGGTCTTGATCGTCATGGCGTAAAGCAGAATTAAGACACTGTAGGGCTGCTTTTGAGTCGCAGAACACAGCGCATTTGGGGGGTGTTTGTGCACCGATGTACTGCACAGCCGCACGAAGAGCGGCCAATTCTGACCCGGTGGAGGATGTCCGATGCGATGTTTGCTGAATAATACTGGTCTGTCTCGCAGGAATGGCCACGGCGTTGGTTCAACATGTACCTGAGACCGAACCATCTGTATACACATGAGTGCGGTCACTATATGCGGCGTCGAGTAGGTACAGTGTCAACTGTTTAATGGCTGGTGTCGATAAGTTCACTTTTTTCGTTATGCCCGGAATTGCAAGCCGCACGCATGGCTCCCGCAGACACCACAGCGCAGAGGAAGGCCGTGCTGCTGAGGTTGACTGTGATGGAATGGACGACTGGTGAGCTGCTATAACCTTTGAAAACGCTGCATGGGGTCTTTGATCCGCCACTGATACAAGGTGGTGCTGGGGAATTCTTCCCAGACGCCGTATGTGGATCCGCAGTGTGTCAAGGGTTATATATGTCGAGAGTGGGTAATCCTGGGCGATTGCAATGGTAGCAACTGTTGATGCGCTGCGAGGGAGACCCAGGCATGTGCGAAGTGCCGGAACTTCTATAGTTTGGAGGGCACGCAAATTTGTCTTGCATTTGCTTGAAAGCACTGGTGCAGTGTACCGAAAAAATCCCCAAAAGAGTGTTCTGTACGGTTGCAGCATTGATAGAATCGACAAGTCTCATGATTTTCCGCCAAGAAATGTGAGCAGGCGTGTGATATAGATTAGCTTTTTCTTTACAAAGCTGCAATGCGGGCTCCATGGTAAATTCCTATAAAACGATGAGATGCACGATAGGCATGGCCATCAATAGATAGCGGATAACGAGTCATACTTTTGGGCGTAAATGCCACTATAGCGCACTTCTCGGGTGACACGCTCATACCTTGCTCTCACAGATGGGAGGAAGTTATGGTTGCGGCACTCTGAAGTCTTGCTCACACCTGGAGACGTGTCACAGAGGAGGCTCAGATTTAGATGTCGTACGCATACAGAGAGATATGGACGGTATTAGGTAGGTACTCCGGGAGTCTTATAAGTGGTAGATTGAACAAAGTAGGACTAAGCACTCCGTCCTGAGGCACGCCCTTTTATGTGTAATGCACGGGTGTGGAGCCATCTTCACACATAATAAAAAATGTCATTTTGGTCAGATAGCTTTAGATCCACTTATACATCCGTCAACCGATTCCAACAGCCTCTAGCGCATTAAGGATGGCCTCGTGTGTCACGTTATCTTATGCACCTTTGGTATCAAGAAAAAGTGCTGCGCACATGCGCCTCTAGTGTTTCTGTTGCCGTACTGTGGACACAAGATAAATTACGTTTTCTATAGAGGAGCCACCCCGTCGGAAACCGCCATGGCATTATGATACATGTTATTGGGCTCAAGGTGCCACTCAAGACGCGCCAGAAGCATTCTCTCTATGACTTTTCCCACACAACTGGCCAAAGCTATTGGCCTGTATGATGACAGGTCGAGCGGGGATTTCTCTGGTTTTAGTAATTGTATCATGTGACTGGATTTGTACTGGGAACGAACAACTCCGTCTTGCCACGAGTGTTTGCGAAGGCTAAGTAGCTCTCTACGCGTGTCGTGACCAACGTGGCACAGCGCAGCATATCTAATGCCGTCTGGACCTGGTGCAGACGAACGCTTACTTTCAGCAAGGGCAGCATCAAGCTCTTCACGAGTAAAGACAGCATCCATCGCTGAATCCCGTGATGCAGGAGGAGCACGCTGGGAACCTCAAGTAGTCACTGCACCCGCGATTGTCCTGCAGAAGTCAGTTGCAACTTCAATCTGGTGACGGTTTTCATGTAGAGCAAACGCATAGAAAGGCTATATTTTCTGTGGAAGCGTTGAAGGGAAATGGGCTTTCGAGGATCCAGAGAATGGGAGAAGGACTTCCAGCGCTGTTCCGCCAGCGTGTTCATTCGCCGCTTCATTTTCCTCTGCAAACGACCCGCCTCTCTGAGGTCCCTTACGCATTTGGTCCACCTGTAACATCTTTCTGCAAACCGACGAATAGCACGTAGGTGGTCTAATTTGATATCAAATTCAGTGCGCATTCTAGTGAACGTGAGGAGGCCTCTAGCAGCCTTCATTGCTGTTGCTATAATGTCCTCAAAACTGGAAGTGAGGGCTTCTTTACACGCCTCTTCCATTCGAGTTTTAAATGCCGTCCAATCGATGTGCGCATGTTTAGCTGGGCCGGACGCCCCAAGACCTGGAATCTTCAGGTAGGTGGGCATGTGGTCGCTACCGTGGGCCTCCAAATCACAAAACCACTGGACACGCCGGCGCAGAGAGCACGAAACGCTCGTCAGGTCTAGGCAATTGCTGTATGAACTGCCTCGCAGGTATGTCGGGCTGCCGTCATTCATTACATAAAGTTCATTTTCTGAAGCAAATAAGGCCAGATTCCTCCCTCTGGCATTGACTATAAGACTTCCCAACAGTTGGTGGTGGGTGTTGAAATCTCCGCTAATAATTCAAGGAGCCCTGGTTGCCTCCATAATTGTTTTCAGCCTCTCGCAGTCCAATTTAGAGAAGGGGGAGACATACGCCGCATTGAGTGCGAACTCTATGGATCCTTTTTTGACTATGAAACACACGTACTAATTGTCATTGTGGGGTTGAACTGGGCAACAAACGTGCGTTATGTCGTTGCGGATGTAGACCAGTACTTTGCTGTGCTCCTCGCATGTCGGAGCAAAGAAGGGCTCGTACCCGGAAAGCCTGATTGCTTGGGATAAGTTAGGTTCACAGAGGACTAATATCGGGAAGTGGTTGTTGAGAACATATTACCGTAAACTTGCGATTCCTGACTTTAGGCCTCTAGCGTTCCACTGGAAGATCGCAGCGCCCCTGACTTCCTCACGAAACGTGGGAAGCTGGCCAGCCATTCTGTTTTAGAGATCTTGTAGTGCTGGAACCAGAGAGTCCCGCACCAGTAAGACGCTTCGGGCGGTTGACGATTGCAGGGCCTGTATCAGAGGGCGAATGGCGTTTACTACCCTGCTGAGGATCACGAGGGCTTGGCGATCTTGCTCTGAGAGCCCTTCTCTAACGAGAGGTGAGCTCGGCGATGCGAGCTTGCGCTGAGGAGGCTCAGCAGGACGTAACGGCGGAAGCGCTGGCCAAGCATCCGCACACGAAGAGGTATGATTATCCTTGGCGATAGTTCGCTGACTGGACACACTTGGACGTGGCGGCACAGGAAGAGGTTGAGAAGGAGGTGCCGTGGGTGCGTCGGTGTGGTCTTTTTTCAATAGACTTTGAGTTCTTCTTTCGGCGAGAACACCTTTTTCGAACAGTCGCGACAGCTTCACTGTGCGTAGGATTGTCCCGAGCCATTTGCTTTAGAAAGGCATACTTGTTTTTTTTTTATGCGCGGACAGTTCATAAAAGAGGCGTCACGAGGCCCGATGGAATTGCAACACTTAAGCACTTGTGCATAACAAAACTCAAAGACAACAGTAAAATTTCACAAGTCATAGTTAGGTGGCATTAACCACCGCCCGATTAAAAGTGTTCAGTCTTATCCATCCATCCATCCATCGATCCATCTATCCATCCATCCATCCGTCCATCGGTAGGAGGCCTCACGAAATCTTCAAATGTGATGAGTAGTGGCTGCTACAGATGGCGCTGTGATCAGGGGTGGTAGCAGACCCCACGAAATCTCGAAACGTGATGAAGAAGAGGTAAAGCCCTTAAAAGAGACTAAATGCTTTTCCTTTCTTTTTTCTTTTAGCACACGCAATTTAATTTCTTCAGCCACTTCCTGTTTTAATGCTTTGAAATGGAAATATAATCGTCGTGGAGGTTGAGGCATTTTCTATAAGCATAGTGATCGATACTGGGAGCACGGTGGCTTTACTATTTGTATGTGTATCTAATACGCATTTGATATGCTGTTTGCCAACGAGTCTTGAACATGGCCGGCTAAGTTTATCATTATAAATGGTGCTGAGCTGTCTTGTTTCATTAATACAAAAGAGATGAAGGCGCAACTTAAGTTTGCATTCATTATAAATACGTTTCTGTACGCACGCGAGTCACCGTCTGCTGATGCTCAAGCTGGAAGTAGCAGATGACGCGCCCATCCCGAAGCGACCGCAGCGCCACCGCCTACGCGGCAACCGTTTGGGTCCGCTCTGCTCCCTGGCGCGTCGCCGCTGCTTTGCAACTGCCCTTCTCTATAACCGTTGGCTGTGGATTGGTGAATGCGTGACACACTCTGTCCATGCCACTCATGAGGCAAGAAATAATTTCGAATTAAATAAAGCACTCATTCTGTGATAACCTTTTGTCTTTGGCATGCTCTCGGCAGCCTGAATGAGTACAATTAACTGAAATACGGTCCGGAAGGGAGCTGAACCGAAACTAAGTTTTCCGCCTGCGCCGAAAACATTATGTCCCAACTGTCGCTAAGGGGACACATAGAAATTTAGAGGCTGTCGCACAAGTTTGAAGTGCTTCGGCGCCACCAAAGAAAAATTACCATAATGTTTGGAAACGAACAGTTGCCTGCAAAACAAGCAAAAACGCATGTTTTGGTGATTTATGCGATGTTAGCAAAAAGGCGATGGTTTATTCGTGCATTTTATTTTAGTTAGTTAAAAATTCCAGCAAAAAAATGAAAACAAATATTAATTACAGCAATGATTTAATTTAGTATACAATAATAAATTCAGACGGTAACTAACGTTTCGGTTGTTGTTAAACTGTAGAAACATCTGTGTCTCAAAATACTAATGATAGAGTTTTTTCGCAAAAGGGCATGAGCAGAGAAACAGCGCCAAAGGCAAGGTTTTTTTATATCGAAGTCAGTAATATATGCCGAATATTAAGTCTATTGAGGTTTCGATAAGCACAATAGTGGCGTAAAGGAAGGAATGCTCATTGACAGTGGTAAGTGCGATTCAAGAAATAAAAGAAAAAGTCCTGAAGCATTAAAAAAACTCAAGCTACCATGTGTGGTCAGAAACTTTTGTTGCGATATTTTGAGCATTCGTTTCAG
Organism: Amblyomma americanum; assembly: GCF_052857255.1. NCBI lineage: Eukaryota > Metazoa > Arthropoda > Arachnida > Ixodida > Ixodidae > Amblyomma > Amblyomma americanum. The sequence continues at coordinate 43,439,572 of NC_135504.1, read as the reverse complement.
GATCCACATTACGTGGAATGCAGCAATATATAATTCTTAGAAGAACTTCTTGTTGGGCTAGTTGGTGCATTGCTTTGATGCGCAACGTGGTTCTTCAATATATAATGCCTCCTGAACCAACAAATCCGAAGCTCAGTTTTTACATTCGGTACGTTCGCCAATGTTTCGCAGCATAGGTGCGTAATATAATGCGCTTCATCATTTCCTCATGCCGCTTTCACCAAACAAACACTTTTGGAAGGTTGGTTACATTGTATATGTTACCGTAGCTTTTTGTGTTATATATTAAAGAGGAATATTTCAATACGACACAGGTTTACTTACCTTATCTTTTTTGTAAATTGGTGCGAGGGTATGTGCCACGGGATTATTTTTCTCTTCGAATATACTGCCATCCAGTAATGACCATATGCCCTTCCCAGAACGGCTGTCGTAGTACAGCATTTCGTAGCCTTTCAGTGGCATGAAGTTGCTGTTAATCTGCCTGGTTTTCGGTAGCTTGTACAGGACAAACCTGGATAACAAAACGTGGTCGACTTTGCAACCAGTAAATTCCCAAGCGCAAGTATTTACATGGCATTACCTACACCATAGATTCATTCGTTTTGGCCGTCTTAAAGATTAAGTCTGTTGCGAAAAATTCAATTTAGTAGTGTGGAATGCGCTGTGGGGACCTACATTGCTGCGGAACGGATTTCTAAAGTGCGCCTCTATAAGACAACGCTAGCAGTGTTAGCCAGCGCCCCTTAGTTTCTCGTAGACATCGGCCGCACCACAATCACCGCAGAGGCTCGTGGTCGATGAGCAATCGACCACGTCCGCGCACCCTGCACGTGCCCCCTCCTGATGCATTCGCCGTCGTCAGTAAAAGCTCTCTCTCAGAATAAGACGAGGCCAAATGCATTCAAAGAGCTCTTAGAATAACGTCGTCAAATCCCCTGCCCTTATTACAAGTATTGATAACTATTCACCACACTGGTTTCCTCGCGAATTCAACGTTCACGATAATATGCATAAAGAAATCGTATTCTACGTAAGACCAGGACCTTTTACTCTCAAATCCAACCATATTGATTGAAGAATGTCACAAAACACATGAATCTAATACCGATATACATGCATCATAAAGACGCAGGAGGGAAGCGGGCGACAACACAAGTGGTGTGTTGCCTGCGTCCATATCCTATGTTTTTTTGCAGTGTTTCGTGGCTTTAATGCTTTACCAAACTGGCCTACACACTTCTAAGCCATCTAATTATACACTTCTAAGCCATATGCACTCATATCCGTTCGCCCACCGACAGCAAAACACCACCAAATTAACTCGAGGGCAAGGCAGTGTTACGGGAACAAACTTCTTGCTTAAATAACGGTGGTCCAGAACAACCTCAACGGGCCGGAGATCATAGAAATGTTTTTTTTTTCAAAAGCACTGATGATAAAAAATTATCATCGTGAAAACCTAAAACAGCCATGTAGAATGGACCCAAGAGCGACATATTTTTGAGGCGCAAATATTTCATTAGGAGAAAATTGGCAAAAAATTTATGCAACCGAGAAAGATTTGTCATCTTTATAAATAGCGAGAATTATTGTCAGTATTATCAGTGAAAGAGCTTCCCTTTTCTGCGGCTCCGGAAGAATTCCTTAAATATTAATCTGGCGTGGTAAACATATGACGGCTTTAGCACTGTGCATACTCCTCGGATATGAGCAAAAGTTAACATTGTCGGTGTTGATCAAGATATATTATTCATGTGATGGTGAACGTAGAAGATCACATTTGAAACAATGGGCTCAACAATTCTCTCTTTATGACCTTTACGCATGCTTTATGATCCTGTTATTTATCCCTTCAGAAACACGGCGCTTATTTGAAGAATTGAGTGATGTGAGGTGTCATCTATTAAAGTAACTATTTCATGACTACGAAAGATTTTCGCTCAATAAAAATATTCACCCATGCTTTGCATGCCTGTGTGACGCTGTGATCTCCGACACCAGTTCGCTGAGGTGAATATTAATTGTTTTTGTCTTCTATTTTCTGTCATCTGGTTGTGAAGATCTTGAACCGTGCAAGCGGCGCAAGAACTATTTTTGTTCACCCCGGTGCTCACAAATATCGCAACAAATCCGCGACGCGGTGAACGACGGGTGGTCTAGGTCACGGCGCTGTTCACGCGGCAAGCCCCGTGATTGTAACACGGCATTCGGCGAAGAGCTACTCTCAGTTCCTTCTCTATTTCATCCTACACTCTTTTTTTTATCGCAGTGCAAGGAAACCTATATGTAACAGCAGACGCAGTGTATGTCAGTGAAGGCACTAATCAGAACACATAGGCGCCTCTCCAAATGTCCTTGCTCCTTTTTTTTTCGCTGTAGTATATCTTAAGAACTCACACAACAGCCAATCTCTCAGTGCATCCTTCCCTGTGGTTCTCGAACACTCCTCATGCCGGCGAGAGATTTTGCAACACCGTATGGTGGCCTTTATAACCAGCAGAGAAATCCAATAAGGTCACCGCGAGCATTTTCGGCCATCAACTACGTACACACCAGCTGAAGTTGTGTTTCTTTCTCTTCCACGTTCCGAGAGAAGGCTCTTCTGTCAGGACATTGTCTACCCGAGTGGAAACCAGACATGCAGAAGGGAGGCTGCACGCCTTCTTTTAACATTTCTGCAGAACACGCATCTTGTTTTTAAATGGTGACAGCAGGAACGGACTATGGCCTACTGTGATTGAATGTGTGCGTAGATGGTGTCTTCAGGAGTGGACTACTTTATACTGTGAGTGAATGTGTGTATGGAGTGTGGCATTACAATGGCGTATGTTCTACTGTGACTGAATATGTGCATAGATGGTGACTTCTGGAGTGGACTGTGATGTGAACTGTGTGGATTGATTGTGTGCATAGATGGTGACTGCGGGAGAGAATGTGTGCTATTATAAGATACTGTGCGCTTAGCGGGGTAGATGCGGTATTGTTAATATCGAAGGGACGCTGCGGTTGAGCAATTGCCGGCAGATAAAGCAAGGCTAACCCCACCTGCAGCATTCAACACCTCAACCTCAACCACGAAGAGCATTGTTGACAGCGTAACTTAAAACCTCCGTCATGATATGAGCCGCAGGGCCTGACTCTGCGAACTGTCGTGCAGCAGGAGAAAATGCTCCCCGTGCACAATAGCAAACCAATGACATCCTTTCAGTGCTTCACAATGCGGAGCACATGTCCTTCCTATTGCATTTTTCTGTTTAGGAACGCTGAAAATAGGGGAACAACGCAGATGAAGTGGAGGGCTGGGTAGAACTTATTTTTTAACCTGATGAATTGGCAGTTCATAGACGTCATCCTCCGCCCAACAAGCGCCCCTAGAGGACAATTGCTTCCCTCACCGGTTTCCAATTCCTCAGTCATGCGATGGCCATGCCCTCCATTTTCCTAGTAACTTCTAAAGTTCATCTAACCAAGTGATGTGCCACCACCCCTTCTGTATCTGGGCTCACCTGGAATACGCTCAGTTAGACTATTAGTAATCTGTGTCCGGATAATCAACCGTCTTTCTGTTCATTTCCCCTTCTTGATTTTGGCTGATATATCAATACCTAGCTTTTTATTTTTATCCATATGCTCTTTTCCTCTCCTCTACCGTTCAATCGTCGCTTTTATTTCTGTTACTCGCCGGCCATAATCTAAACTCAAAGAGCGTAGTTTTTGCACAGCTTTAGCCGTAATGGAACCAATGTGCTTCGGCCAGGACAGGTTAGTGGTGAAAGTAAAACCAATATATATTCAAAAAGCTTTCAAAGACAATTATGATTGAAGTAATAGATGAAAAAGAGCTGGCACGTTTCGTTAGTGAAGAACATAACGGCGGTTTCAAGCAAGTTAATCTTCTAAAGTTGATTCTAAGATGGCGCAAAAGGGACAGGCACAGGGAAGTCACAAAAAAATAGTGCGACAGGCGCTAACTTCCGACATTTTTGATGGTATGAGACACTTTGTGGATGTAAGAGTGACCTGCACAGGTCTCTTTTGTACTTCCCGATTTCTGTGCTTCGAACAAAAGCAGTACTAAGAGCTCTAGATGGACAGCGCTGGCACCCGACCTAATGAAGATGCTCGCTATAAAAACGAAGGTAGTCTTGAAATAGAGAGTTGAGACATGTCGCAAATTATTTTCACCTGGAAAGAACTCTGTAAAATCGACGGCATACCTCTAGAAAATGCTTAAACCGGTGTGGTTTTAATATTGAGTCAATTGCCTCTTGTCTGTTTGGCGGTGCTGTTTGGCAGATTCTTTTAGGCATCACTTATATAGCGAAACTTTTGCTCATGCTTGCTCGACAGCAAGTTTTTCCCACGAGCTATTTTGTTTGTTTAATGACATGATTTCTAATGTAAACAATAGCCAACATGCAAGACGTGCTCCATCTTTAGAAGTGTAGGGAGTGGAATGATGAGAACAACTAGATTTTAATTCCTAACTGCCTTATAGGTCAACAACTGCTTAGGTGGAATGAGAAGTGAAAAAAATTCAAGATGCAAACGAAGAGCCACTCGGTGAGAAATTTACACCCAATTACGTCCTAGATATACTGCATACTCCCCTCTCCGTTAACCTTGTTTTGTATGTCTAAAGACGTTAGAAATGAATTTTATGTGCCGCCGCAACGATGGCGAACTATAAATCCGCACAAAGCGTTACGGAAGGAATGTGTAGAAATAAGTGCCAGCAAAAATGTATTGATAGCAGGAGCGGCCATCACGGGAGTCATGTAAAGGTGTAGATTTGCTCGAGCCTTTCATGGATGTTCTAATCCTAGTAATTATTCGTAATTAGCACTTGTATTTTCAGGAAACCTATAAAGTGCTGCCACGCCCTTAGAGGAAGAAGTCTGGCTGCTGGCGCAAATTTTGAACTTGATGAAGAGAACACAAATGTCAGTAATCTCAGCTCTGTATGTGTTAAAAATACAAATAAAAACACGTAACTGGTTTTGTTGTATATTCGTACAGTCACGTGCTAATGCTTATTACAGTCTGGAAGTTGTGGCTGCTATCTTTTTTATGAATATAATTTTACTCGCATTTGGCTCAGTAATATTTGGTCAGCATGAAAAGCCCTGCCACGAAGAAAAAATGTCCGGCGTTATTCGGTGCAGTGTTATGCACTTTCCACCACCTTCCGCCTGCCACTCGCTATAGCAATGCCAATTGGCTCAGTATCTACAAGTGGCAATGCATGCGACTTAGCCTTGCAACACCAAGCAACAATTAAGGATCTGAAAAATACTTTGTGCCACTTCAGTAAATATAGAGCAATCCTAGTTATATAAGAGGACAAAGCAGAGCTGCAGGTACAAGTGGATGATATCTGGTTCTTTAACGTGACAAATGTACTCTTAACGAAGTGAGAAGATGCAAAAAGATAGAAATGCTCTTATGAGACATAATTCCAGCGCACAAAAACACACGGAAGGCGACGAGATTAGACACAACGTCGGCGTCCTTGGTGTCGACTCTCGTCGCCGACTGTGTGTTTTTGTGCGCTGGAATGATGTCTCAAAAGTCTACCCAGAAACAACAAGCCCAAATCCCTATGTTTAGAAGTGCTCTAATTAAATTGGTATATCTTTATATAATCATATTTGCCGTCATTGGTCTGAGTAATGTTTATATATGCAACTCGAATGCACGACTATTTGCAAAATAGGTAACTGATAGAGATATGAAAATATTCTAAGTAGTTGCTGTGGGTATCTAACTTGGTAGCTTAGTCTAGGTAGCCCTGTTTGCGAAAGAGAAGCGGTTGCAATGTAGCATGAAAACTTAAACTCAGTGAAGAGCCTTTAATTATAAAGAGAATACATGGCCAGCTATCTAGACATGAGGAGTAGAGAAAAACTAATAGCAGCAATTAAATTCCTATAGTAGACCATTTGCAAGTACATGTTATTGATAACCAACCGCCATTGCATTTTTTCGTACTTGTTCATTTGCTGTAATTATTCGATGCTTACAGCTCTTGCACAGCTAACAACGCTGTGCACACAGCGTCCCTGATCTGGTGTGTAGCTTGACACGTTAACCATAATCAGGGATGAGGCCGAATTTACAGGTCAAGCCGTGTTGCAGTTTGCTTTAGAGAGCCACGATTCTAGTCTTGGTTTTTCAGTAAGCATTTTATTGAAACTTCTTGCTCTGCACTCTGCTCGCAAAAAAAGCGCTTTTACCCGAAAGAAGTTCTCATCTTGTTCAGAGATGGTGGTTTTGTGTAGTGAATTTGTCGTCTTTAAAAAAACAGCTAAAGTTACAATGCGCCATTACAGCAGAAAAGAGATAAAAAATGAAAGGGTGTTTTACGCTTTAAAATTGATATATTCTGTCAATGTAACATCCGGCGACACAAATCGAAAGAGGTTTTAAACAATGTTTACAGACACACGCGCCCTTTAATTGATATAAAAAAAAAGTTGACTGCAGAGCGAAAGGTCTCTTTTCTCTGTACCATGAAGGTGATATGGTAACAGTTATTATTTGAGTTTCTCATTTAGTGTAATAATTTATTTATTAACCCACAGCGCCAAGCCGCGTTACAGTGGGGGAGGGTATACATAAAAGAAACATGACATAAACAGTGTAAGCTACGAAAAAAAAAGTCAATATCTCACAGCACCACAAAACTTAAGTGTCCATTATAACATAGAAAATAAAACATAATCGGACATAATACAGGCAGTGTCTGAAGGCAATTGTTTCCAATCCCATATTGTCTCGGGAAAAAAAGACAATCGAAATACCTCACTTTTTGAGGCTATCTCCCGTACTTTGCAACTGTGGTCTACCCGGTCATAGATATAGTGAGGTGCCAGTATATATTTCTTCCTTTCAATACGAACAGAACAATGATAAATCGAAAAAAAAGTTGAGTTACAACTTTCGCCGGCGGGTTTTAAAGTGCTCCCTTTGCAGTATTTTTTTAAAACTGTCGGCAGAGATGTCCTTCCTTTAAATCCCTGACACAAACACAGCTGATAAATTCTGAACCCTTTCTAATCAGGCTTCGTCTCGCAGCGCTGGTGGGTTTCAGATTATGCAGGAATATTCGAGGATAGACCTAAGATCGGTCTTGTACAATAATTATTTCGTAGGTAGCGTAAAAGACCTGGCATTTCGATGCAGAAGGCCCAAGCTTTCGCAGCTTTGCGTACAACGTAAGCAACCTGTCTCTGCCACCTTAGTTGAGATGAAAAGTAAACACCTAAATATATATATTCAGAAATTTATTTTAACGTTTTACCATTTAGAATAAAATAGCTCACTCTTGGACTTTTCATTCCGGTAAATGTCATGAACAGCTTTATTAAAATTTACTCTCATATGACATTTTATACATCATTCGCTGATTCTGCCAAGGTCTTGTGCAAAAACATACGCATCACTCACGCTATTTATCTCTTTCTACAATACGCATTCATCAGCGAATAATCGTATTTGAGATTGAATGTCATCGATTATGTATTTCATGTACAGTAAGAGTAATAGTTCACGTAAGACCGATGCCTGTGGTACCCCAGACGGGACATTCGCTACTTGAGATCGACCCTCATTAATAACGACTAATTGTTCCCTAAACGCAAGGTACGAGTATATCAAGAAATAACCTGTTGATTACTGTTATGACCTTCCAGTTTTAAATGAGTAAAACATGTGGCACAGTGTGAAATTCTTTCTGGAAATCTAAAAAAAGAGCATGGTCTACAGAGAGACGATGATCTAAGGGTTCAGCTATGGCGTGCATAAATTCTGATATTTGTGTAATGCATGAAAGACCTTTACGAAAACCATGCGAGCTAGATTAAACAAACAATGTTGCTGCTACAGCAATACACAGAATATGCTCCAGCATTTTACAGGCAACAGAAGTCAGACACTGGTCGATAATTCGCGACATCACAGCGAGGGCCTGACTTGTAGATTGGCACAACGCTCCCAACTTTCCACTCATATGAAAGGCGAGACTGTTCAAGAGATTTATCATAAATTATCTTTAGATACGGCGCGACTGACGATGCACAGCGTTGAAAGAAGCTACTTTGCAGGTCATCAGGACCACAAGTTCCTGGTGTCAGTAATTCCGCTTAAGCATCACTTCCCGTCAACTGAAAGGCATATTGAGAACTCACCAGTCCACTTCATTTCCTTTGCCGTCCTTGCATGATATTCGCTCCTTACCGGGTTTGGGATTGGCATGTAAACCAGTCGCTGCCAGAAGCAAGACCACTGACGACAAGAGGCGCGCCATTCTAGCCAGCCTACGGCACGCAACTCGGATAAAGTGGCAGATTAGAAGAAGGTACAGACTTTTATACACTTTTCCTTTGGAACACTCGTTACGAAGTTGTGAGAATGGAAGACCTACATATCAAAAATCCACCGTTAGCGCTTCGTTTACATCTGCGCAAGTCCGTCGTCAAAAGATTACTTTGACCGCGGTACAGTCTTATTTTTTTTCCAACGCTTCATGTATTCGGTGTGACATATGTCAGGGTCGCAGAAATGTTTATGACGTTGTGTTTCTTTAGTATGATAGGTTTAATGTGTGAGCCTGTCAGCTCACTGTGGCATTGACGTTGAATATAAGAAAATGAACAAAACCGTTCAAGGGCCATAGGAGCGCAAGAAACACGATTTACTGTCGGCGCGGAAATGCGACTTTTGGTAAAGAAAATCCTTTAATGTCATTCTCCCTGCGGACTTTTCTACTTAAAACTGGCAGAGAAACCTCTGATCGATGAGCACGACGTCTGCACGTCCACATCACTCCTGCGGCGGTAGGCGAATACAAGTAAACGCAGCTCGCAGCTGCTGCTGTTCTTGTTTACCGGCTACTTGAAAGTTGTGGGTCAATATGGACACACGGGTTATGATCACGTATACAGCGGCTCTGAACAAACAATGTTCCTTTATTTCAGCTCGGGAGGGTTTCGTTGCACTTCAAATAAAACAAAATTACTGCGAAAATCAGCCATGTGAGGCGCCGCTTCTGCGAAAACAGTTTTTCTTTATTTAGTCATCTAAAACCCGAAGGGCTCGGAAGGCCATTTACAAGGAGGGTGGGGGTTGGATATGAAATAAGCAAAATGTTCACGGGGCAATTAACTATAAAAAAGACGCCCTTCACAGAAGAGCGAAGGAATCAAGAAGTGAACTATAGCCAAGACGTTAACAGCCGTATAAAAACATTTTGCTGCAAATAAAACTGCAAAAAAAACAAGAAATACTTCCTGCAAACATTTTTTCTCTCCTTTTTTTCAAATGCTGTTTTTGTTGAGAGCCACTGCGGGTCGGCGGTGCATGGCGCGCCTGGATGGTAAACGTGGGCGGGTTTTGGGTGGCCGGTATTTTGAAAATGGAGTCTGGTGGGTGGGCAGCATCTTAGCTAACGGGGTGCGGTGCGGTGGTTGGTAGATGGTACGACTGAAGGGTGGCGGCGTCACTTATGAGGCATCAGATTCAAGAGAGAAGGGCTACATAAGCAATTATTTCGAAGTGATAGCAGCTCTATTCACTTATGTCCGTATCCATACACTCCAGAATAGAAATTTGTGCGCTTATCTACCTTCGGCACCTTCCGGTAGTGTCTTCTGGGAAGCAAGTCAGAAGAGACTCACTTTTATCAAATGACATGTCATTTTGCGGATTTTCGTCAATGGCGCTTATGCTTGTCTGAATGAAGAAAGGCGTCGAAACAGGTATGAGCTCCGCATCGGCGCTTGGCGCACCTTCATCTTGCTCCCGATACTATGTAATTTTGCAAGAATTACGCACCTGTACTTTCTAAAATAGCGCCAGAAATGCATGCTTTGTGACTTTGGCTCTCCTTGCATGGCGCGTAAGGAGCCTGACAGCAAATGAGAATGATATTCAGGAAAATATATGACAATTACAGGATCGAGGTAATGTGATGATGAGCGCTAGCTGGTTTCCCCTTGTTCTCCTCTGATCAATGATGTTAATATTTACAGTCTATCTTAAATCGCAAATTTGATTAATGTGTGTTTCACGCTTGGCTTCAAGCTCGCCCGCTATGACTTGGCAATCCTAGCGGCTTTCACGGGCGGCTTTTCTTTGTCAATATAGTACTTGACGCTCTTCGTATCTTTTGAAGCGAAAGCTTCACTAAGCTACCTCGTAACGAATTCGCGATGCGTGCGTGGTTTTGACCTTCAAGTGAGCCAGAGGTCAAACCCCTTATGGCGCGGTTCGGGTGTGCACTGATATATGTGAGACAGTTGCTACGCTATTTCCTTTCCTCAGAACCGGTTCAGATGTCCACCGATATATGTGAGAACAGTTACTGCGACTAGAGTTTGCTTCGAAAGCAAAGAAAAGGCGCATAACTGGCCTCCTGGGACGGTGAATACCTCAGTCGCGGTTTAAGCTACGTGGGTGTAGTGACATGTGGCTGCATTTGTTGGCGTTCACAATGTAGCATCAGAATAGCGGCACTGAAGCTATAGACCATCGGCATTCTTTGTGTTCATTGCCGTTAGCGTTCATAACCCAATAGAGAAAACAAAGGAAGTTTCTGTTGTGCAACAGAAATTTTTGTTCCGCCACAGATATTTCTGTCGTAGCAGCAGAACATTCTATTGTGACGACAGGACAATCTTGTTACTACAGAGTAATCTGTTGGGACGACAGAACGTTCTGTTGCGACTACAGAAGACATAAGGCTAGCTACAGAGTGTTCTGTAGCGACAACAGAAGCTCTGTAGCGGCGACAGAGCACAGATCACACGCTACAGACAGTTCTGTAGCGACAGCAGAAGTTTGGGTCGCGTGACAGAAATGCCGAACTTCTGTTGCCTCAAAGCAAAACATGAGCGCAACAAATGCGACCGTGAGAGCTCCATCGCGTATATTTGTAAGTTTTCCCAGCTAAAACGAATCAATATTCAGAAAAACAAAAGCTTTCTTCTGAATTGAAATGAAGTGATGAATTTTTAGGCAATGCGTAAAGTAGCGGCAGTTATTTTTTCGTCCCTCCTACATCTTTAATAATTATTTAGCATTAACGAACAATGCAAACAAGTCATTAGAAAATGAGAAATTGATCCATCACCCCGATAATGGTGTGCCTATTTGAAGTGACGGGTAGTAAATTTTTGTTCCCTGAACATTTAGTCCTCATAAACAAAACTTTTTAAACTTGCATTTAAATGGTGAGGTGTTAACAGGAAAAGGTCGAGCGCTAAAGACATAGTCGGGCTCAGGTGCTTCTGAACAAGTAATTTTAGAATACGTCTTTTTATTTCGCGAAGATTAAAGCCCGCGAAAATTAAGAATACTGCCGTACAACATGCTCCATGTGTATGAATGCGCAGGACTCGAAGTGCTCTTTCTTGGGATTTCGTGAAACGCTACCAGCTTAGCACCTTGTCCTTTGTCCACGACAGAACTTCGCGTTGTTGCTAGTTCCGAGAGCGCCAAGGGCTGTGCGACCCGTCCTCAGCCACTGGCGTGAATATAAGCCGCACTGAAAAACAAGAAAATTTGTTCACTATATATTAGAGTAGAAGAAACGAAAAAATACTATCCAATACGTTACTTATCTTCTAAAACATTAACTTCATCTTAATTCGAAGGAACGCTTTCATTTTGAAATGGACGGCGGTGCAACAAGAATACTAACGAGAGACACCACATGCGCACTTGTTAGACTGTGAATCAAGTTAGACCTTTAAAGCTGGATAACAGTGTCTATAACTAACACCCTTACACACCTAGGAAAGGTTAACTTTAGGTAGCGAAGCCTCCTTATGTAGGGCACTTTTCTCACAAATCCATCCTTCTTTACCCGAAGCCGTGAAAGGTGTTATACGTAACTTACACCATTTGTATTTGGTGGAACCGTCATACTTCCCCTTTAACACTATTTTGAATGGTTAACTTTTATGCCGTGTCATTCCTTTAAGACTTTCTACTATAGTTTGTGTACCAAAGTGAAGCTCCTTGATATATTGCATTGTATCAGTTGACATTGTAGCCACCCACACATGTAATATGTCCTAGAGACAACAGCTCGGCTTTTCATTTGCATTCTGAATGCCCAGAACATGCGAACAGCATTCAAAAAGGTCAGGCGCATTACACTGTACGCTCCTGCAAACGTTTATTGATGTGAATCAGCAAATGCAGCTTGGTGCATTCTTACAAACCATCAGACAAAGCACTTTTACTCGATAACATAAACATCCAGAAATTGGAGTTCGAATATGCAACAAAAGGTGGAGGCTCCTGGGTCGTAGCTCCTGTCGAACTAGCAGTACGCACCCGTAAATGCATTTGCACTCTTGGAAGCATCAGCGGCATGTCTTCTTCTGTAAACAACAAAACAGAAAACAACTAAAAGTAAAACTTGCACTTTCTACAAATGATAGCTTTGGTGTCATGTAACAGTTTTCAAATTCATGGCCGTAAAAGCTGTCGCCATGGGCTTGAAAAATTTTTTACACATTTCAAAAGCCCTAAATGATTACTGGAGTTCTCCTTGACAAATTTAGGTCATTCGCCCATGCCATATTTTAAAAGCAAAATGCCACAATACTATAAAACATCGCCTTGAAAATAAAAAAAAAAACAACCTCCTGATGTGACAGACAAAAAAGAAGAATGAGAACATGACAAACGGATGTCAAACTGTTGCCTCAAGTTTATTTTTGTATTCAGTTATTTCTGGTTTACATATGTCTATTGTTGAACCTTTCTATGACTTCCCTTCCATCTTTTCTTTTGACTGTACTCTATTGATTTTTTTACCTTGATAAGCAGAGAAAGGGGCTGAGAGGGAAAGGCAGCAACCCCCGCTTGGATGGACATACTATAGTAGGATAAGACTCAAGAATGAAGGGGCAGATGCCCATCAGAGGAGACCCTGCAGCCAATGGCATAGACTGATTTTCATAAAGCCATGGTTTCCATGAAATCATAAAGCCAGCAGTGATGAATCCTCTTCCATATGCCGCACCCTACAATGTCATGCTACAATTTCTTAAGGGGTCATCTTCAAGTTCATGGGAATCAGTTGATGCCACTGGCAGAGGCGGGGGTGAACCGCTTTGAGATGATTTGCGGCTTTTTCCTTGAGTTGTATGGGGCTCTAGCGTACACTACGTTGAAATAAACAGACAGTGCTTTGTCCAAGAAATATATGTGCTTCAGTAGATGTGCTTTTACGTTACAAATTGGGAAGGAATACTTTTGCATATATACATGCTGTCGTGGTGCAGGAGCTCACCCGAACCCGGGCTCCTTCAGGTAGCGTGTCTGAGCCTTCGGGCTGAGGAAATATGGAACTTGAATTTTTGGAAAACGAAAAACAAACGTGTTTACTGGCACTTTGAAGACATTTATTGACAGAATTTAGAAACGAGCATTCAAATATTAAAGGTTCTTAGCGTTGAGCAACTCGATGAGCCTTGTTGTCGGGACCCAGAGCAATCGTTCTCACTCAGGTCGCCTGTTAAGCATCCCAAGGCTCCGCCCCTCCACCAGTTGCCGGCCAAATTAACACGTGGTACCGATTGGAAGAATGACACAGCACATAGCACGCGGAGGCACTCGTGAGAATGGGCGATTAGAATTTGGGGGTCCACTCTTACCACGCACAGTATAGCGGCACGTCTCTATTGAAAACATGTGATTCGTGCGGATGCCGCAGTAACTTCTGTGGCGGGTCCTCTTCACATGGGTCGGCTCCTGTCAGTCACGACTAATAACTGGAAGGCACCTTCCTTTCTTTCGTCCGTCGTCTTGTCCATCGTCGGTCGCACCTCGCGGCGAACCAGACAAAGGGAAGGCCATCTCCCCCCTCCTTAAGAGCGTGGGAAAGATTCCGCAGGTAGGTTCCCAGAGACATCCTTAATTCACGGGGTCAACGAGGGGTCAAACGACGCGTCCGCAGCAGGGTTGTAACAGCTTTTTCCCCAGCGAAACGAGGATCGGCGGGTAGCAGTCACCGCTGCTGCCTGAAGGGACGACTTAATTGCTTGCAGAAGAACCAAGATTTCTCCGTCGCTCGTAACATTGTCTTCTTTGACGTTGAGCAGATGCTTTGAGGCTTCGCTGTAACTTCAGCCACATGCTGAAGCCAGCACTCAGCTTCCCTCCATGAAAGCCAATTCAAAAAGGGATTACTACAATCTGGTTACTATAGCTGTTTGATAAAAGCCCACACTAAAAACTCTCAGGACCCGCATATGCTGAGAAAACCACACATGCTACTACACACATTTGCATGCATAAACGCATGAAACAAAAGCTTAAGTAGCAATTTTAGATACCTGAACAGCACCCCGGACAGCTTAGAGAGAACGCTAAGTGCGTACGCGTTTCCATTCGATTTGCCCTTCTTGTACTTTACGACGAAATTATACTGCTGCAGAATCAAGCTCCACTTCAGAAGGTGATTGTTCTTTGATGTCCAGGTTTGCAGTTAGAAAAGGGGATAGTGGTCGGTTTCTACAGTGAACTAGTGCCTCCGAGATACCATTGTAGTTTCTGGATAGCGCAAAAGAATGCAAGCGCACTCTTTTTCCGACACGCAGTACGTCATCTCTCGAGAGCGCAGTTTTCGGCTCAGGTGGAGAACGAGATGTTCGTTGCCGTCGTCATCTCTCTGGCAGAGAACGGCACCTAGTCCTCGATCACTCGCATCACACTCACTGTATCGAGAATTCTCTGTCGTAATCAGGAGCTCGCAAAATCGGGTGGCTAGTCAGTACTGCATTCAGGTTTAAGAAGGACGCTTCCTTCTTGTCGTCCCAGACTACATTTGTCGGCTCTGTCCTGCGGACAGCACCGGTCAGAGGACTTGCCAAAGCGGAATCAAAGATATACTGATTGTAATATCCCGTAAGCCCTAAGAATGCCGGAACGTCAGTCTTTGTAGACGGGGCGAAGTAGGTCATCGCAAATGTTTCACAACCGTTTAGAACCCTGTCGACTAGACGGGAAAAACAAAATGGAGCATTTTTGAGCCCGAAGCTCATGCTCATCATTATTGGGTGATAGCTTCCCGTTGGAGTAACGAAAGCTGCTTATCCACTGGCGTGCTCAGTGAGCGGTACTTGTCAGTACCATTGACTAAGGTCTAGTGTAGTTACAAGGCTGCTCGACTGACTTGTTCCACTCTCTCCTCGATATTTGGGATAGGGCACACTTGATCCTTGTTGACAGAATTTAACTTCCGGTAATCTACTACAGGCCTTGGGTCTTTACCCGGAGCTTCCACCAAGATCATAGGCGAAGCGTATTCGCTTTCGGACTGCTTGATTACTGCTAATTCCAGCATGCGTTTTACCTCCCTATCAAGGATATCTCTCTGCCTTGGAGAGAGTCGATAGCACCTTGGCCGCACTGGTCCTGAGAAGTTAGCTCAATATCATGCTCAATCATATCAGTTCTGCCTGGACTGTCTATGAAGCAGTCATCAAACTCTGCTATCAGTTCGCCGAGATCAGACAGCTGAGATTCTTTTAGTTCTCCTCTCTATTCAGTCCTCGTGAGGAGTCCCTGCGTGCTGCTTTCCTCTCCGCTTAGACAGATAAGGTTGTCTTCTATCTCCTCAGGAAGGTTCAGCGTTAAATTTATCGCGGCCTCTCTCTGCACGTAAGGCTTCATTAGGTTGAAGTCGTAAATGCGCGCTTCTTTATGTCTTACCGGGGTTTTCCCGACGTAGTTGGTGTTAGAGGGTTTGGCAGTTACTTCAGCTGGCCCTCCCCACTGTACTTCGAGCCCATTCTGCCTTGAAGCTCTCAGTAACATACATTACCTTGTCACCGATAGAAAACTTTCGTTGAAGGGCTGTCCGATCATAGTAGACCTTAGAACGAGCCTGGGCTGATTTCGTGCTGGCCTCCACGAGTTATTTATATGTAGACGGTCTAGTAGACTCAACACGAACTCCACTATTGTCGGGTCCTCTTCGCGTCCATCCGAGGCTTCGCGTACCATTCGCCGAGGTGAGCGCAATCACCTTCCGGGCACCAACTCGGCGGGGCTAAATCCAGTGGATTCATGTGGCACTGACCGCAAAGCGAACAGTGCAGCAGGTAGGCATGCGTTCCAGTCGCGCATGTTTTCGCAGCACAATCCCCCAAACACGCACTTCAGAACAGAATGGCACCTTTCTACGCTGTTTCTCTGCGGATGATGGATTGAGCTGTGCACTATCTTAATGCCGCACCGCTCTAGAACTGAGGTGGTGATGACACTAGTGAGTGCACTACCGTGATTACTTTTAATATCAGAAGAGGATTCAACTCAGGCAAACACTGATAACAGTGAATTCACAACCCTCTGTGACGTCACCACGCGCAGCACAACAGCCTCTGGAAACTTCGTGGCAGACATGATGAGGATATAACGGCACTTTGACTGTCAAGAGAAGTGGCCCAACTATATCTTTCACCAAGAGGTGAAATGGCTCAGTAATGATCGGTACTAAAACCATCGGCGCTTTCCACTTTTCTAGCGCCTTTCCGACCCGCTGACATGTGTCGCACGACCTTACAAAACGCTCCATGTCCTCAAAACATCCAGGCCAATAGCATTCCTGTAAAGCCTCTTATTTGTTTTCCTGCATCCCAGGTGGCATGACCACGAATTGCCATGGGAAGGTAGCAGTAAGTCTTGTCGGTACTTCTTCACCCTGGAGAACGGATTTTTAGAATACCTAGACTACCAAACAGGCAGGAGAATTAGATAGTCTCCGCCACATAAGGGCCTAACACAACAAGAAGCAGCTAGTTGGCGGAGGTTGCAAACGGGAACATTCTTTAACCTACATATACTTAGCAAGATGTATCCTACTCAGTATAGGAACACATGCCCGTGGTGCGGGGCAATCCCCACGCTTTACCATATAACCTGGGAGTGTAAGCGAAACTACACGCTCCACCAACACAGAACCCCGAGTGCGGAGCAGTGGGAGAGCCGGCTCACCAGCTGCGAGCTCGCCGCCCAAAGGGCAATGGTGCAGCATGCAAGCGAAGCAGCGCGACTCAGTGGAGCCCTGGACTAGCGGCCCAACCCTGCTTTGAAGGTCAAGAGTCTACAGCAATAAAGACGAAGACCGAACACTCAACACTTAATGGACCAAATAAAGTTTTTCACTCTCTCTCTTACAGCAGATTCACATATAACGCAGATCGGTATGAGAACCATTATGCTCCGCCACATATATTAAATCGATTTTTTTCTTTTA
This sequence comes from Amblyomma americanum, assembly GCF_052857255.1. Lineage (NCBI taxonomy): Eukaryota > Metazoa > Arthropoda > Arachnida > Ixodida > Ixodidae > Amblyomma > Amblyomma americanum. Next base: position 43,422,294 of record NC_135504.1, on the reverse strand, counting down.
GCGTATCCGGCGGTAACAGAACACCGCTTTTAGCGCTGAATCTGAGGAAAATTTTTTCAGAAGCAAATTTGCGCAGAATTTTTTGGCGTGTAACAAATTATTTTCAAAGCGATGGCCTTTATAATGTATTCGTGGAGCTCTAACAGAAGCATGAATTTTAACATCTACGTACGAGAGGGCGCTTCCTCACTGCGACTTGGGATTGCATCTTCTATCTACAGGTGGCTAGGGTGCATTAAAACGTGTCGCGATCCCAGTCGTCCCGGCGCTCGCCGTCTACAACCCACGAGGAAAAGTTTCTCTTCCCATCAGACTTTCAGCCATTGCACCTGCGCTTCAGCCGAGCGACACAACTGCGAGATGGTAAGACCATCGGAACGCTGGTTACCTCCCTAAGAAACGTTTGTTTACGGTTCTGATTCCGACAAGCAGAGGTTGTGTACCTCGACTGCCAGTGCTGGTGCGCAAAGTCGTAGATAATTCTACCGAAGTAAAATAAGTGAACACTAAATTCGGCGTTTTGAGCGTGCTCGCGCCGCTTGAGCAGTGTCTAGTGAGGCTGGAATTAGTATATCCTGATGAAGAAAGCAATTTACTTTCAGGAGCAGTAATATGAAAATTGCCACGGTCTAGGACATTGTACAGAAGCACTCTGATGTCGCAACATGGAATAATTTAACACATTAATGACGAATAAAGGACTTCTGAGCAAGCAGTTCAGTGGCAACATTCAGGAGGAGAGGTTTGACCTTTATTAGGGCAGCCGCCCAGACGTGGCGCCTGGGTAGACGTTGCCGCTCCTACACGCAAGCACATGTGTGGTCCCTGTAAATGGAGTCCTGCAAAAACACGCGAAAGAATTTTGCTGTGATTTTTGCTCATGAAGAATTTGACTTCTTCCAGGGCTGGCTCATCCTACTGAAAGAGCAGACGGTATTGTCTGTAAGCAAATATGAGCAGAATGCGACATCGTTAGAAACGGCAGTGTCTTCGAGTAGCAGACAATGATTATGCCCGATCTTTTGGCTAAAAGCGAAAAAAAAGAGCGTATTTAATGTCTGCGAGAAGGGTAGCTTTTTTTTTTCAAAACATACCCTTTTGAAGGTGACAAGTGGCACGGCGCCGACCTCTCCAAGGAATGTCTAATAGGGCATCTTTGGTGCAAAATGAATCGCACTGAAACATGAACATCCTTGTTCATAGGCACGATTTAGTACCGCTTGCTTTACGACATATACAGCACATATCGTTTAGGTCTGAGACTTTAAGTGAGTCTTGCTGGTTTTTTTTATTTAAATTCTACTGAAGAGTAGTGTTGTGATACATGCGGAATCTCGACGAAATGAATAGCAATAACTTCTTACGTATTGACCAGATTCGACGCCTGCACAAAGGCTGAGGAATCACTGCACCTCTATCGAAGCTAAAGTTTTCAGGGATCTCCTTCATACTGAGAGCAATGTTAGTTAGCATGTTGCTGTGTTTATTGTGCACTCTGCATATCCTTTGTGTCTACTGTACGTTTTCCGGTATCAGCCTAAGAACCAGAGGTGGTATCGCATTATTCTCTTCCCCTTCAATCTGTAGGATATTGCAATTATTAATTGAATCCTGAATCTCGAGTAAGGCAACTGCGCTAAATCACCGTTTCTGCTATTGCTTCTGTTTCCAATGCTACTTTTGCGAACTGCAAGTTTCGTTGTTTCGAGTATTTTATTATTGATAATGGAATACACATTTCGCATTCCTGCATTACGTAATAAGCGGGCATCTTTTATTAGTTCGATTTGTTTGAAAGTATTTGCATGAAAGATGCGCAGTAGTGTCTTCGGCTTTCACTTATACACTACTTCTATTACCTCGCCTAGCAACGGTTGAAAACTATGGCTTCGACAGACAGCACTGTTTTCTCGTGCCCTGAAAGAATTGTCTCTGCTTCAGAGGTTGCTTGCCATAATGTCAGCGAACGCTAGCGCTATAAGGGCAGGTCAACAAGCTGGGAATGGCCTCTGGGTAAATGTCATTTTGTTTCTACGTGCAGCAAAAGCTGACATGGTGCTGGAAATATCCTAACAAATTTAACTTGCTGCTCTTAAACGGCTTTAGATGCCACTTCATACTATCATTCTGATAAAAGCCAAGGTTTTGCATACTGGTTGGAATATTTCGAGCACATAAATTGGTTCAAGCGATAGCGCGTACATGGCAGTTTTCAGTACTGTATATGAAAAAAACCAAGGGAATGTTGACATGTGCAGAGTACACAATACGAAAAACAAAGTCGCCCCTTTGATGTGTACAACGACATAGTTGGAACGTGGGAAAATGAAATGTAATAGGCAGTAGCGCAGGCCTAAATAGAAACTAAGTTTTTGTTGGTTTACAGTGGCCACATTGGTCGAAGGCAGGAAATATTTTAAATCACCGAGTGAGTCACATGTCCTTTCTGCACACTTTTGGTCTTTGTCCTTCCTTTATGTACCAGTGGCGCAAAAAAAGAGCAGCAGGACCTTTCGGTTCGTTTGCCCAGAACGACGATTTTGGAAAAAATGGTGCCGTCTAGAACCACAGTGTGAAATAGTAAGCGCGTAACTAAGTACAAGGCACGGACATATCAGGCCCCACATGATTTTAAACACCTCTTTAACGAAGCTGTGATAGTATAACCGGTAATAGAGTAGCTCGTGGCATTATCCTATGCGCCAGCACACGTCTGTAACAAAGAGAAAAAACGAAACTTTACCAGTGGTTCCGGTGCTGTGTGCACAATATTTATTCGAGCAATTTTTTATGGCCAGACACGACACCACATTGCCCATGCCAAGTTCAATGTTCACCATTAGTCCGCGAATGCCACGCAGACCACCAACAGAAGCAGTATACGCAACAACATAAACGGTATTCGGGGGCTATTTTCTCACACTTTTGAGTGGTGGCAAATGCTCTTGCTTCGGTGGATAACGGTCCCGTTTGAAGCAGAGGTGTGCTGCCTAGCCTTCGCGCGCGGCATCTGAACTCTTAAGACACTGTTAAAACGTGTACTAGCTCGCTTTTAGATTGTACTTATCCAAGACATTCGACTGATGCCGCTACAAAGGCGACATGTCCATTTTTAAAATCAGTGTGTCGTAAACGAAGCTCGAATAGTCACACATATTGACAGGAATCTTTCGTTACAATTTCCCGCTTTTACTGTTCCACCGACACACCGTGGCTCCTTCGGTGGCACAGGCACCGCTGAGACGAGTCCACCGCCTCCTTCGCAGTGACTGTTGCTGTCGCTTGGCATATCTACAGTCAAAATGTGCGCACCTCCTTCCGCAGGTGTTGACCAATACGCGCTGTTTAAGAAAGCTACGTCATCAGCTACCGCGGCCTTCGAAGGAACGGACACGCTTCCGTCGAAGCGGCTGCGCGAACACATGACCGTCCCCTGTATCGCAGCGCTATCTTCGCGGTGATTTTCGCGGCGGTGCATGCCAAGCCGTCATGCCTTGTCTTCCTACATTGCGTCCCCTGAGCCGACAGCAACCCCTGATCTGAGCAGGTGTGCGATGACTGGTATCGTTGAAGCGTCAACCAGGGAAGGTTGCTTCTAACCGATTTTGCTGTATAAAAGCAACATAACTCGCCACATAAAGTCATAGACACGGACCCATGAGTTACCTTTTGTCGAGCTATTTTTCGTGACAGGCACCACGGTATGCCTGAGCTCATCTGCTGATTATGTGCACGCAGACACATATATTCAAAAATCGGCCAAGGATTTCGTATCGCTGGCAGTCTGCTATAGTAAAGTCATTATGGGGTACATGTGCTGGTACGCCCCATATTACCAAATGCGGTGGCTGGATTTCATTGGGGGGGCTAATTGCAAAATATATGCACAAGAATTTAGCGTTCTGTGAAACTAAAAAGAATCTATTAAGCCTATCCACGTAAACATTTGTTTGAAACGTACATAATACTCGCTCTGCACAGGATCTAGGGTGTAAGTGAAATCAATGAAGCGGATTTGATTAAAAAAAGGAGGTGCATTCTGTTTCAGCACACCTTCCATTTCTCTGAAGATAAAAAAAATATCAGTTCTAAGTGCGGCCACCTATGTCACATTTTCAGTCGTATGAGGTCACGAAGGAAGGTGTGCATCATGTATTTGTGTCAATAAAATATTAGTTGGAAGTGAGCGCTTGTGTTGTCTGCGTTCTTCCTTCTCCTAGTTCGTACATGCTGGTTAATGCTCTTCAATGCAACACCAACTCGCACATCAGCCTGTTCTTTCTATCCACGAGGTTGATATAGTATAAACGTGCCCTCATCATTGACTCGATAAACGCCCTGTCCGAATAACGATACTCAAAACCAGCATCTCTACGCGTGCTTTACGGCACAGTGAGAAGGATTTATAAATAATCGAAGAAATGTGCACACATATGAAATATGTTTGCGTATTTATACACTCTAAACGGGGTCGGATGTCCCGGGTGAATACCAGAAGGCCGCGGCAGGCAGCGACCAAGGCGGCGTCAGCGCGACGCCCAGGTAGTCCAAAAAGACGATTCCGCAGGCAGGTCTAACGCATTGGACAAAGCCGTATTTCTGCTCTTCGCCAGTCGCCTGCACTGGGCTCGCGCTGGCCTGCTTTATTACACTCACCCTCCGACAAAGAAGGAGCCATCCTGGCGACTACTCGAGTATGCAGTCTGGGGTCGTAGTAAGAATTTAAGCGGTTGGTGTGGACAATTTCACGCGCACGACGATGCTGATCTGATAAGGCGGCGAGCGGCTCGTTGAGGTAGTTGACCGGCGAAGTTTGCTCAATGACGCTGTAGGGACCGTTACTGCGGGATACAAGTTTCGTACTGAGGGCGGGGGTGGAGGAAGAGACCCAGAGCCAGACAAGCGAGTCTGGAGCATAGAAGGGCGCCGTAGTGAAGCCGTCTCAGCAAAGTTGCTGGCGTTCCTGGGTTTCGGCGGTCAAATCGCGGGAAAGTTGGCGGCACTCTTCAGCGTACTGGGCGGCCTCAGAATGTGGTAAGGACTTGGAAGCATCAGGGCGGTAGAGGAGGAAAAAGGGCGAGAACCCCGTGGTATCTTGCAGAGCGGTATTGTACGCGTATGTAGCAAAAATCCCAATTAGAACGCTCAACAAAGCCTTTGGTTTGGGAATGGTAAGCAGAGGTAGAGCGATGAATATTTTGACATTCCTTCCTTGAGGACTGTCTCGACGACTTCCGAAGGAAAGACGCGGCCGTGATCACTAAGCAGTTCTTTGGATGCGCCATGCCGAAGGATGAGGTGATGAAGGATGAAAGGTGCAACATCACTCGCGGAAGCAGATGCCTATGGCGCTGTTTCCGCATAACGGGCGAGGTGGTCGATGGCGACAATGGCATAACGATGGCCGACCGGAGTCGGTGGAAGGGGATCGTAAAGATCAGTCCCAGCGCTGTCGAATGGGTGGGCAGGACAATTCAGTGGCTGTAGGGGTGAGGTGGGAAGGCGAGGCGGTGTCTTTCGGCGTTGGTAAACTTGCCAAGAGCGCACATATTGTCGCACAAAGCGGTGAATGCCTCACCAGCAGTACTACAGACGAAAGCGTGCATAGGTTTGCAATACAGCGGCATGTGCACACTGAGGATCGGCGTGGAAAGCGTCGCAGATGTCAGAGCGCAGGGGCCGGAAAATAACCAGAAGGCATTTGCGCCCCTCAGAGAAGTAGTTACGGCGGTAGAGCAGATAATTGCGAACGGCGAAGTGGCGAGCTGGAGGTTCAAGAGTTCGAGAAGCAGAAAGGTGGCAAGTAGACAGAAAAGCTATTCAAAATTCATTCCTTTGTTACGGGCGTTTGTGTCGAGTCAGTGAACAACGTTGATATAGAAACTGTGACTCATCTTTGTAAACGCAGCTGGATGTTCCCACAACTCGCTGTTTTTTATCGAACGTACGGCAACAGATACGTAGACGAGCTATTTTCTCCGAACAAAACTTCTACTGGGCGCCTTTTGGGAACAGGTAACATCGGCCTTCAAAAAGAAATTCAGGCATGTTCGCGAAGAACTGAGTGTTTGTGCGTGGGGCAGAGATGGACATATTGCATTTGGAAATGACGGGTTTTTCCATCTCTCCTGAACTAACCCCATTTCAAGAGCTCGTAGAGAAGCCCACGCATTTCATTGAGGCTAACTTCTCTGTCTACTCACTATTCCAAGCTCACTTGGACAACACAACTTTACCCGCCTTTCTATTTATGCGGGCAAACATTACGCTGTATACTATATGCTCAAGTATATGGCGTGCGGTAGGGTGCATTTTACTGTTAGGAAAAAATGGAGTTCATTTCTGCAGAAAGAGGAAGACACAATGCATGTTCCAGTTCATGTCAATGTGCGCTGATCTCGACATTTTTTGCGCCTTCCAGGGCATTGCAACTCTCCCCCCCCTATTTTTAGATTTGAAAGAAACAGGGGAGGTACTTTGTACATCAGAGCGTTTTCTATCACCCTGCCTTGTGTGAGTTTGAATTTAAGTTTCCCAGGTTGCTAGAAAGATACCTGACATTGCATGCTTATTCCATGTTTTCCGGGAAATCGTAACGGCATGTGCGGATCAGCTAATAATGTTTGAGGATCAAAGTGAGGGCCGCGGATGTGGTGCTTAGTGGTAAACCTGAATAATTGACTCTGGAATGCTTTTAACAACACTTCGAAATTCTGGGCATTGTTTCTAATCCCAAGAGATTCTTCTGTACCACACCTCTCCTCTCCAAAGTGTATACTACCTCACCTGCACCCCGGCACGCTACACACTTGTGTTTTCCAGTGTTGTAATTTCTGCGGTAAAGCACGAATGAAACCTGCCCATTGTTACACGCATTTAGGGCTCTATTGCACTGACACAAAGCTGGAAATGTAAGTTCGTGGCTAATAGAAAGAAACAACTCACTCCTCAATATCCCTACGCCACTTCCGTAGATATCAAGGTGACGAGAGCGGCGGCTCTCGAAATGGCTATAGTTCCTACAATACTGCCAAGTGTTAGGAATGGTAGAGAGTGGTACAGTTTGCAATAAAATCCCACTGATGGCGGCAGAGGGCGCTGTTTTTCGGGAGGGTGCTGCCGCAGAAGACGGCACGGTTTTCTCGCTTCGAAAAGAAGCAACCTGGTCATGTGCATGCGTGTTTATCCAGCTCGTGCGCGTATTTTTTGATGACCGAGGTGCAGCGATTGTTGTCCTGTTTGGATTCTTGCGCATGCAGGTAATCGCGTCCGCTACTCTCAGAAGTTCCTCCCAGTAGTTGCCCCGCCGCGGTGGCTCAGTGGTTAGGGCGCTCGACTACTGATCCGAAGTTCCCGGGTTCGAACCGGACCGCGGCGGCTGCGTTTTTATGGAGGCAAAACGCTAAGGCGCCCGTGTGCTGTGCGATGTCAGTGCACGTTAAAGATCCACAGGTGGTCGAAATTATTCCGGAGCCCTCCACTACGGCACCTCCTTCTTCCTTTCTTCTTTCACTCCCTCCTTTATTCCTTCCCTTACCGCGTGGTTCAGGTGTCTAACGATATATGAGACAGATACTGCGCCATTTCCTTTCCCCCCAAACCAATTATTAATATTATTACTCCCAGTAGTTCGGTGGTAATGGCATCGAACTTTGTGTGGGTGCTTTGTGCGCGCGTGTATTCGAGCTACGTGTTTTCACCGTGTAGCAAAATCATGGACGCAGCTCCCGATTGTTCTTTTCTTGTGCCCGTCACTAAGCGAGCTAAGGATATCCGCACAAAAAGATGTCAAAACCAAAGCGACCGTGCAAAGAGAAGACTTGCTTTGTGCCGCTGTGTAAAAGTAAACGTATACCGCTGGAACGACGAGCATTTTCTCCATGTTTACTGCACCATCTGCTGCTACGCGGCTTTCAGAATGGGAACGAAACTTCAAAAGAGAAGATAGAAGACTGGCACCAGTTGTTGTGGTATAGAAGAAACACTTTAAGAGTATTACTATGAAGCGCATGTTCAGTATCACCGTAAACTGCTTAACCAGCGAGCTTCCCTCGATAAGCCACTTCTGAAACCCGACACTATGCCTACTTGCGTACCATGCATACGACACTATGTCTACGATACGCAATTTCGTGAGCAGAAAAGTTCATTTTTCACGCAAAGTTTCACATTTGTCATCTTAGTAGCTAGAAGTGCGTGTATGAAGGAGATATTTTTCAGCAACCTCTTTTGGCGTACCGCTTCCATGATCCTGGTTGTGTTAGGAATCAGTTGAAAATGTTAAGAGCACTTGGAAGCGTGACAGGAAACGGCAACTGCGGTTGATCGTATCCAGTCGCTCTGCCTTGGACGGTTTTTTGACGCTTGAGTAAAGATGACAGCTCTGCAATATAAATAACACACGAATATAAAATGCATCATGACTTTATTTATGCATTGATTATCTTCAATTTTAGGACAATTTACGAAAGTGCAAACACTGAAACAGTACAAGTCCCAAGAGCACTGCCCTCGTACCTGTAAAATTTTGAGCACTGAAGCTTATTTCTTCGAGAACGATAAAAAATACAGAGATGCACAGAACAAGGCACTGACGCACGATGCTCATAACAACTCTGGTCACGAAAACGAAGGACACTTTTTTATGCAGCCTTGACGTTGAAACGTCGTCTAGTTATTCAGTGGTGTAGGTGAATGCCTTGTGAAAATTTTGTTAAAAATAACTAGAGCTCCTGTCATGGCATGAGTGACTTCAGCGTTCTAAAGCAACAAAGTGGCCGAAAAGTCGCGTTGTCGTTGAGCATGCGAGATAAATTACGCAGATTGGAGTTATTAACGCACGCCCAAATTTCATCCCAGATGAGAGTTTCCACTTCCCCTCCACCGTATTTCTGCCGCCTCTAACGGGATTCAAACAACTGATAGTCCACAATTTCGTGCTTACCAGCCGAACGTTTGAACCACGAATCCACCGCACTGCTTTGCAGTCTCCGGGTGTAGACGTAAAGCCCCCTCTGAACTCCGCTCGCGCTGCTATATGATTCAACCTGTTTTCTTAATATTATGCGGGGCGTATAAAACAAGTCAATGGTATCAGCGTAATAAAGTTGCGAGTCACTGATGAAAAACTTGAAGGCTGCTCAATTATCATTAACCCCTAAAACTGCGATAGCATTGTGTTTTTTAACTGAATTCAACCGCTTTTAATATCCTCAGTTTTTTGTGACTTGCTCCATAGCGTTTCTACGCATGCGAAGGGGAATTATGAAGACGACGACATTCCAAGCCCAGCGCGAAACAGTAGCAGTTAAGCACACGGGATGTTAAGCGGCGCCGACGTCACTGACAGATTGCCTGGCGGTTCTTGTGCACATATTGTACGATTTTGTTGCCTATAAATAAAAGAATGGCTGGAGGTTTAACGTTGTTTGCTACGTAATATTGAGCGAAAGCAGTTTTTACCGGTGAGCCCCATCACCACGTAACTAATTGAGCGATTGAGCTGTCCACTGACCCAGGCAGCCAATTATGTGCGTCTTATGCAATGTGCGCCAGCGGTCTATGCTTACTGCCGCGTTTCTGCGACAGTGTTGATAACGCCAACGCGTATTCCTGTAGAGCCGTGCTTCTGCCAAACGTTGTCCACACCAACACACGTACCTGTGCTGTTGTACAACACCGCAGGGAACAAAACGCGACAGCAAAGATGAGGAATCCAGATTCGCCAGTAGGCACTGACAGAAAATGAACGGTATTAATAAGAGTTAACCGTGTGAATTCGTACATTCGCGAGAATGCCACCTCAGGGCTCAATCGAACAGAGCAGGCATGTCGCACGAGATCAGACCTAAGGTGCACTGTAGCAAAATCTGCCGTCGTACCGAAATGTCAAGAACAGCGTTGATCCGAGGTACTGCGATGTGTACTGGTGAACCGACGCTAATCGCTGATACGCAGCGAACTGGGCAGCCAAAGCTACCTTCTGACAACGACCTGTTGATTGCCGCTGACATTGTTGTAGGTTCATTTTGGTCTGCCAAGGATATTCGTGGTGCACTGGGGCTCAGTATCTCGCGCGAGACTATCAAAAGCATCTTCATCAGCTCTTCGGTATTTTTTTTCTGTGCGCAGCCGGAACGCTTGCTTTGCACGTGGAGGCCTTCCGACACCTGAATTCAATTAGTTGCCGCGATATGGCGCCAGCCGGGTGGACTGACTCTAGGATTCGCTGATTTTAGCGATCTCTCAAGGTGCACGCAACCACTTGCAGCTGCTGCATCTCGTTCGTGTTCCTTCGTAGGGCTACACCAAGCAAGTGCTTCCGCCTACAACGATGGAGCTGGTGGGAATGCAAGCCGATGGGGGAGAGAAGGAAAGAATAATACGAGAGAGCGTTGAGTCTTCTTCCATGTATATTTAGCTAGAAATGAACACAAAAACGAGGCGATCGCATGGTGAACGACGCAGGATGGAAGGCCTGCACTAGCGCACAGAAAGTAGCGGTGTAACCTGTGATAAGCCTAGACTGCCCCAATGCAGGAATGCATGCGTGCTGACCTGTGTTTCGTTGCCATAAAGAAAGGATGTTTTTTTTTAAGAAAAAGCAGTTTTAGTTGTGTACGTTTTACTTTCCTTTAGTCTTTTGGGTTTTACGTCCCAAAGCGACTTAAGCTATTAGGGACGCCATGGTGGGTGGCTCCGGAAATTTCTACCACCTGAGGTTCTTTAACGTGCACTGACAACGCGCATCACTCTTGCCTCTAGCATTTTGGCTCCATCGAAAATTTGACCGCCGGAGGCGTGTTCGAACCCCTGTTTTTCGGTGCAGCATCCGTGTGCCATAATTCCTGAGCCGCCGAGGCGGCTATCCTTGTGCATATATTTTCTGCTGTCGCTCAGGATCACGAGTAACGGCAAGCAATAGCGGAGGTCGGGTACGTAATTGATGCTGGTCTTCTCTTGTGAAAGATCTTCTCTGGTTAAAGATGCGGTGACCGCGCTGTTGGCAACCTTAACTATTTAAAGGTCGCGCTTGTGGCTTCCGAAGTTCATCGCCCTCTCGGCGATGGGCAGTGGCACTTGTGGAAGGTTCCACCGTTGTCGACGCCATTGGATCACTTGATAGCAGCACTCTTAGGAAATTAAAGGTTCGGAGGCACGTCAAAATGACCGGTCCTCGGTACTGGTTGGCAGTAATAAGAAAGGAAAGCAGAGGAACATCTTTGTAACAGCTGCTCATTTCCAGCCCCGCTCACTGCACCCGCAATTGTAAAGCAATCGCTCTTTTGATACGCACGAAACAATGCCAAAGGTATCGCTTATGGGAAGCAGCTTGTTTTCATATACGCGTGCTGCAAACGAAGCGGATCTATAATTATGTCTGATGGAACCCAGCAACCATGTCCACTAAACGTAGTACTGAAGCATAAATACTCTCGTATGCCATCTCTGCGTGAATTGGCAGCGCGAAGGAGCGGGCTTTTCCACAGAGAGGAGCATTTACAGTCCATCTTTGGCGTTTAAAGTTCCAGTAGGCTGACGAATGGAGACCAGTCTCGCAGAAGATGCAGACAAAGAGAGGCGCAAATAGAGCTGGTAAATGAGCTCCCATGTTAAAACCACACCTCACAAGGAAGCAGAGGGGCTCTACTTCGTATGTGCTTGCTAGCAATTGATTGTAACAAAGTGAGGACAAGTTGTATTCATTAATGACTGAACGTTCAACATTCGCTTACACTATGCTCAGCTGTACGCATACGCTGAAATGCAGTTATGAAAACTATTATTACATTTAATCTAGTGCGTTGATAAAATCCATTTTACCTGCCAGTATTCCAAAAATGCTGATGTGCGAAACATCGTACTGTCAGAGCAGCACAGACTCTCTAATTCTAAAATTCCTGTTTGACTTTGAATTTAACTTCATTATTGAATACTAAATCATTGGGTCTCGCGTGTCGCAAATAAGCGTGCGCAGACTATCAATGGCTTTTTGTGCTCTTCGGAGTCAGATTTATTCTTTACTGCAAGGAAATCTGGACTGAGGCCACTACTCGTTCTTGCAGCTGTGAACCGGACACATTTTAATGTTCCTCAGAATACCTTGTTTCTGTTACCTTCCTGGGTGCCTGCCACACTGCACCAACACCGTGCTCAACTATGGTGAGTGTTCAGCAAATGTTTACAGCGTTATCATATGTAGCAGGGCTCGTTTCCCGTCGTACGAGATACTCTAGCTGAAATCTTCACCGATTATTTCATCCCATACGTACTGGACGAGTCGTTACCGGATGGTGCTATCTCCTTCAGCATGACCGAAACTCCATGCTAGAAGCACACGCCGTTAGTGACATTCAGCAACACACGTTGTTGGGCTAGTTGGTGCAATCAGAAAATAAACCAGCCGACTTCTATAACTTATGTATGAATTGTCGAGAAAGCATTTATTTCCGTGGATGTGCATAAGGATTGCGATGCATTTGTTCAGGGATATGAACCTTTTCGCTGCCGAAGCTCAGACGACAGTCATTCTCACGTTTTAGCTCGTATACTTTGTTTGTCCTTTCTTGTATAAATTACGCCTGTTTTGTCCTCCTCACTATGATTTGTTCTTGTTTGTGTGGCAAATGTGTAAAAGCTGCGCACTGTTAAAGCTCATTTTACTTAGCGTTTTATGCTATGGAGATCCATGGCGAATGGCCTTGCGTCATTTCATCGTGCAGGTGTGTTAAGAGCACTTCCACGCGGGCGACTTCATTACGACGTTGTCTCACTAAAATGAACTCACAGGGAAAACAATAGAGGTGAAGCGTGATAGACAACATTTGAAGAATGATGCTGTGCCTTCTGCGTTTCTGAACTGTCTAAAATACTTGTCCTCAACGCCAGGATGGAGTGAATCGCCAGAGACAAAAAAAGCAAGAAGATAAAACGCTGCTTTGCAGGAGGCTATGAGAAAGTCACTTGTGTCTAGTGAACTTGAACAGAAAAAAAATTCATCTTACGAGGACTTAAAATCGAAACTGTCTGGGATTTTCAACACAAAATTCTGGACCGTTTCTGTCGGTGAGCAATGCGTTAGGTTCCTTTTCATCGAGAATGATCCTTCACCTAATGCGAAATGTGCCTTGTTAGTCCTCCCTGATTTGTCACTTTCTGTTTTCCTGAATGGAGTGAAGCTTCAGTCGCTTCCTTCGGGCAGCACTCTGTTAATTCAAGTGATTGACACCTCCAGCCTATCCTTGCGGCTAGAGGAACTCGAGAAAGGCTTGTGTAATATACCTCGGGTGACGAAAGAGTCGAAGCATACCGAAGTATTGCAGTTTGTCCGTTCACTGCTTGTAGACCTCATTGAGAATAGTGATACGCTAAAAGAACATTCTGTTTTGCTGAAATCTCTGGTTGAGCAGACAGATCTCCTCGCGAAACAGCCTGTGTATAGCGCAGAGCTGCTGGTATTCACAAGTATTTTGAATTCTATTTCCCCTCACGCATATCACTTCACAACATCTGCATCAAGAATCATTCTGCTCCATCCTTCTACACTGCGCCGTGTTTGCTCGAATTACAAAGCTGACCCTCTTCAGGAGCAAAATCAACCGCACTGTCTCTCCTACATCCGTGAACGAGTGAAATCAATCAAAGACAACGAGAAGACAGTGACGCTGATGATCGACGAGATCCACAAAAAACCATACTAAGACTAAAAAGAGGGCACATTAGTAGGATAATCGGTACATTCCACGGAACCGGCGACAACATCCCATCTGTTCATGGTACAATCACTCCATCCTGCAAGCAAGGACGTCATTCACATATTACCTGTGAGCAAACTTAGCGCAGAAATTTTTCACGATCATGCCATGAACATAATCATTAATGTTGAGAAAATGGGGCTTAAAATTATCGCTGTGATAAAAGACAACAATGCTCTGAACCGCAAGATGATGTCGTTATTTGCTGCAAGTCCTCAAGTGAACATTGTGCATCCCCATCCAGCCGATAACGCTCGTTCTCTTTTATACGTGGTCTATCGTGTGCATCTCTTGATGTGCGTCAGGAACAATTGGATTAACCAGAAAAACCCTGGAACGTGCCTCTATTTCCCTGAAATGGACTTGAGTGGAACAATTTCTGACGGGCCTGCTCGTATGAAAGCTGCTTCTTTCGAACCTGTGCGGCAGCTTTATTCTTCAGAGAAGACGTCGCTTGCGAAGACTGCTTACAGACTGAACGCAAAATCCGTGAATCCAACTTCAATGGAAAGGCGAAATTTAAAGCTTGTTCTCGTTTTCATTGATCAGTTTGTGTCAAATGCCCTCACAACACATTGTTCCGCGTTCAGGATTCCTCAAGCTGAGTCGACCGCTCTTTTCATTGACATTATCCTCACATGCTGCAAATAGTCAATATTAAGACCCCTTGCAAAGGCCACATGCTACGGTACAGCTTGCAAGACCTTGTAAGGTCTGTTGATGACACTCAGTTAGTTTTCCTGAGTGCCATTGTCGGCTGGTTGGACGTTTGGGCGAGAATCGACATCACCATTGGCTCGCTGATGAAAGAGACACACAGTGCTTTGCGACTGACATGCTATTCTCTGGCAGAACTCTCGCGCTTCTGCTTAGAAGGACTTATGTTCTTAGAAGGACTGTTTAGAAGGACTTAAGTGAAGGAAGTATGTTCTGCTGGGCAAATTTCAGACGGACGCGCTAGAAGACCGGTTCGGCCGTTGCCGCCAGCTGGCAGGATCACAGTACCACATTTCCGTGCGTCAGCCCTACGAACGTGAGAAGAAGCTACGTCTTCAAAAACTTTTGACATTTCCACGCGAGGAAACATAGTGTGCAGACGTAAGTGAAGATCTTGTGGCATGCAATTTTTCTGTGGCTGTCAACGTCGACGATATCACACGCACCCACTCTGACATGGATGCTATTGTTTACATTGCAGGATACACTGCTCATGCTGCTTTAAAGAGGCTTTCATGTTCTGCTTCGTTCAGCCCATTGGTCGTCGAAAATCGAGAGATCGAAGCGGAAAACACTGCCATGATAGCTAACCCAGTCATGAGGAGGGCTCAAGTTTCCCCAGCCGTGCACAGTTCAAATGGTACTGATAACAAAACTAGTTGCAGAGAAATTGTCTTTCGGAACAAACGCGGAGGATTTTCTCTCCTGTAGTAATCAACGCGGTGTCATGATTTCACAGACGATTTGCCTCCTGGAAGAAAATCATATTGAGACGTGGGAAAACGGCCACACTGCACAAACTCTCCTGCGCTCGGTAGTTCGGGTTGCAACCAACGTTGTTTTAAACAACTTTTTCAAGCCGAGAAATGACGCCATACAATACAATGCGCAGCAGAAGGCCGTAGCCCGGAAAGCAGCAATGCTTAAGAAGAAGTAAGTGTAATTCCCTAAGCGATAAAAATGCTTTGCGAACACTTCTTTGCTGGTGTCTCGTCGTTCGTTATTGTAACGGTCAGCCTAGCTGTACAAATACTTCACTTATGCAGGCAAATGCTAACACACGAGGAAGGACTTAACAGCTCTACATAGTTGTGAGTGTCATTATACCTGTGTGTGAAAGTATTAAGCGAAACACAGTACATAATAAAGCTACCACAATGCGCAGAAGACGGTGTTTTTTTCACCTGTCAGTAACTTCTAGTTTAAGAACTAGATATACGCATGTGCAGTCTGTGCAGTATATATATATATATCAGGACACCTTATTGTCAAGAAAGTTCGCGCTTATAGAGCTGCTAATCCTGCATATATATATATATATATATATATATATATATATATATATATATATATATATATATATATATATATATATATATATATATATATATATATATATATATATATATATATAAAGCAGATAAAATGATGGCCTAAGGCGTGCGCAAACTCGCGCATTTCTTTTCTGCAGCAACGACAAAAATAAAAATGAAAGAATCACTTGTAAGACTGCTACGTGCTGCAGTACCCGAATAGTGCAGACGGGCGCGGCGCGCTCACATCGCGGAGCGCAGCGCCGGCACGGTTACTTGGCTTGACGTCATGCGACATGTGGAGAGGCCTTAAGTATTGAGAGGGTGTTCAGACTTCCGCCATCTGGAGCCTCTTCGGCACGAAGAGTCAAGGAGGAATCAGCGGCGAAGTGAGCTTAACTAGACACACGTGCAGTGTGCATGAACACACGCACACATAAAAAAAAGAAAAAAAGGCAGCAACACACCCGAGTTTGAGAAGGCGTCTTGTGGGGGGTTAATATGAATGGCGGGAGTAGGCGGGAGCGTTTAAACGAGGGTTCTTCAATTGCTCCGCGCTCGGCAAGGCGTTCGAACTTGAAAGATGGGGGTGAAGTGGAGAATGAAGAGATTTGTGTAAGCGGATAGGCGAAGCTTGAAAAAGATGCCGCTAGCGAAAAACGACCAAGTTATGTCAAGCCGGCACCCGTAAGGTCAGCAATGGCTCTGCGAGAGGCGGATGGAGGACAATACACCAGTACTTTCATTAATGCCATGCGGAATTGTTCCAAATTTGTAAATGAAGTTCAAATCGCGTTGCTCTCTCTCGCGATTGATTAGAGAAGCAGAGGACAAAACAACGACATGCCCTCTGTGGAAACCGAAACTACGTCCTCCGAATTACGCGTCCGGTGCTCTACCTACTGCGCTACGGCGACGTCTTTCAAATCCTTTGCTTACAGCGGTTTTTATGTGCGCGTGTCACCAAACCTTGAGGGTGTTCACTAGTGTCACCCTCGTCTCTTTATGCTTCTTGCATTCTGTCGCTCTTGGCTTCTCTCATATGTATAACCGGCCCCTTGTTTCTCTTGCCTTCTCTGTCTAATTACTTAACGAGGGCTTCGGTTCAAGCTGTCTTGAGGGACCAAGCTGGGGCCTTGGTGGCGTTCCGCAAGAAGAAGCACTGCAGAAAAGAGCATTCGCTTTGAAGCGGGCAGCATTGCTGACCTTCTCGATAGCCAACGTACCAAACATTCCCCTTTTCATTCTTGTTGTAATCGGTCAAGGCACTGCAGCTGTAGCAGAGATGTCAAAGCATTTGAACACAGTGACGTTCACAATGAACTTTATTTGAATTTAGATTTTTTTTTTATATAGTGACCGTGCTGCTTGGCAAGAATCCTGTATATCTAAAAAACCCACACATATGTACTATCAGCAAGAAATGAAACGCGAACAAGAGTATTGAACCATGGAGCTCTAGGCCGGGGCAAGCTCAATACTAGCTCCCAATACTTTAATTTTGAAGCTGCGAAGACTTTACCTCACACGTTTCATTCAAACTCGCTTGTATTTTCAATCCAGGGGGTTATATGTTGGTGTTTTTTTGTTGCCACCCGAGTTTTCATGTTCGCGCTTCATTCGTTGCTCATAGTAATAATATTATTAATTGATTTTTTGGGAAAAGGAAATGGCGCAGTTCTGTCTCATATATCTTTGCACAGCTGAACAGCGCTGTAAGGGAACGAATAAAGGAAGGAGTGAAAGAAGAAAGAGGTGCCGTAGTGGAGGGCTCCGGAATAATTTGGACTACCTGGGGATCTGTAACGTGCATTGACATCGCACAGCAGACGGGCGCTTTGGCGTTTTGCCTCCGTAAAAACGCAGCCGCCGCGGTCGGTTACGAACTCGGGAACTGATTGTACCATATACCTCACGACGAGCGCACTTTCATTTTTTGTTAAGTAGGTCGTGGCGCAAAATAACGCCCAGTCAATAACACGACCGTGCTTTATTTGAATAAGTCAACATGTGTTGTGAAGTTTTCGACACGATGAAGAAACTGCATGATACTTGCCTCCATCCTAGTACATAATTCCTTTCGGTTGTTCTATGCATTTCTATGCATTTTCTTGAATACTTAAAGTACCGCAGAAAAATAAGTTTTTTACACTAATAAATTATAGTATTTGGCTTCTATTCGAAGCTTTCTAATATTGTCCGACGCCTAATTGCGGGTAATTCATTGCAAACAATTTCCTTGTTGTGTTTTTCTGCTGCGTTTCTTGCCCCTCATTAGCTCCTGCTCTTAACCTCTGATTGAAATTCCGTTCATAGCTCTAGAGAACCAAGCGAATGTTCCTTGTCTATATGATACAGTCGTGCTTCTTAACAGTACGCGTCAGACGTGCGCCGGACGTAGCGCAGGAAGAAGCTGGCTTGAGGCGGCAGTGTGAGGAGGAACTGAGCGGAGGGCGAGCCGCGTCTGCAAATGTTAGGTCAGCCGCACGCGTTCAGGAGCGATAAGCACGCAAGTTACTGAAGGGCAGCGCCATTCACGACGCCAGCGGAGGAGCGCCAATATTTCGATGTTATTCCCGTGGATATCATGCTTCGGTAAAGATCGCTTTAGTCGGTCGGAGTAAAAGAAGTCCTACAAGTGGTCGGGTGAAATATTCTCCACATAAACCAGTGGACAGCACTCGTAAGCGGCAATACGTACCACCTTGATGGTAAGAAACGCGAACAACCAGGCGCAAAACACGCTACGCTGTTTCAATTTCTTCTCAGAGCGCTTTTACTTCGGTGATAGCAAAAAGACCCTAGACTCGTCCATGATGCATTCTAGGACGACTCTAACGTCATTTTCGAACCACCCAGGCAAAAGCGCGATCAAAATAAATTCCAACAGCGGGGCGTGTTGGCGCCGGGTTGTTCGCGTTTCTTTCCATCGTGGTAGTACAAGCGAAGCAACGGCCCTCGCGTACACATAAACACTAGCTTAGTGAGAAATGGCCCGAGAGAAAATATATGGCGCGAGGGCTCCAATTCAAATCCGCTTGCGAAAGGAGGCAACATTCAGGATTATAGGCACGCCGAACAGAAGCCTTGCGTGAAAGGCCACACGGCTCTAAAGTTCAGGCCCTCGAGGCAGAAGCCACTTTCGCAAGACGCATAAATGTAATTCGGGATTCATAAGAAAGCATAACCAGCACTATCAATATTATAAAAACCACAGCGAGAAATAAGCCAGCACTCTTGATCCGAGTAGCCCGAACGTAAGATGGCCGCAGTTTTTTTTTTATTCATCTGCTTTTCAGTCCGAGTTTTTTTTCGCCCTATTGCTGAGGCTGAAGTGAACGGCTTGGAAGCTGCATTTTCTTTTAAGCCAGTTCAAGTGTTTTTTTTTCTTGGAGACCAGCTAACATATTTGGTGAACAAATAGCGCTCGAGATGCTCGAAAAAGCTGTAGCGTACTCGGTGACTATTGCTTACCAGCAGAAACTTGTTCGCTTCTTTGCGGCCGAATGACCGTGTTACAAAAGGCTGGGCGGGATATGTGTGCGGATAGTAAGAATTCTCGAAAAATCCAAATTATAGCTTTATGACGGTCGGCGTCAGGGGAGAAAGTTTTCTATGCATGGCCAGGACTGGCTCGAAACTACTGCTGGTTTAATAAACCTGTAATCAAGCTATCCGCACAGCCCCTTAAAAAGCTGTAGCAGTGAGTTCCACTGTGAATGGACGAATGTATCGCCTCATAAATTATACTGTTATCTTCATCTGCAATCCAAATTCATTCCTCATTTACCTTCAGTTTCAAAATTTATCCACTCATAAAAAGGAGCCTGAAATTCGGTAAGTAAAACAATCAGATGAGCTCCATGCAAGCCAAAAACGGCCACGCATATTCTTGCGCATTTCGCAAAATAAACGATGCTGTCCGAAAGGCCACAGAAGAAATGTGCGAAACATACGTATACGTCAATATTGGCATGCGATAACTGAATACCAAAAACTGGACTCAGAATACAGAGCCGCATTTATATAAAATATCAAGACACCATGGGAAGGTTCCACAATATTATATGTTCTACATACTTCCGATGGGAACGAGGAAACAAGTAATAGCTATACGCCTACACAATCAACGGACACCGCTTAGTGGAGACT
Organism: Amblyomma americanum; assembly: GCF_052857255.1. Taxonomy (NCBI): domain Eukaryota; kingdom Metazoa; phylum Arthropoda; class Arachnida; order Ixodida; family Ixodidae; genus Amblyomma; species Amblyomma americanum. The sequence continues at coordinate 43,402,358 of NC_135504.1, read as the reverse complement.
CGTTGCCATTGTCATCGTCTACCTTTTAGTAACGAAGATTAGAGAGAGATTAATTTCCAATAAAAATCAATAAACGCCCTTGACCAATTATGTTAGTTTCTGGGCGAACATTAAAAAAGTTAGTGAGCAATAGCTCTCGAATGCAAATTTGCAAACTTGTGGTAGTTGAAGAATAGAACCTCCAGTTTTTAAAACAAATCAAAAGCACTGTTTAGCTGAAATGATCCGCTGAAATAATACTGTCTGAAAAGAATTAAACAATTTGAAGGGCCTACTCGTAGCAATAAGAGCCTTTATGATAATTGTTTGTAATCGTATTGCACCAGATATTGGAATAAAATGAAGTCAACTAAATATCTCGGTGCTGCGCGTGTTATAGGACTGAATGCTCGTTGCTGTGTGCTCTGTGCGGGCACTGTGCTTTCAGCGTGTGCGCTGAGCCCGAGCGTTCTTGCGTCGCCTTCGCCTTGGGCAACGTAACGTCTTTTTTGGAGGTGCGCATTTTACGCTCAGCACACGGCGGAGCTTCGGAGCGGTTCTTGCGCCGGGCCTACCACCATCGTTCAAACCGTCGAGTCAAGAAGCCCTCCTACTGCTCTTTTTTGTGGCTATGGTTCCTCCTCGCGACCCCTGGCGTAGTCTCTACGAACGCATCAGCATCCATAACAGGTAATACCCTACATAAATGCTCGCCAATGGGATATTTTATCTCACATTTGCGTCGTGGTTCTTTTTGGCCCCGCCTCTACTATTCTGTGCACCCCTTTGTTTGTGCCTGCGACCAGTGCCAGCGCTGCAAATACCGTGCCACTCTCTGCTGGAATGCTCCAATGTATTGATGTACCGCCCAAACCTTTTTATAGTGTCAGCTTGGACCTTTTGGGCCTGTTTCCTTAGCCCACCTCCGGATATAAATGGGTTTAAGTTGCTACGGACTATGCCACTCGCTACGCTGCTACGCGGGCCTTCCCTATCAGTACTGTTAATGACGTTGCCGACTTCCTTCTGTACAACCTAATCCTCTGTCGCGGTGCACTCCGCCAACTTCTCACCGACAGTAGCCGCTGCTTTCTTAATAAAGTTGTCGACAACTCTCTCTGTTCCTGCTCGACATGACATAAGCTGACTACAGCCTATCATCCACCAGCAAACGGCCTCAAAGAGTGCCTCAACCGCACTTTCACCAACATGCTCTCAAAGTACGTTTCACCGGACCATCGGGACTGGGATGTCGCACTTACATACTTGACTTTCGCATGCGACCTCCGTCATAATCATACCAGTACTTCACCGTTCTACCGTTTGTACAGCTACGAGCCCCAGTTACCTTTGGGCGCGCTGCTTCCGACCTCTAATTCTAAGCCTCCTGAATACGCACACGACGCAATTGCCTGGGCCGACCGCGCCCACCAAGAGGCATGACTCCGACCACTAGCATGACAGTCCTCACAGCAGGACTACTACGAGCGCCACCATCGCAAGGTCACTTTCTCTCCTGGCTTCCTTGTCTTGCTTTGGTCACCATCCCGCTGCGTCGGGCTTTACGAGAAACTTCTGTCCCGGTATGTTGGCCCATTCCGTGTGCTCAGCCAGGTAACCGCTGAAAACTACGAAATCACCCCCGGACTACACGAAGACCATCTTCCGTACAGATCAGCCCCACCTCTCGCCACCCCATGCCACGCTTAATCTGCAGCCAGACGGTGTTTTTGCCACCGGGGCCCTGCAGCGGATATTGGAAGGAAGACGAGCTGAACGAAGTCTCGTGGTAGGTGTGTTCTTGGCTTGCGTGCTCTGTGCGGGCCCTGTGGTTTAAGTCTGTAAAACGTATACTTTCAACTCTATCGTCCAAAAGGCGATTCTGGCTGCTGTGGGAAACACCAAACTCTGTTCTTGCAAACAGGGAGCTTAATTTAGCGGCTCCCGTTCACCCATATTTTGCAAACACAACAGGAAAATGTGGCCGACAAGAAAAAAGGATGCGCCCTGGTTGTTTGATGTTCTGGTGCTTCGTCACGCGGCCTGATGAAACACAAATCTCCACTGCACGCTTTACCGCAGTTCGGTGCTGAGCGAGGTACACGTCGATACCTAGTGCGACGTTTACTAAAATGACTGCAGGTAATGCAGATTTGGTCCACAGCGTACTGTCAATAATAATTCGCTTAAAACCAGCACGCAAGAAGCTGCTTGCAAAGGTGGTGCAAGTGCGAACCAAAAGAGTTCTGCTCGGCCGCTAGAGGATCAGGAAATAAATGGGGCGCATCAGAAGTTCCTGGTAACGAGGTCTGCTTTTTAGCAGTATATTCTTAACTTAAATGCCTATGAAGCTACAAATATTTTCATACATGATAATGGTCCTCTTCATACCCTGCCCACAAATTTTAAGGCACACGTTAGCGGAAATGCAGCTCTAAACGGCTAAAAAGCGGATCCTGTGGCCAGGACAATTTACACACCCTGTACATATATATTCCAAAAATTCACTGTTCTAGAACACGTACAAGGCTATGTCCTATGTATTTATACCTGTATTTTATAGTAAGGTTTTCAGTTGTCATGTTTTATGAAAATGGGCTATTTCCTTTTGTTTGAGCAGTTGAATGTTCTTTATAGCAAAGAATTTGAATGTAAAAAAACACAATGTAGCATTCGCACTCGTCAATGGCTTTCGCTACTCAACGGAAGCATCACTTAGAACCTCTTTATCACAAAGCACTGATTTCAATAGCACATGCCGACCAAACGACGGTTTCCGAGCTAGAGCATTTATTCGGCTTGATCGACAACACTTTCATGCCTGCGTTTCAGAAACATTAGGCAGATTTATCCGAGAAATAGCGCCGATCCGCCGGCAGCATTTGTAAGAGGGCCCTAGAGTACTTTTATTTTATTTTATGAAATCATCAAAGCCGCAATCTTTTTTGGACCGCAAACAGAAGTGTTCAGAATGAAACTGTACACAATATACTGACATATCAGAGCGACTTGGAGAGCAGCAGTGCAGGAATAAGGTGGTCTTGATATGGACTCCCGTTTAATGCAGCATATTTCATTGTTAGCGTAACGAGAGGTCTGTAAGCAAGTAGTTCGTAATTTTTCGACGAGCGTTTATTAACCTTTTCCGAAGAAAGCAACCTTTCCCTTCTCCCTTGTGACAGGTGGGTTCAATACGATATTAGCAGCCGAGGATATTTTTTATGAGTACAAAGAAATGCTCTACGTGATCAGATTTATATAATTTATTTCGCTCTAACTAGAATGAAACTTGTAAACCACTTCCCTTAACGCCCTCTGACATAATGCTGCGAATTTGCGAAAAACTTTCTGAGCTGCCGCATGGAGCTCGAGACACGAATAACAACATCCTGGTTTCAGAGAAAATTTAATATGTCTAGCAACCACGTAACTGCGAAGTGTCATCTCACTCCTCGCAAATCAATTTCTATGTTTCATTGTTTGCGCGGAAGAAACACTGCAGAAGCCCTGGCCGTTTCAATGCGAAAGCATTTCATGTCTCATGAGTGGCGTGTATAGGGCCTGTTAGCACAGCGTGTCGGCAGAGCGTGCTACCAGAGCGTGCTCGCACGAAAATGACTATTCGGAAAAAGAAGGTCGTAGGCATTGCGGTTCGAACCCAGGCCCTCTATGTGCCAAGCCGGCAATGAACGCGTCGTCACGAAGAGTCATTGGTTCAAGCGTGTAGGCGGGCACGAAATGAACATGGTGTGGTGCGTACGACGGTAAAGTGTGTCAGGGATGTGTAGTAAAGCTAGAGAACGATGACTTGAAAAGTTGCTGATGTCATTCAGAGTGGACACGGGAACGGCTCTTTTGACGAGAAGTTCAAAAGTTTCACCTATACAATGCAGGCATGGCTTGTATTCCTCGTGCCTTGGTTATCGGCCGCCTCCTGCGACGTCACCCCTGGCATCTAATATCGCTCGCGCCTGCATAAGTGATGGGGGGCTTCCTTCGCTCCTATAACTTCAAGCCCCTCCTGTGTGCGCCTGGACTGTGCGAATTCACCTTCAAGCAACCTACCTCATCGACAGCGGCAGTATTTAAGAAGCCATTGCAGCGCCTACTGCTTCAGTTGATACGGGAACAGATTTTTCGACCAGACGCTCAAACGTTTCTTCTTTACAATGCGGGTGGGCACAAACCTTCCTTTGTAGGCAAGGAGGGGTAAGGTCTGTTTAGTGCTCGAGGTCGAGGTCTGTTTGGTGCTGTCCCGCCTCCACGGGTAGCGAAAGATGTTTTTTGAGAATGCTTTTCTATGGTCCTCTTGTTCTCACGCGCCCGTGCCATTGAGAGCAGCCCCGGCTCCAACCATACGCTCTGATTTGCTTCTTGACATCGAGCCTTTCTCTTCCGATCTCGCGGAAGAAATGAGAGTTATCTTTCAGTTGCTTAATGTGTTCAGACGCGGTCTGTGCAAATTTCTAAAACTCAGACATAACATGTAGCCGATGTCAAAGCCATTCAAATGGGCCCAAAGAACATTGAAACCAAAATCACAGCTAAACAGAATAACCGAAATGTACTAAAAGAAAATTACAAAAAAGTTAGAAGTCAGCCATAAAGTGCCCAGCATACAAACTCAAACTGAACAACTTTCCGAGACAGTCAGCACTTTGCAAACACGAATAGATGATAGTGACGACAGGTCACGACATAACTTAATGTTCTACGGCATTTCAGATTCTCATAAGGCATGGCAAGAGACATAAGTAAAACTAAAAACTAACTTCTGCTCTTAACAAATGTCTACCTGATGCCATTATTTCTCATGCATTCGAACATGTGCATCGCTTGGGAGTTTTATGGCCGAAAAAGTCTCCCCCTCAAAGTAAATGTCTCCCCCTCAAAGGATACTGAAATCACACATACTGAAGACTTTCCAGCTGCAACAAGTCGCTCGTAAAAGGCTCCTCGAATTTACTACAAGCCAACCTGGCGCCCCAAAACACAAATTGCGCTACAAGTTGCATATTAGTGACATCTGATACATGTGTGAATTGGCCACGGACGCTATCGTCAACATTCCGACACGCAGGGCAGGCTCTGGGTCCTCCGCAACTGAGTGCGAATTCCGCACATCCTAGGCCCATGTGTGGGGTAGTGGTCGCGAGTATCTAACGCATTTGAATCGATTCTTTGCACAGACATCAGAAGTGTTCTTAACAAATATAACTCGTTATCATCACCTTTCGACGGGTGTTCTGCAGAAATTATTGCGTTTAAAAAAAATCTGGCTAACCGCGAATGTCTGTGATTTTGTAATCTTCCTTAACGCTCATCGTTTTTCAGTCTTTCGTTGTGATCGTGGAAGAAAGAGAGGCGTAGGCGTGCTGCTGACGATTTTCAACGATATCACTTCGTCATGTGTACATGTTGAGACTGACTTAGAAGTGGTACGTGCAGCAATAACGCTTAATCGCTAGAAACCAATAATAGGAGTGTGCTATCTCTCACCATCTTCCTCCCCCACCTTCTGCTATGAACTTACCGTTGTCATTAGTTATGTTACTACACGTTTCTTTCTATCTGCGTTATTTCTAATCAGTGAATTTTATTTTCACAGCATCACTTGGAGCTCCGAAATTCCTATTTTGACACCATTCTCTTCTCTAATGAATTTTTGGATCTGCGCTGCGCATTCTTATTACAGCGAACGTGCACGCAAGTAACAAGACTAATATCGAATGTAGCCAGTACACTAGACTTAATCCTCACTAGTGGAACCGAAATAGTTTCACCTATGACAACGTATCTGCCTGGTCTTGGTGATCACGCTCTACTGAAATTTTCCATCACGTTAACTTGTCTAAAATCGGACAAAAAAGTAGCAGTGATACGCGATTATAAGCGAGGCATTTTTCAAGAAATAAACACAGAATTCCCTTTTTATTGACATTTTTCTCGATCGCTTCGAAAATTGTACTCTTCAAATTAAGTGGTAAATGTTTTCGGTCAATGTAAACCAGCTCAAGGGTTCATTCCTCAACGCACCATCAACAACCACATTAATGCTTCCTTAGCATAGCAATCATATCAAGGGCTTATCTAATAAAAGGAAGCAACTTTATCGCATCGCTAAGCTTTCCTCCACTAGAGGCCGTTGGGCTTCGTGCTCGGCTGCATGCAAGACATACGTGCAAGCAATTAAAGACGGAAACTCTTTGATTCACAGATTCTTCTGTCTATGCTCACAAGAACTATTAGAAAATTGTGGGGCGTTATTAAACCAACGACTCATTAAAATATTGTCATAACCGTCTCCTCTGGCCACGCCATTCCTTCATACCTTGTTGCTACAATTCTTAAACATTCATTTGCTGAGAACATCATTGTCATATCTGATGCACACATACCTACACCTAATGATCACCACTATGCAACTATGCGGCCATTATTATTTTATGCATTTGCTGTTTTGAAACTTATTGATAATCTCAACCTTCATTCGCTCCAGTTTGTGATCTTATTAATGCTAATTTTTTTAAAAACACTTCAGCCAATATTTCTCTCATGCCAACAATAACTTACCAACAATCTTATGACCAATCTATCCTACCAAGAGAGAGGACAAGAGAACGTGATTGCAGTGTACAAGACGTGCAGCGCATTTCCCCTCAAATATCGTCCCATCTCTCTAACTGGCACATGTTGCAAAATGTTCGAACGTATATTATTGAGAAATATTCTTAACTTTCTTGAATCAAATGCTTTTTCTCATCGTCAAAACACAGTTTCCGGTAATGTTTACTAATATGTTTTACACATGCATTACACCTTATCCTTCACCATTCATCACTAGCTGACTGTATATTTCTTGATTTTAGATTTAGAGAAGCCATATCACAGACACCTATTATTGAAACTAAATGACCTTAATATTGGCCCTAATCTACAGAAATTAATCGTGTGTTTTCTCCTCGATCTCTGACAGTTTGTTTGAAATAAAGGTTTTAATTCCACTTTTACAGAACTGCATTCACGTTCCTTCAAGGCTCAGTCCTTGGGCCTGCTTTGCTCTTAATCAGCATCAATGATATTCTGTCCCTCATAAACTCTAATATCCTCCTTTTTGCGGATGATTGGGTATTTTTAGACAAACAACCGATACCAACGGCAGCTGTCTACCTCAGTCTGACCGTACCACTGCAGCTAACTCATGCAAAAAATGGTCAGTGCCACTATATAATAATAACCTCAAAGTCATGCGTGTTTATAGAAAATCTACTGCCACGCTTTTGTATTGCATTGATAACATTTCTTTAGAGTCTCTAAAATCATATAAATACCTTGGCGCTTATATCACTGCTAACCTAGCCTGGTCTCTTCATATCGAGCACATAATCAACAATGCTAACCGCATGCAAGGTTACTTACATATCAATTTTATCAACGTTCCATCTTCTTTGAAACGTTTATTATAAAGAACACTAATTCGCTCCAAACTGGAGTCTGCAACTTCTGTCTAGGATCCTACTTGTGAAAGAAAGATTATTGCTCTTGAGATGGATAAATTAACTCTTTGTGTTTCAGTCTCACTAATTACAATCGCACTGCAAGCATAACTACTGCGAAATCTAGTCTTTCTTTTCCAATGCTGTCCCTCCATCGAAAAGTGTCTCGTATCACATTGTTTCACAAGTTGTACCGTCCTCCCGTACTGCGCTGTCACCTTATCACACAGCCATTTTATGAATGCCATCATACTGACCGTTCTCATAAAGTCGGTTTCGATTCTTGTAGCACCTGAAAGGGGGATCGTGCTCCATTGAAACCAGCGACACAGTTCACAAACAGCTGAGCGGCCGGCAGCACGGGCAGTTAGTCTACACAGGTAGAGGTCTGGAGCCACGCGCCGGCACTTCGTTAGTTTTTTCGGCTTCCATGGGAGCAACATCCGGCGCGTTGACCATAGTTCACTACAATGAGCCCGGGAATGAAGAGGAGCCGTCCTGGCGACCTAAGGCGACGGCAAGAAGATCGGTGCATTACGTAATAACTCTTGACTCGACTGAAAAGGACGAGTTCACGGCTTCGACGACGCAAGTCCGAAGAGGGTGTGAGCGGCTCGACAATATAATTCACAGGGGATGTTGACTCCACGACGCGGTAAGGGCCATGATATTCTGTTCGAAATTTCGAAAACAGTCCCGGTGTAGTGGAAGGGACCGAAAGCCAAACTAATGATACAGGAGGGAAAACGTGTGGGGTTTTACGTGCATTGTGTTCATGCTTTCGGCGACCTTGGCATTCCGAGGTGAAAGAACGGGCCAGTTGGCGACTTTCCTCGGCGTGCTTGCCGAGTTCAGAAAGGAGCGTCCATTCGGAGGCGTCCGGAGTGTACGGCAAAATCATGTCCACTGTGGAGGACGGATCACTCCCATACAACAGGTAGAAAGAAGATAATCTAGTGGTTGACTGGGTGGCGGTATTGTATGCGCACTTCACAAAAGGAAGGACAGCGTTATAGTTAAGACTGATCTGATGAGACGTGCATGGTGAGCATATCGCCTAGAGTGCGATTGAAGCGCTCAGTAAGCCCATTAGTTCGAGGATGGTAGGCAGTGGTGGTCCGATGAAAGATGCGACACTCTTTGAGGGGGGCTTCCACCACGTGAGAAAGAAAGACACGACCTTGGTCTCTTAGCTACTCGCGCGGCGCACAGTGGCGAATAACAAAATTGTGCAGCAGGAAGAGGGCAACGTCGAGAGCAGTGGCAGCGAGTAGCCCGGCGGTCTCTGCTTATAGGGCTAGGTGGTCGACGCGAACAATTATCCAGCGGTTCCCAGAGAACGTGCAGGGGAGCGCGCCATAGAAGTCGACGCAACACGATCGAATGGGCGGGCCGGGCACGGTAATGGCTTCAAGAGGTGGCTCGAACGGGGCGCAGGAGTCTTGCGTTGCTGACAGGCGATGCAGGAGCGGACGTGTTGGTGAATGTACCCGCATAATCGCCGTCAGTAATAACGTTGGAAGATTCTTTGGAACTTCTTCAACACAACAGCGCGTGCGCAGTGAGGGTAAGCGTGAAACGAGGCACTGATCTCAGGCCGTAAATGGCGAGGAATCGCCAGGAGCCACCGTCGACCGTTTGACGTGTAGTAACGCTGGTAGAGAAGGCCATCGCGGAGAGCAGAATGCGGTGCTTGGCGGCGGAGAGTGCGCGAAGCAACAGCGGTTTGAGCGTTGGTCACGACGTCGATGATCGACGCAAGCCACGAGTCTTTTCGCTGTTCCGCAGCGATATCAGACTCGACAAGAGTCGAGGGGACGGGATTTGCAGCAGATAAGCATGCAGCGGCGCTGGGAAGAGGAGATCGAGACAGAGTGTCGGCGTCCACGCGCTTGCGGCCAGAGCGATATACAACGCGGATGTCGAACTCCTGAAGGCGGAGAAACCATCTAGAGAGGTGGCCGGCCGGGTCTTAAAGAGACGCAACCAACAAATTGCATGATGGACCGGGACTACATCAAACTGGCGGCCTTGCAGATAGGGTCGAAATTTCGTGAGCGCCCACACGATCGCTGAACATTCCTTCTCCGTAAGGGAATAGTTGCATTCAGCCTTGCTGGGCACCTGACTCACATACGCAGCTACGTATTCTACCAAACCATTTTTCCGCTGTGTCAGGGCAGCTCCGAGGCCGACACCACTTGGATCCGTAAGTACCCCTGTAGGGGCTGTCGGGTCGTACTGGCGAAGTATGGGCGGCAAGGAAGACGACGCCGCAGCGTGGTGAACGCGTCTTCGCATTCGGGTGACCAAGCGGACAGATGGTTGTCTGTTCGAAGCAGTTTCGTGAGTGGCGCATTGATCGACGCAAGATTGTTAATGGTGCGCTGAGAGTTGGTGCACAGACCAATAAAAATCTGAAGCTACTTGATTGTTTTCGGTTTAGGAAACTCCGTAATAGCGCGGAGTTTGTCCGGGCCAAGAAGAACACTTTCCTTAGAGACAATGTGACACAAGGAGGTTAGCTGCCGAGTGCCGAAGTTGTACCTCTTCAGATTAAGCTGCAGGCACGTGTTGGTGAAGACAGTCAGAACCTGCTGCAGGCGCGTGAGGTGAGTGGAGAAATAGGCCGAAAAGACAACGATGTCGTCCAAGTAACAGAGGCACGTCTGCCACTTTAGCTTGCGTAAGATGTTATCCGTAATTCTTTCGAATGTGGCTGGCGCGTTGCACAGGCCGAATGGCATAACGGTGAACAGGTAAAGGCAGTCAGGGGTAACGAATGCGATCTTCTCTCGGTCAGCGGCGGCCGTCGCTACATGCTAGTCGCCCTAACTCAAGTCAAGGGAGAAGTACTCTGCGCCGTGTAGACGATCAAGAGCGTCGTCGATGCGCGGGAGCGGATAATTGTTTTTGTTAATCTTGTTGAGTCGCCGGTAATCTACGCAAAATCTGATTGAACCAGAGAAGACCAGGGGCCATGAGAGGGACGGATGATGCCACGGCACAGCTTGTCCTCAACTTGCTATCTTATCACTTGACGCTCAGCCACAGACACGCGACAGGGCCGCTGCCGCAAAGGCAGTGGGAGCGAGACTCAATGCGATGAGCCACGATTGATGTACGGCCTAAATACTGATGGGCTGCATCGAAAGCGGAGCGGAAAGTGTGAGGAAGGGCTGAGAGCTGCTCATGGTAGGTGGACGGAAGATTATCGCCGATGGTGGCACGGAAAAATTCGCCGGACTCTGGTTCAGTAGAGGGCTCTGAATGGCGCTTACTGGGAAACTCCGAACAACCTCGTGGACACTGAGACAGAGAGAAGGCAGGCAGGTTGAATGCATGCAGAGGACTCACCATGGAGCAGGGTAAGGGGACGTGGGTACGGATTGTAGAGTAGCATCTTCGTTACACCCTGGCGGACATCGAGGACAACAGAAGGTAGCGGCAGGTTCTTGCGGCGTACAAAGGAAGCAGACGGCGTAAATAAAACGGTGTCATCCGACTTGGCAGATGCTTCCATCGCAACGTTGATGTCTTCAACAATGGTGACCTTCAGTAGCCAGGGGTTTCAGTAGTTAGCTCCTCAGACTAAGCAGAAAATTTAACTTCAGCACACGCGCAGTCAATGACGGCAATGTTTCGCGACAGGAAGTCACACCCCAGAATTGCTTCATGTGAGCATGAGGACAGCACTAAGAACTCGGCTGTAGATAACATATCGCCAAGGATGACCCGCGCTGTGTATAACTCAAGCGCCTCAAGCTTGGCTGCTTTAGCCGTGTGATTCTAGGCGTTTTAGACCTCAGGTTCATTTGTTTTTGGCCGCTTGAGCCGTCATCTTCATTTTTTTGCTTATACAGTTTTAGACTTCCGGCGCGGTTCTTTTAGCGTTTTCTGACGCGATTTTCTTTGAGTTCGCTTGCGTGCCAGGGTAAGCTCCTAAACTCGTAAAAGGCACCTCCTCAGGTGTATCCTTTTTTCGCCTTTTCTGCCGTCGTTATCTAGCGTGTCATGTTGGTTCTCATCGAAGCATTTTTTCTTTTACAGTGTGTTTAGAGCTAGGAGCTCACCATGTGCTGTTTGTTGCTCGCTTGTGATTGAATGTCATCTTGTTAATGCTCATCTGCGTTGTCTTATTTTAAGTGTCGTCCTGGCATCCGCGCCCTGATTTTTATGATTTTGCAGCATCGGAGCGGTGTGTTGTCATGCATAAATTCGGCGCATCGATACCTAAGAAAGTTGAACGTTGACGCTTTCGTGCGTGTTTTCTTTCTGTTGTTCACCGTATTCCTGCCGCGCCATTCCTCACTGAGTAAGCCAATGATTTGCCAAAAAAGTATTTCAGTTGACCGCTTCTATAAAAGCTCGTTTAAAGAAACGCTGTTGTAACATTTGGAGCTAAATTACGCGTCACATTTTTTAATGAACAGGTTACAAGGCATCGCTTAGAGGTGGTTCTTTTGCTGCCTGAATTACCTTTCAACATCAAGGAATTCCGTTAGCCTATATAGACCCGAAAACTTTAGTAGATAAGGTGTGCCATTCGGAGACAAGAGCAAAAACAACTGTCTTAGGGACACCGACAACAATTGCACTACCATCCTGCTCAATAATCGGATACTGATGGGGTGAACCTCACATTGGGAGCACTAGAGACCAAGTTCCTAATTCCAGCTGTTATTTAGCCACTGGTGTTGAAGTGAAGAAAAACAGGAATGAGAGGTTACAAAGAGAAACAAGCCTGGGTCGATCGAGTAGATGACACGGCCGAAAGAAGTGGAACACATGCAGAACACTGGCCAGAACCGATAATGTGCTGTGCCAGTAGGACAGCGCAAGAAATACCAAAATAAAGAAAATGGAATGCGGGACGTGTTCCGTCAGCGATTGGTGTCACAACTGATTTACGGATGGAGCAGATTTATCCTGTGGACTGAGGCATATAAGTCCATTTCTCCTAACTCGGGGGGGGGGGGGGGGGGGCGAAAACTTTTATTGGAAGCGATAGAGAAACGTTGCCGAAGATGGGTGAGACCTTGAGTCCAGGGCTGCAGTGCTGAGGGCCGCACAGCATAGTACAGTGCCCAGCCATAGATAAGATACAGCAACGCTTCGAGATGCCACGATGCAAACGGGAGGCAGGATCCGCCTGTGCAGAATGAAAGTGCCAGAAATCTATTATTAGCAACTGCTTCACCATTTTCTACTCAATGTGAAACGCAGCTCGTCCAATCAAAGGTTTGTCTACCAGCCAGTGAAAGTCAATAAAAGATGTTCTTTTTCCACTTTACGCCGGTTGTCGTGTTTTTTCGAAAAGCCTAAAAACTCCACACAGTGACATAAATTGGTCTGAAACTTTTGCGAATGTTTTCAGAACACAAACAAACAGCTTAGCATTGAAATGAGTTTTTTAGATAAAAAAATTCTGCCCAGAAGACGTACTAAGCGCAACACTTGTCTTGAATTTGGTTGTGGTTTCGGTTTTCCATCAACGTCACCAGTGGTACCACCGTAGCCCATTGTATATATGCAAGCGTATGTTCGAATAAAAAGGAGATGATGTGTTAGTTGTTAGCCCAAGTTGCATACATCTGCGGCAAACGCTGATACTACAATGCATTTGATTTCTTTTCGCATTAAGTTTCATCTGGCACTTTATACACCATGACTGGAGAGGTTTTATTGACTCAATATTCTTGATTTGGCCTTGCATTGTGTTTACGTTTGTATAAACTACACAGACATCTGTCAGATGTCTAATGCTGACTTGTGGGTTCACACAGACATATAAATTGTTAATGCAAGTAAAGAAAAAAGCAGGAGCTAGCACTGACCCCTGTGGAACACCGGAGAGGACATCGAGATCATCTGAGGCGCAACGACCCAAGGTGACACATTTCATACGTTACTCAGATACAAAGAAATGTATTAGACGATGTTGCTTGGAGTTCAGTATTGCAGTGATTTAGTCACTGAATCCTAGTGAAGTATTGCGTCCAAAATTTGATAAATACAGTAAGCTCGCATTTTGCCTCTATTCTGCTACCTCAATCATCAGTTATCACTGCTAGCGGTGTAATCTTGCATTGTCCTGAGCGAAATTCTTTCTGTCTACTGCGGAGAAGGTTGGTAGGTCAAATGTGTAATGTTTCTATTAAATATATTGCGGTAACGTACATTGGAGTTCAAGCTGGTTAGAAAGATATGGCTGCTGTAATTTACCTGTAAATTTGAAGCGCATCTGTAAACCTGGAAAATTCTTGCAAACCGCCAGTCGTCTGATACCGCGCCGTTATGCACGGATATGTGATAAGCATTTTGCAACACAAGTACTAAATCCGTTAAAGAAATCATTCGAAATGATGTAGGGGCCGGTAACACCTTTAATTGAAGTTTGTTCAAGAGGCACAGAACGTCATCTTCCGTAGGAGGTATTTCTGACATGAGTTGATCTAGATAATGAGCCCGAAGCTGCCGAAGATGGGCCCGAGTACTGCCAAAACTTGAGGTTTTTTTTATTAAAAACCGAAAAATGAAAGGAAACCAAGAAATTTAGGCTTAAATTTTGTCTTGGAAGTAGAAGATCCAATATTTACCTACATGTCTAGCACTATGCTTACACCACCATCAAATTTTTCTCTTAGTTGAGTGATATCACATGTTATCTATTAATACTCTCTATCGATACGTCCTTTTCTTGAGAGCAACAACTTGATCTTGAAAGGCTAAACAAGCTTCTTTAAATGACACAAGAACCTGTAGACATTGATGAATTCGTTGATCTCTAGAAATGAAGATTCGAGGTACTCAATACCACCATTGTTGTTAGCATGCGTATAATCACTCATGGAGAAATTATTCGTTTTATACATTTTTTTTTGGGGGGGGGAGGAGGGGGGTTAGAGGGTTTAACGACACAAGGAAACTCAGGCTATGAGAGACGGCGTAGTGGAGGGCTCCGGAATTTTCAACCACCTGGGGTTTTTTAACGTGCGCCGGCAGAGCACAGCACACGCGCCCCTAGAATTTCGCCTCCATTATACATTTTTATACAATTTTGGGTTTGGAAAATGGACAGAACGCAAGCAATTACTGATCCAATATTCCCTTTTCGACAATGGCCGAACAATATTCTAGCGTAGAACTAGCAAATTCTAGATCAACAATCGATGAGGAACAGCCTGATTTTCGAGTGGGACCAGACGGTGTGATCTCTTTATTGAATACTATAAGCTTTACGGTACAAATAATTAGTCTGCATTTTTTCTAACTCTGCGAACTGCCATACAAGGCCACGTCTGGTAAATGAAGCTGTTAGTTAAATTTGTGTTCGTGTCCTTTTCCATAAATATTAATTTACACATAATGATTTCATGTTTTTTGTGACGTCCAAAACTGTAAATGTAATGCTTTTTCTAAGGGCAATTACCAGACCGCTTCCCCGCAACTCTCCCTAAGGAAAATTATTTTATGACCACGGAATCATTTCAGTCATGCACGCCGTCATAGAACGAGGGTTTTGTGATAAATAAAGCATGAGTGTGGTAGGAGAGTAATGTATCGTCCTGAAGGCTAGTTTTTTTTCAGTGCTGCGTGCGTTTCGTTTAGGTTTTTCGCCACTTGCTGCAGGAAACGTGGAAGCTTCTGCATGCATGCGCAGTGGAATTATTTCGACCGTGACATTCAACTGTTTATCCCGGGCGAAAATCTTGGCATCGGATTTAAACTTACTGACCTGCAGCAAAGCATTTGTGCCTATTGTCTTCTCCTCAGCACACGCTGCCAAAGATGCGTTCGAATATTCCTGATTTCTGTGAGAAGTCTTCAGATATTGAAATTGAAAGGCCCTTCAACTTACATAAACACAATAAAATTTGATTTTTTCAGTCTAGTCCGACAAACTGAGCACAATCAGCTTAATGCGAGAGTTGCTGCTGTTACTGATTCGCGTGCTGCTGGGGTCAGCGGGGGCGAGCATTCAGTTCTTGGGGTTAAGAATGTGAGACCCGGGGCTTATGCAGTGCCCGCATTTATATTCACGCTAGCTCTTAGGCTCAATATCGATCTTGCTAGTTTTCTACTGTTCAGCATATTTCTCATTTACTCGCCTTGCTATGTTTAGCAGTCACTGAAATGTACAATGAAAAAAATTTAGCAATACTTTCAAGCTCCCAATAGGAAGCGTGTTTTGGCGATGTAGTCTAACAAATTTTGTGATCTGAGATGGATTGAAGTGCCCTTGTACTGTGTCTGCTTTATTCCCCGAATCTTCCCAGCGTGTGCCTAAGGTCACGTATTTGTTGGCCTGTCGGCTATTATTGCCGCACTCACAGCCTTTGGAGACGTATGAGCAGTCACGGTGACGTCGGCGCCTAGAAATGAAGGCTCTTTTTTTCTCTTTGGTGAAATGCTGCGTAAAAAGCACAATACAAGCAATACACTTTACAGCAAACCTCTCAGTGCTCTTAGCAACAAATGCAGCGGTGGCCATTTCCCCTCTCAGCTCTATATGCTTGCAGGCATCAATCAATCAAGGCTCTGAAACGCAGAGCATGAGACAACCGGGATGAAAATGATGAGTTTTCTAGAAAAGTTCCTTCACATTCTGAATTCTCCTGCTTGGCGTCAATACAATCGAATTAAATGTGTCCTTCGCATGCGTTCTTGTTATTATAAATCAGAGCTATGCTTTCTTGTTCAACTCCGTCCTCTATAATGGCATGATCCGCTACGTTTTATTATATAAAAATGCCATGGCATCAATCATTTCCTTTGCCATTCGCCTAATTGCTGCCGATTGCGGTATTCATCACCCAATTAAAAATAACGTCGATGCGCGTACTCAAGAGCCTTACCTTTTTAACATTAGGTTTTCGTACAACGTAATTTTTAGCTGAGTACATAAAAACTTCCCTTATTAGCTTTCATCGTCGAAATTATTACCCCTGTGAATCTATACATTGTGTTCATACTTACTAGTCTCCCATAAACATGTAAGATCCTTGAAACTAACATATCACATGATATTTCTTCATGAGCGTATATTGCAGCCATTAGTGACGAATGGGCTGGAATGCATTCGTACTTATGGCTCTATTTGCCAAATAGTCTTCTGTTCGCTCGTTCGCAATATTACCATGAGTTCTTCGAAAACTTATATATTCTTGTGCAGTATGCACACCCATAATTTTATTTAACTAAAAAAACCTAATCACTGCAAAATTCTGAATTCTATTATTATTTCATATTACTTGAAGTTACTGCCCTTGAAATATAAGCTTAACTGCCTCCTATTGAGATACGGGACAAAATCTACGGACTGAGTGCCTTTTACAAATTCTTTCGCGTACCCCCTCCCCCAGTCCCCTCCGATAAAATCACACTTCATTATGTCTCCCTTCTCATCAGTCACACATTAGGCTGGAATGGCTGTTGTCAAAAAGGCCCGCTCTTCACCAGCACAGTCCATTTCAAATCAACATCATCACCTACCTAACCACGACCACTTCCGGACAAGAGACTCTCCAATAACCCTCAAACTACCCTCTTCCCCTATTTGCTGTGGTGACTTCCTAAGGCCATCGGGCCGCCTCACTTTTTGGCACCCCCGTCATGTTTACCCTCTGTAGGAATCCAGTCTGTTAGACTTAACTACAGCCGGTTATGTTGGCTTCGCGTTACGCGCCATGCCTGCGCTCATTATTTGTTGATTTTGACAAATATGTCAACCCTTGCATCTTTTTGTCGCACTTGCTTTCGTCCTCTCTTAATGTTACACCTATCATGTTCATATGTGATAACATGTAAGAGAGTGCTTTTTGTAAACTTTCTTCTTGAGGAGTACTCTTGTATTCCCATTAAACATATGACAGTACGTACGCATTACAATCTATTCGAATTTTATTCTCTTAGTTAGTTCCCTCCTATTGTACGAATCTTTGGCCACTATCTGGCATAAGTGGATGTATTCTCCCGCGACATTTTACGGTTCATTGCCAATTGTAAAATTCTCTTGCCGCATCAGACTGTTCTGAAGTAAAATGATTTTTTACATATTATTTTCAGACAGCTCTGCTTTGCCGACCAAGGTCCTCGATGAAGCTTTGCAATCAACGCCTGCATTACATAGCAAAGAAATACCATCAAGGAAACGCAAAATACTAAGGTATTATTCATTACCTTTATCTCCAGCTTTTCACAATCTAGATGTCTGAATACGTCCTGTGAACACGGAATAAGAAGTCCTTGATATCGTTTCCCCGCGAGAAAAACCGTTATTTATTGGAATTTTATTACCTCTTAATGTATCGATGCATATAATGCGGCAGAGCCGCTATAGTTATCATTCCGTAATTTAAGAGATTCCTCTTATGAACCTGGTTTCTTACACCTGCATTACAGCTGAGGTTTCGACTGACTTAGTCAACTGGTTTATCGTAATCTTTGAAAGATGCTTTGAAGCTGCAAAACGGAAGGATGGTGGTTCGATTCCCATTGTGCACAAAATTTTCTTTCTTATCGAGTTGAAGAGCGTAACGGACGGACAGACGGACGGACGGACGGACGCGAGCATGAGTCAGTAAAGCATTATGTTGAGCACACGCGTGCGAAGACGATGGCGTGCAAAGAAGAAAATAAAAGAAAAAGATCACGAGACGAGATTACATTCTGGATGGTAATGTGTAGCCTCCGGTCTGTGCACATCCAATAAAATGATTAAATCCACAAGAAAGGGCAATGATGGAGAGCAGTTATGCAGGTGGCATGCAGTCACAAGGCAAGCATATTGTGTGCTCACACACAACTCGTTTTATAAGCGGAATAAAAATACCAATCATGTCCTCGTTGTTCTTGAGAAGTTGTTGAGGAAAATTGGGTGATTAAAGCAAGCGTATTAGCTTACCTACACTTTGGTTTATACTTGACGAGACGTCTTTAAACTTGGGAATCAGAAATCATTCTCCGACTTCTCGGTCGACATGTAATCAAAACCCAGATTCCAAGATGATTTTAAATATATTAAATGAGTGGCCTGAAAAATATACATTCTTAAATAACAGCAGATTCGGTACACTTGGAATGTGAGCCTTATGGTTATTAAAGAGCAGTCTGAAACTCGCCTAGCCTCCTGTCCTTTTTTTCTTTTTTATCAGTACGACGCATGTGTATGTCCTCTTGGCATTTTAGATGGTTGGTCCTTTATAGTTAACTTTTGCGCTTTTGGCATTGCATGATTTCGCCCATTTGAGCTTCTTTTATATTCAACGTCTTTGGTGCAGATAATGATAACGTCATCAAATAAATTTATTGCACTAGCCGCTCCTCAGCTTCAGTTGCAGTTTATTTTCTTTATTTTATAAAGAAGAAAACCAGGGCTAAAAGCTATATTCAACTTCTTGAAGAGAACCCTGGCACCTAAAAAAATGTAGTAATGAAGCGAAATCAATTGGCGCAGTGGCCTTATACAAAACGTAACCACATCAATACGCTCTATACAATGCGATGAAAAAATTCTACTCTTTTGCACGTAGCATGCTCTGTATCACAAACTACTAAAGGGGAACCTTGGTTAGAGGAATGAGTTCTCACGACAAAAAACTTAATAGATTGGTGTTAGATTGGTGAGCGGGTTCAAACATTCGTTGCAGTCTATTCAAGAAAACAGGCAAATTATAAAAAAAAAACTGTAATATGTGCACGCGTTCTACGGATGTACCATTTTTCTGTATGTCGTGTTTCTCGGACAGGAAAGTTCTCTTGCAGTTTCGTAAGGTATATTTTCATATTATTGTCAGCTTCTAAAATATTTATAAAATATTTACTGTATGTCCTCCAACCCACTGTATAAAATGAGTCTTCTTGATCTTAATTGGCCGCGCTAGTTATCTATTTTAATAGTCCTGTTCAAGGCGCGCTTGTCGTCCCGCTTGTTTTTATTCTAGTCATGAAGCGCCCTTCCAACCGAGCATAACCAGAAAGAGGAGGTATGGGGGATTTCGAAAGAGACCCCACACACTGGCACCCCGAACATGATGCCGCGCCGCGAGGATGTGGTCACGTGACGAAACCATGCACATAGCCGTACATTCCGTGTTGCCGTAGCTTTCAAAACAAACTGAGCGAAGGTGCCAGGAGGAAGCATCTTTGTATTTGTACTCACTTTGTTTCTTCCCTGCAATATTCGTGACTAGGAGAGACGCAAAGGAGGTTGGAGGTGGCCATCCCTCAACTGTATTAGGTGTGCTATTAACAGAATATTCGGAACCTGCCTGAGGTTGGCACGACGTTAGTGGCACCGCTCACGTGTGCACAGCTCAAGAGCAGTGCATAAACCATGGCATCAATATCATAGTCACTCGTGTGCCGCTTCAAATTACTAGGGTGGAGGAAATAACGCAACCGATAATGAGACAACGAAAGGTTGTAATCGTTGCAGTTGAGGAAAGTTGGAAAAAAATGTACCATAGAAGACGGCTCCAGATTCAAGTCAACACCCGATATTGTTTATCGCGCAATTAATCGTGTAGTATTGTCTTACGCCTCGAACAACATGGCGATGCCGGGGCTAGAATTCAATACCAGGAAATTGCGATTCAGCAGAGTAAGGCAGAAAACACTCAGATAGTATGACGAAACCGCTGAAAGCAGAAATACTAAACGGAAAAACAGTCAACGCTTATCTCTGTTTCATTTTCTTTTGATTCCGGCCTCGCAAACCTAATAACAGTAATCGACGGTTACTTCACGAGGCTGTAAAATGGAAGATTTCGAGAAATGTAATTTAACTGCTTCGGATAGCTACAAAAGTGTCGCTAACACAAGTGCTGCCTTTCTTCTCATTCAATGAGTGCTGTCTTAGTTACGGTGCTGTTCTCTTCCATTCCAGTTCCGTTTCTCAGGTTAAGAGTTTTAGAACACATCGCATTTTTATGTGATATTGATCATTCGGTAAGCAGCCAGCAACATTAGTATTTTTATTGAAGGGAACAGCATGGTGCTGATTCTGGCATTCTTTTGTGGCTGACGCAGCTAAAGAAATGGTAATTTCTCATCAATGTTCCTAGATTCTTTACCTGAGCGGAACATCACAGGGAATATAGAAAAAAACTAGGCGATTACTACCGTCAAATCAATAAACTCACACCGGTTCAGCTTTGCTCTGACGTTAGGAATTTACTAAACTTGAAATGTCTAATTACGCTGCGTGTCAGCGGTTTGTCGCGAATAATGTCGTCTCAAGAAAGTTCGCTCTGAAAGAGACTCAGCA
The DNA here is from genome assembly GCF_052857255.1 of Amblyomma americanum. Classification (NCBI taxonomy): domain Eukaryota; kingdom Metazoa; phylum Arthropoda; class Arachnida; order Ixodida; family Ixodidae; genus Amblyomma; species Amblyomma americanum. The sequence continues at coordinate 43,381,613 of NC_135504.1, read as the reverse complement.
CATGTTTTGGTAGCAACTGCAGTTATTTACATCTTAGAGCACTTCAAGGTACCTATGGCAAGCTATAATAGTAAGTTCGCAAGGTGTGGGTTAGAAATTTGTCGTCAGTCCGAACTGAATTAAGCACTCCTAGGATAGGTAAGATAGTCATGGGTGAAATAATTGTATGGCCACCTTAGCCGGCATACGCAGCTATGTAATGCGGGAACAGCGAGGAAAAGAGTTATGAAGAAATATTTTGCCTTTTTTTCAATAATGCTCCAGCTGATGATAAGTGGCACCATGTGAGGTTTCATTAACACTATATAGCAAATACAGCTAAAATGAAGTGAACGATATTAAAAAACCTTGTTTCTATGAGATTTCTAATAGGATCGACACTAGGGCAACGTCAACACGCGATAAAATCGAAGTACACAATTTTGAGATTACCTCTTTGCGATGTAGCTTTCAACATAGGTAACAGGAGCGGTGCGACCGTTTGAGAATATTTGCTTATAAAATACTTGTGCGTCTTTTTTGGTAAAACTTGTAAATGACATCAGAGGTCATGCCATGTCTTGGCTTACACGTGTGTTCCAGTGGAGACATTAGTGCTCGTATTGCTTATGATATCGCGGCTGGTCATTTGTTATTCTGTCAAAGGGACTACCTTTATAGCGACGTTGTTCAGCGCTAAGTCAACATTCTGTCAAAAGGATTGCCTTTATAGCGACGTTGTTCAGCGCAAAGTCAACATTCTGTCAAAGGGATTACCTTTATTGCGACATTGTTCAGCGCAAAGTCAACAGAAGGAGGGATTTCCTTGCCTCCGAAACTAGCGTTCACTTCGCACCATATGCATCGCATGCTCCTTTTCCGTCTGTCCTGATTCCCCAAGGATGGTAAAATATTCATGTATTTTTTTTATCAGAAGCTTTGATCCAGAGCAGTGAGGGACCTTCCGAATTTGATGCAAACGTTCAGCATAATTCTTAGGAACAATTTGCTTTGTTTGCATTCGCAATGCTCGAAAGAGCACCGAAGGCCTTACAGCTACTTCTAAGGGTGCGCAAGAGCCATTAATTCCGCCAGCATGTTATCAAATGTCACACAACTTGATTGGCGGGCTAACATAGAAAGAGTAGGAGCCAACTGCACTCGTCCATTTATTTTTACGTGAAATTTTATGCCTACTTTCAACTCCAGTAGTTTTCTTTTGTTCACCGTGTTTCTCGATTTGTTCCTCGAAATGTTGAACAGAAAAAAGGGTAGAAAGGTTGTAAGGGTGACCGGGGATCCTTGTTGTTGCTAAAATGCACGCTAATATATTTTTCGCTTTAAAAACTTGCGAGAAGCTCTGGATATGTTCAGGCCTTATTCTCGGAACGCTGTCAATTCTGCCTTATGTCACGCGGTTGTTGGCCTCTCGCCTTTTACTCTGATGTGTATGACGTCTAAAGAAATATAATCAGGCTTCAAGACGTCAACATCTTGAAAAAAAAGGTCTCACATTGTTTCCTAGGTAGTATCATATCTGGGAACCGCTATAGGAGAACAATACTTAATTGCTAACCTCTCAACCGTCTAAAGAACAAACGAAGTCAAAAGGCCTTCGTGCATGTCACTGCATATTTCCAGCAATCAACCATGCCTGCGAAAGGTAATGCGTCAGACAACAGTGCTAAAAGAAGGGCGTCTTTGGGAAAGGATTCTGGTCCATGACAGGTATACCGCCTGACGTCAGTCCAATGTACTGGAACATGCCTTCCCATGCGTTTCTCATTAAGGGCAATGAGAGCTCAGGTTCTCTCTGCAAACCCGAAGTTCGGTATCCAGATGCAAAATTCCGGAAAGTGAAAAGTGTCGACGGGTCTTCCGACAGCGTGGTAGAGATGTGATCATTCAAATCAGTGACGCAGGCGGAGCAATTGCCGACAAGTAGGGCCAAACACGCGAGTACCGTCGGGGAGAAAAGTCTCTGGACCAAATGTTTCTCATTTGGTCCACGCTTGTTGAGGTGATAGCCAAATTTTGTTCTGTCATCTCTACAAGTGTGCTCTCCAGCCGCGGCCTAAAAGCAGAGTTGTCGGCTTCGTTTGAGGAACACGTGGTCTAGAAATTTTTGTCCCCGACTCTACATTAGCTCCAACACAACCCCCAGGCCCGCTTTGGATGGAAAGCGTTAATTCTGCCTACAATTTTTTAAAATAAGTTCACTTCTTTTGTTGGGTTCTATATTAACTTAGAATGCATTTTCTGTGAATAATATGTTTCTGTGAGCAGGGAATATCTGTCATCTCCATCCAAAGTACAGCTGAAATTTGGAAATCTGGAAAGAAAAGATCCAAAATACAGCTAAAATTTGGCGCCGCTCTTTGCCGAAAGGTGTCCTCACTTATGGCGATAGCAGTTTTTAAATGCTACTAAGTGATATTAACTGCTTTACGACCATCGAAATGCATGTGGATTCAGTTGAGTTCTTTAATCGCCACCAGGAAGCATGCCTAAACTGACTTGTACTTTTTTAAAGCTCCCCAAAACGAGGAAAACATATGGCTTTTGCGCTACTCGCTAGATAAGAATGAATTGTGTTGGATTAAACAAGAAAGAGAGAAGGGCATTCTCTCGAGTTCATTCTGAGCAGTAGGTGGCTGAAATGCAAGGCCGCCCACGATCAGGTTGCCATCACATGAAGCGGTGTGCGCCTCATCGTCATCATCATCACCAGCCTGTCTACACCCACTGCCGGACAAAGGCCTCTCCCATGCCTCTTTAATTAACCCTTTCCTTTGTCAGCTGGGCCCACCCTATGCCTGCGAACTTCTTAATCTCATCCGCCCACCTAATCTCCTGCCGCCCCCTGCTACGCTTGCCTTCATAGCTTGCCTTAGCTGTCGCCAACAGGTTGGGCGCAGGGTCAAAAACAGACGATGCAAGATGCCTTGAACGACCATTCTTGAAAATACCTTCAGATTACCCCAACGAGCTGCATCACGCCGCCGACGCAGAGGCACGCGCCACAGTTGAAGCCGCTAGTGGCGACACCATACGGCTGCCGCGTTGCGACAGAGTCGGGGATACTGGCGACACCGTGCATCTTTTTCCGAACGCTGCCGTCTGTGGAAAGCCAAAGCCACAAACGTACAGAGCGTCGAACAGAAAAGGACCGCTCTTGGTTACAATAAATGTCGACAAGTTTACCACATTGTGCATTGCATGTCGTCATCATCAACTAATACTATTATCGAGTTTATATCGTCGCCAAACGAGCCGACGACGAAGCAAAGCAAAGCAGTGAGCCTACCCAGACTGAGAGCACTAGGCAAACGCCGCAGCCGACCCCGCCTAGTGTTAAGCCTTTTCTTAATTTATGTGCTTTCTGAAACTCGAAATAGGCTCTTACTAAGCTAACAATTTTGTTCGGATCAAAATTGACCGCACGCACCATAAACTCACAACGGCCGTTGCAGGCAGTTGTTAGTACTGGCAACGCACAGCTCAACAGACGGTTTAAACGCTAAAGAAATTTCTAATTTATATAGACAAACTCCACATCGTTAAATAACACGGGCTCGGGGTAAAGCAGAATGTACAGCCTAATTTGTTTTCATAGACAAAGAAAAACAAATATTATTATCTCGCTATTTTACGGCGCCGCAATGAGCGAATTTCGCAAGCAGTTCAAAACTGTATTAGCACAGTTCAACTGGCCCTTAAAATATATATCGCAATACACAAACGCGGCTGCGTCAACAATAAAATTTACTCAAATGCAACTTCTGACAGTTTGTTGAGAAAAGCTACGGGGCTCACGGCCCTCATAGAGATCTGCGCGTGATCTAGGACTGTACGCGGGCGATGGTTAGCGTGCGATGAGCGTTGTTAGGATGGAAGCGATTATACACATCCCGGATAAAAACTTCCGAGTTTGACTGGTTCTTTTTCCTGGGAACGCCGCACGACCACACACGTGGTCACGACGCGGGTGTCAGATTAGCGTTTTAAGCTACCAAGCAAGCGGCACATAGCAGGAAAGGGGCTAGCGCAGCTGGGATAAAGGTAACGCTGAAAGCTATACTCATCTAGTTGCGGGAACTCCAGAACCGTGCAGAATGCTTGTAGGAGAAGCACCTTTAATCGCCGTCCCGCAGTGAAGTTTCAGCAAGCAGCGAGGCGAAGAAAACGGGTCCAGGCTTTACTGTAGGTTTCACTGAACATGCAGCATCAATGTAACTCGATTTCCAACTGACCCCGTAAGGTACAGAGGGCTCGTGGTGAAATGACGCTAAAACTCCGGAGGCCACGATTGTTTTCGCTAATTTCTTCATCTGGTAGCTTTGGAGTCACAGGCATTCACTGTCTGCTATTGTTACAGATAGCTTACCTCGCTGTCGCAAGCGAAAACGTGATCATTTACATTTTATCTACTAACCGCCAGCACCACTTCGTGCACCGCGTGGGGCTCGTATTAGAGAGTGCGTGCCTTGAGATGACGTTAAATAACCAGCAGTCCACGAATAGCCGCTGCTGTAAAAGAGAAGTGCGCTTCAAAGTTTTGAACTACAAATTGTCACGTACACCAAGATACCCAATGAATCAGCATAAAGTTGTTCTTCAGAAAATATTTTTTTTTATTTTTGTGAAGGAAGTAATAAAAACTCCTGCAGTTGTTGCCACGCTCTTAGGTGAATAAGCATTAAACTCTCTGCGTAGAAGAACTCAATTTCACAGGCAGGCATACACAGAGAAAGAGGTAAGCGTGCGCATTCGAGACAATGATGCGCAAGGTGCTTCGGTTTTTTTTAGCGCACAAGACAGGGTCTCAAAAGTGACCAATACTGGCCCTATGGCATTCTCTAATTGGTTGGCTGATAGTCATGTATGTAGCCAGAACTTCATGCGATGAGAAATTCGCCGAATGGCTTTAGCGCACGCAGCGTAGTGTGTTTATTCTTCGATCTTCTTGATTTGGGAATGCTGTACATTCTGCAGATTAGGAATTCATGCTTTTCCTCCTCCGCTGTCTTCTTTCCTACTGCATTTCCTTAGACTACTCGTACTTCCTCATACCACTTGAAAAATGTGCGAATATACGCAGAGTTATTGCATTTCACTTGCCTTATTATTTGTTTTGCGGTTGACTATCATAAACACGTCGATGAAATTACCAAACTGCCGCGCAACAACGAATTTGTTTACTGGTGACTCACTTCATTCTTTTCTAATCATTCCGAACTTAAAGCCTCAGTTGGTTCCGGTAATCTCCAATACACACAGGTTGGCAATGAGTTTGACCAGAAAACATCACATCGCCGAGAAAAGTAATATTTCTATACTTTTTGCTGCCATCAAAAACGAGTTCAGAAACTCAGGTTCGTACGTTTCAGCTTTAGCGTCATCAGTGCTACTAGGAGAAAGCTCAGCGACATAATATCAAAGGGTGCACTTCAATCACAGAAACAATTTTTCTTCCGCCCTGTCAAGTGCCTTAGTGGCAACGACCGGCAGCCATGAGAGCTGCCATTTTTAATTCTCTCAAACTCTGGACGATTTCTGATTGTTTTTCATTCTGCGTCCTTTTCAAACGTGTCACAATGACCTTCAAAACCATCAACTCTCAAAGAAAGGTCAGATGAGTGCATGTAGCTGCAATTCCCTCAATATTTAGTCAGAAAACACAGGAGTTCATTTGTAGTCTAAATAATCCCTAATACTGCTGCACCACTAATTGTTCAGCGCCACCACTTCCTACGTTTTGCGCATTGAGCGTAGATAATTTGATGCCTGATGTAAAAACTTGGTTAGTGCGTATACGCCTGTACAACCCATAAAAACCAGATGGTGATGACTACATAGTCGACAGGAATCTTGTCCTCATCATTTCTCGTGTGGCGCTTGGTAATAGCTTTCAAGCGTTTAAGCAGAGTTTTGTAAGTGCCCGCTTGCACGAAGTAAGTAAGGCATACTTTTCCCGGTTTAGTGTTATTCTCATTCTAGAACCTCCGATACATTTGAGGACAAGAGAGCCCGTAACCGGTTCACTTTATCCGTGGACACCGCAATTCGGCTTTGAGATGGCGATGGTGTGCAACTACAAAGTGCGGAAGCTATGCACCTTTTCTTTCCTTTAAGCCGAAGCACTATTCGGAACGAGAATAAGACAAGACATGGAGCTAAGCAGAGCCAGAGATCTTTGGTTCGAACACGGCCCGAATATACAGTACACTTATTTTATCCAATCGGGCTCAGGTATGAAAGTTCACCTTACCTCAGAATACGAGCTCTTCGTTGTTTACCAGGGTCAGTAGTGGCGTAACTTTAATTAAACGAAAGCTGTAATAGCTCGGCCAAAGAAACAAACGCAGTGGTTAGAATGGCGGAGTCAGCATTGCCTCATGCAATGTCAGGCGCTAAACTTTGGAAAGGATGGAAGCCTGAGAATGAAATTGGTTTTTCATCAAAGAATTGGTGCAGTAATTGTTCTTCATTTCGGTGTGCACCCTCCCCGCGCAGTGAGGCAAGGGAGAAAGGTGGAGGCGAAAAAAGAGCGAAAGAAGGGTCGTATAGTGGTCCCCGGAATAATTTGTACCACCCGGAGATCTAACGTGCACAACATGCCCCGCACGCATCGCAAAACACGCAGGTACCTTAGCGTTTCGCCTGCATAGAAACGCGGCCGCCGTGGCCGGGTTCGAAGCCGGCAATTCCGGCTCAGTAGACCAGCGGCCCGAACACTCAGCAATCGCTTCGGGTATGAAAATAATTTTTGAGAAAGTGAAAGGTACCGTAACTCTCACTCCTCGGAGGACACCTCAGCTACGCTGAGAGGAAATAGGGGAAGGTGGGAGCGAAAGCAGAGTGAAAGACGTGCCGCAGTGTACAAACATTTCAGTTTGAATAAAGTTTTTCTGCCTCTCTGCCTGTCTCAGTCCCCTGTCCTAGTGACTGCCTACTTATCCAGTTATGCGTCAATAGGGTTTAGACCGCAAATAAGATTGGGAATTCTGGTCCTCGTCTAGCCTCCTTTATTTTCCGTTGTATTCGAGGAATGGAAAGCGACATAAAGGCTTCAGTTTGCCGTTGAACAACACCATGTCGTTAAAATAGGAGAGCCGACTAAAAGCTTCTTTCCAGTTAGCGTACGTGTGTTAATACGAAAGCGTTACAAGTCCAATTACGAGAAACGCTGGCGGCGTCTCTGTACTCGCAGATGGTGCACAAAATCCAAGTGATGGCAAAAAATACGGTTGAGTGATCAAGCGCCCATACAACGAACACAGCAAGCCGAGCACCGCTATTTCTGGCAATCATGTACTACATGTCGTTCGCCTATGCTGCCGCACAACTTTCTACTTCGTTCTTGCGCGCTTAAAGCCCCGGCAGGCTGCTTTATCGTTTTAGTTGTGACGCGATATGCGACAAGACTTATCTCAATTGACCATAGCCAGGAACCACTATTCCCACATTTCTCTGGATTGTTGTATTTTCTTTTGGTTCCTTATCTCGATGGTTCCTTGCCAGCTTTAAGCTCAGCGCAGCCAAGAACTGCAAGCATTCTGTTTAATGACCGCCAAGCGCGCTTGCTGCTTTCACCGCTGCCGAGTCATACAGCCCGTTGTGGGCGCTGGTCAGCGTAATAAAAAGTTTGATTTTTAGAAGTTTCCACTCTATGATTCAGTGCCCGACTGCCGTCACCATTACATGACAATATATACCTCCACTGGCTGACCTCAAAGTGGCGCCCGTTTTACAGACTATTATCATGCCAAAATTGTGAACAACCGTTTGTCGCGCACTCCTCTGTGTGGTGTCTCACGATCTTTCGTTGTATACAGCCTACATGTCTTAGTGAAGTTCGCGCCTAACTGGCGACAGGGATCTTAACCGACGAAATATGCTGCGGCTCACCTTTGTTTGATTAGCTTGTAGTTTCATTCAAATTAAGCCATTGCTGCACTGGTAGCAAACAAATGAGATTGGGCAGCTCAATGGTCTTGCAGTACTGCAATAAGCTGTAACAAATAGATAGAAGTGGCGCTTGAAGGCACAGCAAAGTATTTGTAGCAGTAATAAATAGGAGCTATTTGCGCCGGCATTAAACTTAAAATGTGGGTTGTGTAAGAGAAATGTATATATGGAAGGGCATGCCCCCTTTTCCGGATTTTTTGTGTGGTTTAGGAAATTCTAGTCATACGGGTCAGGTTTCTTCCCAAGTGCCAGGCACCACTTTTTGGCACTAGGCACCACATTGTGCCTTTCTGAGTTTGCAAGTATGTTTTTAAGGATAGTATTGTGTGCATGATAACAATTTTTTCCTTTTTTTTCTTCGATGAAAACATGCAAGGCATAGACACCGAATATTGTCAAAAAGAGCGAAGAATTTTTAACTCTTTTTTTTGCTCTATGGTCTTCAAAAGCGATTTTTCTAATTTTTCTAATCTCATAACAGTTTTAATTGTCCCAACAACTCATGACTATGTCTCGAGCATACTAAGAAAAACGTTGTCATTCAACACATGGTAGGTAGCGTACAACTTCGGAACTGAAATAGGCTGAAAAGGAGCATTATTACAACTTAACAGCTCTTCTTACAAAGTGTACTTATCTCATAGTAGCAATGGAAGAAAAGGACCAAGAACTATTTCACTGCACGAATATACTTTTCATAGAGTGTGCTGCTAAAACCAGTGTGATGTAAAGAAATGATCGGTACTACTTGGAATGTAGTTATGGAGTATATGGAATATATGGAATATATTCCCTACGCAAAAGAGCTTAGCGCGAGTTCATTTTTACGGGGATGTTGGTAGTCTTTTTTTGAATTGCAAGTAAAAGAAGTGCTTACTCTGTGTTTACTGAAATATAAATGTCCTGTCACATGCACAAGATAGTGGTAACTCAATTCTGATAGTAGTAGAAAAGAAAGAGTCTTAGCAAAAATGCCTATGTTCAATAAACTGTGCTTATATTATTAATCAGACGTGCTGTGTATTACCGCATATTGATGCTTAAATTCGGGTTAGTGGCAGGTGGCGACAATATACACATTCTTAACAGTGCATGGAAGCTTTACTTGTACATTTACGGCGAGAGGAACCGGTAAATAATTTCTTCGAACTAGCTCCAAAACATGGCTCAAAAGCAGCATGGTGCAAACAAGGGCATAATTATATCCAATGGGAAGATAAGCAGTTTGTGAGCGTAAACTGCATGTTTATTTGTGCTTTTGAGGCTTTGGCACGTCCTCCCGTTTTGTGCGCGGTACTAAAGGCAACAGAATAACTTATGCACAGTAAACGTCCTCTTTTCATGCAATTTAATGTCACATTTTATTTGTATACTCGTTTGCACCAATCCCTTGGTCACATTCAAAATGGGCTGTCATCATTCTTAAAAATTTCTGGAAAGCAACATCAATGTCAAATTTGAAATTATGTGGTTTTTATTATGATGGCGGATAATCTGCTAAAAGCATCGCTAGAATTCGGACAAGCAGCCATAAACCAGTTAAGTAATGTCATGTGAAATATCTGCATCTAGAAATGTTATCAGATATCTTATAGTACTTTATTCTTGCCCTGGATTGGTTAGTCTCTTCTCAGTTGCCTCTCGAGACTGGCTTCAATTATATAAATTTTATCACCCAAAGTTTTACGCTTGGTACGTGACGTTCAGGAAAGGGCTTCGGTAAACCATCACCTGTTCATGTTTATTGTGCAGTTTCAGCAACTGCCGATAATTAGGTGATTTTGTTGTTTTCTACTTGCATACATTCAAGGCATTTGTACTGTCATCTTGCAATACTACACAATGAGGTACGCTACCACACCTCATGTTTTTAGAGCACGGCTAGTGAGTGGTTGGAAATAAGATTATGGCTATTTGTTGGCTTGAGGTAAAATTCTTGGAAGGCCAGGGCAATTAGGCAGTGTCATTAAGAAAATGTGTTTATTTATTTTGATGTTTTAGAGTGAGTTAATTGAAACATTGGGGTGCAGCTTTCTCGAAACTGTCCTAAATAATGCATTTTGATCACAGTGCAGCAATTTATGTGGTGACTAGAATGTGCTTAACCTCTTGCAGAACATAGCCGACGTCATGTGCAACTTTAGTGCAGATGGAAATAGAGCAAGGTGTACACACTATGGTGTTCACCCCCACCTGTCAGCGAATAAAGAAAGCAGAGCAAGCGAGGCTACTCTTGCACACCAAGAATTTAGGGTACGTTGCTAAACTAGTTGGTACTTTTCGAGCATAATGGAATTGTAGCGCTTGCAGACTAGGACTCCGACAACACACAGTGCAGTTGTGTGTGTGTCCTCTCTGTGTCCTCATCAGCGAGCGCTGCATTTCCATCATGCTCGCCCAAGAATGTGTTTACTTTGCAGAGTTCTGTATAAGTTGCGCTTTGGAAGCGCATTTTTATTCTATCCGTCAAAAGCACTTTATAATCTGCGTTGCAGGTCCCCTTCCTAGCGCATTTACTGGGTTGCATCTCCTACCAAGGCATCAACGTATTTCTACTGAACTGGGGACAGGCCTCTCCTGGTAAGCACGCTGTCATGTAACTGTTCTTTCTAGTCATCAGACTGAAGCAGTGCTGCGACACGCTGAAGTGATATTTGAAATCTGGCTCCCCCAAAAATAAGAGCAAGGTTTTTCGCTTTAAACATTTGCAGCCAGCTACGTGCTCAGTGAAATTGTTAAACTATGTTCAATAATAAGTGTCTGTGTCTTTCATGTCTTCAAACTGCTAGTTGTGTCTTGCCTCAAACAGCAGAAAATAGGTTGCAGACCGTAGGTGCATAGGTAATAGTGAGATTAGCCGGACAAGTAGCTCCCATCTACCTGTTCCGTTACTGCTGTTCATTGCTTTCTCTGTTTGTTAACATATTGCCTGTCTGTACAGTGTAACATCTGCCTTAGGGCATTACCCAGAGACTGTACTTCTGTAGCTGGGAACAGTGTGCACTTCATGCCATTGTGTGCAATCGCCGCCACTTGCGGACTTGATAAAGCACAAGTGCGCTAACTTTTCAGACGGAGGAAACACTACAGAAATCCTATACTTCCTATCATGTTTGCGAGGCGTTTAGAAAAAGAATCGTGTACATTTGTTTCTAGAATGGGTTACACTGGGCAGATAAGAATTACAATTAATGAATGATTTTGAGAGTTTCATTTAACTATGAGAATACAAGTCATAGAAGATTGCTTGACTGTCCACCGCCTAGGCAGTGCAATATTAGCAGTATGTGCCCCCCTCCATCGCGGGATGCAGACTTGTGAGGAATATTTGAATTGTTTCCAATCTAAGAATACATTTATTGTATGAACATGTTCTCCTAAGGCTGTTGTGTAAATAGCCAAGTGGTTAGCTTCTATGCAATGTAGCTGGGCTTTTGTGGCATCCATAAATGTGCCACCGTTCAGAGGGGGTAAGAATGACAGACCATTGTCCTAGCGAACTTAGGACATACGCGACATATACAGTGTTGAAGAGCTAGCCCATATCCTGCTCTCACGGCTCATGAAAGACGCTAGAAATAAAAACCGGATTGTAATGATTAAGTATGTAGTTTGGAATATCAAGGAATTTATTAAGAGGTGCAAAGATGCAGTAAGACGTGCCAGTTGAAGGTTGTCTATATCTAGGTACAGAAATTAAACCATAACGATGGTAATAAAACAGTACGTTTCCACACAAAAGCGGTAGTCAACAAAGCTAAGAAAAGCAGCTAGCAAGCACTACTGATTGGCGACATTAATATGAAAGCAGAGTTAAACATTCAGTAGTTCAGAATGGTATAGATTCGGAATAGCGACTGAGTACAATTCGAAAAGGTAATCTACCACGTGCGCTAGCTTTTTGAGAACACTCCTTCCTGTCGCCACTGGCACCAGAAGCATCAACACATCTATCTAAGCGTTCAGCTTATCTACTGACGTCTTACACATACTGCGCAGCTTCTTCCAAGATGGAAGCGTGCAGGTTGATGTAGAAAATGAAACACCATTCAGTCCCCGTCGCCCGGGCCGCACTCCATTGCGACTTGTAAATTTCCACCTTTCCGAACGCAGGGAAGGATTTTTTGTTACAATGTGTGGAAATAGCTGATCTGTGATGGTTACATGGCATCTATGGGGAAAAGGAAAAAGCACAGTCACAAGTCAGATCTCGCCAGACGTGTGATTTTTTTTCATTCGCTGAAAGTCATCTTGAATGGTTACCCAAGAAAGTCGCTGAGGGCCATTTCCAAGGAGCTCCAAATCGCAGAGTTGACTGTCAGGCTCGCGGTGCAAGAGGATTTGAGTTAACATGTCAGTGAGGTGCATTTAATGTCTGATTAATCTTGAGAAAATTGTGTACTTTACTCCAAGTGCTTGCTAAGCAAGCTGAAGAAGCCTGAGAACGATGGAATGCACTAGGGTTTCTCGGGTGACACTTTGACCAAAACAAAAAAGCTAATCGCCACAATTCCTCGTGCCCCGCCGCGGTGGCTCAGTGGTTAGGGCGCTCGACTACTGATCCGGAGTTCCCGGGTTCGAACCCGACCGCGGCGGCTGCGTTTTTATGGAGGAAAAACGCTAAGGCGCCCGTGTGCTGTGCGATGTCAGTGCACGTTTAAGATCCCCAGGTGGTCGAAATTATTCCGGAGCCCTCCACTACGGAACCTATTCTTCCTTTCTTCTTTCACTCCCTCCTTTAACCCTTCCCTTACGGCACGGTTCAGGTGTCCAAAGATATATGAGACAGATACTGCGCCATTTCCTTTCCCCAAAAACCAATTATTATTATTACAATTCCTCGTTGCTTTGCAGAACCGCTCATGAGGTGACCGATGAGCGAAAAGGGACTGAAGAGGGCATACCAATTCTTTCTATAGTTTGTAAACGAAATACTTCTCTATGTTCTGAAAGGCGGAAATTTCCAAGTCACAATAGAGTGGGACGAGAGCGGTGAGGACTGCCCGGCATTTCATTTCCTGCATCAACGTGTGGGCTTCTATCTTGGAACAAACTGCACACTATGAATGGAAAGTGATCTATATACGAGGAGCTGCACGCCTCGACAGGTGCAATGAGGTTGCTGGTGTCTATAGCGATAGAGAATAATGTTCTCAAATACATCACTCACGTGGTAACATCCATAAATGCCTTCTGTAAAAGAGCAAAGAATGATTTAATGATATACTAACCGAAATCAACTAAAGGACATTGACTTGGTCAACGCATGTGATGTATAAGATCAGGTGAACTACGGTCCTTATTACGAAGGAATGGACCTCAAGAGCAGATAAAAGTCGGAAGGGGTGGTAGGCTGTCACTTGTGGGGTGAGATTAGCTAATTTGTGTGAAATAGGGTGGTTGCAGCTGGCTTAGGACAGGGGTAGTAGAGATGAGAAGCATCTCTTTGTGATGGAAGTCATGTAGCTTGACTCATGATGACGATGATGATGTATATGTAGCTTAGTATTCTTTCTTCATTCTCATGATTTGTCCTTTGTCTCTGGAAGTGATGATATGTTCGGTAGAATGAGGAGAAATATGTTTCTGTTGAGAACATGTACAGATGAGCAGATACACTGAAATATATGCATGATAATATATTGCCGCAGTGGTAATTGAATTTCTCAATATCGTTGGAAGATGTCTATCTCTATTGTGGCTAGCGTGCCTGTCACTGCAAACCAGTATATATGCATTGTGTACATTTTCCTTTACACAGTGCTGTCTGCTTGTGGAGATCATGGTTCCAACAGGCCAGAGGAAAAAAATGGTGGTACTTCAAGTTCACTTATGGAAGCTTTTGATATAATAAAGAGACTGGCTCTATGCATGGTGGTCATTTACTTTTTAATAAGTGTAGCATATCTCAGTAAATTATACTACATGCTTTTGCCAAGATTAACTCCTGCTGCCAAACCGCGCTTGCGCAGCTGAAAGTGCAATGAATGGACAGCTTAGGCCTGCTGTGGTTGATAATAAACAGAGAGTGTGGGCATGCGTCATCAGCAGGATTTTTATTTTTGTTCGGGGAAGTATGTTTACGCGTGTGGTAAGGATATCGTGATTGCTTAAATATTTGCATATCATGTGCCCAAATATTTCAGTCTTAACAAGTAAGGCAGCCGTTGAGTCAAAGAAGGGACCAAAGTAAATTGTTCAGTAAGTCAGACAAGAAAGTTCAGCGGGCAAATGGCACGTTTACTCAATTCAAAAAGTGCTGCGACTCAATTTTGTAGATAGTCCTGTGGAGTGTTTGATCACTTTTGTCCGGATCCGCACAGAGAGCACCTGCTTCCCTTGAAAAATATTAAATTTGATGCCTTATACATCATGCAGATTGCAGCCGATTTGTACTTTTTTTTTGAAGCTCATGTCTACATCGCTGCCGGCAAGTCACTAGTTGTGAGCTGCCTAGTTGTGAGCTGCCTAGTCACTAGTTGTGAGCTGTCTCGAGGAACCAATAACTTTCCCTCTTATCACCTTAACGGCTTGTCTCTAGACTGTGTACACTCTTTTAAATTCCTCGATGTTCACATTAAAAATGACCTTACCAGGACTGCTCGTGTCACAAATGTCGTTAACAACTCGAACAAAACACTAGGATATCTTCGCCGCAACTTTGGTAAAGCACCTTCATCTCTGAAGCTTTTACTGTACAAAACACTAATTTTACCTAAACTCGAATATGCAGCATCAATATGGAATCCTTATCACCGGAACTTAATGCACTCACTTGAGATGGTCCAAATTACAGCTGCTTGATTCATTCTTTAACTACATCTGAACCGCAAGCATAACCAGCATGAAATCAAGTCTCGGTCCGCCATTTCTTGCGTCCCGTCGTCGAGCACGTAGTCTTCGCCTTTTTCAAAAAAAAGTTTTCTCCACTCTTACCTGTGCGAAGAAAATATTTAACCCCCACAGTACGTGTCACCACAGATGGATCAACCCACAAGGTTGGAATATCATTGTGCGGAACGAAAACCTACTTTCATTCGTTTTTACTTCGGAAATCCGACGACTGGAATCACCTTCCCGCACCACTGGCACAAATTAATGATCATCGTTTATTTCACGATGCATCAGCTAACACTGCATAACTAGCAAACTTCTGTAATATTGCGTTCATATTTCCATGTTTCGTTACTTTTTATAACCACTCCCCTCTATAATGCCGTAAAGCCCTGAGGGCATTTTAAATAAATAAATAAATAAATAAAATAAATAAATACAGAATTTAAATAGAAAAGGGCCTAGTACATTTTCCTAAGGTACCCCTCTGACTATAGGCAGTAGAGAATATTAAGTAAGATTTATTTAAAGATAAAGGGTTGCCACGAATCCGATAGACTGAGAGCTTATGAATTTGATTACAATAATCAAGAGAATCTAAAGCCTTACCAAAATATAAAGAGGCCAAGGGTAATGAGTTTCTTTTCTATATTTTTCAGCACGTGTTCTTTCAACCCCAATAAAGCGAGCTCAATTGAACGTCTTTTTCTGAAGCCGAATTGTGCATCAGAAATGAGATGATTCTTCTGAAAGAATCGGTTAAAACGATAGTGCAATACCTTTCGAAACGTTTAGCAAACGTGGGCATTATTGACATTGGACGGTGATTTTTTGGTAAGTTTTTATCGCCTCCTTTATATTCAACTGACATCCTACACTTTTTCATTGCATTGGGAAATTCTCTCACGGATCATCTCTACTACCTATAATCAGAGGCGTACCTCAGGGAATTGGACTTGGCCCTCTTCTATTTATTTCTCCCGATTCAATAGATGGGTTGAAAATATATGTAAGTGGAGCAGTGTGAGACAGATACTACGCCATTTCCTTTTCCCAAATAATAATAATATTAATAATTGGTTTTAGGGGGAAAGGAAATGGCACAGTATCTGTCTCATATATCTTTGGACACCTGAACCGCGCCGTAAGGGAAGGGATAAAGGAGGGAGTGAAAGAAGAAAGGAAGAGAGAGGTGCCGTAGTAGAGGGCTCTGGAATAATTTCGACCACCTGGGGATCTTTAACGTGCACCGACATCGCACAGCACACGGGCGCCTTAGCGTTTTTCCTCCATAAAAACGCAGCCGCCGCGGTCGGGTTTGAACCCGGGAACTCCGGATCAGTAGTCGAGCGCCATTACCACTGAGCCACCGCGGCGGGTCTTTTCCCAAAATCCAATTTTCAATTTTTCTAGAGTGTGCAAGATTAGTGGCCTTTGGTTATCTGAGTGTTTGTTTGCCATGGTTTTCGTTTTTTTATGAGATGCTGATTAACTAAACATGTGTGCTGGAAGAAATAACAGGCCAGGAATTAGTTCAAGGTGCAGTATGTAAAATGCTTGTGAATTTAACAGTAAGGGCTATCGTATTTACCGGTACACCTAAGGAGGTTTCTGATCATGGCAATGAAGCACCTGTGCGGCACAGAGGTGAAGCCCGTTACTTTTTCTGGATGTGAGCTACCCAATCTTAGTATATCAAAGGTTTTGGCTCAGGCCAATTATGAGAGGAAATTAAGAGCGACGAAGTCGCACGCAAATTGTACGTCCTGTGAAAGGCCATCGACTTCTATATTTTCTCTCTTTGCCCGCAAATTCTCTCCGGTTTCCGAGAATCTGCCTCATATCGAGGCGGACTACTGAACCGCGCCATCAGGGAAGGGATAAAGGACGGACTGAGAATTTCGACCACCTGGGTATCTTTAGCGTGCAGTGATATCACACAGCACACGATTTTGGTGGTGGTAGTGGTTTTTTAATTAAAATAATAGTAAAAAGGAAGGAAAAGATTTTTGCTAGCCCCGGCATCTGCCAGTGATACTGAAGCACCTGAGCTGGGGCAGCGGAAACAAAGGATAGCAGGCAGGATGAAGAAATGAAATGAAAGAGGTGAGGGGACAGGAAGAGAGGATAGGGGGAGAAGTAGCTTATACAAACTATTTACACAATAGGAAATGTGTCCAGGAAGTGCGCGTGATTAGTTAATGTTGGAGGAATTAAAACACACGCGCACAGGACTGTGTTGGCTACAAGTGGAGTGGGCGTCCCGTTACCAATCGTTCAAGGTAGAACTCGCGGAGCGCTCGGTCACTGCGTGTAACTACGTGATGGAGAACACCCGGTACGTCAAGCCCGTGTGTTCGAGGAATGTACCGAGGCTCAATATGAATTAAAAGCACGTCTAATACGGAAAGGCGCACGATTTTTATGTGGCGCAACTGACGCTCCTATTTGGGCTGAGGGTCAATAATCGTGGAACAGTGAGGAGCACGCGCAGTGCTGTAGTGTGTAGTGCTTCTAACCGCACAGAAAAATTCTGGCAATTTATACAAGGTCCGCTTAATTCTAAAGGTGACGTTATGGTGCGCGTCCAACATGAGCTCTACACGCTAAGCAGAAAAGAGTAAAAATGTGGTAAGCTGTCCTATAGCGCGGTCATTTTAAAGCGAAAGCTTTACTGGCCGCGAACTTGAGATTTCGCCGTGGCCGCACTCCGTTTAGGCACATGACGTAACAACGCACGCCTCACATATCTCGGTGGACACCCGAACCGCGCTTTCTTCTTCGACCGCGGCGGCTGTGTTTTTGTGGAGCCAAAACGCTAAGGCGCCCGTATGATGTGCGATGTAAGTTCGTGGTGCCCGTGTGCTGTGCGATGTCAGTGCACGGTAAAGATCCCCAGGTGGTCGAAATTATTCCGGAGCCCTCCACTACGGCACCTTCTTCTTCCTTTCCTCTTTCACTCCCTTCCTCATCCCTTCCCTTACGGCGCGGTTCAGGTGTCCAACGATATATGACAGATACTGCGCCATTTCCTTTCCCCAAAAAACCAATTAATATTATTAAGAATCCCCAGGTTGTCGAAATTATTCCGGAGCCCTCTACTACGGCACATCTTCCTTCCTTTCTTTCACTCCCTCCTTTATCCCTTCCCTTACGGCACGCTTCAGGTCTCCGCCGTTATATGAGACATACTGCGCCGTTTTCCTTTCCTCAAAACCAATAATTAATATTATTATTATTTCCCTCCCTCCTTTATTCTTTGCTTTACGGCGCGGTTGGGGTGTCCACCGAGATATGTGAGACGGTTACTGTGTTTTGCGCGCTCGCCGCACCATCTGGCATGACGTCACACCACGCGGCTCGCCGCCGCAGCCGTTTGGTATGACGTCACACCGCGTTACTCGTCGTTCCTCTCGCCTCCGCTCGCTTCGAAAGCTGCGTCACATGCCTGATAACATGTCGGAGGATTGAAAAGGAGAGCTCGCGTGCGCCGCAACCAAAGTTGTCGCCTATAATGCGACAACATAGCTAGACAACCGGACTAACCTGGGCTGCAATCAAATTAACCAAGGCTAACAATGTTATGCCTTAGCTTTCGCTACGTATATGCTGGCATAGCCGTGCTAAGCCGCTGCCAATTTTTTACAAATGGCAGTGCGCTGGAAGACAGCTTGCCCCCTTCGTACTCGCCAATAGGAGTATCGTGTCTAGTGTGCAGATGTAATATATACCGCAAACCAGAGTTTAATGCAACGCGTGAAACCTCCTGGAACGATGGTTCTACGGAGTGGCAAACCAGCCGGTCTGCAGTAGAAAACCTTGTATGTGCGAAAAGCGGCGCACGCAATGCGTATGAATCCCCGCCATGGTGCCTCAATGGTTAAGGCGCTCGTCTACTAATCCGGAGTTGCCCGGTTCGAAACCAACCACGGCGGCTGCGTTTCGATGGAGGCGAAACGCTAAGGCGCTTGTGTGCTTTGCGATGTCAGCGCACGTTAAAGATCCCCAGGTGGTCTAAATTATTCCGGAACCCTCCACTACGGAACCTCTTTCTTCCTTTCTTCTTCCACCTGACTGACCCAAGGCCCACCCCCCTACGGCTCCTGCGCGCCCTGGCCTGTTGCCTCGGAGGTACAGCGAGAGATCGTCGGCATCGCGGGAAAGCGGAGCACACCCCTCTGCGCTGTTCAGCAGCTGGCCAGACCCGTCATACACGAGGAGCTCCAGGACCATCTCCTCGTGTACACCGACGGCTCAGTGGCCCGCGACGGCTGCTCCCTTGCTGCGGCGGCCACCATCCCCGCCCTGCGACTGCACAGCCAGCAACACGCAACCTTCCTGGGCTCCTCCACCACGGCGGAGTTGATGGGGATCCGGCTCGGGCTGGACCTGCTGCTCACCCTCGGCCCTCCGCCGCCCAGGAGTGCTCTGCTGTGCGACTCCCGCGCCGCCCTCAGCCGCCTGCAATCTAACGGCCGCGGTACCCCACTAGTGCGGGAAATTCGCTCGCGCATCGAGCGCCTCGCGCAGAGAGGTTGTGCCATGCGTGCACAGTGGGTGCCCGGTCACTGCGGCATCGCCGGCAACGAAGAAGCTGACGACCTCGCGACCACTGCACACCAACTACCTGCCAGCGATCTGCCCCTTGCGCTGGAGGACGTGCGTGCGGCCATTCACGACCATCTCCGAAAGCAGCACCCCGACCCACGCATCGCGGGAGGTGAGCGCATCGACAGTGTCACCGGCTGTCGCGCACTTACACGGTCGCAACGTGCAATGATCCTCCGCGCGCGCATTGGCTGCGTGTGGCCCGGGGAACGACGGGTGCGTCACGGAATCGCGACGAGTGATGTGTGTGACGGATGCGGTGCAGTGGAAACACTAGAACATCTGCTCCTTCGCTGCTCCGCGTTCGCCGATGCTCGTCGCGATATGCTCGCGGCCTATAGGGCGCAGGGCATACTACCAGACTCCATCAAGACGTTATTGTGGCCGCAGGGCAGTGCGCGCACTCGTGAGCGAACTTTGGTGAGCCTCTGTGCATTCCTCGAACACACGGGCTTGACGTCCCGTCTGTTCTCCGTCAGGTAGTTACACGCAGTGACCGAACGCTCCGCGAGTTCTACCTTGAACGATTAATAACTGGACGCCTCACTCCAGTTGTAACCAACACAGTGCTGTGCGCGTGTGTGATTTAATTCCTCTAAAATGAACTAATCACGCGCACAACCTGGATACATTTCTTATTGTGTAAATAGTTTGTACATATTACTTCTCCCCCTGTCCTCTATTCCTGTCCCCTCACCTCTTTCATTTCATTTCTCCATTCTGCCTGCTGTCCTTTATTTCCGCTGCCCCAGCTCAGGTGCTTCAGTATCGATGGCAGATGCCGGGGCTAGCAAAAATCTTTTCCCTTCCTTTTTACTATTATTTTTAATAAAACCACCACCACCACCACCACTCTCTCCTTTATCCCTTTCCTTACGGCTCTGTTCAGACGTCAGCCGATATGTGAGACACATACTACGCCATTTCCTTTCCCCAAAAACGAAAGGTGCTTCAGTATCGATGGCAGATTCCGGGGCTAGCAAAAATCTTTTCCTTCCTTTTTACTATTATTTTTTAATAAAACCACTACCACCACCACCATTTTAACGTGCACCCGCCGCGGTGGCTCAGTGGTTAGAGCGCTCGGACACTGATCCGGAGTTCCCGGGTTCGAACGCGACCGCGGCTGCGTTTTCGTGGAAGCAAAACGCTAAAGCGCCCTGTGCTGTGCGATGTCAGTGCACGTTAAAGATCCCCAGATGGTCGAAATCATTCCGGAGCCCTCCACTACGGCACCTCTTTCTTCCTTTACTCTCTCCTTTAGACCTTCCCATACGGCGCGGTTCAGGTGTCCAACGATTTATGAGCCAGATGCTGCTCTATCTCCCTTCCAGAAAGAATTATTATTATTATTATTATTATTATTATTATTATTACTATTATTATTATTATTATTAAGTTTAACGTTTACTGACAATGCAAAGTACACAATAAATTTAAAAATTGATTTTGTGGAAAGGAAAACGGCGCAGTAAATGTCTCACGCACCTCGGTGGACACGCAATCTACGCTGTAACGAAGGAATAAACGAACTAGTGAAAGAAGAAAAAGGTGCCGTAGTGGAAGGCTCCGGAATAATTTCTACCACCTGCGGATCTTTATCAGACAGCACAGAACACTGCCGCAGGTGGTTGAAATTATTTCGAAACCCTCCACTACGGCTCCTTTTTTCTTTCCTTCCCTCGTCTATTCCCTCATTACAGCGTGAATCGGGTGTCCACCTAGATGCGTGAGACAGTTACTGCGCTATGTTCCTTTCCTCTAAACCAATTTTTTTAATTTCTCGTGTACTGTGCGATGTCAGTTCGCGTTAAAATTGAAAATTGGTTTTGGGGGAAAGGAAATAGTCCAGTATTTATCTCACAGATCGGCTGACAGCTGACCAGAGCCGTAAGAGAAGGGATAGACGGCGGAGTGAAATAGGTGCGGTAGTGGAGGGCTTCGGAAAAACTTAGACCACCTGGGGATCTTTAACGTGCGCTGACATCGCACAGCACACGAGCACCTTAGCTTTCCGCCTACATTGAAACGCAGCCGCTGCGGTCGGTTTCGAAACCGGCAACTCCGGATCAGCCTTAACCACTGAGCCACCGCAGATGGAATTCACGCACTTTTCGGGCGCCGCTTCTCGCACATACAAGACTTTTGCTGCAGACCAGCTAGTTTGCCGCTCCATAGAACCATCGTTCCAGGAGGTTTAACACGTTGCATTCGGATCCTTAACGTGAACAGACATCGTACAGTGCACGTTAAAGATCCCCAGGTGGTCGAAAATGTTCCGAAGCCCTCCACTACGGCACCTCTTTTTTGTTCTCTCAATCCCTCCTTTATCCCTTCCCTTAGCGCGCGGTTCAGGTGTCCAACGATAAATGAACCAGATACTGCTCCATTTCCTTTCCCCGAAAAACCAATTATTATTATTATTATCATTACACATCGCATATGAAAATTGGTTTTGTGGGAAAGGAAATGGTGTCTCAAACCTCGGCCGGCCGACTCCTGAACCGCGCTGTAAGGGAAGGGATAAAGAAGGGACTGAGAGAAGAAAGGAAGAAAGATGCGGTAGTGGAGCTCTCTAGAATAATTGCTTGGGACAACTTGAGGGACATTTTCTAAGGGTTCACCTTCAATCCCCAGCGTGTCGAGTATACTGCTGCCAGCGGGAGTGCTAGCCAGGCGCATTACGTCTTCTACCCCGAAATATGAACCCTCACGCGCACCAAGGGAGAAGAGGAGCAAGAGCGAAGAGCCTGCACAAGACCCTGAGCCGGCTGCAGGATGTCCTTTAATTCCACGCCTCAGAAGACGCGGAGAACCAGAACAAGTACTCTGTATTCTGAGTAACACACCCCGGCATTCAACCAGCAAGACTGGCTATGGCAGAGACAGTTTCCTCCTCTAGACCGCTACCCGAGTCTACCCGCGTGGAAACCAGACATGCAGAATGGAGGCTGCACGCCTTCTTTTAACATTTCAGCAGGACACGGGTCTTGTTTCTAATTGGTGACAGCAGGAACGGATTATCGCCTACTGTGATTGACTGTGTGCGTAGATGTTGTCTTCCGAAGTGGACTACGTTATACTGTGAGTGAATGTGTGTATGGATTGTGGCACTGCAATGGCCTATGTTCTACTGTGACAGAATATGTGCATAGATGGTGGCTTCTGGATTGGACTGTGTGGATTGATTGTGTGCATAGACGGTGACTGCGGGAGAAAATGTGTGCCATTATAAGAGACTGCGCATAGCGGGGTAGATGCGATAGGCTTTAGGACATTATTAATATAGAAGAGACGCTACGGTGTAGCAATTGCCGGCAGATAAAGCAAGGCTAACCCCATCTGTAGCATTCAACACCTCAATCTCTAAACCGCTAGTCGCGGAAGAGGCCGCCATCGCCGTGCCCATTGTCTTTACAGACGCTACTACCATCGTAAGCGAATCGAAGTTGGCGATCAGCAACTTCGCTAGAGGTAGGGTTTCCTGTCCCGCCGCGCAAATACTCGCAGAAATAAGAAACTCTCGACTCTTGAGAGATATTGAACTCATATGGACCCTAGCTCACGCGGGGAATCCGCGAAATGGGGCTGCCCACCAACACGCTCGAGAATTAGCCGGCCGACCGGAGGCGCAATGTCGGGAACTGTAACCTTTCGGTGAGCCACTCATATCATACCACGAGTTCACAGCACATTACAAAGCATTAAGAAGAACACTCCCACCACCCGATAAAACACTGACCAGACAACAACAGGTCATGTGGAGACAACTAGAGACGGAAGCCTTCCCTAAACCAAACTACATGTCTAAATTCCTAAAAAAAGATATCAATTATTCTTGCCGCTTTTGTGGTGAGAAATATAAATTTGACCACAATCTGGGCGTGGCAAGACCATCAGCTTCCCCCCGAACCCTTGTCTGATCCCTCCAAAGATGCGTGGGATAAGCTGAGGTCCAGCGATGACCCCGACATTCAGTCTAAGGTTGCCGAATGGTCGGCATCGTCAAAGGTCTCCACGGCCTGCAGCGCGCTAGCTAGCGTACCCTAATCCCCTACGCATATCCGCAAGGTAGGTAGGTGAAGACTTTATTGATGAGCCTTATGGATGAGTTACTGCCTAGGGTTGGTCTGGCTCTTGATCATGGGTGGTGGCCAACAGTCCATGACGTGCAGCGACCTGTCCAGCCGTCTACCAGCCGCCTTTGTGAGGCCGGTCCGGTGCTGGAGACCGCGATCTCCCAAACCTCTTTGTCCGTGAGGTTCCAGCAAGGTGGTGGTTGGAATTCTCAGCAGAGATATAAAATGTGGTCACAGTTGGCTCTCAGAGCCCCACAAAGAGAGCATTCGGGTGTGTACTGGCCTGGGTGGATAAGAGCTAACAAAGCCGGTGAAGGGAATGTGCGAGCCTGGATCTGTCTCCGTGTATTTTGTTGTTTTTTAGAGAGGAAGACGTGTGGTGGGCGAAAGTCGAGTCTTTGCTCCCTGTAAAAGAGGGCTATTTCATGATAGGTTACGAGCCGCTACCTAGCGCTACCCTGTTCTGCGATGTGCCCTGCTCGGTTGACATATGCTCGAGCAAGAGTGTGGGCCACTTTGTTGCTGGGGTTACCTGCGTGGACTGGCACCCAAATTTTTTGAACTGGTGCGGGTTCTGTTGAGCAAGAATTGAGAATTTTTCGCGTGGTAGAATGAATCTGTCCCCGTGCAAAATTCGCGACTGCGGTTTTTGAGTCAATCAGAATGAGTTTCGCAGCGGAGGAGGAAATGGCAAGTGCTTTGGCTGCTTCATCGGCTTGAAGAGAGGTTGTCTTGATCGAGGACGACGCTATGTGTTTGAGGTCACTCGGTGCTAAAGTTATGGCGTAGGCCGAATTGTGGATGTACTCTGCCACGTCCACGTAGACCGCGTCTTTGTCGTTTGCATGAGCCTTATGTAAAACCTTGGCACGAGCTTCGCTTCTGGCCTGGTTGTGAACTGTGTCAACATTATTGGGCAGAGGATAAACTATGAGTCTGTTCTTGATGTGTGTTGGGATGGCGTGGGTGTTGCTGGGGGTGGACCTATTGGCAGCATTTATAGAGAGGTGAGAACTTTGTGGAGGAGAGTCTCAATCTGAGCCGTGCGATTAGCTTCAGTTCTTGTGGTGTATTGTGTACTCCCATGCGTAGGAGATGGGTGGTGGGAACTTGTGGTGAGAGATTTGAGGCTGACTTGTATGTCTCTATTATTAGTGCATCTACCTTCCCCTCTTCCGCCATTATGAGGTAGAGGTAGGGAAGGTAGTAAACCATCCGACTAATCATGAAAGCCTGCACCAGCCGCCTAGGTCATGTTCATGCATGCCTCGGAGCTTGTTGGCTATTCTTCTAATCAGTCGCATGGTTTGATATGTCGTGATTGTCAGCTTGGAGATGGTCTCCGCGTTGCGTCCATTGTTCTTGAAAAACATGCCCAGGTTGCCCATCTTTTAAACCTCTGGCACTAGTAGACGTTCGCCTACACGTGTAGGGAGGCGTTTTCTTTCTTGTTGCGGTTCGGAGTCGGGTAGAGTAGCCAGAATTCATACTTAGCAGGGAAGCACGCGAGGCCTATAGAGGCTGCGCACTCCACTATCGCGTCCGCACCTGCTTGAAGGGTTTCTTCCATGGTCCCAACATTGCCCATTGTGGTACATAAGGAAATGTTTTCTGCACAGAAGGAGTGGGAGAGGTTCGAGGTGTGCTCTAGCTTGCGAGCCATGAGGATGAGAGTGATGTTGAAGAGTAGGGGAGATAAGACACCCCTGGGGTGTACCCCTGCAGCTTTGTCAGCCTCAGCTGGAATAATTTCGACCACCTGGGGATCTTTAACGCGCACTAACTTCGCGAAGCACTCGGGTGCCTTTGCGTTTCGCCTCCATCGAAACGCGGCCGCCGCGTTTCGATCCCTACTGAGCCAGAGTACTCGGGTTCGAACTCGAACGCGGCGGCCGCGTTTCGATGGAGGCGAAGCACAAAGGCACCTGTTTGGTTCGAACCCGGATACTCCGGCTCAGTAGCGGAGTAAGCTGCTGTGGTGTCTCAGTGGCTATGGCACTCGGCTTCTGACCAAAAAGACGCGGGTTCAATCTCGGCAGCGGTGGTTCAGTTTCGAAGAAGGCGAAATTCAAGAGGGCCATGTACTGTGCTATATTAGTGCACGTTAATGAACCTTCGGTGGTCGAAATTTCCGGAGCTCTTCCCTACGGCCGAGTTCTCATAGCCTGAGTCGGTGTGGGACGTTAACACAAAAAATGAAAATGAGTTTCTGGGGAAAGAAAATGGCGCAGTATCTGTCTCACAACTCGACGGACACGTTTGTAGCGCCGCGAGTGAGATGATGTTTACTTAGCTGAGACTAGCGTAAGTAAAATGATACGAAAAAGACAGCGAAAAAAAAGAGGCGAGTCATAGACTGAAATGATAGCAGGAGGGCGGCAAAAAACAGAATTTTAAAGTCGAAAATATGACAAAATAACCTGCCGTAAGGAAACGGACGCCATTTTTTCGCCTCCAGGGGGAGCGTGTAGCCTGGCGTCGATAGCCAGAGGGGTCAATGAGAGAGGGAAGGCTGCTCACGTGTACAATGCGCCTTGAGCCAATGAGAGTATAGGTGGCTTGGCGTGAGCGCGTGCCTCGAGACGAGCCGGACAAAACCTTTCGATGCTGACGTGTACGAGCAGTGTTCGAAGAGATCTGGAGGCGAGCGGTAGGTAGCTTGCGGCAGCGCCGCGCTGTGCTCTGTGGTAGGACGTTTTCACCCTACCGAATCTGATGTTTTCACCAGAGAAAATCCTGCTTCGCACCGGACCTGGGCATCGCATCTCTTAACTACTTTTCGCCTGCGGACCGTAGGCTCTGACCACAACGCGCCAGGCAGGTCGTCAGTCTTCATCGACTTCGAGTTTTGGCCGTGGCTCAACCCATCGGGCCGGGAGCAGCGCTTCACACCAGGTTCGACCTCTTTTGTTGCATTTAATTACCTCTTACTACGCCCGTAATTAATCGAACGGTAATTTAGCCGATTCTTTTACGGCCCCATCATCGCTATTGGTACAGCTTGGACTTGGTTCTGGGTTTTTCGGTCTGGCGTCCCTACCGGCGTTCTGTGCTGCCTCCTACACCACGTAGCCGCGGGTCGAAAAGGCAGCCAGCCTTCTTGTTTACGGCCAATAGCACAGCGGCGGTCGTGGCGTTCGTAGTCATAGGACAGTGCATAACGATCCTGCCTTCTTTATTTTCTTGTGCCGACCCCGTGGTCCAGAAAAAAGAGCTTCCATGACTGTCCCTAGCCTATCCCCGATATCCCACTAGGATGAGATGCATTGGGGATGAGGCAGACACGAAGCGGAGCCAACGCACGTGACCGTGCAAGCGTGGGCTCATTCGGCGTTCGATTCGATGTAATGCATCCGATGGGGTCTCGCATTTGAGCGTTCGGTGCAGTCGCGGACGTTGCACCTGTCGCTTCTTTTTTAGTTCGGCACCAGTAGGCGTTCGTGGCCTGCTTGTGAGCTTCGACTCAATAGCGAGGTCCAGGTATCATCGAGGTCTTGAGACTGGCCACAGAGGACCACCCTCTTCTTTGGAGGCTGCACCACCAGCCAGCGTCCCTCTTCCAGACCAGCACTTCTGCATCGTGACAGCGAGGCACGCCGCCAGTCGAAGCATGCAGCAGCATAGCCCCGTACCGGCCGCAACCGAAATGTAGGACGTCTTTTGCAGCGAAAGCAGTAATGTTTTCGTTATAAACCACCTAAGAGCTACAACGCAGCCGTAGCGCATAACGTTACGTGGGCTGCTTTTGCATTTTTTAGCCGCCGTGGTTATTTCCCTCGGCTGCTGACCCGAAAGACGCCGGCTCGATCCCAGCCGCGGCGGTCGAATTTCAATGGAGGCGAAACTCTAGATGCCCGTGTACCGTGCGATGTCAGCGCAGGTTAAAAAACTCGAAGTGGTCGAAATTTCCGGAGCCCTTCACTTCGGCGCCCCTCCGCTCCCCACCTACATTGAATTGACATTTTAGATAGCCTGAGTCGCTTTGGGAGGTTAAACCCCGTAAACCATTTTTCCTTTTCTCACTGTGCGGTTCAGGTGCCCGCCTACAGAGTGAGTCATGAATGCGCCTTTGATCAAAATAGAGGGAGTGATTCCCAGTCAAGAGATTTCGAGTCTAGGCGTTTCTCTAGATTTTAGGAAAGGAGAAACGCTCAGGTGCCCTTGTGCTCTGCGATGTCTGTGCACGTTAGAGATCCCCAGGTTGTCAAAATTACTGCTTAGCCCTCCACTACGGCACACCACCTTCCCTTTCACTTCCTCCTCCTTCCGTTGGCTCCGTTGGGTTTTGACAGATGTGAGACATTTATTGCATCTTTTAAAGCGAAAACATTACTACGCCAGGTTTCCTGAGTTTCGCCGGCTCTGTCGCTTTGACCTTCAGCAACTTTCAGCCGCTCTGGAGCTGGGCCAAAACCGACCAAGAGTGCAGCTTTGAAAGCGAAGGCAACGCGCATAACTGGGCCCCTGGGACAGTAGACACCTCAGTCGCACTTTAAGGTACGTGGCGGCAGTGACAGATGTGCGCTGCATGCATCGGCATTGACAACGTTTTGGCAGAAACACGGCACTGAAGCTAAAGGCAGTCGGCTCTCATTTTGTTCATTGGTGTTTGCGTTGACAACAATCTAGACTCCGATGACATTTAGGTTAAGAAAAGAAGGGCCCATAACTGGCTCCCTGGTTACGCCTCAATCGCTCTTCGAGGTATGTACATGGCGGTGATGAGAGATGTGCGCTGCATGCGTTAGTTGGGAAAATGTGTCAGACACGCGGCACCGCACCAGTAGGCCGCAGCGTTCATTGGGTTAACATCTCGGGATCAACCAATAAACTGCCACCTGCCAGGTTCGCAGGGTGTGCGCGCTGCATATCCAGTATCCGAAACGCACGCTTCGTTACAGACGTCAAAACTCCATGTGAGAGCGACACCGCCTCTTCAATCGAGCGCAGTCACGTGCATAATTACATGACCACATCTGGAGAAGCGGCGGTCGTCGGCGCTCGTAATATTAGCGCAATGCGTTAAGACTCCCGTTCAGAGGAAAAAGCAGCGTCGTCAGGTCCACCGCGCTCCGCACAAACTCTCATCACACATATGGATCGGAGGAATAAAACCGGTTAAGAAATCTCAAATGGTGTAACTTTGTAAAGCCAACTGTTTCCACTGTTTCCACTTTTGAGAGGTTCTAATTACTGAAGTAGAAATAAGGCCAGTAGTAGCAAAGTATGTTGGCGCGGCATAGTGGCGCCTGCATGATGCAGCAATCAAGATACCCCTCAATCGGATATGCGCCGCTCCCCCAAAAGGTGGCGAGCGGCCATTATTTAGTCTTACAATGCAGAACTTTTGTCGAAAAGAAGTGTTCGCGTTTGTAAAGTGATACCTAAAGGGGACCGCAGGCCACTGAAGGGAAATTGGTTTTTGAGGAAAGGAAATGACGCAGTCACTGTCTCATATCTCGGTAGACACCTGGACCACGCCGTAAGGGAAGAGATAAAGGAGGGAGTGAACGAAGAAAGGAAGACACTGAAGGAACCCATTAAAGCTATCACGGCATGCCCTTTTTTTTTTCTCTCGGCGTCACATGGTGTGCACCGAGAAAATGAGCCATTTACTAAGCATTTTCTATCCTGAAAACAAGCAGAGCCTCGACTGCCAGTATGACTGGAAAGGTAACTAGGAGGTCGATTTGCTTCATCAGGGCAGCCCTGGAGCAGATCTAGATGATCACTCTTACAACAAGTTGCTGCACGAAAGCCTGGTACAGCATGTTTCTGACGGAACCACGACTGATGTTTTGGTCGCCAGTGCGGCGTGTCTCGGCGTTTGCGGCTCAGCAGCAGAATGTGCCGCCATTGGCGATTGACTGCAGATCATCTGCCGGCCGTAAAGACGTACAGTCTAATGCAGTTTTAAGGTGATCGCTTCAGGTGTATCCTCCCGAGATTAAACTTTTAACAGGGTTTATTTTCGCAAGAACGCTGCAAAGAATGAACTTAATTAGCCGAAGGATTCCCTTATTCTGCGCTGTCATGTTTGTTACCCACTAAATTACCGTCATGACAAAAAAGAATTCCTGCTCCGTTTCTGCGGAAACGAACGTGATAATTTTAAAATAGCGATAGGCTATACATGTTTCGCCCGTCAATTTAGTGCACTTTTCAACAGGACGATCAGTGCGGTGATTACAGACAAGCATGCAAAACGGCTCAGAGAGCCGTGGCTCGCATTTCAAGAGATCGCCAGCTGGTCGAGATTATTCCGGACCCCTGCACTACTGCACCTGTTTCTTTATTCTTTCACTCCCTCCTTTCTCCCTTCCCTTACGGCGCCGTCTCGGGTGTCCACCGAGATATGTGAGAATTACTCCGAATTTCTTTTCCTTAAAAGTGAAAACAAGTTTCAATGTATGCGAAAGTTAAAACCTCGTACGTATCCTGTGCGACCGCAAAGTCCCTTAACGAAGTGCGGGTGCTGGAAATATTTCTCAACTACTCCACATCATCCTCCCTCTTAATCCACATGCAGCTTTGTAATGTGAAACCCGACCCTCCGGAATGAATGACAACGAGGTTTCTTCCCCAGCATTTTATTGGCCATAGGCAGAAGAACAATTCCGGCACCCTCCCTTTGAAATTCTAGAAGACAGGGAAAGCTGTGCTGGCCTATCGGCGTACGCTTGTGACGTACGAAATTTCATCGTTCAACGCCCGCCGAGTTCCTAAGCACAGATAGGACTTCCGTAAACTCCGGAAGATCGGTGGCTAAGAGGTCTTGCTATGCGTTGCCGACGTCATATAACAAATTTAGAGTGGTCTGAAGCCCAAAATTCAAACTTCACCAGAAGCTCTCGGACAGGGCACCAGCTTGGCCACGTTGGTTACTCATTTGTCACGAAACATCGCAGAACAACGCGACAAAACACGAGCACTGACTTACAAATCATTCTATTTTGAAAGAAACAAGGTTTCTTCGAATAAAAGAGTTGTCAGTTAACGCTTTCCTTTCCTGACACTGTTCTGGGCTGTTCGGTCACAAACAAGAACGCTGCAATGGCGCAAAGTTCATGCCTTCTAGCGAGGAGCTGTGTCTCTTGCCTTAGCACTAAGCTCTTCACGCCCAACAATTCTGGACAAAAGCATTTTTGAACAAGGAAGAGTTTGTGAGCGCAGTGTTTTTTTCATATGTTGTAAGATTTCACTGTAAGAATCAACATATCCGCATATCTCTCCTCGGCAAGCTTGACTTTTTTTGCTACTAACGCTTTTGCTGTCAAAAGCGTTATCCATTAGTTTTGCAAGAGATGCGAGAGATGGGAACTTTACGAAAGAAACATTTTGCTGGATAACAGTAAAATGGACGATTACTTGCAAACTTCTGCACCTCTACCTCGCCGTTTTTTATTATTCAAAAAGTTTCACCAAGAAGTTTGGACATGCTCGCGCTTTTACTATAGGTTTCGCGTCAGTTTTTCTCAACTCAACCTTGGCGCTAGTGTCGAGATGACGGCGCGACATTTTTTTTCTTTTCAGGCCAACAACGAGCACCAATCGGCACCGCAGCCTTTCGGCCAAGAGCACCTCCTCCTGAAAATGACTGTGGGTTGACGGCTGCATCTGCACGAATAGAAACTCAAGCCTTAAACGGGTAAGTAATCTGTTTTGAAGCAAACAGCTTTTGTGTCGTCTGCTTACTTTAGAATAAGTTCAGAAAAGTCAAGTATGAAAAGAAATGGGACATGAATTCTGATGTGCCGGTTCATTATATCGATGCGTCGATGTGCTGCAAGACATTCCGAACTTCGGGACACCTTTAATCAACAGACACCACGCCTCGTAAATTTACAGCTGCGCCATACTTCTGTTTTGTGCAAAATTTATACACGCTCGGCAGTCACAGATGTTCAAATTCCACTCACTTTAGGTAAGCACTCAATGAGGTGTTTTCAGAGGTTAGTCGCAGCCAGTGCTTTAGACAACAACGTGGAGCAACCGGAGACCATGTGGAGATGACAGACGCCCTTTCCAGATAACAAAGAGTCAATTGTCTGTCTTCCTATTCTGTAGAGACTTTAACGCTAGAACCATCCGCGACAAGATCGCAACCCGTCGCTTAATTTCTTCAGGCTACAATTAGCGTACAGTGGCACCACAACTGTACCCATTTTACAAATTTGTAATCTTGGATTCCGCAGGCAGCATTTGGTGCCTTGAATGTGGATGAATGCCTTCATTGTGATCTACTTCAAGGCTGTATATTTGAATATACGCCCAGGGACGGCGTAGGCCGACCAAGTGCCCTGGGCGGAAGAGGAGGAGGCGTGGGGAGCGTGCGCAGATGAAGAAAAGGATTTTTGGCCACCGGCTGTGTTCCTTGGGATCTCTCCGACTTGGTGTGGTTTCCTTTGGGCGGAACCGCAGTCCCGTAGCGATATGTCGTCTTTCCTGTCCTGAGCTTGCCAAGCACTACACTCCGTGTTGACCCTGAAGCAAGCTGGCGTGAGAGGCGACCTGCTTCTTCTGGCGACACGGGTTAGTATTCATGCGGACTTCTGTATTGGGTGCCTGCTTAATGTGACATAATATAACTACGTAGTCTGTGTGGCACCTCCGGCCATTTTAGTAATTGTTGAACAAACGGACATCAAACTCTGATTCGCTACCGTCGTTAGACGCGGACTTAGGGCAAGCACCCCTACTTAATTCACTAAGTTATTTACAAACGCGTCTGGCAGTGATGAACACTGTCGCACCTTATCTCCTGAGCATGCTAGGAGAACGAAAAACTCTGTATACCCAGAACTATACAGACCATATACTATAGATAGAAGAATAAAAATATTTTACTTTAAATAAAAAGTGAATGAGTGAAATCATGCTTCCGTGAAGTGATGACTTTTAGGCCCAAAAGCAGAAGGGCGGAAAGAGGTGGGTTAAATGTGGTGCAGAGGGTCAAAAGGTGTTGTGTTTGGGATAACGTAACAGCAATCTTTATTCTCCTGGGTTACACGTTACACAGGGCCGGCGCTGGCCGTACACACACACAGCACTTTTGGGCGCGCTCTGCGGCGGTGGCGCCGTCTCGTGCCACGCACTCATACACGCACACACAGGCGCTGGGATGGTGGCGCCATCTCTTGCCACACACTCAATACACATACACAGCACTCCTCCTTCCTTAAGAAGGTTATCGGTAACGTAGGGGCTTGCGAACAGTTCTAGTTGAACGTCTCACAGATGGCATCGCCGCAGCCTCCCAGGTGCTTTCGGTGCTGGCTACGTCTTCCTCGGTGCTTGCAGGTGTACCCGCTGTACTTGGTGCTGGAGTGGCCAAGTGCTTTTTCACTTGGTTGTTGTGACGGCGAACTTTCCCTTGAGGGGTTGAAACCGTTACCATCGAAGTTCCGTTCGTTTCATCAACTTCGCCCAACCACCATTTAGCTCCTCTGCCGAAATTGCGAACTGCAACCTTGTCACCTTTCTTGTATTTGGGTCCCTTTTTCGTCTCTCCGCAATGCCTCTTGGATTCTGTCAGCAACTGCTCGGGTGCACTCTCATTCTCCCTTCTAGGAATGCAAAGATCCAGCTTCGCTTTCATTGGGTATGCCAACATCAGCTCAGATGGTGACGTTCCATTTGGGCGGGGTGCTCTACTGTACATAAGCAGCCATCTCGCTAGCCGGAGCTTGAGATCTCCACCCGTGGTTTTCTTGAGGCCGTCCTTTACAGTTCGAACTGCTCTCTCAGCCAAACCATTTGATGCTGGATGGAAAGGAGCTGTCCGTAGGTGCTTAATGCCATTTTCCGAAAGGAATGCCTGGAAAGCTTGGCCAGTAAATGGGGTTCCATTGTCTGTTACAATGCACCTTGGCAGCCCAAACCGTGCAAAAATATCCCTCAAATGCTCTACAGTGTTTTCCGCTGTTGCACTTGGCACGATGATAACTTCAAGCCGCTTTGACTTGGCGTCTACAAGTACAAGGAGCATTTTACCTTCAAATGGTCCGGCATAGTCCAGGTGCACACGTTCCCAGCATGCACCCGGCTCAGGCCATGGCACTGGTTCAGACTTTGCTGGCATTGGAGAATTCTGCAGACACTGTGTACACTGTCGAGCGCACTTTTCGATTTCAGCATCCATACCAGGCCACCAAAACAAAGACCTTGCCATGCCTTTCATGACAACCACTCCCTGGTGCGTTTCATGTAGCAGTTCCAAGATATGCTTCTGGGCAGGAGTAGGCACCACGATTCGGTTACCCCAGTACAAGAGATTTCTGTACGTGTTCAGCTCATCACGTCTTTGCCAGAATGGCTGTAGGGCTTTGTCCGGGGTGCTTTGTGGCCATCCGTCCTTGACCCACCGCAGCACTTGGCTTAGGGCTTGATCACAACTCGTGTAGTGCTGAAGCTGCTTCACTGACACTGTCAGTTTTTCCATGCTTGAGACTGAATTCACCAGCTCTGGTGGTTCAGGTGGATCAGCAAAGAGCACTGCCAGTGGTAGCCTGCTCATGGCATCTGCATTTCCATTGAGACGTCCAGGTCGGTGCTCAATAGTATACGTGTAGGCACCAAGTGTGAGTGCCCAACGCTGGATACGTGAAGCAGTCATGGCTGGAATTGCTTTATCTTCACGGAAGATGCCGACCAGTGGCTTGTGATCAGTGATGAGGATAAAGCTGCGACATAGCAAGTAGTCTCTGAAGCGTGTGACACCAAATATAATGGCTAGTGCCTCCTTTTCCAGATGTGAGTAGTTCCGCTCCGCAGGTGTGAGAGTTCGAGATGCGAATGCTAGTGGGAATTCAACCCCTTTATTACGATGTGAAAGCACCGCACCTACACCATACGGCGAAGCGTCACAGGCTAGCACGAGCTCCTTAGATGGGTCATAGTGTGCCAACACTTTTGCCTCCATGATGGCTTCCTTGCTTTTGACAAAAGCTTTTCGTTCTTCATCTGTCCACCTCCAGTGACTGTTCTTGTGAAGCAGTGCATACAACGGTGCTAGTAGTGTGGACAGGTTCGGCAGAAACTTTCCGTAGTATGACAGGAGTCCAATGAAGGATCTCAGCTCACCAACGTCCTTGGGCTCGGGCGCTTCAATGATGGCTTCTGTGTTTTTCTTTGATGGTTGAAGACCAGTGGCATTGATCTCGTGGCCCAAGTAAATGAGTGATGGTTTGAAAAACTCACACTTTTCCTGTTTGAGCTTCAACCCTGACTCTTTGACTCGTTGCAGAACTTTGCGCAGATTCTGAAGGTGCTCTGCGTCAGTTCTTCCTGTCACCAAAACATCGTCTAAGTAGACTGATGTGCCTGGGATGTCACGAAGGGTTTCTTCCATTCTTCTCTGGAAGAGGGCAGGTGCTGATGAAACACCAAATGCCAGACGGTTGTAAGCAAAGAGACCTTTGTGTGTGTTGATGACCAGTAGCTTACTGGTTTCTTCATCAACAGGCACCTGATTGTAAGCTTCGCAGAAATCCAACTTGGCAAACTTGACTCCGCCTTGCAAGGATGCGAATATGTCTTCAACTTTTGGCAATGGGTACTGTGTCGTTACCACTGCTGGATTCACACCGATCTTATAGTCTCCACAAATCCTGACACTTTGGCCATCTGCTTTGAGTACTGGTACAATCGGTGAAGCCCACTCAGAATGGTCCACTGGTGTGATGATGTTTTCACGTTCTAGACGCTGAAGTTCATTTTCAACCTTGGCCCGAAGTGCGTAGGGTACCGTGCGAGGTCTGAAGTATCGTGGCTGTGCATCCGGTCGAACGTTGATATGCACCTGTGGTCCTTTCAGTGTCCCGCAGCCTGGTCTGAAGATCTCTTCAAACTCATGCAGCATTTCTTTCACTTTCCCTTCAGTGGTGCTTTCGAGCTGTGTCGCATTTACTTGGCGTGGTAGCAGGTCAAATGCTGTAAGCCAATCCCTGCCGCACAGGTTAGGGCTCTTGCAGGCTACTACAAGCAGTGTCTGCTGACATGTAGTCTTGCCAAGACATACGTCAACCACCAGCGTTCCCTGCACCGGTATTGTTCCACGTATGCAGTTCAGCTTGATGTCTGTCCGTGAAAGCTGCGGCAAAACACCTTGGTGCTGCCGGTAAGTATCTTTTGAGATTAACGAAACGGGAGAACCTGAATCCAACTCCATTTCCAGTGGCACTCCATTGACTATGAATGTCACTGTGATTGGCTTCAGGGGTGACTGTGCACGCAAAGAATGCAGGTAGTACTCAGGTGGCTTCTCGGTCGACTGTACTGCATTCACTGCAGTTGCGCTCAACTTCTTCCCTTTCTCAGCACCAGACAAACAGTAGTTCGCCAGGTGACCTACTTTGTCGCACTTGTAACACCTTGTGTTGATGTGCTTGCATTCCGGGGGCCTGTGATCACGGGATCCGCAGCGTACACACGGCCTGGACTTCTCTTGGCGTCCGGTTTTGATTTTGCCTTTAGGCTTCGGGTCTTGCCCTTTTTGGCCACCGAGCCCTTGCAGGTGCTGCTTTTTCTTGTGCTTGACATAATTCGCTGAGCCTTCTTGAACCGGGGAAGTCGGTATGTCCGCGTGGCCCTTTCGCAGCTCGTTTGCGTTGAGTTCCGCCGCCTCTGCCGTTCTAGCAATCTCCAGCGCTTTATCTAGGGTGAGGCTCTTCTCAACTAACAACCGTTGCTGCACGGCTCTGTCACGAATTCCACACACAAGTCTGTCTCTCAACATGCGGTTCAGCGCCGTACCGAAGTTGCAGTGTTCCGCCATTTGCCGGAGCTCGGCGACGAACACCGCGACGCTTTCATTCTCGAGCTGTACTCTGGTGTGGAAGCGATAACTTTCGGCTATTTCCGATGGAGCGGGGCTGAAGTGGCTGTTGAGAATAGCCATGAGTTCAGTAAACTTCTTTTCTTTAGGCTTTTCGGGCGCTAGCAAACTACGGAGCGTCGCGTACGTGCTTGTGCCGACCGTCGACAAAAATACCCACTTTTTCTTATCGTCGTCTTCGATGCCATTTGCATTGAAGAACGCATCCAGCCGTTCCGTGTATGACGACCACGGCTCTTTGTTGTCGTATTCTTCGACTCGACCAAACGTCGCCTTGTTTGCGCGGGAACGAAGCGTGCTTCACTTCACTGGCTACTGGCGCAAGTTCACTTGCCTGCGTGCATCACGATGCGATGTCTTCGCTTGCGTCCGGGTCCCCGCTATCCCATCCTCATCGCCAGTTGTTGTGTTTGGGATAACGTAACAGCAATCTTTATTCTCCTGGGTTACACGTTACACAGGGCCGGCGCTGGCCGTACACACACACAGCACTTCTGGGCGCGCTCTGCGGCGGTGGCGCCGTCTCGTGCCACGCACTCATACACGCACACACAGGCGCTGGGATGGTGGTGATACACATACACAGCAAAAGGCAAAAGACATCACTGGGACTAAGCAGTCCTAAAATTACAAATTGGTGCCACTGTGCGACTTAAAGCCTGAGTCCGAAAATTCCTTTCTGAAATGAGGAATTAGTTACTGTCTTTGGGCTTCTAGATGGTTCACTGCCTTCAAACTCCAACTAGTTGCATAATTGCTGCTCCATGTGAACACTCTTACATCTCCTATTTGGCAGTGCTATCAAAAATATCGAATCATCTTTTGAAAGCGCTCACGATGTTTAGTGTGGAGGTACTGAATTTTTCATCACTTCCTTTCTAATACAGGCATTAAAAGGCTACGATGCACGAAGGAAGTTGGGATGAAAAAATTCAGAGTGATTGTTAAATTTAAGGGCACAGAAATCCACCACCTGATGCTGTAAGGAGGCAAGGTTACAAACTGCACGAAATGTTCAGAGATGTTTTTGGTGGCAATGCTATTAGTAAAAAAAACTCATTTTTTAAATAAATTCTTTTAAGTACCACTATTATCTTTGCTCGGCTGGCTTACGTCAGCAATTGGGAAGCACCGGGCTCATTCTATACAATTAATGGGAGGCAGATGCCACTGACGCATGATGTGCAACACAACTTTTGCCTAACAGGCAGCTTTTTTTACAGCATTGGTTAGTAAATGACCAGAGCGCAGCGGTGTTGCATGAGCCATAGATTACGCTCAATGCCATGAACACCCAACGATGCAGACGGCTGGGCCAAGTATGAAAAGCATGTCCCTGCATCAATGCGGAGCAGTTGGACTCCAACAGCAGTGGCTCTGTGCGACGGGTACTCGGCGTCACCCATCACGTGCGTGGTCTGGCAGCAGGTTACGGCTTCGTGACACTGGCTGCCATGCAGGCCCCACATGGTGGCGACGATCGAGATTCGAGTGCAAGATTCTCGTCGGGCTCGGCACCAAGGGTACGCATGCATGTCAACTACTCACTAAGCCAATTCACAGTTCCTCCGGCACTTGCATTTACCCACGATGAGGTTGTGCATATATTGGCATGCATTGTGCGAAAGCAGTTGTGTTACTGGCCGAGCTGGAATTCTCTGCAGCACGCCTGTAGTCTGGATGGAGTGGAAATCGACTAATGCGTTCTACCAACGCCACTCGGGGCATTTGTGATCCCCAGGAAGTCGACACGGCCCAAACTGCAACAAACCGCAACGTAAACACTCCACAAAGATTGAGGAAATCTGAGTATTACCAGTTCCTTTTGCCACAAGAGTTCCCAAGACGCTGTTTGCAGGCAAAAAAAAGCGACCCAGCCAGCGTAGAATATATTGTAACGGTACCCATCAGTATGATTTTATATTCACAGGGCTCGTTGTTACGGTTAAAAAATATTCAGGCATGCGTATATTTTATTTCTCAGAACTTGGAAGTGCAAATTTTGGGTTTCATTGATCGTGCACATTCACGAATGCTTCCACCCGTGGCTCTCGCAGAAATCTCGACGTGTACTCCGATTCTCGTCAAAAGCATTTTATGCAGTAAGGAATATGAAGTCAATTTTTTTTTTCAAATATTACGAGATTTAAGAATTACCAATACCTCTGCAGACTTCCGGACGGCAGCATCAATACTTTTATACTAACGTTACTGCCATCATCAGAAGCGTTCCACTTTCCCTTTTTTATTGGAGTATTGAATGGCTTGTAGGTTTCTTTTTCTTTTTTTGCTGTTGACCATTTTATTACCGGCAAAAGCGTTTTCATTTGGTTTTCTACAGCACTCTTCACCGATTTATGCCAGCGATGGAGAAACTATAAAAGAAATATCAGAAGAATTGACCATTACATATAATATTTTCGTACCACTACACAAAGATTATCAACATGGAAAATTTTTGCACAAGAATGGCGAAAAAGCTCGCATTTATAGTTTTGTTTCGAGCCGGTTTGGATTATTTTTTCTGCTCAACGTGGCGCTTGTGTCACAATAAGGGCGCGACGTTCTTTTTTCTTTTTCAGACTGTTCACGAGCACCGGTAGACACCGCGGCCTTCAGAGCAAGAGCACTTTCCTTTACTAATACAGATGACTGGGGGATGATGGCAGCACCTGCAGCAATCCAAGCTCAAGCCCAAGCTAGGTAAGTGATGTCTGTTGCAGCAAAGAGCTAAAGCAAAGAGTTCAGGTGTCTTCTAGTTACTTTACAATGAAGTTCACAAAAGTTATCTCTGAAAATAAGTGAAACGTGAAGTGTGATGCGCAGGTGTGATATATCGAAGCGACGATCTGCTGAGACATTTCGTAATTCAGGACCAATTTAAGCATCAGACGCAATGCGTCATAAATTTTCAGCTTCGTCATACCTCTGTTTTCTGCACTACTTATACACCCGCAGCAGTTACACATGTCATTGAAATTCCATTTACTGGAGATAAGCATTCTATGAGGTGTTTCCACAGGTGAGTCACAGCCAGTGCAACAGTTAACCATGTCTAGCAACCGGAGACCTTGAGGACATGAACAACGAACAAGCCAGATAAGAAGTAGCCATTGTAATATCTTCCAACAGTGTAGAAACTTAAAAATGCTAGAATAATTCGTCACATGGGTGTTAGTAATGTTGCAACCCATTGCTTATTATCTTCAGGCTACCATCAGCGTAAAATATCGCCACAACTGTACCCATATTACAAATTTGTTGTTTTGGTTTCCGCAGGCAGCATTCGGCGCCTTGGATGTGGATGGATGCCTTCCTTTGGATCCCCTTCATGGCGCTATATGTCGTCTTCCGTGCCCTGAACTTGGCAAACAGCCTCTGTGTACACTCAGAAGTTGGTGAGAAATGCGACCTGGTGCAGTTGAAATTTATTCTTCAGGCGACGCGGGTGAATAGCCATGCTTTCTTCTGAGTGCCTGTTTAGTGTGACATATTATAACTAGGTAATCTCTTTGGCACCTCCGGCCGCTTCAGTAATTCTTGAACAAACTTGCATGGAACTCTGATTTAGTAGCGTACGTAGACGCAGACTTTCGACAAACGACCCTATTAACATATCTACAAATGCGTCGACAATGGTGAACACTGTAGCACATTATCTCCTGAACCGGCAAGTGGAACAGAAAACTCCAAACATACACACCACTATATAGAGGATATATTATAGATAACAGAATAAAATATTTTACTTTAAATAAAAAGTGAGTGAGTGAACCTATGTTCATGTAAAGTGTTGGCTTGTAGGCGTGAAGGCAGAACGATGGGAAGAGGTGGGTTAATGCTGGTGCAAAAAACCCGATTCCTCGGCGCAAGTCTGAAGTGAGTCTAGCAGCGCCCTTGAATACTAAGACGGTCCGCCCGGTGGCCGAATCCAGACCTCGTTGGTACTGTCGAGGTGGGTCTTCCTAGGTCTGGCATCCGACTTTGAGAGGCTTCGTATCGATTCCTGTTTAAGCCTTTACAGGCAACTTATGTCAATTAACGACATTCTTGTTCCGCGCCTTCTAGTCGTGTATATGTGCCACTTTGTCGCTATATTTCATGCCATTATGTTCTCAGCACCCAGAGGTTTCCAGTAAAAATCTTTGGAGTAAGTGTGAGTAAGCTCTAAAAAAGAAACAGGCGGCTCGAACGTATGACTTGAAGCCCGAGTCCAGCAACTCCTTTCTAAAATGAGGCATGGCATTTGTTGGACAAAAAATAATTACTGCTTGGGCTTCGAGGGGCCTCATTGCCTTCGACATGGTCTTTTACTCAGCTGCTACTAATTGCGTAACTGCTGTTTAATTTGAGCACACTTGCTTCTCTAATTTGGCGGCGTTATCAAAAATTTCGAAGTCTTTTGAAAACAGACACGATAGGAAGCTTAGTGTGGAGGTAGTTATTTTTGTGTCCCATCCTTTGTAATGCAGGCATTAAAAGGCTATGATGCGCGAAGCAAGCGGGAAGAAAAAATTCAGAGTGAATGTTATTTACGAGCTCATCAGGCGAGCACCACGTGCTTCATGCGACCAGGTTACAAGCTAAACAAACTATACTGACCTCTTTTCGGTGCCATTATCTTGAGGGAATAAACTCTTCATTTTATTCATCACCTCCTTTCAGTACTACAATTCCCATTGCTAGGCTGGATTCTGTTAGCAATGGCAAGCACTGGGCTCATTCCATATATTGAACTGAAGGGAGATGCTATTTACCCATGACGTGCAAACAGCTTTCGTGTCATAGGCAGCTGATTTACGTCATTGGATTCTAAAGTCCCTGACCGCTGCGGTATTTCAAGAAGCGTTGATTATGGTCAACGCCATGAACGTCCAATGATCTTTCTGCAGAACGCTGGGCCAAATATGAGAAGCATGTCCCGGCATCACACTGGCGTAACACGAATTCCCGAGCGGAGAATGCGTGCCTCGGGCAGTCGGCGTCACTGATCATATGCACAGTGTGGCTGCGATTGGCTGCCATGAAGGCCCCACCTGGTGGTCGCCTTCGAGTGGAAGGCTCTGGTTCGACTCGACACTCAAGGTACGCATGCGTGTCAACTTCTCGCTGAGTTAATGTACAAGTCCTCCCACCCAAGCAGCAAGCCAGTATGAAGCTGTGCTTATATTGGCACGCAATAAGTGAAAGCAGTTCTGTCAATGCCATGCCTCGTTGCCTTCAATTTCCTGCCGTGTGCAGGCCGCATCTGGATGCGGGGAAAATCGACCAATGCATTCTTCCAAGGGTTTGCGGTGCATTTGAGAGCTCGAAGAAGTCGACATGGCCCGCAAGGCGACCAACCGCACCGTAAACACTCCGCGGAGCTTAAGGAAATAGGAGTTTTCTCAATTTGTTTTACCACAGAAGATCCTACGCCACTCATTGCAGTAAAAAAAGCAGCGATCCAGCCAACATAGAAGCCATTGTAATGGTACCCAGCAGTATGATGTTATCTTCACTGGGCGCTTGGTTATTGCTAGAAAGTAAATTTTCAGGCATGCATGCATATTTTGTTTCTCAGAGCTTGGGAGTGCATATTCTGAGTTTCACTGACCGTACAGACTCGCGAATATGTACCCTGATTCTGGAAAAAAGCATTTGAGCCGGAAATATTTTATGAGGTCCATTTTTTCATGTAATGTAAGATTTAGGTACAGCAATGAATATATCCGCAGACAAACCGACGGCAGTCTTGCGATTTTTTTTGCTATTATTGTTACTCTTATCTCCAAAAGCGTTCCCTTTTGGTTTTTTATAACAACGTTAAATGCCCCATGCAATCAATATAAACACGTTAAAAGTCAGATTGTAAAATTGCTGGAAGTTTTTTTTTTTCCTGTTGACCTGATATCGCGAAAAGTCTTCCCCGTCAGTTTTCTAGGCACTCTTAACCTCTCGATTCGAGTGACGGAAACACTACAGAGAAAGATTTAGCCATATATCAGAAGAAGGGACAATTGCCAGCAGTATTTTTATACCACTATAGAGTTTTTCAATATTCAAAAATTTTGTCCAAAAATGTCAGACATGCTCTCGTTCATAGTTTAGTTTCGCGCCAGTTAGGTTTTGTTTAAGCTTAACGTGGCGTTGGTGTCGCAATGAGGGCGCGACATTTTTCTTTTTTTCAGACCAATCGCGGCCATCAGTCCGAACCGCAGATTTCCGAGCAAGAACAGTTTCCTCCTACTGAAGATGACTCTGGGATTATGGTTTGCACCTGCACCAGAGCTCAACCTCAAGCCCAGACCGGGTAGGTGATGTGTCTTCAAGCAAAGAGTTAAAGAAAAGAAATTTGGTTGCCGTCTAGTTGCTTTATAGCGAAGTTTGCAAATGTTATCTGTGAAAATATATGGCACATGTAGTGTGATGCGCCGGTTTGTTATATCGAAGCGTCGATCTGATGCAAGACATTCTGTACTTCGGGACATCTTTCAGCAACAGACACTACGCTTCATAAATTTTCACCTGCATCACACATGTGTTTTCTGCACAATTTTTTAACCCGCGCCAGTCACAGATGTCGTTGAAATTCCACTTACTGGAGGTAAGCACTCAATGAGGTGTTTTCAGAGGGGAGTCGCTGCCAGTGCATCAGACAGCCACGTGGAGCAACCGGAGGAAGCCATGAGGAGACGAGCGACACGCATGCCAGATGACATTGTTTTTCTAGCTTCCTACTGTGTACAGACAAACGCGAGAAAAATCCGCCACATGGGTGTAAAAAAAATCGCAACCCATCGCTTAATTTCTTCAGGCTATGAGTGTACAAAGTCACTGAAACTGTTCCCAATTTACAAATCTGTATTCTTGGTTTTCGCAGGCAGCATTCAGCGTCTTGGATGTGGATGGATGCTTTCATTCGGATCTTCTTCATGGCAGTAGATGTCATCTTCCATGCCCTGAACTTGGCAAACAGCCTCCGTGTTGACCCAGAAGCAAGTTGGCGAGAAAGGCGACGTGCTTCTTGAGGCGGCACTGGTGAATAGTCATGCAGAGTTCTTTCGTGTGCCTCCTTAATGTGGCATAATATGAGTAGGTAGTCTCACCAGCACCTCTGGCAGCTTTAGTAACTATTCGACAAAACGACGTCGAACCCTGATTAACTAGTGCACGCACACTTTCCAAAACCGCCCCTATTAACTCATCTACAAACACATCTGACAACGATGAACACTGTCGCACCTTGTATGAAATCTCCGAACATATCCAGCACTATACGGAGCGTA
Source organism: Amblyomma americanum (assembly GCF_052857255.1). Lineage (NCBI taxonomy): Eukaryota > Metazoa > Arthropoda > Arachnida > Ixodida > Ixodidae > Amblyomma > Amblyomma americanum. The sequence continues at coordinate 43,338,039 of NC_135504.1, read as the reverse complement.
TATTGTAGATAGAAGAATAAAACATTTTACATTTAAGAAAAAGAGAGTGAGTGAAGCTATGGTTATGCAAGGGCATCGCTTAAAGGCAGAAGGTTGCTATGAGGGGTTGGTTAAAGAAGGTGCAAAAAGCCCAATTACTTGGCGGAAGTCTGAAGCGAGTCTAGCAGTGCCCTTCAATTGTTACACGTTTCGCCTGGTGTCTGAATGCAGGTATCGTAGGTGGGGTTGAAGAGGCGCTTCAAAGGACCGGCGTGGGTCTGAGAGAGGTTTCGTATCGTACGCTATTTAACCCTTTCCAGCCAAGGTATCCCAGTTCCCGACGTACTTGTTGCACGCCATGTACTCGTCAGTATGTGCCACCTGGTTGCCAAGTTACATGTCAACATATTCTCAACACCGATTGCTTTCCAGTCAAAATCACTGGGAGTAAGCCGTGTGTTAAAAATATCCGGCGATAATGTGCGAATTGAAACCCGATTCCTACAATTGGCGCATTTCTTGGAAAAAAATAATTAATCCCTTTTGAGCTTCGAGGTGGTTCACAGCCCTCGACTTGGTCTTTACCTCAGCTCAATCTAATTGCCTAAACTTGACCATAGGCTAATTTGCTTCTTAATGTCATCATGATTGTCTGTAATCTCGCAGCGCTATTAGAAAACTTCACCTTATCTTTTGAATGCGGGCACGATAGGAAGCATAAAGTGGAGGTACTGATTTTTTTCATCCCTTCCTTTTGTGGCCCAAGCATTAAAAAGCTAAGACGCAGGAAGCAAAATGGGACGGCAAAATTCATAGTGAATGTTAAATGCTGAGGGCAACATTCGTGAAGGGAACACGACTGTATGTAAGGTTTCATAAACATGGGTGCCAATGTGTCCCCTGTTGCAAAAAAAGCAGAAAACGAGTGTCCTTAGAATCATGAATTTCTATCAATTTCGTCCGAAGATCGCAATACCGAAGCTTTGCTTTTAAAGTGCCCTTTTCTGACGGAAAAAACCCTTTACACTCACGGTTCTCTTGACGGCACAAAGCAAACCACGAGGTGAAAATTGAATAGTGCCTCGGCTTATTTCATTTCTGCAAACAGAAGTCATATCGTTCAGACCCGGTGTACTTTTAAAGCGAGAGCTTGGCTCGGGGTTCAACTTCTGATTTCGATGTGGATGAGAATATGCCCTTCAATGCCTCACAAGAAGTAAACCAAACTTCACTGCGCGGTGGTATGGCCCTAGCTATCGTAGCATGAACACGTGATTATGACTATGATCATTGAGTAGCTGACCTTGACATTTGACCGTGACCTTGACATTTGATTAAGACAATGGGCACCACATCTACAGTGACCTCCAATGCCTCAGCAGGTTCAGCCGAACTGAACTGCGTGGTGTTATGGCCCAAGCTATGGTATTATGATCTCTTGATCCTATCACTATGACCATTGGATACCTGACCTTGACCCTTTACCTTCATCATTCGCATAGACAGAATTTGAGACAGTGGAGGCCACACCTATTAGAGCTTTCACTCGTACAACTAGGCTCAAGCCATTTCAACCCCAGCTATTTTTTTTGCCTCGTAGTGAATACTACACTTTACTCTTGCTCTTGCAGAATGGCCAGCCACGACACGATGTTCGATGGAGCCTGCCCTGGAAGCTCGCTTAGTCGTCTGCAATATGCCCGTGGCTGCACCAAAATGTGAGCCACAGTGGAGACAGTGTCGCAGCCTCCATCTTACTGCAACGACCCGGTGAGCCACTTCTGTCGATCCTGTTTCCTGGTTCATTGACATTTTCTACAGGTTTGTCGCGCGGACGAGCAGGTCAGAGCAAGCGCACTAATGGTGGTCACAACAGCAGGTGAATGGTTTGCTTCGCTTAATGCAAATTTACCAAGTGCACGTTTTTAATTCTAGAGTTGGCAACCCGTAAAGCAACCTCAGCAATCATTTCAGGGCTAAATGTGTGTAAACTGGAGGCAGTAAAGCCACCGTCCGTTTCGAGCGATCGGTTGTAGTAGAATTCAGTGTAACCTTGCTTGATTTCTGTCTAAAAATGCTGCCGCGTGGTAAAAGTGTTCCGCAGGGATATGCAAAATCTTGGCAGCATGCTACTATAGACCGAAAACCGCATTACCAGCAACCCGTACTAGCCAATATTGAGTAATCACTGATTCGCATCCACCAGAGTGTGATTCAGAGATGAAAATAAGGTAAATGACCGAATTACTTCCTGTTTCAAATGTCCTCCCCCATTGTGCATTTGCACGAAATGAACTGGAGAGTGATTTCGATGGCACACTGAACTAGGACAGGACAAATGACACACACAAACACTGGCTGCAAACTGCAGTATTTAGCTTTCGTGGTTTTATAATGGGTGGGGGGGAGGAAGAAAGGGGGCTCACTGTGCAGTTGAGGTATTCGCCTACAAAATAAGGCCCTTAATGCACCTTTCCTCTCCTCAGAAATAACGGAGAGTCTAAATCGCAAATAAGGCTAGACTTGGAACTACTCTATCTAATTTGCTTTGTGCGAAGGCACCCAGGAGTGCTGACCCTCCCTGAACCCTTGCAAAAATTAGACAGTGTAGAGACTCTCCATAGACTTCTTTCTACAAAGTTTATAATCTCTCTATAAAGAGACAAGAGAGAACAGTCTATAGCAATACAAATCCCATTGACAGTCTAGAGACCATCTATATATTTATGGCCATACAGTTTTAGTTGAATTTTGCCTGTGTAGAGTCTACAGACTACGGATAGACAAAAAAGTATCTATATAAAGGCAATAGAGTCTATAAGAAGTCTATAGACTGTCTATAGACCTTTTTTATAAGGGTAGTATCAGTGTTGTGGAATAATGGTTGCTCTGTGACGAACCATGATAGTGGAATGCAGTTAGTCCCACTAGGCAGACGCCCTTTATGATTTTGGTGCTTCTTGTATTAAGACTCGTCATTTTTTTACCGGCCACGGCTCAGCCTCTGGAGTTGCCGTTGTCGCGGAATTCCGCGGCTTTGTGCGTATTGGTATTGGAGCTGTCCGTGAACTGGTCCGAACCAAGTGTCGAAAAATAAGCTCGTTTTTCGCACGCCCAGTAACGCCAGTGACTAGTCAGGCAGATTGGGATGCATTTGGGTTAAATGTGTCACCTTTCCTCCCCGGCACAAGGTGGCGTGTTCGTTTACCGAACGGCGGAAACATTTGACTAGAGGTTAGATTAAGCATTTTTAGACTGCTGAGTGTTCACAGTGCGTTAGAGCTCCACCATGTGCCTCCCCGAAGATTTAGTTGTTCTCAAAAGGAGGCAACAATCTGTTGTCAACCCTGTGAGTGCAATAGTTTTTTCGTTATGCACACCATGCAACTTATAAATTAACATCAGCGAGAAGGTGCAGCAGCTGTTTCCAACATAGTTTTAAAGCGAAAGCTTTGCTACTCCCCTCTCTAGCTTCGCCGCGTGCGGGTTTGACCTTGAACCGAGGAGAAACCACATGAAAGCTTTGCCGTCTCTCGTCCGCTGCTCCCGAAACCGAGTGCTCGCCACTTTTTCTTTAGGCCATCGGCGTTCATTGGGTTCATTGTCGTTGGCGTTGATAAAGTTCAAGACTCCGATGATTTTGAAGAAAGTAAGGGCGCATAACTGTCTCCCTGGGTAAGTGAACCCATGAATCGCGCTTTGAGGTAGGAGGCGATGGTGAGAGAGAGATGTGGGCTGCACGCATTAGCGCTGAAAACTTTGTGGCACACTTGTGGCACTGCAGCAGTTGGTCGCAGCGTTCATTTGGAGACCAACCTCTCGCGATCAGCCATTAATTTAACTGCCGCTTGCCAGGGTTGCAGGTTGGGCGCGTTGCTTATCCATTATGCAGAACGCACTCAACGTTACAAAGGCAAAGCCGCGCCTACTTGCCCGATACACCACAGCGTTCGCTCTCTAACCAGTTGCAGCAGTAGTTGAACCGCACCTAATTTTTTTTCACTACACGCATGGTTTTCTGTATACATGGCCTTTTCAGGAAGCTGTTGACTCTTGGGATGTGCAACGTGACTCGGAGTCAGTATTGTCGATCGCCTTTTCTGCCCTGAACTTGGCCAGCTTTGCGGCGCTACTTCTGCTGGCAGCACCGTAAGTGATAAAAAAGTTAAGTTCATCAATGAATGAACAAGAAATTTTGTTCAGTATTGAAAAGCATTTCATGTGGCTATCGCCTCGAATATGCGTCATCCTTTTTCGCCTATTTTTTATGTCAGACAGCCTTTCAGAGCTAAGATACAAAATCGCACAAAGGTTATCGCTCTGTACCGCTTAATACAGCAAAGACCACTTGCGCTGATGAATTCAATATCGCTTACTCGTAATTATTAATGAAGAAGCATTATATGCCACATGTGAAGAAAAAAATCGTCGCCAGAAGTCCGCAAAATGCGTCCACAAAATGTCTGCATCCCAGGTGACGTAATTCCAAAAAATAAATTTGCAGCATTCGGGTTCGAACGCAGGCCCCTCTGGGTGCCAGGTGCCCACGCAACGCATATGACACGAATGGTCTTTTTTCTTTTGTATTGCATGGAAATCAGCCCTGTTGAGCCACCAAATTCTTCACGTACACACGCACTATTTCACAATGCAGACATACATTCTCATGTGTTCGCACACTGCACTCTACCTGCACACCAAATTATTTTAGATGACTCAGGCTAGACGACGACGACGCCAGAAGGTAGCGTCAGCCATATAACACCCTAGAAGCAATTGTGCACGTTTGCAGTTGACGAACGCACAAAAACACTGTGACTTTGATAATAGAAAAAATTTAATGTCCTCTGCATTGCAGGGAGCCTTAAAACGCGCTAGACATCGGTGCTTCCAGCTTGCTGGGCGTCGCAGAAATTTAGGGAAAATTGGCACGAACTGAACAGCACAGGAGATACATCGACAAGCACAGCTGGTGGGAATTGCCCCAGATGCAAAACGTCTTAGTGTAACCAGAAGCCATAGATAAGGGAAAAAAAAAACACAATCACATCAGGAATCTCTCAGCAGAAAATATGCTTTTGCCGTCGGAAAGCCCTCAGCTTCACAATGGTGGAATTTATGCTAAAAGTAACCTCCAGCAAAACTAGTCCTGTGTCGCACCATGTCACCTCCCGCAGACAGGGCACTTTTTTGGTGATAACTTTCGTTTCATCTTTTCTATGGAACACCGTTGTATTGATTGCTCTTTTCTTTTTTTTCAATGGATCCAGGTAAAGTATTCACTTTCCTTCGATCTTGAAACAAAGTGAACTTTCCTTCACTGGCGCCTTGTTTAGGTATATGTGGTGTTTCCCAGTGCTTTCTTCTCCTCACGGAACTTAAAATTGAAGTGAGTTGGTCATACGATAACGTAGGGACGCACTCATGGCAGATCAGTCACTCGGGTCTTAATGAGGTCACTGTTCTTTAGGCATCAGTGTCTCGCATTTAAAACTACGAACTCAAAGGTACACATCATTTCGCTCTCGTGAAACGACTGCGCAGTTATTTTGATAGTGTCCAGTAATCTTAAAATTTCATTGCCATAACTTGCCATTGCTCGGCACAAGTGGTTACAGCAAGAAATGTGGTTGTCCGTTGTGGCGACGGAATCATAACGCTATCGTTTTCAAAAAGTTATGACAGGTAGTCGGTCTCAGTTGTGTATCATCAAGTCCAGTGGACGCTTGTCAAGTAAAACTGTGTACTGAAGGGAAACCACGGTGCCGGTTTAATTACGGAATAATTTTCCAGTATGGCAACGCACACGATCAAGAATTCAAATTAATCGAAATATGGAGCACTATTCTAGGCTGTGTCCGCAATTAGACCGCTAATTCTCCTCCAAAGTCATGATTTATCCATTACTATCTTATCAGTCTGGAAGCGGCATGTTTCCTCCGAAAAAGAAATCCCAAAGTGCTACCGAGCAGACTTTATATGTCATTTTGCCTCTCCCTGTTCGTAGTAAAATGAAATTTGGTCAAAGAGATGCCATATTTGAGCAATCACGTTAACAATACATGCTCATTTATCATAACCTCAATTATGTGCATACGTTTGTTCAAGGCATCAAACACATACTATTGTTGTTTTGCAGAGTTTTTGGTAACTGTCGCACAATTTAACAATTTACTAATGCCATAGTTTTGCCTCGTGGCCACTTGGACAAAAATTGCATTTTCTAGTGCGTAGATGGAAACAACGACAATTTCCAAAGGTTCGCATACGTAAATTTTTAAGTAAACAATGCATAGTTTGTTAGTGTTACAACTAATAACTGCTTCTTAACTACCCAAGTCTGCGGGGTAAACCCACCGGCGTCGTAGGCCTCGTCAGCGGTGAGAGCAAAACATCGCCAGAAACTGTGGGGCTTGTGAGGCCCAGGTTGCTTTTTCTGAGCAACCCAGCCAAATAGGTCACATAACCTTGCGACGTCAAAATATAATGCCCACGGCGACAGGTGGCACCATCCACACTAAATTCCTAGCGAAGTGCCCACCTGGGCAAGTGTAAATTACATTATTCATTTGTTGCAAAACGCTGCTCGGGAAGTGAAAAATGGGATATCGCAAGCTGCATTGCTGGCCGTTTTTGAAGCAGTCACCTTCCGTGGCTGTTAGGCATTAATTGACCTCTGAACCACTCGCCACGGGTCATATGAGAATCCGGGCCAGCTATGAAAGTAGGCAATGGCCAATTCCGCCTATCTGTGCATTAACCCGTTGACGCTATCAAAATATCGCGTGAGTGTAGCCCTCATTTTCATCTATGTAACTGTCTATTCTATGACGTTGTGGGACGCGTGGCACCCCAGTGTCCCATATTCTGATTGGGCTAGTGGTGTTTAGTATTTATTTCAAAAACAACTCGTGTTTTTAGATACTGGGCCCTAAAAGGGGCTGACATTATATTCGGGATATTTATAACTGCTCTGTAGGCAAGATCTTTGAGTTTCTTGAAACTTGTTTTACGTGATGGTGAAGAGGTATTTATAGCGACGGTTGTACTTGCAGCGCTCTTATAAATGACGTGATTATTGGCGCCGATCAGCTCCTCACCCTCATCCTTTACCTCCACCTCCCGCGTTGCCTCTCACAACTCTTGTTTTGGCGGTCATGGATGCCATTTTGCATAGCTGTTTCTTTTGCGCGGTGTGATCGCTTCCACTGCTTACCTATAGCAAAAAATGGCTTCATATAGTTGTGTTTGGTGCAGGCTCATGGTTCTCGCCTGAAATAAAGCGGCATATGTGATGTTAACGCGGTAGCGTTAAAAGCTCGGTTAGCCAGAAAATGCGACAGCTAGCGTTGTGAGTGGTAAATAGGTTGCTTAGCGTGGCCCAGGAAGCCACCGCAAAGAAACAACCTAAGTGGCAACCTAGGTCACGTGATCTTGCGGGGATTTCACATCATACCCTCCGGATTGTGAGCCTACAACCACACTGGCAGGTGGCAATTAAATTAACGGTTGATTGAGAGAGGTTTCTCGGGAAGGGCAACTTTGGTCGCACAAGTCCCACCGGTGGCAGCACCTGCCATCGCATGGCCATGGCGTGTCCTTCAACCGCTGCACCATTGCCAAGAACTGGCCTGAGGATTCCTAGCGACATTTGAGTGTTATGTTGAGAATGACCAATTCCGTTGATATGGGCGTTCACTGATTAACGCCATAGTGTCATATCTTGAACGTGGAGATTGTGTGTCCCGATATTTGGCAAAGTAAATTTCTGCCTTTTGCGCATTGCACTTTACTCACAGGAGCCACTCTCAGCCAGGTCCCTGAAGGACGGGCAGTCGTGGCCAGCTACACTGGCTGAAGTGCATCCGTCTCGTGGGTGCTGAAGTCTGCCTACAAGCCACACTCTATCAGCAGGGGTGAGGATCGCTTTTATTCGAAATTATGTTGGAACAGTGCCTCTAGGCATATTTACGCCAACCAAAAATTGCAAAAGATCTGTGCAGGATATGGAGGTACTGAGGGCAAAACTAGAGTCAACCCGTGTTGATCATTTACCTTATCTTAATTAGAATTAATCGATCGCTGAAACTTATCTAGTCGATCATTCACATTCAGAGCTACACTGTGACCACATGATCCTCTTCAGTCGTGATTTCATGAGTTCGTATCAGTAGTTCTAAAAATTGTTTTCCGGAATAAATTTCACATTGGATGCCACAAAAGAAGAAAGTAAGAACAAGAAAGAAGAAAAAAAAATTAAATAATGTAACTGCTTCCGCTGCAGCATGCAAGTTCTTATAGCGGTCTCTCTGAGGTGCGACTTCGAGTATTCTCAATGTGTAAGCGTTCGCGAAGACTGCCAGACTTGTGATAATAAGGCAGTATGTGAAACCCTACAGGCCGCTTGAAGGCCAGCTGTAAGCGGGACGTTAGCGCATTGGCATCTGTAATCTTACATGGAGGTGGTCAACAAAAAATAATTGAACGAGCCTCGCACCATTTATGTAGTGTATTAAAAGTCCGGTCGTCCAATGGCACTGCCCCCAGCAGACAGCTGTCACTTGTTTGCTGTTTTCCACCGCACCGATTTGACAAATGATGTCACGGGACAGGCATGACTAGATGGTGTTAGCGCGCATTTTGGGGTTTCATTTTGTTTTTTTTTTTTAATTAAAGGCTCGATTTTGAACATCAAGCAGGCTTCAGACAAAGTTGGCAGGTTGCCACCTGTCAATCGTGGCAGGTGGTGCACCTTTCACACTTAGCAAGCTTTAGACAAACATCCCCCAAATCGGTAAGTGGGGGCCTTAGTCCTAGCATGCTCAACACGAAACACAAATCAAGCCCCTTGCCCCCTGTCTACACAAAGCTGGTTCCAGAAATTATTTAACACAATGCTGACGTCCCGCACAGCTACCACTGCCACTGAAAACCGAAATAATTCGCCACTGCCACTCAAGTGCAGCTGAAAAAACACAAATACCCCGGTAACACTGCTAATCAGCCCAATATTAGAAATGTATTGGCAATGACCAGTCAAACAAAGGACCAGAGTGAAGCCAGCCATTTCCAATATTTTGCCGATTACCTGTGCAGTTTCGGTAGCTGCAATGGCACATGGCTGATTGGGCGGATTGATAGCTGAGGTGAAATATACTCTGCACTGCGGCCTTGATTGAGGCCTCCCGGTTCAAATTCAGTGTCCCATGTTAGCCTTTGGCTTGAAGGTGGAGAGGAAGGAACAGCTGGTCTGTTTTCTATCATTGCGGAATGAGTTGGGCATGCGGAATTACAACGACACCACCAGAGGAAACTATGCGAACCTAGGGGAAATACGCTAAAACTGATAGCACTGTGAAAAAGATACATGCGTTGGTCTACCCCTGGCTGCTTTAACTTTCGAACTGCTTATATCGTTATTCTGAGTTATTACTGACGCGTGGCTTGATCTTTTTTACTTGTCACGAATTACTTCTCAGTGTCGACGGTGTGAATTTGAACCGCTCAAGGGTCGATAAATTATATTTCTTTAAATCCATCTTCCTAGCATATACTAGTCGTCTGTCGTTAGTAAAGATATTTTGGTTCAGAACCAAAACTGTACATAATACAACTCGTTCGTAATACCGTTTAACCGCGCTATAATGAATCAATTTTACAAGAACAAAATTTCCCAATAGAAATTCACATAATGCTTTTTTTTCCAATTATGCGTGAAGAAAAAGTGCGGTCGCATTTAAAATTGTTTTTTTTTGCATGTTCCATTTTTGAAAAATTGGTGTTTTCCATGAACAAAATGCCAACGTGGTCTGAAACAAGTTATATGATCTGTGTGGTGCGAACTTATTGTTGCTATCTGAAGACCACCGTTTAGCTGCCGGAAGTGTCTTTAGAGACAGAAAATTGTAGAGAAAACTGCTATGGTTGAAAAATTTTCAGTCACCGCGTGACCTGCATCATACAGACCGCTTCAGAAGCCATTGTAGGCAAGAAAAAATTTCGCTAGAATTGGCTTTTAAAAGATAACTAAGATACGCAAGTACCACGAAACACTCGTAGCTCCGTTCCAAGATCACAGACCACGCACGGTACGTGCCTCGCGTTGCCTTCGGCGTCTTTAGGCGGGATGCCCGCTTCAGGAAGGAGGGGGGCGGAGGTTCATGGAGGGTGCGTCACCACACCCTCATGTATCCTGCCTCTCACTTAGTGCAGTCATTGCCGTCATGGGATGGGAAACATGGCTGTGAGAGGCCCAAACCCTTCGAAAGGGCTCTCAGACGCCGCGCGTATCTGGGTTGTGAAAGTCTGTAGACATACTGTGGGTCAAACATATGTATGACATGTATGCCATGAGCTTCTTATGCATAAGCATAAGAACTGTGGTCCACATAATCTGTGAGCACCAACCTGTACAGAGCGGTACATTGTTTACAACAAGAGGCGTAATGTCAAAAACCCTGAAACCGGCCGTCATTATATGGATTTTGCAACTGCTAAACGTCAATGTCCCCAAAACAGAACCTTTACATAAAACTCACTGCCAGTGAAAGGCAGAGAGGCTTACTTTAATCTATTTTTCTTTCAGAACATCGGCAACTATTTCTTATTACGTTTGTTAGGCTTTGTCTATTTCAAAAGTGTTTTCATGCCCAGAAATTCCATACAAAAGCATTTTGAAAAGGAAAGTGTTTATGAACGTACTTTTCATTCATATTGTGAGAAATTTTCGTGAACTTCCTCTACATCTGTGATTATCCATCATCACCCTTCGCTTCAGATGAACTTCATCCTAATTTGTGAATCATCATTAACGCTCGTTCGTGGGTTCGTTCTTCGAAGCCATTGTTGGTAGTGCCAGTAAAGCTCAGACGTCCAGCTTACAAATGGTTGAGCGTGCTCTTGATGCCTGTCCGGCTCAATCGAAACCCTGCAGCAACGCTCTGATCGAATCCTGGTCGGCCCATCAGCCAGGATGGAACATATCGATCATCATCGCCTGTTCCGGCTGCCGTGCCTGCTTCCTCCTCCACTGCTGCGCTTCCTCTCGGACCCGAGGCTTCTACCGGCCTTGCCCCCACACACGCGTCGAATGGTACGTCGTCTGGTCAGCCTAACAAGGTTATTATTACCACCCGGCAGCGCGATCCTCAAGTTTTTTATGGCCTACCCAGCCACGGGGTTGAAGATTGGCTAGAGCAATATGAAGATGCTAGCGCCTACAACCGTTGTGATGCTTAATAATAATAATAACAATAATAATTGGTTTTGGGGGAATGAAATGGCACAGTATCTGTCTCATATATCGTTGGACACCTGAACGGTGCCGTAAGGAAACGAATAAAGGAGGGAGTGAAAGAAGAAAGGAAGAAAGAGGTGCCATAGTGGAGTGCTCCAGAATAATTGAGACCACTTGGGGATCTTTAATGTGCACTGACATCGCACAGCACACGGGCGCATTTGCATTTCTCCTCCATTGAAACGCTGCCGCCGCGGTCGGGTTCGAACCCGGGAACTCTGGCTACTGATCCAGAGTTCCCGGGTTCGAACCCGATCGCCGCGGCAGCGTTCCGATGGAGACGAAACGCAAAGGCGCCCATTGAGATGCTGCAACCAAACTTTTCAACGTGTAATTCTTCTTCAGCCATGTAGCCAAAACCAGGTTGTCAACCATCGGACGGCCATTCCTCACTGACCTCAGTTTACCACTAAGCTTCGTCAGATTTTTGAACAGTGACCACCAGCCCCGCTGCTTACCAAAAGAAATTAGGCACCTGTGTGCCGCTTCCCGGGGAGAGTTACACGTCGTACATTGAGGACGTCATTGCCCTTTGCTGCCGTGTCAACACTGTCATGCCTGAAGCCAACCGGGTCCACCTTATTCTCAAAGGAATAGGCGTTTTCAACCTTTAGCGCACTCGCCGCTCAACACCCCTCATCTGTTCCAGACATTCGTCCCACATGTCAACGCTTATATGACCTCCAGTCATGCCGCCTCCCGGACACCTGGGACCATCGTTTCCCCACAGACGCCGATCTGCACGTGCTGAGTAGATCGATAATCCGCGCAGAACTGCAGGGCTCTTATCCAGGAACGATTCCCTCTGCTTCCCACCCTGCCAGTTATTCAAACTTGCGTGCCGTGGTCAAGAAGATATTCCTCGTGGTCAAGGAAATATTCGTGGACAAAGAAATATTTGTAATATTTCACTGTAACAAGGAATATATCCGCCGATATCCTGTTCGCAAGGCTTACAAATTTTTTCTTATGTTTTTGCTACTGTAAAAAAAACCCTTCCTCATTGGTTTTTCATTGCAGTCAAACTACTCGGTGCTAGCGTTAGAAAAACCTTTAAAAATTTTGCTACGCATTGCAAAAATTTACCATTACCGGCATTATTTCCATAACACATATGATAGCAGCGATGTTTTCCACAATCATTATACAGCATACGAAACAAGGAATTTTGAACAAGAGTGTATTGTGAAGGGAAATAAAACGTTGCATTGAATGTTTTATAGTTCTGGAACACTGAAAAATAAGAGTTTAATAAATCCTGAGAATTAAAACAATAACACGAAGTGATAAAAGGAAGCTTCTGTGCATACTGAGCGGCTATAACAAGGACGTCGGACCAATCTTTGAGAACTCAGATGGCATTTACCTGCAAGTATATGTATTTTGAATGTTATGGTATTGTACGATGCACCGAGTGGTCCACCAAACATGTGATGGCGGCTGATGGCATGATGGCCTGTCTATTCAATTCCATTCAATTCAATTTATTCTCCATAAAGATTCTCTCAGTTTGATAGGCAAAAAGTTTTTCCTGACTGCTTGACAAAGGCCCACAAATCTGCCGAGGCAGTAGGTGGTCACTTCATCATGCATAGTATTAAATAAAGATAAAAAATTATTATATCGCTAGAAAATATTTGTACTCAGTCAGCCCTCAACTTTACAGGACCTGTGGAGACCGCATTTTGCACAGTTGATCATATAATACGAGCGAAGCTGATGCGTGTCCAAGCATAATCTTATACATGTAAAGCAGGAATCTCCAACAAAATGACAATTACACAGAAAATCACGCGCTTCTGCCCAGCGTTTTTCTGGTGTTAGGCACTAATATATCTGGTTACTGCAGAGATTTGTCGCCATCGCTCTCCATACTAATGCAGCGAAAACACATCGACCCAAATGGCGCCTTGTACGTTTTTACTGCTACCATTGTTTATAACAGCCAGTTTCTATATTTTCGAGGGGTGTATAACAATGAAAATGATTGGTTCCCAACAAAATAGTCCGTAATTTGAGTCATCATACTAAAGGGGGTCATACCAGCGGGACAAGATTGTACTGTTTTCCTGCCGATCCTAAACATAGGCATTCAAACAATCTGTTTTTCTTTAGAAAAAAGTATGAAGTCGTCATGAGTGTGTCATATTCTCATCCCGAGCGGCAATTTCGAGGCACCCCCTTGTAAACAAAATCCCCGTGGCCACATAATGCCCAAAGAATGATAAGCCTTGACATCGAGAAAAAAAGATTAACAGGACCTCATTTAGGGTATATCGCTATTGGGTGTTGCCGCGAGTAGATGGGATAATTTTAAGCTCTACCTGAGAAGAACATTGCAGTGAAACTAATAAGGAACGTACTGCACCTTCACGATTATGTAGGCACTAAAAGAGCACGAAAACTGCGTGATATCCTGCGCGCTCACATTACACACTCATATCTACATCAGTGCGCGCGACGAAGCAGAGAGCATGCGCAATTCATTCTATAAGTTTAAGTTTGCATGTTTGCACATTTAAAGTTTGCATGTGAAACATGAAGTAAAAGATTGATTGATTAATTGATTGATTGATTGATTGATTGATTGATTGATTGATTGATTGATTGATTGATTGATTGAACGATTGAACGATTGATTTCATGGACGCCACCGCGCATAGTTCTTTTGCTTCCAAAACAGCAGAGCTTCCGTGTGTCTATATATGCTCAAGGAGCAATCGGCCGAGCAGCGTACAACAGGACATGCCGCGTGGCAAACTCTCTCTCTGCAGACAGCCGGGCCAGGCACGAATCTGCGAGGATGCACCACGTGAACAGGCGCCACCCACCACGTGCATGGAGTGGTCGCACAGCAGTGACGATGGAGGAGGAGGTGAGGCAGCAGCGCATTCGCTTCGAAGATGGCACGAGAGAATTGCAGACTCGTGCGACTTTGCAGAGCTAGATGTGGTTTATCCTTTTACTAAAAATAACTGTCCATTCCAAAGGGATTTTTACAGCATATATGAACATAATAAAAACGCAAAAGTGTGATACGCATAAACTTGCGTACGCTGTAAAGCAATGTTGTTTAGAAATTAAGTACATGAGTACGGAAGAGAGTTTTTTTTTTGTCACTATACTGTAGGCCAAATTGGCCAAGGCAGGAGATAACCGATAATAAAACAATGGTACAGCAAATTAGGTAGAAAAGGATAAACTTATACGTGGGCTAGTAAAATGGCTATACAGATACTGTTTTACTCAGTAAAGTGTGTAGGCTTGAAGCTCGGTAAAGATGATTTAATTACTGCGCATCAGTTCTTCTACAAAAATTAAAATTTCTGCAGCGATGTGTCAGTAGTGATACAGGGGTCCGAACAATTACATTATTTTATTGCAAGTGGAAAAATGAGTAAAAGAGTCAGTGCGGAATGCATATTCTTTGAAAGTTAATCAAGGCTCATGTCGGGATGCTCAGGAATCATCTACAGAGATATACAATGAGGTGTATATGTTAAGTGTGTCATGTAGTAATTAGAATAGTAATTTTAGTCAAAGCTAGTTTAACGCGGTTTTGTAAAGCACGAATACAGACACGTTTAATTAGTCGGGAGGGCGAGTCACTTATACTGTATATGTTACGCCACCCTTGTAGCGCACAGCAGCGAGTTCATACCTCGGCGGCCGTATTTGCATAGTGGAAAAGACATTTTCGCGAGTCTGCGGACAGTATGGAACGCGTCACACAACCACCACGTCAGGTCTTTCCTGCAGTGTTCCTATGGAGAGTATAGTGTCACGTTAAGGTAACTCTGGAAGCCCTTCACTACAGCGTTCAATGGAAACGTAGGCACTGGCATCAACATGAAGCTGATGCCACAAAACTTCCTCGGACAACTATTGACCTCTAGATTGCGACCAATATCCAATCAGTCACTCCTACTTGAGTTGGGGAAAATATATTTTTCAAAGCTGGATGCGTGGCGTAAATAATTAGCATTTAACAAGCACCGGGACATGCCGAAAAGAAAGTATTTGACGGGAGGCCTACAACTGCCTGTCTTTTGGATTGCATTAGAACTAGAATCTCCTGAGATGCACCGTATTCCTTAAAAGGTAACTGAAACTGCACTGCGTTACTAGTAAATATGATCATTAAACATGCGTGTAAATGGTCAGATTTGTTCACTTTCACTTCCATGAAGAGCACCAGAAAGCACACTAAGTCCTCCTTGTTTCGAGCACATTGTGTGTTTTCACTGCGTTCTCTGATGCTGTTCTCCGCTATCACGTAAAATGGAATTACATGCAGCGTTGTTTCCCACTGCCTGCGCTTTATGCGGGTGCGTGAGGAAAACAGCAAGTCAGTCTCGGAAAAAAGGAAAAGTTCCACTGTTCACTTTGTCTTCAAATGCGCTATATCTGATCAGAAGTCTTAAGCATTCGCGGTAACACACCAGGATGAAGCATGAGATCATGACTTTTTTACAGAGTTAACACTCGTTATCTTCTTAGAAATATTGTGTTAACCTGCTTTCCTTGTGTTTTATGCAAAAAATCACAAGAATTGTTGTATTTTGAACTTCTCAGGAGGCTTTTGAACTTAGCGGCTCCTTCCATGTTCTGTCTTCTGCAACCTCTACTTTTCAATTGCATCACTCTATTTGTACAACGCAGTGTTGTAAATATGCGGAGTGCTATTTACAAGTGTGCAGAGGTAAAAACTTTCTCTATTCACATTCATGAATGAAGAGGTGATCACGGTGCATATCAACATGAGGTCGTGATTCACGGGGCTGTCAAAGCGGTTGCATCTTTCGCTTCCATGGTCGTTGAACTAATGTGCACTTATCATTCTGGTCGTCCAGGTTATGGCATAAAACTTTTACTGTTTAATTATTTTACTCAAGTGAACTCATTGGCATCTTTTCATGTCGAAGGTCTGAAATACAGATAAGAGGCGAACAACCGCCAAGACCCTTATAGACTATGGACGCGTGTCCTTGAAGGCAGCACACATATTTCTTGCAAAAGCGATACAGAAAAGTCCTACTTTTTCAAAAAGTGCGCACAAGACATGCTTATCCAGCAGTTGTATTTCAGTTTCCAACTTCGTCGAGCTCTGGTTTAAGCATACACCTGCAGAATCCTTTCTTATACAAGCGTCCTTAGTTTTTAATTTAGTGAAACATCACGGCTTTTTGACACTGCAGTCGACAGTATAATGCAAACGGATATGGGGTGACCTCCACCTTTTCTTTGTGAATTCACCTTTCAATACTGCTGCATAAATTGTGTTGATTCCAATATCCGACACGTTCAAGAAACATTGCCTTATCCTAGCTGTGAATCATTTGATAAATAAAATTAGCGGAACAAAATAAAATGATAGCACTTTTTGTTAACACAAATGATGTTTTGGCAGTTTTCTCACCGATTTAAAGGGGGCAATATGGCCATGTGGCGACAATCGAAAAACTACCAAAGAATTTCGTTGCTTGAGTTTGTCGAGGTGCCTTTGTTTGATAAGGTTCTGGATAGACCGTCCTATATATCTTTAGCCCCTCGATTAAACTTAAGGATTGTACTGTTTTTAAAAAACTTCTTACAGGCATCAAGAGAGAAATGATATTGGCGAAAGCTTCGCTGATCGTCACCTCTCCCTATAATTACGATGTATTTTATGAATGCGGAAGGCTCCTGCTGATTGTGTTGTGAACTATAACTTTTCTCAGGAATTTAATCACAATAGGAATAATATATGCTGGTTTTATTATTTCCGTAGAATTGCAGCTGCTTTAATGTGCATGATGCGAATGGGTGCATATTGTAGCAACGATTAAGAACCTGACCAATAACTTTATGAGGCACCTTAGTTGAGGCCATACGTCACGCGCCATTTGGAGGTCAGCCAGCAAGGCCACAATTGTTGAGGGAGCTTTATTTTGCACCGCACTATGAGGTCTTGCGTATTGTGTGTGTAATCTGCTGCCATAATGGTCCCACAAAATGCAAATGTCACAGAATTTTTCACAGAAGATTGAAACCACGTGCTTGGTAGCTGCCAAAAGCTGCCCACAAAAATTAATTTTCAGTGTCTTCAATAGAGTACACATTTATTCCCCAGAAAGGACCGGAATATCTCTAGGGCTGAAATCTGCATATAATCTTCACTCAGGATAAGAGGCCCAGGAAAAAAGGCAGGGAAAGTTTAAAAAGAACAACAAAAATGTAGAATAAATTGACACATTTGACAGTAATTCTAATAAATATACTAGTACCAAGCACTAAACTGAAAAAACACAGAAATAGAACTTAAACAACATTCATACAACAAAAACGCGCAAAGTGTAATGAAAATTATTTACTGCAAAAGCTTTCAGTGTGTATATATTTTTTTATATTCTTGGGAGATTATGCATCAATGACGCATTTTATTGCCTTTCCTTTCCTAGATTGCCTGCCCTTTTCTTCGTCCTTTCACTGACCCCTTTTATCTCTCTAGCTCCCTCTTCTTTTCCTCTCTTCCTCGCCTCCAATCCTCCGGCCCCTCCCTGCAGTGAGTGTTGAAGAGAGTAGAAAGAAAGGGATAGGTAATGTTTCATTTGGAGGTGGGTTTCGAAGGCAATATTTCTGTTCTTGCAAAGTTGTGTAGGTGCCCTAAATCGACAGGTAAATGAGCAATGATAGCGGTGCTCTTTCTTACTTCAAAAGTGTGTGAATGCGTGCGAACTTACAGCTCAGTGTGATTTCATTACCGCAGTACAGGTGCCTGTGATCCCCTGTGATCCTAAAACTGCACTCTGTCTTTTCACAGGCAGCACCCCGTCAGCGAGTCTCCTCGCACGTGCTCTGATGGCTTTTGCGCTGATAGCTATAGCCAACTACAGAGACAGAGAAGCTGGCCCATAATCCAGTCAGCCAGTGAGTAGTTTTAAGTAAGAAGCAGCCTTATATTGGTTGCAAAATCATGGAGAATCAAATTTCTCTAGTATTTCCTAATCAGTGGCTGCTGTAAACGTTTCTGAAATGTGAGGGCTTCGTTCTGGCTCAGTTCTCGCGATCCTCACTTCTTCCATCTGTGCACTTCTTGGTAGCGTGGCACTGCTGCCTTTGAGTGAAACTTTGAGGCAATGCATAAGGACCAATGTCGTTATTTCTACAGATTTCCTGGGTTTTTCCCCTCTTCACTCGTTGTGGAGCACAACAAGCTTACTGCATTTAGTACTATACAATGAAGGTGCCGGCATGTCTTCGGCCTTTCGATACGTTCTCGGCTCATTTTCGGTTTGGGTAGTCTAGAATTTCAGGCGGGGAAGAAAAAAAGTAAATTTTATATTTTCAGTATGGTGATACACAAAAACAAAACTCTTGCTCCAACTGCATCTTTGCCCCATATATCGAAGCACCAGGAGTTATGAGATAGGAATATCTGACATGCATGAATATTCTTGATTAAACCGTTAAACTTGAGCCGTACACCACTGGATCAACGTGGTCACTAGTTGATAGCGCTGACACTACACTACTCATTTAGTAGACACATCAAATGCACCCCTTAGGGGTGCGGTTGAGGTGTCCACCGAGATGTCTTGATTAGAAGCTGAAGGCTAGCTTACTGCATGGATTCGGTCCAATGACAAATGCACTTTCAGTTCCATGCTTTAAGGCGCTGTTGAGGTGTCCACCAAGATGTCGTGATTTGAGAGCAACTCCACCACTTCCTTTCCTGAAAACACATTCTTTCGCATTCCTCCTTGTAAGAAGATTTGCACTTTCCGTGCGCAAATCTGTATGTTCCACTCAATGCACACATTTTTTGTGCGTCTCATGCATTTAGGCATCAACCTTCAATCATGCATCAGTTTCGAGACCTCAAAATGTGTGGAATCACTAGATGTTGCCGCTTGGCAATTCACCTAGAGTGTTCGAACGTGGATGAATTGTGCTGTTTGTAACGTTGCTTGTGCTTCATTATGTTAGTGAGCATTGCTTCGCTTTCGCAGGGTACCTCTGGCATCTCGGATGTGGTAACTGGCTGCAGGCTGTAGATGTCGCCTTGTCTGCCCTGAGCTTGGCGAGCTGCTTGCTCTACGGCTTCATCTTTGCGTCAGCATGACGTGAGTGAAAAGGGAGACACATCTCTGACTAAAGTGAAGTTTGTCCTTCAGGCAGCTACATGAGAGGCAGTTGAGGATGGTGTGTGACTCAGTGCTTGTGAGAAGTGACCACATAATTCAGAGGAATGCGTCACCCGGGTTTCACCGGCCGCCGAAATAGTGTGTTGAAACAAGTGAAGATGCTGTTCAGAAAAGTAAACAGAAGTATTGTGTTTTGAAAGAGGCAAACGTAACGTGGGCGGCGTTCTCAAGTCTCAACTTACGTGCTAGCTGTGTCACTAAAGGACACCAGAAATACTATGGTCATATGCAGTATTATGTCGCTTTTTACGAGATTCTGTTTCCGTCAGAAAGTTGAGGAGAAACTCAACGCACTACTCACAAGGAAAAAAAATGCACTGTTCCCTACTTCATCTTAATACTACTTCGAGCAAGCGGAAAACGTTCATGGGGAAAATGTGTGCATGTTGTAGCAACAAATTAGAACGTGTGTAAGAACTTTATAGGGCGTCCTGTTTGAAGCCATGCCTCATCCACCTCCTGGAGATCAGCCAGCCCAGCCAGAATTGTTACGGGAGCTCCACTTAAGAACTCTATGTGGCTTCTTGTATAGTGTGTGCCTAATGTGCTGTCATTGCGCTTACAGTACAAGGAAGAAAATGTCACGGCACACGTGTCATTCCAGGGATGCGGTGCTTTAGTGCCGGGAAGTGAACAGAGCAGTGGGCTATTAGACCTGCAATCTTTTCGGTTAGGCACTTGCAATGGCAGCCATGCAAATTTATTGCATATATCTGCTTTTATTTTTCTTTAGAAAGAGCATTGAAAGCACGTCCTTGAGTGCTGCCAAAAGTCACTCATGAAAATTAATTTTCTATCTATTCAGTAGAGCAAAATATAACCCTACTTTCCCAAAAAAAAACCCTACTTTCCCAATCTCTTGAACAAAAAGAAACAGCTGAGCTTTACAGGGCCCAAGAGACCATTGCAAGGCAACAGAGGAGTGGAAAAAAGAATGATTTTTTTAAAAAGACCACAATAATGACAAGAAGAAAGAACAATTGACACAATTCACAGTAACCCTAATTATTATACAAGTACCAAGATATAAACTGAAAAAAATTAGAGGAAAAACCAAGTAATAGAACAAAAATAATATACTTAAAATCATAAAAACACACAAAGTAAAAGAGCAGTGCTTTTCTGTTAAAGCCCTCAGTGTGTATGTATTTGATTAGTATTGTTGGGAGTATATGGGTCCACGACTGGAATTTTGTTTTTCGCCTCCCCTTTTCTTTTTCCTTTCTGCAATCACTTTTTCTCTCTCAGTCCTCAATATATATTTTTTCCCACTCACTGTCACTTCTAAACTCCTCTCACTCTTCCCAGCAGTAAGTGTTGAAAATACTAGAAAGAAAGGGCTAGGTATATGTGCCATGTGGAAGTGGGTTTTCAAGGAAACACATCCATTCTTGAGAAGTTGAGTAGGCATCCTATATCAACAGTTAAACAAGCAATGATAGCGGTGTCCTTTATTACTTTGAATGCGCGTGAATGCGTGTGAGCTTACGATTCATTGTGATTCCATAACTGCAGTCGAGGTTCCCGTAATCATAAAACTGCACCTTGTCTTTTCACAGGGAGCACTTTTCTCTACGGGTGTCGTCGCACACGCTTTGATGGCTTTCGCGCTCATGGCTACAGCCGCGAGCAGGGACAGAGGGCCTGGTCCCCAATCCAGTCTCCAGGTGAGTAGATTTAAGTAGGCAGCAGCCTTATTTGGGTTGCCGGGAGAGTCTAGAATCAAATTTCTGTTTCCGATTCAGTGGCTGCTCTAAATTCTCATTAAATGTGAGGGTTCCGTTTTGGCTCAGTTCTGGCGACCCTCACTTGTTCCATCTGGACGCTTCTTGGCCAATGCGGCGGGCGCTTTTTTCTTTGAGCAAAATTTTGTGCCAATGCATAGAGGGCTATGACAATATTTCTAGAGATTTCCTGGGTTCCACCTCTGTTCCCTCGTTATAGAGAACTGCAAGCTTACGGCGTTTGGTACAATATATTAGAGGTTCCAGCAAGCCTTCAGCCTTTCGACACACTCTCGACTCGTTTTCTGTTGGGGCTGCCCGGCATTTTCTGCAGGCAAGAGAGCAAAGTTATTTTTGGTGTTTCAGCAGGGGGATACATAAACGAAATTCTTACTCGTAATGCAGCTTTTCCTCATATATCGAAGCTCCAAGCGTTAAGAAAATGGAACACATGTTCCTTCTTCGTTAAACTGTTAGGAGGATTGCCATGGCGACTAATGCATAGCGCTGTTGGCATCAAACGCGCCACTTGTGAAGCGTGGTTACGTGGTTACCACCACCACGGCGCTAGGATTCGCATTTGTATTCTCAATACTGCATGAATGGTTAGCAAAAATACATCTAAGTTCAAACCTGCATAGCACGCAGTCAGCTTATTATGCAAAAAAATGCAGTCGCCTCCCCCACTGGGTGTAAAATGTGGGTATGCACATCAACTATACTTTACTCAGGTATAAGTACTCGCATACGATTTTGGAGCAGCCAGTCTTACACAGACTCGTGGAGGCGATTCGAAAACTGTTACGCCACTGGCGTAGAGCAGGCTGGCGGGTTCACTGCAACGCAGAGCCCGCGTTGGATGGAGCAGAAATTATCTGGCGCTAATGGGCGGAGAGCTTCGCAGCATGTCAGAAAGCCCTAATCGATGAGAGGCATGCACGGCTAACTACTATGCAGAGCTAATGAACGCGAAGTGTCTCAAATAAATGTCACTGGACACTCGAGCACAAACTTCTTATCCGAAAAGACGCTTATAATGCTATCTGGGAGTAGCTAGAAAGAGTAGCTCACGTTCACTTTTTCATCAGCTTGATTTTAGAAAGTTCGGCAAATGTTGTCGGGCCCAGTCTGGTCTTCCACGCCGGCTACCCAACCATTGATACAATGGGTACAAAGTTTTCCCTGCCTGTTGCTCGGCTTGTTTAGGACAAAATACATGGCAAAAGAAAAGCCTTGCTCCCTAGAGGGCTTTGGCCACAGATGCTCTTGCGCAATGAAAATTCATTATCGCTATAAATACAAAGTTCAGCTTTCATGCGCAACGCCCACTTGTGTCGTATGTCGGAGTCAGCAGCAAATGCCCCGTCACACAGAAGCTATTAATGAGCTTACATATGCGGTGCAATATCAACTAGTTTCTACCGTGCTCGCTGCAGCTAAACCTTTTTTTCATATAAATTCAGTGAAACGAACCCAGCATTCTAAATCACCGCACAAATATTGATAGGATGCATTGGCAGCCTCTGCAATTAAATGGTTTTTCTGAATTTTTACGCTTCTGTGCACACACTGTACAAACATACTTTCCATGTGTAAATGCCTACGCGCCACTCAATGCAGAATTTTGTGCGTCTCGTACATTTAGACATCAAGCTCCAATCATACGTAAGCTTCGAGACCCGGATACTTGGTGGAATGAAAAGATGTTTGTGCTGCGCAGGCGGCCACGACCCTCTGAGCCTGACGCTGCATGCAGCCATCGAGCACAGGCATTTCATCGCCCACAGAAGGAGCAGGTGGATGCTGCTACTAGCAACATCGCGAACGAGCCTTGTACGCCACCGTCGACCTGCGCGACCGCATCGTCATCGACGGCATCGATCGCACCTGCCGGTGAGCTCAACAAGCCTGCACTCCGGAGCTTTGCTCAGATTCAGAGAGTGGGGCTACCTGTATTTGCCCGCGACATGGTAGCCTGTGACAACAGCAAAGAATAAAAACCAAGATGCAGCTTTTCCAGCTGGCGTGCTCTTTTTAAGCCAGCTCGTCTTGATCCTTGTACGCATGGAGCGTTTTTTGCAAAGGGAAATGCGCCGAATAGTCAAACGCGGTCATGCCGCCGAATTTTCACAGTCACGGGCGTTTATCGCACCCGCTTCTTACACACTTGATGGTGCAGGTGTGGCGGCACAACCGCATGCGGTCCGAGTGCGGCGCAATTTTCCGTGCTAAAAGTGCTTCATGCGAGCCAGTGAGTCCTTGTGCATTTCATTCTTCGCTTCTTCAAACGCACCAAGAGCAAACCAGACTGAATGGCGCTCTGCAAGAAACTGTAACCCTTATTTTCATGGGGAATCCACGCTGCATTATTGGGTAGAAAATAAAAGCTGAGCGGCTCTTGCATGTAGAGATATGCATCGCTCATATCCAGCTTCTCAGCAATCTTTCCTATCGTGTGCAGTTTGGCAAATGAAAGACGAATAAAAATTCTTTGACACTTAAGCTACATCTGGAAGTCGTCCTCCGTAGGTCAGCGTATAAGCATCTTCGTGCGAAAGCCAAAAATCATAACGCGGCGTTGTCATCATAATTATACACAGTCTTTGGAAGTCGCAATTGGCACTCTGCGCGATTAGAAATATGCAAAAGCTATGACCATGAAAGTGGCTGAGCGATCTACACGATAAAGAAGTCTGCTGAACCGTCTCATGTATCAGTATTGTTAGATTAAAAAGGAGACGCGGTAATCTAATCATTCGGCGATGTGATTATTGCAAAACATTATGAGCTCTGAAGCGTTGGTAACAACTAAGCGAATCCAGAATAGTAAAGAGTCAACGGGATAGCTCTCTGAAGTACAGCAGAGTTTCTTCGCTGTACAGTAGTGCTCCTCGTGCGAGAGAGAGTTCTTTTGCCTAAGGAGCGGTCGGCTGCCTACATTACGGTGTGGTCAGATCGCCGGACGATCTTTCTCTCCAGGATGTTCAGCAGCGCAGAAGGTTACCTGTCCTGTGCGGACCAGCGGTTGCCCAGCCAATGCCGATGGCGCTCATGGGGACGGCTGCCGCCCCAAACGACACGCGCATCGACAAGATGGGCGGCATCTTTTGCGGTCTGGACGGGGCCGCCCTCCACGGCCCACTCTACGTCTTCGACCCCAGCAGAGAATCGTAAGTACCCACTGCACGCCATAGAGAGGTCTTAGGGCGAATTTTTCACTCTATATTTATTTTTCAATGCGTACGTGCCCGCGTGCGTGTGTGTCAGTGTTCAAAGGGTGGGGGGGCATAACTCGTCAAATAAAAATAAAGGCGTGAAATTCAGCGCAAAAAAGCCCGACGATTGCATAAAAGGGGGCCCCACTAAGACCTTTAAGCGTCATTTCAAAGAAAACTTGGTGAGTACACAACCATTCGTTTTCTTATCGCCGCTATGGGAACCGCAGTTGAGAATCGGTGGCAGACGGGCACTCCTCTGCGCTCAGGAAAGGCAGACCTCCCGTGTTTTGTAGATGCGCCGAGCTACCGGAGTTGACGGAGAAGAGGGCCTTTTTCCCGGCCGCGTCCGTACAGCGCCACCTGTGGCCAGTAGGGGGCGTCGTGGAGCTCAAGCCCGAGGTCAAGTGCACCACGCGCATAGACCTGCCCGCCTGGCCTCGTCCACATTGAAGCGACGATCTGACATGCCATCGCCCAGGCACTCTGTTCACGTGGCAAAGACAGGTGAGTGGGCAGCCGCTGACAAGCACATTCCGCCACCAGAGTGCTGCAGAGTAACCCTGTTTTAGTCCGGTCGAAACTGTCGCATGACCTGATAAAAAGCACTGGAGCGGTTGATTCGAAGGAACCGCTCGTGAATTGGTAGCCTGCTCGGTCCGGCATTGCTCACAACGTTCGCTTATAGCTCACCTGTGGGTACTGTATCCCCATCACACTTATCTCGAGGAACTCCGCAACGAACTAAACGCATCCGGAGAGGAAACGATCAGGATTGGCATTTTTGGCCCGGTTTGGTGTGTGCTGTAGGGTCGTTTTTAATGCGAGAATATTAAAAACCGCTTTTTCATCACGCTTTTCATAAACAGGCATGGAGGTGCAACCTAATCATTTTATATTGCCAGATACCTAAATGTTAGGTGAAAATTATGCAAGACGAGAAAAAAAATAGACTGAAGGCTGCTAGCCGGTTACACTTAGCCGCATAAATCTCCTTTATAAAATAAGGTGGCGCACGCTTTGCAAGATGCAATGCAAGCGGACAGCGTGATGATATGGAATGAGAAAAGCCGGGGCATAAATAGCATTCATCGACTACCTCGGCTCATTTCGTAGGGACGTGTGAATAGTATTTTTTTCCAAAACGAGTCGAATACGAAAAGCCTAGCTTCGCTTCCGAATCAAATACAAACATTGTAGCTAAAAACCGAATCAAATACGAATGGAATAGTAGGGCTAATACTCGCTGCCTGTGCGAATATTCGTACAGAACGAGCAATCATTTGAAACATTAAAGCGGCACTTGTCCCACTGCTCTTGTACGGTGCCATTAGTTTAAAATTAAGTTGATCTGTAGCTGCTAAAAGAGGCAACACTCATCTCAACTAATTGGTCGGAACACAGTCATTACAATATTAACTCTAAAGCCATCACGTTATAAATAAGAAAACTGCCATTTGCTAGGTTTGGTCAAATACACTTCAACCTTTCACCCCAGAAAACCCGAGCACCAGGCCGCAGGAAGCCTTGTACCCATTTGAAAACCGGTGTTTGCCTGGCCACACTAGAACTGCACCGCAGGAAATGAGAGTGCAACCAGCTTACATATGAGCCGCGGCTTCCGAGATCGAGTTTCAAGGCAAGGTTTTACTGAATCGGCCTGAGTCTTGGAGGCCATATACAAGAATTATGAATGCCACAAAACAGATGGACCACGTACTGGCTCTCCGTCATAGTTTTCGCAGAAGGATGTCCCTCACGAGTCGATGTCAGCCATTTCGTCGAACACATGTACGTTATTTGAACCTCCTGCCATTATTTGAAAATTATTCGAAGGGTTCTGAACATATTCGATTTATTTGGAATAATTTTCAAAATACACTGATTTGTTTTTAAATCGAATCGAAGGATATTCTACTGGCTATTCGAAATTTTCGAATATTCGCACACCCCTACTCATTTTTGTTATTTGGAAAGAGGTTTGCCAGCACACAGTGAGATATATATTGCACCGGGAGAATTAAGGCCTAAAAGGGTAAATCACCTCTCACCAACTCCGCGAAAGAAGCAACTCTGTTCCGCTAAATTAAGCGAATACTTGCTGTTACTGACTGTCAATTCGGTGTCTTCCCACGGCTTTCAATTATCGGGTGGAACCAATCCAAAGAAGCTGATGAACATCGCCTTCTGTGGCGTGTGTTCTCGTCGTACAGCAAACTGAGCGCAACATCGTTAAGGTCATCGAGAGCAACACTGTTCCATTCAGAACAGCTGTCGAAGGCATCGCTTACTTAGATACTCGGCGTCAGGGCAGCCTCTTAGGTATATCAACTTCATTTTTCTTCCTGTCTAGTTGCTCTTCTTATTCATCGTCGTGAG
The DNA here is from genome assembly GCF_052857255.1 of Amblyomma americanum. Taxonomy (NCBI): domain Eukaryota; kingdom Metazoa; phylum Arthropoda; class Arachnida; order Ixodida; family Ixodidae; genus Amblyomma; species Amblyomma americanum. The sequence goes on along the minus strand of NC_135504.1, from coordinate 43,311,260 downwards.
CTGCTTATATTCAAGGTTGAGAGCGTGAACGAAAACGCTCGCCACCACGTGCAGGCTACGAAATGTACCTGGTTGGGGGCCAAGATGAGAACAACCGCCCACTCGACGACGTGAGTGTGTTCGACCACGTCCATCGCAGTTCCATGCAGTATGGATCGCAGCCGAGGGTCTTGGCGGGCGCAGCCATCGCCGTGACGCCCGCGGATCGTTTGAATTGGCTACGCCTTCGTAGCAGATGGGTGAGTCCGGCCACGGGGCGCCTCATCATCGTCACGTCTTGCTCCACGTGGCTTCTACTGCAACGATCCATCGAAGCAAGCGTCCATGATTATCAGTGGTCACTCGCACCTTCATTTTCTTACTGACATAGAGGAACATTTTTCTCCAATGTGGCATGTCCCAGACGAGAGTGCAATCGTGCAGTTCCCATTAGCGGTTCATCGGATAAACACCAGACAGAAAGCTGCAGTAGCCATGGCTCATAACGGCAGAATAAAAAAACCAACAAAACATGTCACGTCGACATGTACTACAGGTCGTCCCAGCAAAGCTAAATGCAACTGGCAAAAAAAAAAAAAAAACACGGAGACGAAATTAAGACTGTCATGTTGTCCTAGGATAAAATTGAAGTAGAGCTGTCGAAGGCTGTTCTGCTTCAGCAGTGTTTTTGCTTGTAGTTAACCGAATAATTATTATCACGTAATGAATGATATGAACTTGAAGTACTCTGTGAAGTAAGGAGTATGCACACCCAACGGAGAGAGTACCTGGTCACGGGAGCACAACGGCGCCGCCGCTTTACGCCACTTCGTCTACGGGAGTGCTGGGATGTGTCAGCTAATCCTCTCAGATGGGCAAGCCGAGGCAAAAGCGAGCAACGATGCATGTTGCAGTAAGGAACGGAAGCTAAGCTTAATGGCGCAAAAACAATAATTCGTTCGGGATGGGTTGCTCGAAATGGACCCTGATGATTCCAAGAACTTTCTCGTTATCAAGAACGAGACGTCTTGTAGGCTCTTAAATTTAAATAAGCAAGTTCCAAATCAACTTGGTCAACACACCTTATATTCTGAACGGCGAAAAAGTATTGCTTTTTTGTGCAAATTCTTTCCCCGCCCTTCACAGAGTGGAAGAAACGATCGGATTGCCTGAAATAATGGTCCCTGGCGTTCTCTATGTTCAGTCTTATTGGATGCTGCCGTTTATTCCTCATCTTAGAGCCGTCCGATGGCCGACATCTTAGAGCCGTCCAGTCCTGCCGCATGAGCAGCAAGTACATATTCGTGGCCTTCATAGATTGCTTTATTTTTCTAACATGAACACCATCCGCAGCATCACTCTTCTCTCTGTTGCCTTGTTTGCCTGCAACAAACCGGCCTTATTTTCTTCTACGTTTAATTTTAACGTGGTCCGCAGCCGGGAAAAAATGCGTGCCAGAGGTTCGTGAGAGGGCGGCGACAGTCATCCAAAACGCATACCTGAATTACCACAGACTGGAGAGATTTCAGCCGCGCCTGAAAAACGCGAGTGACATTCAGAACTGTGAGTAGAACAGTCGCGTCGCCACTGGTAGCAGCAGCCTTTTGCTGCCACAACATCCTTGTGGCTTGCAAATAAAGTGTTTGATTTGACAAGCGCCGGCATGCGCATAACACCCACAACTTCCTTCCGCAAAGACGTCATGGGTGTTTAATGTGCTCGATGCGGCCTCGACTGCGCGAGAACCAGGGCTTGGTGCCCATGACGCCGGCGCCTCTCCATATTGAGGTGAGCACATGTGCACGCACAAGGCAGAACACCAGTGTGCTCTCAGACACCCCTTCCTTTTTTTCATACTCCTCCTCTTACACATATTAAAGCCACGAACAGGTTTTAGGCTAATCAAAAATTCACACGGCCCTTCGTTGACTGTGTCGGCATTTTTTAGCCTTAGCACAACAGTCCATTACAATTCAAGAATGCCTTGGAGAATGCCCCTCAAAGAAGGCCCTCCAGCCGATGGCGTCGACTGGTTTTCATCAGGCAGAGACTACACACGAAAGGCAAGAAGAAAGGCCGTGGGGAGTGGGTCGTTCATGCTAGAGTGTGAGGATTTAATAGGCGTATAAGTAGGTTCTCCCCGTTTAGTGGCGGCTGACACCGTTCAAAACCACCCGGATACCACCCCATGATCGCGTATGCTATCGAGATTACGCCGACCACTGCGGGCCTTGCTCTGATGGGAACAAAGAAACATCACTGGCTGGCACAGAGAAGGCATTTATTGCGACAACAACAATGTCAGCTCAGCAACAAAATGCGTTAAGGAATCGAGGTCATCCGACTCACCATCACGGTTACGAGCGAATGTTCGCCCACGCTATGGCTGGGGAGACACTCCGCGGCCAGACGGGACGAGATGTGGGAGACCGTAATCTCCCACGAGGCTTCGCCCCTCTGGCAAAGAACGGAGAACTCCGCCGACACGTCCGTACGCGACAAGCTCTCCCCGTACGAAAAGAGAGTGCTCTCCCGCGCGCGTTTCGCAGTCATGTCGTCATGGCGCTCATGTCCCTGCAACGCAGGCGCCCACTCTTGTTAAGGCAAGTAACTAGGGATGTTGACGGTGCCCCCCCCCCCCCCCGCCCCTTGGGACCGGTCGTGGGAGGGTGCATTGTGGGAAAGCAAACCAAAAGGGAAGACTTGGGGCAAAGTACCCATGTGTATCCTGTGGATAATTTCGAAAAATATGATCAGTTGCCGCTACGCAATTTGCCTACAATGTTTAAACGTGGATGAATTGTGCTATTCGTAAAGTTTCTTGTGCTTCGTCTTGCAAGTGAGTATCCCTTCGCTTTCGCAGGAAGCCTCTGGCGTCTCGGAAGGGCAAACCCGCTTCGGGTTCTGGATGTCGCCTTGTCTGCCCTGAGCTTGGCGGGCCGCTGTATCGGTTCATCTTTGAGTCAGCGAGCGTAAGTGAAAGGGGAGACTTATCTCCGAATAAAGTTGAATTTTTGGCTTTCGGGCAGCTATATGAGAGGCAGTTGAGAATGGTGCGATGAAGTGCTCGTGAGAAGTGACCATTTCATTGAGAAGAATGCGTCGCCAGGCTTCACCGACTGCCGTAGTATCATGCTGGAACTAGGTTAGTTGCTCGTCCAGAAAATTAAAAAGTGAAGTATTGTGGTTTTAAAAGCAGGAAATCCTGGGCAATTCGGGGCTCTGAAGTCTCACCTTAAGTACGACGTGAGTCACTGAAGGCCACCACAAATACCATCGCCATGTGCTGTTGAATGTCGCTCCTTACAGGATTGTGTTGACGCCAGATAGTTGAGGAGAAATTCGAGGCTGTACTCCCCAGGACCAAGAAGCCCACTTCCCTACAACATCACCAGAAGTAGAAGAAATATTACATCTAAGCCGCCTGGACAGCACTGATCAGATATTTGAAAAAAAGTTCCCTTAATTATTATTTGTTAGGGACATTGTCTTTCAGACTACGTCAGGAAGAAGCGCATATGTGCTGCATGGATGTAGAAGTCGGTGCTAAAAGGAGGTTTTTGCTCGGAAGTACTATCTGAAAGACGCTGGGAAGTGGAATTTGTCCCTGTATGTCCATAGCAGGGTATACAAGAGCGGTCTTCTTTTAGCCAACAACAAAAAAATAATAATAAAAGAAATAACTGGTGCTAGAAATAATCTAACTACTTTGTCCTTGGTCTGTTACTTTGCTCCACCGATGCGTTTCGATTTATATGGCAACCACAGCGTTTGCTGATCAACGAAACCCGGCACCGAGCAGGCAATTTTTTCTTCGTTGTTTTTTTTGGGGGGAGTACCAATACCAGAAAGGACGATAAAGCTGAATGACAGACGCACTGACTAAAAAATGAAGAGCTTAAACCTTCGTCATCCGGTGTCCACGTTATTCTATTCTGTTCTGTCAAACCAACTGTCCCGCAAACGTCTACTTGCATGTATTGCCCATTTTGAGTGTTAAATGGTGTCTTTTGTATAGTCAATTTCCCGCTGTTCTGCAGTCCTCCAACTGAAAATTATCTGAATGCGTTTCTCATCTCTCACTACGATGAAATGTAATGGAAATAAATTTTCACAAATGCTTTTCCTGACTTTTGTATTGTCGAAAAGAAATTTTCCTGTAGCGCGGTTGCATGTGAGCTCCTGATTTTTCAGCTTTGTGACTTTTTTCCTGCGCCGTGCAAAATCCGACTCAATCGTCACATTTCAGAAAAAGTCACTTTGCAAAATTAACTGTTTGCGCTCGATCATGATTTAGTCTTGCAGTGAAAGCTCTTAATGCGAAATAATTTGGCTCGGTAACGTTTTAGTATAATGTCCATAGAGAAGCGGAAGAGGCGACGAAAGGCACACCAGGAAAGGAGACCAGGAGAGAGTCGGTATAAGCCTTTTACTAAAACCCGTAGCCGCTCTGTTGGCTAAGGGACTAAGCCAAAGTCTTCCTCCTAATGCAACTTCGTACCATACACCGAAAGGCGTATTCGACAGGCAAAATTTGCGGTTTGGCCATTTTTCTGCACTGCTCAGGCTTAATTTCAGTCTGGGAAGAGGATTGAAACCGTGTGCTTGGATGCTGCCAAAAGTAGCTCGTAAAAACTACTTTCCTGTCTCTTCGAAACACTACAATAACTACATCTTTATTTTCCCGGAACAACCCGATAATTTTTTCGACTAAAACAGATAAGCTTAAGACGGGAGACAGAAGACAATTGCACGGCAGACACCCAGGAAAAAAAAAAGCAGTGGAAGGTTTAAAAAGACCACATTAAAGACAAAAAGGAGAAAACAATAGCCAAATTGACAGAAATCCTAATAAAAATACAAGTACCAAGCAATAGACTCGAAAAAATTTTAAACGAAAAATATTGCGCATTGTGAAAGCTCACCTCTTGTCGGTTAAAGCCCCCAGTGTGTATATGTTCGTTTAGTATTTTTGGGAGTATATGGGCCAACGGCTGGCATTTTTATCGCCTCCCCTGTTCTGTTTCCGTTCTGTAATCCCTTTTTTCTCTCTCAATCTTTGATATATTTTTTTTCTGCTCATCCTCACTTCTCAACTCCTCTCGCCCCTTCCCGCACTCAGTGCTGGAAAAGAGTAAAAAGAAAGGTCTAGGTAGATGTTTCAGGTGGAGGTAGGTTTCGAAGTTAACTCTTCTATTGCTCTTGCGAAGTTGAGTAGGCACCCTATATCGACAGGTAAGCAAGCAACGAGAGCGGTGCCCTTTCTTCTTTGGAAACCGCTTGAAATCGTGTGAACTTACGATTCAGTGGATTGCGTTACTGCAGTACAGGTGCCTGTAATCATAAAACTGCACCTTGTCTTTTCACAGGCAGCCCCCCTTCGGCGGGTATCATCGCACGCGCTGTGATGGCTTTTACTCTCATGGCTACAGCTGCGAACAGATACAGAGGCCAAGGTCCGCAATCCAGCCAGCAGGTGAGCAGTTTTAAGTAAGCAGCAATCTTATATGGGTTGCCCAGAGAGTTGAGATTCAAATTTCCTGAATCAGTGGCTGATTTATGTTTCAGAAATGTGAGGGCTGCGTTCTGGCTCAGTTCTAGCGATCCTCACTTGTTTCATCTGCACGCTTCTTGGCCAACGCGGCACTGTTCCTTTGAGCGGAATTTTCGGCAAATGCACGAAGGCAATGACTTTCTTTCTAGATATTTGTTGCGTTTACCCTTGTTCACTCTTTGCGAAGAACTGCAAGCTTACTGCGTTTAGTACAACATAGTGAAAGTTACAGCACGGCTTCGGCCTTTAGAGGCATTTTAGTTAGCCGCTTAGACGCAGTGTTGGCTAAGGGGTTATGCGAATTCACAATAGCAATAGTGACATTGCCTTTCAATATGGCCCCCTTAATTATTTGGATTCCAACAGCGGACGCTTTTAAAGAGCAACGCCACATCGAATTCTAAAAAATTTGTAGCTACAATAGAATGACAGCACTTTCTGTGAACGCAGATGATGTTTTGGCAGATTTCAGACTTATAAAAAAGGTGGAATATGACCCTGTGACAAGATTTGCAAAATCAGCAGAAAACCACATTCGAACATCCCGGTGCGCCGAGAGCCGTGCTTAATGCTCCTTTCCCTTTTCTATCGCTCTCCAAATTCGTTGTCTTTTCTACTCCTTTACTATTTCCACCTCCCCATTTTTCTTTGCATTTTCTGTGTTTGCTTTATTTAGCCGCGGCCCCTGTGAGAGCTGTTGCGCGGTCTATTATACGGTCCCTTTCCCTCATTCTCAAAACTGCTTTGAGGGCGGAGATTATACCTCCTCACTCTCTATGTGTCCTTATACTGACTAAAGTGTTTCATTGTAAGCAAGGAACCGCGACGGCTTCCTTGCACTCTATACACAGCTTCCAACGCTTCTTGTGGTCTTGAAAACAGTTGCACAACGCGCCTTTTGGAATGGTTGTCAGCTCCTTTGTCGTGGCATCTTGAATGGCCGCCGCGCTCCCCATCCAGCGATTTTAGGGCTCTCTTAGGGCACGAGGAAAGAGGAAAAAAATCGCATGGGGAGAGGTCAGGCGAGTATGGCGGTTGTTGTAAGTACAGTAATGCTGTGCTTGGCGAGAAATTTTGACACGCAGTGCGCCCTTGCGTTATCTTGGAAAACGTTCCATTGTCCAGATGCCAATAAGTCAGGGCGACGGCATCGCATTGCATCACTCATGTGTTGGAGCACGCGGATATAAAACACCTTATTCATCGTCTGTCCTTTTGGGATGAACTCGTGGCGTGTGACACCTATGGCATCGAAAAAAAACTATCAGCATCATCTTTGTTGCGGTCTTCTGTCGCTGCACATTTCTCGACCCCGGACAGATTTCAGATGTCGGACAGATCTTTTCAGATATTTTAGAGGCTTGTGTGCGGAGATTGCACAAACATAATTTCCCTGCATAAATGTGCCACTCAATGCACACATCTTGTGTGTCACGAGCATTGAGGCGTCAATAATCAATCATGCATTAGTTTCGATACCTGGGGATTCGTGGCATCACTATGTTTTTTTTATCTTGAGGATGTTTTGGGAAAACAACCAACCAGTGGCCGCTAGACGACAAGTCTACAATGTTTGAATTTGAACGAATCGTCCTATTACAACGTTATTTGTGCTGCATCATGCCAATGAGTCTTGCTTGACCTTCGCAGAGTACCTCTGGTCTCTCGGATGTGCCAACCCCCTGCGGGCTGTGAATGTCGCCTTGTCTGTCCTGAGCTTGGCGGGCTGCTGAAGCCGAAGCTGAAATGAAAGGTGGGTGAGGGTTCTCAAGCCTCAGCTTAAATAGACACCCTCCCCCCCTGTAATACCCTCTTCTAGAGGGCCTTTAAGGGTAACGTTAGTAAATTAACAAATACATACATTTGCCAAACGCTGTCCAATGTCGGTTCTTATGGAGTTTTGTTTTCAGAAATTTGAGGAAAAATTCGGTGCATTACTCCCCGGACAAAAGCCCACTTCCTTGCAGCATCCGAAGAAAAACAAATTGCATTTAAACCACCTGGACATCACTGATTAGATGTTATGAAAAATTCACGTTTAATTTTTAATAAATATTTACCGGCTGCATAGATACTGGCGTAAGTGCCTAAGGCAGGTTTTTGCGTGGATGTACTACCGGAAAGGCAGGGAAAATTGGAATTTGTGCCCGTATTCTCAGAGCGGGCTTTACTTGAGCGGCCTTTTAAGCAAAAACAAAAACAAAACTAAACAAACAGCAGTTTTCTAACTGCTTTGTATTTTGTCTGTTAGTTTCCTGCACCGATGCGTTCTGATTTATGGGGCAGCTATAGAACATTTGCTGCTCAACGAAACCCGGCACCGAGCAGGCAATTTTTTCTTCGTTGTTTTTTGCCGACAGTATCAGTGCTAGAAAGGACGATAACGGTGAACGACACAGGCAGTAAGAACTGAAGTTGTTGGACCTGCTGCATCCTGCCTCCATGGTATTACTCTATGTCCTCTCAAACTAACTATGCTGCGACAGTCCGCTTTCATCTATTGCCCATTTTGAATCAAAAAGCTTCACTACGCTAGGTAAAGCAGTCATCGTGTAGGCCTGAAAATGATCCTTGAAAGACCATCAGCCTAACCACGTTAGCAGTGTATGACCGTGACCCCTGACCTTGACCCATGATCTTCAGTTGATATTTGACCGCTGACCTTGAGTGTACCTCGTACCTTAGATCTTACACCTTTGACGTTGGGTGACCTCTGATCTTATGAGCATCCGTTGGGTTGAGGTGAAGCCCCGAGATGACATCCGACGGGAATGCGTTAAGGCCCTGTGGTACCCCGCCATAGCCACGTGCTTGCTTTTCGCTGAATTCCAGGATTAGTGAAGTTAAGCCGCTGCCAGTGTTTAGTGTTTCAATGCTTTCTTTGTCGCTTCAATTTCCCACTGTTCTGTTCTTCTTCATTGAAAGTTCTCAGGAGGAGACCTCTTACTGCGATGAAATGAAATGAAAAGAAATTTTCCGGGGTACGTATTTAATAAAAGCATTTGCTGACAAGTGCTCCTCCTGATTTTCGTATCATCGAGTGAATATTTTCTGCTAGTGCAGTTGTATTTCAACTGCTGTTTCCTCAGCTTTATCACTTTTTTCCCACTCCGTATGAAAGCCGACTCCTTTTTCAGATTTCAAGAAAACGCACTGCGCAAAAATAACTATTTCCGACCACGATGTAGTTTTGCAGCGAAAGCTCTTTTGGGAAATCACTTGTTTTGGTAACGTTGTAGTATGGCGTTGTTAGACAGGACCAAGAAACACCTGGAGTGAGTCGGCATGAGCTTTTTACTTAACACATTAGCTGCTGTGCTGGCTAAGTGGATATGCGAATTCACAATAGGAATTATGAATTCATTTTTTAATACGGCCAGCTAAATTGTGCTGGTGCCAACAATAAGGAACAGTGCATTATGTCCAGTTATGTCCAGTGGCTATTCATATAATATCCTCCACAAGATATCAGATGTCCATACGATGTTCACAAATGCTCATATTACATCCATGTAATGTCCATACAATGTTCATTTTGATCATAGTGGATGTCCATATAATGCTCATATTATGCCCACATGCGATGATTCCTAGACATTCAGAGGATGTTAACCAGATATTCTGCCAATCTATTTTCAGGTTGGGGGCTGGATGCTGTACCATTTATTTTGTGCGCTGTACAGCTTACAACAAAACAAATATGATGCAAGATATGACAGAGAGATACAAAGCAAAGAGCAACAGTTGCTCATTACACAGGAAACTTCAATATTTTGTACAAAATCTGGGAATAACATTTCTAATAACAGGTGCATTATGAGAAGATTACACACTGGGCTCTGATCAATGCAATAACATAAACATGTCACAGAGAAGTGTCATTTTCTGGTATGCAAGTTACTTGAAATGTCATTTCCAGTACGGGCAAGATAGAACATTCTTGTGTAGTGAAGTCATTAGTTTGTGCTCTCTGTGACTTTGTGATCTTTCGTCATACTCATTCTGTTCTTGCAAGCTGTACAGCGCATAAAATAACATAGAGTAATCAAACAGCTGCAGTTCTCGTTTCTTCAGATTATTGCACCTTGAGGCAGTACGCGGGCAAGGAATATGCACAGCACAGGCTTCGAGTACAGAAGAACGTCAAGGAATTCAATCACTTGTTTTGCCCTCAGCCATATTTTATTGCCCAGTAGCCATAATGATCAGCGTCTGTTGCTGTGCATTCTTTTACTCCAGGTCCTCGGAGGCCTGTGAATATAACAGTGCATTGTGTTGAACAGTAGTAATGACACAGCAGGAAATATGGACAAAAACGGGTGCACAAGATAATGCAAAAGCTAATGTTTCATCCAACAGGCTTAGTATCTTTTCTGAAAAGTAATGAGGAAAAAACATGCGGTAGGAGCCAAGTACACAAACATGCATCCACTATAACCTCTAGCCTTACCAGAGGTAAGACTAAATCCAGACAGGGGTTTTAGAGTAAAAAGATCACATGCAATAGCCTGAATGCTTAACATGAAGAAAGAAACCCAAGCCTCAGCAAACAAACACAAGGATGACAACCAAAAATTTCAAGTACATATATGCAACCATGCTTTTGCAATGAAGTTAGAATGTGCACAGCAATAGTGAATAATGTTGGCTGGCGACTGCATTCGAATAAAACTTAAGAATGAAGTGGCAAATGCCTTCTCAAAGCAGGCCCTCCATCCACTAGCAACAACAGAGTCTCATGACATGGGTGTTACCCCATTTGCACCAGCTAGTGTGACGTCGTAGATGAAAGGGGATTAACCACTATGGCATGATAATCGATCCCCGCCTTTGGATGGAGGAACATCTGTCGCTTTGTTCTTAATCCATATCCAAAAATACTGCAGTGGGACAGTGGTGCCAATCACAGCATGCTTTCAGCAGGAATGAGCATGCGTATATCACCATATTGGGGACGTATGCTGACTTCATGAGTGTGGTTGGTGCATGCAAGTATGAAGTAGCAGGTATAACAAAGTGCGATCAGAGCCAGTTGTGGTGTATTGAAAAAGACAAAAGACACCTTATGGCAAAGAGTGAGGGAGGATATTTGGTTTTTTCATGTCTATGATGTTTGCAGTAAGCAGGCAGGATGAAATGCATTGAGCAGGTGTGCACATTCTTGAGGGAATTTATAAAGAGACCAGCCATGGCCCACATAGGACAAGGATATTGTAGATTAAGCCAGATATAGGTAGGCCTTTTCAGTTTCACTGGAAAAATTGTGTAATAAATGCAGCAGCATGCAGCTAGGTTTTCATGTTAGGTAGCCAATATTAGACTTCCATGAATTTTTGTTAAAGGTTGTAATATCTATGTCAGAGTACTTGTATGCTAGGGAGAAGTCAAGGTGACTATATTTTGAAAATAATAGGGACAGGGTGACTGGTTATGAGAAATGCTCAAATTTATAAAGTAAAGCTCCACACTCTAGCGAAACCATTACACAGTGTTATTGATTTTAGTCCGAAGTGATGCAATGTTAAAACTATCAGAACAATTAGCAGCAAAAATAGTAGAACTAGAAACAACACTTAATGAACTGCTAATGCAGGTCAGAAACTATAAACATGCTAAAGCACATTATTGACGCATACCTGAAAGGGTGGGAAAACCATGAGCTGGTTGCATTAGCAGTCATATGTTGTGTACTTAGAAAGGAAGTCTGTGATCCTATAGAGAACCAAGTAGTCATTGTTGCGGTGCCTTAGTTTTATTACAGAAACCTGGAGCTTAACAGTGAGAAATGTCTTGAAGACATCTAAAAACAAAGCTCTTTCCAAACCCAGAAGCTCCAAATGTATGTTAATCATTGTTGAACATTAGAAATTGTTTTTCACGAAAGAATTTATGGAATCGAAGTTGGGACAAGTGGAAAAACAGGTTTAAATTAAGCTACTCAATGAGGCCAAAGAAAAGTGATTGATTGAATTTTTTGTGTGTTATGTGAGGAAGAAAGACGCGGCAGTAGTTGGTAATTGGCCTGTAATTAATGAACTAGAAAATAAACTAGAAAATATTCGTTGAAAGCTATTTGCTTTCCGTAGTCATGACTATAACTACCTAAAAATGAAGTATGAAAAACAGTTTCATACCAGCTGTTTGTCTTCATAACGCAAAATGCATCTACTGAGTGGCAAGATGCACGAGGCTATTGTTTCTCTGAACATGTTCTCCAAAATATCTGAAATGGAACAGCAAAGAGAAATAGTCATGCCCTGCTGCATTATACGAGGTTTACAACCAGCAACTCTCATTGTATACATAAGATGTAAACCCGTGCTGGGGCACACAATCAGTAGCAAGAATTTTGACAGCACAACTTTCATTCTACGCACTGTAATAAAATAGAAAATTTCAGAAAAAGCAGTCAAAGCCACGAGCTGAAACAAAAAGTATTCAGTAGCCAATTATCTTGAAATGTGCTACTGAAATAAAAGGAAATTACAAGAAGCGAGAATAGACCAAGTTCCCACAAAAGTTTAAAAGCACAAAGACGAAAAAAAAACAATTCCGGGTACAAAAAATGCAGAGTTAGACACAAGGCCTTTACTAAACGAAGGCAGATAACAGTGTATTTAACGCTGTTAGCAAATTTTAAAGCAACACAAGATCTGCAAAAACTCTGTCTTCTTGAGCCGCCGGAGAAAGGAAACTATCCCCTCCCCACCCCTTCCCCTGTAGTAAAAGCCATAGCATGCCGGACGGCCGGAATATGCAGTGGAATGTGCGCCATCAAAGTGCAGGCTATTCCAACAATTGTTAGAGGGCACAGCTAACTGCCAACAACTTTGCCTTACAACTGAGCACTGAAGTATCATGCGTGCAGGCTGTTAAGGCAGAGAAGTGGCACAGAGCGCATCCATTCCCGCGAAACTACTTCGGGGACAAATCGAGCCCCAACTAAACACCACAGATTTTAAATCCATGCCTGCACTCCATGAACTGATAAACCGGATGATGAAATTGCCAGCATGAAAATTGCACAATGCCACAAACGAACACTAACACTTTGTTTGACAGAACAGTGTCATAAACACTCACCATTATTGCTGTTATCCGCGTAATCCTCCAGTACTTCCACCAGTGAGGGCTCAGGACTGTGTACAACATGCACAACAAGCTTGCCGCCACAACGAAGAAAATGTGAACTCGCGAAACAACAAATAAGTACTTTCGAAGAAACGCTGAAAGAAATCACGAATACGCTGCGGCCGTCGCAACAAAACTGGTAATGGCGCTTGGATTGGATTGGATTGGAGGTGAAGCTAGCGTCGCGGCTAATGACGGTGCCCATGGACGTTAGGCTGCCCAGTGTCAAGAGAGTTCTAATTATTGTTCTGGTTTTGAAATCGCGGCGTTTGTTGCTGTCGGTCTAACTTGAGCAAGTTCTTTAAATAATCATACCGTACATGCATTCACACGCATAAAATAAAATCAGGGCGTGCAATAGTCAACTTCTTGAAATAATTAGTTCCTGAAAATGTAAGACTGCGAAAGCAGGAATGATTAAAATCTAAAGGTAGCATAATTTCAGCATGTTCATGCCTTCCAAAACAATAATATCTAGTTCTGGTAAGTTTTTAGCAATTTTCCAAAATTTTCAATGTGCTGAAAGAACATCATGCATATTCGAATATCCTCTGAATATCCACTAACTGAAATCTGAATCCAATAGTCCCCTCAACATGCAGAGGATATCGATACATGGACATTGGACGTTAGGCCCATTTGTGGATATCCTCTGCATATTCATGGTTTACAGGGTGATTTGGTAAATAAAATCGAAATAAAATGAGAGCACTTCTTGGGAACACAGATGAAGTGCCTGTAATTCTAAAACTGCACCTTGTCTTTTCGCAGGCCGCACCCTCGTCGCAGGCGCTTTGATGGCTTTTGCGCTCTTGCTGGTGGCCGCGATTCCAGAGGAAGACGAGTCCACAGTCCAGCCAGCGGGTGAGTAGATTTAAGTAAGCAGTAGCCTTACATTGGCTGCAGGGAGAGGCGAGAATCACATCTCTGTATCTTCGAATCAGTGGCTGATATAAAAGTTTTTGAAATGTGAAGGCTCTCTTCTTGCTTACTTCCGGCGAGCCTCACTTGTTCCATCAGCACGCTTCTTTCTCAGCGCGGCGCTGTTCCTTCTGAGCGAAATTTTCAGGCAGGGCGTGAGAAGGAATGACATTATTTCTACAGATTTGCACGGTTTTTCTCCTGTTCACTCGTTCTGAAGCACAGAAGTTTTGTGCATTTAAGTGCAGTGCAGTGAAGGTTGCAGCATGACTTCGGCGTATCGATACCTACCTCCCCGGCTAGTTTTCGCGAATGCTTTCCCGGCGTATTCTGGGGGAAACAGAGCAAAGTAATTTCATATTTCCAGCAGAGGGATACACAAACCAAAGTCTTTCTCATAATGCAGCTTTGCCACATTTATCGGAACAGCAATCGTTGTGAAAATGGAACCCCATACATGCGCAACCCTTCTTCGTTAAAATGTTAAACTTATAAAATATTCGCTCTTATCACCACCACGGCACTCGCATGGGCATTTGTCCTTTCAGTGCTGCATGAATGGTTAGTGAAATTACGTAGGAATTTCAAGTCTGCGTTGCAGGCAGTCAGCTTACGCAAACCAAATGGCTGTCGCCTGAACGAGTAGGTGCGTAATGCGGACACGCACATACACTATTTCGTTGCTTACTGAGGCAAAATGAGGCACGAATTTCCCGCACCCATATCTTACACTTTTTTACATTTCGCTTTCAATCATCGTTTGCGTGAGCCGCTGTGTTCATAAGCCATGCCGAAGACAAATTTCAGGACTGCAACGGCGGACTAGTGGTTTGTGCATCCGCCTCGAATGCGGGAGGTGCGTGGTTCGATGCCAGTGCCGCTGGGTAGCCAACCGGAGATACAATGGACGAAAGCTTTGGCCTTTTTGGTGGTCGGCTTCTTTATCGTAAATTCTTGGGAAAAGAAATACCCTGTGTCATGTTGCTCCTTGGCCACAGATACCCTTGCGCCATTGCAATTCATCGTCACCATAATCAAGGAAAAGTTCAGCTTTCCTGCAAAACGCTCACTTGTGTCACTAGTCTACGTCAGCAGCAAACACCGTTTAACTCAACAGCGATGGACGATTTTTCATCGGCGGCGCAGAATGAGATAGTTCCTGCTGTACGCGCAACGGCTCCGCCCTTCCACCAAATAAATTTACAGGAGCGTATCCAGTTTTCAAAATAACCGTACGAATTTCGATAGGACATGCTGGCAGCGGCTGAAATTAAATGTTCTTGAGATTTTCTAGGCTTCTGAGTGCACGTTGCACAGACGTCACTTTCCGTGTGTAACTCTTATGTGCTGCTCGCTGGACACATTTTGTGCGTCGCGTGCATTTAGGTGTAGAAGAATGGCAGATTGGGCGAGTTCAGTGCCTGTGTGTGAGTTCCCTTCTTTCTTCATCCTTGTTGCTTAGTGCTGCTTTAATATTATGGAGCATTTAGGTGTCAAGCTTCAATCATACATTTGTTTAAGACATGGGGATTTGTGGGATCACCACATGTTTCTGTTTGTATCCTCAAGTTGTTTTTCTGGAGTAGCATGCCAGGCCAACAGACAGACAGACCTCTCTTGTTTCATTACCGTCTCTCCTCTTCCTCCTCCTCCTCTTTCTGAGGATATTTTGGAAAAAAAACACAGTGGCCGCAAGGCAACCCGTCTACAATGTTTACAGTTGGACGATTGGGGCTATTCCTAGGGTTTCTTTTTGTGCTGCATCATGCAAATGAGCTTTCCTTCACTTTCAAAGGGTACCTCTGGCATCTGGGATGTGCCTCCTTCTGAGGGCTGTGGCTGTCACCGTGAGTGCCCTAAGCTTGGTTGGGCTGCTCTATTGCTTCATCTTTGAGTCGGCATGGCGTGACCGAAAGGGGAGACATCTCCAACTAAAGTTGAAGCTTGTCCTTCAGGCAGCAACATGAGAGGCAGTTGAGAATGGTTCGATTATTTCAGTGATCTTGAGAAGTGACCACTGCATTTGGATAGAATGCGTCGCCCGAGTTTCACCGGCTGCCACAATATCGTGTTGAAACAAGTAGCGCTGAATAAGTTGCTCGTCGTAAAAACCCAACTATTGCGTTTTGAAAGTTAGGATACGCAGGGTTGGTGGGGGCTCTCAGGTCTCAACTTAAGTACAACCTCAATAACTTAAGGACACTAGAAATGCCATCTCCATATGCCGCTCAGTGTCGGTCCTTACGGGATTCTGCTGCTTCAAGAATGCTGAAGAGGCATTCAGAGCAGTACTCCCCAGGACCAAAAAGCCCTCATACCTACATTTCAAGATTACTTCGAACAAGCGATAGTAAAAGAAAAATTGCGTCTAAACTACCTGGAGAGTGCTGATCAGATCTTAGGAACAGAGAGTCACCTATAGTTATTCTTTCTTATGGACATTGTCATACGGACTGCTTCGGGAAGAGTTATTTACGTGCAGCAGGGATATTGGAGTCAGTGCTAAAAGGAACTTTCTGCACGGAAGTACTACCTGAAAGACACGGCAAAGTGGAATTTGTGCCTGTATGCCGAGAGCAGGACCACTAGAGAGGTGTTTCAGCCAAAAAAGAAATAATAATGAAAGAAATAACTGGCGCTAGCAATGGTCCAACTACCTTGACCTTGGTCAGTTACCTTGCTGCACCGATGTGTCTAGATTTACATGGCAGCAAGAGCGTTTGCTTATCAACGAAACCCGGCACCGAGCAGGAAATTTTTTCTTCGTTGTTTTTTGCTAAGAGCATCAATGCCAGACAGGGCGATAAAGGTGAACAACACAGGCACTGACTAACAGCTGAAGTTCTAAGACCTTCATCGTCCTGCTTCCATGCCATCCTTTTCTGCTGTGTCGGACCAACTCTGACGCAAAATTCCACTTGCATCTATTGCCCATTTTGAGTATTTCAAGGGCTCCTTTTGTATAGCCAATTTTCAGCTTTTCTGTTCTCCTTCAATCAAAGTTATCTGAACGTGTTTGTCATCCCTGCCTATGATGAAATTTAATGAAAATATATTTACCTGGGTTCGAACTTTGGAAATCAATAGCTGAGAATCGGTTATCCTGATTTTTGTATCGTCGAATAGATAATATTTTCCGGTAGTGCGGTTGCATGTCAAGTGCTGTTTCGCCAGCTCTGTGACTTTTTTTTCCGCGCCGTATGAAAGCCGACTCATTCGCCACATTTCAAGGAGAGTCACCTCGCAAAAATAACTGTTTCTTCTCGAGCACTATGTACTTTTGCATCTAAAGCTCTTCATGCAAAGTCACTTTGTTCGTTAATTTTGTAGTATGGCATCCAGAGAAAGAAGGGAAGGAGACCAGGAGCGAGTCGACATGAGCTTTTTAGTTACCCTTAAAAAAGTTCTTAACACAGTCTATAGACTTCCATAAACTTCTCTCTATAAAGTCTATAGACTCTCTATAGACGAACCCTAGAGAGCAGTCAATAGGCAATACAAATCTGATAGACAGTCTATAGACAATTACAGATTTACGCTCATACACTTTTAGTAGTCTTAGTCTATAGACAGTCTATTGTCTACAAGTAGACATATATTAGGTTGGGGCAACCTGAAAACATTGAAAAATAATAAGCCCTGGCCTGCACCATGACTATGAGTAGACAAAATTAAATGTCTATAGAAGGGCATTAGATTCCATAACAAGTCTATAGACTGTCTTTAGACCATTTATATAAGGGTAACCCTTTAGCTGCTGTGTTGCACTTTATTTTTAGTGGTGACCTGGCAATCATTCCTATGAACGCACTATACATTCCGCCGCACAGCTAAAGCACCACGCAAACATGCTGCGAATAAAATGCAGGATGAACTTGCTCGTCATACTTCCCGCAAGCGCTCTCGCAGACAAGGTTTGTTTATACTTGCAGATGGTGCAAACCATAGCCCATAAATTCTAACCCTTCCTTAACATGGAAGCGACCGTCGCAACCTTATCTCCTGGCGTCATTATTGGCTTACAAATATCACAAGCCAGTTAGCGAAGGCACTAGTCTTTCGAAAACGCGGCCAAGTTTTCAACGGTATTAGGCAACTGTACTCCGGCCACATTGCCAGTGCCTTATCATGGAACGGTTTGGCGAAACAATGGCGCCTTATCTCGCCCCAGCGCATTAGTCTTAAAATATTGGCCATGCGTACATTTGCCGCATGCGCTCTTTAATTTTTTCACTGTGCAATGTCTGCGCATGTTCCTGAGTAGAGATCGCCTAAATTACTCCGGAGCCTACCATGGCAGTGTCTTTCATAGCACATGTGTCGCTTCAGAGCTTTAAGCCACACAATTTGCAATGAAGAATTATATTTTTTTATAGCGGCCAGTCTTGCCACCATCATTGAGGAAGTCTGCCCTTGGAGTGAATTGGGTCGTGTGAAATACGTGCATCGCAGTACCATCGAAGCGTGCCACACTGGGGACAGCGTCACAGCCTTCAGCACACTTCGATGCCTGGTGAGCGATTCTTGAGAATTGGGCCCCATGTGTTCTATTCGAGATGTATATTCCTTCGGTACTAAGCAAAGAGCTCATGTCACGGTGAAAAATAGTGGGTATTTTAGTGATCCGTTTGGGGGTACGCCTTGAGGTAATTATGGCGCCGGGATTCCGAATTTTTGAAATTATTTTCTTCAGCGCTCGTTATGCACTGCGATGGCAATATTGTGGACATTTGTTTATTGGAGAATGTATTTGGATAATTAGAGAATATCAGATTTGGACAATTTTTATGTCGTGTGCCATGTACTGCACCATGTTAAAGACACAGTTCAGACCGCTTTAGGCCACTTTGCAACCTGTCGCTTAGACATGTAATGACACTGTAAATGCAACAGTCTTCGGCGAACAATCTCACCAGACTCGAAACTTGGTGAACTATATAAGTCACAAATATTATTAAAAGAGGGCACAAAACGGTTCGCCGGGACACAATGAGTTTACTCCTTATAGAATAACACGCTGGCTTCTACCGACAAGTTACTCTTCGAGCCATTTCAACGGGGCATGTAGAATTTCGAAGGGGGGCAGCTTCACTATCGAAAAATTGTGCGCGGCCAAAGCAAAGCCTTTTGGAAGCCAGAAAGTGTACAGTCAACCGGGGTACCTTTCTTAATTGAGAGGGCGAATTTGAAAGCAAGTCCTGTCAGTTTCGCATTGCAGGAAGATCCCGTTCTGAAAGCATATTGCATTTGGCAAAAGTTTTCTTGGAGAAGGGTAAAGAACTCATATAAGTGATGTGTTACAATGATTTTCGTAAGACACATGTGAGAGAGATAGGTCCGCAGTTAATAGTTTTTTCTGTTCTGCTTTTATGTTGTAAGGGTGAAGACGACGGTGGAGCGCGCCGCACAAAATGCGAAGAGGCGCGGAGAGCCCGAGTCGGAAGGAACAGAAAGAATGGCTTCCTGCCGGACCTTTTCCCCAGTGTTTTTCTCCGTACCATTTTGGTGGCAGCGGTGCAATATGCCACTCACTCATCCCCAGATTCAAGCCGAGTTCCAACCGTTCGCTGATGTAGCAATGGCACCATCCATTCTGACGGCTGCGACCTCTCCCGAACACTGGACGCTGTCTTCCAGCGCATCGCGGACCATGTCGGCCAGCGGATGGACATGTTGGAAGGAAGCTCAAGTGGCTGCACACAATGGGGCGGCGGAGCTGAACTGCCGTGCGCCGTGATGCCGCGGCCCTGTGGCATCTCTGAGGCGCAGCGCCACCGCCGTTCCGAAAAATATGCAACAATCTACCCTGCGCAATAAAACATGCTCCAAAGTTTTCAAAGGAACTAAGAACGCTATTTGCAGTTGCTTTCCCTCGAGTGACTTTCTTTCCCTTCAACCATATATTATATAGCTAAATTTTAATTTTGTTTACTTCGTCGCACATGACAACGTGTTCTCAAAGCCACGCAAAATGTTGTTTGCAGTTTAGCTCCTTTCTGATTCGCACTACTTTTTTCCATTTCTTAACTATCTGGCTTTCTTTGATACGTGCTTTCTTTTCGGACACTGAAGCAAAATTGAATGTGGCATTGACGTTTTGTTCGCTTTAGTTGAAAAAAATAAAATAAGCTATTGCAAATACAACAGCTTTAACGTTAGATTGGTGAATGCATCTTTCATAAGTTCTTTTCGTTACCGTTTATGATTTCGCCGAACTGAATTGCGAGGAAAGATTTCAGGAACTACGCTAAAACTGACTGCACTAAAACAGAGCCGAATTTGTGCAGAAACGCTCCCTCCTCAAGCTTCCCTTGTGCCCTTCAAAAGCGCCAAGAGCCCTTCATGCTTATTTCCGCCGCGGTGGTTAAGGCGCTCTTCAACTGAGCCGGAGTACCCGGGCTCGAAACCGACCTCGGCGGCCGCGTTTCGATGGAGGCGAAAAGCAAATGCTCCCGCGTGCTTTGCGATGGCAAGTGCACGTTAAAGATCCTCAGGAGGTCAAAATTATTCAGGAGCACTCCACTATGGCACCTCTTCCTTTCTTTCACACCCTCTTATATCCCTTCCCTTGCAGCGCGGTTCAGGTTTCAGCCGAGATAAGTGAGACAGATACTGTACTATTTCCTTTCCCGAAAAACCTTTTTCTTCCCAGTATTCCAGCTTCCTCGACTCCCACCGTTTCCACACACTTATCATAAACAAGACATAGAACAAATTGAAAAAGCACTATGTGTTGCATTTGAGAGACACGAATTGAGAAGGGAGGGCCAGGAAGCAAACATGAGTTGGTGCTATCCTACCCGAAAAGGAATAATAGGCATGTATTCTACAAGTAATGGGAATGAAAGATAACCGAAGACTCTTTCGGGTACAGGAGAAGATTTAAATTAACAGAAAGCGAACGCAGTAGGGACTTAAAAATAGTCAGCGAAAAAGTCCCCTACGGTACTGCGTCAAAGCTATCCGCTAAAATCAATTACCGTTTTCCGGCTCGACTCGACCCACGTGCACGAGTTCGCTATTGCCCGCTTAGTTAAAAAGTATCTCTACAGCTCTAACGTTACCATCAATAAAATGTTATCTTAAAGGTTACGGACGGAAGAGACAGCAAACCTTTATTAATGAAATAGAGGTGAGCCGGTGCAGTTCTTAAATGCACACATCATCTTTGTGCGCCTCCCTAGTCCGGTGTGCCGCATGACCCCGCCGCCTTTCGAGCTTTCGAGGTCGACGTGCGTGGGCAGCTTGTGCTGCCACACTCGAGCACTCGAGGAGGAAGGTCTCCCAACCCTCTTTATTGGGGTTGGGGTGAGGTGGGGAGGGAAGTAGGGACTGTGCTGACAGGCCCACACCATGTGGGATAGAGGACAAAGCACCTCACAGTGTGGGCACAAAGGATGCACTTTCAGGTCATAGGGAGCAGCCATGGCGGGACACAGTAGGTGTTCGTCTGTGACGAACACATTCTGCGACAGCTACAGACGAACAACTACTGGTATTCCGCCATGTGTTAAGTCTTGCCATCGCAGATTGTGTTCGTCTGCCTTCGACAGCCCCTTTGCCGGAGATAAGAACTGGCGATGCGTGTCTTTGTAATAGTCGACGATTTTCGAAACCACAGAAGTGGTCGGCCAGGCACAACGGTTGGGGAGGACACGGATATAGGTGCCCAGAGGATAAGTGCTCGGGCATCTGCATTCACAGCTTCGTTACCACGGAGTCCCTGATTGGCCGGCGCCCACACGATGCGTCTACGGGGTTGTACAGTATGTCATAGGCTAAAGGACATACCTCGCCCTTGACATATATAGCTCTCGCAAGCGAAACGCGAGTCTGAGATAACCTTGCATTGTGGGCCTGTGACCGCGAGGGCGATAGCGACTTCAGCCCGGTGGGCGTTTTCGGCGCGGAAGGAGAGCCCATTGGTTTGCAAGTTCTGTTGGACTACGGCTGCCGTGTAGTGGCCCGATGGAGTCGGACCTGCGACGTCAATGATGAACACGCTGGGTTTGGAACCATGTTGTGCCTCCAGCGCCCGAGTACGCGCTATTCTCCGGCCTTCGTGTGTGTGTGCGGAGTCGTGTTGTGTAGCACGGGTTCGATCCATAGCCTGTGACGCCACAGCTCCGGGATATGGAGTGGTTCCTCCTGGACACAGAGTGTGCTTATTTTGAGGAAACTGAGTGTACGGCGTCTCTGCCCCATCAGCTGCAATGTCGTGTATTGACTCATGAGATGAGCCTGTCCCGACTCAGAAAAGGTGCTGAGCAACTGCAGGGCCATGAGGCGGACCGTGAAGGTGACAGTCGGGAGATCCAGAGCTCGTTTCCCGACTTTGCCTATAGTGAGGTCCAACTGCATTATGTTAGCTGCGTTCAAGCGGAGGTAGAGCGCCATGTACAGGATTCGAATAGTGACGTAAACTTGAACGAGACTGAGCGCATTGCGTCCCCTCAAGCCACCGCGTAGATCAGACTCGCGTCGTAGCATACGACCTACCATTTCCACCCCGTGCTTGATTTTGGCAGTGGTGGTGTCGGCTTTCAGCCAGCGATAAATTGTAAGCCCAAAACTTTGATCTTGTCAACCTCGTGGACAGGACTCTCGCAGAGGGTAACGCACATTGGGGTTGGAGCCGGTCTTGCGTGCACGAATGTGCACTAGCTCGGATTTGGCTGAGGCAAGAGCGAGCCCGCATGAGTTCGTGTGAGTCTCCACCATGGTAGCGGCTTGCTGGAGGTTGTCCTCCATTTCGCAGACGCTGCCTCGGTTAGCTAATAGTGTTACGTCGTCTGCATACACTGCGTGGTGCACCTTCCCCACTCGCTGCAGGAGGGAAGGTAGCTCCATCATTGCGATGTTGGACACCAAAGGCTTGAGCACAGCGCCCTGAGGAGTGCCCCTGGTTCCCATGCGGCAAGGTCCGTACTCCTGGTTATCGATCCGGAGCAGGGCCTGCCTTTGGGAGAGCAAGTCCCTGACGTAGCTGAACGCCTTTGCACCGCAATTTGGGCGGCTGAAGTTGGACAGTATGCTGCCGTGCTTGACGCTAGCGAAAGCGCCATTCAGGTCTAATGCCATAATAGCACGGTCTCTGCGTGTGGACGTCCACGAAGCTATGATGTCCTCGCGGAGTTGTAGGAGTAGGTCTTGGATCGACATGTGCTGGTGGAACCCGTACTTCGTGTCTGCAAACATACCCTTGGATTCGAATAGAAAGACAACCGGTCTCGAACCATCGTCTCTATGAGCTTCCCTACGCCTGAGGTTAGCGCATGGGTCTGATGTTGTCAAAGTGCACTGTTTTTCTGGGCTTAAGAATGAAATTTACGAGGGAGGTTTTTCATTCGCTAGGGAGGGGAAACCTGTCGCAAATCCGATTGATGTAGTCGGAGAGTTGAAGATACATCTGGTCGGGCAGGTTCGCAAGCAGCGTAACTGTAATGCGATCACGACCGGGAGCCATACCACTTCTCATTTTGGCTATGGCTGCTTTGAAATCATACAGTGCGAAAGGAGCGTCGAGGCCCGTGCTGGTTTGTCCTGCGTACTGGAACTCAGGACCTTGTGGGTCCTCTGTGTGTTGTAGGTAGCGATCACACAGATCCTTAGCTAGCTGTGCATTGGTGCCCGAGTAGCGGTGTAGAGCCCGCTTAAGGTTGCGTTGTGTTACACGTCGCATGTTGGACGGGTCGAGGAGAGCGCGAAAGAGCAGCCAGGTCTTCTTGGAGCTCATCTGTCTTGCAGCTCGGTTGCAGCTGCGGTCCAATTAGAGTCAACCAAACGGACGGTGGAACTGTGGTTTTGAAATGGAAAAGGGTTAGTGTAATTTTGAGAGACACGAATTGAGCAGGGAGGGCCAGGAAGCAAACACGAGTTGGTGCGGTCCTACCCGAAATCGAAAAGTAATAATAGGAATGTGTTCTACGAGTAACGGGATTGAAAGATAACGAATGACACTGAGGGTACCGGAGAAGATTTTAATCAACAGAAAGCGAACGCAGCGGGGACTTCAAAGTCAAGTCGGCGAAAAAGGTAAGGAAGATTCCGACGCTTTGACGGCAGCTGCTTTACAAGAATAGTGCTGCTTGAAGATTAGTGTGAAATACCTTTGTCCTTTCTTTATTTGCTTTTCACAGCTATTAGACACTCAAATAAATATAGAGTAATTACAGGAGACGAAAAAGGCACTTGGGTGAATTCGCGTGCTGTCTCTTTATCGTCCGCGTCTATTTGCAGTTTTCAAGTTTTGTTGTGAGCCAAGTCTCCCTGAGAACTGCTTTAGTTACGTATTACATCTTTTTACATTAAATTACATAGCCTTCCATGTTTTTTTCTTTGTTAGCAGAGTAAGCCCGTGTATTAAAATAGCAAACAGAGCTACGGGTATTTCATCAATCTCCCCGCCGTGCAGGGTTGCTATTCGAAGACTTGCGCATCTGCCTTGTTGGCACCTTCATCTCTTCCTCCGTTGTCACAGGCAGCTCTTCCGTGGTGTCCATGTCAGTTGGTTTTCTGGCCGTCGGGGAACGTTCAGTGGCTGCCCGGGGTTTTGGAGTCTTTCCGGTTGACGTCTACGAGCAATAAAAGTCTGAATTTGAAATAGTACTTTAATGGTGTACTTTTAATGCGACAGCGTTAAAGACCCTGTTCCGCAGGAAATACGGCGTCGGCGTTTTGAGCGATAAATAGGCTGGCGTAGGGTTACCTAGGCAGCCGCCCCGGGAGAATCAACCTAGGTGGGCACCCTAGGTCACGTATCCTTGTGGGGTCTTCATAAGCTACTCACCGGATTGTGAAAAAAACTAAACACACTGGCAGGTTGCAGTTCAATCCATCTTTGAATTGAGTTGTCACTCCTTAGCTGTTTAATGGGATTGCTTGGTGCGTGAAGCTGAAACTAAGCGCAAGAGAAGTCGAATGCTTCTTTCAAGATGTCACGAGAACGCATCCCGCTGCGAAAGTTTAAAAGTGGCGCAATTTCCGAACTTCAACAAGAGTTGCTTAGTGCGCGCAAATTGAGGAAATTATGAAGAAACGATGCATTCTGGCCTGGGAGCATTAGAGAAATGCTCTTCAAGATATTCGCTAAACTAAACAACTTACTTTGCTGAATTCAGTTTGATGTCGAATAATTTGTGCTGAATACATTGGCTTTTTGACTGGGCATTTGAAATCTTCCGTTGACTTCACAGAGGCATTGCATGGTAGTTTTTGAAGCCAAAAGCTTAACTAGCTAGATAAATCTGTCTTTCGGTAGGCAGCACAACGACCTTGAATGACTTTCAGCCCAACTAAGAATAGCCAGATATGACCATATGTGTTACAGTTATGGTGTCGAACTCTTGACCCTTGACCTTGACACCTTGACCTTGACATGATCTTTAGTTGACCTTTCACTTTCGACATCGGGTGACCTTTGGGTTGGCCTTTGACCTTAAGAACATCTTATGGTTTGATGTGAAGCCACGTGATGAGTAACCATGTGTGTAGAATGTTTTCTCTGAATTCCAGGGTTAGCTAAGTTAAGCCACTTTCAATCTTTTGTTGCTGCTGTGCATCAAACTATGTAAAAACCACTTAGGCTCCGCTGAGCACCGAGATTTTTTCAACGTGCTGAAATATCCAAGCTAACTGATTATCAATAAAGACATGCCTCTATTCTGTGTCGTACTTAGCCTCGCTAAAGTTGATGACCGTATGGTAATGAATAATGCTCGCACTACCCAAGATGTCCTTTGTTTTCGTAATATGCCGTTTTGAAAAAAAATTCACCCTGCTTATGCATCGACAGACAGAATGCACTCCTCTAGGCACTCAGATGGAAAGAAAATGCAAATAGGCAAAAAATTTTCTGCCAATCTCGTGAATGTTTCCCTTCAGTACGGAAGAAGCAGCGGCGTCCTGTCGCCAGTGTTCTGCAGTGAAACTCACGTCACATGAGGACATTTGGAATTAAAGTGATTAAAAAACGCGACACGTAGTCTGAATTAGAGGTCCCCACATTTCCCAAATGATGCAACTTTATAAATTTAATGATTGCCAATTATCAAAAAGTTTTGAGTCACTTTTGTACATTAAATTTCCTAAAACCTAACTCAAGCAAGTAAAATTCCTTGGCAGTACAGCCTTTATTAGCAGCGTTAGTGCCTGTAATCGCATGCCTACAACCGAGATCTCGCAACTGATTGCTTGCTGTATTTCTTTTCTATAGTTATAAACTGGCCCTCTGGTGTCTGTATTCAAAGCACACACTTCTTTAGTATAAGGTGACTTACCGTCGCAACAGTGTCGGGTGCTGGTGCCTCAGGAAGACCGACTACTTCTTTCTGGGCACTGCCCTTCACGTCCTCTCCACTTGGCTGGGGAGAAAAACGACAGGTCAGACAGCTTCCCAAGAAAGGCTGCAGAACGTACAAGGTATGAGACACTCATAAAGCGCACTCATTTTCCGAAAATGTGCCCATAAGAAATTTTTTTTTTGCAGAAGCATTACGGGAAGTTACGGATGTAGAATATTGATAGTTATTGCGGCTTACCTGTCCCTGCCAATTCGTGACCCCCATTCAGTTGTTTCATACCGAGTACTGACACATACCCAGTAATGTAAGGTTTTATTATAACCATCAACATAACTGCAGATCACGCGATGGCAGTCTTGAATTTTTTGTATGAAACGGACAGCTTCACTACGCTAGGCAAAGCAGTCGTCGCGTAGGCCAGAGAATGACTCTGAATGACCTTCAGCCCAACCACGTAAGCCCTGTATGACAATATGTGATACAGTAATGTTGTCACGCCCCTGACCCCTGACCTTGACTCATGACTTTTAGTTGATCTTTGACATTGATTTGACCTCTGATCTTTGACCTTTGACATTGGGTGGCCTTTGGGTTGACCTTAAGAACATCTGATGGGGTGATGTGAAGCCATGTGATGACATCCGATGGGTGGTGTCGTAAGACCGTGTGGTACACGTCATAGCCACGTGCTCCTGTGGCTATATATAGAGCGGCTGTCGCGAGCATGTATCGGAGCTGCCATGAATGAGCCTGAGACGCATAGCAAGTGCGCTTGCTCTTCGCTGAGTTCCAGGGTTAGCCAAGTTAAGGCAATGGCAATTTTTTAAATTAACGTTATTGCTAACGTCAAAGACGTTCCCCATTGGATCTCAATAGAAGTTTTGACTGTTCGCTGCGACCGATGGAAGCACTTTAAAAAAAATTTTCTACACATAAAAATAATGTACGATTACTTTCAATATTACCGTAAAAGTACCTTACAATTTTGGAAATTTCATTTTTTTTTCGAAATTGCTAGACATGGAGACGCGACGTATACTTTTTGTCTCTCTGTCAAGCTCAGTGCGCAGCTTTAGATTCGGCGCCGCGTCACTTGTGTGGTAAACGTCTAAGGAAGCCTTTATCGGAAACAATGTAAGAACACGGCGAGACGCCCAAAGCGTGGCTGTGGCAAAGCGTTCAATTTGCAACCTGCGCGTTATATATTAGGCAGATTATGCGGAGATCTCAATTCTGCGATTTATTAATGAAACAAGAAAAGTAACACGTGACAAATCGTGTTTGCTCACGGTTATTCTTGTATTTGTTGCAAAGCGCACAAGCTATAAAGATTTTGCCCTATACAGTGAACTCACTTTACACAGTGCAGTACAGGCTCTTGAGCAGCACTGTCCGCAAGAGATTTGCATGACGGATGGCTTCGTGAAGAAGATGCTGTTCCGTTAATTTACACAAGTTTCAAGTGCTGTAGACCTCGACATTGGCTCATGCTGACATTGAAAGGAACGTGTTTTTCCCAGTCCGAAAAAGTGCCGGAAAATGCAAAACAAAACTTTATAGTTTACTTGATGGTCGAGAGTATAGGCGTAATCGCTAAATGCGTGGCTGGAAGATCTTGGAAACACACAGCGCGTTCTAAGCAGCCTTGTAAATGGTGGCAGGCCCATCCGAGGGTTGGCCATGTTATTGGCTCCCGTTCAAGCCATTGCCTTCTCATGCTTGCGTCCGTCGACGTGGGCAGCACAAGTGGCCTTCCTGGATGCGTTCGCCGCGTGATTAACCGCCGCTTTTAGCCCCTTATTTTCGAGAGGAACTGCGCTCTAAGTGTTCATCGCTGCTTGTTTGTTTTTTGGGCTTTGTGACGCTTGACTATGCCTCTTCTAACTTCGAGACGTGTTAGGCCACCTGGACTGCCTTCTCACCCTTGTGCGTTAGCTACATAAACCTGTTGTAAGTGGCATAGGTCATCCTCTCTATTTCATTGCAGTGCCAGCGTAGCACCAATACTGTCACATAGAGTTAAGAACCACACAGGTCACTGGTGAAAATTGAGGAAGCCTACGATTTGAAGCAGTAGCGCTGGAGACGTCCGTAGCCCGAGAGTGGCAACGGCCGAGTAATCTAAGTCATCGGGAAATGGAGCTGTCTTGTTGGCGCCAGCACAGTTTAGAATGTCTCTAGGTGCTTAAGCTTTCTTCGCCCGGATACCATTCGGAAGGAATTTTCGGCATGGTTCGAACATGTTTGATTTCATGATATGGTTTGGTTTAAGGCGGTTTAACGTCCCAAGGCGACTCAGGCTATTAGAGACGCCTTAGTGAAGGGCTCCGGAAATTTCGATCACTAGGTGTTCTTTAACGTTCACTGACATCGCACAGTACACAGGCCTCAAGAATTTCGCCTCCATCGAAATTCGACCGCCGCGGCCGGGATCGAACCCGAGTCTTTCGGGCCAGCAGCCGAGTGCCATAACCACTCAGTCACCGCGGCGGCTATGTTTGATTTCATGTTAAGTCTCAAGATTAGCTCAGAGTCCAGCCTTAGGTCGGGATTTATATTGAGCCTCAGCTTCGCGGTAGTTTGCTGGTGATGATGTCAAGATTTTGCTAATAGTGCTAACTACAAAGCAATTATTCCTTTCAAAACTCCTGGTACATCAGCCTGTATGTAAAGTTTTCGTTGTATCAGACGTTTTGCCTCTATGCCAGCTCCGCTCCGTGAGCTTAATCACTGCACTTCTTGATGACTGAGCAAAATCACAATGCATAAAAAAAGTCTGAGTACAACATTTTTGTAGAGCTAGTACAAAGCGAACTAAAGTGTGTCGCTAAGCCTAGACAGTACACGCTGGTAAAAATTCTTACTTAAACACCAAGAAACGACTTGAGAGGATTTTCGTGTCAGCGTTCAGCGTACTTTGTGTTGCCGATACGGTAGCGACCAAGATCGATGGGCAATGGTCATTTTTTTTCAGTCATAGGGCTACGGTCAAGTAGACAGGAGAGAGCGGTTTATGTGTTGCAGGGAGCGTTCAGGATAACACTTAGAGCACTTTGGTTACAACCAATGGGCACTGCACTCAAGGAGCTTTGGAATATTGTTTAGATAACCGGACGGGCACATATTCGATGTAAAATTTTCGTTGTCAATCTTTGAGCTAATTTCATCTAACATTCTTTTTGCGTACTGTATCTACTTGTATTTTTATATTGAAAAACTACAGGCGATCGTGTCTCTATTATAAGCCATTAAATATAAATCTCTTAGCCTGCTCATATATGGTTATTTCTTACCTTCTCATTCAACATGCACGAAAGTGACGATGACTACAAAAAAGTATCCGTGATTACACGACAACACGACGAGAATGCTATCGAATGCATGATTATAAGGTTAGGATCGCAACTATGTTTCCCATATAAACATATAAATTTCCATATAAATTCCAGCTGCCAAAGCGTTTAGTAATCCGTTTCAGCTAATAAGATATTTACGACGACATCCATCAGTTTGTGCCTGCTTGTTCCCATAAGCAAAGTGCACGAATCGCATTCGTTCACAGTTCACTGAACACAGTTCACGCAAGAACGTGACGATCAGCGCAAAGGTTCGCCGTGATTACTCGCCGCTTTCAACTATAGAGTCGTCTTTTCAATTTCGCTGGCCGAAAGTGAGGAGAGCTGTTACCAGTTTCAGCCATTTCTCTACGTTGGTGGCATAAAATAAAACGCCATAAGCAGGAACTGCTTGAAACCATGAGGAGCTTTAGTCCAAGAACAACTTATTCTGATGCGCTGTGACGTGGTTGTAGTTGAAAATTCACAAGCTACTTACTATCCGCGAACACGAGAATACAACGAGAATCTATCGAATCAAAAGTTCATATGATGAGAATCGCCAATAAGTTTTCTATATAACTATGAAACCAAATTCCAGCAGCCAAAGCGTTTATTACTTTATTCCTGATAATTAGATAACTACGAAGGCATTTAATCAATCAGTTTGTGTCCGCTTGTTCTTTTAAGTAAAGTGCACGACTAACTTTTCGATACCCTGTTTGTGCGACAGCTAGAGTGTCACTTAAAATTTTCAGAAGGTAGGAATACAAGTCGTACCGTGGTTCTCATTAGGGCGAACACCACCAACGCCGAGATGATGAAGCCGAGGAGGACGAAGGCCGAGAAGATTTCCTGACGGTACTGCATAGTCGGGTTGGGCTGCTGCAGGTTCCTCTGCTGGCAGATCTTGTTCTGCGGAGCACTGGGTGAACCAAAATTGAAGTATGGGATGAAAATACTTTGAGCTAGATGTAATAAGGGATTAATTACTCATTGGCATGAATAATTACTCCCTTATTACAAATCTACCCCACCTTGGGGAATTCCCCTAAAACATTTCACCAATAGAGCTAGATGAATCGGCTGACACATGGCACCAAACAAGGTGTTGGTACAGTACAGTACGTTACGGTGTGATATGGTATGGTATGGTACTGCATGGTAAAGTGTGGTATGATGATGTTTGGTTTGGTACTGTAGGTATATTATGGTATGGACGTTTATGGTATGGTATGGTACGGTACGGTATGGTGTGGTATTGAACGGGATGATGTGGTATAGCGTGGTATGGTGTGGTATGATACGGTATGATATGGTATGGTATTGCATGGTGCACAGTGTGGTATGGGGGGTTTAGTATGGTATGTATGCTATGGTATGGTATGGTATGTTATCGTATGGTATGGCATGATATGCTATGGTATAGTATGGTATGCTATGGTATGGTATGGTATGGTATGGTGGTTTAGCTTTGCGACAGCTGCACACGGGCTATCACAGGGGGCGTTGTGGCGGGCTGGGGATTATAATTTCCCCTCGGATTTTTAACGTGCTCTGACATCGCAGAGCACATGGACGAGGTCAAGAGGTCACATGCAAGCGGTGTCCGTCCGATACAACATAGGCTTTTTTAAGCAGAATTCGTACCAGGCCTGGTTACTGAGCTATAGTGTCTTCAGGCTTTCAAGAAAAAATGTGAAATGTTGCAAAATATGGAGACACACCTAACCCTCGTAAACATCGTCATAATCATTACCATTACCCCACTACAAGCACTTCGGTGTCTGTGCCAGATAGAGTCCCAACTCCCCCCCTCTCATCTCCGAGAACTTCCTACTCTTTTTTCTCACTCGCCCAGCAGACTTTCGCCGCCCTCTGCTCCACCATAAAGTCCTATGTCCGCATTATTTATGATTGCAGTTTTTTAGTCCTTAGGTACACTGATGCGAATTTTACTGAGCCACTATGAGAGGTGGTGTATGTTTAAGGATACCATCATTTTTAATTACTCCGCGAAATAAACATGGTCGTTTCACAAAAAAACTATCGACAACTGCACTGTACCCATAGCACTATGTGAACGAGCGAATATAAATGAGCGCAAGCACAAAATAGTACGCACAGCATGTGGCAGAATGTCAGGTGGCCCACCATGCACTGCCGTGAAGGTTGCCCCGTATAGGGCAAAGGGTATTGTTAATCTGACTGGCTTCTCAAGAGGTAGAACCCAGTCTTCAATACCATATGAAGCTTCGAGCATTATGACGGCCGTAAGGGCAGACTAAACCTCTGTGACTTAAACAGTGACTTCTGGTACATGCGACGAACCCTCGTCATTCATACTATCAGCACCGTTTTAATACCAACGCTTACTCATGGCGGGACCAGTACGCTTGATATGGAGACTTTATGCGACAACCTCCATTGTTATGGGAAAAGTGAGCATGGCGGTAACGCTCTAGCCATGCAAAATATGGCACGTGAGGTTGCGTGTTCACATCAACTTTCGTTAACCACCGTTCTTTTAATACGACTTTCCTTTCAATAAACGGTAACTACGGGCGTAACGAAACGAACTAAATGCAAGTTATGCCCTGAGGCCATAAATAACGTTATCAAAGAAAAGGCAGGTGAAGACGGAGACAAAGGCTGAATCAGTCTTCCTTCTCTCCTCAAGCAATTTTTTCTTGAATTCATGTACAAGCCTAACATTCATTTCGGAGACTGCTTATCAGCTGACTTCACATTGCTTTCGGCGTGAGCAGTTGAAAAGTGCCGCCTTCTGCATACTTTAGTGGGCTCTTCGTCCATCATAAACCGCAGTAGTGTGTCGGTGGTCTTACCTGAGCGAAGCCAGGGAGGGCTGGCGAGGCTGCCTGAAGATCTGTGACATGGCTACGCAAGGCAATCAGTTGGCCGAGAGACAAACTGAGCAGAGGAGTCGCGCCTTGAACAGCGGCGTTGCTTGGAGGTACAGTAGATCTCAACTGATATAACGGCGCTGTTGTCGCCCCGGACTGAGAATACGACACGTTCTCCACTTCTTTTACACCAGCCCACCCCCGAACACGCGTCCAGCGGCCCTAGGCTTGATTATCTGCTGCAAGCATTCTGCTGCCCGTAATTCGTTCCGAGTAGACGACTGGACAGATATTCCAGTGCGCAAAAAAAATACAAACCGAATTTTAAATTTAAAATTCAAAACAGTAAGCATGTGCACAACTGTCTGCTGATGCTTCGGAAGTGGAATATGACGCTGACTGCTTTGGGGAGATTATTTCTTTAATTCATTTGACTGTTCCAATTTTTATATTGATTTAGTCTTCTCACGCCTATTTTCACCGCGCAAATACCTCATTGGGACTATCTACTGAACCTTGGCCAATCACCCCTACATGGGTATGTGCCATGCTTACTAAGGAGAAGAAGAAGAAGAAGGAGAGGAAGGAGAATAAGAGGAAGAACTAGAAGAAGAACTTACTTGAGGAGAAGAAGAAGAAGAACAATAAGAAGAAGAGGTGGAAGAAGCAGAAGAAGAAGAAGAAGAGATGGAAGATGAAGAGGTGGAAGAAGAAGTAGAAGAAGAGGAAGGAGAAAGAGAGGAAGAAGAAGAAGAAGAGGAAGAAGAGCAAGTAGAAGAAGAGGAGGAGGAGGAAGAAGAAGAAGAGGAATAAGAAGGAGGAGCACATACCCTAAATGGTCTTCTTTCTGAACACCTACAGAATTTTCCACATCATACTGTTCTCTCCACTGATGCCTCCGGCAGCTGTGAGAAGGCGGCGATTGGCATATATTCGCAGGATCTAGATTGGAGCTACTCCGTTCGTATCCCTGATTATACTCCTATATTCTTCGCAGAGTTTTTGGCCATTGGTTTGGCTCTTCTCAAAATTCCCAGACATGTGGCACGGGTTCTTATTCTCACAGACTGCCTTTCAGTTATTGTCTCTCTCCAAAATTCGGAAAAATCTTTCTTGACTCGTTCACTTAGGTTTTTTGTTCCGAGCACAGTGCGCGAGATCCGTTTGGTCTGGGTACCTGGGCATTCAGGCGTCTATTTTAACGAGGTGGCTGATTTATTGGCAAGGTCAGCTCTCAGCGCACCTGTAATATATCCCGTCCCTCACCTCATTCTGTTAGCAGCTTCACGTTTCCAGCGGTTCCAACATATTTCAGCCACTTTGAGTGATCCGTTGCTGAATACCGTGGACTTTCAACACCTAAAGTACCCATGGAATATCCGGTGGTGTAAGTCAAGGCTTTGTGAAGTGTCCATGACGCTCCTGCGATGTAGAATCCCTCACTTAAACTTGTACTTATGCAGGTGCGGGTTCGCTGCGACAAACCTTTGTGTATCATGTGGGCAAGTTGAATCAATCGATCATTTTCTCCTCTCTTGCCGGCGGTTCGCGGTTCAGAGAAAGCAATATCTGGAGGTTCCTCTTTCGAGACTAGGACTGCCTCTGTCTCTTACAGTTCTTCTATCGTTCGGTGCGAGTGCCAAGGGATTCCCGTTAAGCAGTGTATGCGGCTACCTTCACGATTACATAAGTGCAACTAATCGATTATCCTGTTAGCTATACACAAAATACTTTCGCATGTCCAAAAAAGGCTAGATTGATTCTATTCCGGATGACTCATACCTCTTGAATTCATTCTATTTTTCCCAATTTTTTTTTAAATCTTGATTCAGTCTTCTGACGTTTCCTTCCCCGCGCAAATGCTTCATTGACATTCTACCCTATACCTTGGCCAATCCCCCCACGTGGGTATGTGCCATATTACTTGAGGAGAAGAAGAAGAAGAAGAAGAAGGAGGAGCGAGCTCCGAAGACCGTGCCTGACGTGTTCTTGCTGACGTGTTCTTGCTGGTGCTTGGCTTCGAGCTCAACTGTGGTTCCCTGGTGGTGCCTACGTGGTCATCTCTGGTGAGGCCGTTCTCTGTGGGGGATTTGGCCAGGTCTCAGGTTAGGTCTGTAGGCCAGGTTAATGTGCATTTGAGGGTGCGTTTGGCTTAGGTATGTCGCTGACCTCCCCGGGTGGAGGGACGGCAACCTGGTTTGCCAGCTTGCCCACCCAAAGCTTGCCGCTAGAAAATTTTCGTAAAAATGGAATTGACATCATCCCTGTGGCTTTCGTGCCGATCGGTGAGGGAACGATCAAGATGAAAAGCCCCAAGGTCCTTCAGCAGGAGCTAAGATCTCTCACTACCCACTACCTCCAGATCTCTGAGGTGCGACCGTTCGGCCGGAGAGGCATTGTTTGCAGGTCCGCTGACATTGATTGTGTCACAGACCTGCTCCAGTGCAAAATATTTCAGTCCTTAGCGGTTAAAGCCTTCATCCCGGAACAGCTCGCATGTTCCAAAGGTATTGTTCGTGGCGTGGACCCAGCATCTTCCCCGCAGGATATACTGAAGGAGTTTCAGGATGCAGGTGTGGGGGTTCTTTCTGTCTACCGGTGCAGTAGAGAATTCAATGGTGTGCGTGTTGCGACAGAGTCAGTTATCACTACGTTTGCTGGTTCCTCCTGTCCTTCTGAACTCAAGGTTTGGCCGATAGTGTATCGTGTGGACCCTCTGCAGCCCCGTCCTCTTCAGTGCAACAACTGTTGGCGTTTCGGTCACAGTGGTAAAGCGTGTAAGTCGGCGACCCGCTGCCGGGTTTGTGGAGAAGGGCATTCAGATGACAGCTGCGCCTCTGATCAGCCCCAGTGTTGCCTATGCAAGGGCAACCACTCAGCTGATGATGTCAACTGCTCGAAACGAGCCGACGAACAAAGCCTGCTCGATATCATTCAAGCGAAACGATGTTCGAGAGCAGATGCTTATGCACTTCTGGATCGGAGGGGTAATACATATGCCAGCCGTGCGCGAAGCTCTGTTGCTGATATACCGTCAAGTTTGACTACTTCAATAGTGTCCTCAGTAGAACAGGCTCTTTCTGTGGTGGTCGAGCGAATGCTGGGCAGTTTCACCGAGGCTCTATCTCAACTTGTTGCTGGCCAATCTCTGCCTACTGAATCACATGTTTCGGCGGCTACGCCGGCATCACTCCAGAGTGCTGCTAGTAAGAATCATTCCATGTCGCCTCCTACCGTGCCCCAAGTACCGCCTGCCAACA
The DNA here is from genome assembly GCF_052857255.1 of Amblyomma americanum. Taxonomy (NCBI): domain Eukaryota; kingdom Metazoa; phylum Arthropoda; class Arachnida; order Ixodida; family Ixodidae; genus Amblyomma; species Amblyomma americanum. The sequence goes on along the minus strand of NC_135504.1, from coordinate 43,275,914 downwards.
GCGCTCCTGACAGTGTCGCTCACGTAGATCCTTGTAGTATGGACGTTGAAATGCTCACCACTTCCCAGAAGCGTCGAGCTTCTTCCTCACCCTCGAAGTCAGCTGTTCCGCAAGTCAAAGCAAAGAAAGGACCCCCCAAATTAATTCCCCAGACTGATGTGCTGAAGGAGGCTGTTGATGCCTCTTTAACCAGTCGATAATCATGGCGGGTCTAAAAGTTATGCAGTGGAATTGTCGCTCCGTACTTTCTTCTTTACCGGATCTTGAATTACTTCTTCATAAACATAATCCAGATATTGTGATTTTACAAGAAACGTGGCTCTCACCACTTAAATCATTCACATTTAAAAAATTTCGTGTTTTCAGGGTAGATCGCGTTAATGGCAGGGGTGGTGGGTTAATAACTATGATCTCTACGAAAATATGTCACCGGGCATCAATCTCGCAGACAGTTATGCGCCCTGACTGTGAGTTGTTGGCGGTTGAAATCTCCCTTCCACAGTGCGCCAAAGTCACTATTGCTAACGTCTACTTCCCAATCGGTGTTCACAGGACAGACTGTTTGGACACCTTACTGAGCGGCGCAAACAGCACAGTCATCGCAGGAGATTTTAATTCGCACCACAGTGCCTGGGATAGTCGCTCTGACTCCTGCGGCCAGCTTCTGTGGTCCTGGATGTCAATGAATGCAGTGCGCTGCTGTAATTCCGGAGCAGTAACCTTTATGCGTGGAGGATCCCGTTCAATCATAGATTTAACATTAGCATCTCGTGGGGTTGGCGTGTCTGCATGGTCAACTGAAGAATCAGGTACATCTAGTGACCACTTTCCAATAACCTTTTCTATTATATCCTCGCCTATCAGAAAAGGTGGTGCAACCATGAAATTTCTAAACCACATTATGTACAAAAAATTGATATCTGCCTCACTCCTCTCCATAGTTAGCTCAGGTCGAGCACAAAGAGCTCAGCGGACAATTACCTTTCTGCAAGATGCTGCTGAGAGTTCTGTATTCTCGGTGTGCACTACTGCTCCTGCCAGACAGCCGTCTCCTTGGTGGACGGAGGAGTGCGAGAAAGCTTATCGTCGTAGAAAAGCAGCCTGGAAAAGCCTTTCTTATAATCAGAGCCCAGCTAATTGGATAAATTATAAGTTCTTCTCTGCATGTTTCAAACGAACTGTTAAAAAGGCAAAGGAGGATTATAATCAAAATTTAAACACGTATCTCTCAAAACCCCAGAATAAGAAGGCTCTCTATAGATTCATGGCGCAGAATAACAGCTCTCCGGCCTCCAATCGCATAAGGTCAACGGTAATGTCTCCGCAGGAGGCTAAGCAAAACCTTGAACGCATCGCGCAGGGGCTGGCCTTACGTTTCCAGGTACAGAAAGCAGAACCTTTGCACACTCTCACCCCCAGCTCGGACTATCCTGAGGTCGACGTGTCGGAGCTCCTGCAAATTGTTTCCTCGATGCACTCTGCTGCTCCGGGATCTGACGGGATTACTGTGGGCATGTTAAAGATTTTAGCGCACGACTTTCCAACTCACCTTCTAGATATTGTAAATGCGTCATTGGAAACCTCTTGGATTCCTCACAGTTGGAAAATTGCGAAAATAATTTTACTTTTAAAAAATGCAGACAATGGATTTCAATTAGACAATATTCGGCCGATTGCTTTAACCTCAAATTTAGTAAAGCTAATAGAAAGAGTAGTACACAGTCGCCTCACAAAGCATGTTCATCATATTAACGGCCTCAGCCCCGCACAGATTGGCTTTCGTCGCGGTTGTTCCATATGGTCCGCGCATGTGGATCTCGAGAGCCGAATACGACTCTCAATGCGCCAGAGAGAAGTTTCGGCCTTGGTGACGCTTGACGTTGCGAAGGCCTATGACAGCGTGGAGCACACAGTCCTCATTAACAAGCTTGCTCAACTACAACCACCGCATTACCTCTACGCCTGGATTTGTGAATTTCTAAAAGATAGATTTTTCTTCTGTACAGACGGATCTTTTTGTTCTAATACCTATGGTCAATCAAGAGGTGTGCCGCAAGGCTCTGTTCTTTCTCCGCTGCTTTTCAACATATTAGTTCGGGACATCCCCATTCATCCTAACGTTACAGTTTATGTATACGCAGATGATATAGCTTTTTTCGCATCAGCAAATGATATTCATGTGCTCTACGGGTATTTGCAGGCATATCTGAATGCTCTTGAAGTCTGGTTGGACCAAATCAATTTATCACTTAATGTCAGCAAATGCGGCGTGCTGGTATTTCCACCCGACGCTCCTATGTACATCTCGCTAGCCTACCGCTCCACTCCAATTCCGCAGGTGGAGTCGGTTAAATACCTAGGTGTTACTTATGACCAAAATTTGGACTGGCGACACCATATTAAGAATAATGTTATTAAAGGGGAACGTGCACTGGGCCGTTTGACCCGAGTTGGCAATAAAAAGTTTGGCATGCGTCGTGACACGCTACTGTTGCTCTATAAGGCTTATATGAGACCGATTCTGGAATTTGGTTGCCCCTTGTTCTCTGGTAGCGCGAACTACAAGCTGCAGCCATTAGCCTTACTGGAAAGACGTGCCCTACGGCTATGCCTCGGGCTCCCAAAATCAGCTTCCAACGCTGTCCTTTATCTGGAAGCGCGTATCCCCAACCTCTATTCCCGCTTCCAACTTCTAACAGTGCGTACTTTCCTCAAGTCTTTTGACCCGGCCCCAGGCGTTAGTGTTCCAATTTTTGTATCCCAACCACACCTTTTTTTGACTAATCACTGGCCACGTTATCAGCTTCCGCAAGTTAGGTTCACGCAGAATCTGTTAGCTCCGCTTCAGGTTGATCTGATCTCCTTGCAACGAGTTGCTGACACGCAGGCTGATCCCGTCTTCTATTACGACTTTATTTTCCCGTCCCATGCGAAGCATATGCCCGCACGTACCCTAAATGGTCTTCTTTCTGAACACCTACAGAATTTTCCACATCATACTGTTCTCTCCACTGATGCCTCCGGCAGCTGTGAGAAGGCGGCGATTGGCATATATTCGCAGGATCTAGATTGGAGCTACTCCGTTCGTATCCCTGATTATACTCCTATATTCTTCGCAGAGTTTTTGGCCATTGGTTTGGCTCTTCTCAAAATTCCCAGACATGTCGCACGGGTTCTTATTCTCACAGACTGCCTTTCAGTTATTGTCTCTCTCCAAAATTCGGAAAAATCTTTCTTGACTCGTTCACTTAGGTTTTTTGTTCCGAGCACAGTGCGCGAGATCCGTTTGGTCTGGGTACCTGGGCATTCAGGCGTCTATTTTAACGAGGTGGCTGATTTATTGGCAAGGTCAGCTCTCAGCGCACCTGTAATATATCCCGTCCCTCACCTCATTCTGTTAGCAGCTTCACGTTTCCAGCGGTTCCAACATATTTCAGCCACTTTGAGTGATCCGTTGCTGAATACCGTGGACTTTCAACACCTAAAGTACCCATGGAATATCCGGTGGTGTAAGTCAAGGCTTTGTGAAGTGTCCATGACGCTCCTGCGATGTAGAATCCCTCACTTAAACTTGTACTTATGCAGGTGCGGGTTCGCTGCGACAAACCTTTGTGTATCATGTGGGCAAGTTGAATCAATCGATCATTTTCTCCTCTCTTGCCGGCGGTTCGCGGTTCAGAGAAAGCAATATCTGGAGGTTCCTCTTTCGAGACTAGGACTGCCTCTGTCTCTTACAGTTCTTCTATCGTTCGGTGCGAGTGCCAAGGGATTCCCGTTAAGCAGTGTATGCGGCTACCTTCACGATTACATAAGTGCAACTAATCGATTATCCTGTTAGCTATACACAAAATTCTTTCGCATGTCCAAAAAGGCTAGATTGATTCTATTCCGGATGACTCATACCTCTTGAATTCATTTTATTTTTCCCAATTTTTTTTTTATCTTGATTCAGTCTTCTGACGTTTCCTTCCCCGCGCAAATGCTTCATTGGCATTCTACCCTATACCTTGGCCAATTCCCCCACGTGGGTATGTGCCATATTACTTGAGGAGAAGAAGAAGAAGAAGAAGGAGGAGAAGAAAAAGAAGAAGAGGAAGAATTAGAAGAGGAAGAAGAAGAAGGAGGAGAAGAAGAAGAAGAAGAAGAAGAAGAAGAAGAAGAAGAAGAAGAAGAAGAAGAAGAAGAAGAAGAAGAAGAAGAAGAAGAAGAAGAAGAAGAAGAAGAAGAAGAAGAAGAAGAAGAAGAAGAAGAAGAAGAAGAAGAAGAAGAAGAAGAAGAAGAGCGGGGACAACGCGATATGGGTCAAAGCGCAACTTTTTCTTACCCATCTGCTCCTAACTTTCCAAGTCGCAGTCAAATTAACTGGACATCTTAAACAATCTGTTAATTGTACACTGCTAGTCTTCTGAAGGCTTACAAGACAAGTTTTCCTCAAGCAGACGAAAATTCCCAATTCAACATTCGTGAGCCGGAAATAAGTCAAAAAGCTACAAAGTTTTTTATTTGTTTATTCATTTGTTTATTTATTAATTTCACAATACTGCAGGCCTCACAGGAGTGGTGTGCGTGAAAATTTTTGTACAAGCAATAGAATGAAGATAACACAACTTACCCGCAGAACTCTGCAGACCTCTTTTTAAAGCACTGTTGAAAGTCAATAAAAAAATATCCTGGATAAAATTTAGCACTTATTTATTACAATTTCTATTTATAATTAACTGGATCAAAGTCAGGAGGGGCTGGTAGTCGCGTACTAACGGAAACATTATACAGGAGAAGGCTACATGCATGCTGAAGCAAAACTGAGGTCTTCTCTAGATTATAAAATTATGATAAAGACCTTATATCTTGTTCCAAAGCTCTGTATTTTGATTTAGCGCTCGCAAGGTTGGTTGTCAAATAAAAAGAAAAATTCATATTGACAACAGACGCGAAGAAGGCACAGAGAAGGTTTTGCAGAGCCTCCAGCACCACCCTTGCCGCCAGGCTTTATGATGTCCCTGAAGACGCCCGTCAAACACAGATGAATATAAATAGTGCGTAGGGCAAGACCTTCACGAAGTTTTTCTGGAATATAAGTGGCGCACTGTCTCCTTCTACGAAGGACGGCTTCTTGTGCAACACATTGTGACAACGGAGCAAGATCTGTTTGGTATGAGTTATTATAAGGTCCAATACCGCTTGTTCATGTACTGCCGCTGGGGCAGTCACAGATGTCCATTCGATAGGAACGAAATGCAACACCTGCAGCCGCGACAATACAAGAGAAAAAGTTACCAAGAGGGCAAAAAATTGAAAACAAGCGCACATCCGGGTGACATTCAAAGCCTACTGGAGTGAATACCATGATTGAAGCGGGGCATCAAATAAACAGTGCCGCATTACGTTTGGATGTAGTATTTATCAGGAAAACAGGCTCACAAGGTTAGCGTTAATGTCTATGGATAAAATTTCGTGTGAATTTGGTGCGAAGATGAGTGACGGGTTTTTTCCCGAACGGGCATCCCTTTCAGCCGCGTTCACTACATAATTTGCCCTGCGGTTTTGGGCAAAATACAGCTTCGAGAATTTTTACATTAGAGATATTTACTGTTTCCCTTCAGCTCTTCTGTTTGCATCTACTCAGCGCGATTCCCGGACGGAAGCAATTAGATGTGATATTTGTTTTTTTTTATATTTGTGATTAATAGAAACTCACGGAACGGTTAACGCTGTGTATATTGAGATTCAGCGACACCTGATCAGGTATTTCCATTGGCGATATATTGCGGTAAGGGATTTGAGAGCGACACATTTAAATCGGCAGTTAGAGGTCACTCTTTTTGGTTTTGGGCACATACTAGTTAGCACCGGGCGGGTGGCTGCCATGGCAACCACACCACGCTCCCGCATTACTCCACTCTCGCCGTACCCTCCGCCTCCTACCGTAACCCTCAGCAGTCTCCTTTCCCATGAAAACCACCTTTCGGTTACACCGACTGATACTACTAATACTAATCCTACGATGGCCCTACAGCCAGGAGCGAGCGTAAAAGCGGACGCTATAAAAAAAAAAAGGATCGCCGCCGTCTGGAAGACGTTGAAGTAACGAGCGTCAGCTGTTTGGTTTACTAGATGAAGAAAGAAGGGTGAAACCTAGTGAACTATACGAGCGGTGAACGCGAACTGCAAAGTACTATCGTTTTTTCCCGACTTGGCCCTAAGTAAATACGTCGATGTTAAATGTAGATGAAAGTTATTTATCTGTCGGTTATTTGCGTGAGTAATTAGATACCTTGCTAGGAAGACAGTGCGTTTTTTCTTGCAGCTGGCAGGAAAAAAAATGGCTGGTGGTTTAGAATTGCGAAGCACAAAATGTTGTGCGAAGGCCCGGTGGGGCACCCAAATTTTGCGATGTGCCGAACCCATTCTGGAAGCGTCCCGGGTCGTTTCGAAACCTCGGTCGCCTCAATATTGAAATTTTCTGGTGTGGTGCACCCAAATTTAGGGCGTGGGCCAAGACCATTTTAGGGGTGTCCCAGGTCAGTTCTGAATATGGTTTAACTCAATTTTCGAACTTCCGGGGGGCGGGGCCAAGCCAATTTTTGTGTGACCCAGATTGGTTCCGAACGTAGTTGAACACAGTTTTAACATTTTTCAGGGGTGTGTCGCCAAATTTCGGGGGTAGGCAAGCCCTATTTTTGGAAGTGAGACACTTTCATGCTGACACTTGGCCAAGCCTGTCTTCCACCTGAACACACCCAGATTCATTGGCAGTCAAATTCAGTGAAGGTCATTTCGAGGAAAACGTTTTGAAGGTCCATGTCATATTTAGGCATAGCCCACAATAGGGACGTGCCAGACTACCTCTCAGGAAAGCACTATACAAGTTTTGCCGATTGGAAAATATCTTGTCATAGAAAAACCTCTGCAAATACTCTCAGAGAGTTGGATTGTTGCCGTATCTCCAAGGAAACTGTCATAGGCGCCAGGGCGATGCCGACGGCTGGCATGCGATGAATACTGTTTCCAGGTTTTTCTGTGAAACAGACCTAGATTCCCATCTGTGACACTTGCGCGTGCTGTGCTGTGCGCGCCTACATGGTGTACAGCGCGGACCACACATCTGCATGCGCATTTTTTCTGGGACGTGTGTTTGTGAACATTTAGGTTTTTCTGCAACAGTGCGTGTTGCTACTGCACACGCCTTTGTTCCGGGATATGAGGGTGTGCGGAGCCGTTCTCTGCAGCCGTGCGTGGTGTATCTGCAATTAGACCTGATGTGTGTGCAAAACATGTTCCGCATGTGGAAGACATGTGGTGCAGGTGCTTCACGTCGTCTACGCGAGGTCAGCGTACCTGGGGTGTGCATTGCCTCCTCTATAACCGATACAACCCCAAGCAACTCATTGTATTAAGGCATCATCATCCTCCATTCGCACCCAACTCTCCTTTTACTTTCTCTTTCCCTCCTCTCCAGTGTGGAGTAGCAGGCCAGGGTTATCTTACCGCCGGCCGACCTCTCTACCTTTCGATCCTTTCACTAAATTACACTATCTAAATACTGCCGCGCACAGTTCATCACACAAGCGTATTCTGCATATCGCCTCTATCGAAACTCTTTTGCCTTCACTGTTCCCTCGCGGCACGGTTGAAGTGTTACTGAGAGTCAGACAGTTAATGGGCATTTCTTTTCCTGAATAAGCGCGTATCTTTTGTGTCCTTATGCTGCGCTGTTAGTAAGCACAATATTTCCTATCGCGTGAATTCGTCAAAGAAGAAGTGAAGCTAAGCACCACGAGCCTCGAGCTGAACGCGCTCTGATCTTCAACGAGGCCTACGTCCTTCGCGATACTCCTTTGTGCTCTTACTTTGAGTGATCGCATCTCTGTTGCGTGCTCCTCTGTCCATCGACTCGTCGTCTTGGTGAGTGCGTTTGCCGTTCCGTGCTTTTGGCGGCACAGTGCAATGTTGCTGTGCCTAATCCCGGCAGAAGCAGCGGCTCTTTGGATGCCTGCGCAGTCAGCGCACGGCAACAAACCTCAGGTGATGGAGCAATCTTCTACGGCATCCTTCAGAGGTCACGCGTTAGGCATAGAGGGTCGGCCCCGTACCGCACACAGTAGCCTCTTTCTTGCATGACTTCTGCAAAAAGCGACCAGTATTAATTGGACCTCTTCTTTGTGGTATTGTATTCTGTAGTTATGTTTGTATAAACTAGGTGGCGCTAGGCATGCGCCCTATCTGGTCAGCTGACTCGCACATCTGTATATATATTCATCATTGAACTGGAATAAAAGGGAGTTGGTCGAAGTATGTATGTGGCGGGTGCTTGACGTGGTGGTGCTCCGGCTGCTCCGGGCAGTCGGACCGGGCAGTTCCCCAACGTTCTTTGAGGAAACTGTCAAACTCCAAGGCTGTAAACTGAGCACCATGATCACTCACAATCTCGTCTGGATATCCTTCCCTGCTGAAGATGCTTCGCAGAAAGGAGATGACTGTTGCAGTTGTCACCCTTGCTGAGAAACAAACCTCAGGCCACTTGCTGTAGTAATCGATGGCTGTAATGGCGACGAGTGGTGAAGTAACCGAACGCGGAAGCAATGAGCCTGCATCAACCGCCCGAGTTCCTGCCGACGCCCGGGAAGCCCGCCATTCCTTGGACGCAGTGGCACCGCCTTTTCAAGAACTATCTCCTGGCGTCCGGGAGCGACGCTCACCCACCTGCGCGCCGTAAGGCTTTGCTGCTACACTGTTTGGGTGTGGAAGGCCAACGCTTGTACTACGCGTTGCCGGAGGAGAAATCGTCGACGCCGCCTACAGAAGGAAAGGAAGGAAGCGGTACGAGCGACGAGTACGATGCAGCGGTGGCTACGTTGGACGCTTACTTCACTTCTAAAACGAACGTCGTCGTGGAGCGGCATCGGTTCGGACAACGCACCCAACTGCCCGGGGAGACTGCAACAGCGTTCGTCACGGCGTTGCGTGAGCTGGCATTAAGTTGCGACTTCGGTAAGCAGGCTGACGATTTTATTCGTGACCAACTTGTAGCGAAAACGTGCAACCCTGTTCTTCGGGAACGCTTACTGCTTGAAGGCACTTCGCTCACTCTTGAACGCGCACTGGCTATTGCAAACAGTATCGAAGAAGCCACGAAATACTCACTTGAGCTGCAGTCATCGGCTGCGAGCGTTCAAAAGGTCGAAAAACATCGGATGCCATGCCGCTCAGAAACGCAGTTACCGCGTTCGCAGCAGCCGAAGTCCTGTTTCCGTTGCGGGTCTTCAGGGCATCTTGCAGATTCCAAGACATGCAAGGCGCGGGGTAAAACTTGCAGCAAATGTGGCAAACGAGGACATTTTCAGCGTGTCTGTAGAAGCGGCATGCCTGACGAAAGGGCCCTTGCTGTCCGAGAAGTCGACACCTGCAGTGCATCCGGCGATCTCAACGTGTTGCTTCTCGACCGGCAGTGCAAAGGAGGGATACACACAGAAGTCTTCGTACAAGATGTTCCTATACGTTTCCTCGTAGACACGGGTTCTGCTGTCTCCATTCTGTCGAACGCCACGTATTCAAGGTTGAAACGCTTCCCTTTGCAGCCAACATCAGCGTCACTCTACGATTTCTCTCGCCGCAGAATAACCATCGAGGGGTGTTTCACGGCGCCAGTCATCTTCCAGGATCGGCAGGCCGACATTCTCTTCTACGTCGTCAAGGACGGTACTGACATTCTCGGCATCGACGCTGTCGAAACGCTGCGTCTGCAAATCAACGGTACGTCATTGCAATGCACCCATATTACGCAAGCGCCAGAAGGCCTTGACCGTGAACTGTTTTGCCAGTTTCCGCACTTGTTTGATGGCAAGTTAGGGCTTGCAACAAATTTTGTCCATAAGGTCAAGATAAGAGAAGGAATAACGCCTGTTGTTGCTAAGTTGCGGCGTTTGCCATTTTCAATGCGAGACCGAGTACGCGAAGAGCTGCAGCGCCTTGAGCAAGAAGATGTCATAGAAAAGATTGATACGTCTGAATGGGTGTCTCCAATCGTAGTAGTAGCAAAGAAAAACGGCAAGATAAGAATTTGTGTCGATCTGCGCGAACCAAACAAAGCGATTGTCGTTGACAAATTTCCACTGCCGCACACGGAAGAAATATTGCACAAACTTCATGGCGCAAATTACTTTTCAAAGATTGATTTAGCAGCTGCCTATCACCAAGTTCTGCTAAGCCCTGAAAGCAGGGAACTGACTACCTTCATAACCGATAGTGGACTGTACAGATTCAAGCGCGACTGTTTCGGTCTTGCATCAGCACCGTCTGCGTTTCAGAAAATGATGGCCACTATTTTGCAGAACTGCAAAAACACTTTGTGCTACATAGATGACGTCATTGTGTACGGAAGCACACGTGAAGAGCACTTCAAGAATTTGAAACAAGTTTTGCACTTGATTGCAAAGGCTGGATTGAAGTTGAATGACAAATGCATTTTTAATGTGCAAGAAGTCGACTTCCTTGGTCACAGGATCAGTCACAAGGGAATACGCCCTTTACAAAGTAACATTGACGCCATCAAGGCTGTGCCAGCCCCAACAAATGTCGGTACTCTGCGCTCATTCTTGGGCATGGTAGGCTACTACGCCAAATTTATACCTGACTATGCGGTGGTTGTCGAGCCTCTTCGAGAGTTGCTACGTAAGAATGCCACATTCACATGGAACCCTGCAAGACAAGCTTGTTTCGAGCAACTGAAATGTTCCCTGGCCACAGGAGGTTTACAGCTATTTGATCCTGCGGGTAACATTATTGTCAGTACGGATGCCTCATCCATTGGCTTGGGAGCAGTGTTGCAACAGACAAGGAATGATGAACTGGTGACGATTGCTTTTGCTTCTCGCAGGCTTACTTCACAGGAACAGAAGTATTCTGTAGGGGAATTGGAAGCCCTTGCTTGCTTGTGGGCATGCGAATATTGGAGAGTGTACCTTTGGGGTCGTTCATTCATATTACGCACCGATCACCAGGCTCTGGTCACACTCCTTAGTACAAAGGGAGTAGGTCGCCGACCGTTCCGGATTGCGAGGTGGCACGCCAGGCTGTTGGCATACAACTTCACGATTGAATTTCACAAGGGTGACAAGAATACTGTTGCTGATGCTCTTTCAAGGATGCCCCTTCCAGGTCGTGTGGAGGAAGAGGAAGAAGAGACTGTTTGTGTTGTCTCAACATGCATTACTCATGAAGAGTTTGTCATTGAAACGATGCAGGACCCGTTGCTGCAGCAGGTTATAAAGTGGGTGACATCGGCATGGCCCGCAGTGAAGATGTTGCCTGCCGAAGCAGTTCCGTTCTACCGGGTGCAAACTGAGCTCTCAGTCGTTGGAGACCTCCTGCTTCGTGGTGACAAATTTGTAGTACCTTCGTCCCTCGTAGCACGGCTTCTTGACGCAGCCCACGAGTCTCATCCGGGAATAACGAGGACAAAGCAGCGACTACGTGAGCAATACTGGTGGCCTGCTATGTGCAAGCAAGTAGAACAATTCATTGCATCCTGCGCGGTATGCCAATCTGTTGACAAGTCTGCAAAACCCGTGACACCACCTCTGCAGCCAGTTGCATTCCCATCTGCACCATGGCAGAAGCTAGGCATCGATATTGTGGGCCCTTTTTCCGAAGTGCCGGCAGATTGCCGTTTTGCCATTACAGCCATCGATTACTACAGCAAGTGGCCTGAGGTTTGTTTCTCAGCAAGGGTGACAACTGCAACAGTCATCTCCTTTCTGCGAAGCATCTTCAGCAGGGAAGGATATCCAGACGAGATTGTGAGTGATCATGGTGCTCAGTTTACAGCCTTGGAGTTTGACAGTTTCCTCAAAGAACGTGGCATCGCTCATACGTATTCGGCAGTCTATCATCCGCAAGCTAACGGGCAGGTAGAGAGGTTTAATCGAGTACTCAAAGAGTACGTTCAAGTCTGCGCACAAGAACATCGGCCTTTGAAGGAAGCTATCACCGAATACCTGGGAGTCTACCGTTTCACACCGCATGCGACCACAGGAGTGAAGCCTTCCGTCCTTCTTCACGGCCGTCATCCCAGAACAAAACTTGATCTTGTAGGAGCGCCAGGTAAAGAGTTTTTTCAAGATCCGCAGGCAGCGATGAAGTCCAGCCACAGCAGAGTAGCACAAAGGCAACAAGCAAGTAAGACTTACACTGACCGTCGACGAGCTGCAAAGTACTCTCCATTAACAACAGGTCAACCGGTGAGAGTCAAGTTGCCTGGTCACGTGCCTAAGGGCGCTCTGAGCTACTCGAGTCCATTCACCATTGTGGACCAATGTGGTCAAGATACCTACAAGCTCAATGATGGCCGCACATGGAATCGGAGTCGGTTGGTACCTTGCCCCCAACCAGTTCCACCACCTACAGTTCCGAAAAGTTGTTCGCCTGAATCAGCAAAACCACTTGGCGAACCACAGCAGGAGAACCACGACCCACCCCAGCAGCCATCTGTTCAGACGCCAGTTAAAAGGGACGTTCCAGGACTGAGGCATTCGACGAGACAAAGAAGACCACCAGTGTGGTTTAAAGACTATGAAAGACATTGAGTGTTTATTGTGTTTTTCCAGTGTTAGTTGCTAACTCTTTTGAGGGGGAATAATGTGGTATTGTATTCTGTAGTTATGTTTGTATAAACTAGGTGGCGCTAGGCATGCGCCCTATCTGGTCAGCTGACTCGCACATCTGTATATATATTCATCATTGAACTGGAATAAAAGGGAGTTGGTCGAAGTATGTATGTGGCGGGTGCTTGACGTGGTGGTGCTCCGGCTGCTCCGGGCAGTCGGACCGGGCAGTTCCCCAACGGTACGGGATACAACATTCTTCAGCAGATTTAACTGATGAGGTAGCTGGTTTTACGGCATATTACCGAGCTTTTCCCGATAATACGACCTCCTCTTCAGATGACAATTTCTGTGGTCAAGATATTTTCAAAGATCAGGCTCTTGATTGCTTAGCCGACTGAAGAGCACTATAGCTTCGCGTTGATAAAAGGCGATTGAGAAATGTTCTTCTATAGATGTCTTTGAAACAGAATGCGCAAAGTTGCGCATGTTAAGGTTCAGCAACTACCAAGCGTAATTCTTCACATTACATTACGCTGTCGCTGAACATTGCGTATTACAATGACCTTGAAATTCGGTCCTAAACGTGGTGTGTGCTTTATAAGCGGACATAATCTCAAGAGACCGTAAGCCAAGGTCATAGCTGTCCCTGAACATCTGTACCCGTTTTCTCCACCAGAATGGCTCTGTAAACTTGAATTCTTGCAGTTCCAGTTTTCTACTATGAATTCGCATATGCTATTTTAGTTACATAGGCGAACCTATCATTCATCGCGATCACAGACGGCATGTACGGTTTGGTTAGCTTAGCTAGCGCTCCATATGGTGTGATGACCCACATGCAGTAACCAACTGAACGACACGAAAATGAGAAACATTTCATCACGAAACACTGATGTTAAATGCGACTGAGCAGCAGTGATGTAGGTGATTTTAAGGAAGCCCTGCCGCTCGGTTAAAAATATGTAGTTTTTTCGCGCTCATTGAACTCTGAAAGCAGAGTGCTACTCAACCTCTTTCTGCAATTCCATGAGAGCGCCTAGACCGATCGCATTAATCATTGTGCCGCAAAAATTCCTATGGCACCCAATCAAGAAGCTACATAGCGTATGCACACGAAAACGTGTATAGAGCAGGGCAAGCTGCCAATTACTCGCAAAATGGAACCCTCTCAAAAACGCTAAGAAGTTTGTCCAGGGATGTTTTTCATTATCCTTTGATTTGCGCCCCGTCACACTGGTCCGCAATCTGAGCCCGAAGTGATCCTTAGTGGAGAGTCGCCGGGCGATTTCTCCGTTTGGAAGCTATTTTCGTTTCCAGTGACGTAAAATGTCATGGCAATATAAATTTCTGTGTGTTGAATAGACAGTAATATCTGTAACCATGAAGTAAACACAAAGAGGAGAGAAGGGAACCATGGACGCTGGAATGGTATTTTTTCACGCCGTGGTAAGAACGAAAAAGGAAGCAGGGTGTCATTGCCATGACTGCCTTCGTTAGGAAAAAGATACGAAGGGAATAAAAGGCGGTTCGAGAGGAAACAGAGGTAAATAAAGATTCCTCTGGAAAAGGAACTGTTTGTAGAATCATAAACGAAGCTCCAAGAAGGTGCGGCAGCTGCCGCCACTATGATTCCCATCTGCCCAATGAAGCTGGCCAGTTTAGCCCTTGCTTTAAACGTGGGCTTCATGTGCGCAAAAAAGAGTGCAATGCGACGAGCCGGCGCAGCGAGTACTACCGTCGTTCGCTCTGCGGCTAAGTAGGGAAAGTACCGCAAGCATCAGCTAAAGAATACCCGACTTCGAATATGCGCTTTCGTTAGGTGCCTGCTTGCGCACTCCACCTCAGTAAACACGTCCGCAGTCTGTCACCTCGATCTGATTGTAAATGAGAAAACCATGCAACTGAACATGTGCGTTGCGATGGCATTTTTAGCCCGCCGTTGATGAACAGTGGCCCAGGAGATCGAGCGCCCGTACCCAACCGGTCCGACACACCTCGCCTTGCAGTGAGCCCGTCTGTAGATGGTCCAAGTCCTTATAAGCTATCTGTTACTGACAAGTAGATTGTTCTCTTCTTTTTCTTTTGCGGCTCTGCCTCACAGTCACCACAAATGGAATCATTTCTTTAAGGTGGCGGTGCAGCAGCAGCGGCAATGGCTAAGCTGGTAATATTGTATGGGGAAGACAGGGAGGAACATACAAACCGGAAGCCCAGAAGCAGGTGCGGCAGGGTCTGATTAGCTATTCTCCCGTACACTTTTGTGCTACGGGCAAAACTTTTCTGTAGATGCAGATTCAGGCGAGGAGCCAAGTGACACAGGCAGAACACGTCGCTTGAGAGCACCGCTTATCGCATGCCGCCGTCGCTTGGGTCTTGCCCGAAATTTCGCGTACACAGAGCTAAGCCTTAATCTCATCGTGGTCGCGGGCGCTGTCACGAAGTTACAACAATCCTGCGGCGCTATCCTGACACGACGAATGAGGTCTGAGCGCTCCTATAGACTGCGTCAGATTTCTTCTGTGCGCATAAATGTACATTTGGCACAAAATTTTGTAGCCTTACGCTATGTGCAGCATTCGTTCCTGGGGCGATGCACCCCTCTCACTTCAGAGGAATGTTTACCATCAGAGATGACGCGTCCAAGTAAAAAAACTCATAAGCTCAACATTGCCGTATTTCGAAGCCACCATAGCTGTCAACACCATACCGAGGAAAACTAATGACACACCATTTGAAGTACTAGATAGTGCAGTGTCATAATCGCAATGACTTAGGCTTCTATTTGCACAATTCCTGTAGTTGTATTTTTTTCACTGAAACGCATCTTGTAATTAAATTTCTATTAGCAGTACCTGCAGACGGTCTATATCAGTTCACCATCACTGAAATCAAGTTTCCAAACTCCTGCAAAGATGTCCATTTCGAATTTTTAGTCCGAGCTATTTTTCTGATTACTGGCAGATTTTCAACATCACTAAACTGAACTGTGCATCTGCCGCGGTGGCTGGGTGGTTAAGGGGTCGTCTACTGAGTCGGAGTACCCGGGTGCGAACCCGGCCGCGGCAGCCGCGTTTCGATGGAGGCGAAACGCAAAAGGCGCCCGTCTGCTGTGCGATGTCAGTGCACGTTAAAGCTCCCCAAGAGATCGAAATTAATCCAGAGACCTACACTGCGGCACCTCTTGCTTTCATTCATTTTTTTCAATTCAAATTTTCATTTGTTTACTTCTGCGCAAACATCAAAACACTGAAAACACCTTGCCAGTGACTCTGCAATCCGTAGCCAATTCTATCATATTCAAGCGCATCATTAATGAACCATGCACTTAACGGGAACACGTCCAGCTTAGGTGCAGAGAACTATCACTGAGGTAGGTTTGGCATTTGAAGAGACAACCGAGGTACACCTCCCTGTCATACATGCGGCTTATGTGCAGAAGTGACATGTTTTATATGCAGGTCATCTGCTTCCTAGCCAGCGTCATGTACAGCACCGCCTACAACGACCCAGCCGCTCAGACCCAAGTACACGTTCAGCATGGCTACGACCCTGCTTCGCACACAGAAGCGTCGTATGGACAGACGCACTTCGACCAGACGTCATATGGAAATGCGCCGTCCGAACAAGCGACCACGACTTTCCAGTCCACAACAACGGCAGGTAAGAAACAGCAACGACTGAGGTATCCCACTGCATGTATTCACCTTGTGCTTTCAAGCAGTAGGCCTCCTGCGCTACGCCACCTTCGTTCATTACGTGCCTCACAGTTTATCCACATTGCTACTAATATCTTGCTTCATTTACTATCAGCCGGAAAAGTCCATTGAATGCATGTTCACAGAAAAAAAGATTGCAGCTCCTCCCTGCCACTCGGTCACTTGTTATATTTCCAAGCTAAGAGAGCGTGCACGTCTCCTCATACCTTGAGGCAGTTCACGGGACTTGATTATGTGAATGCATCAAATTAATTTTTTATGTGCTGTACCATCCCGAATACTTTTTCTGGCAATAGTACATGAACTTCCCAACCAACATATGCAGCCGCCGCTTTGCGGATAGGCGCTCGTATGCGCTTAAATAATTGCACCATTATTACCGCTCTTTAACATGTGGCGAAAAAGTACTCCTATAGTAAGTGAGCGATATTCATTGTAGATGAACATTTGCTGTGCTCACGAGATGAGTGACTAAAGAAGCTGGCGAAATTGCCTACGTTACTGCAAAGCCTCGATCACACTCTGGATTTGCCGAGACGTTGATCGGAACGGAGATTCTTTTTTCTGCCACCAGAGTAAAATTAGGTACAAAGGGTAAAAAATCTCAGATAAAGTCGACCGAGAAAAACACTATAAATGCCACCCTAGCGAAATAAGCTGCTTCTTGCATTGGCCGAATGCATCTAGCATTAGGGCGACGTTGGATTTTCTTGGCCTCTGTATTTATTTCCTGACCGTAAGTGAGGGTTATTTTCATGTTATGGAAAAGCACACAAATAGCAAGAATTCTTTATCTCAATGAAATAAAGATATTAGCGTTTTGTTACTTCGTCACTGGACTAAAATATCTTTCCTATGCAACCAGATTTCAATATTTCTTCTTCCTCTTAAAATCCTTAACCTCCCCTGCACAAATGCCTTACGATAGTTACTACCGGTTCATGCGAAACTAGTCAGAGCAATTTTCTCGCTCTCATGATAACGTTTTATTTCTCCATGTTCGGTAGAGTTTGTCGTCCGCATGTCGAGGCACGTAAGCAGTGTTTTCTCCTTATTTTTGTTTTTTTCTAGTACCGAAGAACAAAGGGTAAGTAAAACCAAGAACAGCAGTTTTCTATGTAAATCATGCTCAAACACACAGGAGACAGCATAAAATTTTTCTATTTATTTTTTCTGCAAGAACAATTGCATAAATAGATTTATTATCTCTTTCATGCAGGCAAGTATCTAATAGTGCAGCCAGTCTAGTGCTCAAAGCGACAAATCAGTAGAATGCGCAACGTTTCGCTTAACAGACGCTGTGATAGACGCCGTTAGAAGTTGCACGGACTGCAGATGTGCAATAAAAAAAAATCAAAGGTGTCATATGTGATTCATTACCAAGAAGAGTTGTCAAGCAGTGGCCGTCTGTAATCGGAGCTGAATCACGCATAAAACTAATGGGCAGAATTGTCACCTACACGTAAAATGAAGATGCCTGTTGCAGGGGATGCAATCCTGTCCTTTGCGCTATCACATGTGTTGCTATTTCGGAGCATCAGAAGAATATAAGTGACATAAGACACGCAGCATGCCTTGGGAACTTCCCATATATTAGTATCCGATTCCTTTGTTTCGACTATAACTGTGTAATTAGCAAAGTATTGGTTGGAACTGTGCACAATGCCTCAGCGTTATTTGGATACGTGCAATGCGAGGAATTTCTTACTGCACTGACAAGGTCATTTGGAGTTCCGAAATCACTAAGTACTCTGCCTATCACAACTAGCACAGGAATAAAAACATTCAAAAGCAACACGACACATTCGAGACATGGGGCTAGATTAGACTGCTTTCAACGTGTGACTAACATAATTGTTCGACACTGACCACGAAACATGATTCAGCGTTGGCATAG
Source organism: Amblyomma americanum (assembly GCF_052857255.1). Lineage (NCBI taxonomy): Eukaryota > Metazoa > Arthropoda > Arachnida > Ixodida > Ixodidae > Amblyomma > Amblyomma americanum. Next base: position 43,257,696 of record NC_135504.1, on the reverse strand, counting down.
CAGTTATAAAAGAAATTACTGAGGGAACGAGAAGCATTGGAATTGAGAAGCATTGTTTTGTTTTAAATTTTTGTTCCCTTCCTATATTTATCGGGTTTCTCTTCCTTTATAATGACACACCCACTGATTAGCATAGTTATTACGCAACGTATCAAGTAGGTTCGCCCTTTTTTCACCAAAAGTAAAGCAGTTTTGTGGCCTATAGGTTGCGTGCTCGCCTCGGCATTCCCCGTACTGTGCGAAGGCATTCATTTTCTTAGAAACCATGGTGACGTTATGTGCGCTTTTCGGGGCCATGCTACCTGTGTCTGTTTTCTTTGCCAACGAGCCGTATAATGCTGTCGCATTAAAACACCCCAGGTGGAGAAGGTGCTGTTTGCGTCCTCCTATGACGCTTTTATTTCATTGCTGCAGGGAGAGAAGCGGCAAGCCTGTCGTGCTGTTGACGTGCGCGATGCTGTCTTTCTTGGTCGCCTCTATGGCCATCACGGCCTTCGTTCTGTGGGGAGGTAAGCCACTGGAAAGCCTAAATAGACTGGCACCAAGAGCCAGCTAAAGCGCTGTACTGAGGCGAGAGGAATCTCCTGATACTTCCTCGAGTACTGTTTGATTGAAAAGAGCACGCCGATAATGGGGTCACCTGACACGCATTAAATGACATTTCGCTCTATCTTTGTTTCTTTTCATAGCCTTTAAGATGCACAAGGAGGCGGGCGACAATCGGCGTGCGCTTTAATTGGCAACTTCGTGAAAACGGTGCTGCTACATGAGAGACAAATCGTTGCATGCACGGGTGTCAATACGTTTTCATTTTCAACGAAAGCCATACATGCCCTTACATCTTCGCGCTGACTCCTACAACGCCGGCTGTGCCACCGTTTGCCCAGGACAGCCTTTGTCTGATTCTACGTTAGAGACACTATTCAATAGATAGTACATTTAGCCATTTATTTCTTGATTCATAAATAACAGGCGAAGAACAGCTACTGATGTTGCACTGTGCATAACACATATAATATCATGCGGGATTGTGTCACTCCCATAAGGGGAGTTCTTATGACCGATATACGTGGACTTAATCTATACCCAGCTTTCGTGGACATTCCAAATTCACACCATTGGTCGGCTCTAAGTACGAAAGACTACGTTATCGATGGAAACATTTTAATTTGCAATTAAGGGAGACCTGCAAAAGTACGGTTATTAAAAGGAAAAGGACGCTCACATTGATGAACTACTCTTCCTAGGGGCTGAAGAACCTCACTGATAAAATTTTTCATCTTCTTGCACCAACTTGTTTGGCGACCATCAGAAATCATTGGGGTGTGCCAGAGATTAAAAACCATCGGTAATTTTTGATGTTCATTGCAATTCAGCACTTCGTAGCAGCTGCCCAAACTCGAAGCATTTGTCAAGGTTATTGGAACTTGGCAAACATATTTATCAGAAGTAATGGGTATGGCATGTAACGAAGGGTCAAAGTAATCGATGTTCCGTTTTAATATATTATAACATATTAGATAGTTTGTGGGATAAATTGACGCAGCTGTCACAGCACGAATACAAGAGATTTCAGAGGGCATTTCCTCAGCAGTGGACATAATTCGGCTGATTATGGTAATTATCATTCGCCTCATTTGCCAGTTTATTTCACGGTTATTTAGAGCACCTGCTGTTCGGGGCATACCAGGTGTTTTGCTACGCAACGTTTCATACGAACTCGATGAATACTTCTCCTCACGGACACGCAGCTTCTTCGACCCTTTCGACCACGACGGAGGACGACCGCACGGGGTATAACTGGTATCCGAAGGTCGTCTACCGCGGAAACGTCAAAATCCGCGTAGCCGCCAATCCCGCAACTGAAACAACAGGTGTTACGCCTTCGACAAGTGAGTGCAACGGCCAATTTCTCTAGCGTACGGCGTCTGCCCGCTTTCGGTCAGCGATGCGGCACAGTTAGTCCCTTTGTAAAAGTCGTTCGGCAGGTCAGAACTGGGACCCCGATCGACCGACGTAAATTTAAAAAAGGCGCACTTACTTAGAAGGATGAAAGTGCAGGTTCAAAATACACAGTTACTCAAGATTGACCTCGAGACCTTATGAAACTTGTTTCTCTCGCTATCTGCCTTTTACTGTATCTGCCCATAGTTCTGTTTGAGAAACTCGATATCAATACCCAACAATTCTGTACAGAAGCATTTTTGATTGGAAAATCGTTTATGAACGCTATTTTTTGATATGTAAGATTTCCCTAAAACAATAAATATATCCGCAGGTCACCTGACGGCTGTCTTGCGTTTTTCTTATTAACGTTCTTGCTATCGTCAAAAGTGGTCCCCTTCGGTTTTCTATGGCAGTCTTAACTACTCGATACGATCGACGGAAACTCTCTGACAAAAAGATTTTGCTACATATCAGAAAAAGAGACCATTATCTTCAATATTTCCGTAGCAGTATCCGACAATTTTTCGATTTTCGAAGTCTTTGTCTTAGAACGTTGCACATGAGTGGGATGAAATGCTTCTAAGGAAGTTCCAGACTCTGACCGCAGCGGTGCTCTAGTCGTTTGAGCATCCGCTTCGCATGCGCAGGTGCGGGGTTCAATCCCCAGCGCCACCGGGTACCCACTGGTGATACAATGGGTACAGGCTTTGCCCTACCTGGTGCTCGCCTTCTTTAGGGTGAAACACTTGGGAACTGGGCCGTTGACCCCAACTTGAGTACAAGAAACAACCTTGTGCTATGACGCTCTTTGGCCACAGATGCCCTTGGGCCATAAAAATTCACCATCATCATCATCATCATCGTCATCAAACTTGCAGACACATTTGCCACGGCACACTTTCGACAACCTGCCCTGGCCCTAATAAAATTAAACTGCGTATCATTTTCATCATTAGAATAAGAAGGCAAGATAACCGCTGGTCCTTAAGGGTAACGGAGTGGATTCTAAGAGAAGGCAAGCGTACCAGGGGGTGGCAGAAGGTCAGGTGGGCGGATGATATTAAGGAGTTGGCAGGCATAGGCTGGGCCCAGCTGGCAAAGGACAGGGTTAATTGGAGACACATGGGCGAAGCTTTTTCCCTGTAGTGGGTGTAGCCAGGCTGATGATGATCATGATCATTAGCATTCTAGCGTCTCCTTCACCTCTTAGCACGGTGTACGCGCTTGGCCTTAAGTATTGGCACGAACGTGTGCAGGTGTCGGGCCGGAGAAGCTGCTCTGCACGTACGGCCGAAGGACAACGTCAGATGCAGTGATGGCGAGCGACGGCCTCTGCGACGTCGCCTTCTACGACTCCATCTATGCGGACAACACAAACTTCCTCTACGGTGGTAGTCCTTTTGATTCGGATCTCGTCACATTCATGCGGGCTGCCACAAGATACACTCGGACATCTTTGGGAGTGGCGTTTGCGTTTCAGTGAGTGCGCCTACGATTTTGTGAGTGGTTAGGCCATTCGAACGTTCTCGATTTAGTACAACATGAGCTCCGAGGGCAATGTTTTGTATCGATAGCTGCAATACGGTAGCATTCCGAGCCTTCGGCGTGGCGGCGCCGTGGCGGTGGCCGCGCTGCAACCATGTGGCGACACTGCCGCCCTGTGGCGGCCCGCCACGCTATCGCGTGGTTTGTCACGCGATGCGGAGGAGCTGCCAGCGGTGCGGCGCCGTGGCTGATCACGTGGTTCGTCACGTGGTTGGTCACGTGATCAAGTTCCACTCGGGCCAGCTGTAGCTATATCGCGACACTCCAGGATTAACCAGAGCTAAACCACCGCCAATTTTTTACGTCACAGATGCATCCTTGTAGTTCACACCAAAACATATTTTTGTTATTTTATACTAATTGTTTTTAGGACTGTCTTGTTGCTGCCTTTTATATGATTTTGAAGCGAAAAGCTTAACTACATTAGGGAAAGCAGTTGTCGCCTAGGCTGGAGAATGACCTTGAACGACCTTCAGCCCAACCCTGTTAGCCATGCATGGCCATATGTGGTACGTTTATGGTGTCGACCCCTTTACCCATGCCATTTAGATGACCTTCGAGCCTTTGATCTTTGACCGCTGACCTTAGACCTTTGACATTGGGTCAACTTTGGGTTTACCTTCAAGCTTAAGAACATCCGATGGGGCAATGTGAAGCAACGTGATGACATCTGATGGGGGGTGTCGTAAAACCATGTGATAGCACGCCATAGCCACGTGGTCGGGTGGCTATATATAGAACGGCTGTCGCGAACGCATAGCAGAGCTGCCATGGACCAGCCTCAGACGCTTAGCAAACGTGCTTGCTTTTCGCTGAATTCCAGGTTTAGCCAAGTTAAGCTGCTGCCAATTTTTTACCAACGTATTCCACCTATGGACCCGTCGCGCCACGTCACATCTATGCAGGCACATGGATCGGCTGGGAAACGACCTCCGGAAAACCAACCCAGGTCCCCTGGAGCTGTTCTGGCAAAGCGGCATCTACCACACCGGAATACTGGACACTCCCACAAACGCGTCCAGAAATCAAATGACGACGGCCATGTACCGGCTCAGGGTACTGTTCACTGTCGCATGGGTATCTAAGTGTCCTGTAACAATTATAACACCTTGATTCCGTCCAATGCTCCCTGGCCGGCGTCAAGAGTTGCACACGTAATCTTCCTGATAGCGTGACTCTACCGAGCATGTTTTTCTTCGACTGGAATTGACGTCATGACCACAAAAGGCCATCACTTGCAAGTTCTTAGCATGAGAAATGCATAGGGAATCATTTTTTAATCTAGTTGCGAAAAGAGACATCTAACGTTTCTCTACATCGGCATATAAATATTGAATGATCTGCAGTCAGGTGCGCTCTGAATGGAAAAAAAATTATTTACATATGTACACATGCCAAAGTTACTGGATACGTTGACATTCACAAGTAGACATGCCACTAAGCATGTAAGGCGAGCCAATTAAAGAGGTACCATAAGCATCTACAATCTGACGACTGTTGTCATACTCGCTGTGGTGCCAGGAGCAGATGAGATTGTGGCGATCGGAGATTGGCAGTTGAAAAGTTGTTTTTTGTCTATCCCTCAATCACTGGCAGTGTGAAATATCTAAAGCGTCAGTGACATTTGTCGAGAACTCAAGAAGCCACTGAACAGCAGTAATCTTCCACTTAATATGCTGCAAATATTTGTAGAGAAAAGTAATTAAAACCCGGAGAAGAGATGTTATGCGGCTATGTTATAGCTTCATACTTGCTGAAAATATACTCCGATCAATGTAATTTTGTCGTGCAGGACTGTAGTTCTTGAAACACAAGGCAGCTGCCTGGGCACGCGGTGTAATTAAATGAGATAAAATTAGGAAGCAGCTGGTTTCTCTGCACTTTTCTCCCTCACAGGAGCTGGATAACCTTGGCCAGTCCCAAAGGGCGCTAGGCCACCAGCCGCTCACAGTTCTCGCCGTGCCAGCTCCTGGCAAGCAGTGGATGTACTTCTTGGACGAAGACTTTCAGTGAGTTCCGTTCGATGTGTTGCGAACAAGTTATTGCAGGCATAGTTTTAAGCCTGAGATTCGAGGTAGGAGAAGCTTGGAGAACAAGCAAGATAGCTTGTAAGCAGCGCTCTAGGGAACATTCTGTTTCACGCCTCATATTTGTAGTACACTTCTTGAGCTGTTCACTGGTGGATTCATACATACCAAGCAATTCTGGACAAAAACGTCTTTGAGCGTAAAGCTGTTTATGAACTCAATTGTTCTTTACAATGCAAGATTTCACTTCAACAATGAATATATCCGCAAGCCGCCCTACGGCATACCTGTATTTTTTTATTGAGGTTTTTGCTATCGTCAAAAGCGTTCGCCATCGGTTTTTTTTGGTAGTCTTAACTGATCGATGTGATCGCAGGAAACACCTTAAATGACAGATTTTGCTAAACATCAGAATATTGAACCATTACCTTCAATATTTTATTACAGTGTGTTACAATTTTCCAATTTCCAAATTTTTCCCCGGGAAAGCTGTACTTCCTTCAAGATGCAGCAAAATATTAGAACCTGAAACTTTCTTCGGCAGATAACCGCCAAAACTGTTGCACTTACTATCTGCCTGTGGCTGATTTGTAACGTGAACTTTTAACGTGACCCCATTGTGTTTTCTTTCGCCACTGCCAGCTAGAACGAGTAAGGAAAGGTTTTTTCGTATTCGCATAACATCACACCGCTCACATGGCGCAGGGGGTGTCGCTGCAAGAAAATGTCCTCGAAGAATTCTCTGCAAGCCAAGGGTTTAATTACGTGCCGCCAGATCAGAGAAACCGCGAGATCAAATGATCAGAACCCGCCGCAGTGGCTCAGTTGGTTGGGGCGCTCGGCTACTGATCCGGAGTACCCGGGTTCGGGCCCCACCGTGGCGGCCGTACCTTGATGGAGGCGAAACGCAAATGCTCCCGTGTGCTTTGTGATATGTCAGAGCAAGTTATAGATCCCCAGGTGGTCGAAATTATTCCGGAGCCCTCCACTAAGGCACCTGTTTCTTCCTTTCTTCTCTCAGTCCCTCCCTAATCCCTTCCCTTACGGTTGGGTTCAGGTGTCCGCCGTGATGTGAGAGAGATACTGCGCTATTTCCTTTTCCCAAAAACCAATTTTCAATGATGAGATGCAATTAGTAAGAGTAGCAAGATCAGCGTAAGCCACGAGGCGCAGTACATTTCACGAAAGGTGAAAAGGACCGTAAAACACAAACTCAAAGCTGTAAAGTGTTTCGAAGGAAACTATAGGGATCGGTAGAAATACCTTTCACGCGGTGTGGACACAGAAAGTATGGTTATCAGTTATTGGAATAAGGTAGCTAAAAACAAACAATATTTCCCACATTTGTACCACGAGAAAAGCAGCTGTAGAGTTAACGTTATAAACATGTACCTTTGATGAAATTCAAAATCAGCCTCTCGTGTAATATAGATGGAAATATAGGCTTGGTAAAAATGCGAATTGAGAGTACTAGGACTAGTTAGGGAAACATAGGCAACTGAACAGATGCCTGAACACAGCGATTAATCTTTGTTAGGAAAATTCCGACCCGACCTTGCATTCAGACATAACTTCATTTTTACCAGATATACCGGTAGATGCTAGCGTAAACATAGTTTGCAATAACGACGGCGCCATTCACTTCACAACTGAAAGACGGATCAATAGTATTGTGTTTCTTACGAGACAATATCGGACTCGCCTGAAGACTCGCAGCACGGTTCTCAGCAGCGAGGCGGGGCAATAGGCAACCGTTATTCATAAAATTTGACCTCGCGCCAGCCTTGCCCTTCCTCGCAATAGGCGCCATGTTGTTAATGGAATGAGCGACGGCATTTGGCCTCCATTTATAAGCATTTTTTTAATGGAGGCATGGACCGCCAACTGGACATCGTGCTACGATGGCGAGCACCATAACCACTTAGCCACCGCGGCGGGTAAGTAATAACGTCTAAGCGGTTAAAAAAAGAGCAGCCAGTATAATAGTGACCTAAAACGCTTTAAGGGAAGGCGACACGAATTCTCTGTTGTTGCTTGTTTAGTTGTGGCTGTCAATTCGTATTTTATTAAAAGGAGTAAATTTCCACATCAAGTAACACTATCTTAAAAATAGAGAAATTTGATGATTGCGCGCGTGCTTACGGAACCGTCGGCCTAAGCTACGTTATGACCTCGACTGTACTAAATACAGAGCCATGTAAAAAATTGCATGCAAACTTCCTTTTCCATTGGTTACAAACCAGGAAGCGTGTGGCAGCTATCCAAGTACTTTAAATGCAGCAAGGAACTCCGGCTTGAGTAACCAGAAAGAGGTTCGGAGCTCAAAAAAATAGAAGCACAAGACAGTTTAAAGGTAATCCGGAAACAAAAAATTACAAGGCACAAAGATTTGGGGCACATTTCACAGGGACATGCAATTCATAAACGTAGCCCATGAAAGAAGCTAAGCCGCATGTCTCAGATATGACTGAGTAAAAGCAAAAATTTGATTTCTTTAGCTTGTGCATTACGTTTTTGAACAGAATATTCTCAACGGTGGCGAACTCGAGAAAGCCACTCCTGCGCGATTATTACCTGGGTTATTGAAATGCAGTAGTTTACTGTTAATTATCACATTTATACAGATCATTTCTATACGTTTCTGTAGCTAGCCGCCACGGATGCAGATATTTCACACGGCCGCATTTGTTCCACTCAATAGAGTCAATGAACTGTGCATGCGAAATGTCTGGACAGAGTATTTTCGTCAGGGCTGACTAGCTGTGTTTACCTGCAGGCGGCTCCAGTTTATTCCGAACTACATAGTTGTGTACGGCCACTACCAATTTGGCGACAACACTGTTGAAAACTGCGCTGTCATGCCCCCCACCCGTTTATCAGCGGTCGCCTTGCCACCTCAGCTCCGAACGACCTACCTTTACGAATTGGTGAGTAGGCGCACCTGACTGAGGACAAACGTTATTCGCCTTTAGATAAGAGGAACATTAATCATGCATTTAGAAGGCAGAAGGTAGAGCAGTTTCTTTGAAGGTTTTTCCGTTTGGCATATAGTGCTTGTGTTATTGTCGGAGCGGTCTCTGTACAGTAGTGCTCCTACAACAGACTGGTTATTACAGGATCAGCTCTATTGTCACAATAGGAGCTTGCGCAAGGCCACACTAAATGCCATCGTTAAGCCAAGAAATTGGCATTACAAATCTGTGTGCAGTAGAATATTAACGCAGTAATGTATCGTAAGCTCACTTCATCATATTGCTAGAAACCAGAGCCACCTTGTACGGGACGCCACAGATAGGGTAAACACAGGAGCTCAAGAGAAATGGGCCAAGAGGGGCTGCCAAGAATTTTCACGAGTTAAGATCTTCATTTGAGCCATATAGAGAGGATTTACGATAACTTCTAACCACAAATGCTTCGTGCTATACAAAGAGAAGACGTACTACTATTGCACATGAGAAGCCTGATAAGTTAGACCATCCCGAACCACAAAACCTGCATATGTTATAGGCCAGTGAACTATTATCCTCATACTTCAGAACAGTGACGAGATCTTAGCTTTTCAAGTGTTAAGGTAATGCGCAGAAAAGCAGACCTTTTATGCTGGAAGCTCAAGGCGCCTTCTGTACATAGCATGTACCGTACGTTCTAGGGCGTGTGTTTCAGAATTGCTCGCTAAAAAAGTACAGCAGTTTTGCAATTCCCTTTTGTTGTGGTTGTCATTAAATGAGGTAAGCTCGAAATAGAGGTAAATAGAATAAGCTAGAGGCGTGAGCTTCCCACTCTGCGCATATGAGAGTTGCCACGAAGTGCACAAACAAATGGAGGGCCAAGAAGCTCGGACCTAACCGAGCTTCGACCTAAATTTTACCAAGCTTTCGATCACATTGCAGCAGCGTTGCCACTGTGCCGAGGCGAAAGGCAGGCAACAAGAGGTCATGCATGCAAAAATATGAATTTCGTTTTTGAACTCCTTATTTTCAGGAATTTTTGGAGTGCTCGCTGAAACACCTGACATATCATTCATTAGACATTTCACAACAAAAGCTGTTACAGCGCCGGAGCACATATTTTGCTGGCTATATATTTAATGGGCCGTGGTCACCGCCTCATTCCACAGATGCAAAACACTGTTCGGTCACCGCTAAATCAAATTTCAGGGCACTTAATGAGCAATTCCAAGGAAGCCTTACTTTACGATAAAGGGCGCATGGCAGACAGCGTAAAATGTAATATGTTTTGTCTAATAGCACCGAGAGCTAAAAACACACTTTTGTAATAATGCATCAGTAGTGTTCGTTCCAAATGAATGAAGTGTTGCACTGATCCAAGTGTGGCATACAGCAATAATGGCAAGGTTCAACCGCGTGGTTTCACTTCAGATTATTTCGTGCGATTTCCAATGACCAAATAATATCACAAATTTATTGTTTCTCTCATATTACGGCAGTCAGTTTTTAAAATGTCAAGCAACAGCTTTCATTTCCATTGCTGTCTCATGACACATTTTAGTCTGTTGTCAGTCTGTTTATTTAGCAGTATAATTTGCAAGCTTTACCCGTTTTTCTATATCAGCTAGTATGCCCAGGTTCCTATAACTATCCGGATAAAGCCATCTGAGCACTTCCAAAGCCGATTTTAAAGATTACTGTCCTGAAACGCCTCCAACTGTAGTGGCACCCCCGAGATGTAATCACCTGAGCACCTTTTGTCTCCCAGACGGCTGGACCTCAGGCACTCCGAGAGCTGGAGAGGAAACAGGTGCCCACCCACGCGCTGCTTTCCGTCACCATGAAGGGGCGCTGGACGACGGTCTATCCGGGACAGCCGCTGGATTTCTTCTCCCGGTGTGAGCTCAACCCCTCAGCGAAGTCGTTTGGGAGCTACGCCGAGGTGAGGCAGCGCAACTGCGTAGTCTACAGGTCTAGTCTCTGATGGGGATATCGTAAGGGGATGTCGACGTTGCTACGGTTTGTTCGCCCTCTGGAAGTGTCTCTATGTGTGAGCGACCGCACTTTAAGGGTGCACACTTGCCTTTAAGGGTGACTTCGTGAATTCCAAGAGATGGCAAGCTTAGCAGGGGGCTCAGAAAATTTGGTGGGTGGATGATATTAAGAAGTTCTCAGCTGGCACAGGACAAAGGCAATTGGAGAGACATGGAAGAAGGCTTTGACCTGCAGTGGGCAAAGTCAGGCGGATGGTGATGCTGGAAGAGCCTGCATGTGTTTTAGAGTGCGCGCTTGTCTGTGAATTCATTGTACGGAAGCGATTTTCTATTCCTGCTAGATGTATTTAAAAGACTTCCTCTAAAGCAAACAGCGCGGTCGTTAGCATCATAAGATACCACAAAATACCAAAATATAGGCCCCTGGGGTCCCTAGAAGGACCTTCCTTTATTTACGTGGGTTTATAATAGAAATATATAAAAATATATATGGAGATGATTGTGCTATTGGCGATGTGTACAAAGTGCCCTAAAGTGATTCTATTTACTTCAGCAGGGCATGCGATCATGAAAAATTTGGCTTGGCTATTTTTTAAATGTGGCCGCACCATTTTGGTAACGTTTACGGCGATTAAATTCGAGGGAGTCTTGTTGTGAGAGACTTTAGTTATTGTTTAACGTACTTATGGCTTTCGAGGACAGTGATGCGCTTTTATATTCACAATAGGCATGAAGGACATCCGTATAGAGGGCGTCATTATTTGAACAAATAAACTACGTTGCAGTTTTTAACTAGAAAAGAGCCTGCTCTGTAATTTGTGCGTCCATATCTCACCTTTTATTGCCAGTCCGCTTGCGCTGCACTATTAACAGTACATAGATATAGTGTAAATGAACAGAAACGAGCAGTAAAAATAACCAAAGTTTCTATGATAAAAAAAGAAAAATAATTAAAACACCACACACTCAAGACAATGGCGCTTTCACATCCAATGGCCTCAACTACGTAACACTCGAGTAAAAAGCATCGCCATAAGTGTGCGGTCTGCCTTCGTGAAACTGGAAATCCGAAGAGCTTGAAGGAACTCGGTATTTTTTTTCCCTGCTGCTTCAATGCGAGTAAAGCTGTTTTCTCCTCTCCTCCCTCATCGGAACCAATACTGCGTTGTAGCGAACGTCACGCAATTTACAATTAGGAAATGCAGGGCTTGCGAGAAAAGCAGTGTTCCTCGGCCGTTTGTGCAAGGTGAAGTTTCATCCGCAGTTTACTAAAGAATTTTAACTAAGAAAAAGCATGACGCAGGTCCCTCCGCCGTTCGTGCAACGGTACCATCGTCTCCAATGATGACAAAGTTTCATACCTTTCTCTACCAGGTGTGCAAGGACAGAAACTACCAGTACAACCTCAGGTACGAACCCCAGCACTATGCCGTGCTGACTTACGAAAGCACGAACCGGTCTGCGTTCACGTACGACAACGAAGATGGACTGGCGGCCAAAGTGAGTGGCTTCCCGCATATCTTCCTTCAGATTTAGTCACAGTCTTTGTGAAAAAATTGTGTTTTGCAGAGATCGTTCATGGTAGGCTTCTAGAGCAAGCCCACAATGAATTGAAATATTGTCCATGTATCAAGGTTGCACTTGATCGAAATTGACATTTAAAAAAATGTTATAACATCAGGCATGCAGCAGCGTTTTTAATACTTCCGGATCGAGGCGCTCGCTTCCTCACGCTTACTCACTCACCACCCCCCCCCCTCACACACTAAATCAATCAATCATTCATTCATTTAATAAATCAATCAATCGAACAATTGCTTCATCCATCAATCAGTCAGTCAAATGTTATTCAGCCAAGTAACCAAAGAATGATTCAATAAATGTATAAATAATTAACTATATGGTTAACGATTTATTTCTGGAGTTTGCCGCTGTTCAAAGAAGCTATATTGTGGTTTGAAATGACGTATGCAGCAGTACACAAGCTAATCATGTTCTGTGAATTGTGCTACGGCGAAACGTTTCCAGGGATGTAAAGGCCTGTTCCTGTTAAAGGACCTTTCTGAATTTGTCCACGCCTTGCAGTGCTGCATAGGCCTTTTTTGAGGCTTTAGCAAGGATGCCTCTGGCGGTTTCTTCTCGAATTATTCTTGAAGCAATATTTGTACAATTTCTTAATCATAACATTAAATAAATTTTTCCGCTTGATTTTAGTGCCCAAAAATCCCCTCCTCCTGACCTAATTTAGCGTTACAAATGCCACAGAACTTACAGGCCAGAATTAAACTTTTGAGTGTCCTTCCGTTCATAACAAGTATACAGCAGATGCTGCAGGAATTGCTTGGCCCCTTCTGTCATAATAGAAACCTAAGTCCGAGCGAACAACATCGAATTCTTAAGGAACGGCTAGTAGAACATGTAATTTTATTTATCGCATTGCAGAGGCCCGAGCGTTTAAGTTAGACGTGACATAGTACTGCTGATGTTACCTTATACAGCAATACATTTTGGCTCGCTAGTTTTGCTTAGTGCTATCTTATTCGCCGCAGATTTATTATGAAAAACTTCAGAAAATATCAATGCTATGAAATGTTTAATACATATATATTTGAGCCTAGTTGCAGATTTAGATTTCTTAGTCCGCATTAGGCTTTAAATTTATCGGCAAATACGTGCGAATATAATGCGGGAACCACAGCCCATTTGAGGCCGTACATGAAGGTGAACTTAACCGAAAATTTAGGACTTTTTCCTACAATGGTAGCCAGTAAAGAAAAGCTTTAACCGCGAAAAGGATTCAAACCTTTTAAGTGTTAAAGTGTTTATTTTTTGAGTATTTCGTCAAATATTTTGTTGGGTAATTATATTGCAAAAGCTGCATATTGAGCCTACATTTGTGTGGACCCGCCACTAGCCTTTCGCTAAGGGCCAAGAAGTTATTTTGTATTTCAGATAGTATACCAATAAATAAATAAACAGCCTGTCGCGCTATATATGTTGTCTCCCTCGTCTTTCTTCCGTTTGTTCGGCGCTTCCAAGCGCTTGAAGAGAGTTCAGCGGCCGCCGCATCTCTCCAGTGCAGTCGTTAGAGGGAACACTTGAAATCTTCTATGCGTGGACAGGGGCGGATTTTCGTAACCACAAATTGAGATAACAGGGTGGCCTCGAAAGCGAGACGGCTCGCTATGGCGGACGAAGAGCGACCAGGCACTGCGCCGCGGCGAATATCGAAATCAACCGAGGACACTCAGCGCACTGATCATCTCAAAAAGCAAAAGCGGCTAAGCGCGGCGACACGTGAAACAACAAAAGCGGCGTTGCATGCCCAGCCTTGATTACAATTAAGGAAAGGAAAGCCGCTCATAGCGTAGGCCCCTCAAGCAGAGAGAGCAGCCACAAACACCATATAGGCTGCGTAGTACAAAGTTTTCAAGCGCGCTAAGACAGGGGCTCGTTGGAAAGCGAACTGTCCTAGACTAGAGTAGTGTGAGGTTTCCACCATCGAGTGATCCGTCCTAGTATGTGCTATGCCTATTGTGTGTCGTATTCCATACCCACATCTACTCCGGACAACGAGGCGTACTAATTGTGTGTACTCGATCTCCCCACATCGTTACTCAAAGTGCCCTCTAGAGAGTCGTTCCAACCGATGTTAATATGCCGGCCGAGAATGTTCTGGCCACTGGTCATTCTCGTAGCTTGTGAAAGAAAGGTTTCCATCTGAATATCAATACTCCATGATAGAAAGAGGTTGGTCAGATGGTTCTTGGTAATCACAAAGGGAACAAGGGAGGGAAAATGTCGGAGCGCTTGCCATCGCTTCGAACAATAGACTTGTCTTCGTCTGGACAAAGCGTTCATTGGCGGGTTTTAAATCGGGTCATCCCTCCGAGGAGGAGGGCCATGTGAGAGGAAGCCGGGTATGATGTGGGAAAGGTGTCAGGACGGGAAGGATGATTCTTGTCCAGGTATGATGGTTGCTAAAGTTGATTAACCGGTTGACTTGCAAAACTGCGACCTGCAACCAAACGAACTGCGAACTTCAAAACTGCAAAACTGCAATGACCGGCGAAAGGAAACGTTGGCAAGCACCCTGAGGTTTTTTTTTTTCTCTCTCGTTCACTTTGTTAACCTCAATATGTTATCACGAGCCTTCGCGGAGCAGATGCATTGCATGCAAATACTATGTCATGTTTCTTTATTACAAATTCTTAAAATGTATTTCTTTTTATAATCGTAAAATCATTTCACCGTATTTCTCTGAGGAGTGTGGAATCAGAATTGAATAACTGCGAGTGACACTTTCGTTTTCCTTACTTGCTAATTGCAGTTGTGCAAGGTGAAGTATCAGGAACGGGACGTAATATTCGGCATCGCTGCCTACGACGTTGACTATGACGACTATGCCAACGAGTGTGGCTCGATAAACAAGTTCGGCGAAAACAGCCGCTTGAAGGCGCTGAGAAAAATCGTCGACTTCTACAAGAATCTGGGCAGCCAGATGTTCAACGAGGCGTCGTGCACGAGTGCCTTTTCCTCCACCTTCCCGCTACTTTCACCAAAATAAAGGATAATCGATGAAAAACAACAAAAGCCAGCAGTGATGATAACTTGAGGCGTGACAATAACGACGAGTTTTGATACATTGCCGTTATGCAAATAAAAGAAAGGAATCTCACAATTCGTATTTCGACTGTATTAGCACGAACACACTATGCTGTGTCTGTGTTTTAACAATGAAGGCGAGTATTTGATCAAAAACATTAGCTGCAATTTAGCTACTACCCGCCGCGGTGGGTCAGTTGTTAAGGCGCTCGGGCGCTGATCCGGAGTTCCCAGGTTCGAACTTGACCGTGGTGGCTGCGTTTTTATGGAGGCAAAACGCATAACGCGTCCGTGTGCTGTGCGATGTCAGTGCACGTTAGAGATCCCCAGGCGGTCGAAGTTATTCCGCAGCCCTCCACTACGGCACCTATTTCTTCCTTTCTTCTTTCACTCCCTCTTTTATCGCTTCCCTTATGGCGCGGTTCAGGTGTCCAACGATATATGAGACAGATATTGCGCCATTTCCTTTCCCCAAAAACCAATTACTATTATTATGATTAAGAGGTCGGCTACCACCTGCTTCCGGCAGCAAAATTTTCTATGCGAGGAATTTAACACGGCAGCACCATTAGTAAATGAATATAGAAACCCAATTGGTGATTGATTGGTGACGTCACTGATTTTCTGATGTCGTAATTAACTAGTCACTTGACTATGTTTAATAGCTTATAACTGAGTAATTGGTGAGGTTATCATAAAAAAGATTAGATATTTACAAACCTAAAGATGAGTACAACAAGTTAGGCACCAATATTAACTAATGAAGTTAATATTTAGTTATGGTTAGGCTTAAATTTATTTGCTTATACTTAATTACCCGTGACGTAATCGTAAAACTAATGGCATATTCGTAAAGCGATTGATGAGCTTAATATTTTGTTATGGATAGGCTTGACATGGCGACCATGAAGTCAGCACTCGGCAGCTCACAACTTCATACCTCGAGGCGATCGACCGGGCACCTTCCGCCTTGAGGTAAGAAAAAATGGCCCTCCAAATTGTCGAAAATTTTTTTCGGCCAAAGTATGAGCCGGATACTCGTTAATGCTCGTTACCTCAACATCTTCCAGACTGAAGCCGGTTATTTTTTTGCATATCCAAAAGAGGCTACGTGGTTGGACGGACGGAAACCGGACAGAATTTGCGGACAAAGCGAGGAGGAAATATAGCAGTTGTAGATCTTTTGTAGTGGTTTTTTTTATTAATATAATAGTAAAAAGGAAGAAAAGGATTTTTGCTAGTCCCGGCATCTGCAATCGATACTGAGGCACCTGATCTGGGGCAGCGGAAATGAAGGATAGCAGCAGAATGGAGAAATGAAATGAAAGAGGTGAGGGGACAGGAAGAGAGGATAGGGGGAGTAGTATATACAGACTATTTACACAATAAGAAACGTGTCCAGGTTGTGCGCGTGATTAGTCCATGTTGAAGGAATTAAATCACACACGCGCACAGCACTGCGTTGGCTACAACTGGAGTGGACAACACAGTGCTGTGCGCGTGTGTGATTTAATTCCTCTAAAATGAACTTATCACCCGCACAACCTGGACACATTTCTTAAGACCTTTAATAATAATAATAATTGGTTTTTGAGGGAAAGGAAATGGCGCAGTATCTGTCTCATATATCTTTGGACACCTGAACCGCGCCGTAAGGGATGGGATAAAGGAGGGAGTGAAAGAAGAAAGGAAGAATAGGTGCCGCAGTGGAGGGCTCCGGCATAATTTCGACCACCTGGGGATCTTTAACGTGCACTGACATCGCACAGCACACGGGCGCCTTAGCGTTTTTCCTCCATAAAAACGCAGCCGCCGCGGTCGGGTTCGAACCCGGGAACTCCGGATCAGTAGTCGATCGCCCTAACCACTGAGCCACCGCGGCGGGGTTAAGACCTTTCACAGGACATACATTTGGCGTGCGACTTCGGCACACTTAATTTCCTCTCAGGAATATTCACACGTGACTAAGTACCGACTCAAAGTAATGGGTGTCACCTCCGTAATGCACAGATGCCTCATGGCCATGATAAGAAACCTCCTTTGGTGTACCGGTAACTACGAGAGCCATTACTGTTACATTCACAAGCACTTTATATAAAGCACCCTGAACTAATTCCTGGCCGGTTCTTTCTTCCAGCACACATGTTTCATTAATCAGCATCACACAAAAAACGAACAACATTGCAAAGAAACACTTAGATAACCAAAGCCCACTAATCTTGCACAGTATAATAATAATAATCGGTTTTTGGGGGAAATGAAATGGCGCAGTATCTGTCTCATATATCTTTGGACACCTGAACCGCACCGTAAGGGAAGGGATAAGGGAGGGAGTGAAAGAAGAAAGGAAGAATAGGTGCCGTAGTGGAGGGCTCCGGAATAATTTCGACCACCTGGGGATCTTTAACGTGCACTGACATCGCACAGCACACGGGCGCCTTAGCGTTTTTCCTCCATAAAAACGCAGCCGCCGCGGTCGGGTTGGAACCCGGGAACTCCGGATCAGTATTCGAGCGCCCTAAACACTGAGCCACCGCGGCGGGGCTTGCACAGTATGAAAAAAGGATTTCCCGGGTTCGAACCCCACCGCGGCGGCTGCGTTTTTTTATGGAGGAAAAACGCCAAGGCGCCCGTGTGCTGTGCGATGTCAGTGCACGTTAAAGATCCCCAGGTGCTCGAAATTATTCCGTAGCCCTCCACTTACGGCACCTCTTCTTCCTTTCTTCTTTCACCCCCTCATTTATCCCTTCCCTTACGGCGCGGTTCAGGTGTCCAACGATATATGAGACAGATACTGCGCCATTTCCTTTCCCCAAAAACCAATTATTAATTAATTTTTGGGAACCCCGCCGCGGTGGCTCTGTGGTTAGCGCGCTCGGCTACTAATCCGGAGTTCCCGGGTTAGAACCCGCACCGCGGCGCCTGCGTTTTTATGGAGGAAAAACGGTAAGGCGCCCGTGTGCTGTGCGATGTCAGTGCGCGGTTCTGGTGTCCAGCGATATATGAGAAAGATACTGCGCCATTCTCTTTCCCCAAAAACCAATTATTATTGTTATTATGGTTTTGGGGGAAATAAATGGCGCATTATCTGTCTCACATATCGATGTTCTACTGCACCGCACCGCGAGGGAAATGATAAAGGAGGGAGTGAAAGAAGAAAGAAAGAGGTGCCGTAGTGGTGGGCTCCGGAAAAATTGTGACCACGAGGGGATCTTTAACGTGCACTGACATCGCACAGCACACGGACGCCTTGGCGTTTTTCCTCCATAAAAACGCAGCCGCCGCGGTAGGGTTCGAACCCGGGAAAACCGGATCAGTAGCCGAGCGCCTTCACCACTGAGCCACCGCGGCAAGTACACGATAAATTTAAAAACTGGTTTTTAGGAACGGAAAACGGCACAGTAACCGTCTAACGCATCTCGGTGGACACCCGATCCATGATGTAAGGAAGGAATAAACGAGGGAGTGATAGAAGAAAGAGGTGTTGTATTGGAGAGCTACGGAATATTTTTGACCACCTGCAGATCTTTAGCGTGAACAGACATCAGTCATCGCAGTAAAAATCCGCATGTGGTCGAACTTATTACGGAGCCCACCACCACGGCACCTTTTTTTCTTTCACTCCTTCGTTTATCCTCTCCTTACAGCGTGGTTCGGGTGTCCACCGAGATGCGTGAGACAGTTAGTGCGCTATTTTCCTTTCCTCTAACATCGCACAGAACACGAAAAATTGGCTTTGTGGGAAAGGAAATGTCTGTCTTGCACATCGGCCGACACCTGAACCACGCCGTAAGGGGAGGGATAAAGAAGGGACTGAGAGAAGAAGGGAAGAAAGAGATGCGGCAGTGGAGCTCTCCGGAATATTTGCTGGGGACAACTTGGGCGACATTTCGTAAGGGTTCACCTTCAATCCCCAGCGTGTCGAGTATTCTCCTGCCAGTGGGAGTGCTAGCCAGGCGCCTTATTTCCTCTCCTCCGAAATATGAACACTCACACACACCAAGGCCGAGGAGAAGCAAGAGCGAAGAGCCTGCACAAGACCATAAGCCGGCTGCAGGATGTCCTCTACCTCGACGCCGCAGAAGACGCGAAGAACCAGAACAAGTGCACTGTATTCGGAGTAACACACCCCAGCAATCAACCAGCATGACTGGCTATGGCAGAGACGGTTTTGCACCTATAGACCGCTAGTCGCGGATGAGGCCGCCATCGCCGCGGCCATCGTCTTTACAGACGCTACTACCATCGTAAGCGACTCCAAGTTGGCGATTAGCAACTTCGCTAGAGGTAGGGTCTCCAGTCCCGCCGCGCAAGTACTCACAGAAATAAGACACTCTCATCTCTTGAGAGATATTGAACTCATATGGACACCAGCACACACGGGGAATCCGGGAAATGGGGTGCCCACCAACACGCTCCAGAATTAGCCGGCAGAGAAGTGGCGCAATGTCAGGAACCATAACAT
The DNA here is from genome assembly GCF_052857255.1 of Amblyomma americanum. Taxonomy (NCBI): domain Eukaryota; kingdom Metazoa; phylum Arthropoda; class Arachnida; order Ixodida; family Ixodidae; genus Amblyomma; species Amblyomma americanum. The sequence goes on along the minus strand of NC_135504.1, from coordinate 43,238,165 downwards.
TTCGGTAAGCCACTCATATCATACCACGATCTCACAGCGCATTACAAATAAGAACACTCTCACCACCCCATAAAACACTGACCACACAACAACAGGTCATGTGGAGACGACTAGAGACGGGGACCTTCCCTAAACCAAACTACATATCTAAATTGATAAAAATTATATCAATTATTCCTTCCGCACTTGTGGTGAGAAAGAACTTCGACCATGATCTGGGAGAGACAAGTCCGTCAGCTTTCCCCCGAAACCTTGCCTGATCCCTCCAAAGATGCATGGGATAAGCTGAGGTCCAGCGATGACCCCGACGTTCAGTCCAAGGCCGCCGAATGGTCGGCGTCGCCAAAGGTCTCCACAGCCTGCTGCGGGCCAGCTAACGTGCCCTAATCCCCTACGCGTATCAGCAAGGTAGGTAGGTGAAAACTTTGTTGATGAGTCTTATGTATGAGCCTTATGGACGGTCCATATCTTGCAGCGACCTGTCCATACCAGTCTACCAGCCGCCTGTGTGAGGCCGGTTTGGAGCTGGAGACCGCAATCTCTCAACCATCTTTGTCCGTGAGGTTCCAGCGATGTGGTGGTCGGAATTCTCGACAGAGATATAAAATGTGGTCAAAGCTTGCTCTCGGAGCCCCACAAAGAGAGCATTCGGGTGAGTACTGGCCTGGTTGGATTAGAGCTAACAAAGCCGGTGAAGGGAATGTGCGAGCCTGGAGCTGTCTCCGGGTAGTTTGTTGTTCTTTTGAGAGGCAGATGTGTGGTGAGGGATAGTCGAGTCTTTGCTCAGTGTAATTAGAGGGTTATTTCTTGATAGGTGACGAGCCGCTGCCTAGCGCTACCCTGGTCTGCGGTGTGCCCTGCTCGGTTGACGAATGCTCGAGCAAGAGTGTTGGCCACTTTATTGCCGAAGTTACCTGCGTGGACTGGCACCTAAACATTTTGAACTGGTCAGGGTTCTGTTGAGCAAGAATTGAGAATTTTTCGCGTGGTAGAATTAATCTGTCCCCGTGCACAATTCGTGATTGCTGTTTTAGAGTCACTCAGAATGAGTGTGGCAGCTGAGGAGGAAATGCCAAGCGCTATGGCTTCTTCTTCGGCTTCAAGTGAGATTGTTGTCTTGATCGAGCATGAGGCTATGTGTTTGAGGTCATGTAATGCTACAATCATGGCCTATGCCGAATTGTGGATGTACTCTGCCGCGTCCACGTAGGCCGCGTCTTTGTCGTTTGCATGAGCCTTATGTAAAGCCTTGGCACGAGCTTCGCTTCTGGCCTGGTTGTTAACTGTGTGTACATTTTTGGGCAAAGGGTGAACAATGAGTCTGTCCCTGATGTGTGTTGGGATGGCTTGGGTGTTGTTGGAGGGTGACCAGTTGGCTGAATCTTTAGAGAGGCGATAATGTGTCTACCTGTATTTGTGGATGAGAGTCTGTCAATCTGGGCCGTGCGATGAGCTTCAGTTCTTGCAGTGTATTGTGTACTCCCATACGTAGTAGATGGGAGGTGGAAACTCTTTGTGGGAGATTGAAGGCTGATTTGTATGACTGTCTACTTAGTGCATCTACCTTCTCCTCTTCCACCTTTGTGAGGTAGAGGTAGGGAAGGAAGTAAACCATCCGACTAATCATGAAAGCCTGCACCAGCCGCCTCAAGACATGTTCACGCATGCCTCGGTGCTTGTTGGCTATTCTTCTAATCAGTCGCAAGCTTTGATATGTTGTCATTATAAGTTCAGAGATGGCCTCCGTGTTTCGTCATTGTTTTTTAAGAACATGCCTAGGTTGAGCATCTCTTCAACCTGTGGCACTGGTAGACCTTCACCTCGACGAGTATGGAGGGGTTTTCTTTCCTGTTGCGGTTCGGGGTCGGGTGGAGTAGCCAGAATTCAGACTTAGCAGCGGAGCACGCGAGGCCTATAGAGGCTGCGCACTCCACTACCGCGTTCGCACCTGCTTGAAGGCCTTCTTCCATGGTCCCAACATTTCTCATTGTCGTACATAAGTTAATGTTTTCTGCATAGAACGAGTGGGAGAGGTTTGAGATGCGCTCTAACTTGCAAGCCATGGGGATTAGAGTGTTGTTGAAGATTGGGGGAGATAGGACTAACCCCTGGGGTGTCCCCCTACTGCTTTGTCAGCCTCAGCCGCAATAATTTCGGCCACCTGGGATCTTTAACCTGTGCTGACATCGCGCAGCCCACGGTTGCCTTTGCGTTTCGCTTCCATCGAAACGCGGCCACCGCGGTCGAGTTCGAACCTGAGTACTCTGGCTCCGCAGCCGAGCGCCCCACTGATCTGGAGTACCCGGGTTCGAACCCGACCGCGGCGGCCGCATTTCGATAGAGGTGAAACGCAAAGGCACCCACAGTACACGAGAATTTTAAAAATTGGTTTTGAGGAAAGAAAATTGCGCAGTAACTACCTCGTGTACCTCAGTGGACTCCTGATACACGCTTTAAGGAAGGAATGAAGGAGGGAGTAAAGAAAAAAAAGAGGTGCCGCAATGGAGGGCTCAGGAATAATTTCGGCCACCTGGGGATAATCGCACCGCACACGGGCACCTTTTTGCGTTTTGCCCCCATCGAAACGTGGCCGCCGCTGTCGAGTTCGATCACGGGTACTCCGGCTCAGTAGCGGAGTAGGCCGCCGCGGTGTCTCAGTGGTTATACCACACGGCTGCTGACCCAAAAGACGCGGGTTCAATCTCGGCGGCGGTGGTTCAATTTCGAAGAAGGCGAAGTTCAAGAAGCCCATGTACTGTTCTATATCAGTGAACGTTAAAGAACCTCCGGTTGTCACAATTTCCGGAGCCCTTCCCTATGGCCCAGTCCTCATAGCCTGACTCGCTTTGAGACGTTAAACAAAAAAAAATGAAAATTGGTTTTGGGAGGAAGGAAGTGGCGCAGTATCTATCCCACAACTCGGTGGACACCTTTATAGCGCCGCGAGTGAGATGATGTTTACTTAGCTGAGGCTAGCGTAAGTAAAATGACAGGGAGAAGAGAGCGAAGGGAAAAGAATCAGGCGAGTCATAGACTGAAATGATAGCAGGAGGGCGGCAAGAAACACAATATTAAAGTCGAAAATATGACAAAATAACCTGCCGTAAGGAAACGGGCGCCATTTTTTTCGCCTCCAGGAGGAGCGTGTAGCCTGGCGTCGATAGCCAGAGGGCTCAATGAGAGAGGGAAGGCTGCTCACGTGTCCAATGCGCCTTGAACCAATGAGAGTATCGGTGGCTTGGCGCGAGCGCGTGCCTCGAGACTAGCCGGACAAAACCTTTCGATGCTGACGTGTACGAGCAGTGTTCGAAGAGATCTGGAGGCGAGCGGTAGGTAGCTTGCGGCAGCGCCGCGCTGTGCTCTGGTGGTACGACGTTTTCACCCTACCGAAGATGATGTTTTTACCAGGGAAAATCCTGCTTCGCATCGGATGGGAATTGCCTCTCTTAACTACCTTTTACCTGCAGGCCGTAGGCTCGGACAACAACGCGCCAGGCAGGTCGTCGGTCTTCATCGACTTCGAGGTTTGGCCGTGGCTCAACCCATCGGGCCGGGAGCAGCGCTTCACACCAGGTTCGACCTCTTTTGTTGCATTTAATTATCTCTTACTACGCCCGTAATTAGGCGAACGGTAATTTAGCCGATTCTTTATTGGCCCCATCATCGCTATTGGTACAGCTTGGACTCGACTCTGGGTTTTCCGGTCCGGCGTTCCTACCGTCGTTCTGTCCTACCTCCTACACCACGTAGTCGCATGTCGAAAAGGCAGGCGGCCTTCTTGTTTTCGGTCAATAACACAGCTGCGGTCGTGGCGTTCGTAGTCAGAGGACAGTGCACAACGATCCAGCCTTCATGATCTTGCGCCGACCCCGTGGTGCAGAGAAGAGTGCTTCCATGACTGACCCTAGCATGTCCCTTATATCCCACTAGGATTAGGTGGACTGGGGATGAGGCAGACACGAAGCGGAGCCAACGCACGTGACCGTGCAAGCGAGGGCTCATTCTACGTTCGATGCGAGGTAATGCACGTGATGGCGTCTCGCATTTGAGCGTTTGGTGCTGTCGCGGACGTTGCACCAGTCGCCTGTTTTCTGGTTCTGCACTTCCAGCTGGGTGTTAGTGACTGGCTTGCGAGCTGCGGCTAAATATTTAGGCCCAGGGATCATCGAGCTCTTAAAACTGGCCACAGAGGACCACCCTCTTTTTTTTGAGGCTGCACCACCAGCCAGCGTCCCTATTCCAGAGCAGCACTTCTCCTGCATCGTCACAGCGAGGCAAGCCGCTAGTCGAGCCAGCAGTCTAACCCCGTACCGGCCGAAACCGAAATATAGGGCGTGTTTTCCTGCGAAAGCTATAATGTTTTCGTTATAAGCCACCTAAACGCAACAACGCAGCCGTAGCGCATAACGTTACGCGGGCTGCTTTTGCATTTTTTAGCCGCCGCGGTGGCTCATTGATTTTGAAGCTCTGCTGTTCACCCGAAAGACGCGGGTGCGATCGCAGCCGCGGTGGTCGAATTTCAATCGAGGCGAATTTCCAGAGCCCCGTGCAATGCGCGATATCGGCGCAGTTTAAAGGACTCCAGGTGGTAGAAATTTCCGGAGCCCTTCACTATGTCGGCGTCATAGCCTGATTAGGATTGGGACGTTAAACAAAAAAAAAGTGAATTTGGTTTTGGGGGAAATAATATTGCGCAGTATCAGTCTCACATCTCCGCTGACACATTTATAACGCCACGAGTAAGATGCTTCCTTAGCTCAGGCTAGTGTAACTAAAAGGACAGGGAAAAGATAGCGGAAGGAAAACAAAATAGGCGAGTGATAGATAGAAAGGATAGGGGGAGGGCGGCAAAATGCGCTGTTTGCAAGAAGAAAATATAAAATAAGTCGCCGTAAGGGAAGAGGCGCCATTTGAGTTTCGCCTTCAGGGGGAACGTGCAGCTTTGCGTCGATAGTGGGCGTCAATAAGAGAGGGAAGGCAGCTCACGCTTCCCATTTACCTTGAGCCAATGAGAGCATAGGTGGCTTGGCGTGAACGCGTGCCTCGAGACGAGCAGGACAAAACATTTCGATGCTGACGTGTGCGAGCAGTGCTCGAAGAGATCTGGAGGCGAACAGGTAGCTTCCGGCAGCGCCGCGCTGTGCTCTGTGGTAGTTTTGACCCTACCGATGCTGATGTTTTACCAGGGAAAATGCTGCTTCGCAGCGGACCTTAGAATCTTCTCTTTTAACTACCTTTTACCTGCGGACCGTAGGCTCCGACCACAACGCGCCAGGCCAGGCGTTCCGTCTTCATCGACTTCGAGGTTTGGCCGTGGTTCAACCCATCGGTCCGGGAGCAACGCTGCACTCCAGGTTCGACCTCTTTTTCGTGCATTTAATTCCCTGTTATTGCGCCCGTAATCATGCAAACGGCCATTACGCCGATTCTCTTAAGGCCCCAACAAAGGTATTTTTACAGCGTAGACTCAGCCCTGGGTTTTTCCTCGCGGCGTCCCTACCATCGTTCTGTGCTACCTCCTACACCACGTAGCCGCGCGCCGATAAGGCAGCTGGCCTTCTTGTTTTCGGTCAATAACACAGCTGCGGTCGTGGCGTTCGAAGTCAGAGGACAGTACAGAATGATCCTGCCTTTTCTATGAACTTGCGCCAACCCAGTGATGCAGAGAAGAGTGCTTCCATGACTGACCCTAGCCTGTCCCCGATATCCCACAAGGATGACGTGGATTGGGGATGAGGCAGGCACGAAGCGGAGCCAGCATACGTGGCAGTAGAAGCGTGGGCGTATCCGGCGTTCGATGCGATGTAATGCATCTGATGGGGTCTCGCGTTTGAGCGTTCGGTGCTGTCGCGGACGTTGCACCGGTCGCTTCTTTTTCGTTGCGGCACTTCAAGCTGGGCGTACGTAGCCGGCGTGCGAGTTTCGGCTTTTTAATGAGTTTCAGGGATCATCGAGGTCTTGGGACTGGCCACAGAGGACCACCCTCTTCTTTTGACTCTGCACCACCAGCCAACGTCCCTCTTACAAACCAGCATTTCTGCATTGTGACAGCGAGGCACGCCGCCAGTCGAACCAGCATTCTAGCCCCTTACCGGACGCGTTTTCTAGCGAAAGAAGTAATGTTTTCGTTATAACTGACTTAGGATCTACGACACAGCCCTAATGCGCAATGTTACGTGGGCTGCTTTGCATTTTTTAGCCGCCGCGGTGGTTCAGTTGTTATGGCCCTCGGCTGCTGACCCGAAAAACACGGGTTCCCAGCCGCGGTGGTCAAATTTAGATGGAGGCGAAACTCTAAAGACCCGTGTACTGTGCGATATCCGCCCACATTAAAGAACCCCAGGTGGTCGAAATTTCCGGTCCCCGTCACTGCGGCGTCCCTCCACTCCCCACCTACAATGAAGCGACATTAGAGATAGACTCAGTCGCATTGGGACTATAAACCCCATAATCAATTTTTCATTTTCTCACTGCGTGGATCAATTCTGCCTCCAAAGAGTGAGTCATCAGTGCGCCTTTGATCAAAACCAAGGGAGTGATTCCCAGCCAAGCTCATTTCCAATCTAGACGTTCTAGATTTGAGTAAAGGCGAAACGCTCAGGTTCCCTCGTCGTTTGCGATGTGTGTGCCCGTCAGATATCACCGTGTTGTCAAATTTATTGCGGAGCCCTTCACTACGGCACACCAGAGTCTCTTTCTTACTCCCTCCTCCTTCTCTTAGCTCAGTTAGGTATCAACCGATATGTGAGACATTTACTGCGCCTTTTAAAGCGAAATCTTTACTACGCCTTGTTCCCTGAGTTTCGCCAACTCTGTGGCTTTGACCGTCAACAACTTTCACCCGCTCTCGAGCTGTGCCGAAACCAACCAAGAGCGGCGCTTCGAAAGCAAAGGAAAGGCGCATAAATGGGCCCCTGGTACAGTAGACACCTTAGGCGTGCTTTAAGCTACGTGGCGGCAGTGACAGATGTGCGCTGCATGCGTTGGCACTGACTACGTTGTGACAGAAATGCGGCACTAAAGCTATAGGCTTCGGCGTTCATTGTGTTCATTCGTGTTAGCGTTGACAACAATCTAGACTCCGACGGGTTCTAGGAAAGGAAGGGCGCATAACTGTCTCCCTGGGTCAGTGGGCGACTCAGTCGCGCTTTGAGGTACGTGGGGGTGGTGAGAGATGTGCCCTGTATGCGTTAGCGGTGAAAATATTGCGGCAGACACGCGGCACTGCACCAGTAGGCCGCCGCGTTCATTGGGTTTACAATCTCTCAGGATCAGCCATTCAATTGCCACCTTCCAGATTTTCAGGGTGAGCGCGCTGCCTATCCAGTATCCGAAACGCACTGAACGTCACAGACGCCAAAACTGCATGCGAGAACGACGCCGCCTCTTTAAGTGAACGCAGTCACGGGCATAATCATATGACCACATCTGGAGAAGCGGTGGTTGTCGGCGCTCGCGATAAACTTTATACAGCCAATGGTTTCCTCTTTCGAAATATTTCTATAATTTTATTCAAACATTGACCCCCTGATTTTCAAGACACACTACCCCTGCGCCATGCAGGCACGTTTGCACGGCTGCGGTACAAGCGAAGATTTGAATGTGTCATGTAGTCTTTCACTTAAACTGGTATATTTAAACTGTATTCTAATGAGTGTGGGTATAAGTAGAAGTAAGACTGTATTCTAATGAATGAGCCTATATTTAGAGGGGTTCTAATTGCGGAAGTAGAAATAAGGCCAATAGCAAATTAAGTGTATGTTGGCGCGTCGTATTGGCGCCGGCATGCCGCAGCAATCAAACTACCCCTCAATCTATTACTCTCCGCTCCCCCAAAAGGTGGCGAGCGAGCATTACGAAGTCTTCGTCTGTGGAACTTTTGTCGCAAAGAAGTATTCGTGTTTGTAAAGTGATACATAAAGGGGCCCGCAGGCCACTGAAAGGAAATTGGTTTTTGAGGAAAGGAAATGGCGCAGTCTCGCATATCTGGGTGGACACCCGGACCGCGCCGCAAGAGAAGGGATAAAGGAGAGGGTGAAGAAAGGAAGAGAGACACTGAAAGTATCCATTAAAGCTATTACGCCCTACCCATTTTTTCCCTCTCGGCGTGACTAAGGTGTCCACCGAGAAAAGAAGCCATTTACTAAGCATTTTCTATCCTGAAACCAAGCAGAGCCTCGAAGGCCAGTATGAATGGACATGTAAGTAGGTGGCCGATTTGCTTCATCAAGCCGGCCCTGCAGCAGATCTAGATAACCACTTAAAACTAGTTGCTGCACGAAAGCCTGGTACAGCATGTATGCTGAAGGTACCACGACTGATGTTCGGGTCGCCATTGCAGCTTGTCTCGGCGTTTGCGGCTCAGCAGCAGAATGTGCCGCCATTGTGGATTGACTGCAGGTCATCTGCCGGCCGTAAAGACATACAGTCCAATGCAATTTGAAGGTGATCGCTTCAGGCTAAGCCTACTGGCATTCATCTTCAGAAAACGAAGCAGCACGAAAAAACGGGGACGAAAAAGGCACAAATACGACAGGACGAAAGCATTCCTTCTGTCGTATGTGTGTCTCTTTCGTCACCGTTTTTTCGTGCTGCTTCGTTTTCTCAAGATGGATCATTACCAACTGGCCCAAACTTCGGTGATTTTGCATAGAACTAGTGGGATGAACCTCCTTTAACAAGGTTTCGAACGAACGCTGAAATGAATGCGTGAGCTTAACGAAGGATTCCCTTAATCTGTTGGTTACCGACTAAATTACCGTCACGTAAAGAAAGATTTCCTGGTCCGTTTCAGGGGAAACGAATGTGATAACCCTAAAATCGCGTAAGTCTATACTTGTTTCGCCCGTCAATTGGGTACACTTTTGAAAAGCGCCATCAAAACTCCTCAAAGAGCAGACAGCCACATTTCAAAAGATCCCCAGTTGGTCGAGATTATTCCGGAGCCCTCCACTACGGCACCTATTTCTTCCTTTCATCTTTCACTCCCTCCCTTATTCCTTCCCATACGGCGTGGTTCAGGTGTCCAACGATATATGAGACAGATACTGCGCCATTTCCTTTCCCCAAAAACCTATTATTATTATTATTATTATTATTATTATTATTATTATTATTATTATTGTTATTGTTGTTGTTGTTGTCCTTCGCTCCTTCCCTTACGGCGTGGTCTCGGCCATTTCCACTTCCAATAACTCCGCCATTTCGTTTCCACCTAAAAAAAATGTCAATGTATGCCAAATTCAAAAACCTTGTACTTATCCTGTGCGACCGCAAAGCCCCTTAATGAAGCGCGGGTGCTGAAAATATTTCTCAAGTACTCCACATCATCCTCCATATTATTCCACATGCACCTCTGTAATGTGAAACCCGGCACTACGGAACGAATACCAACAAGGTTTCTGCGCCAGTGCTTTATTGGGCATAGGCAAGACCACAATGCCGGCACCCTCCCTTTAAAATTTTAGGAGAGGGAAAGCTGTGCTATCCTTTCGGCGTACGCTTGTGACGTACGAAAATTCGTCGTTCAACGCCCGCCGAGTTCCTAAGCACAGATGAGGCTTCCGTAAACTCCGAAAGGTTGCTGCATAAGAGGTCTTGCTATACGTTGCCGACGTCATGTCCCAAGTTTAGAGTGGTCTGAAGCCCAAAATTCAAACTTCACCGCAAGCACTCGGCCAAAACACCAGCCCATGTTGGTTACTCATTTGTCACAGAACAGCGCAGAACAACGCGACTAAACACAAGCACTGACTTACAACTCATTCTATTTTGAAAGAAACAAGACTTCTTCGAATAAAAAGAGTTGTCAGTCAACGCTTCTCTTTTCTGCATTGTTCTCCGCTGTTCCGTCACAAAGAAGCACGCTGCGATGGCACAAAGTTCATGCCTTCTAGCCAGGAGCTGCGTCTCCTGCCTTAGCACTAAGCTCTTCACGCCCAACAATTGTGGACAAAATCATTTTTGAACAGGAAAGAGTTTATGAGCGCAGTTTTTTTTTCATATATTGAAAGATTTCTCTGTAAAAATCATCATATCAGCAGATCTCTCGTCGGCAGGCTTGACTATTTTTGCTATTAACTCATTTGCTGTCAAAACCGCTCCCCATTAGTTTTGCAAGAGATGCGAGAGGTGGGAACAATACTCAAGAACCATTTTGCTGCATATAAGTAAAATGGACGATTACTTAAAAACTTGTGCACCTCTAGCTTACAGTTTTCAAATATTCAAAAAGTTTCACCAAGAATTTTGGACATTCTCGCGCTTTTACTGTAGGTTTCGCCGATTTTCTTTCAACTCAACCTTGGCGCTGGTCCCAAGATGACGGCGCGACATCTTTTTTTTCCTTTTCATGCCAATACCGAGCACCAATCAGCACCGCAGCCTTTCGGCCAAGAGCACCTCCTCCTGAAATTGACTGGTGGTTGACGGCTGCACCTGCACCAATAGAAGCTCATGTCTTAAACGAGTAAGTAATCTGTTTTGAAGCAAACAGCTTTTGTGTCGTCTACTTACTTTAGAATAAGTCCGGAAAAGTTAAGTCTGAAAAGAAATGGGACATGAATTTTGATGTGCCGGTTTATTATATCGATGCGTCGATGTGCTGCAAGACATTCCGAACTTCGGGACACCTTTAATCAACAGACACCACGCCTCGTAAATTTTCAGCTGCGCCATACTTCTGTTTTCTGCAAAATTTATACACGCTTTGCAGTCACAGATGTTCAAATTCCCCAACTTTAGGTAAGCACTCAATGAGGTGTTTTCAGAGGGTAGTCGCAGCCAGTGCTTTAGACAACAACGTGGAGCAACCGGAGACCATGAGATGACAGACGCCCTTGCCAGATAACAAAGAGTCGCTTGTCTGTCTTCCTACTCAGTAGAAACCTTAACACTAGAATCATCCGCGACAAGATCGCAACCCGTCGCTTAATTTCTTCAGGCTACAATTAGCGTACAGTGTCACCACGACTGTACCCATTTTACAAATTTGTAATCTTGGATTCCGCAGGCAGCATTTGGCGCCTTGGATGTGGATGGATGCCTTCATTGTGATCTACTTCAAGGTTGTATACTTGAATATATGCCCAGGGACGGCGTAGGCCGACCAAGTGCCCTGGGCGGAAGAAGAGGCACGGGGAGCGTGCGCAGATGAAGAAAAGGATTTTTGGCCACCGGCTGTGTTCGTTGGGATCTCTCCGACTTGGTGTGGTTTTCTTCGGGCGGAACCGCAGTCCCGTAGCAATATGTCGTCTTTCCTGTCCTGAGCTTGCCAAGCACTACACTCCGTGTTGACCCTGAAGCAAGCTGGCGTGAGAGGTGACCTGCTTCTTCTGGCGACACGGGTTAGTATTCATGCGGACTTCTGTACTGGCTGCCTGCTTAATGTGACATAATATAACTACGTAGTCTGTATGGCACCTCCGGCTGCTTTAGTAATTGTTGAACAAACACACATCAAACTGATTCGCTACCATCGTTAGACGCGGACGTTCGACAAACGCCCCTACTTAATTCGCTAAGTTATCTACAAACGCGTCTGGCAGTGATGAACACTGTTGCACCTTATCTCCTGAACAGGCAAGAAGAACGAAAAACTCCGGATACCCAGCACTATACAGACCATATACTATAGAAAGACGAATAAAATATTTTACTTTAAATAAAAAGTTAGTGAGTGAAATCATGCTTCCGTGAAGTGTTGGCTTTTAGGCCCATAGGCAGTAGGGCGGGAAGAGGTGGGCTAAATGTGGTGCAGAGGGTCAAAAGGCAAAAGGCATCACTGGGACTAATTAATCCTAAAATTACAAATTGGCGCCAATGTGCGACTTCAACCCTGAGTCCAACAATTCCTTTCTGAAATGAGGCATTAGTGACTGTCTTTGAGCTTCTAGATGGTTCACTGCCTTCGACTTCGTCTTTGACTAAGCTCCAACTAGTTAAATAATTGCTGCTTCATGTGAACACTCTCACATTTACAATTCGGCAGTGCTATCAAAAATATCGAATTATCCTTTGAAAGCGCTCACGATGTTTAGTGCAGAGGTACTGAATTTTTCATCACTTCCTTTGTAATGCAGGCTACGACGTGCGAAGCAAGCAGGGAAGAAAAAATTCATAGTGAATGTTAAATTTAAGAGCACATGAAGCCAACACCTGATGCTGTAGGGGATCAGGCTACAAACGGCACGAAATGTTCAGAGATGTTTTCGGTGCCAATTTTATTAGTGAAAAAACTCATATTTTAAATAATTTCTTTGAAGTACCACTATTCTCTTTGCTCGGCTGGCTTACGTCAGCAACGGGGAAGCACCGCGCTCATTCCATATATTTAATTGAAGGCAGATGCCACTGACGCATGATGTGCAACACAGCTTTTGCTTGACAGGCAGCTTTTTTACAGCATTGGTTAGTAAAACACCAGAGCACAGCGGTGTTTCAAGAATAATTCATTAAGCTCCAAGCCATGAACACAATACGATATCTCTCTGCAGACGGCTGGGCCAAGTATGAAAAGCATGTCCCTGCATCAAAGCGGAGCAGTTGGGCTCCAACAGCAGTGGCTCTGTGCGACGGGCAGTCGGCGTCACCCACCACGTGCGTGGTCTGGCAGCAGGTTACGGCTTCGTGACACTGGCTGCCCTGCAGGCCCCACGTGGTGGCGACGATCGAGATTCGAGTGCAAGATTCTCGTCGGGCTCGGCACCCAAGGTACGCTTGCGTGCCAACTACTCACTAAGCCACTGCACAGTTCTTCCGGCACTTGCATTAAACCATGATGCGGTTGTGCATATATTGGCATGCATTGCACGAAAGCAGTTGTGTTACTGGCCTACCTGGAGTTCGCTACAGCATGCCTGTAGTCCGGATGGAGTGGAAATCGACTAGTGTGTTCTACCAACGCTACTCGGTGCATTTGTGATCACCCGGAAGTCGACACGGGCAGAAGTAGAAAATTAAGAAAATACTTCATATGCGATGCCCTATCGCCCCTCAGATAGTTTTGAAGATTTAATGTTAGTCAAGTTGTTGCACTAAAACATCCACTATTTTGCTCGCCTGCTAGAGCACGCTGTCTTCTAGTCAGTGCAACGTTTCATACAGAGCGAAAAATATGCCTAAAATGACCAAACCGTGTGTTCCGCAGCTCCCAAAGCCGCTGCGACCAGAAAGGCAAAACATGACGATGAAAACCTATTATTTAATTGTGCATGCTTGCATGCAGACAATTTTTAACCAAATGTTATTCCCAGTTTTCACGTGTTCAGCCCGAAACGAGCCGAGAACGTGTTCTAGACAAGCGTTTTTCTCTCCGTATCATAAAGCTATCATTCTCAAAAGGTTATGACAGGTGGTCAGTCTCAGTTGTGTATCAAGTCCAGTGGACGCTTGTCAAGTAAAACAGTGTACTGAAGGGAAACCACGGTGCCGGTTTTATCACGAAATAATTTCCCAGCATGACAACGTACAAAATAAAGAATTCAAATTCATCAAAATATGGAGTGTTGTTCTAGGCTATGTCCTCAATTAGACCACTGATTCTCCTCCAAAAGTCATGATTTATCCATTACTATCTTATCAGTCTGGAAGCGGTATGTTTCCTCTGAAAAAAAAAATCCGAAAGGTCTACCGAGTAGACTTTACGTGTCATTTTGCTTCTCGGTGTTTGTAGTAAAATGAAATTTGGTCAAAGAGATGGCATATCTGAGCATGCACCTTAACAATACATGCTCATTTACCACAACCTCAATTATGTGCATATGTTTGTGCAAGGATTCAAACACATACTTTTGTTGTGCGAAGCTTTTGATAACTGTCGCACAATTTAACAATTTACTAATTCCATAGTTTTGCCTCGTGGCCACTCGGACAAAAAGTGCATTTTCTAGTGAGTAAATAGAAACAACGACGATTACCAAAGGTTTGGATACGTAAATTTTTAAGTAAACAATGCATAGTTTGTTAGTGTTAGAACTCATAACTGTTTCCTAACTACCCACGTCTGCGGGGTAAACCCGCCGGCGTCGTAGGCCTCGTTGTCAGCGGCGGGAGCAAAACATCGCCAGAAACTCTGGGGCTTGTGAGGCCCAGGTTGCTTTTTCTGAGCAACCCAACCAAGTAGGTCACGTGACCTTGCGACATCAAAATATCATGTCCACGGCGACAGGCGGCACCGTTCCCACTAGATTCCTAGCGAAGTGCCCACCTGGGAAAGTGTAAATTACATTAATCATTTGTCGCAAAACGCTGCTCGGGAAGTGAAAAACGGGATATCGCAAGCTGCATTGGTGGCTGTGTTTGAAGCAGGCACCTTCCGTGGCTGTTCGGCATTAATTGACCGCTGCACCACTCGCCACGGGTCATATGAGAATGCGAACCAGCTATGAAAGTAGGCAATGACCAATTCCGTCAATCTGTGCATTAACCCGTTGACGCTATCAAAATATCGCGTGAGTGTAGCCCCCCATTTTCATTCAAGTAACTGTCTATTCCATGACGTTGTGGGATCCGTGGCACCCAGTGTCCTATATTCTGATTGGGCTAGTGGTGTTTGGTATTTATTTAAAAACAACTCGTTTTTTTTTAGATACAGGGCTCTAAGAGGGGCTGCCATTATATTCAGGATATTTATAACTGCTCTGTAGGCAAGATCTTTGAGTTTCTTGAAACTTGTTTTCCGTGATGGTGAAGATGTATTAATAGTGACGGTTGTACTTGCAACGCTCTCATAAATGATGTGATTGTCGGCACCGGTCACCTCTTCACCATCATCCTTTACCTCCACCTCCCGCGCTGCCTCTCACAACTCTTGTTTTGGCGGTTACGGATGCCCTGCAGCATAGCTGTTTCTTTTTGCGCGGTGTGATTGCTTCCGCTGCTTACCAATAGCGCAAAATAGCTTCATATAATTGTGTTTGATGCAGGCTCATGGTTCTCGCCTGAAATAAAGCGGCATATGTTATGTTAACGCGATAGCGTTAAAAGCTCGGTTAGCCAGAAAATGCGACAGCTAGCGTTGTGGGCGGTAAATAGGCTGCTTAGCGTGGCCCAGGAAGCCACCGCAGAGAAGCAACCTAAGTGGCAACCTAGGTCACGTGATCTTGCGGGGTTGTCACATCATACCCTGCGGATGGTGAGCATACACCCACACTGGCAGGTGGCAGTTAAATTAACGGTTGATTGAGAGAGGTTTCTCGGGAAGGGCAACTTTGGTCGCACAAGTCCCACCTGGGGCAGCACCTGCCATCGCATGCCAATGGCGTGTCCTTCAACCACTGCACCATTGCCAAGAACTGGCGTGAGGATTCCTAGCGACATGTGAGTGTTACGTTGAGAACGACCAATTCCGTAGATATGGGCATTCACTGATTAACGCCATAGCGTCATATCCTGAACGTGGAGATTGTGTGTCCCATACAATTTATTGTTGTTTTTTAAGGGCAGGTTTTAGTGAAACGAGGAAGATATTTGGCAAAGTAAATTTCTCCCTTTTGCGCATTGCACTTTACTCACAGGAGCCACTCTCAGCCAGGTCCAGGTCCCTAAAGGACGGGCAGTCGTGGCCAGCTACACTGGCTGAAGTGCGTCCGTCTCGTGGGTGCCTGAAGTCTGCCTACAAGCCACACACTATAAGCAGGGGTGAGGATCGCTTTTATTCGAAATTATGTTGGAACAGTGCCTCTAGGCATATTTACGCCAACCAAAAATTGCAAAAATTCTGTGCAGGATATGGATGCACTGAGAGCAAAACTAGAGTCAACCTGTGTTGATCATTTGCCTTATCTTAATTAGAATTAATCGATCGCTGAAACTTATCTAGTCGATCATTCACATTCAGAGCTACACTGTGACCACATGATCCTCTTCGGTCGTGATTTCATGAGTTCGTATCAGTAGTTCTAAAAATTGTTTTCCGGGAATAAATTTCACATTGGATGCCACAAAGGAAGAAAGTAAGAACAAGAAAGAAGAAAAAAAATTAAATAATGTAACTGCTTCCGCTGCAGCGTGCATGTTCTTATAGCGGTCTCTGTGAGGTGCGACTTCGAGTATTCTCAATGTCTAAGCGTGTTCATTAATAATGATAGCCTACTAAACAGTAGTCATTTCAAGGGCGTGTTGAGAGCAGTGAATCGCGAAGACTGCCCGACTTGCGATAATAAGGCAGTATGTGAAACCCTACAGGCCGCTTGAAGTCCAGCTGTAAGCGGGACATTAGCGCATTGGCATCTATAATGTTACATGGAGGTGGTCAACAAAAAATAATTGAACGAGCCTCGCACCATTTATGTAGTGTATTAAAAGTCCGGTCATCCAATGGCACTGCCCTCAGCAGACAGCTGTCACTTGTGTGCTGTTTTCCACCGCACCGATTTGACAAATGATATCACGGGACAGGCATGACTAGACGGTGTTGCGCGCATTTTTGGGTTTTGATTCGTTTTTTTTTTAATTAAAGGCTTGATTTTGAACATTAAGCAGGCTTCAGACAAAGTTTGCAGGTTGCCACCTGTCAATCGTGGCATGTGGTGCACCTTTCACACTTAGCAAGCTTTAGACAAACATCCCCCAAATCGGTAAGTGGGGGCCTTAGTCCTAGCGTGCTCAACACGAAACACAAATCAAGCCGCTTGCCCCCTGTCTACACAAAGCTGGTTCCAGAAATTATTTAACACAATGCTGACGTCCCGCACAGCTACCACTGCAACTGAGAACCGAAATAATTCGCCACTGCCACTCAAGTGCAGCTGAAGAAACACAAATACCCCGGTAACACTGCTAATCAGCCCAATATTAGAAATGTATTGGCAATGACCAGTCAAACAAAGGACCAGAGTGAAGCCAGGCATTTCCAATATTTTGCCGATTACCTGTGCAGTTTCGGTAGCTGCAATGGCACGTGGCTGATTGAGCGGATTGATAGCTGAGGTGAAATATACTCTGCACTGCGGCATTGATTGAGGCCTCCCGGTTCAAATTCGGTGTCCCATGTTAGCCTTTGGCTTGAAGGTGGAGAGGAAGGAACAGCTGGTCTGTTTTCTGGGCAACCAATCATTGCGGAATGAGTCGGGCATGCGGAATTACAACAACACCACCAGAGGAAACTATGCGAACCTGGGGGAAATGCGCTAAAACTGATAGCGCTGTGAAAGATACATACGTTGGTCTACCCCTGGCTGCTTTAACTTTCGAACTGCTTATATCGTTATTCTGAGTAATTACTGATGCGTGGCTTGATCTTTTTACTTGTCACGAATTACTTCTCAGTGTCGACGGCGTGAATTTGAACCGCTCAAGGGTCGATAAATTATATTTCTTTAAATCCATCTTCCTAGCATATACTAGTTGTCTGTCGTTAGTAAAGATATTTTGGTTCAGAACCAAAACTGTACATAATACAACTCGTTCGTAATACCGTTTAACCGCGCTATAATGAATCAATTTTACAAGAACAAAATTTCCCAATAGAAATTCACATAATGCTTTTTTTTTAAATTATGCGTGAAGAAAAAGTGCGGTCGCATTTAAAATTGTTTTTTTTTTGCATGTTTCATTTTTGAAAAATTGGCGTTTTCCATGAACAAAATGCCAATGTGGTCTGAAACAAGTTATATGATCTGTGTCGTGCGAACTTATTGTTGCTATCTGAAGACAACCGTTTAGCTGCCGGAAATGTCTTTAGAGACAGAAAATTGTTGAGAAAACTGCTATGGTTGAAAAATTTTCAGTCACTGCGTGACCTGTATCATAAAGACCGCTTCAGAAGCCATTGTAGGCAAGAAAAAATTTCGCTAGAAAGATAACTAAGATACGCAAGTACCACGAAACACTCGTAGCTCCGTTCCAAGATCACAGACCACGCATGGTACGTGCCTCGCGTTGCCTTCGGCATCTTTAGGCGGGATGCCCGCTTCAGGAAGGAGGGGGGTGGGGGGTTCATGGAGGGTGCGTCACCACACCCTCATGTATCCTGCCTCTCACTTAGTGCAGTCATTGCCGTCATGGGATGGGAAACATGGCTGTGAGAGGCCCAAACCCTTCGAAAGGGCTCTCAGACGCCGTGCGTCTCCGGGTTGTGAAAGTCTGTAGACATACTGTCGGTCAAACATGTATGACATGTATGCCATGAGCTTCTTATGCATAAGCATAAGAACTGCGGTCCACATAATCTGTGAGCACCAACCTGTACAGAGCGGTACATTGTTCACAACAAGGGGCGTAATGTCGAAAACCCTGAAACCGGCCGCCATTATTTGGATTTTGCAACTGCTAAACGTCAATGTCCCCAAAACAAAACCTTTACATAAAACTCACTGCCAGTGAAAGGCAGAGAGGCTTACTTTAGGCTATTTTTCTTTCAGAACATCGGCAACTATTTCTCATTACGTTTGTTAGGCTTTGTCTATTTCAAAAGTGTTTTCATGCCCAGAAATTCCATACAAAAGCATTTTGAAAAGGAAAGTGTTTATGAACGTACTTTTCATTCATATTGTGAGAAATTTTCGTGAACTTCCTCTACATCTGTGATTATCCATCATCACCCTTCGCTTCAGATGAACTTCATCCTAATTTGTGAATCATCATTAACGCTCGTTCGTGGTTTTGTTCTTCGAAGCCATTGTTGGTAGTGCCAGTAAAGCTCAGACGCCCAGCTTACAAATGGTTGAGCGTGCTCTTGATGCCTGTCCGGCTCAATCGAAACCCTGCAGCAACGCTCTGATCGAATCCTGGTCGGCCCATCAGCCAGGATGGAACATATCGATCATCATCGCCTGTTCCGGCTGCAGTGCCTGCTTCCTCCCCAACTGCTGCGCTTCCTCTCGGACCCGAGGCTTCTACCGGCCTTGCCCCCACACACGCGTCGAACGGTACGTCGTCTGGTCAGCCTAACAGGGTTATTATTACCACCCGGCAGCGCAATCCTCAAGTTTTTTATGGCCTACCCAGCCACGGGGTTGAAGATTGGCTGGAGCAATATGAAGATGCTAGCGCCTACAATCGTTGTGATGCTTAATAATACTGATAACAATAATAATTGGTTTTGGGGGAAGGAAATGGCGCAGTATCTGTCTCATATATCGTTGGACACCTGAACCGTGCTGTAAGGGAAGGAATAAAGGAGGGAGTGAAAGAAGAAAGGAAGAAAGAGATGCCGTAGTGGAGTGCTCCAGAATAATTGAGACCACTTGGGGATCTTTAATGTGCACTGACATCGCACAGCACACGGGCGCATTTGCATTTCTCCTCCATCGAAACGCTGCCGCCGCGGTCGGGTTCGAACCCGGGAACTCCGGCTACTGATCCAGAGTTCCCGGGTTCGAACCCGACCGCCGCAGCAGCGTTTCGATGGAGGCAAAACGCAAAGGCGCCCGTTGAGATGCTGCGACCAAACTTTTCAACGTGTAATTCTTCTTCAGCCATGTAACCAAAACCAGGTTGTCAACCATCAGACGGCCATTCCTCACTGACCTCAGTTTACCACTAAGCTTCGTCAGATTTTTGAACAGTGACCACCGGCCCCGCTGCTTACCAAAAGAAATTAGGCACCTGTGTGCCGCTTCCCGGGGAGAGTTACACGTCGTACATTGAGGACGTCACTGCCCTTTGCTGCAGTGTCAACACTGTCATGCCTGAAGCCAACCGGGTTCACCTTATTCTCAAAGGAATAGGCGTTTTCAACCTTTAGCACTCTCGCCGCTCAACACCCCTCCTCTGTTCCAGACATTCGTCCCACATGTCAACGCTTATATGACCTCCAGTCATGCCGCCTCCCGGACACCTGGGACCATCGTTTCCCCACAGACGCCGATCTGCGCGTGCTGAGTAGATCGATAATCTGCGTAGAACTGCAGGCCTCTTATCCAGGAACAGTTCCCTCTGCTTCCCACCCTGCCAGTTATTCAAACTTGCGTGCCGTGGTCAAGGAGATATTCCTCGTGGTCAAGGAAATATTCGTGGACAAAGAAATATTTGTAATATTTCACTGTAACAAGGAATATATCCGCCGATATCCTGTTCGCAAGGCTTACAAATTTTTTCTTAGGATTTTGCTACTGTAAAAAAAAACCTTCCTCATTGGTTTTTCATTGCAGTCAAACTACTCGGTGCTAGCGTTAGAAAAACTTTTAAATGGAAAAATTTACCATTACCGGCATTATTTCCATAACACATATGATAGCAGCGATGTTTTCCACAATCATTATACAGCATACGAAACAAGGAATTTTGAACAAGAGTGTATTGTGAAGGGAAATAAAACGTTGCATTCAATGTTTTATAGTTCTGGAACACTGAAAAATAAAAGTTTAATAAATCCTGAGAATTAAAACAAAAACACGAAGTGATAAAGGGAAGCTTCTGTGCATACTGAGCGGCTATAACAAGTACGTCGGACCAATCTTTGAGAACTCAGATGGCATTTACCTGCAAGTATATGTATTTTGAATGTTATGGTATTGTACAATGCACCGAGTGGTCCACCAAACATGTGATGGCGGCTGATGGCATGATGGCCCCTCTATTCAATTCCATTCAATTCAATTTATTTTCCATAAAGATTCTCTCAGTTTGATAGGCAAAAAGTTTTTCCTGACTGCTTGACAAAGGCCCACAAATCTGCCTAGGCAGTAGGTGGTCACTTGATCATGCATAGTACTAAATAAAGATCAAAAATTAATATATCGCTAGAAAATATTTGTACTCAGTCAGCCCTCAACTTTACAGGACCTGTGGAGACCGCATTTTGCACAGTCGATCTTATAATACGAGCTAAGGTGATGCGTGTCCAAGCATAATCTTATACATGTAAAGCAGGAATCTCCAAAAAAATGACAATTACACAGAAAATCACGCGCTTCTGCCCGGCAATTTCCTGGTGTTAGGCACTAATATATCTGGTTACTGCAGTCGAGATTTGTCGCCATCGCTCTCCATACTAACGCGGCGAAAACACATCGACCCAAATGGCGCCTTGTACGTTTTTACTGCTACCATTGTTCATAACAGCCAGTTTCTATATTTTCGAGGGGTGTATACCAATGAAAATGATTGGTTCCCAACAAAATAGTCCGTAATTTGAGTCATCATACTAAAGGGGATCATATCAGCGGGACAAGATTGTACTGTTTTCCTGCCGATCCTAACCATAGGCATTCAAACAATCTGTTTTTCTTTAGAAAAATGTAGCGAAGTCGTCATGAGTGTGTCATATTCTCATTCCGAGCGTTAATTTCGAGGCACCCCCTTGTAAACAAAATCACTGTGGCCGCGTAATGCCCAAAGAATGATAAGCCTTGACATCGAGAAAAAAAAATTAACAGGACCTCATTTAGGGTATGTCGCTATTGGGTGTTGCCGCGAGTAGATGGGATAATTTTAAGCTCTACCTGAGAAGAACATTGCTCTGAAACTAATAAGGAACGTACTGCACCTTCACGCTTATGTAGGCGGTAAAAGAGCACGAAAACTGCGTGATATCCTGCGCGCTCACATTCCACACTCATATCTACATCAGTGCGCGTGAAGAAGCAGAGAGCATGCGCAATTCATTCTATAAGTTTAAGTTTGCATGTTTGCACAATTCCAGTTTGCATGTGAAACATGAAGTAAAAGATTGATTAATCGATTGATTGATTGATTGATTGATTGATTGATTGAACAATTGATTTCATGGACGCCACCGCGCATAGTTGTTTTGCTTCCAAAACAGCAGAGCTTTCGTGTGTCTAAATATGCTCAAGGAGCGATCGGCCGAGCAGCGTACAACAGGACATGCCGCGTGGCAAACTCTCTCTCTGCAGACAGCCGGGCCAGGCACGAATCTGCGAGGATGCACCACGTGAACAGGCGCCACCCACCACGTGCATGGAGTGGTCGCACAGCAGCGGCGATGGAGGAGGAGGTGAGGCAGCAGCGCATTCGCTTCGAAGATGGCACGAGAGAATTGCAGACTCATGCGACTTTACAGACCTAGATGTGGTTTATCCTTTTACTAAAAATAACTGTCCATTCCAAAGGAATTTTTACAGCATATATGCACATAATAAGAACGCAAATGTGTGATACGCATAAACTTGCATACGCAGTAAAGCAATGTTGTTTAGAAATTAAGTACATGAGTACGGAAGAGAGTTTTTTTTTTGTCACTATACTGTAGGCCAAATTGGCCAAGGCAGGAGATAACAGATAATAAAACAACGATACAGCATATTGGGTAGAAAAGGATAAACTTATACGGGGGCTAGTAACATGGCTATACAGATACTGTTTTACTCAGTAAAGTGCGCAGGCTTGAAGCTCGGTAAAGGTGATTTAATTACTGCGCATCAGTTCTTCTGCAAAAGTTAAAATTTCTGCAGCGATGTGTCAGTATTGATACAGGAGTCCAAACAATTACATTATTTTATTGCAAGTGGGAAAATGAGTAAAAGATTCAGTGCGAAATGCATATTCTTTGAAAGTTAATCAATGCTCATGTCGGGATGGTCAGGAATCATCTACAGAGATATCTAATTACTACATGACACACTAAACATATACACCTCGTTGTATATCTCTGTATATACGAGGTGTATATGTTTAGTGTGTCATGTAGTAATTAGAATAGTAATTTTAGTCGAAGCTAGTTTAACGCGGTTTTGTAAAGCAGGAATGCAGACGTGTTTAAACAGTCGGGATGGCGAGTCACTTATACTGTATATGTTACGCCACCCTTGTAGCGCAGAGCAGCGAGTTCATACCTCGGCGGCCGTATTTGCATAGTGAAAAAGAGACATTTTCGCGAGTCTGCGGACAGTATGGAACGCGTCACACGACCACCACATCAGGTCTTTCCTGCTGTGCTCCTATGGAGAGTATAGTGTCACGTTAAGTTAACTCTGAAAGCCCTTCACTACAGCGTTCAATAGAAACGTAGGCACTGGCATCAACATGAAGCTGATGCCACAAAACTTCCTCGGACAACTATTGACCTCTAGATTGCGACCAATATCCAATCAGTGACTCCTACTTGAGTTGGGGAAAATATATTTTTCAAAGCTGGATGCGTGGCGTAAATAATTAGCATTTAACAAGCACCAGGGCATGCTGAAAAGAAAGTATTTGACGGGAGGCCTAGAACTGCCTGTCTTTTGGATTGCATTAGAACTAGAATTTCCTGAGATGCACCGTATTCCTTAAAAGGTAACGGAAACTGCACTGGGTTACTAGTAAATATGATCATTAAACATGCGTGTAAACAGTCAGATTTGTTCACTTTCGTTTCCATGAAGAGCACCAGAAGGCGTTCTAAGTCCTCTTTGTTTTGAGCACATTGTGTATATTCACTGCGTTCTCTGATGCTGTTCTCCGCTATCACGTAAAATGGAATTACATGCAGCGTTGTTTCCCACTGCCTGCGCTTTAGGCGGGTGCGTGAGGAAAACAGCAAGTCAGTCTTGGAAAAAAGGGAAAGTTCCACTGTTCACTTTGTCTTCAAATGCGCTATATCTGATCAGAAGTCTTACGCATTCGCGGTAACACACCAGGGTGAAGCATGAGATCATGACTTTTTTACAGAGTTAACACTCATTATCTTCATAGAAATATTGTGTTAACCTGCTTTCCTTGTGTTTTATGCAAAAAATCACAAGAATTGTTATATTTTGAACTTCTCAGGAGGCTTTTGAATTTAGCGGCTCCTTCCATGTTGTCTTCTGCAAACCTCTACTTTTCAATTGCACCACTCTATTTGTACAACGCAGTGTTGTAAATATGCGGAACGCTATTTACAAGTGTGCAGAGGTAAAAACTCTCTATTCACATTCATGGATGAAGAGGTGATCACGGTGCATATCAACATGAGGTCGTGATTCACGGGGCTGTCAAAGCGGTTGCATCTTTCGCTTCCATGGTCGTTGAACTAATGTGCACTTACCATTCTGGTCGTCCAGGTGATGGCATAAAACTTTTATTGTTTAATTATTTTATTCAAGTGAACTCATTGGCATCTTTTCATGTCGAAGGTCTGAAATACAGATAAGAGGCGAACAACCGCCAAGACCCTTATAGCCTATGGACGCGTGTACTTGAAGGCAGCACACATATTTCTTGCAAAAGCGATACAGAAAAGTCCTACTTTTTCAAAAAGTGCGCACAAGACATGCTTATCCAGCAGTTGTATTTTAGTTTCCATCTTCGTCGAGCTCTGGTTTAAGCATACACCTGCAGAATCCTTTCTTATACATGCGTCCTTATTTTTTAATTTAGTGATACATCACGGCTTTCTGACACTGCAGTCGACAGTATAATGCAAACGGATATGTGGTGACTTCCACCTTTTCTTTGCGAATTCACCTTTCAATACGGCTGCCTAAATTGTGTTGATTCCAATATCCGACACGTTCAAGAAACATTGCCTTATCCTAGCTGTGAATCATTTGATAAATAAAATTAGCAGACCAAAATAGAATGATAGCACTATTTGCGAACACAAATGATGTTTTGGCAGTTTTCTCACCGATGTAAAGGGGGCAATATGGCCATGTGGCGACAATCGAAAAACTACCAGAGAATTTCGTTGCTTGAGTTTGTCGAGGTGCCTTTGTTTGATAAGGTTCTGGATAGACCGTCCATATATCTGTAGCCCCTCGATTAAACTTAAGGCTTGTACTGTTTTTAAAAAACTTCTTACAGGCGTCAAGAGAGAAATGATATTGGCGAAAGCTTCGCTGATCGTCACCTCTCCCTATAATTACGATGTATTTTATGAATGCGGAAGGCTCCTGCTGATTTTGTTGTGAACTATACCTTTTCTCAGGAATTTAATTGCAATAGGAATAATATATGCTGGTTTTATTATTTCCGTAAAATTGCAGCTGCTTTAATGTGCATGATGCGAATGGGTGCATATTGTAGCAACGATTAAGAACCTGACCAATAACTTTATGAGGCACCTTAGTTGTGACCATACGTCACGCGCCATTGGGAGGTCAGCCAGCAAGGCCACAATTGTTGAGGGAGCTTTATTTTGCACCGCACTATGAGGTCTTGCGTATTGTGTGCGCAATCTGCTGCCATAATGGTCCCACAAAATGCAAATGTCACAGAATTTTTCACAGAACATTGAAACCACGTGCTTGGTAGCTGCCAAAAGCTGCCCACAAAAATTAATTTTCAGTGTCTTCAATAGAGTACATATTTATTTCCCAGAAAGGACAGGAATATCTCTATGGCTAAAATCTGCATATAATCTTCACTGAGGATAAGAGGCCCCGGAAAAAAGGCAGGGAAAGTTTAAAAAGAACAACAAAAATGTGGAATGAATTGACACATTTGACAGTAATTCTAATAAATATACTAGTACCAAGCACTAAACTGAAAAAACACAGAAATAGAACCAAAACAACATTCATACAACAAAAACGCACAAAGTGTAATCAAAATTATTTACTGTAAAAGCTTTCAGTGTGTATATATTTTTTTAATATTCTTGGGAGAATATGCATCAATGACGCATTTTATTGCCTTTCCTTTCCTAGATTGCCTGCCCTTTTCTTCGTCCTTTCGCTGACCCCTCTTATCTCTCTAGCTCCCTCTTCTTTTCCTCTCTTCCTCGCCCCCAATCCTCCGGCCCTTCCCTGCAGTGAGTGTTGAAGAGCGTAGAAAGAAAGGGATAGGTAATGTTTCAGGTGGAGGTGGGTTTCGAAGGCAATATTTCTGTTCTTGCAAAGTTGTGTAGGTGCCCTAAATCGACAGGTAAATGAGCAATGATAGCGGTGCTCTTTCTTACTTCGAAAGTGCGTGAATGCGTGCGAACTTACGGCTCAGTGTGATTGCATTACCGCAGTACAGGTGTCTGTGATCCCCTGTGATCCTAAAACTGCACTCTGTCTTTTCACAGGCAGCACCACATCAGCGAGTCTCCTCGCACGTGCTCTGATGGCTTTTGCGCTGATAGCTATAGCCAGTGAGTAGTTTTGAGTAAGAAGCAGCCTTATATTGGTTGCAAAATGACGGAGAATCAAATTTCTCTAGTATTTTCTAATCAGTGGCTGCTGTAAAAGTTTCTGAAATGTGAGGGCTTCGTTCTGGCTCAGTTCTCACGATCCTCACTTCTTCCATCTGTGCGCTTCTTGGTAGCGCGGCACTGCTGCCTTTGAGCGAAACTTTGAGGCAATGCATAAGGACCAATGTCGTTATTTCTACAGATTTCCTGGGTTTTTCCCCTCTTCACTCGTTGTGAAGCACAACAAGCTTACTGCATTTAGTACTATACAATGAAGGTGCCGGCATGTCTTTGGCCATTCGATACGTTCTCGGCTCGTTTTCGGTTTGGGTAGTCTAGAATTTCTGGCGGGGAAGAAAAAAAAGTAAATTTTATATTTTCAGTATGGTGATACACAAAAACAAAACTCTTGCTCCAACTGCATCTTTACCCCATATATCGAAGCACCAAGAGTTATGCGAATGGAATATCTGACATGCATGACTATTCTTGATTACACCGTTAAACTTGAGCCGTACACCACTGGATCAACGTGGTCACTAGTTGATAGCGCTGACACTACACTACTCATTTAGTAGACACATCAAATGCACCCCTTAGGGGTGCGGTTGAGGTGTCCACCGAGATGTCTTGATTAGAAGCTGAAGGCTAGCTTGCTGCATGGATTCGGACCAATGACAAATGCACTTTCAGTTCCATGCTTTAAGGCGCTGTTCAGGTGTCCACCGAGATGTCGTGATTTGAGAGCAACTCTACCCTTTCCTTTCCTGAAAACACATTCTTTCGCATTCCTCTATGTAAGAAGATTTGCACTTTCCTTGCGCAAATCTGTATGTTCCACTCAATGCACACATTTTTTGTGCGTCTCATGCATTAGGCATCAACCTTCAATCATGCATCAGTTTCGAGACCTCAAAATGAGTGGAATCACTAGATGTTTGTTTGTATCCTGTGGATCATTTGGAAAAAACGAGTTGCCGCTTGGCAATTCACCTACAGTGTTCGAACGTGGATGAATTGTGCTGTTCGTAACGTTGCTTGTGCTTCATTATGTTAGTGAGCATTGCTTCGCTTTCGCAGGGTACCTCTGGCATCTCGGATGTGGTAACCGGCTGCAGGCTGTAGATGTCGCCTTGTCTGCCCTGAGCTTGGTGAGCTGCTTGCTCTATGGCTTCATCTTTGCGTCAGCATGACGTGAGTGAAAAGGGAGACACATCTCCGACTAAAGTGAAGTTTGTCCTTCAGGCAGCTACATGAGAGGCAGTTGAGGACGGTGCGTGACTCAGTGCTTGTGAGAAGTGACCACTTAATTCAGAAGAATGCGTCACCCGGGTTTCACCGGCCGCCGAAATAGCGTGTTGAAACAAGTGAAGATGCCGTTCAGAAAAGTAAAAACAGAAGTATTGTGTTTTGAAAGAGGCAAACGTAACGTGGGTGGCGTTCTCAAGTCTCAACTTACGTGCTAGCTGTGTCACTAAAGGACACCAGAAATACTATGGTCATATGCAGTATTATGTCGCTTTTTACTAGATTCTGTTTCCGTCAGAAAGTTGAGGAGAAACTCAACGCACTACTCTCAAGGAAAAAAATGCACTGTTCCCTACTTCATCTTAATACTACTTCGAGCAAGCGGAAAACGTTCATGGGGAAAATGTCTGCATGTTGTAGCAACAAATTAGAACATGTGTAAGAACTTTATAGGGCATCCTGTTTGAAGCCATGCCTCATCCACCTCCTGGAGATCAGCCAGCCCAGCCAGAATTGTTGCAGGAGCTCCACTTAAGAACTCTACGTGGCTTCTTGTATAGTGTGTGCCTAATGTGCTGTCATTGCACTTACAGTACAAGGAAGAAAATGTCACGGCACACGTGTCATTCCAGGGATGCAGTGCTTTACTTCCGGGAAGTGAACAGAGCAGCGGGCTATTAGACCTGCAATCTTTTCGGTTTGGCACTTGCAATGGCAGCCATGCAAATTTATTGCATATATCTGCCTTTATTTTTCTTTAGAAAGAGCATTGAAAGCACGTCCTTGAGTGCTGCCAAAAGTCACTCATGAAAATTAATTTTCTATCTTTTCAGTAGAGTAAAATATAACCCTACTTTCCCGAAAAAAAAAGTATAATCTCTTGGACAAAAAGCAACAGCTGAGCTTTACAGGGCCCAAGAGACCATTGCAAGGCAACAGAGCAGGGGAAAAAGGAATGATTTTTTTAAAAAGACCCCAATAATGACAAGAAAAAAAGAACAATTGACACA
Organism: Amblyomma americanum; assembly: GCF_052857255.1. NCBI lineage: Eukaryota > Metazoa > Arthropoda > Arachnida > Ixodida > Ixodidae > Amblyomma > Amblyomma americanum. Next base: position 43,209,923 of record NC_135504.1, on the reverse strand, counting down.
ATTCACAGTAACCCTAAATAATATACAAGTACCAAGATATAAACTGAAAAAATTAGAGGAAAAACCAAGTAATAGAACAAAAATAATAAACTTAAAATCATAAAAACACACAAAGTAAAAGAGCAGTGCTTTTCTGTTAAAGCCCTCAGTGTGTATGTATTTGATTAGTATTGTTGGGAGTAAATGGGTCAACGACTGGAATTTTGTTTTTCGCCTCCCCTTTTCTTTTTCCTTCCTGTAATCACTTTTTCTCTCTCAGTCCTCGATATATATTTTTTCCCGCTCATTGTCACTTCTAAACTCCTCTACTCCTATACTAGAAAGAAAGGGCTAGGTATACGTGCCATGTGGAAGTGGGTTTTCAAGGAAACACATCCATTCTTGCGAAGTTGAGTAGGCACCCTATATCAACAGCTAAACAAGCAATGATAGCGGTGTCCTTTCTTACTTCGAATGCGCGTGAATGCGTGTGAGCTTACGATTCATTGGGATTCCATAACTGAAGTCGAGGTTCCCGTAGTCATAAAACTGCACCTTGTCTTCACAGGAAGCACTTTTCTCTACGGGTGTCGTCGCACACGCTTTGATGGCTTTCGCGCTCATGGCTACAGCCGCGAACAGGGACAGAGGGCCTGGTCCCCAATCCAGTCTCCAGGTGAGTAGATTTAAGTAGGCAGCAGCCTTATTTGGGTTGCCGGGAGAGTCTAGAATCAAATTTCTGTTTCCGATTCAGTGGCTGCTCTAAATTCTCATTAAATGTGAGGGTTTTGTTGTGGCTCAGTTCTGGTGACCCTCACTTGTTCCATCTGGACGCTTCTTGGCCAATGCGGCGGGCGCTTTTTCCTTTGAGCAAAATTTTGTGCCAATGCATGGAGGGCTATGACAATATTTCTAGAGATTTCCTGGGTTCCACCCCTGTTCCCTCGTTATGGAGAACTGCAAGCTTACGGCGTTTAGTACAATATATTAGAGGTTCCAGCAAGCCTTCAGCCTTTCGATACACTCTCGACTCGTTTTCTGTTGGGGCTGCCCGGCATTTTCTGCAGGCAAGAGAGCAAAGTTATTTTTGGTGTTTCAGCAGGGGGATACATAAACGAAAGTCTTACTCGTAATGCAGCTTTTCCTCATATATCGAAGCTCCAAGCGTTATGAAAATGGAACACATGTTCCTTCTTCATTAAACTGTTAGGAGGATTGCCATGGCGATTAATGCATAGCGCTGTTGGCATCAAACGCGCCACTTGTGAAGCGTGGTTACGTGGTTACCACCACCACGGCGCTAGGATTCGCATTTGTATTCTCAATACTGCATGAATGGTTAGCGAAAATACATCTAAGTTCAAACTTGCATAGCACGCAGTCAGCTTAATATGCAAAAAAAGCCGTCGCCTCCCCCACTGGGTGTGAAATGTGGGTATGCACATCAACTATGCTTTACTCAGGCACAAGTACTCGCATACGATTTTGGAGCAGCCAGTCTTACACAGACTCGTGGAGGCGATTCGAAAAAACTGTTACGCCACTGGCGTAGACCATGCCGGCGGGCTCACTGCAACGCAGAGCCCGCGTTGGATGGAGCAGAAATTATCTGGCGCTCGTGGGCGGAGAGCTTCGCAGCGTGTCAGAAAGCCCTAGTCGATAAGAGGCGTGTATGGCTAACTACTATGCAGAGCTAGTGAATGCGAAGTGTCTCAAATAAATGTCACTGGACACTCGGGAACAAACTTCTTATCCGAAAAGACGCTTATAATTCTATCAGGGAGTAGCTAGAAAGAGTAGCTCACGTTCACTTTTTCATCAGCTTGATTTTAGAAAGTTCGGCAAATGTTGTCGGGCCCAGTTTGGTCTAAAACGCCGGCTACCCAAACATTGATACAATGGGTACAAAGTTTCCACTGCCTGGTGCTCGGCTTGTTTAGGACAAAATACTTGGCAAAAGAAAAGCCTTGTTCCCGAGAGGCCTTTGGCCACAGATGCTCTTGCGCAATGAAAATTCATTATCGCTATAAATACAAAGTACAGCTTTCATGCTCAACGCCCACTTGTGTGGTATGTCGGCGTCAGCAGCAAATGCCACGTCACTCAGCAGCTATTAATGAGCTTACATATGCGGTGCAATATCAACTAGTTTCTACTGTGCTCGCTCTAGCTAACCCTTTTTTTTTCATATAAATTCAGTGAAACAAACCCAGCATTCTAAATCACCGCACAAATATCGATAGGATGCATTGGCAGCCTCTGCAATTGAATGGTTTTTCTGAATTTTTACGCTTCTGTGCGCACACTGTACAAACATACCTTCTGTGTGTGAATGCCTATGCGCCACTCAATGCAGAATTTTGTGCGTCTCGTACATTTAGACATCAAGCTCCAATCATACGTAAGCTTCGAGACCCGGAGACTTGGTGGAATCAAAAGATGCTTGTGCTGCGCAGGCGGCCACGACCCTCTGTGCCTGACGCTGCATGCAGCCATCGAGCACAGGCATTTCATCGCCCACAGAAGGAGCAGGTGGGTGCTGCTACTAGCAACATCGCGAACGAGCCTTGTACTACGCCGCCGTCGACCTGCGCGACCGCATCGTCATCGACGGCATCAATCGCACCTGCCGGTGAGCTCAACAAGCCTGCACTCTGGAGCTTTGCTCAGATTCAGAGAGTGGGACAGCCTATATTTGTCCGCGTGATAGTAGCCTGTGACAACAGTAAAGAAGAAAAACCAAGATGCAGCTTTTCCAGCTGGCGTGCTCTTTTTAAGCCAGCTCGTCTTGATCCTAGTACGCATGGAGCGTTTTTTGCAAAGGGAAATGCGCCGAATAGTCAAACGCGGTCATGCCGCCGAATTTTCACAGTCACGGGCGTTTATCGCACTCGCTTCTTACACACTTGATAGTCCAGGTGTGGCGGCACAACCGCATGCGGTTCGAGTGCGGCGCAATTTTCCGTGCAAAAAGTGCTTCATGCGAGCCAGCGAGTCCTTGTGCATTTCATTCTTCGCTTCTTCAAACGCACCATGAGCAAACCAGACTGAATGGCACTCTGCAAGAAACCGTAACCCTTATTTTCATGGGGAATCCACGCTGCATTATTGGGTAGAAAATAAAAGCTGAGCGGCTCTTGCATGTAGAGATATGCATCGCTCAGATGTCCAGCTTCTCAGCAATCTTTCCTATCGTGTGCAGTTTGGCAAATGAAAGACGAATAAAAATTCCTTGACACTTAAGCTACATCTGGAAAGGTCTGTATGGAATTATTAATTGCGATCTGCTACTATCTGCACAGCAACCATTTGCCTTACGAAAAAAATAAATCAAGCATCAGCCTCCACCAAAAAATGAATTTCTTCAAGACAGTGGTAATAATAAACATGGTAGTTCCCAATGAAAGCTCTCGGTAAGTGTTTTAGGTGCCATTGCTTCTCTCGGCGCCAGTTTCGTACACTCCTCTGAAGTTCGGCGCACTGGTCAGCGCTTTTGTCTTACTAGTGCGCTTTTTACGGCTCTAGAGACGTATTGCATTAACAGTAATTTATCTTGATTATGGTTCATATCGAGCAATAACCAGGTCAAAACCAATTCAATTTTTTTGTCAATATCTGATGCACAGAACATAGAACTATTTTGCTGTTTGTTTATATTGTGAAAACTTGAAGACGATTGCATTGGATTAAATTCTAGACATTTAGGTAACGATAAAGCATTAGACTAAGTCGAAACTTCTGCTGTTATGCTGGCAATGAGGAATCGGGGTGTAGGACAGCCTGATGTCAAAATACTTGAAGATAGTTATAACGGATGGAGTAAATAATAGCGCAAAAACTACACAGACATAAATGCCGATTAAGATGCAGGATGAGCGCCCTTTCTCTGCCTTTTCGTGCATGTCTTCTTGCGCTAATATTTGTTCCAAAAGCTGCGCACATTCTTGTCTCACTATAAGCTCTGTTAAATTATCTATAACGGCTGCACACCCACGGTCGTCCTCCGTGGGTCAGCGTATAAGCATCTTCGTGCGAAAGCCAAAAATCATAACCCGGCGTTGTCATCATAATTATACACAGTCTTCGGAAGCCGCAATTGGCACTCTGCGCGATTAGAAATATGCAAAAGCTATGACCCTGAAAGTGGCTGAGCGATCTACACGATAAAGAAGTCTGCTGAACCGTCTCATATATCAGTATTGTTAGATTAAAAAGGAGATGCGGTAATCTAATCATTAGGGTGATGTGATTATTGCAAAACATTACGAGCTCTGAAGCGTTGGTAACAACTAAGCGAATCCAGAATAGTAAAGAGTCAACGGGATAGCTCTCTGAAGTACAGCGGAGTTTGTTCGCTGTACAGTAGTGCTCGTCGTGCGAGAGAGAGTTCTTGTGCCTAAGGAGCGGTCGGCTGCTTACATTACGGCGTGGCCAGATCGCCGGACGATCTTTCTCCAGGATGTTCAGCAGCGCGGAAGGTTACCTGTCCCGTGCGGACCAGCGGTTGCTTACCCAGCCAATGCCGATGGCGCTCATGGGAACGTCTGCCGCCCCAATCGACACACGCATCGACAAGATGGGCGGCATCTCCTGCGGTCCCGACGGGGCCGCCCTCCACGGCCCACTCTACGTCTTCGACCCCAGCAGAGAATCGTAAGTACCCACTGCATGCCATAGAGAGGTCTTAGGGTGAATTTTTCACTCTTTATTTATTTTTCAATGTGTACGTGCCTGCGTGCGTGTGTGTCAGTGTACAGAGGGTGGGGAGGAGGGGGCATAACACGTCAAATAAAAATAAAAGGCGTAAAATTCAGCGCAAAATAGCCCCACGATTGCATAAAAGGGGCCCCACTAAGACCTTTAAGCGTCATTTCAAAGAAAACTTGCTGAGTACACAACCATTCGTTTTCTTATCGCCGCTATGGGAACCGCAGTTGAGAATCGGTGGCAGACGGGCGCTCCTCTGCGCTCAGGAAAGGCAGACCCCCCGTGTTTTGTAGATGCGCCGAGCTACCGGAGTTGACGGAGAAGAGGGCCTTTTTCCCGATGGATGGATGGATGGATGGATACGGCTGAACCCTTTACATCGGGCGGTGGCTCAAGCCACCTAGCCATGCCTTGTGAAATTTTACTCCTGTCTTGCTTTTAGCCACCAATCAGATAACCTTCGCTTGGTTACTTCTAACCTCTTAAAATCCACTTTCCCTTCACTATCCCTAAACCCCAATGCCTTGGGTAAGTCAGCCCCGCTGCCTTCCACTGTAGGGTGAAGCCCTTTACAGAAAAGTATCAAGTGTTCATCTGTTTCCTCCTCCTCTCCGCACGCAATGCACAAAGTGTCTATCTCCTGGTACCTGACTCTATACGTCTTAGTCCGCAAAACTCCAGTCCTGGCCTCAAACAACAAAGAACTTCCCCTACAATTATCATAGATATTTTCTTTGACAATTTCCTGTTTAAAGGTCCGGTATGTTTCCAGTGCCGATTTCGTCAGCATCCCTGTTTTCCACAAAGCTCTCTCTGTTCCTTTGACCTTTTTCTTAACCGATAATTGCTGATTTGCCCCCGGCCGTGTCCGTACAGCGCCACCTGTGGCCAGTAGGGGGCGTCGTGGAGCTCAAGCCCGAGGTCAAGTGCACCACGCGCATAGACCTGCCCGCCTGGCCTCGTCCACATTGGAGCGACGATCTGACATGCCATCGCCCAGGCACTCTGTTCACGTGGCAAATACAGGTGAGTGGGCAGCCGCTGACAAGCAGATTCCGCCACCAGAGTGCTGCAGAGTAACCCTGTTTTAGTCCCGTCGAAACTGTCGCATGACCTAATAAAAAGCACTGGAGCGGTTGATTCGAAGGAACCGCTCGTGAATTGGTAGCCTGCTCGGTCCGGCATTGCTCACAACGTTCGCTTATAGCTCACCTGTGGGTACTGTATCCCCATCACACTTATCTCGAGGAACTCCGCAACGAACTAAACGCTTCCGGAGAGGAAACAATCAGGATTGGCATTTTTGGCCCGGTTTGGTGTGTGCTGTAGGGTCGTTTTTAATGTGAGAATATTAAAAACCGCTTTTTCGTCACGCTTTTCATAAACAGGCATGGAGGTGCAACCTAATCATTTTATATTGCCAGATACCTAAATGTTAAGTGAAAATTATGCAAGACGAGAAAAAAAATAGACTGAAGGCTGCTAGCCGGTTACACTTAGCCGCATAAATCTCCTTTATAAAATAAGGTGGCGCACGCTTTGCAAGATGCAATGCAAGCGGACAGCGTGATGATATGGAATGAGAAAAGCCGGGGCATAAATAGCATTCATCGACTACCTCGGTTCATTTCGTAGGGACATGTGAATAGTATTTCTTTCCAAAACGAGTCGAATACGAAAAGCGTAGCTCAGCTTCCGAATCGAATACGAACATTGTAGCTAAAAACCGAATTAAATACAAATGGAATAGTAGGGCTAATACTCGCTGCCTGTGCGAATATTCGTACAGAACGAGCAATCATTCGAAACATTAAAGCGGCACTTGTCCCACTGCTCTTGCACGGTGCCATTAGTTTAAAAGCTATTAAGTTGATCTGTAGCTGCTAAAAGAGGCAACACTCATCTCAACTAATTGGTCGGAACACAAAGTCATTACAATATTAACTCTAAAGCCATCACGTTATGATTAAGAAGACTGCCATTTGCTAGGTTTGGTCATATACACTTAAACCTTTCACCTCAGAAAACCCGAGCACCAGGCCGCAGGAAGCCTTGTACCCATTTGAAAACCGGTGGTTGCCTGGCGGCACTAGAACTGCACCGCAGGAAATGAGACTGCAACCAGCTTACATATAAGCCGCGGCTTCCGAGATCGAGTTTCAAGACAAGGTTTTACTGAATCGGCCTGAGTCTTGGAGGACATATACAAGCATTATGAATTCTAAAAAACAGATGGACCGCGTACTGGCGCTCCGTCATAGTTTTCGCAGAAAGATGTCCCTCAGAGTCGATGTAGGCCATTTCGTCGAACACATATACGTTATTTGAACCTCCTGCCATTATTCGAAAATTATTCGAAGGGTTCTGAACATATTCGATTTATTTCGAATAATTTTCAAAATACACTGTTTTATTTGTTTTTACAATCGAATCGAAGGATATTCTACTGGCTATTCGAAATTTCCGAATATTCGCACACCCCTACTCATTTTTGTTATTTGGAAAGAGGTTTGCCAGCACACAGTGAGATATATATTTCACCGGGAGATTTAAGGCCTCCAAGATTAATTCACCTCGCACCAACTCCGCGAAAGAAGCAACTCTGTTCCACTAAATTAAGCGAATACTTGCTGTTACTGACTGTCAATTCGGAGTCTTCCCACGGCTTTCAATTATCGGGTGGAACCAATCCAAAGAAGCTGATGAACATCGCCTTCTGTGGCGTGTGTTCTCGTCGTACAGCAAACTGAGCGCAACATCGTTAAGGTCATCGAGAGCAACACTGTTCCATTCAGAACAGCTGTCGAAGGCATCGTTTACTCAGATACTCGGCGTCAGGGCAGCCTCTTAGGTATATCAACTTCATTTTTCTTCCTGTCTATTCTTGTTGTTGTTCTTATTCATCGCCGTGAGCTGCTTATATCCAAAGTTGAGGGCGTGAACGAAAACGCTCGCCACCACGCGCAGGATACGAAGTGTACCTGGTTGGGGGCCAAGATGAGAACAACCGCCCACTCGACGACGTGATCGCGTTCGACCGCGTCCGTCGCAGATGCATGCAGTGTGGACCACTGCCGAGGGTCTGGGCGGGCGCAGCCACCGCCGTGACGCCCGCAGATCGTTTGAATTGGTTACGCCTTCGTAGCAGTTGGGTGAGTCCAGCCACGGGGCGCCTCATCGGTGGCACGTCTTGCTCCACACGGCTTCTACTGCAACGATCCATCGAAACAAGCGTCCATGATTATCACTGGTCACTCGCGGCTTCATTTTCTTACTGACATAATGGAATTTTTTTCTCCCATGTGGCATGTCCCAGACGAGAGTGCATTCGTGCAGTTCCCATTAGCGGTTCATCAGATAAACACCAGACAGAAAGCTGCAGGAGAAACAGCTCATAACGGCAGAATAAGAAAAACCAACAAAACATGTGACGTAGACATTTACTACAGGTCGTCCCAGCAAAGCTTAATGCAACTGGCAAAAAAAAAGCAAACAAACACGGAGACGAAAATAAGACTGCCATGTTATCCTAGGATAAAATTGAAGCAGAGCTGTCGCAGGCTGTTTTGCTTCAGCAGTGTTTTTGCTTGTAGTTTACCGAATAATTATTATCACGTGATGAATGATATGAACCTGAAGTACCCTGTGAATGCAAGGAGTATACACAACGGAGGGAGTACCCAACGGAGAGAGTACCTGGTCACGTGAGGACAACGGTGCCGCTGGTTTACGCCACTTCGTCTACGGGAATGCTGGGATATGTCAGCTATTCATCTCAGATGGGCAAGCCGAGGCAAAAGCGAGCAACGATGCGTGTTGCAGTAGAGAACAGAAGCTAAGCTTAATGGCGCAAAAACAAAAATTCGTTCGGAATGGGTTGCTCGGAATCGACCCTGACGATTTTAAGAACTTTCTCGTTATCAAGAACGAGACGTTTTGTAGGCTCTTAAATTTAAATAAGCAAGTTCCAAAACAATTTGGGCGACACACCTGATATTCTGAACTGCGAAAAAGTATTCCTTTTTTGTGCAAATTCTTGCCCCGCCCTGCACAGAGTGGAAGAAATGATCGGATTGCCTGAAATAATGGTCCCTGGCGTTCTCTAAGTTCAGTCTTATTGGACGCTGCCGTTTATTCCTCATCATAGAGCCGTCCTGTGGCCAACATCTTAGATCCGTCCAGTCCTGCCGCATGAGCAGCAAGTACAATTTCGTGGCCTTCATAGATTGCTTTATTTTTCTAACATGAACACCATCCGCAGCATCAGACTCTGCTCTCTGTTGCCTTGTTTGCCTGCAACAAATCGGCCCTTTTTTTTTCTACTTTTCATTTTAACGTGGTTCACAGCCGGGAAAAAATGCGACACCAGAGGTTCGTAAGAGGGCAGCGACAGTCATCCAAAACGCGTAACTGAATTACCGCAGACGGGAGAGATTTCAGCCGCGCCTGAAAAACGCGAGTGACATTCAGAACTGTGAGCAGGACAGCCGCGTCGCAACTGATAGCAGCAGCTTTTTGCGGCCACGCCATCCTTGTGGCTTGCAAATAAAGTGTTTGATTTTACAAACGCCAGCATGCGCATAACACCCACAACTTCCTTCCGCAAGGACGTCATGGGTGTTTAATGTGCTCGATGCGGCCTCGACTGCGCGAGAGCCAGGGCTTGGTGCCCATGTCGCTGGCGCCTCTCCATATTGAGGTGAGCACACGCACAAGGCAGAACGCCAGTATGCTCTCAGACACCCCTTCTTTTTTTTTATACTCATCCTCTTACACATTTTAATGCCAGGAACAGGCTTTAGGCTATTTAGAATTGCAGACGGCACTTTGTTGACTGTCAGCATTTTTTAGCGCTAGCACTACAGTCCATTACGATTCAAGAATGCCGCGGAGAATGCGAGAATGCCCCTCAAAGAAGGCCCTCCAGCCAAAGGCGTCGACCGGTTTTCATCAGGCAGATACTACACAACCAAGGCAAGAAGACAGGCCGTGGGGAGCGGGTTGTTCCGGCTAGAGTGTGGGGTTTTAACAGGCGTATAAGTACGGTGTCCCCGTTCAGTGGCGGCTGACACTTTTCAAACCACCCGGACCCCACCCCGTGATCGCGTGCGCTATCGAGGTTACGCCGACCACTGCGGGCCTTGCTCTGATGGAAACAAAGAAACGTCACTGGCTGGCACAGAGAAGGCATTTATTGTGACAACAACAATGCCAGCTCAGCAACAAAATGCGTTAAGGAATCGAGGTCATCCGACTCACCATCACAAATGCGAGCGAATGTTCGCCCACGCTATGGCTGGGGAGACACTCCGCGGCCGGACGGGACGAGATGTGGGAGACCGTAATCTCCCACGAGGCTTCGCCCCTCTGGCAAAGAACGGAGAACTCCGCCGACACGTCCGTACGCGACGAGCTCTCCCCGTCTGAAAAGAGTGCTCTCCCGCACGCGTTTAGCTGTCATGTCTTCATGGCGCTTATGTCCCTGTGACGCAGGCGCCCACTCTTGTTAAGGCAAGTAACTAGGGAGGATGACAATGCCACCCCCCCCCCCCGCCCCTCGGGACCGGTCGTGGTAGGGTGCATTGTGGGAAAGCAAACCAAAAGGGAAGACGCGGGGCAAAGTACCCGTGTGTATGCTGTGGATAATTTGGAAAAAAATGACCAGTTGCCGCGACGCAATTAGCCTACAATGTTTAAACGTGGATGAATTGTGCTATTCGTAAAGTTACTTGCGCTTCGTCTTGCAAGTGAGTATCCCTTCGCTTTCGCAGGAAGCCTCTGGTGTCTCGGAAGGGCAAACCCGCTGCGGGTTGTGGATGTCGCCTTGTCTGCCCTGAGCTTGGCGAGCCGCTCCATGGGTTCATCTTTGAGTCAGCGTGCGTAAGTGCAAGGGGAGACTTATCTCCGACTAAAGTTACATTTTTGGCTTTCGGACAGCTATATGAGAGGCAGTTGAGGATGGTGCGATTCAGTGCTCGTGAGAAGTGACCACTTCATTCAGAAGAATGCTTTGCCAGGCTTCACCGACTGCCATAGTATCATGCTGAAACTAGTTTAGTTGCTCGTCCAGAAAAGTAAAAAGTGAAGTATTGTGGTTTGAAAAGCAGGAAATCCTGGGCGAATCAGGGCTCTCAAGTCTCACCTTAAGTACGACGTGAGTCACTGAAGGCCACCACAAATACCATCGCCATGTGCTGTTGAATGTCGCTCCTTACAGGATTGTGTTAAAGCCAGATAGCTGAGGAGAAATTCGAGGCTGTACTCCCTAGGACAAAGAAGCCCACTTCCCTACATAATCTCCAGAAGAAGAAGAAATATTACATCTAAGCCACCTGGACAGCACTGATAAGATATTTGAAAAAAGTTCCCTTAATTATTATTTCTTAGGGACATTGTCTTTCAGACTACGTCAGGAAGAAGCACGTACGCGCTGCATGGATGTAGAAGTCAGTGTAAAAGGAGATTTTTGCTCGGAAGTAGTACCTGAAAGACGCGGGAAAGTGGAATTTGTTCCTGTATGCCCAGAGCGGGGTACACTAGAGCGGTCTTTTAGCCACCAACGAAAATATAATAATAAAAGAAATAACTGGCGCTAGAAATAGTCTAACTGCTTTGTCCTTGGTCTGTTACTTTGCTCCACTGATGCGTTTTGATTTATATCGCAACCACAGCGTTTGCTGATCAACGAAACCCGGCACCGAGCAGGCAATTTTTTATTTGTTGTTTTTTTAGTACCAATACCAGAAAGGACAATCAAGGAGAATGACAGACACACTGACTAAAAATGAAGTGCTTAGACCTTCGTCGTCCTGCGTCTACGTTATTCTATTCTGTTCTGTCAAACCAACTGTCCTGCAAACGTCTACTTGCATGTATTGCCCATTTTGAGCGTTTCATTGGTGTCTCTTGTATAGTCAATTTCCCGCTGTTCTGTAGTCCTCCAACTGAAAATTATCTGAGCGCGTTTCTCATCCCTCACTACGATCAAATGTAATGAAAATAAATTTTCATAAGTGCTTTTCCTGACATTTGTATCGTCGAATAGGAATTTTCCGGTAGCGTGGTTGCATGTCAGCTCCTGATTTTCCAGCTTTGTGACTTTTTTCCTGCACCGTACGAAATACGACTCGTTCGTCGCATTTCAGAGAAAGTCACTTTGCAAAATTAACTATTTACACTCGATCCCAATTTAGTCTTGCAGTGAAAGCTCTTTATGCGAAATAATTTGGTTTGGTAACGTTTTAGTATGGTGTCCATAGAGAAGGGGAAGAGGCGACGAAAGGCACACCAGGAAAGGAGACCAGGAGAGAGCCGGTATAAGCCTTTTACTTAACCCCTTAGCCGCTCTGTTGGCTAAGAGACTAAGCCAATATCTTCCTCCTAATTCAACTTTGAACCATATACGGAAGGGCATATTCGACAGGCAAAATTTGCGGCTTGGCCAATTTTCTGCACTGGTCAGGCTTAATTTCACTCTGGGAAGAGGATTGAAACCGTGTGCTTGGATGCTGCCAGAAGTAGCATGTAAAAGCTACTTTCCTGTCTCTTCAAAACACTACAATAACTACATCTGTATTTTTCCGGAACAACCGGATAATCTTTTCAACTAAAACAGATAAGCTTAAGAGGGGAGACAGAAGACAATTGCACGGCAGACACCTACGAAAAAAAAAGCAGTGGAAGGTTTAAAAAGACCACATTAAAGACAAAAAGGAGAAAACAATAGCCAAATTGACAGAAATCCTAATAAAATTACAAGTACCAAGCAACAGACTTGAAAAAATTTCAAACGAAAAACATTGAGCAATGTGAAAGCTCACCTCTAAAGACCCCAGTGCGTATATATTCGTTTAGTATTTTTGGGAGTATATAGGTGAACGACTGGAATTTTTTCGCCTCCCCTGTTCTGTTTCAGTTCTGTAATCCCTTTCCTCTCTCTCAATCTTTGATATATTTTTTTCTGCTCATCATCAATTCCCAACTCCTCTCGTCTCTTCTCGCAGTGAGTGCTGGAAAAGAGTAGAAAGAAAGGTCTAGGTAGATGTTTCAGGTGAAGGTGGGTTTCGGAGTTAAACTCTTCTATTGCTCTTGCGAAGTTGATTAGGCACCCTATATTGACAGGTAAACAAGCAATGACAGCGGTGCCCTTCTTTGGAAACCACGTGAAAACACGCGAACTGACGATTCAGTGGGATTGCATTACTGGAGTACAGGTGCCTGTAATCATAAACTGCACCTTGTATTTTCACAGGGAGTACATCTTCGGCGGGTATCGTCGCAAGTGCTTTGATGGCTTTTACGCTCATGGCTACAGCCGCGAACAGAGGCCCAGGTCCGCAATCCAGCCAGCAGGTGAGTAGTTTTAAGTAAGCAACAGCCTTATTTGGTTTGCAGAGAGAGTTAAGATTCAAATTTTCTGAATCAGTGGCTGATGTATATGTTTCACAAATGTGAGGGCTCCGTTCTGGCTCAGTTCTCGTGATCCTCACTTGTTCCGTCTGCACGCTTCTTGGCCAATGCGGCACTGTTCCTTTGAGCGGAATCTTCGGGCAATGTACGAAGGCAATGACATTCTTTCTAGATATTTGTAGCGTATTACCGCTGTTCACTCGTTGTGACGAACAACAAGCTTACTGCGTTTAGTACAACATATTGAAGGTTACAGCACGGCTTCAGCCTTTCGAGGCCTTTTAGTTAGCCGCTTAGACGCAGTGTTGGCTAAGGGGTTATGCAAATTCACAATAGCAATAGTGACATTGCCTTTCAATATGGCCCCCTAAATTGTGTTGATTCCAACATCAGACACTTTTAAAGAGTAGCGGTACATCGAAGCCTTGAATGATTTAAAAAAATGAGTAGACTAAAATAGAATGACAGCACTTCCTGTGAATGCAGATGATTGTTTGGCAGTTTTCAGACTGATACAAAAGGTGGAATATGACCCTGTGACAAGATTTGCAAAATTAGCAGAAAACCCCATTCGAACATCCCAGTGCACCGAGAACCGTGCTTAACGCTCCTTTCCCTTTTCTATCGCTCTCCAAATTCGTTGTCTTTTCTACTCCTTTACTATTTCCACCTCCCCATTTTTTTTTTGCATTTTCTGTGTTTGTTTTATTTAGCCGCGGCTCCTGTGAGAGCTGTTGCGCGGTCTATTATACGGTCCCTTTCCCTCATTCTCAAAACTGCTTTGAGGGCGGAGATTATACCTCCTCGCTCGCTCTGTGTTCTTACATAGACAAAACTGTTTCATTGTAAGCAAGGAACGGCGACGGCTTCCTTGCACTCTATACGCAGCTTCCAACGCTTCTTGTGGTCTTGGAAACAGTTGCACAACGCGCCTTTTGGCAGGGTTGTCAGCTCCTTTGTCGTGGCATCTTGAATGGCCTCCGCGCTCCCCATCCAGCGATTTTAGGGCTCTTTTAGGGCACGAGGAAAAAGGAAAAAATCGCATGGGGAGAAGTCAGGCGAGTATGGCGGTTGTTGTAAGTACAGTAATGCTTTGCTTGGCGAGAAATTTTGACACACAGTGCGCCCTTGCGTTATCTTGGAAAAGGTTCCATTGTCCAGATGCCAATAAGTCAGGGCGACGGCGTCGCATTGCATCACTCATGTGTTGGAGCACGCGGATATAAAACTCCTTATTCATCGTCTGTCCTTTTGGGATGAACTCATTGCGTGTGACACCTATGGCATCGAAAAAAAACTATCAGCATCATCTTTGTTGCGGTCTTCTGTCGCTGCACATTTCTCGACCCCGGACAGATTTCAGATGTCGGACAGATCTTTTCAGATTTTAGAGGCTTGTGTGCGGAGATTGCACAAACATAATTTCCCTGCATAAATGTGCCACTCAATGCACACATCTTGTGTGTCACGAGCATTGAGGCGTCAATAATGAATCATGCATTAGTTTCGATACCTGGGGATTCGTGGGATCACTATATGTTTTTTTTATCTTGAGGACGTTTTGGGAAAACAACCAAGCAGTGGCCGCTAGACGACCAGTCTACAATGTTTGAACTTGAACGAATCGTGCTATTACAACGTTATTTGTGCTGCATCATGCCAATGAGTGTTGCTTGACCTTCGCAGAGTACCTCTGGTCTCTCGGATGTGCAAACCCGCTGCGGGCTGTGAATGTTGCCTTGCCTGTCCTGAGCTTGGCGGGTTGCTGAAGCTGAAGCTGAAATGAAAGGTGGGTGAGGGTTCTCAAGCCTCAGCTTAAATAGACACCCTCCCCCCCATGTAATACCCTCTTCTGGAGGGCCTTTAAGGGTAACGTTAGTAAATTAACAAATACTTACATTTGCCAAACGCTGTCCAATGTCGGTCCTTACGGAGTTTTGTTTTGAGAAATTTGTGGAAAAATTCGGTGCAGTACTCCCCCGGACAAAAGCCCACTTCCTTGCAGCATCCGAAGAAAAACAAATTGCATTTAAACCATCTGGACATCACTGATTAGATGTTATGAAAAATTCACGTTTAATTATTAATAAATATTTACCGGCTGTATGGATACTGGCGTAAGTGCCTAAGGCAGGTTTTTGCGCGGAAGTACTACCGGAAAGGCAGGGAAAACTGGAATTTGTGCCCGTATTCTCAGAGCGGGCTTTACTTGAGTGGCCTTTTAGGCAAAAACAAAAAAAACAACAAACAGCAGTTTTCTAACTGCTTTGTATTTGGTCTGTTAGTTTCCTGCACCGATGCGTTCTGATTTATGGGGCAGCTATAGAGCGTTTGCTGCTCAACGAAACCCGGCACCGAGCAGGCAATTTTTTTTCGTTGTTTTTTGCCGACAGTATCAGTGCTAGAAAGGACGATAACGGTGAATGACACAGGCAGTAAGAACTGAACTTGTTGGACCTGCTGCATCCTGCCTCTACGGTATTACTCTATGTCCTGTCAAACTAACTATGCCGCAACAGTCCGCTTTCATCTATTGCCCATTTTGAATCGAAAAGTTTCACTACGCTAGGTAAAGCAGTCATCGTGTAGGCCTGAAAATGATCCTTGAACGACCATCAGCCTAACCACGTTAGCAGTGTATGACCGTGACCCCTGACCTTGACCCATGATCTTCAGTTAACATTTGACCGCTGACCTTGAGTGTACCTCGTACCTTAGATCTTTCAGCTTTGAC
Source organism: Amblyomma americanum (assembly GCF_052857255.1). Taxonomy (NCBI): domain Eukaryota; kingdom Metazoa; phylum Arthropoda; class Arachnida; order Ixodida; family Ixodidae; genus Amblyomma; species Amblyomma americanum. The sequence goes on along the minus strand of NC_135504.1, from coordinate 43,194,094 downwards.
TTTGGGTGACCTCTGATCTTATGAGCATCCGTTGGGGTGAGGTGAAGCCCCGAGATGACATCCGACAGGGGAGCGGTAAGGCCCTGTGGTACCACGCCATAGCCACGTGCTTGCTATTCGCTTAATTCCAGGATTAGTCAAGTTAAGCCACTGCCAATTTTTAGTGTTTCAAAGCTTTCTTTGTCGCTTCAATTTCCCACTGTTCTGTTCTTCTTCATTGAAAGTTCTCAGAAGGACGGGATCTCTTACTGCGATGAAATTAAATAAGAAGAAATTTTCCGGTGTACGTATTTAATAAAAGCATTTGCTGACAAGTGCTCCTCCTGATTTTCGTATCGTCGAGTGAATATTTTCTGCTAGTGCGGTTGTATTTCAACTGCCGTTTCCACAGCTTTATCACTTCCCACTCCATATGAAAGCCGACTCATTCTTCAGATTTCAAGGAAAGGCACTGCGCAAAAATAATTATTTCCGACCACGATGTAGTTTTGCAGCGAAAGCTCTTTTGCGAAATCACTTGTTTTGGTAACGTTGAAGTATGGCGTTGTTAGAAAGGACCAAGAAGCACCTGGAGTGAGTTGGCATGAGCTTTTTACTTAACACCTTAGCTGCTGTGTTGGCTATGTGGTTATGCGAATTCGCAATAGCAATTGTGAATTCGCCTTTTAATACGGCCAGCTAAATTGTGCTGGTGCCAACAATAAGGAACAGTGCCTTAAACTAGCGGTCACTGATTTGGTAAATAAAATTGAAATAAAATGAGAGCACTTCTTGGGAACACAGAATAAGTGCCTGTAATACTAAAAGAACACCTTGTCTTTTCGCAGCTAGCACCCTCGTCGCAGGCGCTTTGATGGCTTTTGTGCTGTTGCTGGTGGCCGCAATTCCAGATGAAGACAAGTCCACAGTCCAGTAAGCGGGTGAGTAGTTTTAAGTAAGCAGCAGCCTTATATTGGCTGCAGGGAGAGGCGAGAATCACATCTCTGTATCTTCGAATCAGTGACTGATATAAGAGTTTTTGAAATGTGAAGGCTCTGTCCTTGCTCAGTTCTGGCGAGCCTCAATTGTTCCATCAGCACGCTTCTTGCTCAGCGCGGCGCTGTTCCTTCTCAGCGAAATATTCAGGCAGGGCGTGAGGAGGAATGACATTATTTCTACAGATTTGCACGGTTTTTCTCCTTTTGACTCGTTCTGAAGCGCTAGAAGTTTCGTGCGTGTAAGTGCAGTGCAGTGAAGGTTCCAAATGACTTCGGCGTTTCGATACCTACCTTCCCGGCTCGTTTTCGCGAATGCTTTCCCGGCGTATTCTGGGGGAAACAGAGCAAAGTAATTTCAGGTTTCCAGCAGGGGGATACACAAACCAAAGTCTTTCTCATAATGCAGCTTTGCCACATTTATCGGAACACCAATCGTTGTGAAAATGGAACCACTGATATGCGCGACCCTTCATCGTTAAAATGTTAAACTTATAAAATATTCGCACTTACCACCACCACGGCACTCGCATTGGGATTTGTCCTTTCAGTGCCGCATGAATGGTTAGTGAAATTACGTAGGAATTTCAGGTCTGCGTTGCAGGCAGTCAGCTTACGCAAACCAATTGGCTGTCGCCTGAACGAGTAGGTGCGTAATGCGGACACGCACATACACTATTTCGTTGCTTACTCAGGCAAAATGAGGCACGAATTTCCCGCACCCATATCTTACACTTTTTTACATTTCACTTTCAATCATCATTTGCGTGAGCCGCTGTGCTTCTAAGCCATGCCGAAGACAAATTTCAGGACTGCAACGGCGGACTAGTGGTTTGTGCATCCGCCTCGAATGCGGGAGGTGCGTGGTTCGATACCAGTGCCGCTGGGTAGCCAACCGGAGATACAATGGACACAAGCTTTGTCCTTCTTGGTGGTCGGCTTCTTTATCGCAAATTCTTGGGAAAAGAAATACCCTGTGCCATGTTGCTCTTTGGCCACAGATACCCTTGCGCCATTGCAATTCATCGTCACCATAATCAAGGAAAAGTTCAGCTTTCCTGTAAAACGCTCACTTGTGTCACTTGTCTACGTCAGCAGCAAATACCGTTTAAGTCAACAGTGATGGACGATTTTTCATCCGCGGCGCAGAATGAGATAGTTCCTGTTGTACCCTCAACGGCTCCGCCCTTCCACCAAATAAATTCACAGGAGCGTATCCGGTTTTCAAAATACCCGTACGAATTTCGATAGGACATGCTAGCAGCGGCTGAAATTAAATGTTCTTGAGATTTTCTAGGCTTCTGAGTGCACGTTGTACAGACGTCACTTTCCGTTTGTAACTCTCATGTGCTGCTCGCTGGACACATTTTCTGCATCGCGTGCATTTAGGTGTAGAAGAACGGCAGATTGGGCGAGTTCAGCGCCTGTGTGTGTGTTCTCTTCTTTCTTCGTCCTTGTTCCTTAGCGCTGCTTTAAGATTATGGTGCATTTAGGTGTCAAGCTTCAATCATACATTTGTTTAAGACATGGGGATTTGTGGGATCACCACATGTTTCTGTTTGTATCCTCAATTTGGTTTACTGGAGTAGCATGCCAGGCCAACAGACACACACCTCTCTTGTTTCATTACCGTCTCTCCTCTTCCTCCTCCTCCTCTTTCTGAGGATATTTTGGAAAAAAACACAGTGGCCGCAAGGCAACCCGTCTATAATGTTTACAGTTGGACGATTGGAGCTATTCCTAGGGTTTCTTTTTGTGCTGCATCATGCAAATGAGCGTTCCTTCACTTTCGAACGGTACCTCTGGCGTCTGGGATGTGCCTCATTCTGAGGGCTGTGGATGTAGCCGTGTCTGCCCTGAGCTTGGTTGGGCTGCTCTATTGCTTCATCTTTGAGTCGGCATGGCGTGACTGAAAGGGGATACATCTCCAACTAAAGTTGAAACTTGTCCTTCAGGCAGCAACATGAGAGACAGTTGAGAATGGTTCGATTATTTTAGTGATCATGAGACCACTGCATTTGGATAGAATGCGTCGCCCGAGTTTCACCGGCTGCCACAATATCATGTTGAAACAAGTAGCGCTGAATAAGTTGCTCGTCGTAAAAACCCAACTATTGCGTTTTGAAAGTTAGGATACGCAGGGTTGGTGGGGGCTCTCAGGTCTCAACTTAAAGGGACACTGAGGAGAACTCTATCATTTTTTTTGTTAGCAAAATCTGGTAGTTTGGCATTTTATAGCTTTGTTGCCGCTTGTCCGGGCGCGAAAGATGCATTTATTTCAAAGAAATTTGGATTCGAAGAGGAAAAAGTTTTTCCCGCCGCTCTGATTCAAACTCAGGGAACTCTTATGACGACATGGCAACTCTTATGACGTCTCAGAACGGAGTGACGTGATACGTGACGTAAACGCAGACTCCGTGATTTCTCCAGCTAGCGGTTCGGTGCGCAACCTTCCTTTGCCAGCCTCAGAGGTACGTGGCTTCCATGAAGTAAGGAGAATTCCTCCAAGGTGGCGCCTCTTGTCCTAGGAAGTCATCACGCTTGTACTTGTGAGATTGGCCTGTGGCGGCGACACCTGTATTTTGGTTCTTGCTATTTTCTACATTAGAAGAGCTTTGTTTTCAGTAAGAGTGGCGTTTTTGTTATCAGGAGCTGCTATTCTAACGATACAAACCAACTTCAATTTCTCCTCAGTGTCCCTTTAAGTACAACCTCAATAACTTAAGGACGCTAGAAATGCCATCTCCATATGCTGGTCAATGTCGGTCCTTACGGGATTCTGCTGCTTCAAGAATGTTGAGGAGGCATTCAGCGCAGTACTCCCCAGGACCAAAAAGCCCTCATCCCTCAATTTCAAAATTACTTCGAACAAGCGATAGTAAAAGAAAAATTGCATCTAAACTACCTGGAGAGTGCTGATCAGGTCTTAGGAACAGAGAGTCAAGTATAGTTATTATTTCTTATGAACATTGTCATACGGACTGCTTCAGGAAGAGTTATTTACGTGCAGCAGGGATATTGGAGTCAGTGCTAAAAGGAACTTTCTGCACCGAAGTACTACCTGAAAGGCATGGCAAAGTGGAATTTGTGCCCGTATGCCGAGAGCAGGACCACTAGAGAGGTGTTTTAGCCAAAAAAGGAAATAATAATGAAAGAAATAACTGGCGCTAGCAATGGTCCAACTACCTTGACCTTGGTCAGTTACCTTGCTGCACCGATGTGTCTAGATTTACATGGCAGCAAGAGCGTTTGCTTATCAACGAAACACCGGCATCGAGCAGGAAATTTTTTCTTCGTTGTTTTTTGCTAAGAGCATCAATGCCAGACAGGGCGATAAAGGTGAACAACACAGGCACTGACTAACAGCTGAAGTTTAAGACCTTCATCGTCCTGCTTCCATGCCATCCTTTTCTGCTGTGTCGGTCCAACTCTCACGCAAAAATCCACTTGCATCTATTGCCCATTTTGAGTACTTCAAGGGCTCCTTTTGTATAGCCAATTTTCAGCTTTTCTGTCCTCCTTCAATCAAAGTTATCTGAACGTGTTTGTCATCCCTGCCTATGATGAATTTTAATGAAAATAAATTTACCTGGGTTCGAACTTTGGAAATCAATAGCTGAGAATTGGTTATCCTGATTTTTGTATCGTCGAATAGATAATATTTTCCGGTAGTGCGATTGCATGTCAACTGCTGTTTCGCCAGCTCTGTGACTTTTTTTCCGCGCCGTATAAAAGCCGACTCATTCGCCACATTTCAAGGAGAGTCACCTCGCAAAATTAACTATTTCTTCTCGAGCACTATGTACTTTTGCATCGAGAGCTCTTAATGCAAAGACACTTTGTTCGTTAATTTTGTAGTATGGCGTCCAGAGAGAGAAGGGAAGGAGACCAGGAGCGAGTCGACATGAGCTTTTTAGTTACCCTTAAAAAAGTTCTTTAGACAGTCTATAGATTTCCATAAACTTCTCTCTATAAAGTCTATAGACTCTCTATAGACGAACCCTAGAGAGCAGTCAATAGGCAATACAAATCCGATAGACTGTCTATAGACAATTAGAGATTTACGCTCATACACTTTTAGTAGTCTTAGTCTGTAGACGGTCTATTGGCTACGAGTAGACATATATTAGGTTGGGGCAACCTGAAAACATTGAAAAATAATAAGCCCTGGCCTGCACCACTGACTATAAGTAGACAAAATTAAATGTCTATAGAAGGGCATTAGATTCTATAACAAGTCTATGGACTGTCTTTAGACCATTTATATAAGGGTAACCCTTTAGCTGCTGTGTTGCGCTTTATTTTTAGTGGTGACCTGACAATCATTCCTATGAACACACTATTCATTCCGCCGCACAGCTAAAGCACCACGCAAACATGCTGCGAATAAAATGCAGGATGAACTTGCTCTTCATGCTTCCCGCAAGCGCTCTCGCAGACAAGGTTTGTTTATACTTGCAGATGGTGCAAACCATAGCCCATAAATTCGAACCCTTCCTTAGCACGGAAGCGACCGTCGCAACCTTATTTGCTGGCGTCATTATTGGCTTACACATATCGCAAACCAGCTAGCGAAGGCACTACTCTTTCGAAAACGCGGCCAAGTTTTCAACGGTATTAGGCAATTGTACTCCGGCCACATTGCCAGTGCCTTATCATGGAACGGTTTGGCGAAACAATGGCGCCTCATCCCGCCGCAGCGCATTAGTCTTAAAATATTGGCCATGCGTACATTTGCCACTTGCGCTCTTTAATTTTTCCACTCTGCGATGTCTGCGCATGTTGCTGAGTAGAGATTGTCTAAATTACTCCGGAGCCTACCATGGCTGTGTCTTTCATAGCACATGTGTCGCTTCAGAGCGTTAAGCCACACAATTTACAATGAAGAATTATATTTTTCTTTATAGCGGCCAGTCTTGCCACCATTCTTGAGGAAGTCTGCCCTTGGAGTGATTTGGGTCGTGTGATATACGTGCATCGCCGTACCATCGAAGCGTGCCACACTGGGGACAGCGTCACAGCCTTCAGCACACTTCGATGCCTGGTGAGCGATTCTTGAGAATCGGGCCCCATGTGTTCTATTCGAGATGTAATTTCCTACGGTACTAAGCAAAGAGCTCATGTCACGGAGAAATATAGTGGGTATTTTACTGATCCGCTTGGGGGTACGCCTTGAGGTAATTATGGCGGCGGGATTCCGAATTTTTGAAATTATTTTCTTCAGCGCTCGTTATGCACTGTGATGGCAATATTGTTGACATTTGTTTATTGGAGAATATATTTGTATAATTAGAGAATATCAGATTTGCACAATTTTATTTGCGTGTGCCATGTACTGCACCATGTTAAAGACACAGTTCAGACCGCTTTAGGCCACTTTGCAACCTGTCGCTTAGACATGTAATGACACTCTAAATGCAACAGTCTTCTGCGAACAATCTCACCAGACTCGAAACTTGGTAAACTATATAAGTCAAATATTATTAAAAGAGGGCACAAAATGGTTCGCCGGGACACAATGAGTTTACTCCTTATAGAATAACACGCTGGCTTCTACCGAAGAGTTACGCTTCGAGCCATTTCAACGGGGCATGTAGAATTTCGAAGGCGGGCAGCTTCACTATCGAAAAATTGTGCGCGGCCAAAGCAAAGCCTTTTGGAAGCCAGAAAGTGTACAGTCAACTGGGTTACCTTTTTTATTGAGAAGGCGAATTTGAAAGCAAGTCCTGTCAGTTTCGCATCGCAGGAAGATCCCGTTCTGAAAGCATATTAGATTTGGCAAAAGTTTTCTTGAAGAAGGGTAAAAAACTGATATAAGTGATGTGCTACAACGATTTTCGTAAGACACATGTGACGGAGATAGGTCGGCAGTTAAGAGGTTTTTTTTTGTTCTGCTTTTATGTTGTAAGGGTGAAGACGACGGTGGAGCGCGCCGCAAAAAAATGCGAAGAGGCGCGGGAGAGCCCGAGCAACAAGGAACAGGAAGAATGGCTGCCTGCCGGACCTTTTCCCCAGTGTTTTTCTCCGTACCATTTTGGTGGTAGTGCTGCAATATGCACTCACTCGTGCCCAGATTCAACACGAGTTCCAACCGTTCGCTGATATAGCAATGGCACCGTCCATTCTGACGGTTGCGACCTCTCCCGAACGCTGGACGCTGTCTTCCAGCGCATCGCGGACCATGTTGGCCAGCGGATGGACCTGTTGGAAGGAAGCTCAAGTGGCTGCACACAATGGGGCGGCGGAGCTGAACTGCCGTGCGCCGTGATGCCGCGGCCCTGTGGCATCTCTGAGTCGCAGCGCCACCGCCGTTCCGAAAAATATGGAACAATATACCCTGCGCAATAAAACATGCTCCAAAGTTTTCAAAGGAACTAAGTACGCTATTTGCAGTTGCTTTCCCTCGAGTGACTTTCTTTCCCTTCAACCATATATTATATAGCTAAATTTTAATTTTGTTTACTTCCTCGCACATGACAATGTGTTCTCAAAGCCACGCAGAATGTTGTTTGCAGTTTATGCAGTTTAGCTCCTTTCTTATTCGCACTACTTTTTTTGCATTTCTTAAATATTTCGCTTTCTTTGATACGTGCTTTCTTTTCGGACACCGAAGCAAAATTGAATGTGGCATTGCCGTTTTGTACGCTTTAGTTGAAAATAAAATAAGCTATTGGAAGTACAACAGCCTTAACGTTAACTTGGTGAATGCATCTTTCAGAAGTGCTTTTCGTTACCGTTTATGATTTCGCCGAACTTAACTGCGAGGAAAGATTTCAGGAAGTACGCGAAATCTGACTGCACTAAAACAGAGCTGCATTTGTGTAGAAACGCTCCCTCCTCAAGCTTCCCTTGTACCCTTAGCCCTTCATGCTTATTCCCGCCGCGGTGCTGCAGTGGTACCCGGGCTCGAAACCGATTTCGGCGGCCGCGTTTCGATGGAGGCGAAAAGCAAATGCTCCCGCGTGCTTTGCAACGGCAAGTGCACGTTAAAGATCCCCAGGAGGTCAAAATTATTCAGAAGCCCTCCACTATGGCACCTCTTCCTTTCTTTCACACCCTCCTCTATCCTTTCCCTTGCAGCGCGGTTTAGGTTTCCGCCGAGATAAATGAGACAGATACTGTACTATTTCCTTTCAAGAAACAAGACATAGAACAAATTGAAATAAAGCACTATGTGTTGCAAAGTAATGAGAATGAAAGATAACCGAAGATTCTTTCGGGTACAGGAGAGGATTTAAATTAACAGAAAGCGAAGGCAGCAGGGACCATTTACAGGATACGGCTAGTGACGTAAACTTGAGCGAGACGGAGTGCATTGCGTCCCCTCAAGCCGCCGCGCCGATCAGACACGTGCAGTAGCATACGACTTACCATTCTCCCCACGTGCTTGATTTTGGCAATGGTGGTGTCGGATTTCAGCCAGCGATGAACGTGTAAGCCCAAATCATCTCAACCTCGTGGAGAGGACCCTCGCAGAGGGTAACGCACATTGGGGTTGGAGCCGGTCTTGCGTGCACGAATGTGCAATAGATCGGATTTGGCTGAGGCAAGAGCGAGCCCGCATGAGTTCGTGTGAGTCTCGACCATGGTAGCGGCTTGCTGGAGGTTGTCCTCCATTTCGCAGACGCTGCCTCGGTTAGCTAATAGTGTTATGTCGTCTGCATACACTGCGTGGTGCACCTTCCCCACTCGCTGCAGGAAGGAAGGTAGCTTCATCATTGCGATATTGAACACCAAAGGCTTGAGCACAACGCCCTGAGGACTGCCCCTGGTTCCCATGCGGCAAGGTCCGTACTCCTGATCATCGATCCGGAGCAGGGCCTGCCGTTGGGAGAGCAAGTCCCTGACGTAGCTGAATGCCTTTGCACCGCAATTTGGGCGGCTGAGGTTGGACAGTATGCTGCCGTGCTTGACACTATCGAAAGCGCTCTTCAGGTCTAATGCCATAATAGCACGGTCTCTGCATGTGGACGTCCACGAAGCGATGATGTCCTCGCGGAGTTGTAGGAGTAGGTCTTGGGTCGACATGTATGGGTGGAACCCGTACTTTGTGGCTGCAAACATACCCTTGGATTCGAAATAGAAAGACAACCGGTCTCGAATCATCGTCTCTATGAGATTCCCTACGCCTGAGGTTAGCGCATGAGTTTTTGTCAAAGTGCACTGTTTTTCCGGGCTTAGGAATGAAATTTACGAGGGAGGTTTTTCATTCGCTAGGGAGGGCAAACCTGTCCCAAATGCGATTTATGTAGTTGGAGAGTTGAAGATACATCTGGTCGGGCAGGTTCGCAAGCAGCGTAACTGTAATGCGATCGCGACCGGGAGCCGTACCCCTTCTCATTTTGGCTATGGCTGCTTTGAAATCATACAGCGCGAAAGGAGCGTCGAGGCCCATGCTGGTTTGTCCTGCAACTGGAACTCAGGACCTTGTGGGTCCTCTGTGCGATATAGGTTGCAATCACACAGATCCTTAGCTAGCTGTGCATTGGTGCCCGAGTAGCGGTGTAGAGCCCGTTTTAGGTTGAGTCACGTTTCTACTCAGGGTTGGATCGGTCGAGGGAAGCGCGAAAGAGCTGCCAGGTGCTCTTGGAGTTTATCTGTCCTGAAGCTCGGTTGTAGCTGCGGTCCAGTTGGAGTCAGTCAAACGAACGGTGGAAGCGTGGTTTCAAAGGAAAGGGCTAGTGTAATTTTGAGAGTCATGGATTGAGCAGGGAGGGCCAGGAAGCAAACACGAGTTGGTACTATCCTACCCAAACTCGAAAAGTAATAATAGGCATGTGTTCTACGAGTAACGGGATTGAAAGATAACGGATGACACTGAGGGTACCGGAGAAGATTTTAATCAACAGAAGGCGAACGCAGCGGGGACTTCAAAGTCAAGTCCGCGAAAAAGGTAAGGAAGATTCCGAGGCTATGACGGCAGCTGCTTTACAAGAATAGTGCTGCTTGAAGATCAGTGTGCAATACCTTTGTCCTTTCTTTAATTGCTTTTCACGGCTATTAGGAACTCAAATAAAAATAGAGTAATTACAGGAGACGAAAAAGGCACTTGGGTGAATTCGCGTACTGCCTCTATATCGTCCGCGTCTATTTGCACTGTTTTCAAGTTTTGATGTGAGCCAAGTCTCCCTGAGAACTACTTTAGTTACGTATTACATCTTTTTACATAAAATTACATAGCCTTCTATGTTTTTTTTCTTTGTTAGCAGAGTAAGCTCGTGTATTAAAATAGAAGACTAGCTACGGGGATTTCTTCATCAATCTCCCCGCCGTGCAGGGTTGCCCTTCGAAGACTTGCGCATCTGCCATGTTGGCACCTTCACCTCTTCCTCCGTTGTCACAGACACCTCTTCCGTTGTATCCATGTCAGTTGGTTTTCTGGCCGTCGGGAAACGTCCAGTGGCTGCCCGGGCTTTTGGAGTCTTTCCAGTTGATGTCTACAAGCAATAAAAATCTGAATTTGAAATGGTACTTTAAAGGTGTACCTTTAACGCGAAAGGCCCTCTTACGGAGAAAATTCGGCGTCGGCGTTGTGAACGATAAATAGGCAGGCGTAGGGTTACCTAGGCAGCCGCCCCGGGAGAATCAACCTAGGTGGGCAACCTAGGTCACGTGTCCTTGTGGGGTCTTCATAAGCTACTCACCGGATTGTGAAAAAAACTAAACACACTGGCAGGTTGCAGTTCAATTCATCTTTGAATTGAGCTGTCACTTCTTAGCTGTTTATTGGGATTGCTTGGTGTGTGAAGCTGAAAATAAGCCCAAGAGAAGTCGAATGCACACCGAAGATTTAGGCATTGCATGGTAGTTTTTGAAGCGAAAAGCTTAACTAGGTAGGTAAATTAGTCTTTCGGTAGGCAGCGCAACGACCTTGAATTTCTTTCAGCCCAACCAAGGATAGCCAGATATAACCATAAATGGTACAGTTATGGTGTCGAAATCTTGGCCCTTGACCTTGACACATGATCTTTAGTTGACCTTTCACTTTGACATTGGGTGACCTTTGGGTTGGCCTTTGACCTTAAGCACACCTTATGGGGTGATGTGAAGCCAAGTGATGAGTAACCATGTGTGCAGAAGGTTTTCGCGAATTCCAGGGTTAGCTAAGTTAAGCCACTGCCAATATTTTGTTGCTGCTGTGCATCAAACTATGTAAAAAGCACTTAGGCTCCGCTGAGCACGGAGATTTTTTTCAGCGTGCTGCAATCTCCAAGCTAACTGGTTATCAATAAAGACATGCCTCTGTTGTGTGTCGTACTTAGCCTCACTAAAATTGATGACTGTATGGTAATGAATAATGCTCCCACTACCCAAGATTTCCTTTGTTTTAGTAATATGCCGTTTTGAAAAAAATTCACCCTGCTAATGCAGGCATCGACAGACAGAATGCACTCCTCTAGGCACTCAGATGGAAAGAAAATGTAAATAGCCAAAAAATTTTCTTCCAATCGCGTCAATGTTTCTCTTCAGTACGGAAAAAGCAGCGACGTCCCGTCGCCAGTGTTCTGCAGTGAAACTCACATCACATAAGGACACTTGGAACGAAAGTGATTAAACAACAAGACACGTAATCTGAATTAGAGGTCCGCACATTTCCTAATAATAATAAGAATATTAATTGGTTTTGGGGAAAGGAAATGGCGCCGTGTCTGTCTCATATATCGTTGGACACCTGAACCGTGCCGAAAGTGAAAAAAATAAAGGGCGGAGTGAAAGAAGAAAGGAAGGAAGGGGTGCAGTAGAGGAGGACTCCGGAATAGTTTCGACAAACTGGGGATCTTTAACGTGCACTGACATCGCACAGCACACGGGCGCCTTAGTGTTTTGCCGCCCACATTCCCCAATTGATGCAACTTTATAAATTTAATGATTGCCGATTATTAAAAAGTTTCGAGTCACTTTTGGACGTTGAATTCTCTATAAACTAACTCAAGCAAATAAAATTCTTTGGCTGTACAGCCTTTATTAGCAGCGTTAGTGCCTGCAATCACATGCCTAAAACCGAGATCCGGCAACTTATTGCTTGCTGTGAAGCCTTTTATAGTTATAAACTGGTCTCTTTTTTTCTATCTCCAAAGCACACACTTCTTTAGTATAAGGTGGCTTACCGTTGGAGCAGTGTCGGATGCTGGTGCCTCAGGAAGACCAACTACTTCTTTCTGGGCACTGCCCTTCACGTCCTCTCCACTTGGCTGGGGATAAAAACGGCAGGTCAAAGAGCTTCCCAAGAAAGGCTGCAGAACGTACAAGGCATGAGACGCTCATAAAGGGCACTTATTATCCTGAAATATGCTCATAAGGAATTCTTTACCGAAGCCTTACGGGCAGCTGCGGGTGTGGAATATTCATACTTATTACGGCTTACCTGTCCCTGCCAATTCGTGACGACCCCTATTCAGTGGTTACATACAGAGTACTGCAGACATACCCAGAAATGTAAGATTTCATTATAACAATCAACATATCTGCAGATCACCGTAGTGCAGTCTTGAATTTTTTGTATGGAACGGACAGCTTCGCTAGGCTAGGTAAAGCAGTCGTCGCGTAGGCCGCAGAATGACTCTCAATGACCTTCAGCCCAACCACGTTAGCCCTGTGTGACCATATCTGATACAGTTATGGTGTCACACCCCTGACCTTGACGCATGAATTTTAGTTGACCTTTGACATTGAGTTGACCTCTGATCTTTGGCCTTTGACATTGGGTGGCCTTTGGGTGGACCTTCGAACTTAAGAACATCTGATGGGGTGATGTGAAACCACGTGATGACATCCGATGGGTGGTGTAAGACCGTGTGGTACACGTCATAGCCACGTGCTCTTGTGGCTATATATAATAGAACGGCTGTCGCGAGTCTGTAGTGGAGCTGCCATGAACGAGCCTCAGACGCGTAGCAAGTGTGCCTGCTTTTTGCTGAGTTCCAGGGTTAGCCAATTTAAGTCACTGGCAATTTTTTCTGTTCACGTTACTGCTGACGTCAAAGGTGTTTCCCATTTGTACTCAGTAGGAGTCTTGACTGTTTGATGTGACCGATGGAAGCACTTTAAAAAAATATTTTGCTACACATGAGGAGAATGTAATATTACTTTCAATATTACCGTAAAAGTACCTTACAATTTTTCAATTTCCAATCTTTTTTCCGAAATTGCTAGACACAGAGACGCGACGTATATTTTTTGTGTCTCTGTCAAGCTCAGTGCGCAGCTTTAGATTCGGCGCCGCGTCACTTGTGTAGGAAACGTCTAAGGAAGCCTTTCTCGGAAACAATGTAAGAACACGGCGAGACGCCCAAAGCGTGGCTGTGGCAAAGCCTTCAATTTTTACCCTATACACTGAACTGACTTTTTGCAGTGCAGTACAGGTTCTTGAGCAGCACTGTCCGCAAGAGATTATCATGACCGATGGCTTCGTGAAGAAGATGCTGTTCCGTTGATTTACACAAGTTTCAAGTGCAGTAGACCTCGACGTTGGCTCATGCTGACATTGAAGGGAACGTGTCTTTCCCAGTCCGCAAAATTGCAGGAAAGTACATAACAAAACTTTACAGTCTACTTGATGATCGAGAATAAAGGCGTAAGCATTAAATGCGTGGCTGGAAAATCTTGGAAACACACAGCGCGTTCTCAGGCGCCTCATAAATGGTGGCAGGCCCATCCGAGGGTTGGCCATGCCATTGGCTGCTGTTCAAGCCAATGCTTTCTCCTGCTTGCGTTCTTCGACGTGGGCAGTGCAAGTGGCTTTCCTGGATGCGTTCGCAGCGTGAATAACCGCCGCTTTTAGCCCCTTATTTTCGAGAGGAACTGCGCTCTCAGTGTTCATCGCTGCTTGTTTCTTTTCCTGCACCCACTGACGCTCTCCTACACCTCTTCCGACTTCGAGTCGTGTTAGGGCACCTGGGCTGCCTTCTCACCTTTGTGTACACGGCTACATAAACCTGTTGTTAGCGGCATACGTCAGCATCTCTATTTCACTGCAGAGCCAGCGTAGCAACTATAACATAGAATTAAAAACCACACAGCTAACGGATGAAAATTGAGGAAGCCTATGAATTGAAGAAGTAGCGCTGCAGGCGTCCAGTTAGACCCCATAGCCCGAAAGAGAGCGGCGATGGCCCAGAACTTCAAGGCATCGGGAAATGAAGCTACCCAGTTGGCCCCAGCCCAGTTTCGAATGTCGCGAGGTGCTTGAAGCTTTTTTTCTCCCGGATACCATTCGGACAGAATTTTCGGCATGGTTCGGACATGTTTGACTTCATGCTAAGTCTCAAGATTGGCTTAAAGTACAGCCTTAGGTGGGGATTCATGTTGAGCCTCAGGATCGCCATAGTATGCCGATGATGATGTCCAGATTTTTCTGGCAATGCTAGCTACAAAGCATTTATTGCTTTCAAAATCTCCTGGAACATCAGCCTGTATGTAAAACTTTCGTCATATCGGACGTTTTGCTCCTATACAGGCTTCGCTCAGTGTGCTTGCTCGCTACACTGCGTGATAACTGTGCAAAATCACATTGCGAAAAAATTGTGCTTGAGTAGAACATTTTTTTTTAGTTTAGTACAAAACTAACTAAACAGTGTCACTAAGCCTAGACTGTACACGCTAGTAAAAAGTTTTGAGCACCAAGACACGGCTTGAGAGAATTTTTGTCTCAGCGTTAAACGTACTTTGCTTGGCCGGTACGATAGCGTCCAATATGAGCAATGAAAGTAATCTTTTTTCGTACTGATACGGCTACGTTGAAGTATACGGCAACGAGCGCTTTGTGTGATGTACAGAGCGTTCAGGACTACAACTAGAGCAGTGTGGTTACAAGCAGTGAGCACGGCACGGAAGGCGCTTTGCGATATAGTTTAAGTAACCGGGCGGGCACATATTCAAAGGACAATTTTCATTGTTGATGTCTAAGCTTATTAAATTCAGTACTATTTTTGCGTAGAGTGTCTAACTCGTGCATTTATATTGGAGAATTAGAGGCGATGGTGTTTCAAGACCGAAGCATTCGATATAATTCTCTTAGCCTCCACATATATGTTTCTTTCTTTCCATCTCATTCAACATGCAGGAAATTGACGATCACTTCGAAAAAGTATCCGGGAATACACGAGAATATGACGACAATCATATCGAATTCAAAGTATAGGGTCAGGATCGTCACTACATTGCCCCTATATATATATATATATATATATATATATATATATATATATATATATATATATATATATATATATATATATATATATATATATATATATATATATATATATATATATATATATATATATATATATATATAAATTTCAGCTGTCAAAGCGTTCAGTAATTCATTTCAAGTAGTAGGGTATTTGAGAAGAAATTTAATCCACCAGTTTGTTATCATAAGCAAAGTGCACAAATCGCATTCGTTCAAGTTCATTGTTCACAGCTCGCGCAAGAAACTGGCGATCAGCGCCAAAGATCTCCGCGATTGCTCGCAGCTTTCTAGTTCCGAGTGGTCTGTCCGATTTTGCTCGCGGAATGTGAGGAGAGCTGCTGAACGTTTCAGCCATTGCTCTGCGTTGGTGGCAAAAAAAAACAAAAGATGCCATAAGCAGGAGCTGCTTGAAACGGCGAGGAGATTTACTCCAATAACAACATATTCTCATGCGCTGTGACGTGGCTGTAGCTGAAAATTCCCAACCAACTGTACGCTACTAACTAACGAGAATCCTATCGAATCGAAAGAGCATATTATTAGGATCTCCACTACGTTTTCCGTATAAATATGAAAGCTGATCCAAGCGACCAAACCGTTTAATAGATTATTCCAGATAATAAGATAACTACAAAGTCATTTAATCAATCAATTTGTGTCCACTTGATTACTACGAAGGCATTTAATTCATCAGTTTGCGTCCGCTTGTTCTCTTAGGCAAGTGCACGACTAACTTTTCGATACCCAGTTTGTGCGAAAGCTAGAGTTTCATTTAAAAATTTCAGAAGGTTGGAATACATGTCGTACCGTGGTTCTCATTAGGGTGAACACCACCAAGGCCGAGATGATGAAGCCGAGGAGGACGAAGGCCGAGAAGATTTCCTGACGGTACTGCGTAGTCGGGTTGGGCTGCTGCAGGTTCCTCGGCTGGTAGATTTTGTTCTGCGGAGCACTGGGTGAACCAAAATTACAGCATGGGATGAAAAGACAGAGCTAGATGAATAGGCTCATGCTTGGCACCACACAAGGTGATGGTACAGTATGGTACGGTACAGTGTGGTGTGGTGTGGTATGGTGTAGTATGGTATGGTACGGCACGTTACGTTACGTTACAGTGTGGTGTGGTATGGTATGGTGTGGTTTGGCATGGTATGGTATGGTATACAATGGTATGGGCGGTTACGGTATGGTATGCCATGACTTGATATGGTACAGTATGGTGTGGCATGGTACGGTGTTGTGGTGTGGTATTGTGTCGTTTGGTATGGCCCGGTATGATATCGTACTGTGTGGTATGGTATGGTATGCTATGCTATGGTATGGGCGTTTATGGTATGGTACGTTTATGGTTTATGCTTTAAGGGGTTTAACGTGCCAAAGGGACTTAGGTTATGAGGGACACCATAGTGAAGGGCTCCGGAAATTTTGACCACCTAGGGTTTCTTTAACGTGCACTGACATCGCACAGAAGACGAGCCTATAGAATTTCGCCTCCATCGAAATTCGACCGCCTCGGCCGGGATAGAATCCGCGTCCTTCGAGTCAGGATCCGAGTGTCATAACCACTGAGCCACACGGCGCCTTATGTTACGGTTCAGTATGGCACAGTGTGGTATTTATTTTTATTTTATTTATTTGAACATACTGCTGGCCTCACATTTGAGGCCGTCGCAGGAGTGGGACATCACATACACTAAAATAACACAGGTCAAGTAAGTGCCAACACAAAGGCGATCGTAGTCCAACAAGGCAATATGCATTATACAAAAGGTAAAACAAAATAGCAAAACAGGAGCAAGTAGCATATTTGAGGACTTCGGCACGGTAAAAAAAGACAAGTTTTTAAGGAGGAAGAAATGAAACAATAGCTGCTGAAGAATGATACTGTCATGAGAAACGAGCAACATGGTTAAAAAAATATAATAAGCGAGAGTCAGATAAGAAAGTCGGGATGTCATCGTCAGCAAGGAAAAAAGAGTGCAAGAGTTAGCGCACCAGCATCGTAGTCGTTATTGCAAAATAAAGCGTGATATGTTGGCGATGAAATCTTTGAGTGATGCGCAGTTGACAGCATCGCGAGGCAGACAATTCCACTCACGGATTGCTTGTGGGAAGAAAGAGTACCTGAATATATCGTTGTGAAATCTGTACTCGGTTAAGTGCTGTTGGTGTTTTGTTCTGGTAGTGCGCGTGTTTGACTTTATTAAGTACTTACTCGTATCGATTTTCATACCGCCATTAAGCAGAAGGAAAAGAAATTTGAGGCGCAGTAGTCTGGCTCGGTTATGTATAGTGGGAAGGTCGGCTTGTCTTAAGAGCTGTGTAGGGGAGTCATGACGGCGATATTTGTTAAAAATAAATCTGACCGCTTTTCGTTGTACGCCCTCTAATCTTTCTATGTATTGTTTGCGGAAGGGGAGCCAACATATTATTCCATAGTCTATTATGGAGCGAACAAGTGAAGTGTATGCTAAGAGCTTAGTGTCGACTGATGCGGATTTAAGCGATCGTTTAATCGAGTAGAGAGCTGCCAGTGCTTTATTAGTAATATAGGCTACCTGCTTGTTCCATTTAAGATCCGAGGAAATTATTACTCCTAAATATTTATATTCTTCTACTTTCCTTAACATCTTTCCTTGTAGATAATAAGGGAGATTTATTGCCGCTCTCTTATTTGTTACTGTCATGCAAACCGTTTTTTCTACATTAATCGTCATCTGCCATGTTTCACACCATTGTGCTATGCTTTCAAGGGCACTATTTAGAATTGCTTGGTCTGCATGGCAGGTTATTTCTTTGTAAATGATGCAGTCGTCTGCAAACATTCTTACTGTTACGTTAGTACTATTATGCAGGTCGTTGATAAAAAGAAGAAAGAGGACAGGGGCCAGAACGGAGCCTTGCGGCACGCCAGACATCACATCGCCGCAATCTGAAGAGTGCCCTTTAAAGTGTACATATTGGCGCCGGCCTGTAAGGTAGCCTTTCAGCCATTTGGTAATATTATTGTCACCGAGATAATGCAAAAGTTTTTGGAGGAGCTTAGGGTGGGAGACCCGATCGAACGCTTTCGAAAAGTCTAAGAATATCATGTCTGTTTGGCCACATTTGTCTATTGTAAACGCTAGGTCGTGAATTGTCTCTATTAATTGAGTAGTCGTAGACAAACCTTTTCTAAAGCCATGCTGGTTAGGCACAATTATGTTATTTTTTTCTAGAAATGATAGGATATGTTTAAGAATTAAATGTTCGAGGATTTTGCATGTTGTACAAGTAAGCGAGATTGGTCGATAATTGGATGCGTTGGTAATGTTGCCCGATTTATGTATAGGAATGACCTTGGCAATTTTCCATTTCTCCGGGATTTCGCCTGTTTGCAGTGATTTTTCAAAAATAATCAGCAAGAACTTTGACATCCATTCCGCGTAACGCTTAAGAAATGCATTTGGTATGTTGTCGGGACCACCGGATTTTTTAGGGTCTATTTCAAGTAAGAGGGAAAGAATGCCCGATTCATTTATGATCAAATCATCTATTTTTGCTGTGTTACTCGGAGGATATTCTAGGTCAGGTTTTTTCCTATTGTCGTGCGTAAATACTGATATAAAGTAATCATTGAAGTCTGTAGCCTTCGCGATAGCCTCGGCGGGTGGTGGAATACTGTCCTGACGTGAATTCGAATTGAGGTACCGCCAAAACTTGGAAGGAGATACTTTGATAAAATTACTTAGGGTGACGTTCATGTACTCATCTTTAGCCTTTTTTATAGCTGCCTTTAGTGCATGAGACTTTTCGCGTAATTTATCAGTGTAGACGGGTAGCGGCAGTTTATTCCTCAGTTTCCTATGTCTTGCAGTCTGGCGCTTTAATTGTATAATTTTTCTTGTTATCCAAGGGTTTTTCTTATGCACCGGCTTGACCTTTGTGGGAATATATGCTGATAAGCAGTGCTGAATAACTCTTTCAAACGCTGACCATAATGTGTCTACTGAAGCTGAACTATTCATGGCGAGAGAACTAAAGGTGGAATACGATTCATCCAGATAATCCAGTACACTAACGTCGTCGGCGTTTGTCCAGTCGAAAATTCGTGCACTCATCTTTACCGTAGGTGATGGCACGCCCAGCAGCAAGAAGCATTTAGCTGCTCTATGGTCAGATACGCCATCCACAACTTCCCATGAAACTCTGTCATTTGCAATGCTATCACTCACAAAAATCAAGTCGAGTACATTTCTGCTTACTGCGGTAACACGTGTAGGTTCCTGGATAAGCTGTCTAAGGCCGAAGTTAAAGCTTACATCAAGCAGTGCATCTGTATGAGCTGTATCGGCATTTTTTTTATCAAGCGTGTCCCACGTTATGCCAGCCAGGTTAAAATCTCCCGTAAGGATTATCTTAGTATTGTGGGTGAAATGACTTTCCATATAATTTGCTAGCACGTGTAAGATATCTAGGGTAGCATTAGGGGGCCGATACATAGTGCCTAAAAAAAAGACGGATGTGTCTACCATGATTTTGCACCAAAGTGCTTCAGCGCCTATGATTTCTGGCATGGGTGTGACGTAAATGTATTCCCTGATCAAGATTGCCACACCACCGCCGCGAGAGCACCTATCTTTGCGCATGACAGTGTAACCAGGAGGGAAGACATCACTACTTGAAATATCAGGAGAAAGCCATGTTTCTGTGATTGCGACAATATCAGGAGAGTGTTCGAGAATGAATGCTTCAAGTTCTGTAGTTTTGTTGACGACACTTCTGGCGTTTATGTTCACTATGATTAAGGTGGGTGGTATTACGTGCATGATCGGTTTTTTCCCCCTTTGAATGGCTGGTTTTTTGCCACGGGTACTCTGGCTTCTTTATCGTCGTCCCAGACATAAACCTGCTCATTGATTTTAATCTTGTCGTACATAAGTGATACTTTTTCACCCCTATCTCGGTTGTCTTTGCTGCTATCCCAAAGTTTTTTTCGAATGCCACGTACACGTAAAGAAAAATCTTCGCCAACCGAAACACCGGAATTCTTTAGTTTGTAACAATTCTTCATTATGTTTGCCTTGTCTCTGAAGCTTTGCAACTTCAGAATAACTGGTCGGGTTTTGTTTTCAGCTTTGGTGCCTAGGCGGTGCATTCTCTCGATTCCCGAGATTGTGACACCAAGGGTACCGTTAATTTTTTCTGTGATTTTTGAATTCAGGTCATCTGTTTTCTCGTCCTCTTCTTCCGTAATTCCGTAAAAAATTAAGTTTGATCTTCTACTTCTGTTCTCAAGGTCATCAACCTGAAGAGCTAGCCTACTAATGATGTTTTCAAATGTCACCATTTTCTCTTCAACACCTGCGATTCTGCCTTCGAGATGAGCCAACGTGTCCAGTTTCGCATGAATGCCTTCCAGAGATTCGTTTATAGCCTTGTTGTCTTTTTTTATTTCAGCTATCTCACCAGCCAATTTGCGGATTTCAGTCAGGACTTCCTGCATGTTAGGTCCGGGGTTACTTTCCACATCCCCAGCAAGCAGCAGCAAGTACCTCAAAGAGACTATGCTATCACAAATAATTGTATACACTTCGCCTGGGCAAGGCAGCACCACAAGAAAAATGTCGCTACTTCTGTAACATTTGCCAAACCGTTTTCTCACCTGGAGCAAGAAGATGAATGGATTACTCGACATGTTCACTGCGGTGCCACCATGCCCAATGCCGCTGTCGGTCGCATCGCGCCCTTTATAGGCACGTGATGACGGCGGCGCTGTGGAAGCCGCTGTGCCTCCGAGGGGGGCGTAGACCAGTTGATCCAGCCGTCCAAGAAATGCGCCGGGACCCAGCTCGTTCAGCGGGGCTTTGCAGCACTCGGTACAATGCGGAGCAAGCGGTGCTGATGCGGTACGGTTGATTGTCCGGGTGCCGTCCACGAAACGATCGCAAGAAATGAGCAGACCAAGCGCCTGGAGCAAGAAGATGAATGGATTACTCGACATGTTCACTGCGGGTATGGTATGGTATGGTTGTTTAGCGTTGCGGCAGCTGCACAAGGGTTATCATAGACCGTGTAGTGATGGGCTACGGATTATAATTTCCTCTTTGGCGAGGTAAAGAGGGCGCATGTAAGTGTTTCCCATCCGATACAACATAGACTTTTTAAGCAGAACCCATACAAGGGCTTGTTCCTGAGGTGTTCTGTCTACGGGTTGTCAGGCAAAAAGTCTGGAATGTTGCAAAATATGCGGACACTCTCAACCATCGAAGTCATCGCCATCATCATAACCATTACTCAAACTACACACACTTCGGGATCTTTGCCAGATGCAGCAACCCCCCTCTCTGAAAATTTCCCACTCTCTTTCCTCATACGCCCAGCAGACCTTCACCGCCCTCTGCTGGACCCTAAAGTCCTATGTCCGCATTATTTAAGGTTGTAGTTTTTAAGTCTGTAGCTACGCTGAGGCGAATTTCACTGAGTCATTATAAGAGGCGGTGTATGTTTAAGGGTACCATCTTTTTAATTACTCCAAGGAATAAGCATGGTCGTTTCACAAAAACCATCGACAAGTGCGCTGGTGTGTACCCATGCCACTACGTCAACGAGCGAATAGAAATGTGCGGATGCGGGATATAGGATATAACCAAGCTGTAAATCTAGAATTCATTTAGTTCAATAAAAGCAACCGCACTCTCATTCGCGCAAAATAGTACAAACAGCAACTGCCATAATTCGAGTTGCCACGAAGTCTGCCCCCTACAGGGCAAAGGTATTGTTAATCTGACGGGCTTCCCAGGAGTTGGAAGCCACAGACTTCAATATAATAACGAGCTTAGGTTATTAGGAAAGCCGTAAGAGCCGACTAAAGCATCTGTGACTTAAACAGGGAGCTCTGGTCCATGCAGCGGACCCTCATGGATGATACCATCAGCACGGTTTTAAAACCCACCGCTACACAAGGCGGGATGGGTGCGGTTTATATAGAGTCTTTATGTGCTAACCTCTCTATTTATGTGAAAAGCGGGAAAGGAGCTCAAGTTCCCGCCGCGCAAAATACAGCACGCGTAGTCGTGTGTTCAGAAGATCAGCTTCCACAACTACCGTTCTTTGAAAACGCATTTAGAATCATTAAATAACTACCGGCGCAACGAACCGAACTAAATGCATGTGAAGACACACGCAAACGCTGAATCTGTGTTCGTTTTCTCCTCAAGCCAATTTTTCTGCATGTACAAGCCTCATATTAAATTCGGCGCCAACCGATCAGCTCACTTCACATTGCTCTCGGCGTTTAACGGTTAATAAGCGTCGCCTTCTGCACACTAGTAGCGATAACAATGACTCTTCTTCCGTCAGCAACCGCAGTAGTGCGTCTGTTGTCTTACCTGAGGGAAGCCAAGGAGGGCTGGCGAGGCTGCCTGAAGGTCTGCGACATAGCTACGCAAGGCAGTGATTTAGCTGAGGGACGCACTTAGAAGAGGATTCGCGCCTTGAACAGCGGCGTTGCAAGACGTTGCTTGGAGGTTCGGTAGATTTCAGCTAAAATAAAGGCGCTGTTGTCGCCCCAGACTTAGAATGCGACCTGTTCTCTACTTCTTTTACACAAGCCCACCCACGAGCTCGCGCCCAGCGGCCGCTAGGCTGGATTCTCTGCTGCAAGCACTCTCCTGCCCGTAATTCGCTCTGAGTGAACGACTGGACATAGTTTCGAGTGCGCCCAGAAAATAAAAAAAAAACGGAATTAGAATTTAAAATTCAAAAGACGAAGCTTGTGCAGAACTTTCTGCTGATGCTTCGGAAGTGGAAGATGAGGCTGTTTATTTTGTGAAGAACGGGGACAGCGCAACATGGGTGAAGACGCAACTTTTTTGCCCAGCGGCACATAACTTTCCAAGTCGCAGTGATATTAACTGGACATAAACTTAAAATCATCACCTAATTGTACATTGACACTGTGCAGAATGCTGACAGGATAAGTTTTCCTCAAGCAGACGAAAATTCCCAAGTCAGCATTCGTGAGACGGAAATCAAGTAAAAAAAACAGCGCATTTTTGTATTGAATTCAAGATACTGCAGGCCTAATTTCCGCCCTAACAGGAGTCGTGTGCATGAAAATTTTCGTATCAGCAATCAAATGAAGATAACACAAGTGAACCGCAGAACTATGCAGATGTCGTTTTGAAGCACTGTTCAAAACAAGTAAAAAAGATTCTCAATAAAATTTAGAACTTATTTATTACAATTTGTATTTATTAATAACTGATTCAAAGTTAAGAAGGGCTGGTGGTCACGTACTCACAGAAAAATTATCCAGCAGGAGGCTACATGTGATACAGGAGTAACATTGTGTTCTATAGATTCAAAATTTTTCATAAAATACTTATGTCTTGTTCCAAAGATCTGTCTTTCAATTTCACGTTCGCAAGGTTGGTTGGAGAATAAAACGAAAAATTCTTATTGACAACAGACGCGAAGAAGGCATAGTGAAACTTTGGAGAGCCTCCCGTAGCACCCTTGCCGCCAGGAGTTTTCATCTCCCTGAAGACGCCATCAAACACGGATGAATTTAAATAGCGCGTAGGGCAAGACCGGCACGAAGTTTTTCTAGAATGTAAGCGGCGCACTGTCTCCTGCTACAAAGGATGGCTACTTGCACAACACATTGTGAAAACGGAGCAAGTTCTGTTGCCTGTGACCTACAATAAGGTCCAATATCGCTTGTTCATGTACTGCCACTGGAGCAGTTTCAGCCATACACTTGATAGGAACAAAATGCAACCCCTGCAGCCGCGACAATACAAGAAAAAAATTTACCAAGAGGGCAAGAAATTCAAAAGAAACACGAATCCAGGTGACATTGAAAGCCTAGCGGAGCGAATACCATTGCTAAAGCGGGGCATAAGGTAAAACAGTGCCGCGTTACGTTTGAATGCAGTATTTTTCAGGGAAACATGCTCACAAAGATAGCGTTAATGTCCATGAATAAAATTTCGCGTGAATTTACTGCAAAGCAGAGTGACGGATTTACTCTGGAAAGCCATCTTTTTCTGACGCGTTCACTACATAATTTGCCCTGTTTTTTGGGACAAAATACAGTTTTGTGAGTTTTCACATGGTGTATATTCACTGTTTCCCTTCAGCTCTTCTGTTTTTGTCCACTAAGTGTGATACCCGGACAGTAGCAATTAGATGTAATATTTGTTTTTATATATTTATTTGTGATTAATAGAAATTCACGGAACGGTTACCACTGTGTATATCGAAATTCAGCGATACCTGCTCAGTTATTTCCATCAGCGATATATTGCGGTAAGGAATTTGAGAGCGACACATGTTAATTGGCAGTTAGAGGTCACTCTTTTTAGTTTTACATAGTCGTCATCACCCATACATGCTCGTAACCACCCGCTGGGTGGTTGCCATGGCAACCACACCACGCTCCCGCATTACACCGCTCTCGCCGTTCCCTCCACCTCCTACCGTAATCCTCAGTCTCGTTTCCCATGAAAACCACCTTCCGGTTACGCCGACTGATACTACAAATACTAATCCAATGATGGCCCTACAGCCAGGAGCGAGCCTTTAACAGCGGGCACTATAAAAATATGACGACGTTGTGCTAAGTACTATCGTTTTTCTCCCCACTTGGCCCTAAGTAAATACGTTGGCGCTAAAGGTAGATCAAAATTAGTTATCTATTGGCTATTTGTGTGAGTAGTTAGATATTTTTCTAGAATGAGAGCGTGTTCCTTCTTGCAGCTGGCAGGAAAAAAAATGACTCGCGTTGTAGCATTGCTAAGCCCGAAATATTGTGCGAAGGCTTGGTCGGGCACCCAAATTTTTCGGATGGGCTGAACCCACTCTGAAAGTGTCCAGAGCCGGTTCGGAACCTCGGTGACCTCAATATTCAATTTTTTTGCGGTGGTGCACCCAAATTTAGGGCGTGGGCCAATACTATTCTGGAAGTGTCCAAGGTCAGTTCTGAATACAGTTTAACTCAATTTCGAACTTTTGGGGGCGACACCAAGAAAATTTTTGTGTGTCCCAGATTGGTGCCGAACGTGGTTTAACCCAGTTTTAAAATTTTTCAGGGGTAAGCCCTCAAATATTAATGGTAGGCAAGCCCTATTTTTGCACGTGGGCCACTTTCATTTTGACACTGGGCCTAGCCTGTCTTCCACCTCAGCACACTCAGATTCATTGGCAGTCAAATTCGGTCAAGGTCATTTCGAGGAAACATTTTTGAAGGTCCTTGTCATACTTAGGCATAGCCCACATTAGGTACGTGCTAGACTACCTCTCAGGAACGCAGTATACAAGTTTTGTCGATTGGAAAATATCTTGTCTTAGAAAAACCTCTGCAAATACTCTCAGAGAGTTGGATTGTTGCCGCATCTCCAAGGGAACTACCATAGGCGCCAGGGCGATGCCGACGGCTGGCATGCGATGAATGTTGTTTCCAGGTTTTTCTGTGAAGCAGACCTAGATTTCCATCTGTCACACTTGCGCGTGCTGTGCCGTTCGCGCCTACACGGTGTACAGTGCGGACTACACATCTGCATACGCATTTTTGCTGGGACGTGTGGTTGTGTACATTTAGGTTTTTCTGCATCAGTGCGTGTTGCGACTGCACACGTGTTTGTGCCGAGATATGAGGGTGTGCGGAGCTCTCCTCTGCAGTCGTGCGTCGTGTATCTGCAATGAGAAGTGATGCGGGTGCAAGACATGTTCCGCATGTGGAAGGCATGTGATGCATGCGCTTCACGTCGTCTACGCGAGATCAGTGTAGCCGGGGTGTGCATGACATCCTCTATAACCGAGACAACCCCAAGCAACTCATTGTATTAAGGCATCACCATCCTCCATTCGCACCCAACTCTCCTTTTACTTTCCCTTTCCCCCGTCTCCAGTGTGGAGTAGCAGGCCAGGGTTATCTTACCGCCGGCCGACCTCTCTACCTTTCGATCTTTTCACTAAATTACACTATCTAAATACTGACGGGCACAGATCGTCACACAAGCGTATTCTGCATTTCGCCTCTATCGAAACTCTTTTGCCTTCACTGTTCCCTCGTGGCACAGTTGAGGCGTTCACTGAGAAACAAACAATTAATGCGCATTTCTTTTTCTGGATAAACGCGTATCTTTTGTGTCCTTAAGCTGCGCTGTTATTAAGCACAATATTTCCTATCGCGCGAATTCGCCAAGGAAGAAGTGCGGCTGAGCACCACGAGCCTCGAGCTGTGCGCATTCTGTTCTTCAACGTGGCCTACGTCCTTCGCGATACTCCGTCGTGCCCCTACTTCGAGTGATTGCTTCTGTGCTGCGAGCTCGTCTGTCCATCGACTCGTCGTCTCGGTGAGTGACTTTGCCGTTCTATGCTTTTGGCGCAATATTGCTGTGTCTAATCCCGCCAGAAGCAGCGGCTCCTTGGATGCGTGCGCAGTCAGCGCACGGTAACAAACCTCAGGTGATGGAGCAATCTTCTACGGCGTCCTTCAGAGGTCACGCGTTACGCATGGAGGGTCGGAGCTGTACCGCACACCGTAGCTTCTTTCTTGCATGGCTTCTGCAAAAAGCGACCAGTATGAATTGGACCTCCTCTTCAGCGGAGTTAACTGATGAGGTAGCTGGTTTTCCGGCATATTAGCGAGATTTTCCCGGTAATACGACCTCCTCTTCAGATGACAATTTGTGTGGTGAAGATATGTTCAAAGATCGGGCTCTTGATCGCTTAGCCGATTGAAGAACACAATAGCTTCGCGTTGATAAAAGGCAATTTAAGAAGGTTCTCCTATAAATATCCCTGTAACAGAATGTGCAAAGTTGCTCGTGTTAAGGTTCAGCTACTACCAAGCGTAATTCTTCACATTACATTACGCTGTCGCTGAACATTGCATATTACAATGACCTTCAAATTCGGTCGTAAACATGGTGTGTGCTTTATAAGCCGACATAATCTCAAGAGACCGTAAGCCAAGGTCATTGCTGTCCCTGAACAACTGTACCCGTTGTCTCCACGGGAATGGCCCTGTAAGCTTGAATTCTTGCAGTTCCTGGTTTCTACTATGGATTGGCATGTGCTGTTTTAGTTACATTCGCGAACCTATCATACATCGCGATGACAGACGGCATGTACGGATTGGTTTGGTTAGCTTAGTTAGCGCTCCATATGGTGTGAAGACCCACATGCAGTAACCAACTGAACGACACGGAAATTAGAAATATTTAATCACGAAACACTGATGTGAAATGCGACTGAGCAGCAGTGTCAGATGCTTTTAAGAAAGCCCTGCCGCTGGGTTAAAAATATGCAGTTTTTTCGCCCTCATTGAACTTTAAAAGCAGAGTGCTACTCCACATTTTCCCGCATTTCTATGAGAACGCCTAGGCCGATCGCATCAATCATTGTGCCGCGAAAATTCCTATGGCACCCAACCAAGAAGATACATAGCGTATGGACACGAAAACGAGTGTAGAGCAGGGAAAGCTGCCAATTGCTCGCCAAATCGATACCTCTCAAGAACACTAAGACGTTTATCCAGGGATGTTTTTTTTTATTATCATTTGATTTGCGCACCGTCAGCCTGGTCCACAATCTCAGCCCGAAGTCATCCTTAGTGGAGAGTCACCGGGCGATTTCTCCGTTTGTAAGCTATTTCCGTTTCCGGTGACGTACTCGATTCGACGTACTCGATAGTGCAGTGTCAGAATCGCAATAACTGAGACGTTTATATACACAATTGCTGTAGTTGTATTTTTTCACTGAAACGAATTTTGTAGTTAAATTTCTATTAGCAGTATCTGTAGACGGCATTTATCAGTTCACCATCGCTGAGAACAAGTTTCCAAACTCCTGCCAAGATGTCCATATTGAATTTTTAGTCGGCGCTATTTTTCTGATTACTAGCAGATTTTCAACATCACTAAACTCAACTTCTGTGCATCAGTGGTTAAGGGGTCGTCTACTGATTAAGAGTACCCGGGTGCGTACCCGACCGCGGCGGCCGCGTTTCGGTGGAGGCAAAACGCAAAAGGCGCCCGTGTTCTGTGCGATGTCAGTGCACGTTAAAGCTCCCCAAGAGGTCGAAGTTACTCCAGAGACCTGCACTGCGGCACCTCTTACTTCCTTTGTTCTTTCACTGCCTCCTTTATCCCTTTCCTTACGGTGCGGTTCGTGTGCCGAAAGATATGCGAGGCAGTTACTGCGCCATTTCCTTTCCTGAAAAAAAAATTTTCATTTTTTAATTCTGTGCAAACATCAAAACACTGAAAACACCTTGCCAGTGGTTCTGCATTCCGTAGCCAATCCTGTCATATTGAAGCGCATCATTGAATGAACCATGCACTTAACGGGAACACGTCCAGCTTAGGTGCAGAGAACTATCACTGAGGTAGCTTTGACATTTAAACAGAGACAACACAGATACACCTCCCTGTCGTACATGCGGCCTTTGTGCAGAAGTGACATGTTTCATATGCAGGTCATCTGCTTCCTAGTCAGCGTCATGTACAGCACTGCCTACAACGACCCAGCCGCTCAGGCCCAGGCACACGTTCAGCATGGCTACGACCCTGCTTCGCACACAGAAGAGTCGTATGTACAGACGCACTTTGACCAGACTTCATTTGGAAATGCGCCGTCCGAACAGGCGACCACGGCTTTCCAGTCCACAACATCGGCAGGTAGGAAACAGCAACGACTGAGGTATCCCACTACATGTATTCACCTTGTGCTTTCAAACAGTAGGTCTACTGCGCTTCGCCACCTTCGTTCATTAAGTGCCTCACAGATGATCCACATTGCTACTAATATCTTGCTTCATATACTATCATCCGCAAAAGTCCATTGAAAGCGTGTTCAAAGAAAAAAAGATTGCAGCTCCTCCCTGCAACTCGGTCGCTTGGTATATTTCCAAGCTGAGAGAGCATGCACGTCTCCTGATACCTTGAGGCAGTTCAGGGGACTTGATTATGTGAAAGCATTAAATTAATTTTTTTTATGTGCTGTACCATCCCGAATACATTTTTCTGGCGATAGTACATGTTGTTTTCGCGAAGGACGGTTGCTGGTTGGTCCTCCATCTTACAAATGAATGTGCGCTGTTAAAACGAAAATCCCAAACTTCCCAACAAATGCAGCCGCCGCTTTGCGGATAGTTGCTCGTATGCGCTTAAATAATTGCACCGTTTTTGCCGCTATTTAACTTGTGGCGAAAAAGTACTGCTATAGTAAGTGAGCGATATCTATTGTAGATGAACATTTCCGGTGCTCATGAGTTGAGTGACTGAAGAAGCTGGCGAAATTGTCTACGTTACTGCAAAGCCCCGATCACACTCTGGATTTGCCGAGACGTTGGCCGGAATGGAGATTCCTTTTTTTTTGTCACCAGAGTTAAAGTAGGTGCAAACGGAAAAAAATTCCCATAAGTCTGACCGAGAACTACACTGTAAATGCCACCCAAGCGAAAAAATCTATATCTTGCAATGGCCTGATGCATCTAGCATAAGGCCGACGTTTGATTTTCTTGACCTCTGTATTTATTCCTTGACCGTAAGGGAGGGTTACTTTCAAGTTATGGAAAAGCACGCAAATAGCAGAAGTTCGTTATCTCAATGAAATAAAGATATTACCGTTTTGTTCTTCATCACTGAACAAAAATATCATTCCTATGTAACTAGATTTCAATATTTCTTCTTCCTCTTAAAGACCTTAACCTCACCTGCACAAATACCTTAAGATAGTTACTACCGGTTCATGCGAAACTTGTCATAGTGCAATTTTCTCGCTCTCATGATAACGCTTTATTTGTTCATGTTCGGTAGAGTTTGTCATCCGCATGTCGAGGCACCTAAGCAGTGTGTTCTTCTCATTTTTGTTTTTTTCTAGTACCGAAGAACAAAGGGTAAGTAAAATCAAGAACAGCTGTTTTCTCAGTAAATCATGCTCAAATATACAGCAGGCAGCATAAAATTTTGCTATTCATTTTTTCTGCAAGAACAATTGCATAAATAGATTTGTTATCTCTTCCATGCAGGCAAGTATCTAATAGTGCAGCCAGTCTAGTGCTCAAAGCGACAAATCAGTAGAATGCGCAACGTTTCGCTTAACAGACGCTGTGATAGACGCCGTTAGAGTTTGCACGGACTGCAGATGTGCAATAAAAAAAATCAAAGGTGTCAAATGTGATTCATTACCAAGGAGGGTTGGCACGCAGTGGCCGTCTGTAATCAGAGCTGAGTCATGGAAAAAACTAATTAACCCGCCGCGGTGGTTCAGTGGTTAGGGCGCTCGACTACTGATCCGGAGTTCTCGGGTTCGAACCCGACCGCGGTGGCTGCGTTTTTATGGAGGAAAAACGCTAAGGCGCCCGTGTGCTGTGCGATGTCAGTGCACGCTAAAGATCCCCAGGTGGTCGAAATTATTCCGGAGCCCTCCAATACGGCACCTCTCTCTTCCTTTCTTCTTTCACTCCCTCCTTTATCCCTTCCCTTACGGCGCGGTTCAGGTGTCCCAAGATATATGAGACAGATACTGCGCCATTTCCTTTCCCGCCCAAAAACCAATTATTATTAAAAAACTAATGGGCAGAATTGTTACTTACACGTAAAATGAAGATGCCTATCGTAGTGAAAGCACTCCTGTCCTTTGCGCTCTCACATGTGTTGCTATTTCGGAACATGAAAAGAATATAAAAGACATAAGACACGCAGCATGCCTTCGGATCTTCCTACATATTAGTATCCGATTCCTTTTGCTTCGACTATAACCGTGTAATTAGCAAAGTATTGGTTGGAACTGTGCACAATGCCTCAGCGTTATTTGGATACGTGCAATGCGAAGAATTTCTGACTGCACTGACAAGATCATTTGGAGTTCCAAAATAACTAAGTACTCTGCCTGTCTCATCTAGCACAGGATTGAAAACATTCAAAAGCAACACGACACATTCGAGACATGGGGCTAGATTAGACTGTTTTCAACGTGTGACGTAACATAATTGTTCGACGCTGACCACGAAACATGATACAGCGTTGGCATAGAAGTTATAAAAGAAATTACTGAGGGAACTAAAGATTACTTACGTGCTTTAAATGTAAAAGCACTGTTTTGTTTTAAATTTTTGTTCCCTTCTTATATTTATTTGGTTTCACTTCCTTTATAATAACACACCTACTCATCAGCATAGGCATCAGGCAACGTACATACTAGGTTCGCCTTTGTTCATCAAAAAGTAAAGTGGTTTTGTGGCCTATAGTTTGCGTGCTCGCCTCGCTATTCCCCGTACTGTGCGAAGGCATTCATTTTCATCGAAACCATGGTGACGTTATCTGCGCTGTTCGGGGCCATGCTACCTGTGTCTGTTTTCTTTGCCGACGAGCCGTATAATGCTGTCGCATTAAATCACACCAGGTGGAAAAGGTGCTGTTTGCGTCCTCCTAAGACGCTTTTATTTCATTGGTGCAGAGACAGCAGCGGCAAGCCCGTCGTGCTGTTGACGTGCGCGATGCTGTCTTTCTTGGTCGCCTCTATGGCCATCACGGCCTTGGTTCTGTGGGGAGGTAAGCCACTGGAGCGCCTAAATAGACTGGCACCAAGAGCCAACTAAAGCGCTGTACAGAGGCGAGGGGAATCTCCTGGTACTTCCTCGAGTACTGTTTGATTGAACAGGGCACGCCGATAATAGAGTCACCTGACACGCATATAATGACATTTCGCTCAATCTTTGTTTCTTTTCTTAGCCTTTAAGATGCACAAGTAGGCGCCCGACAATCGGCAGCACCTAATCGGCAACTTGGTGAAACCGGTGCTGCTACATGAGAGACAAATCGTTGCATGCAAGGGTGTCAATACGTTCTCATTTTCAAAGAAAGCCATAAAAGCCCTTACAACTTCGCGCTGACTCCTACAACGCTGGCTTGGCCACCGTTTGCCCAGGACAGCCTTTGTCTGATTCTACGTTAGAGACACTATTCAATAGATCGTGCATTTAGCCATTTATTTCTTGATTCATAAATAACAGGCGACAAACAGCTACTGATGCTGCACTGTACATAACACCTATAACGTCATGTGGGATTGTGTCACTCCCATAAGGGGAATTATTGTGACCGATATACGTGGGCTTCATCTATACCCAGCTTTCGTGGACATTCCAAACTGACACCATTGGTCGGCTCTAAGTACGAAAGACTACGTTATCGATGGAAATATTTTAATTTGCAATTGAGAGGGAGCTACAAAAGTACGGTTATGTAACGGGCAATGGACGTTCACATTGGTGAACTTCTCTTCCTTCGGGCTGAAGAATCTCGCTGATATAGATTTTCATCTTCTTGCACCAACTTGTTTGGCGACCATCGGAAATCATTGGGGTGTGCCAGAGATTAAAAACCATTGGTAATTTTTATGTTCATTGCAATTCAGCACTTCGTAGCAGCCGCCCAAACTAGAAGCATTCGTCAAGGATATTGGAACTTCGCAAACATTTTTATAAGAAGTAATGGGCATGGGCATGGGCATGGCATGTAACGAGGGGTCAAAATAATGGATGTTCCGTTATAATAATATATTATAACATATTAGAAAGTTTGTGGGATAAATTGACGCAGCTGTCACAGCACGAATACAAGAGATTTCAGAGGGCATTTCCTCTGCAGTGGACATAATTCGGCTGATTATGGTAATTATCATTTGCCTCATTTGCCAGTTTATTTCATGGTTATTTAGAGCACCTGCAGTTCGGGGCACACGAGGTGTTTTGCTACGCAACGTTTCATACGAACTCGATGAAAACTTCTCCGCACGGACACGCAGCTTCTTCGACCCTTTCGACCACGACGGAGGACGACCGCACGGGGTATAACTGGTATCCAAAGGTCGTCTACCGCGGAAACGTCGAAATCCGCGTAGCCGCCAATCCCGCAACTGAAACAACAGGTGTTACGCCTTCTACAAGTGAGTGCAACGACCAATTTCTCTACCGTACGGCGTCTTCCCCCTTTCGGTCAGCGATGCGGCACAGTTGGTCTCTCTCTAAATGTCGTTCGGCAGGTCAGAACAGGGACCCCGATCGACCGACGAGAATTTAAAAAAGGCGCACTTATGGAGAAGGATGAAAGTGCAGGTTAAAAATACACAGTTACTCAAGATTGACCTCGAGACCTTACGACACTTCTCTCTGCTCGCTATCTGCCTTTTACTTCATATGTTGTTCATAGTTCTGTTTGAGAAACTCGATATCCATACCCAACAATTCTGTACAGAAGCATTTTTGATTGGAAAATCGTTTATGAACTCAATTTTTTTCATATGTAAGATTTGACTAAAACAATCAATATATCCGCAGATCACCTGATGGTCTTGCATTTGTCTTATTAACGTTATTGCTATCGTCAAAAGTATTCCCCTTTGGTTTTCTATGGCAGTCTTAACTACTCGATACGATCGATGGAAACTCTCTGACAGAAAGATTCTGCTACATATAGGAAAAATAGACCATTATCTTCAATATTTCCGTAGCAGTATCTGACAATTCTTCGATTTTCAAAGCCGTTGTCTTAGAATGTCCCACATGAGTGGGATGAAATGCTTCTAAGGAAGTTCCAGACACTGACCGCAGCAGTGCTCTAGTCGTTTGAGCATCCGCCTCGCATGCGCAGGTTCAGGGTTCGATCCCCAGAGCCACCGGGTACCCACCGGTGATACAATGGGTACAGGCTTTGCCCTACCTGGTGCTCGCTTTGTTTAGGGTGAATACTTGGGAACTGGGCAGTTGACCCCAACTTGAATAGAAGAAACAACCTTGTGCCATTACGCTCTTTGGTCACAGATGCACTTGGGCCATGAAAATTCACCATCATCATCATCATCATCAAACTTGCAGACACGTTTGCCACGGCACACTTTGTACAACTTGCCCTGGAACTAATAAAATTAAACTGCGTATCATTAGTATCATTAGAATAGGAAGGCAAGATAACCGCTGGTCCTTAAGGGTAACGGATTGGATTCCAAGAGAAGGCAAGCGTAGCAGGCGGCGGCAGAAGGTCAGGTGGGCGGATGAGATTAAGGAGTTGGCAGGCATAGGTTGGGCCCAGCTGGCAAAGGACAGGGTTAATTGGAGACACATGGGAGAAGCTTTTTCCCTGTAGTGGGTGTAGCCAGGCTGATGATGATCATGATCATTAGCATTCTAGCGTCTCCTTCACCTCTTAGCACGGTGTACGCGCTTGGCCTTAAGTATTGGCACGAACGTGTGCAGGTGTCGGGCCGGAGAAGCTGCTCTGCACGTACGGCCGAAGGACAACGTCAGATGCAGTGATGGCGAGCGACGGCCTCTGCGACGTCGCCTTCTACGACTCCGTCTATGCGAACAACACAAACTTCCTCTACGGTGGTAGTCCTTTTGAGTCGGATCTCGTCACATTCATGCGAGCTGCCACAAGATACACTCGGACAACTTTGGGAGTGGCGTTTGCGTTTCAGTGAGTGCGCCTACGATTTTGTGAGTGGTTAGGCCATTCGAACGTTCTCGATTTAGTACAACATGAGCTCCGAGGGCAATGTTTTGTATCGATAGCTACAATACGGTAGCATTCCGAGCCTTCGGCGTGGCGCCGCCGTGGCGGTGGCCCCGCCGCAACCATGTGGCGACACTGCCGTCCTGTGGCTGCGCCGCCACGCTGTCTCGTGGTTGGTCACGCGATGCGGAGGAGCTGCCGGCAGTGCGGCGCCGTGGCTGATCACGTGGTTCGTCACGTGGTTGGTCAAGTGGCAAAGTTCCACTCGGCCAGCTATAGCTATATCGCGTCACTCCAGGATTAACCGGAGCTAAACCACCCCCAATTTTTTTCGTCAAAGATGCATCCTTGTAGTTGACACCAAAACATAATTTTTGTTATTTTATACTAATTGTTTTTAGGACTGTCTTGTTGCTGCCTTTTATATAATTTTGAAGCCAAAAGCTTAACTACATTAGGTAAAGCAGTCGTCGCCTAGGCCGGAGAATGACCTTGAACGACCTTCAGCCCAACCCTGTTAGCCATGCATGGCCATATGTGGTACGTTTATGGTGTCGACCCCTTTACCCATGCCATTTAGATGACCTTCTAGCCTTTGATCTTTGAACGCTGACCTTAGACCTTTGACATTGGGTCAACTTTGGGTTGACCTTCAAGCTTAAGAACATCCGATGGGGCAATTTGAAGCCACGTGATGACATCTGATGGGGGGTGTCGTAAAACCATGTGATAGCACGCCATAGCCACGTGGTCGGGTGGCTATATATAGAACGGCTGTCGCGAGCGCAAAGCGGAGCTGCCATGGACCAGCCTCAGACGCTTAACAAACGTCCTTGCTTTTCGCTGAATTCGAGGTTTAGCCAAGTTAAGCCACTGCCAATTTGTTACCAATGTATTCCACCTATGGACCTGTTGCGCCACGTCACATCTATGCAGGCACATGGATCGGCTGGGAAACGACCTCCGGAAAACCAACCCAGGTCCCCTGGAGCTGTTCTGGCAAAGCGGCATCTACCACACCGGAATACTGGACACTCCCACAAACGCGTCCAGAAATCAAATGACGACGGCCATGTACCGGCTCAGGGTACTGTTCACTGTCGCATGGGTATCTAAGCGTCCTGTAACAATTATAACACCTTGATTCCGTCCAATGCTCCCTGGCCGGCGTCAAGAGTTGCACACGTAATCTTCCTGATAGCGTGACTCTACCGAGCATGTTTTTCTTCGACTGGAATTGACGTCATGACCACAAAAGGCCATCACTTGCAAGTGCTTAGGATGAGAAATGCATAGGGAATCATTTTTTAATCTAGTTGCGAAAAGAGACATCTAACGTTTCTCTACATCGGCATATAAATATTGAATGATCTGCAGTCAGGTGCGCTCTGAATGGAAAAAAAATTATTTACATATGTACACATGCCAAAGTTACTGGATACGTTGACATTCACAAGTAGACATGCCACTAAGCATGTAAGGCGAGCTAATTAAAGAGGTACCATAAGCATCTACAATCTGATGACTTGTCATACTCGCTGTCGTGCCAGGAGCAGATGAGACTGTGGCGATCAGAGATTGGCAGTTAAAAAGCTGTTTCTTGTCTATCCTTCAATCACTGGCAGAGCAAAATATCTAAACTGCGTTAGTGACATTTGTCGAGAACTCAAGAAGCCACTGAACAGCAGTAATCTTCCACTGAATATGCTGCAAATATTTGTAGAGAAAAGTAATTAAAACCCGGAGAAGAGATGTTATGCGGCTATGTTATAGCTTCATACTTGCTGAAAATATACTCCGATCAATGTAATTTTGTCGTGCAGGACTGTAGTTCTTGAAACACAAGGCAGCTGCCTGGGCACGCGGTGTAATTAAATGAGATAAAATTAGGAAGCAGCTGGTTTCTCTGCACTTTTCTCCCTCACAGGAGCTGGATAACCTTGGCCAGTCCCAAAGGGCGCTAGGCCACCAGCCGCTCACAGTTCTCGCCGTGCCAGCTCCTGGCAAGCAGTGGATGTACTTCTTGGACGAAGACTTTCAGTGAGTTCCGTTCGATGTGTTGCGAACAAGTTATTGCAGGCATAGTTTTAAGCCTGAGATTCGAGGTAGGAGAAGCATGGAGAACAAGCAAGATAGCTTGTAAGCAGCGCTCTAGGGAACGTTCTGTTTCACGCCTCATATTTGTAGTACACTTCTTGAGCTGTTCACTGGTGGATTCATACATACCCAGCAATTCTGGACAAAAACGTCTTTGAGCGTAAAGCTGTTTATGAACTCAATTGTTCCTTACAATGTAAGATTTCACTTCAACAATGAACATATCCGCAAGCCACCCTACGGCATACCTGTATTTTTTATTGACGTTTTTGCTACCGTCAAAAGCGTTCGCCATCGGTTTTCTGTGGTAGTCTTAACTGATCGATGTGATCGCAGGAAACACCTTAAAAGAAAGATTTTGCTAAATATCAGAATATTGAACCATTACCTTCCATATTCTTTTTAACTGTCTTACAATTTTCAAATTTTCAAAATTTTTTCCCGGGAAACCTGTACTCCTTAAAGATGCAGCAACATGGTGGAACCTGCAACTTTCCTCGGAAGATAACCACCAATACTATTGCACTTAAGATCTGCCTGTGACTGACTTATAACGTGAACATTTTACGTGACGCCATTGCGTTTTCTTTCACTACTGCCAGCTAGAACGAGTAAGAAAAGGTTTTTTCGTATTTGCATAACATCACAGCGCTCACATGGCACAGGGGGTGTCGCAGCAAGGAAATGTCCTCGTAACAATTCTCTGCAAGCCAATGGTTTAATTACGAGCCGCCAGATCAGAGAAACCGCGAGATAAAATGATCAGAACCCGCCGCGGTGGCTCAGTGGTTGGGGCGCTCGGCTACTGATCCGGAGTATCCGGGTTCGGACCCTACCGTGGCGCCCATGTTTAGATAAGGCGCAACGTAAATTCGCCCGTGTGCTTTGCGATATGTCAGAGCCCGTTATAGATCCCCAGGTGGTCGAAATTATTCCGGAGCCTTCCAATAAGGCACCTGTTTCTTCCTTTCTTCTCTCAGCCCCTCCCTAATCCCTAACCTTACGGTGGGGTTCAGGTGTCCTCCGAGATGCGAGAGATACAGCGCCATTTCGTTTTCCCAAAAAACAATTTTAAATGATGAGAGGGAACTAGTAAGAGTAGCAATTCCGCGTAAGCCACGAGCCGAAGTTCATTTCACTAAATTTGAAAAGGACCGTAAAACACACTCAAAGCTGTAAATTGTGCTTCGAAGGAAACTATAGGGATCGGTAGAAATACCTTTCAGGCGGTGTAGGCACAGAAACTATGGTTACCCGTTACTGGAATAAGGTAGCTAAAAACAAACAATATTTCCCACATTTGTACCACAAGAAAAGCAGCTGTAGAGTTAATGTTATAAACATCTACCTCAGAAGAAATTGAAAGTCAAACTCTCCTGTAATGTAGATGGAAATATAGGCTTGGTAAAAATGCGAAATGAGAGTACTAGGATTAGTAAAGGAAACATAGGCAACTGAACAGATGTTTGAACACAGCGATTAATCTTTGTTTGGAAAGGTTCCGACCCGGCTTTGCATTCAGACATAACCTCATTGTTACCAGATATACCGATGGATGCTAGCGTAAACATAGTTTACAATAACGACGGCGCCATTCACTTCAAAACTGAAAGAGGGATCAATAGTTTCGTGTTTCTTATGAGGCAATATCAGACTCGCAGCACGGTTCTCAGCAGCGATACTAGGCAATAGGCAACCGTTATTCATAAAACTTGATCCCGCTCCAGCCTTCGGCTACCTCGCAAACGGCGCCATTTTGTTAATGGAATGAGCGACGGCATTTGGCCTCCATTTATAAGTATTTTTTTAATGGAGGCATTAACTACCATCTGGACATCGTGCTACGATGGCGAGCACCATTACCACTTAGCCACCGCGCCGGGTAAGTAATAACGACTAAGCGGTTAAAAAAAGAGCAGCCTGTATAATAGTGATCTAAAAGGCTTTAGGGAAGGCGACATGAATTCTCTGTTGTTGCTTATTTAGTTGTGGCTGGCAATTCGTATTTTATTAAAAAGAGTAAATTTCCACATTAAGTTACACTACCTTAAAAATAGAGAAATTTGCTGATTGCGCGCGTGGTTACGGAACCGTCGGCCTAGGCTACGTTATGACCTCGACTGTACTAAATACAGAGCCATGTAAAAAATCGCATGCAAACGTCCTTTTCCATTGGTTACAAACCACGAAGCGTTTTGCAGCTATCCAAGTACTTGAAATGCAGCAAGGAACTCCAGCTTAAGTTACCAGAAAGAAGTTCGGAGCTCAAAAAAATAGAAGCACAAGAAGTATAAAGGTAATCCGGAAACAAAAAAATACAAGGCACAAAGATTTTGGGCACACTTCACAGGGACATGCAATTCATAAACGTAGCCCATGAAAGAAGCTAAGCCGCATGTCTCAGATATGACTGAGTGAAAGCAAAAATTTGATTTCTTTAGCTTGTGCATTACGTTTTTGAACAGAATATTCTCAACGGTGGCGAACTCGAGAAAACTACTCCGGCGCGCTTATTACCTGTGTTATTGAAATGCAGTAGTTAACCGTTAATCATCACATTTATACAGATCATTTATATACGTTTCTATAGCTAGCCGCCACGGATGCAGATATTTCACAGGGCCGCATTTGTTCCACTCAATAGAGTCAATGAAATGTGCATGCGAAATGTCTGGACAGAGTATTTTAGTCAGGGCTGACTAGCTGTGTTTACCGGCAGGCGGCTCCAGTTTATTCCGAACTACATAGTTGTGTACGGCCACTACCAATTTGGCGACAACACGGTTGACAACTGCGCTGTCATGCCCCCCACCCGCCTATCAGCGGTTGCCTTGCCACCTCAGCTCCGGACGACCTACCTTTACGAATTGGTGAGTTGGCGCACCTGACTGAGGACAAACGTTATTCGCCTTTAGATAAGAGGAACATTTATCTTGCATTTAGAAGGCAGAAGGTAGAGCAGGCTCTTTGGAGGATTGTTCGATTGGCATACATAGTGCTTGTGTTATTGTCGGAACGGTCTTTGTACAGTAGTCTTCCTACAACAGACTGGTTGTTACACGATCAGCTCTATTGTCACAATAGGAGCTTGCGCAAGACCACACTAAATGCCGTCGCTAAGCCAAGAAATTCGCATTACAGATCTGTGTGCAGTAGAATATTAACGCAGTAATGTATCGTAAGCTCACTTCACCATATTTTCAGAAACCAGAGCCACCTTGTACGGGACGCCACAGATAGGATAAACACAGGAGCTCAAGAGAAATGGGTCAAGAGGGGCTGCCAAGAATTTTCACGAGTTAAGATCTTCTTTTGAGCCATATAGAGAGGATTTACGATAACTTCTAACCACAAATGCTTCGTACTATACAAATAGAAGACGTACTATTATTGCACATGAGAAGCCTGATAAGTTAGACCATCCCGAACCACAAAATCTGCATATGTTATAGGCCAGTGAACTATTATCCTCATACTTCAGAACAGTTACGAGTTATTAGCTTTTCAAGTGTTAAGATAAGGTGCAGAAAAGCAGGCCTTTTATGCTGTAAGCTCTTAGCGCTTTCTGTACATAGTTGGTACCGTACGTTCTAGGGCGTGTGTTTCAGAATTGCTGGCTAAAAAAATACAGAAGTTTTGCAATTCCTTTTAGTAGTGGTTGTCATTAAATGAGGTAAGCTAGAAATAGAGGCAAATAAAGTAAGCTAGAGATGTGAGCTTCCCACTCTGCGCGTATGAGTGTTGCCACGAAGTGCGCAAACAAATGGAGGGCTACGAAGCTCGGACCTAACCGAGCTTCGACCTAAACTTTACCAAGCTTTCGATCACATTGCAGCAGCGTTGCCACTCTGCCGAGGCGAAAGGCAGGCAACAAGAGTAAATTCAAAAATATGATTTTCTTCTTAACTCAACTTCATATTTTTCGGAATTTTTGAAGTGCTCGCTGAAACACCTGGTACAGCATCCATTAAACTTTTCCCAACAAAGCTGTTACAGTGCAGAGGCACATATTTTCCTGGTCATATATTTAGTTGGCCGTGGTCACCGCCTCATTCAACAGATGCAAAACCCTGTTCGGTCACCGCTAAAGCAAACCTCAGAGCACTTAATGCGCAATTCTAGAAAAGCCTTGCTTTAATAAAAAGGGTGCACTGCAGACAGCGTAAGCCATAATATACTTTGTCAAATAGCACCGAAAGCTAAAAACACATTTTTGTAATAATATATCATTATCGTTTGTCTCAGCAGTGATCCAAATGTGGGATACAGCAATAATGTCAAGGTTCAACCGCGTGATTTCGCTTCAGATTCTTTCGTGCGATTTCCAATGCCCAAATAATATCGCAAATTTATTGCTTCTCCCATATTACGGCACTCAATCTTCAAAATGTCAGGCAACAGCTTTCATTTGCATCGCTGTCTCATGACACATTTTAATCTGCTGTCGGTCTGCTTATTTAGCAGTATAATTAGCAAGCTTTACCCGTTTTTCTATATCAGCTAGTATGCTCAGGTTCCTATAACTATGCGGATAAAGCCATGTGTGCACTTCCAAAGCCGATTTTCAAGATTACTGCCCTGATTCGCAGCAAACTGTTGTCGCACCCCCGACAAGTAATCTCCTGAGCATCTTTTGTCTCCCAGACGGCTGGCCCTCAGGCACTCCGAGATCTGGAGAGGAAACAGGTGCCCACCCACGGGCTGCTTTCCGTCACCATGAAGGGGCGCTGGACGACGGTCTATCCGGGACAGCCGCTGGATTTCTTCTCCCGGTGTGAGCTCAACCCCTCAGCGACGTCGTTCGGCAGCTACGCTGAGGTGAGGGAGCGCAACTGCGTAGTCTACAGGTCTAGCCTCTGGTGGGGACATCGTAAGGGCATGTCGAGGTTGCTACGGTTTGTTCGCCCTCTGGAAGTGTCTCTGTGTGAACTACCGTACCTTCAGGGGTGCACACTTGTCCTTAAGAGTGACGGAGTGAACTCCAAGAGAAGGCAAGCTTAGCAGGAGGCGCAGAACATTAGGTGGGCGGATGAGGTTAAGAAGTTTGCTAGCATAGGGTGGCCGCAGCTGGCAGAGGACAAAGGCAATTGGAGAGACATGGAAGAAGCCTTTGACCTGCAGTGGGCAAAGTCAGGCGATGGTGATGCTGGAAGAGCCTGCATGTGTTTAGGAGGGCGCACTTGACTGTGAATTCGTTGTATGGAAGCCATTTTCTATCCCTGCGAGAGGTATATAAAAGGTTTCCTCTAAATCAAACAGCGCGGTCGTTAGCATCATAATATACCACAAAATACCAAAATATAGGCCCCTGGTGTCCCTAGAAGGACCTTCTTTTATTTACGTGGGTTTATACTAAAAATGAGCTCTATATGGAGATGATTGTGCTATTGGCGATGTGTACTAAATGCATTAAAGTGATTCTATTGACTTCAGCAGGGCATGCAATCATGAAAAATTTGGCTTGGGTTTTTTTAAATGTGGCCGCACCATTTTGGTAACGTTTACGGCGATCAAATTTGAGGGAGTCAGTCTTGTTGTGAGAGACTTAAGTTATTGTTTAACCGACTTATGGTTTCGAGGACAGCGATGCGCTTTTATAATCACAATAGGGCTGAAGGACATCCGTACAGAGGGCGTCATTATTTGAACAAATAAACAACGTTGCAGTTTTCAACTAGAAAACAACCTGCTCTGTAATTTGTGCCTCCATATCTCACCTTTTATTGCCAGTCCGCTTGCGCTGCACTATTAACAGTACATGGGTATAGTGTAAATGAACAGAAACGAGCAGTAAAAAGAACAAGTTTCTAGGATAAAAAAGAAAAATAATTAAAACAGCACACACTCAAAACAATGGCGCTTTCACATCCAATGGCCTCAACTACGTAACACTCGAGTAAAAAGCATCGCCATAACTGTGTGGTCTTTCGCGAAACTGGAAAGCCGAAGAACTTGAAGGAATTCTGTCTTTTATTTCACTGCTCCTTCACTGCGAGTAAAGCTGTTTTCTCCTCTCCTCCCTGAGCGGCAGCATTACTGCGTTGTAGCCAACGTCACGCTATTTACATATAGGAAATGTATGGCAT
The DNA here is from genome assembly GCF_052857255.1 of Amblyomma americanum. Taxonomy (NCBI): domain Eukaryota; kingdom Metazoa; phylum Arthropoda; class Arachnida; order Ixodida; family Ixodidae; genus Amblyomma; species Amblyomma americanum. Next base: position 43,151,235 of record NC_135504.1, on the reverse strand, counting down.
GCGAGAAAAGCAGTGTTCCTCAGCCGTTTGTGCAAGGTGAAGTTTCATCCGCAGTTTACTAACGAATTTTAATTATGAAGAAGCATGGCGCAAGTCCCTCCGCGGTTCGTGCAACGGTACCATCGTCTCCAATGATGACAAAGTTTCATACGTTTCTCTACCAGGTGTGCAAGGACCGAAATTACCAGTACAACCTCAGGTACGAACCCCAACACTACGCCGTGCTGACTTACGAAAGCACAAACCGGTCTGCGTTCACGTACGACAACGAAGATGGACTGGCCGCCAAAGTAAGTGGCTTCCTGCATATCTTCTTTCAGATTTAGTTACAGTCTTTGTGAAAAAATTGTGTTTTGTAGAGATCGTTCATGGCATGCTTCTAGAGCAAGACCACAATGAATTGAAATATTGTCCATGTATCAAGGTTGCACTTGATCAAAATTAACATTTAATAAAATGTTATAACATCAGGCATGCAGCAACGTTTTTAATACTTCCGGATCCAGGCGCTCGCTTCCTCCTCACCTTTACTCACTCCCCCCCCCCCCCTCTCACACACTAAATCAATCAATCATTCATTCATTTAATAAATCAATCAATCGAACAATTGCTTCAATCATCAATAGGTTAGTCAAATGTTATTCAGCCGAGTAACAAAAGAATCATTCAATAAATGAATAAATAATTATCTAAATGATTAATGATTTATTTCTGGAGTTTGGCGCTGTTCAAAGAAGCTATAGTGTGGATTAGGAATGAAGTGTGCAGCAGTACACAAGCTACTCATGTTCTGGGAATTGTGCTACGGCGAAACGTTTCCAGGGATGTAAAGGCCTGTTCCTGTTAAAGGACCTTTCCGAAATTTTCCACGCCTTGCAGTGCTGCATAGGCCTTTTTTGAGGCTTTACCAAGGATGCCTCTGGCGGATTCTTCTCGAATTATTCTTGAAGCAACATTTGTACAATTTCTTAATCATAGCATCAAATAATTTTTTTCGTTTGAGTTTAATGCCCAAAAAACACCTCCTCCTTACCTATTTTGTGTTACAAATGCCACAGAAGTTACAGGCCAGAATTAAACTTTTGAGTGTCCTTCCGTTCATAACAAGTATACAGCAGATGCTGCAGGAATTGCTTGGCCCCTTCTGTCTTAATAGAAACCTAAGTCCGAGCGAAATACATCGAATTCTTAAGGAATGGCCACTAGAACTTGTAATTTTATTTATCGCATTGCAGAGGCCCGAGCTTTTAAGGTAGACGTGACGTAGTACTGCTGCTGTTACCCTATACAGCCATACATTTTGGCTCGCTAGTGTTGCTTAGTGCTTTCTAATTCGCCGCAGATTTATTATGCAAAACTTCAGAAAATATCAACGCTATAAAATGTTTAATACATATATATTTGAGCCCAGTTGTAGATTTAGATTTCTTAGTCCACATTAGGCTTTAAATGATTTTACGGTCATTTATCGGCAGATACGTGCGAATATAATGCGGGAACCACAGCCCATTTGAGGCCGTACATGAAGGTGAACTTAACCGAAAATTTAGGACTTTTTCCTATAATGGTAGCCAGTAAAAAAAAAAGCTTTAACCGCGAAAAGGATTTAAACTTTTTAAGTGTTAAAGTGCTTATTTGTTGAGTATTTCGTCAAATATTTTGTTGGGTAATTAAATTGCAAAAGCTGCATATTGAGCCTACATTTGTGTGGACCCGCCGCTAGCGTTTGGCTATGGGTCCAAGATGTTTTGTATTTCAGATAGTATACTAGCAAATAAATAAACAGCCTTTCGAGCTATATATGTCGTCTCCCTCGTCTTTCTTCCGCTTGTTTGCGCTTCCAAGCGTTTGGAGACAGTTCAGCGGCCGCCGCATCTCTCCAGTGCAGTCGTTTGAGTCGAGACTTGTAATCCTCTCTGCGTGGACAAGGGCCGGTTTTCGTAACCGCAAATCGAGATTACAGGGTGGCCTCGAAAGCGAGACGGCTCGCTATGGCGTACGAAGAGCGACAAGGCACTGTGCCGCGGCAAATATTGAAATCAATCGAGGACACTCAGCGCACTGATCATCTCAAAAAGCAAAAGCGGAAAAGCGCGCTGACACGTAAAACAAAAAAAGCAGCGTTGCAAGCCCAGCGTTGTTTACAATTATGGAAAGCCGCTCATTGCGGAGGCTCCTCAAGCAGAGAGAGCAGCGACAAACACCATATAGGCTGTGTAGTACAAAGTTTTCATGCGTGCTAAGACAGGTGCTCGTTGGAAAGCGAACTGCCCTCGACTAGAGTAGTGTGAGGTTGCCACCATCGAGTATGTGCTATGCCATTTGTTTGTCGTATTCCATACCCACATCTACTCCGGACAACGAGACGGACTAATTGTGTGTACTCTCTCCACATCGTTACTCAAGGTCCCCTCCAGCGAATTGTTCCAACCGATGTTAAGATGCCGGCCGAGAATGTTGTGGCCACTGGTCCTTCTCGTAGCTTGTGAAGGAATGGTTTCCATCTGAACCTCAATAGTTCATGGTAGAAAAAAGGTTTGTCAGATGGTTCTTGATAATCACAAAGGGAACAAGGGAAAGAAAAAGTCGGAGCGCTTGCCATCGCTTCGAACAATAGACTTGTCTTCGTCTGGACAAAGCGTTCATTGGCGGGTTTTAAATCGGGTCATCCCTCCAAGGAGGAGGACCATGTGAGAGGAAGCCGGGTGTGATGTGGGAAAGGTGTTAGGACGGGAAGGATGATTCTTGTCCAGGTATGATGGTTGCTAAAGTCGATTAACCGGTTGACTAGCAAAACTGCGACCTGCAACCAAGCGAACTGCGAACTGCAAAACTGCAAAAACCGCAATACTGCGAAACTGCGTTGACCTACGAAACGAAGCGCTGGCAAGCACCCTGAGGTTTTTTTTTTCTCTGTCGTTCACTTTGTTAACCTCAATATGTTATCACGAGCCTTCGCGGAGGAGATGCATTGCATGCAAATACTATGTCATGTTTCTTTATTACAAATTTTTAAAATGTATTTTTTTTGATAATCGTAAAAAATTTCCACGTATTTCTCTGAGGAGTGTGGAATCCAATTTTAGTAACAGCGAGTGACACTTTCGTTTTCCCTTACTCCCTAATTGCAGTTGTGCAAGGTGAAGTATCAGGAACGGGACGTAACATTCGGCATCGCTGCCTACGACGTTGACTATGACGACTACGCCAACGTGTGTGGCTCGATAAACAAGTTCGGCGAAAACAGCCGCTTGAAGGCGCTGAGAAAGATCGTCGACTTCTACAAGAATCTGGGCAGCCAGATGTTCAACGAGGCGTCGTGCACGAGTGCCTTTTCCTCCACATTTCCGCTACCTTCACCAAAATAAAGGATAATCGATGAAAAACGACAAAAGCCAGCAGTGATGATAACTTGAGGCGTGACAATAACGACGAGTTTTGATACATTGCCGTTATGCAAATAAAAGAAAGCAATCTCACAATTCGTATTTCGACCGTATTAGCACGAACACACTATGCTGTGTCTGTGTTTTAACAATGAAGGCGATACAGCGAGTATTTGATCAAAAACATTAGCTGCAATTTAGCTACTACCCGCCGCGGTAGGTCAGTTGTTAGGGCGCTTGGGCGCTGATCCGGAGTTCCGAGGTTCGAACCCAACCGTGGCGGCTGCGTTTTTATGGAGGCAAAACGCAAAACGCGTCCGTGTGCTGTGCGATGTCAGTGCACGTTAAAGATGCCCAGGTGGTCGAAATTATTGCGGAGCCCTCCACTACGGCACAGATTTCTTCCTTTCTTCTTTCACTCCCTTCTTTATTCCTTCCCTTACGTCGCGGTCAAGGTGTCCAACGATATATGAGACAGATATTGCACCATTTCCTTTCCCCAAAAACCAATTACTATTATTATTATTAAGAGGTCGGCTACTACCTGCTTCCGGCAGGAAGTTTTCTATGCGAGGAATTTAACACGGCAGCACCATTAGTAAATGAATATAGCAACCCAATTGGTGATTGATTGGTGACGTCACTGATTTTCTGATGTCGTGATTAACTAGTCACTTGACTATGTTTAATAGCTTATAACTGAGTAATTGGTGAGGTTATCATAAAACAAATTAGATATTTACAAGCCAAAAGATGAGTAGAACAAGGTAGGCACCAATATTAACTAATGAAGTTAATATTTAGTTATGGTTAGGCTTAAATTTATTTCCCTATACTTAATTACCCTGACGTAATCGTATAACTAGTGGCATATTCGTAAAGCGGTTGATGAGTAGAACATGCTAGACATCAATATCGCCTAATTAACTTAATATTTTGTTATGGATAGGCTTGACATGGCGACCATGAAGACAGCACTCTGCAGCTCACAACTTCATACCTCGAGGCGATCGACCGGGCACCTTCCGCCTTGAGGTAAGAAAAATTGGCCCTCCAAATTGTCGAAAATTTTTTTTGGCCAAGGTATGAGGCAGTTACTCTTTAATGCTCGTTACCTCAACATCTTCCAGACTGTAGCCGGTTATTTTTTTTTCATATCCAAAAGAGGCTACGTGGTTGGACGGACGGAAGCCGGACAGAATTTGCGGACAAAGAGAGGAGGAAATATAGCAGTTGTAGACCTTTTGTAGTGGTTATTTTATTAATATAATAGTAAAAAGGAAGAAAAGGATTTTTGCTAGCCCCGGCATCTGCAATCGATACTGAAACACCTGATCTGGGGCAGCGGAAATGAAGGATAGCAGCAGAATGGAGAAATTAAATGAAAGAGGTGAGGGGACAGGAAGAGAGGATAGGGGGAGTAGTATATACAGACTATTTACACAATAAGAAATATGTCCAGGTTGTGCGCGTGATTAGTCCATGTTGTAGGAATTAAATCACACACGCGCACAGCACTGTGTTGGCTACAACTGGAGTGGACAACACAGTGCTGTGCGCGTGTGTGATTTAATTCCTCTAAAATGAACTAATCACCCGCACAACCTGGACACATTTCTTAAGACCTTTCACAGGACATACATTTTACGTGCGACTTCGGCACACTTAATTTCCTCTCAGGAATATTCACAGGTGACTAACTACCGACTCACAGTAATGGGCGTCACCTCCGTAATTCACAGATGCCTCATGGCCATGATAAGAAACCTCCTTTGGTGTACCGGTAACTACGAGAGCCATTACTGTTACATTCACAAGCACTTTATATAAAACACCCTGAACTAATTCCTGGCCGGTTCTTTCTTCCAGCACACATGTTTTATTAATCGGCATCACACAAAAAACGAACAACATTGCAAAGAAACACTTAGATAACCAAAGCCCACTAATCTTGCACAGTATGAAAAAAGGAGTTCCCGGGTTCGAACCCAACCGCGGCGGCTGCGTTTTTATGGAGGAAAAACGCCAAGGCGCCCGTGTGCTGTGCGATGTCAAGTGCACGTTAAAGATCCCCAGGTGGTCGAAATTATTCCGTATCCCTCCACTACGGCACCTCTTCTTCCTTTCTTCTTTCACTCCCTCCTTTATCCCTTCCCTTACGGCGCGGTTCAGGTGTCCAACGATATATGAGACAGATACTGCGCCATTACCTTTCCCCAAAAACCAATTATTAATTAATTTTTGGGAACCCCGCCGCGGTAGCTCAGTGGTTAGCGCGCTCGGCTACTAATCCGGAGTTCCCGCGTTAGAACCCGCACCGCGGCGCCTGCGTTTTTATGGAGGAAAAACGCTAAGGCGCCTGTGTGCTGTGCGATGTCAGTGCGCGGTTCAGGTGTCCAGCGATATATGAGAAAGATACTGCGCCATTCTCTTTCCCCAAAAACCAATTATTATTGTTATTGTGGTTTTGGGGGAAATAAATGGCGCATTATCTGTCTCACATATCGATGTACTACTGCACCGCGCCGCGAGGGAAAGGATAAAGGAGGGAATGAAAGAAGAAAGAAAGAAAGAGGTGCCGTAGTGGTGGGCTCCGGAAAAATTGCGACCACGAGGGGATCTTTAACGTGCACTGACATCGCACAGCACATGGACGCCTTAGCGTTTTTCCTCTATAAAAACGCAGCCGCCATGGTAGGGTTCAAACCCGGGAACACCGGATCAGTAGCCGAGCGCCTTCACCACTGAGCCACCGCGGCGAGTACACGATTAATTTAAAAATTGGTTTTGAGGAACGGAAAACGGCGCAGTAACCGTCTAACGCATCTCGGTGGACACCCGATCCATGATGTAAGGAAGGAATAAACGAGGGAGTGAAAGAAGAAAGCGGTCTTGTATTGGAGGGCTACAGAATATTTTTGACCACCTGCAGATCTTTAGCGTGAACAGACATCAGTCATCGCAGAAAAAATCCGCATGTGGTCGAACTTATTCCGGAGCCCTCCACTACGGCACCTCTTTTTTCTTTCACTCCTTCGTTTATCCCCTCCTTACAGCGTGGTTCGGGTGTCCACCGAGATGCGTGAGACAGTTACTGCGCTATTTTCCTTTCCTCTAACATCACACAGAACACGAAAAATTGGCTTTGTGGGAAAGGAAATGTCTGTCTTGCACCTCGGCCGACCCCTGAACCACGCCGTAAGGGGAGGGATAAAGAAGGGACTGAGAGAAGAAGGGAAGAAACAGATGCGGCAGTGGAGCTCTCCGGAATATTTGCTGGGGACAACTTGGGTGACATTTTGTAAGGGTTCACCTTCAATCCCCAGCGTGTCGAGTATTCTCCTGCCAGTGGGAGTGCAAGCCAGGCGCCTTATTTCCTCTCCCCCGAAATATGAACACTCACACAAACCAAGGCCGAGGAGAAGCAAGAGCGAAGAGCCTGCACAAGACCCTGAGCCGGCTGCAGGATGTCCTCTACCTCGACGCCGCAGAAGACGCGAAGAACCAGAACAAGTACACTGTATTCGGAGTAACACACCCCGGCAATCAACCAGCATGACTGGCTATGGCAGAGACGGTTTTGCACCTATAGACCGCTAGTCGCGGATGAGGCCGCCATCACCACGGCCATCGTCTTTACAGACGCTACTACCATCGCAAGCGAATCCAAGTTGGCGATTAGCAACTTCGCTAGAGGTAGGGTCTCCAGTCCCGCCGCGCAAGTACTCACAGAAATAAGACACTCTCATCTCTTGAGAGATATTGAACTCATATGGACACCAGCACACACGGGGAATCCGGGAAATGGGGTGCCCACCAACACGCTCCAGAATTAGCCGGCAGAGCAGTGGCGCAATGTCAGGAATCATAACATTTCGGTAAGCCACTCATATCATACCACGAGCTCACAGCGCATTACAAATAAGAACACTCTCACCACCCCATAAAACACTGACCACACAACAGGTCATGTGGAGACGACTAGAGACGGGGACCTTCCCTAATCCAAACTACATATCTAATTTGATAAAAATTATATCAATTATTCCTTCCGCATTTGTGGTGAGAAAGAACTTCGACCATGATCTGGGAGAGACAAGTCCGTCAGCTTTCCCCCGAAACCTTGCCTGATCCCTCCAAAGATGCATGGGATAAGCTGAGGTCCAGTGATGACCCCGACGTTCAGTCCAAGGCCGCCGAATGGTCGGCGTCGCCAAAGGTCTCCACAGCCTGCTGCGGGCCAGCTAACGTGCCCTAATCCCCTACGCGTATCAGCAAGGTAGGTAGGTGAAAACTTTGTTGATGAGCCTTATGTATGAGCCTTATGGACGGTCCATAACTTGCAGCGACCTGTCCACCCCAGTCTACCAGCCGCCTGTGTGAGGCCGGTTTGGAGCTGGAGACCGCAATCTCTCAACCATCTTTGTCCGTGAGGTTCCAGCGATGTGGTGGTTGGAATTCTCGACAGAGATATAAAATGTGGTCAAAGCTTGCTCTCGGAGCCCCACAAAGAGAGCATTCGGGTGAGTACTGGCCTGGTTGGATTAGAGCTAACAAAGCCGGTGAAGGGAATGTGAGAGCCTGGAGCTGTCTCCGGGTAGTTTGTTGTTCTTTTGAGAGGCAGATGTGTGGTTGGGGATAGTCTAGTCTTTGGTCCCTGTAATAGGGTGTTATTTCATGATAGGTGACGAGCCGCTGCCTAGCGCTACCCTGGTCTGCGGTGTGCCCTGCTCGGTTGACGTACGCTCGAGCAAGAGTGTTTACCACTTTATTGCCGAAGTTACCCGCGTGGACTGGCACCTAAACATTTTGAACTGGTCAGGGTTCTGTTGAGCAAAAATTGAGAATTTTTCGCGTGGTAGAATGAATCTGTCCCCGTGCACAATTCGTGATTGCTGTTTTAGAGTCACTCAGAATGAGTGTGGCAGCTGAGGAGGAAATGCCAAGCGCTATGGCTTCTTCTTCGGCTTCAAGTGAGATTGTTGTCTTGATAGAGCATGAGGATATGTGTTTGAGGTCATGCAATGCTACAATCATGGAGTATGCCGAATTGTGGATGTACTCTGCCGCATCCACGTAGGCCGCGTCTTTGTCGTTTGCATGGGCCTTATGTAAAGCCTTGACACGAGCTTCGCTTCTGCCCTGGTTAACTGTGTGTACATTTTTGGGCAAAGGGTGAACAATGAGTCTGTCCCTGATGTGTGTTGGGATGGCGTGGGTGTTGTTGGAGGTGGACCAGTTGGCTGAATCTTTAGAGAGGCGATAATGTGTCTACCTGTATTTGTGGATGAGAGTCTGTCAATCTGAGCCGTGCGATGAGCTTCAGTTCTTGCAGTGTATTGTGTACTCCCAAACTTAGTAGATGGGAGGTGGAAACTCGTTGTGGGAGATTGAAGGCTGACTTGTATGACTGTCTAATTAGTGCATCTACCTTCTCCTCTTCCACCTTTGTGAGGTAGAGGTAGGGAAGGGAGTAAACCATCCGACTAATCATGAAAGCCTGCACCAGCCGCCTCAAGACATGTTCACGCATGCCTCGGTGCTTGTTGGCTATTCTTCTAATCAGTCGCAAGCTTTGATATGTCGTCATTATAAGTTCAGAGATGGTCTCCGTGTTTCGTCATTGTTTTTTAAGAACATGCCTAGGTTGAGCATCTTTTCAACCTGTGGCACTGATAGACCTTCACCTCGACGTGTATGGAGGGGTTTTCTTTCCTGTTGCGGTTCGGGGTCGGGTGGAGTAGCCAGAATTCAGACTTAGCAGCGGAGCACGCGAGGCCTATAGAGGCTGCGCACCCCACTACCGCGTTCGCACCTGCTTGAAGGCCTTCTTCCATGGTCCCAACATTTCTCATTGTCGTACATAAGTTAATGTTTTCTGCATAGAACGAGTGGGAGAGGTTTGAGATGCGCTCTAGCTTGCAAGCCATGGAGATTAGAGTGTTGTTGAAGATTAGGGTAGATAGGAATAACCCCTGGGGTGTCCCCCTGCTGCTTTGTCAGCCTCAGCCGGAATAATTTCAGCCACCTGGGATCTTTAACCTGTACTGACATCGCGCAACCCACGTGTGCCTTTGCGTTTCGCTTCCATCGAAACGCGGCCACCGCGGTCGAGTTCGAACCTGAGTACTCTGGCTCAGCAGCCGAGCGCCCTACTGATCTGGAGTACCCGGGTTCGAACCCGACCGCGGCGGCCGCATTTCGATAGAGGTGAAACGCAAAGGCACCCACAGTACACGAAAATTTTAAAAATTGGTTTTGAGGACAGAAAGTTGCGCAGTAACTACCTCGCGTACCTCAGTGGACTACTGATACACGCTTTAAGGAAGGAATGAAGGAGGGAGTAAAGGAAAAAAAGAGGTGCCGCAATGGAGGGCTCAGGAATAATTTCGGCCACCTGGGGATCATGGCACCGCACACGGGCACCTTTTTGCGTTTTGCCCCCATCGAAACGTGGCCGCCGCTGTCGGGTTCGAACCCGGGTACTCCGGCTCAGTAGCGGAGTAGGCCGCCGCGGTGTCTCAGTGGTTATGACACACGGCTGCTGACCCAAAAGACGCGGGTTCAATCTCGGCGGCGGTGGTTCAATTTCGAAGAAGGCGAAGTTCAAGAAGCCCATGTACTGTTCTATATCAGTGAACGTAAAAGAACCTCCGGTTGTCACAATTTCCGGAGCCCTTCCCTATGGCCCAGTCCTGATAGCCTGACACGCTTTGGGACGTTAAACAAAACAATGAAAATTGGTTTTGGGAGGAAGGAAGTGGCGCAGTATCTATCTCACAACTCGGTGGACACCTTTATAGCGCTGCGAGTGAGACGATGTTTACTTAGCTGTATCTATCTCACAACTCGGTGGACACCTTTATAGCGCTGCGAGTGAGACGATGTTTACTTAGCTGAGGCTAGCGTAAGTAAAATGACAGGGAAAAGAGAGCGAAGGGAAAAGAATCAGGCGAGTCATAGACTGAAATGATAGCAGGAGGGCGGAAAAAACACAATTTTAAAGTCGAAAATATGACAAAATAACCTGCCGTAAGGAAACGGGCGTCATTTTTTCGCCTCCAGGGGGAGCGTGTAGCCTGGCGTCGATAGCCAGAGGGGTCAATGAGAGAGGGAAGGCTGCTCACGTGTCCAATGCGCCTTGAGCTAATGAGAGTATAGGTGGCTTGGCGTGAGCGCGTGCCTCGAGACGAGCCGGACAAAACCTTTCGATGCTGACGTGTACGAGCAGTGTTCGAAGAGATCTGGAGGCGAGCGGTAGGTAGCTTGCGGCAGCGCCGCGCTGTGCTCTGGTGGTAAGACGTTTTCACCCTACCGAAGCTGATGTTTTTACCAGGGAAAATCCTGCTTCGCACCGGACCTGGGAATCGCCTCTCTTAACTACCTTTTACCTGCAGGCCGTAGGCTCGGACCACAACGCGCCAGGCACGTCGTCGGTCTTCATCGACTTCGAGGTTTGGCCGTGGCTCAACCCATCGGGCCGGGAGCAGCGCTTCACACCAGGTTCGACCTCTTTTATTGCATTTAATTATCTCTTACTACGCCCGTAATTAATCGAACGGTAATTTAGCCGATTCTTTTACGGCCCCATCATCGCTATTGGTACAGCTTGGACTTGGTTCTGGGTTTTTCGGTCCGGCGTCCCTACCGGCGTTCACTCCTGCCTCCTACACCGAGTAGCCGCGGGTCGAAAATGCAGCCAGCCTTCTTGTTTACGGCCAATAGCACAGCGGCGGTCGTGGCGTTCGTAGTCATAGGACAGTGCATAACGATCCTGCCTTCTTTATTTTCTTGTGCCGACCCCGTGGTCCAGAAAAAAGAGCTTCCATGACTGTCCCTAGCCTATCCCCGATATCCCACTAGGATGAGATGCATTGGGGATGAGGCAGACACGAAGCGGAGCCAACGCACGTGACCGTGCAAGCGTGGGCTCATTCGGCGTTCGATTCGATGTAATGCATCCGATGGGGTCTCGCATTTGAGCGTTCGGTGCAGTCGCGGACGTTGCACCTGTCGCTTCTTTTTTAGTTCGGCACCAGTAGGCGTTCGTGGCCTGCTTGTGAGCGTCGACTCAATAGCGAGGTCCAGGTATCATCGAGGTCTTGAGACTGGCCACAGAGGACCACCCTCTTCTTTGGATGCTGCACCACCAGCCAGCGTCCCTCTTCCTGACCAGCACTTCTGCATCGTGACAGCGAGGCACGCCGCCAGTCGAAGCATGCAGCAGCATAGCCCCGTACCGGCCGCAACCGAAATGTAGGACGTCTTTTGCAGCGAAAGCAGTAATGTTTTCGTTATAAACCACCTAAGAGCTACAACGCAGCCGTAGCGCATAACGTTAAGTGGGCTGCTTTTGCATTTTTTAGCCGCCGTGGTTATTTCCCTCGGCTGCTGACCCGAAAGACGCCGGCTCGATCCCAGCCGCGGCGGTCGAATTTCAATGGAGGCGAAACTCTAGATGCCCGTGTACCGTGCGATGTCAGCGCAGGTTAAAAAACTCGAAGTGGTCGAAATTTCCGGAGCCCTTCACTTCGGCACCCCTCCGCTCCCCACCTACGTTGAATTGACATTTTAGATAGCCTGAGTCGCTTTGGGAGGTTAAACCCCGTAAACCATTTTTCATTTTCTCACTGTGCGGTTCAGGTGCCCGCCTACAGAGTGAGTCATGAATGCGCCTTTGATCAAAATAGAGGGAGTGATTCCCAGTCAAGAGATTTCGAGTCTAGGCGTTTCTCTAGATTTTAGGAAAGGAGAAACGCTCAGGTGCCCTTGTGCTCTGCGATGTCTGTGCACGTTAGAGATCCCCAGGTTGTCAAAATTACTGCTTAGCCCTCCACTACGGCACACCACCTTCTCTTTCACTTCCTCCTCCTTCCGTTGGCTCAGTTGGGTTTTGACAGATGTGAGACATTTATTGCATCTTTTAAAGCGAAAACATTACTACGCCAGGTTTCCTGAGTTTCGCCGGCTCTGTCGCTTTGACCTTCAGCAACTTTCAGCCGCTCTGGAGCTGGGCCAAAACCGACCAAGAGTGCAGCTTTGAAAGCGAAGGGAACGCGCATAACTGGGCCCCTGGGACAGTAGACACCTCAGTCGCACTTTAAGGTACCTGGCGGCAGTGACAGATGTGCGCTGCATGCGTCAGCATTGACAACGTTGCGGCAGAAACACGGCACTGAAGCTAAAGGCAGTCGGCTCTCATTTTGTTCATTGGTGTTTGCGTTGGCAACAATCTAGACTCCGATGATATTTAGGAAAGGAAGGGCCCATAACTGGCTCCCTGGTTACGCCTCAATCGCTCTTCGAGGTATGTACAGTACTCACGGATTGAAATAGGACATTCGGAGCGCGTGGCCGTCGCTTCATGGAGCGCCGCCCGTAGACGCTCATGGAACCAAGGTGGTGCAATGTGGTATGGCGCGAGAGGGAGAACATCTACAAAGCAGAATTGTTCCTTCCAGTAGCCAATGAGCCGGCCTGGGGCTTACCACATGCCTGCGTGGCACTGCAAGGCTAGCGCTCCGAATGTCCTATTTCAATCCGTGAGTACTGTACATGGCGGTGATGAGAGATGTGCGCTGCATGCGTTAGTTGGGAAAATGTGTCAGACACGCGGCACCGCACCAGTAGGCCGCAGCGTTCATTGGGTTAACATCTCGGGATCAACCAATAAACTGCCACCTGCCAGGTTCGCAGGGTGTGCGCGCTGCATATCCAGTATCCGAAACACACGCTTCGTTACAGACGTCAAAACTCCATGTGAGAGCGACGCCGCCTCTTCAATCGAGCGCAGTCACGTGCATAATTACATGACCACATCTGGAGAAGCGGCGGTCGTCGGCGCTCGTAATATTAGCGCAATGCGTTAAGACTCCCGTTCAGAGGAAAAAGCAGCGTCGTCAAGTCCACCGCGCTCCGCACAAACTCTCATCACACATATGGATCGGAGGAATAAAACCGGTTAAGAAATCTCAAATGGTGTAACTTTGTAAAGACAACTGTTTCCACTGTTTCCACTTTTGAGAGGTTCTAATTACTGAAGTAGAAATAAGGCCAGTGGTAGCAAAGTATGTTGGCGCGGCATAGTGGCGCCTGCATGATGCAGCAATCAAGATACCCCTCAATCGGATATGCGCCACTCCCCCAAAAGGTGGCGAGCGACCATTATTAAGTCTTACAATGCAGAACTTTTGTCGAAAAGAAGTGTTCGCGTTTGTAAAGTGATACCTAAAGGGGACCGCAGGCCACTGAAGGGAAATTGGTTTTTGAGGAAAGGAAATGACGCAGTCACTGTCTCATATCTCGGTAGACACCTGGACCACGCCGTAAGGGAAGAGATAAAGGAAGGAGTGAACGAAGAAAGGAAGACACTGAAGGAACCCATTAAAGCTATCACGTCATGCCCTTTTTTTTTTCTCTCGGCGTCACATGGTGTGCACCGAGAAAATGAGCCATTTACTAAGCATTTTCTATCCTGAAAACAAGCAGAGCCTCGACTGCCAGTATGACTGGAAAGGTAACTAGGAGGTCGATTTGCTTCATCAGGGCAGCCCTGGAGCAGATCTAGATGATCACTCTTACAACTAGTTGCTGCACGAAAGCCTGGTACAGCATATATGCTGAAGGTACCACGACTGATGTTTTGGTCGCCAGTGCGGCGTGTCTCGGCGTTTGCGGCTCAGCAGCAGAATGTGCCGCCATTGGCGATTGACTGCAGATCATCTGCCGGCCGTAAAGACGTACAGTCTAATGCAGTTTTAAGGTGATCGCTTCAGGTGTATCCTCCCGAGATTAAACTTTTAACAGGGTTTATTTTCGCAAGAACGCTGCAAAGAATAAACTTAGTTAGCCGAAGGATTCCCTTATTCTGCGCTGTCATGTTTGTTACCCACTAAATTACCGTTATCACAAAAAAGAATTCCTGCTCCGTTTCTGCGGAAACGAACGTGATAATTTTAAAATAGCGATAGGCTATACATGTTTCGCCCGTCAATTTAGTGCACTTTTCAACAGGACGATCAGTGCGGTGATTACAGACAAGCATGCAAAACTGCTCAGAGAGCCGTGGCTCGCATTTCAAGAGATCGCCAGCTGGTCGAGATTATTCCGGACCCCTGCACTACTGCACCTGTTTCTTTATTCTTTCACTCCCTCCTTTCTCCCTTCCCTTACGGCGCCGTCTCGGGTGTCCACCGAGATATGTGAGAATTACTCCGAATTTCTTTTCCTTAAAAGTGAAAACAAGTTTCAATGTATGCGAATGTTAAAACCTCGTACGTATCCTGTGCGACCACAAAGTCCCTTAACGAAGTGCGGGTGCGGGAAATATTTCTCAACTACTCCACATCATCCTCCCTCTTAATCCGCATGCAGCTTTGTAATGTGAAACCCGACCCTCCGGAATGAATGACAACGAGGTTTCTTCCCCAGCATTTTATTGGCCATAGGCAGAAGAACAATTCCGGCAGCCTCCCTTTGAAATTTTAGAAGACAGAGAAAGCTGTGCTAGCCTATCGGCGTACGCTTGTGACGTACGAAATTTCATCGTTCAACGCCCGCCGAGTTCCTAAGCACAGATAGGACTTCCGTAAACTCCGGAAGATCGGTGGCTAAGAGGTCTTGCTATGCGTTGCCGACGTCATATAACAAATTTAGAGTGGTCTGAAGCCCAAAATTCAAACTTCACCACAAGCTCTCGGACAGGGCACCAGCTTGGCCACGTTGGTTACTCATTTGTCACGGAACATCGCAGAACAACGCGACAAAACACGAGCACTGACTTACAAATCATTCTATTTTGAAAGAAACAAGGTTTCTTCGAATAAAAGAGTTGTCAGTTAATGCTTTCCTTTCCTGACACTGTTCTGGGCTGTTCGGTCACAAACAAGACCGCTGCGATGGCGCAAAGTTCATGCCTTCTAGCGAGGAGCTGTCTCTCTTGCCTTAGCACTAAGCTCTTCACGCCCAACAATTCTGGACAAAAGCATTTTTGAACAAGGAAGAGTTTGTGAGCGCAGTGTTTTTTTTCATATGTTGTAAGATTTCACTGTAAGAATCAACATATCCGCATATCTCTCGTCGGCAAGCTTGACTTTTTTTGCTACTAACGCTTTTGCTGTCAAAAGCGTTATCCATTAGTTTTGCAAGAGATGCGAGAGATGGGAACTTTACGAAGGAAACATTTTGCTGGATAACAGTAAAATGGACGATTACTTGCAAACTTCTGCACCTCTACCTCGCCGTTTTTTATTATTCAAGAAGTTTCACCAAGAAGTTTGGACATGCTCGCGCTTTTACTATAGGTTTCGCGTCAGTTTTTTTCAACTCAACCTTGGCGCTAGTGTCGAGATGACGGCGCGACATTTTTTTTCTTTTCAAGCCAACAACGAGCACCAATCGGCCCCGCAGCCTTTCGGCCAAGAGCACCTCCTCCTGAAAATGACTGTGGGTTGACGGCTGCATCTGCACGAATAGAAGCTCAAGCATTAAACGGGTAAGTAATCTGTTTTGAAGCAAACAGCTTTTGTGTCGTCTGCTTACTTTAGAATAAGTTCAGAAAAGTCAAGTATGAAAAGAAATGGGACATGAATTCTGATGTGCCGGTTCATTATATCGATGCGTCGATGTGCTGCAAGACATTCCGAACTTCGGGACACCTTTAATCAACCGACACCACGCCTCGTAAATTTACAGCTGCGCCATACTTCTGTTTTCTGCAAAATTTATACACGCTCGGCAGTCACAGATGTTCAAATTCCACTCACTTTAGGTAAGCACTCAATGAGGTGTTTTCAGAGGTTAGTCGCAGCCAGTGCTTCAGACAACAACGTGGAGCAACCGGAGACCATGTGGAGATGACAGACGCCCTTTCCAGATAACAGAGTCACTTGTCTGTCTTCCTACTCTGTAGAGACTTTAACGCTAGAACCATCCGCGACAAGATCGCAACCCGTCGCTTAATTTCTTCAGGCTACAATTAGCGTACAGTGGCGCCACAACTGTACCCATTTTACAAATTTGTAATCTTGGATTCCGAAGGCAGCATTCGGCGCCTTGGATGTGGATGGATGCCTTCATTGTGATCAACTTCAGGGCTGTATACTTGAATAAACGCCCAGGGCACGGCGTAGGCCGACCAAGTGCCCTGGGCGGAAGAAGAGGAGGCGCGGGGAGCGTGCGCAGATGAAGAAAAGGATTTTTGGCCACCGGCTCACCGGCTGTGTTCCTTGGGATCTCTCCGACTTGGTGTGGTTTCCTTTGGGCGGAACCGCAGTCCCGTAGCGATATGTCGTCTTTCCTGTCCTGAGCTTGCCAAGCACTACACTCCGTGTTGACCCTGAAGCAAGCTGGCGTGAGAGGCGACCTGCTTCTTCTGGCGACACGGGTTAGTATTCATGCGGACTTCTGTATTGGGTGCCTGCTTAATGTGACATAATATAACTACGTAGTCTGTGTGGCACCTCCGGCCGCTTTAGTAATTGTTGAACAAACGGACATCAAACTCTGATTCGCTACCGTCGTTAGACGCAGACTTAGGGCAAGCGCCCCTACTTAATTCACTAAGTTATTTACAAATGCGTCTGGCAGTGATGAACACTGTCGCACCTTATCTCCTGAACAGGCTAGGAGAACGAACAACTCCGTGTACCCAGCACTATACAGGCCATATACTATAGATAGAAGAATAAAAATATTTTACTTTAAATAAAAAGTGAATGAGTGAAATCATGCTTCCGTGCAGTGATGACTCTTAGGCCCATAGGCAGAAGGGCGGAAAGAGGTGAGGTAAATTTGGTGCAGAGGGTCAAAAGGCAAAAGACTTCACTGGGACTAAGCATTCCTAGAATTACAAATTGCCGCCACTGTGCGGCTTCAAGCCTGAGTCCAACAATTTCTTTCTGAAATGAGGAATTAGTTACTGTCTTTGGGCTTCTAGATGGTTCACTGCCTTCCAACTCCAACTAGTTACATAATTGCTGCTCCATGTGAACACTCTTACATCTCCAATTTGGCAGTGCTATCAAAAATATCGAATCATCTTTTGAAAGCGCTCACGATGTTTAGTGTGGAGGTACTGAATTTTTCATCACTTCCTTTCTAATACAGGCATTAAAAGGCTACGATGCGATGCGCGAAGGAAGTTGGGATGAAAAAATTCAGAGTGATTGTTAAATTTAAGGGCACAGGAATGCACCACCTTATGCTGTAAGGAGGCAAGGTTACAAACTGCACGAAATGTTCAGAGATGTTTTCGGTGCCAATGCTATTAGTGAAAAAAACTCTTTTTAAATAAATTCTTTTAGGTACCACTATTCTCTTTGCTCGGCTGGCTTGCGTCAGCAATGGGGAAGCACCGGGCTTATTCCATACATTTAATGGGAGGCAGATGCCACTGACGCATGATGTGCAATACAACTTTTGCCTGACAGGCAGCTTTTTTTACAGCATTGGTTAGTAAATGACCAGAGCGCAGCGGTGTTGAATGAGCCATAGATTACGCTCAATGCCATGAACACTCAACGATGCAGACGCCTGGGCCAAGTATGAAAAGCATGTCCCTGCATCAATGCGGAGCAGTTGGACTCGAACAGCAGTGGCTCTGTGCAACGGGCACTCGGCGTCACCCATCACGTGCGGGGTCTGGCAGCAGGTTACGGCTTCGTGACACTGGCTGCCATGCAGGCCCCACGTGGTGGCGACGATCGAGATTCGAGTGCAAGATTCTCGTCGGGCTTGGCACCAAAGGTACGCATGCGTGTCAACTACTCACTAAACCAATGCACAGTTCCTCCGGCACTTGCATTAAACCACGATAAAGTTATGTGCATATATTGGCATGCATTTTGCGAAAGCAGTTGTGTTACTGGCCTACCTGGAATTCGCTACAGCACGCCTGAAATCTGCATGGAGTGGAAATCGACAAATGCGTTCTACCAACGCCACTCGGGGCATTTGTGATCCCCAGGAAGTCGACACTGCCCAGAGTGCGACAAACCGCAGCTTAAACGCTCCTCACATCTTGAGGAAATCTGAGTTTATCAGTTCCTTTTCCCACAGGAGTTCCCAAGGCGTTGATTGCAGGCAAAAAAAAAAAGCGACCCAGCCAGCGTAGAATATATTGTAATGGTACCCATCAGTATGATGTTATCTTCATAAGGCTCGATGTTACGGTTGGAAAATAAATATTCAGGCATGCGTATATTTCGTTTCTCAGAACTTGGAAGTGCATATATTGGGTTTCATTGATCGTGCACAGTCGCGAATGCTTCCACCCGTGGCTCTCGCAGAAATCTCGATGTGTACCCTCATTCTCGACAAAAGCATATTTACGCAGGAAACAATATGAAGTCAATTTTTTTTCCAAATATTACAAGATTTAAGAATTACCAATACCTCTGGAGACTTCCCGACTGCAGCATCAATATTTTTATACTAACGTTACTGCTATAGCAGAAGCGTTCCCCTTTTCTTTTTTATAGGAGTATAGGTTTTTTTTTTTGCTGTTAACCATTTTACTATCTGAAAAAGCGTTATCATTTGGTTTTCTACTGCACTCTTCACTGTTTTATGCGAGCGATGGAAACACTATAACAGATATATATTTAACTACATATCAGAAGAACTGACTATTACATATAACATATTCATGCCACTACACACAGTTTATAAACACTGAAAATTTTTGCCCAAGAATGTCGAACAAGCTCGCATTTTTAGTTTTGTTTCGCGCCGGCTCGGATTATTTTTTTCGGCTCAACCTTGCGCTGGTGTCACAATAAGGGTGCGACGTTTTTGTTTTGTTTTTTCAGACCATTCGCGAGCACCGGTATGCATGGCGGCCTTGAGAGAAAGAACACTTTCCTTTCCTAATGCAGATGACTGCGGGATGACGGCAGCACCTGCAGCAGTCCAAGCTCAAGCCCAAGCCGGGTAAGTGATGTGTGTTGAAGCAAAGAGTTAAAGCAAAGAGATTCGGGTGTCGTCTAGTTACTTTACAATGATGTTTGCAGAAGTTATCTCTAAAAATAAATAGAACATGAAGTGTGATGCGCAGGTCTGATAAATCGAAGCAACGATCTGCTGAGATATATTTCGTAATTCAGGACCAATTTAAGCCAGAGACGCAATGTGTCATAAATTTTCAGCTGCGTCATACCTCTGTTTTCTACACAATTTATACATGCGTGGCAGTCACAGACATCGTTGAAATTCCAATTACAGGAGATAAGCTTTCTATGAGATGTTTTCAGAGGTGAGTCACCGCCAGTGCAGCAGTTAACCACATGGAGCAACCGGAGACCATGAGGACATGAACGACGCACATGCCAGATAAGAACTAGCCATTATTATACATCAAAAAATGTACAGACTTAGAACGGTAGAATAATTCGTAACATGAGTGTTAGTAAGGTCGCAACCCATTGCTTAATATCTTCAGGCTACTATTAGCGTATAGTGCCACCACAACTGTACCCATATTACAAATTTGTAATCTTGTTTTCCGCAGGCACCATTCGGCGCTTTGGATGTGGATGGATGCCTTCATTGTGATCCCCGTCATGGCGGTAGATGTCTTCCGTGCCCTGAACTTGGCACGCAGCCTCCGTGTTCACTCAGAAGTAAGTTGGCTAGAAATACGAAGTAAATTGCTTGAAATGGCAGGGATGAACACTATGGTTATCTCCTCAACATGATTTTGACCATGATTATGGATTTTTATGGTAAAAGGGCATCTTAGTCCAAAGAACGCCATGGCACAAGGTATTTTGATTAATCAAGGTGGGGTGAAAGACTCATTTCCCAAGCATTTCAACCTAAAGCAGCTGAGCACTAGGCAGGGGGAAAGCTTGTACCCATTGTATCACCGGTGGGTTCCCGGTGACACTGGGGATCGAACCCCGCACCTCCTGCATGCGAGGCCGATGCTACACCAGTTGGCCACCGCTGCAGTCCTTAAATCCTGAAAATGCAAGAAGTACGGAAAAATCGAACGTACCGAGCTCTACACGGATCATATATTATAGATAGATGAATAAAATATTTTACTTAACAAAAAACACAATAAAAAGTGAGTGAGTGAGTGAAGCTAAGCTTTTGTAAAGTGGTGGCTTCTAGGCCTAAACGCGGAAGGATGGGAAGGGGCTAAAGGTGGTGCAAAAGGTCAAAAGGCGAAGGGCATCATTAGAAGTAAGCTGTCCGAAAAAGACAAATTGGTGCTAATGTGTGACTTCAAGTCTGATTCCAAAAATTCCTTTCTAAAATTTCTTGTACAAAGCGTAACTGTCTTTTGGGCTTCGTGATGGTTCATTGAATTCCACTTAGTCTTTGACTCAGCTCTAACTAACTGGGTAATTGCAGCTTAATGTGAGCACTATTGCAATTAAAATTTGGCAGCGCTTTCAGAAATTTTAAATTATCGTTATGAAAGTGGGCACGTTGGGAAGCTAAGTGTGGAGACACTGATTTAGTTCATCTCTTCCTTTGTAATGCAGGCATTAAAAGGCTACGACGCGCGAAGCAAGCTGGGAAGAAAAAACTAATAGTGAATGTTAAATTTAAGAGCACATGAAGCCAGCACCTGATGCTGTAGGAGACCAGCTTGCAAACTGCACAAACTATACTGACTTGTTTTCGGTGCCATTATTACTAGTCGATAAGCTCTATTTTTTTCATAGTCTCTTTAAGTACAACTATTCCCTTTGCTAGGCTGTCTTACGTCAGCAGTGGGCAAGAACCGGGCTCATTCCATACATGGAATGCAAGGAGGATGCCACTGACGCATGATGTGCAACACAGCTTTTGTCTGACAGTTTTTTTGCAGCATTGGTTAGTAAAGCACCGGAGTGCAGCGGTGTTTCAAGAATAATTGATTATGCTCAAAGCCATGAACACGCAACGATGTCTCTCTGCAGACGGCTGGGCCAAGTATGAAAAGCATGTCCCTGCATCAAAGCAGAGCCGATGAAACCCGACAGCGCCGACTCCGTGCGACAGGCAGTCGGCGTCACCCATCACGTGTGTGGTCTGGCAGCAGGTTACGGCTTCGTGACACTGGCTGCCCTGCAGGCCCCACGTGGTGGCGGCGATCGAGATTCGAGTGCAAGATTCTCGTCGGGCTCGGCACCAAAGATACGCATGCGTGTGAACTACTCACTAAGCCAATGCACAGTTCCTCCGGCACTTGCGAAAATGCAGGATGCGGTTGTGCGTATATTAGCACGCATTATGGGAAAGCTGTTGTGTCACTGAACTGCCGCCTGGCGTGGAATCCGCTACCGCACGCCGGACGCGTCTGGATGGAGTGGAAATCGACGAATGTGTTCTACCAAGGCTTCGCCAAGAGTGCGACAAACTGCAACGTAAACACTCCGGACATATTGAGTAAATCGGAGTTTATCAGTTCATTTCGCCACAGGAGTTCCCAAAGTGCTGATTGCAGGCAAAAAAAAAGCGACCCAGCCAACGTAAAATATATTGTAACGGTACCCAGCAGTATGATGTTATCCTAACAGGGCTCGTTATGGTTAGAAACAAAATATTCAGGCATACGTGTATTTTGTTTCTCAGAACTTGGAAGTGCATATTTTGGGTTTCATTGATCGTGCACATTCGCGAATACTTTTGCCCGTGGCTCTCGTAGAAATCTCAACGTGTACCCTGATTCTCAACCAAATCATTTGTATGAGAGAAAATGTTTATGGACTCAATATTATTTTTCATATAAAACATGATTTTAAAAATTACCAAAACCTCCCCAGGCCACCCGACGGCAGCCTTGCAATTTTTTTTCTATTAACGTTACTGCTTTCGTCAAAAGCGTTTCCTTTTGCTTTTTTATAGGAGCCTTAACTGCTCGATGCAATCGATGGAAACCCGTTGAAAGGTTGCGTTACACACCTGACGAACGGCATGCTTTCTTTTTTTCTGTTAACCATTTTTCTATCGCCAAAAGCATTCCCCGTTGCTTTCTACGCCAGTCTTAACGGCTGGATGCAAGCGATGGAAACACTGGTCTGGTTTTATTGGGGTTTAATGTCCCAAGGCGACTCAAGCTATGAGGGATGCCGTAGTGAAGGTCTTCGGAAATTTCGACCACCTGGGGTTCTTTAACCTGCACTGATGTCGCACAGAACACGGGCCTCTTGAATTTCGCCTCCATCGAAATTCGACCACCACAGCCGGGATCGAACCCGCGTCTTTAGGGCCAGCAGCCGAGTGACGTAACCACTCAGCCACTGCGGCGGCTAGATAGAAACACTATAACAGAAAAATTTAGCTACATATCAGGAGAATTGACCGTAACTTACAACAATTTTATACCACTACCGTACAGTTTTTCAACATTCATGATTTTGACCAATAATGTCGAAAGAGCTCACGTTTTTATTTCAGTTTCGCGCCGGTTCGGTTTTGTTTCAGCGTATCTTGGTGCCGATGTCACAATGAGTGTGCAAACTTTTTGTTTCAGACCGATCATGCGCACCGCTAGGCACCACGACCTTCCCAGCAAGATTACCTTCCTAGACATTTCGTAATTCAGGACATCTTTAAGCAACAGACACCACGCCTCATAAATTTTCAGCTCCGTCATACCTCTTTTTCCGCACTACTTATACACGCGCAGCAGTTACACATGTCGTTGGAATTCCACTTACTGAAAATAAGCATTCTAAGAGATGTTTGCAGAGGTCAGTCAAAGCCAGTGCATTAGACAGCTACGTGGAGAAACCGAAGACCATGACGAGATGAACGGCGCATATGCCAGATAATAACTAGTCGTTTTTCTATCTACCCACCGTGTACAGACTAATACAGCTAGTATAATCCGTGACATGGGTGTATGTAAGGTCGCAACCTATCACTTAAAATCTTCAGGCTACCATCAGCGTAATATATCACCACAACTGTACCCATATTAGAAATTTGTATTATTGGTTTCCGCAGGCAGCACTCGGCGCCTTGGATGTGGATGGATGCCTTCATTGTGATCCTTTTCATGGGGGTAGATGCCTTCTTCCCTGCCATGAACTTGCCAAGCACATCCTGCGTGTTGACCCAGAAGCAAGCTGGCTTGAGAGGTCACCTGCTTCTTGTGCCGACACGGGTGAGTATTCACGTGGAGTTCTGTATTGGGTACTTGCTTATTGTTACATAAGATGCCTAGGTAGTCTCTATGGCACATCCCGCCGCTTTAATAATTTTTGAACATCGAACTCTGATTAGCTCCCGTCGTTAGACGCATACATTGGACAAACGACAATACTCCGTGTTGACTCAGAAGTAAGTTGGCGAGAAATACGATCTGCTACAGTTCAAATTTATTCTTTAGGCGACGCGGGTGAATAGCCGTGCTTTATTTTGTGTGCCTACTGACTGTGACATAACAAAACTAGGTAATCTGTTTGGCACCTACTGCCGCTTTAGTAATTGTTGAACAAACGGACATCGAACTCTGAATCACTAGCATCATTAGACACAGACATTTGACAACCCCCTCTATTAACTTATCTACAAATGCGTCGACAATGTTGAATGCTGTAGCCTCTTATCTCCTGAACAGGCAAGAGGAACAGAAAACTCCTAACGTATCCACAACTATATAGAGAATATATTATAGATAACAGAAGAATATTTTACTTTAAATAAAAAGTGAGTGAGTGAAGCTATGTTTATGTAATGTGCTGGCTTCTACGCGTGAAAGCAGAAGGACGGGAAGAGGTGGGTTAAAGCTGGTTCAAAAAACCCGATTCCTTGGCATAAGTCTGAAGTGAGTCTAGCAGCGCCCTTGAATACTAAGACGATCCGCCCGGTGGTCAAATCCAGGCCTCGTTGGTGCCGTCGACGTGGGCCTTTCTAGGTCTGGCATCCTACTTTGAGAGGCTTCGTATCAATTCCTTTTTAACCCTGTACAGGCAACTTATGTCAATTAGCGACATTCTTGTTCCGCGCCTTCTAGTCGTCAATATGTGCCACTTTGTCGCAATATTTCATGTCACTATGTTCTCAGCACCCAGAGGTTTCCAGTAAAAATCTTTGGAGTAAGTGTGAGCAAGCTCTAAAAAAGAAACAGGCGGCTCGAACGTATGACTTGAAGCCCGAGTCCAACAACTCGTTTCTAAAATGAGGCATGGCATTTGTTGGACAAAAAATAATTACTGCTTGGGCTTCGAGGGGCCTCATTGCCTTCGACATGGTCTTTTACTCAGCTGCTACTAATTGCGTAACTGCTGTTTAATTTGAGCACACTTGCTTCTCTAATTTGGTGGCGTTATCAAAAATTTCGAAGTCTTTTGAAAACAGACACGATAGGAAGCTTAGTGTGGAGGTAGTTATTTTTGTGTCCCATCCTTTGTAATGCAGGCATTAAAAGGCTACGATGCGCGAAGCAAGCGGGAAGAAAAAATTCAGAGTGAATGTTATTTACGAGCTCATCAGGCGAGCACCTCGTGCTTCATGCGACCAGGTTACAAGCTAAACAAACTATACTGACCTCTTTTCGGTGCCATTATCTTGAGGGAATAAACTCTTCTTTTTATTCATCACCTCCTTTCAGTACTACAATACCCATTGCTAGGCTGGCTTCCGTTAGCAATGGCAAGCACTGGGCTCATTCCATACATTGAACGGAAGGGAGATGCTATTTACCCATGATGTGCAAACAACTTTTGTGTCATAGGCAGCTGATTTACGTCATTGGATTCTAAAGTCCCTGACCGCTGCGGTATTTCAAGAAGCATTGATTATGGTCAACGCCATGAACGTCCAATGATCTTTCTGCAGAACGCTGGGCCAAATATGAGAAGCTTGTCCCGGCATCGCACTGGCGTAACACGAATCCCCGAGCGGAGAATGCGGGCCTCGGGCAGTCGGCGTCACTGATCATGTGCACGGTGTGGCTGCGATTGACTGCCATGAAGGTTCCACCTGGTGGTCGCCTTCGTGTGGAAAGCTCTGGTTCGACTCGCCACTCAAGGTACGCATGCGTGTCAACTTCTCGCTGAGTTAATGCACAAGTCCTCCCACTCAAGCAGCAAGCCACTATAAAGCTGTGCTTATATTGGCACGCAATAAGCGAAAGCAGTTCTGTCAATGCCATGCCTCGTTGCCTTCAATTTCCTACCGTGTGCAGACCACATCTGGATGCGGGGGAAATCGACCAATGCGTTCTTCCAAGGGTTCGCGGTGCATTTGAGAGCTCGAGGAAGTCAACACGGCCCGCAGTTCGACCAACCGCACCGAAAACACTCCACGGAGCTTAACGAAATAGTTTTCTCAATTTGTTTTACCACAGAAGATCCCACGCCACTCATTGCAGTAAAAAAAGCAGCGATCCAGCCAACATAGTAGCCATTGTAATGGTACCCAGCAGTATGATGTTATCTTCACTGGGCTCTTGGTTATTGCTAGAAAGTAAATTTTCAGGCATGCGTGCATATTTTTTTTCTCAGAGCTTGGGAGTGCATATTCTTAGTTTCACTGATCGTACAGACTCGCGAATACTTCTGCGCGTGGCTCTTGCAAGAATCGGCGTTTTGGATATGTACCCTGATTCTGGACAAAAGCATTTGAGCCGGAAATATTTTATGGAGTCCATTTTTTTCATGTAATATAAGATTTAGGTACAGCAATGAATATATCCGCAGACAAACCGACGGCAGTCTTTCGATTTTTTTTGCTATTATTGTTACTCTTATCTCCAAAAGCATTCCCTTTTGGTTTTTTATAGCAACGTAAATGCCCCATGCGATCAATATAAACACGTTAAAAGTCAGACTGTAAAATTGCTGGAAGTTTTTTTTTTTCCTGTTGACCTGATATCGCGAAAAGTCTTCCCTGTCAGTTTTCTAGGCACTCTTAACCTCTCGATATGAGTGACGGAAACACTACAGAGAAAGATTTAGCCACATATCAGAAGAATGGACAATTGCCAGCAACATTTTTATACCACTATAGAGTTTTTCAATATTCAAAAATTTTGTCCAAAAATGTCAGACATGCTCTCGTTCATAGTTTAGTTTCGCGCCAGTTAGGTTTTGTTTAAGCTTAACGTGGCGCCGGTGTCACAATGAGGGCGCGACATTTTTTTTTTCAGACCAATCGCGGCCATCAGTCCGAACCGCAGATTTCCGAGCAAGAACAGTTTCCTCCTACTGAAGATGACTCTGGGATTATGGTTTGCACCACCACCAGAGCTCAACCTCAAGCCCAGACCGGGTAGGTGATGTGTCTTGAAGCAAAGAGTTAAAGAAAAGAAATTTGGTTGCCGTCTAGTTGCTTTATAGTGAAGTTCGCAAATGTTATCTGTGAAAATATATGGCACATGTAGTGTGATGCGCCGGTTTGTTATATCAAAGCGTCGATCTGATGCAAGACATTCCGTACTTCGGGACATCTTTCAGCAACAGACACTACGCTTCATAAATTTTCACCTGCATCACACATGTGTTTTCTGCACAATTTTTTAACCCGCGCCACTCACAGATGTCCTTGAAATTCCACTTACTGGAGGTAAGCACTAAATGAGGTGTTTTCAGAGGGGAGTCGCTGCCATTGCATTAGAATGCCACGTGGAGCACCCGGAGGAGGCCATGAGGAGACGAGCGACACGCATGCCAGATGACGAATTGTTTTTCTACCTTCCTACTGTGTACAGACAAACGCGAGAAAAATCCGCCACATGGGTGTAAGAAAAATCGCAACCCATCGCTTACTTTCTTCAGGCTATGAGTGTACAAAGTCACTGAAACTGTTCCCAATTTACAAATCTGTATTCTTGGTTTTCGCAGGCAGCATTCGGCGTCTTGGATGTGGATGGATGCTTTCACTGCGATCCTCTTCATGGCTGTAGATGTCGTCTTCCATGCCCTGAACGTGGCAAACAGCCTCCGTGTTGACCCAGAAGCAAGTTGGCGAGAAAGGCGACGTGCTTCTTGAGGCGGCACGGGTGAATAGTCATGCAGAGTTCTTTCGTGTGCCTCCTTAATGTGGCATAATATGAGTAGGTAGTCTCACCAGCACCTCTGGCAGCTTTAGTAATTATTCGACAAAACGACATCGAACCCTGATTAACTAGCATACGCACACTTTCTAAAACCGCCCCTATTAACTCATCTACAAACACATCTGACAACGATGAACACTGTCGCACCTTGCATGAAAACTCCGAACATATCCAGCACTATACAGAGCGTATAGAGTGGATAGAAGAATAAAACATTTTACATTTAAGAAAAAGTGAGTGAGTGAAGCTATGTTTACGCAAGGGCATCGCTTCGTGGCTTAAAGGCAGAAGGTTGCTATGAGGGGTTGGTTAAAGGTGGTGCAAAAAGCCAGATTTCTTGGCGGAAGTCTGAAGCGAGTCTAGCAGTGCCCATCAATTGTTACACGTTTCGCCTGGTGTCTGAATCCAGGTATCGTAGGTGGGGTCGAGGAGGAGCTTCATTGGACCGGCGTGGGTCTGAGAGAGGCTTCGTATCGCATGCTATTTAACCCTTTCCAGCCAAGTTATCCCAGTTCCCGACATACTTGTTGCACCCCATGTACTCGTCAGTATGTGGCACCTGGTTGCAAAGTTACATGTCAACATATTCTCAACACCGATTGCTTTCCAGTCAAAATCTCTGGGAGTAAGCCGTGTGTTAAAAATATCCAGCGATAATGTGCGAATTTAAACCAGATTCCTACAATTGGCGCATTTCTTGGAAAACAATAATTAATCCTTTTTGAGCTTCGAGGTGGTTGACAGCCTTCGACTTGGTCTTTACCTCAGCTCAATCTAATTGCCTGAACTTGACCATAGGCTAATTTGCTTCTTAATGTCATCATGATTGTCTGTAATCTCGCAGCGCTATTACAAAACTTCACCTTATCTTTTGAATGCGGGCACGATAGGAAGCATAAAGTGGAGGTACTGATTTTTTTCATCCCTTCCTTTTGCGGCCCAAGCATTAATAAATGCTGAGGGCAACATTCGTGAAGAGAACACGACTGTATGTAAGGTTTCATAAACATGGGCGCCAACGTGTCCGCTGTTGCAAAAAAAGCAGAAAACGAGTGTCCGTAGAATCATGAATTTCTATCAATTTCGTCCGAAGATCGCAATACCAAAGCTTTGCTTTTAAAGTGCCCTTTTCTGACTGAAAAAATTCTTTACACTTACGGTTCTCTTGACCGCACAAAGCAAACCACGAGGTGAAAATTGAATAGTGCCTCGGCTTATTTCATTTCTGCAAACAGAAGTCATATCATTCAGACCCGGTGTACATTTAAAGCGAGAGCATGGCTCGGGGTTCAACTTCTGATTTCGATGTGGATGAGAATATGCCCTTCAATGCCTCACAAGAAGTAAACCAAACTTCACAGCATGGTGGTATGGCCCTAGCTATCGTAGCATGAACACGTGATTATGACTATGATCATTGAGTAGCTGACCTTGACATTTGACCCTGACCTTGACGTTTGATTTGAGACAATGGGCACCACATCTAGAGTGACCTCCAATACCTCACCAGGTCCAGCCGAGCTGAACTGCGTGGTGTTATGGTCCAAGCTATGGTATTATGGTCACTTGATCCTATCACTATGACCATTGGATACCTGACCTTGACCCTTTACCTTCATCATTCACAGAGACAGAATTTGAGACACTGGAGGCCACACCTATTAGAGCTTTCACTCGTACAACTAGGCTCAAGCCACTTTGAACCCCAGCCATTTTTTTTGCCTCGTACTGAATACTACACTTTACTCTTGCACTTGCAGAATGGCCAGCCACGACAAGATGTTCGATGGAGCCTGCCCTGGAAGCTCGCTTAGTCGTCTGCAATATGCGCGTGGTTGCACCAAAATGTGAGCCACAGTGGAGACAGTGTCGCAGCCTCCATCTTACTGCAACGGCCCGGTGAGCCACTTCTGTCGATCCTGTTTCCTGGTTCATTGACATTTTCTACAGGTTTGTCGCGCGGACGAGCAGGTCAGAGCAAGCGCACTACAGGTGGTCACAACAGCAGGTGATTGGTTTGCTTCGCTTAATGCAAATTTACCAAGTGCACATTTTTAATCCTAGAGTTGGCAACCCATAAAGCAACCTCAGCAATCATTTCAGGGCTAATTGTGTGTAAACTGGAGGCAGTAAAGCCACCCTCCGATTCGAGCGATCGGTTGTAGTAGAATTCAGTGCAACCTTGCTTGATTTCTGTCTAAAAATGCTGCCGTGTGGTAAAAGTGTTCCACAGGGATACGCAAGATCTTGGCAGCATGCTACTATATACCGAAAACCGCATTACCAGCAACCCGTACTGGCCAATATTGAGTAATCACTGATTCGCATCCACCAGAGTGTGATTCAGAGATGAAAATAAGGTAAATGACCGAAATACTTCCTGTTTCAAATGTCGTCCCCCATTGTGCGTTTGCACGAAATGAACTGGAGAGTGATTTCGATGACATACTGAACTAGGACAGGACAAATGACACACACAAACGCTGGCTGAAAACTGCAGTATTTAGCTTTCAAGGTTTTTTAATTGGTGGGGTGGAGGAAGAAAGGGGGCTCACTGTGCAGTTGAGGTATTCGCCGACAAAATAAGGCCCTTAATGCGCCTTTCTTCTCCTCAGAAATAACGGAGAGTCTAAATCGCGAATAAGAATAGACTTGGAACTACTCTATCTAATTTGCTTCGTGCGAAGGCACCCAGGAGTGCTGACCCTCCCTGAACCCTTACAAAAATTATACACAGTGTAGAGACTCTCCATTGACTTCTGTCTACAAAGTCCATAATCTCTCTATAAAGAAACAAGAGAGAACAGTCTATAGCAACACAAATCCCATTGACAGTCTAAAGACAATCTTTATATTTATGGCCATACAGTTTCAGTTGAATTTTGCCTGTCTAGAGTCTACAGACTACGGATAGACAAAAAAGTATCTATAGGAATGCAATAGTCTATAAGAAGTCTACAGACTGTCTATAGACCTTTTTTATAAGGGCAGTATCAATGTTGTGGAATAATGGTTGCTCTGTGAAGAACCATGATAGTGTGATGCAGTTAGTCCCCCTAGGCAGACACCCTTTATGATTTTGGTGCTTCTTGTATTAACGCTCGTCATTTTTTTACCGGCCACGGCTCAGCCGCTGGAGTTGCCGTTGTCGCGAAATTCCGCGGCTTTGTGCATATTGGTATTGGAGCTGTCCGTGAACTGGTCCGAATGAAGTGTCGAAATAAGCTTCTTTTTCGCACGCCCAATAACGCCAGTGACTAGTGAGGCAGATTGGGACGCATTTTGGTTAAATGTGTCACCTTTCCTCCCCGGCACAAGGTGGCGTGTTCATTTACCGAACGGCGGAAACATTTGACTAGAGCTAAAATTAAGCATTTTTAGACTGCTGAGTGTTTGCAGTGCGTTAGAGAGCCAACGTGTGCCTCCCCGAAGATTTAATTGTTCTGAAAAGCGGGCAACAATCTGTTGTCAACCCTGTGAGTGCAATAGTTTGGTCGTTACCCACACCATGCAACTAAGAAATTAACATCAGCGAGGAGGTGCGGCAGCTGTTGTCTACATAGTTTCAAAGCGAAAGCTTTGCTACTCCCCTCTCTAGCTTCGCCGCGTGCGCGGGTTTGACCTTGAACCGAGGAGAAACCACGTGAAAGCTATGCCTTCACTCAGCCGCTGCTGCCGAAACCGAGTGCTCGCCACTTTTTCTTTAGGCCATCGGCGTTCATTGTGTTCATTGGCGTTGATAATGTTCAAGACTCCGATGATTTTGAAGAAAGGAAGGGTGCATAACTGTCTCCCTGGGTAAGTGAACCTCTGAATCGCGCTTTGAGGTAGGAGGCGATGGTGAGAGAGAGAGAGAGATGTGGGCTGCACGCATTAGTGCTGAAAACTTTGTGGCACACTTGTGGTACTGCAGCAGAAGGTCGCAGCGTTCATTTGGAGACCAACCTCTCGCGATCAGCCATTAATTTAACTGCCACTTGCCAGGGTTGCAGGTTGGGCGCGCTGCTTATCCATTATGCGGAACGCACTCAACGTTACAAAGGCAAAGCCGCGCCTACTTGCCTGATACACTACAGCTTTCGCTCTCTTACCAGGTTCAGCAGTAGTTGAACCGCACCTAATTTGTTTTTCACTACACGCATGGTTATCTGTATGCACGGCCTTTTCAGGAAGCTGTTGACTCTTGGGATGTGCAAGATGACTCGGAGTCAGTTGTGTCGCCTTTTCTGCCCTGAACATGGCGAGCTTTGAGGTGCTTCTTCTGCTGGCAGCACCGTAACTGATAAAATAGTTATGTTCATCATTGAATGAGCAAGAAATTTTGTTCAGTATTGAAAAGCATTTCATGTGGCTATCACCTCGAATATGCGTCATCCTTTTTCGCACATTTTTTGTGTCAGACAGCCTTTCAGAGCTAAGATACAAAATCGCACAAAGGTTATCGCTCTGTACCGCTTGATACAGCGAAGACCACTTGCGCTGATGAATGCAATATCGTTTACTCATAATTATTAATGAAGAAGCATTATATGCCTCATGTGAAAAAAAAATCGTTGCCAGAAGTCCGCAAAATGCGTCCACAAAATGTCTGCATCCCACGTGACGTAATTTTAAAAAATAAATTTGCAGCATTCGGGTTCGAACGCAGGCCCCTCTGGGTGCCAGGTGCCCACGCAAAACTAGTCCTGTGTCGCACCATGTCACCTCCCGCAGACAGCGCACTTTTTTGGTGATAACTATCGTTTCATCTTTTCTATGGAACACAGTTGTATTGATTGCTCTTTTCTTTTTTTTTCAGGGGTTCCAGGTATTCACTTTCCTTCGATCTTGAAACCAAGTGAACTTTCCTACACCGGCGCCTTGTTTAGGTATATGTGGTGTCTCCCAGCGCTTTCTTCTCCTCACGGAACTTAAAATTGAAGTGAGTTGTTCATACGATAACGTAGGGACGCACTCATGGCAGATCAGTCACTCGGGTCTTAATGAGGTCATTGTTCTTTAGGCATCAGTGTCTCGCGTTTAAAACTAGAACTCAAAGGTACACATCATTTCGCCCTCGTGAAACGACTGCACAGTTATTTTGATAGTGTCCAGTAATCTTAAAATTTCATTGCCATAACTTGTCATTGCTCGGCACAAGTGGTTACAGCAAGAAATGTGGTTGTCCATTGTGGCGACAGAACCATAACGCTATCGTTTTCAAAAAGTTATGACAGGTAGTCGGTCTCAGTTGTGTATCATCAAGTCCAGTGGACGCTTGTCAAGTAAAACTGTGTACTGAAGGGAAACCACGGTGCCGGTTTAATCACGGAATAATTTTCAAGTATGGCAACGCACACGGTCAAGAATTCAAATTAATCGAAATATAGAGCGCTATTCTAGGCTGTGTCCGCAATTAGACCGCTGATTCTCCTCTAAAAGTCATGATTTATCCATTACTATCTTATCAGTCTGGAAGCGGCATGTTTCCTCCGAAAAAAAATATCCCAAAGTGCTACCGAGTAGACTTTATATGTCATTTTGCCTCTCCCTGTTCGTAGTAAAATGAAATTTGGTCAAAGAGATGCCATATTTGAGCAATCACGTTAACAATACATGCTCATTTATCATAACCTCAATTGTGTGCATACGTTTGTTCAAGGCATCAAACACATACTATTGTTGTGTTGTGCGGAGTTTTTGGTAACTGTCGCACAATTTAACAATTTACTAATGCCATAGTTTTGCCTCGTGGCCACTTGGACAAAAATTGCATTTTCTAGTGCGTAGATGGAAACAACGATGATTTCCAAAGGTTCGCATACGTAAATTTTTAAGTAAACAATGCATAGTTTGTTAGTGTTACAACTAATAACTGCTTCCTAACTACCCACGTCTGTGGGGTAAACCCACCGGCGTCGTAGCCCTCGTTGTCAGCGGTGAGAGCAAAACATCGCCAGAAACTGTGGGCCTTGTGAGGCACAGGTTGCTTTATCTAAGCAACCCAGCCAAATAGGTCACGTAACCTTACGACGTCAAAATATAATGCCCACGGCGACAGGTGGCACCGTCCACACTAAATTCCTAGCGAAGTGCCCACCTGGGCAAGTGTAAATTACATTAATCATTTGTCGCAAAATGCTGCTCGGGAAGTGAAAAACGGGATATCGCAAGCTGCATTGGTGGCCGTTTTTGAAGCAGTCACCTTCCGTGGCTGTTAGGCATTAATTGACCTCTGCACCACTCGCCATGGGTCATATGAGAATCCGGGCCAGCTATGAAAGTAGGCAATGGTCAATTCCACCTATCTGTGCATTAACCCATTGACACTATCAAAATATCGCGTGAGTGTAGCCCTCATTTTCGTCTATGTAACTGTCTATTCTATGACGTTGTGGGACGCGTGGCACCCCAGTGTCCCATATTCTGATTGGGCTAGTGGTGTTTGGTATTTATTTCAAAAACAACTCGTGTTTTTAGATACTGGGCTTACATTATATTCGGGATATTTATAACTGCTCTGTAGGCAAGATCTTTTGAGTTTCTTTAAGCTTGTTTTACGTGATTGCCTAGAGGCCTTTATAGTGACGGTTGTACTTGCAACGCTCTTATAAATTATGTGATTGTCGGCACCGATCACCTCCTCACCCTCATCCTTTACCTCCACCTCCCGCGTTGCCTCCCACAACTCCTGTTCTGGCGGTTACGGATGCCCTGCAGTCTGGCTGTTCCTATTTGCGCGGTGTGATCGCTTCCGCTGCTTACCAATAGCGCAAAATTGCTTTAAAAAAATGCTTTGTGCAGGCTCATGACTCTCGCCTGAAATAAAGCGGCATATGTTATGTTAACGCGGTAGCGTTAAAAGCTCGGTTATCCAGAAAATGCGACAGCTAGCATTGTGAGTGGTAAATAGGTTGCTTAGCGTGGCCCAGGAAGCCACCGCAAAGAAAAAGAAACAACCTAAGTGGCAACCTAGGTCACGTGATCTTGCGGGGATTTCACATCATGCCCTCCGGATTGTGAGCATACAACCACACTGGCAGGTGGCAATTAAATTAACGGTTGATTGAGAGAGGTTTCTCGGGAAGGGCAACTTTGGTCGCACAAGTCCCACCTGTGGCAGCACCTGCCATCGCATGGCAATGGCGTGTCCTTCAACCGCTGCACCATTGCCAAGAACTGGCGTGAGGATTCGTAGCGACATGTGAGTGTTATGTTGAGAACGACCAATTCAGTCGATATGGGCATTCACTGATTAACGCCATAGCGTCATATCCTGAAAGTGGAGATTGTGTGTCCCATACAATTTATTGTTGTTTTTTAAGGGCAGGTTTTAGTGAAACGAGGAAGATAATTGGCGAAGTAAATTTCTGCCTTTTGCGCATTGCACTTTACTCACAGGAGCCACTCTCAGCCAGGTCCCTGATGGACGGGCAGTCGTGGCCAGCTACACTGGCTGAAGTGCATCCGTCTCGTGGGTGCCTGAAGTCTGCCTACAAGCCACACTCTATCAGCAGGGGTGAGGATCGCTTTTATTCGAAATTATGTTGGAACAGTGCCTCTAGGCATATTTACGCCAACCAAAAATTGCAAAAATTCTGTGCAGGATATGGAGGCACTGAGGGCAAAACTAGAGTCAACCTGTGTTGATCATTTACCTTATCTTAATTAGAATTAATCGATCGCTGAAACTTATCTAGTCGATCATTCACATTCAGAGCTACACTGTGACCACATGATTCTCTTCGGTCGTGATTTCATGAGTTCATATCAGTAGTTCTAAAAATTGTTTTCCGGGAATAAATTTCACATTGGATGCCACAAAGGAAGAAAGTAAGAAGAAGAAAGAAGAAAAAAAATTAAATAATGTAACTGCTTCCGCTGCAGCGTGCATGTTCTTATAGCGGACTCTGTGAGGTGTGACTTCGAGTATTCTCAATGTCTAAGCGTGTTCATTAATAACGATAGCCTACTAAACAGTAGTCATTTCAAGGGTGTGTTGAGAGCGGTGAATCGCGAAGACTGCCCGACTTGCGATAATAAGGCAGTATGTGATACCCTACAGGCCGCTTGAAGGCCAGCTGTAAGCGGGACGTTAGTGCATTGGCATCTATAATCTTACATGGAGGTGGTCAACAAAAAATAATTGAACGAGCCTCGCACCATTTATGTAGTGTATTAAAGTCTGGTCATCCAATGGCACTGCCCCCAGCAGACAGCTGTCACTTGTTTGCTGTTTTCCACCGCACCGATTTGACAAATGATATCACGGGACAGGCATGACTAGACGGTGTTAGCGCGCATTTTTGGGTTTTGTTTCGTTTTTTTTTTAAATAAAGGCTCGATTTTGAACATCAAGCAGGCTTCAGACAAAGTTTGCAGGTTGTCACCTGTCAATCGTGGCAGGTGGTGCACCTTTCACACTTAGCAAGCTTTAGACAAACATCCCCCATATCGGTAAGTGGGGGCCTTAGTCCTAGCGTGCTCAACACGAAACACAAATCAAGCTGCTTGCCCCCTGTCTACACAAAGCTGGTTCCAGAAATTATTTAACACAATGCTGACATCCCGCACAGCTACCACTGCAACTGAAAACCGAAATAATTCGCCACTGCCACTCAAGTGCAGCTGAAAAAACACAAATACCCTGGTAACACTGCTAATCAGCCCAATATTAGAAATGTATTGGCAATGACCGGTCAAAAAAAGGACCAGAGTGAAGCCAGCCATTTCCAATATTTTGCCGATTACCTGTGCAGTTTCGGTAGCTGCAATGGCACATGGCTGATTGGGCGGATTGATAGCTGAGGTGAAATATACTCTGCACTGCGGCCTTGATTGAGGCCTCCCGGTTCAAATTCGGTGTCCCATGTTAGCCTTTGGCTTGAAGGTGGAGAGGAAGGAACAGCTGGTCTGTTTTCTGGGCAACCAATCATTGCGGAATGAGTCGGGCATTCGGAATTACAACGACACCACCAGAGGAAACTATGCGAACCTAGGGGAAATACGCTAAAACTGATAGCGCTGTGAAAAAGATACGTTGGTCTACCCCTGGTTGCTTTAACTTTCGAACTGCTTATATCGTTATTCTGAGTTATTACTGACGCGTGGCTTGATCTTTTTTACTTGTCACGAATTACTTCTCAGTGTCGACGGCATGAATTTGAACCGCTCAAGGGTCGATAAATTATATTTCTTTAAATTCATCTTCCTAGCATATACTAGTCGTCTGTCGTTAGTAAAGATATTTTGGTTCAGAAACAAAACTGTACATAATACAACTCGTTCGTAATACTGTTTAACCGCGCTATAATGAATCAATTTTACAAGAACAAAATTTCCCAATAGAAATTCACATAATGGTTTTTTTTTCAATTATGCGTGAAGAAAAAGTGCGGTTGCATTTAAAATTGTTTTTTTTTTGCATGTTCCGTTTTTGAAAAATTGGCGTTTTCCATGAACAAAATGCCAATGTGGTCTGAAACAAGTTATATGATCTGTGTGGTGCGAACTTATTGTTGCTATCTGAAGACAACCGTTTAGCTGCCGGAAGTGTCTTTAGAGACAGAAAATTGTAGAGAAAACTGCTATGGTTGAAAAATTTTTAGTCACCGCGTGACCTGTATCATACAGACTGCTTCAAAAGCCATTGTAGGCAAGAAAAAATTTCGCTAGAATTGGCTTTTAAAAGATAACTAAGATACGCAAGTACCACGAAACACTCGTAGCTTCGTTCCAAGATCACAGACCACGCACGGTACGTGCCTCACGTTGCCTTCGGCGTCTTTTGGGCGGGATGCCCGCTTCAGGAAGGAGGGGGCGGGGGTTCATGGAGGGTGCGTCACCACACTCTCATGTATCCTGCCTCTCACTTAGTGCAGTCATTGCCGTCATGGGATGGGAAACATGGCTGTGAGAGGCCCAAACCCTTCGAAAGGGCTCTCAGACGCCGCGCGTATCCGGGTTGTGAAAGTCTGTAGACATACTGTGGGTCAAACATGTATGACATGTATGCCATGAGCTTCTTATGCATAACCATAAGAACTGTGGCCCACATAATCTGTGAGCACCGACCTGTACAGAGCGGTGCATTGTTTACAACAAGGGGCATAATGTCGAAAACCCTGAAACCGGCTGCCATTATTTGGATTTTGCAACTGCTAAACGTCAATGTCCCCAAAACAGGACCTTTACATAAAACTCACTGCCAGTGAAAGGCAGAGAGGCTTACTTTAGTCTATTTTTCTTTCAGAACATCGGCAACTATTTCTCATTACGTTTGTTAGGCTTTGTCTATTTCAAAAGTGTTTTCATGCCCAGAAATTCCATACAAAAGCATTTTGAAAAGGAAAGTGTTTATGAACGTACTTTTCATTCATATTGTGAGAAATGTTCGTGAACTTCCTCTACATCTGTGATTATCCATCATCACCCTTCGCTTCAGATGAGCTTCATCCTAATTTGTGAATCATCATTAACGCTCGTTCGTGGGTTCGTTCTTCGAAGCCGTTGTTGGTAGTGCCAGTAAAGCTCAGACGCCCAGCTTACAAATGGTTGAGCGTGCTCTTGATGCCTGTTCGGCTCAATCGAAACCTTGCAGCAACGCTCTGATCGAATCCTGGTCGGCCCATCAGCCAGGATGGAACATATCGATCATCATCACCTGTTCCGGCTGCCGTGCCTGCTTCCTCCCCCACTGCTGCACTTCCTCTCAGACCCGAGGCTTCTACCGGCCTTGCCCCTACACACGCGTCAAATGGTACGTCGTCTGGTCAGCCTAACAGGGTTATTATTACCACCCGGCAGCGCGATCCTCAAGTTTTTTATGGCCTACCCAGCCACGGGGTTGAAGATTGGCTAGAGCAATATCAAGATGCTAGCGCCTACAACCGTTGTGATGCTTAATAATAATAATAACAATAATAATTGGTTTTGGGGGAAGGAAATGGCACAGTATCTGTCTCATATATCGTTGGACACCTGAACCGTGCCGTAAGGGAACGAATAAAGGAGGGAGTGAAAGAAGAAAGGA
The DNA here is from genome assembly GCF_052857255.1 of Amblyomma americanum. NCBI lineage: Eukaryota > Metazoa > Arthropoda > Arachnida > Ixodida > Ixodidae > Amblyomma > Amblyomma americanum. Next base: position 43,112,837 of record NC_135504.1, on the reverse strand, counting down.
AGAAAGAGGTGCCGTAGTGGAGTGCTCCAGAATAATTGAGACCACTTGGGGATTTTTAATGTGCACTGACATCGCACAGCACACGGGCGCATTTGCATTTCTCCTCCATCGAAACGCTGCCGCCGCGGTCGGGTTCGAACCCGGGAACTCCGGCTACTGATCCAGAGTTCTCGGGTTCGAACCCGACCGCCGCGGCAGCGTTCCGATGGAGGCGAAACGCAAAGGCACCCGTTGAGATGCTGCAACCAAACTTTTCAACGTGTAATTCTTCTTCAGCCATGTAGCCAAAACCAGGTTGTCAACCATCGGACGGCCATTCCTCACTGACCTCAGTTTACCACTAAGCTTCGTCAGATTTTTGAACAGTGACCACCAGCCCCGCTGCTTACCAAAAGAAATTAGGCACCTGTGTGCCGCTTCCTGGGGAGAGTTACACGTCGTACATTGAGGACGTCATTGCCCTTTGCTGCCGTGTCAACACTGTCATGCCTGAAGCCAACCAGGTCCACGTTATTCTCAAAGGAATAGGCGTTTTCAACCTTTAGCACTCTCGCCGCTCAACACCCCTCATCTGGTCCAGACATTCGTCCCACATGTCAACGCTTATATGACCTCCAGTCATGCCGCCTCCCGGACACCTGGGACCATCGTTTCCCCACAGACGCCGATCTGCGCGTGCTGAGTAGATCGATAATCCGCGCAGAACTGCAGGGCTCTTACCGAGGAACGGTTCCCTCTGCTTCCCACCCTGCCAGTTATTCAAACTTGCGTGCCGTGGTCAAGCAGATATTCCTCGTGGTCAAGGAAATATTCGTGGACAAAGAAATATTTGTAATATTTCACTGTAACAAGGAATATATCCGCCGATATCCTGTTCGCAAGGCTTACAAATTTTTTCTTATGTTTTTGCTACTGTAAAAAAACCTTCCTCATTGGTTTTTCATTGCAGTCAAACTACTCGGTGCTAGCGTTAGAAAAACCTTTAAAAATTTTGCTACGCATTGGAAAAATTTACCATTACCGGCATTATTTCCATAACACATATGATAGCAGAGATGTTTTCCACAATCATTATACAGCATACGAAACAAGGAATTTTGAACAAGAGTGTATTGTGAAGGGAAATAAAACGTTGCATTCAATGTTTTATAGTTCTGGAACACTGAAAAATAAAAGTTTAATAAATCCTGAGAAATAAAACAAAAACCCGAACTGATAAAGGGAAGCTTCTGTGCATACTGAGCGGCTATAACAAGGACATCGGACCAATCTTTGAGAACTCAGATGGCATTTACCTGCAAGTATATGTATTTTGAATGTTATGGTATTGTACGATGCACCGAGTGGTCCACCAAACATGTGATGGCGGCTGATGGCATGATGGCCCGTCTATTCAATTCCATTCAATTCAATTTATTTTTCATAAAGATTCTCTCAGTTTGATAGGCAAAAAGTTTTTCCTGACTGCTTGACAAAGGCCCACAAATCCGCCGAGGCAGTAGGTGGTCACTTGATCATGCATAGTATTAAATAAAGATAAAAAATTAATATATCGCTAGAAAACTTTTGTACTCAGTCAGCCCTCAACTTAACAGGACCTGTGGAGACCGCATTTTGCACAGTCGATCATATAATACGAGCGAAGGTGATGCGTGTCCAAGCATAATCTTATACATGTAAAGCAGGAATCTCCAAAAAAATGACAATTACACAGAAAATCACGCGCTTCTGCCCGGCAATTTCCTGATGTTAGGCACTAATATATCTGGTTACAGCAGTCGAGATTTGTCGCCATCGCTCTCCATACTAACGCGGCGAAAACACATCGACCCAAATGGCGCCTTGTACGTTTTTACTGCTACCATTGTTCATAATAGCCAGTTTCTATATTTTCGAGGGGTGTATAAAAATGAAAATGATTGGTTCCCAACAAAATAGTCCGTAATTTGAGTCCTCATACTAAAGGGGATTATAACAGCGGGACAAGATTGTACTGTTTTCCTGCCGATCCTAACCATAGGCATTCAAACAATCTGTTTTTCTTTAGAAAAAAGTAGTGAAGTCATCATGAGTGTGTCATATTCTCATCCCGAGCAGCAATTTCGAGGCACCCCCTTGTAAACAAAATCACTGTGGCCGCATAATGCCCAAAGAATGATAAGCCTTGACATCGAGAAAAAAAGATTAACAGGACCTCATTTAGGGTATATCACTATTGGGTGTTGCCGCGAGTATATGGGATAATTTTAAGCTCTACCTGAGAAGAACATTGCTCTGAAACTAATAAGGAACGTACTGCACCTTCACGCTTATGTAGGCGCTAAAAGAGCACGAAAACTGCGTGATATCCTGCGCGCTCACATTCCACACTCATATCTACATCAGTGCACGTGAAGAAGCAGAGAGCATGCGCAATTCATTTTATAAGTTTAAGTTTTCATGTTTGCACGTTTCCAGTTTGCATGTGAAACATGAAGTAAAAGATTGATTAATCGATCGATCGATTGATTGATTGATTGATTGATTGATTGATTGATTGATTGATTGATTGATTGATTGATTTCATGGACGCCACCGCGCATAGTTGTTTTGCTTCCAAAACAGCAGAGCTTCCGTGTGTCTGTATATGCTCAAGGAGCAATCGGCCGAGCAGCGTACAACAGGACATGCCGCGTGGCAAACTCTCTCTCTGCAGACAGCCGGGCCAGGCATGAATCTGCGAAGATGCACCACGTGAACAGGCGCCACCCACCACGTGCATGGAGTGGTCGCACAGCAGTGACGATGGAGGAGGAGGTGAGGCAGCAGCGCATTCGCTTCGAAGATGGCACGAGAGAATTGCAGACTCGTGCGACTTTGCAGACCTAGATGTGGTTTATCCTTTTACTAAAAATAACTGTCCATTCCAAAGGGATTTTTACAGCATATATGCACATAAGAACGCAAAAGTGTGATACGCATAAACTTGCGTACGCTGTAAAGCAATGTTGTTTAGAAATTAAGTACATGAGTACGGAAGAGAGTTTTTTTTGTCACTATACTGTAGGCCAAATTGGCCAAGGAAGGAGATAACCGATAATAAAACAACGGTACAGCAGATTGGGTAGAAAAGGATAAACTTGTACGGGGGCTAGTAACATGGCTATACAGATACTGTTTTACTCAGTAATGTGTGCAGGCTTGAAGCTCGGTAAAGATGATTTAATTACTGCGCATCAGTTCTTCTACTAAATTTAAAATTTCTGCAGCGATGTGTCAGTAGTGATACAGGGGTCCAAACAATTACATTATTTTATTGCAAGTGGGAAAATGAGTAAAAGAGTCAGTGCGGAATGCATATTCTTTGTAAGTTAATCAAGGCTCATGTCTGGATGCTCAGGAATCATCTACAGAGATATACAATGAGGTGTATATGTTAAGTGTGTCATGTAGTAATTAGAATAGTAATTTTAGTTGAAGCTAGTTTAACGCGGTTTTGTAAAGCAGGAATACAGTCGGGATACAGTCGGGAAGTAGTCGGGATGGCGAGTCACTTATACTGTATATGTTACGCCACCCTTGTAGCGCACAGCAGCGAGTTCATACCTCGGCGGTCGTATTTGCATAGTGGAAAAGAGACATTTTCGCGAGTCTACGGACAGTATGGAACGCGTCACACAACCACCACGTCAGGTCTTTCCTGCAGTACTCCTATGGAGAGTATAGTGTCACGTTAAGGTAACTCTGGAAGCCCTTCACTAGAGCATTCAATAGAAACTTAGGCACTGGCATCAACATGAAGCCGATGCCACAAAACTTCCTCGGACAACTATTGACCTCTAGATTGCGACCAATATCCAATCAGTCACTCCTACTTGAGTTGGGGAAAATATATTTTTCAAAGCTGGATGTGTGGCATAAATAATTAGCATTTAACAAGCACCGGGACATGCCGAAACGAAAGTATTTGACGGGAGGCCTACAACTGCCTGTCTTTTGGATTGCATTAGAACTAGAATTTCCTGAGATGCACCGTATTCCTTAAAAGGTAACTGAAACTGCACTGTGTTACTAGTAAATATGATATTTAAACATGCGTGTAAACGGTCAGATTTGTTCACATTCATTTCTATGAAGAGCGCCAGAAAGCGCTCTAAGTCCTCTTTGTTTTGAGCACATTGTGTGTATTCACTGCGTTCTCTGATGCTGTTCTCCGCTATCACGTAAAATGGAATTACATGCAGCGTTGTTTCCCACTGCCTGCGCTTTAGGCGGGTCTGTGAGGAAAACAGCAAGTCAGTCTCGGAAAAAGGGAAAGTTCCACTGTTCATTTTGTCTTCAAATGCGCTATATCTGATCAGAAGTCTTACGCATTCGTGGTAACACACCAGGGTGAAGCATGGAATCATGACTTTTTTACAGAGTTAACACTCATTATCTTCTAAGAAATATTGTGTTAACCTGCTTTCCTTGTGTTTTATGCAAAAAATCACAAGAATTGTTGTATTTTGAACTTCTCAGGAGGCTTTTGAGTTTAGCGGCTCCTTCCATGTTCTGTCTTCTGCAACCTCTACTTTTCAATTGCACCACTCTATTTGTACAACGCAGTGTTGTAAATATGCGGAGCGCTATTTACAAGTGTGCAGAGGTAAAAACTTTCTCTATTCACTATTCACATTCATGAATGAAGAGGTGATCACGGTGCATATCAACATGAGGTCGTGATTCACGGGGCTGTCAAAGCGGTTGCATCTTTCGCTTCCATGGTCGTTGAACTAATGTGCACTTATCATTCTGGTCGTCGAGGTTATGGCATAAAACTTTCATAGTTTAATTAATTTTATTCAAGTGAACTCATTGGCATCTTTTCATGTCGAAGGTCTGAAATACAGATAAGAGGCAAACAACTGCCAAGACCCTTATAGCCTATGGACGCGTGTACTTGAAGGCAGCACACATATTTCTTGCAAAAGCGATACAGAAAAGTCCTACTTTTTCAAAAAGTGCGCACAAGACATGCTTATCCAGCAGTTGTATTTTATTTTCCAACTTCGTCGAGCTCTGGTTTAAGCATACACCTGCAGAATCCTTTCTTATACAAGCGTCCTTAGTTTTTAATTTAGTGAAACATCACGGCTTTCTGACACTGCAGTCGACAGTATAATGCAAACGGATATGGGGTGACTTCCAGCTTTTCTTTGTGAACTCACCTTTCAATACGGCTGCCTAAATTGTGTTGATTCCAATATCGGACACGTTCAAGAAACATTGCCTTATCCTAGCTGTGAATCATTTGATAAATAAAATTAGCAGACCAAAATAGAATGATAGCACTTTTTGTGAACACAGATGATGTTTTGGCAGTTTTCTCACCGATGTAAAGGGGGCAATATGGCCATGTGGCGACAATCGAAAAACTACCAGAGAATTTCGTTGCTTGAGTTTGTCGAGGTGCTTTTGTTTGATAAGGTTCTGGATAGACCGTCCTATATATCTGTAGCCCCTTGATTAAACTTAAGGCTTGTACTGTTTTTAAAAAACTTCTTACAGGCGTCAAGAGAGAAATGATATTGGCAAAAGCTTCGCTGATCGTCACCTCTCCCTATAATTATGATGTATTTTATGAATGCGGAAGGCTCCTGCTGATTGTGTTGTGACCTATAACTTTTCTCAGGAATTTAATCGCAATAGGAATAATATATGCTGGTTTTATTATTTCCGTGGAATTGCAGCTGCTTTAATGTGCATGATGAGAATGGGTGCATATTGTAGCAACGATTAAGAACCTGACCAATAACTTTATGAGGCACCTTAGTTGAGGCCATACGTCGCGCGCCATTTGGAGGTCAGCCAGCAAGGCCACAATTGTTGAGGGAGCTTTATTTCGCACCGCACTATGAGGTCTTGCGTATTGTGTGCGTAATCTGCTGCCATAACGGTCCCACAAAAAAGCAAATGTCACCGAATTTTTCACAGAAGATTGAAACCACGTGCTTGGGTACTGCCAAAAGCTGCCCACAAAAATTAACTTTCAGTGTCTTCAATAGAGTACATATTTATTTCCCAGAAAGGACCGGAATATCTCTAGGGCTAAAATCTGCATATAATCTTCACTGAGGATAAGAGGCCCAGAAAAAAAGGCAGGGAAAGTTTAAAAAGAACAACAAAAATGTGGAATGAATTGACACATTTGACAGTAATTCTAATAAATATACTAGTACCAAGCACTAAACTGAAAAAACACAGAAATAGAACCAAAACAACATTCATACATCACAAACGCACAAAGTGTAACCACAATTATTTGCTGTAAGAGCTCTCAGTGTGTACATATTTTTTTAATATTCTTGGGAGATTATGCATCAATGACGCATTTTATTGCCTTTCCTTTCCTAGATTGCCTGCCCTTTTCTTCGTCTTTTCGCTGACCCCTTTTATCTCTCTAGCTCCCTCTTCTTTTCCTCTCTTCCTCGCCTCCAATCCTCCGGCCCCTCCCTGCAGTGAGTGTTGAAGAGAGTAGAAAGAAAGGGATAGGTAATGTTTCAGGTGGAGGTGGGTTTCGAAGGCAATATTTCTGTTCTTGCAAAGTTGAGTAGGTACCCTAAATTGACAGGTAAACAAGCATTGATAGCGGTGCTCTTTCTTACTTCGAAAGTGCGTGAATGCGTGCGAACATACGGCTCAGTGTAATTGCATTACCGCAGTACAGGTGTCTGTGATCCCCTGTGATTCTAAAACTGCACTCTGTCTTTTCACAGGCAGCACCCCGTCAGCGAGTCTCCTCGCACGTGCTCTGATGGCTTTTGCACTGATAGCTATAGCCAACTACAGAGACAGAGAAGCTGGCCCATAATCCAGTCAGCCAGTGAGTAGTTTTAAGTAAGAAGCAGCCTTATATTGGTTGCAAAATCATGGAGAATCAAATTTCTCTAGTATTTCCTAATCAGTGGCTGCTGTAAACGCTTCTGAAATGTGAAGGCTTCGTTCTGGCTCAGTTCTCGCGATCCTCACTTCTTCCATCCGTGCGCTTCTTGGTAGCGCGGCACTGCTGCCTTTGAGCGAAACTTTGAGGCAATGCATAAGGACCAATGTCGTTATTTCTACAGAGTTCCTGGGTTTTTCCCCTCTTCACTCGTTGTGAAGCACAACAAGCTTACTGCATTTAGTACTATACAATGAAGGTGCCAACATGTCTTCGGCCTTTCGATACGTTCTCGGCTCGTTTTCGGTTTGAGTAGTCTAGAATTTCAGGCGGGGAAGAAAAAAAGTAAATTTTATATTTTCATTATGGTGATACACAAAAACAAAACTCTTGCTCCAACTGCATCTTTGCCCCATATATTGAAGCACCAAGAGTTATGAGAATGGAATATCTGACATGCATGACTATTCTTGATTAAACCGTTAAACTTGAGCCGTACGCCACTGGATCAACGTGGTCACTAGTTGATAGCGCTGACACTACACTACTCATTTAGTAGACACATCAAACGCACCCCTAAGGGGTGCGGTTGAGGTGTCCACCGAGATGTCTTGGATTAGAAGCTGAAGGCTAGCTTGCTGCATGGATTCGGACCAATGACAAATGCACTTTCAGTTCCATGCTTTAAGGCGCTGTTGAGGTGTCCACCGAGATGTCGTGATTTGAGAGCAACTCCACCTTTTCCTCTCCTGAAAACACATTCTTTCGCATTCCTCCATGTAAGGGGATTTGCACTTTCCGTGCGCAAATCTGTATGTTCCACTCAATGCACACATTTTTTGTGCGTCTCATGCATCTAGGCATCAACCTTCAATCATGCATCAGTTTTGAGACCTAAAAATGAGTGGAATCAATAGATGTTTGTTTGTATCTTGTGGATCATTTGGAAAAAACGAGTTGCCGCTTGGCAATTCACCTACAATGTTCGAACGTGGATGAATTGTGCTGTTCGTAACGTTGCTTGTGCTTCATTATGTTAGTGAGCATTGCTTCGCTTTCGCAGGGTACCTCTGGCATCTCGGATGTGGTAACCGGCTGCAGGCTGTAGATGTTGCCTTGTCTGCCCTGAGCTTGGCGAGCTGCTTGCTCTATGGCTTCATCTTTGCGTCAGCATGACGTGAGTGAAAAGGGAGACACATCTCCGACTAAAGTGAATTTTGTCCTTCAGGCAGCTACATGAGAGGCAGTTGAGGATGGTGTGTGACTCAGTGCTTGTGAGAAGTGACCACTTAATTCAGAAGAATGCGTCACCCGGGTTTCAACGGCCGCCGAAATAGCGTGTTGAAACAAGTGAAGATGCCATTCAGAAAAGTGAAAACAGAAGTATTGTGTTTTGAAAGAGGCAAACGTTACGTGGGTGGCGTTCTCAAGTCTCAACTTACGTGCGAGCTGTGTCACTAAAGGACACCAGAAATACTATGGTCATATGCAGTATTATGTCGCTTTTTACGAGATTCTGTTTCCGTCAGAAAGTTGAAGAGAAACTCAACGCACTACTCTCCAGGAAAAAAATGCACTGTTCCCTACTTCATCTTAATAATACTTCGAACAAGCGGAACACGTTCACGGGGAAAATATGTGCATGTTGTAGCAACAAATTAGAACGTGTGTAAGAACTTTATAGGGCGTCTGTTTGAAGCCATGCCTCATCCACCTCCTAGAGATCAGCCAGCCCAGCCAGAATTGTTGCGGGAGCTCCAATTAAGAACTCTACGTGGCTTCTTGTATAGTGTGTGCCTAATGTGCTGTCATTGTGCTTACAGTACAAGGAAGAAAATGTCACGGCACACGTGTCATTCCAGGGATGCGGTGCTTTACTGCCAGGAAGTTAACAGAGCAGCGGGCTATTAGACCTGCAATCTTTTCGGTTTGGCACTTGCAATGGCAGCCATGCAAATTTATTGCATATATCTGCTTTTATTTTTCTTTAGAAAGAGCATTGAAAGCACGTCCTTGAGTGCTGCCAAAAGTCACTCATGAAAATTAATTTTCTAAGAGCAAAATATAACTCTACTTTCCCGAAAAAAAAAGGATGATCACTTGGGCTAAAAGCAACAGCTGAGCTTTACAGGGCCCAAGACAGAGCCAGGCAACAGAGCAGGGGAAAAAGGAATGATTTTTTTAAAAAGACCACAATAATGACAAGAAGAAAAGAACAATTGACAGAATTCACAGTAACCCTAATTAATATACAAGTACCAAGATATAAACTGAAAAAAATTAGAGGAAAAACCAAGTAATAGAACAAAAATAATATACTTAAAATCATAAAAACACACAAAGTGAAAGAGCAGTGCTTTTCTGTTAAAGCCCTCAGTGTGTATGTATTTGATTAGTATTGTGGGGAGTATATGGGTCAACGACTGGAATTTTGTTTTTCGCCTCCCCTTTTCTTTTTCCTTTCTGTAATCACTTTTTCTCTCTCAGTCCTCAATATATATTTTTTCCCACTCATTGTCACTTCTAAACTCCTCTCACTCTTCCCAGCAGTAAGTGTTGATAATACTAGAAAGAAAGGGCTAGGTATATGTGCCATGTGGAAGTGGGTTTTCAAGGAAACACATCCATTCTTGCGAAGTTGAGTAGGCACCCTATATCAACAGCTAAACAAGCAATGATAGCGGTGTCCTTTTTTACTTTGAATGCGCGTGAATGCGTGTGAGCTTACGATTCATTGTGATTCCATAACTGCAGTCGAGGTTCCCGTAATCATAAAACTGCACCTTGTCTTTTCACAGGGAGCACTTTTCCCTACGGGTGTCGTCGCACACACTTTGATGGCTTTTGCGCTCATGGCTACAGCCGCGAACAGGGACAGAGGGCCTGGTCCCCAATCCAGTCTCCAGGTGAGTAGATTTAAGTAGGCAGCAGCCTTATTTGGGTTGCTGGGAGAGTCTAGAATCAAATGTCTGTTTCCGATTCAGTGGCTGCTCTAAATTCTCATTAAATGTGAGGGTTCCATTTTGGCTCAGTTCTGGCGACCCTCACTTGTTCCATCTGGACGCTTCTTGGCCAATGCGGCGGGCGCTTTTTCCTTTGAGCAAAATTTTGTGCCAATGCATAGAGGGCTATGACAATATTTCTAGAGATTTCCTGGGTTCCACCCCTGTTCCCTCGTTATGGAGAACTGAAGGTTACGGCGTTTAGTACAATATATTAGAGGTTCCAGCAAGCCTTGAGCCTTTCGATACACTCTCGACTCGTTTTCTGTTGGGGCTGCCCGGCATTTTCTGCAGGCAAGAGAGCAAAGTTATTTTTGGTGTTTCAGCAGGGGGATACATAAACGAAAGTCTTACTCATAATGCAGCTTTTCCTCATATATCGAAGCTCCAAGCGTTATGAAAATGGAACACATGTTCCTTCTTCGTTAAACTGTTTGGAGGATTGCCATGGCGACTAATGCATAGCGCTGTTGGCATCAAACGCGCCACTTGTGAAGCGTGGTTACGTGGTTACCACCACCAGGGCGCTAGGATTCGCATTTGTATTCTCAATACTGCTTGAATGGTCAGCGAAAATACATCTAAGTTCAAACCTGCATAGCACGCAGTCAGCTTATTATGCAAAAAAAGCCGTCGCCTCCCCCACTGGGTGTGAAATGTGGGTATGCACATCAACTATGCTTTACTCAGGCACAAGTACTCGCATACGATTTTGGAGCAGCCAGTCTTACACAGACTCGTGGAGGCGATTCGAAAACTGTTACACCACTGGTGTAGAGCAGGCTGGCGGGTTCACTGCAACGCAGAGCCCGCGTTGGATGGAGCAGAAATTATCTGGCGCTAGTGGGCGGAGAGCTTCGCAGCGTGTCAGAAAGCCCTAGTCGATGAGAGGCGTGCACGGCTAACTACTATGCAGAGCTAGTGAACGCAAAGTGTCTCAAATAAATGTCACTGGACACTCGAGAACAAACTTCTTATCCGGAAAGACACTTATAATGCTATCTGGGAGTAGCTAAAAAGAGTAGCTCACGTTCACTTTTTCATCAGCTTGATTTTAGAAAGTTCGGCAAATGTTGTCGGGCCCAGTTTGGTCTTCTATGCCGGCTACCCAACCATTGATACAATGGGTACAGTTTCCCATGCCTGGTGCTCGGCTTGTTTAGGACAAAATACTTGGCAAAAGAAAAGCCTTGTTCCCGAGAGGCATTTGGCCACAGATGCTCTTGCGCAATGAAAATTCATTATCGCTATAAATACAAAGTACAGCTTTCATGCGCAACGCCCACTTGTGTGGTATGTCGGCGTCAGCAGCAAATGCCCCGTCACTCAGCAGCTATTAATGAGCTTACATATGCGGTGCAATATCAACTAGTTTCTACCGTGCTCGCTGCAGCTAACCCTTTTTTTTCATATAAATTCAGTGAAACGAACCCAGCATTCTAAATCACCGCACAAATATCGATAGGATGCATTGGCAGCCTCTGCAATTAAATGGTTTTTCTGAATTTTTACGCTTCTGTGCGCACACTGTACAAACATACTTTCCGTGTGTAAATGCCTATGCGCCACTCAATGCAGAATTTTGTGCGCCTCGTACATTTAGACATCAAGCTCCAATCATACGTAAGCTTCGAGACCCGGAGACTTGGTGGAATCAAAAGATGCTTGTGCTGCACAGGCGGCCACGACCCTCTTTGCCTGACGCTGCATGCAGCCATCGAGCACAGGCATTTCATCGCCAACAGAAGGAGCAGGTGGATGCTGCTACTAGCAACATCGCGAACGAGCCTTGTACGCTGCCGTCGACCTGCGCGACCGCATCGTCATCGACGGCATCGATCGCACCTGCCGGTGAGCTCAACAAGCCTGCACTCCGGAGCTTTGCTCAGATTCAGAGAGTGGGGCAACCTGTATTTGCCCGCGAGATGGTAGCCTGTGACAACAGCAAAGAATAAAAACCAAGATGCAGCTTTTCCAGCTGGAGCGCTCTTTTTAAGCCAGCTCGTCTTGATCCTTGTACGCATGGAGCGTTTTTTGCAAAGGGAAATGCGCCGAATAGTCAAACGCGGTCATGCCGCCGAATTTTCACAGTCACAAGCGTTTATCGCACCCGCTTCTTACACACTTGATGGTGCAGGTGTGGCGGCACAACCGCATGCGGTCCGAGTGCGGCGCAATTTTCCGTGCAAAAAGTGCTTCATGCGAGCCAGTGAGTCCTTGTGCATTTCATTCTTCGCTTCTTCAAATGCACCATGAGCAAACCAGACTGAATGGCGCTCTGCAAGAAACCGTAACCCTTATTTTCATGGGGAATCCACGCTGCATTATTGGGTAGAAAATAAAAGCTGAGCGGCTCTTGCATGTAGAGATATGCATCGCTCATATCCAGCTTCTCAGCAATCTTTCCTATCGTGTGCAGTTTGGCAAATGAAAGACAAATAAAAATTTCTTGACACTTAAGCTACATCTGGAAGTCGTCCTCCGTAGGTCAGCGTATAAGCATCTTCGTGCGAAAGCCAAAAATCATAACGCGGCGTTGTCATCATAATTATACACAGTCTTCGGAAGTCGCAATTGGCACTCTGTGCGATTAGAAATATGCAAAAGCTATGACCATGAAAGTGGCTGAGCGATCTACACGATAAAGAAGTCTGCTGAACCATCTCATGTATCAGTATTGTTAGATTAAAAAGGAGGCGCGGTAATCTAATCATTCGGCGATGTGATTATTGCAAAACATTATGAGCTCTGAAGCGTTGGTAACAACTAAGCGAATCCAGAATAGTAAAGAGTCAACGGGATAGCTCTCTGAAGTACAGCAGAGTTTCTTCGCTGTACAGTAGTGCTCCTCGTGCGAGAGAGAGTTCTTTTGCCTAAGGAGCGGTCGGCTGCCTACATTACGGTGTGGTCAGATCGCCGGACGATCTTTCTCTCCAGGATGTTCAGCAGTGCAGAAGGTTACCTGTCCTGTGCGGACCAGCGGTTGCCCAGCCAATGCCGATGGCGCTCATGGGGACGGCTGCCGCCCCAATCGACACGCGCATCGACAAGATGGGCGGCATCTCCTGCGGTCCGGACGGGGCCGCCCTCCACGGCCCACTCTACGTCTTCGACCCCAGCAGAGAATCGTAAGTACCCACTGCACGCCATAGAGAGGTCTTAGGGCGAATTTTTCACTCTATATTTATTTTTCAATGCGTACGTGCCCGCGTGCGTGTGTGTCAGTATTAAAAGGGTGGGGGGGCATAACTCGTGAAATAAAAATAAAGGCATAAAATTCAGCGCAAAAAAGCCCGACGATTCCATAAAAGGGGGCCCCACTAAGACCTTTAAGCGTCATTTCAAAGAAAACTTGGTGAGTACACAACCATTCGTTTTCTTATCGCCGCTATGGGAACCGCAGTTGAGAATCGGTGGCAGACGGGCGCTCCTCTGCGCTCGGGAAAGGCAGAACCCCCGTGTTTTGTAGATGCGCCGAGCTACCGGAGTTGACGGAGAAGAGGGCCTTTTTCCTGGCCGTGTCCGTACAGCGCCACCTGTGGCCAGTAGGGGGCGTCGTGGAGCTCAAGCCCGAGGTCAAGTGCACCACGCGCATAGACCTGCCCGCCTGGCCTCGTCCACATTGGAGCGACGATCTGACATGCCATCGCCCAGGCACTCTGTTCACGTGGCAAAGACAGGTGAGTGGGCAGCCGCTGACAAGCACATTCCGCCACCAGAGTGCTGCAGAGTAACCCTGTTTTAGTCCGGTCGAAACTGTCGCATGACCTGATAAAAAGCACTTGAGCGGTTGATTCGAAGGAACCGCTCGTGAATTGGTAGCCTGCTCGGTCCGGCATTGCTCACAACGTTCGCTTATAGCTTACCTGTGGGTACTGTATCCCCATCACACTTATCTCGAGGAACTCCGCAACGAACTAAACGCATCCGGAGAGGAAACGATCAGGATTGGCATTTTTGGCCCGGTTAGGTGTGTGCTGTAGGGTCGCTTTTAATGTGAGAATATTAAAAACCGCTTTTTCGTCATGCTTTTCATAAACAGGCATGGAGGTGCAACCTAATCATTTTATATTGCCAGATACCTAAATGTTAAGTGAAAATTATGCAAGACGAGAAAAAAAATAGACTGAAGGCTGCTAGCCGGTTACACTTAGCCGCATAAATCTCCTTAATAAAATAAGGTGGCGCACGCTTTGCAAGATGCAATGCAAGCGGACAGCGTGCTGATATGGAATGGGAAAAGCCAGGACATACATAGCTTTCATCGACTACCTCGGCTCATTTCGTAGGGACGTGTGAATAGTATTCTTTTCCAAAACGAGTCGAATACAAAAAGCGTAGCTTCGCTTCGGAATCGAATACGAACATTGTAGCTAAAAACCGAATCAAATACGAATGGAATAGTAGGGCTAATACTCGCTGCCTGTGCGAATATTCGTACAGAACGAGCACTCGTTCGAAACATTAAAGCGGCACTTGTCCCACTGCTCTTGTACGGTGCCATTAGTTTAAAAGCTATTAGGTTGATCTGTAGCTGCTAAAAGAGGCAACACTCATCTCAACTAATTGGTCAGAACACAAAGTCATTACAATATTAACTCTAAAGCCATCACGTTATAAATAAGAAAACTGCCATTTGCTAGGTTTGGTCAAATACACTTAAACCTTTCACCCCAGAAAACCCGAGCACCAGGCTGCAGGAAGCCTTGTACCCATATGAAAACCGGTGGTTGCCTGGCGGCACTAGAACTGCACCGCAGGAAATGAGACTGCAACCAGCTTACATATGAGACGCGGCTTCCGAGATCGAGTTTCAAGACAAGGTTTTACTGAATCGGCCTGAGTCTTGGAGGCCATATACAAGCATTATGAATGCCACAAAACAGATGGACTGCGTACTGGCGCTCCGTCATAGTTTTCGCAGAAGGATGTCCCTCGGAGTCGATGTAGGCCATTTCGTCGAACACATATACGTTATTTGAACCTCCTGCCATTATTTGAAAATTATTCGAAGGGTTCTGAACATGTTCGATTTATTTCGAATAATTTTCAGAATACACTGTTTGATTTGTTTTTACAATCGAATCGAAGGATATTCTACTGGTTATTCGAAATTTCCGAATATTCGCACACCCCTACTCATTTTTGTTATTTGGAAAGAGGTTTGCCAGCACACAGTGAGATATATATTGCACCGGGAGAATTAAGGCCTAAAAGGGTAAATCACCTCGCACCAACTCTGCGAAAGAAGCAACTCTGTTCCACTAAATTAAGCGAATACTTGCTGTTACTGACTGTCAATTCGGAGTCTACCCTCGGCTTTCAATTATCGGGTGAAACCAATCCAAAGAAGCTGATGAACATCGCCTTCTGTGGTGTGTGTTCTCGTCGTACAGCAGACTGAGCGCAACATCGTTAAGGTCATCGAGAGCAACACTGTTCCATTCAGAACAGCTGTCGAAGGCATCGTTTACTCACTCGGCGTCAGGGCAGCCTCTTAGGTATATCAACTTCATTTTTCTTCCTGTCTATTCTTGTTGTTCTTATTTATCGCCGTGAGCTGCTTATATCCAAGGTTGAGGGCGTGAACGAAAACGCTCGCCACCACGCCCAGGGTTCGAAGTGTACCTGGTTGGGGGCCAAGATGAGAACAACCGCCCACTCGACGACATGATCGTGTTCGACCTCGTCTGTCGCAGATGCATGCAGTGTGGACCACTGCCGAGGGTCTTGGCGGGCGCAGCCACCGCCGTGACACCCGCGGATCGTTTGAATTAGTTGCGCCTTCGTAGCAGTTGGGTGAGTCCAGCCATGGGGCGCCTCATCGGCGTCACGTCTTGCTCCACGCGGCTTCTACTGCAACGATCCATTGAAACAAGCGTCTCTGATTATCACTGGTCACTCGCACCTTCATTTTCTTACTGACATAGTGGAATTTTTTTCTCCCATGTGGCATGTCCCAGACGAGAGTGCAATCGTGCAGTTCCCATTAGCGGTTCATCAGATAAACACCAGACGGAAAGCTGCAGTAGCCACAGCTCATAACGGCAGAATAAGAAAAACCAACAAAACATGTGACGTAGATATTGACTACAGGTCGTTCCAGCAAAGCTTAAGGCAACTGGCAAAAAAAAAGCAAACAAACACGGAGACGAAAATAAGACTGCCATGTTGTCCTAGGATAAAATTGAAGTAGAGCTGTCGCAGGCTGTTCTGCTTTTGCAGTGTTTTTGCTTGTAGTTAACCGAAAAATTATCACGTAATGAATGATATGAACCTGAAGTACCCTGTGAGCGCAAGGAGTATACACAACGGAGGGAGTACCCAACGGAGAGAGTACCTGGTCACGTGAGGACAACGGTGCGGCTGGTTTACGCCACTACGTCTACGGGAATGCTGGGATATGTGAGCTAATCATCTCAGATGGGCAAGCCGAGGCAAAAGCGAGCAACGATGCATGTTGCAGTAAGGAACGAAAGCTAAGCTTAATGGCGCAAAAACAATAATTCGTTCGGGATGGGTTGCTCGGAATCGACCCTGACGATTCCAAGAACTTTCTCGTTATCAAGAACGAGACGTTTTGTAGGCTCTTAAATTTAAATAAGCAAGTTCCAAAACAATTTGGGCGACACACCTGATATTCTGAACTGCGAAAAAGTATTGCTTTTTGCGCAAATTCTTGCCCCGCCCTGCACAGAGTGGAAGAAATGATCGGATTGCCTGAAATAATGGTCCCTGGCGTTCTCTATGTTCAGTCTTATTGGACGCTGCCGTTTATTCCTCATCATAGAGCCGTCCTGCGGCCGACATCTTAGATCCGTCCAGTCCTGCCGCATGAGCAGCAAGTACAATTTCGTGGCCTTCATAGATTGCTTTATTTTTCTAACATGAACACCATCCGCAGCATCAGACTCTGCTCTCTGTTGCCTTGTTTGCCTGCAACAAATCGGCCCTATTTTTTCTACTTTTCATTTTAACGTGGTTCGCAGCCGGGAAAAAATGCGACACCAGAGGTTCGTGAGAGGGCGGCGACAGTCATCCAAAATGCGTACCTGAATTACCGCAGACGGGAGAGATTTCAGCCGCGCCTGAAAAACGCGAGTGACATTCAGAACTGTGAGCAGGACAATCGCGTCGCAACTGGTAGCAGCAGCTTTTTGCGGCCACGCCATCCTTGTGGCTTGCAAATAAAGTGTTTGATTTGACAAGCGCTGGCATGCGCATAACACCCACAACTTCCTTCCGCAAGCACGTCATGGGTGTTTAATGTGCTCGATGCGGCCTCGACTGCGCGAGAGCCAGGGCTTGGTGCCCATGTCGCTGGCGCCTCTCCAAATTGAGGTGAGCACACGCACAAGGCAGAACGCCAGTATGCTCTCAGACACCCCTTCTTTTTTTCATACTCATCCTCTTACACATTTTAATGTCAGGAACAGGCTTTAGGCTATTCAGAATTGCAGACGGCACTTCGTTGACTGTCATTATTTTTTAGCGCTAGCACTACAGTCCATTACGATTCAAGAATGCCGCGGAGAATGCCCCTCAAAGAAGGCCCTCCAGCCAAAGGCGTCGACCGGTTTTCATCAGGCAGATACTACACAACCAAGGCAAGAAGACAGGCCGTGGGGAGCGGGTTGTTCCGGCTAGAGTGTGGGGTTTTAATAGGCGTATAAGTACGGTGTCCCCGTTCAGTGGCGGCTGACACTGTTCAAACCACCCGGACCCCACCCCGTGATCGCGTGCGCTATCGAGGTTACGCCGACCACTGCGGGCCTTGCTCTGATGGAAACAAAGAAACATCACTGGCTGGCACAGAGAAGGCATTTCTTGCGTCAACAACAATGAGAGTTCAGCAACAAAATGCGTTTAGGAATCGAGGTCATCCGACTCACCATCACAGATGCGAGCGAATGCTCGCCCACACTAGGGCTGGGGAGACACTCCACAGCCAGACGGGACGAGATGCGGGAGACCGTAATCTCCCACGAGGCTTCGCCCCGCTGGCGAAGAACAGAAAACTCCGCCGACACATCCGTACACGACGAGCTCTCCCCGTACGAAAAGAGAGTGCTCTCCCGCGCGCGTTTCGCAGTCATGTCGTCCTGGCGCTCATGTCGCTTCGACGCAGGTGCCCACTGTTGTTAAGGCAAGTAACTAGGGAGGATGACGGTGCCCCCCCCCCCCCCACCCCTCGGGACCAGTCGTGGGAGGGTGCATTGTGGGAAAGCAAACCAAAAGGGAAGACGCGGGGCAAAGTACCCGTGTGTACCCTGTGGATAACTTAGAAAAAAATAACCAGTAGCCGCTACGCAATTCGCCTACAATGTTTAAACGTGGATGAATTGTGCTATTCGTAAAGTTACTTGCGCTTCGTTTTGCAAGTGAGTATCCCTTCGCTTTCGCAGGAAGCCTCTGGCGTCTAGGAAGGGCAAACCCGCTTCGGGTGCTGGATGTCGCCTTGTCTGCCCTGAGCTTGGCGGGCCGCTGTATCGGTTCATCTTTGAGTCAGCGTGCGTAAGTAAAAGGGGAGACATATCTCCGACTAAAGTTGATTTTTTAGCTTTCGGGCAGCTATATGAGAGGCAGTTGAGAATTGTGCGATTTAGTGCACGTGAGAAGTGACCACTTCATTCAGAAGAATGCTTCGCCGGGCTTCACCGACTGCCGTAGTATCATGCTGAAACTAGTTTAGTTGCTCGTCCAGAAAAGTAAAAAGTGAAGTATTGTGGTTTGAAAAGCAGGAAATCCTAGGCGAATCGGGGCTCTCAAGTCTCACCTTAAGTACGACGTGAGTCACTGAAGGCCACCACAAATACCATCGCCATGTGCTGTTGAATGTCGCTCCTTACAGGATTGTGTTAAAGCCAGATAGCTGAGGAGAAATTCGAGGCTGTACTCCCTAGGACAAAGAAGCCCACTTCCCTACAAAATCACCAGAAGAAGAAGAAATATTACATCTAAGCCACCTGGACAGCACTGATAAGATATTTGAAAAAGTCTCCTTAATTATTATTTCTTAGGGACATTGTCTTTCAGACTACGTCAGGAAGAAGCACGTACGCGCTGCATGGATGTAGAAGTCAGTGTAAAAGGAGATTTTTGCTCGGAAGTAGTACCTGAAAGACGTGGAAAAGTGGAATTTGTTCCTGTATGCCCAGAGCGGGGTACACAAGAGCGGTCTTTTAGCCACCAACGAAAATATAATAATAAAAGAAATAACTGGCGCTAGAAATAGTCTAACTGCTTTGTCCTTGGTCTGTTACTTTGCTCCACTGATGCATTTTGATTTATATCGCAACCACAGCGTTTGCTGATCAACGAAACCCGGCATCGAGCAGGCAATTTTTTATTTGTTGTTTTTTTAGTACCAATACCAGAAAGGACAATCAAGGAGAATGACAGACACACTGACTAAAAAATGAAGTGCTTAGACCTTCGTCGTCCTGCGTCTACGTTATTCTATTCTGTTCTGTCAAACCAACTGTCCCGCAAACGTCTACTTGCATGTATTGCCCATTTTGAGCGTTTCATTGGTGTCTCTTGTATAGTCAATTTCCCGCTGTTCTGTAGCCCTCCAACTGAAAATTATCTGAGCGCGTTTCTCATCCCTCACTACGATCAAATGTAATGAAAATAAATTTTCATAAGTGCTTTTCCTGACATTTGTATCGTCGAATAGGAATTTTCCGGTAGCGTGGTTGCATGTCAGCTCCTGATTTTCCAGCTTTGTGACTTTTTTCCTGCACCGTACAAAATCCGACTCGTTCGTCGCATTTCAGAGAAAGTCACTTTGCAAAATTAACTATTTACGCTCGATCACGATTTAGTCTTGCAGTGAAAGCTCTTCATGCGAAATAATTTGGTTTGGTAACGTTTTAGTATGGTGTCCATAGAGAAGGGGAAGAGGCGACGAAAGGCACACCAGGAAAGGAGACCAGGAGGGAGTCGGTATAAGTTTTTTACTTAACCCCTTAGCCGCTCTGTTGGCTAAGGGACTAAGCCAAAGTCTTCCTCCTAATGCAACTTTGAACTATATACCGAAGGGCGTATTCGACATGCAAAATTTGTGGTTTGGCCAATTTTTTGCACTGGTCAGTCTTAATTTCACTCCGGGAAGATGATTGAAACCACGTGCTTAGATGCTGCCAAAAGTAGCTCTTAAAAACTATTTTCCTGTCTCTTTGTAGCAATGCAATAAATACATCTTTATTTTCCCGGAACAACCGGATGATCTCTTGGACTAAAAGAAGCAGATAAGCTTAAGACGTGAGACAGAGGACAATTGCACGGTAGACACCCACGAAAAAAAAAGCAGTGGAAGGTTTAAAAAGACCACATTAAAGACAAAAAGGAGAAAACAATAGCCAAATTGACAGAAATCCTAATAAAAATACAAGTACCAAGCAACAGACTTGAAAAAATTTCAAACGAAAAACATTGCTGCAATGTGAAAGCTCACCTCTAAAGACCTCAGTGTGTATATATTCGTTTTAATATTTTTGGGAGTATATAGGTGAACGACTGGCATTTTTTTCGCCTCCCCTGTTCTGTTTCCGTTCTGTAATTCCTTTCCTCTCTCTCAATCTTTGATATATTTTTTTCTGCTCATCATCACTTCTCAACTCCTCTCGTCCCTTCTCGCAGTGAGTGCTAGAGAAGAGTAGAAAAGTCTAGGTAGATGTTTCAGGTGAAGTTGGGTTTCGAAGTTAACTCTTCTATTGCTGTTGCAAAGTTGATTAGGCACCCTATATCGACAGGTAAACAAGCAATGACAGCGGTGCCCTTTCTCCTTTGGAAACCGCGTGAAAACGCGCGAACTGATGATTCAGTGGGATTGCATTACTGGAGTACAGGTGCCTGTAATCATAAACTGTACCTTGTATTTTCACAGGGAGTACATCTTCGGTGGGTATCGTCGCAAGTGCTTTGATAGCTTTTACGCTCATGGCTACAGCCGCGAACAGAGACAGAGGCCCAGATCCGCAATCCAGCCAGCAGGTGAGTAGTTTTAAGTAAGCAACAGCCTTATTTGGTTTGCAGAGAGAGTTAAGATTCAAATTTTCTGAATCAGTGGCTGATGTATATGTTTCACAAATGTGAGGGCTCCGTTCTGGCTCAGTTCTCGTGATCCTCACTTGTTCCATCTGCACGCTTCTTGGCCAACGCGGCACTGTTCCTTTGAGCAAAATCGTCGGGCAATGTACGAAGGCAATGACATTCTTTCTAGATATTTGTAGCGTATTACCGCTGTTCACTCGTTGTGACGAACTACAAACTTACGGCGTTTAGTGCAACATATTGAAGGTTACAGCACGGCTTCGGCCTTTCGAGGCCTTTTAGTTAGCCGCTTAGACGCAGTGTTGGCAAAGGGGTTATGCGAATTCAACAATAGCAATAGTGACATTGCCGTTCAATATGGCCCCCTAAATTGTGTTGATTCCAACATCAGACACTTTTAAAGAGCAGCGGTACATCGAAGCCTTGAATGATTTAAAAAAATGAGTAGACTAAAAAAGAATGACAGCACTTCCTGTGAATGCAGATGATTGTTTGGCAGTTTTCAGACTGATACAAATGGTGGAATATGACCCTGTGACAAGATTTGCAAAATTAGCAGAAAACCCCATTCGAACATCCCGGTGCACTGAGAGCCGTGCTTAACGCTCCTTTCCCTTTTCTATCGCTCTCCAAATTCGTTGTTTTTTCTACTCCTTTACTATTTCCACCTCCCCATTTTTCTTTGCATTTTCTGTGTTTGTTTTATTTAGCCGCGGCCCCTGTGAGAGCTGTTGCG
Organism: Amblyomma americanum; assembly: GCF_052857255.1. Classification (NCBI taxonomy): domain Eukaryota; kingdom Metazoa; phylum Arthropoda; class Arachnida; order Ixodida; family Ixodidae; genus Amblyomma; species Amblyomma americanum. Next base: position 43,091,140 of record NC_135504.1, on the reverse strand, counting down.
CGGTCTATTATACGGTCCCTTTCCCTCATTCTCAAACCTGCTTTGAGGGCGGAGATTATACCTCCTCGCTCTCTATGTGTCCTTATACTGACTAAAGTGTTTCATTGTAAGCAAGGAACCGCGACGGCTTCCTTGCACTCTATACACAGCTTCCAACGCTTCTTGTGGTCTTGGAAACAGTTGCACAACGTGCCTTTTGGCAGGGTTGTCAGCTCCTTTGTCGTGGCATTTTGAATGGCCTCCGCGCTCCCCATCCAGTGATTTTAGGGCTCTTTTAGGGCACGAGGAAAAAGGAAAAAAATCGCATGGGGAGAGGTCAGGCGAGTATGGCGGTTGTTGTAAGCACAGTAATGCTGTGCTTGGCGAGAAATTTTGACACGCAGTGCGCCCTTGCGTTATCTTGGAACAGGTTCCATTGTCCAGATGCCAATAAGTCAGGGCGACGGCGTCGCATTGCATCACTCATGTGTTGGAGCACGCGGATATAAAACTCCTTATTCATCGTCTGCCCTTTTGGGATGAACTCTGTGCGTGTGACACCTATGGCATCGAAAAAAAACTATCAGCATCATCTTTGTTGCGGTCTTCTGTCGCTGCACATTTCTCGACCCCGGACAGATTTCAGATGTCGGACAGATCTTTTCAGATATTTTAGAGGCTTGTGTGCAGAGATTGCACAAACATAATTTCCATGCATAAATGTGCCACTCAATGCACACATCTTGTGTGTCACGAGCATTGAGGCGTCAATAATCAATCATGCATTAGTTTTGATACCTGGGGATTCGTGGGATCACTATATGTTTTTTTTTTTATCTTGAGGACGTTTTGGGAAAACAACCAAACAGTGGCCGCTAGACGACCTGTCTACAATGATTGAACGTAAACGAATCGTGCTATTACAACGTTATTTGTGCTGCATCATGCCAATGAGTGTTGCTTGACCTTCGCAGAGTACCTCTGGTCTCTCGGATGTGCCAACCCACTGCGGGCTGTGAATGTCGCCTTGCCTGTCCTGAGCTTGGCGGGCTGCTGAAGCTGAAATGAAAGGTGGGTGAGGGTTCTCAATCCTCAGCTTAAATAGACACCCTCCCCCCATGTAATACCCTCCTCTGGAGGGCCTTTAAGGGTAACATTAGTGAATTAACAAATACATACATTTGCCAAACGCTGTCCAATGTCGGTCCTTACGGTGTTTTGTTTTCAGAAATTTGAGGAAAAATTCGGTGCAGTACTCCCCCAGACAAAAGCCCACTTCCTTGCAGCATCCGAAGAAAAACAAACTGCATTTATTCCACCTGGACATCACTGATTAGATGTTATGAAAAATTCACGTTTAATTATTAATAAATATTTACCGGCTGCATGGATACTGGCGTAAGTGCCTAAGGCAGGTTTTTGCGCGGAAGTACTACCGGAAAGGCAGGGAAAACTGGAATTTGTGCCCGTATTCTCAGAGCGGGCTTTACTTGAGTGGCGTTTTAGGCAAAAACAAAAAAAACTAAACAAACAGCAGTTTTCTAACTGCTTTGTATTTGGTCTGTTAGTTTCCTGCACTGATGCGTTCTGATTTATGCGGCAGCTATAGAGCGTTTGCTGCTCAACGAAACCCGGCACCGAGCAGGCAATTTTTTCTTCGTTGTTTTTTGCCGACAGTATCAGTGCTAGAAAGGACGATAACGGTGAACGACACAGGCAGCAAGAACTGAAGTTGTTGGACCTGCTGCATCCTGCCGCCACGGTATTACTCTATGTACTGTCAAACTAACTATGCCGCAACAGTCCGCTTTCATCTATTGCCCATTTTGAATCGAAAAGCTTCACTACGCTAGGTAAAGCAGTCATCGTGTAGGCCTGAAAATGATCCTTGAACGACCATCAGCCTAACCACGTTAGCAGTGTATGACCGTGACCCCTGACCTTGACCCACGATCTTCAGTTGACATTTGACCGCTGACCTTGAGTGTACCTCGTACCTTAGATCTTTCACCTTTGACATTGGGTGACCTCTGATCTTATGAGCATCCGTTGGGTTGAGGTGAAGCCCCGAGATGACATCCGACGGGGGTGCGGTAAGGCCCTGTGGTACCACGCCATAGCCACGTGCTTGCTTTTCGCTTAATTCTAGGATTAGTGAAGTTAAGCCGCTGCCAATGTTTAGTGTTTCAATGCTTTCTTTGTCGCTTCAATTTCCCGCTGTTCTGTTCTTCTTCATTGAAAGTTCTCAGAAGGACGCGACCTCTTACTGCGATGAAATGAAGTGAGAAGAAATTTTCCGGGGTACGTATTTAATAAAAGCATTTGCTGACAAGTGCTCCTCCTGATTTTCATATCGTCGAGTGAATATTTTTTGCTAGTGCGTTTGTATTTCAACTGCTGTTTCCTCAGCTTTATCACTTTTTCCCCAATCCGTATGAAAGCCGACTCATTCTTCAGATTTCAAGGAAACGCACTGCGCAAAAATAACTATTTCCGACCACGATGTAGTTTTGCAGCGAAAGCTCTTTTGGGAAATCACTTGTTTTGGTAACGTTGTAGTATGGTGTTGTTAGACAGGACCAAGAAACACCTGGAGTGAGTCGGCATGAGCTTTTTACTTAACACCTTAGCTGCTGTGCTGGCTAAGTGGTTATGCGAATTCACAATAGGAATTATGAATTCGCCTTTTAATACGGCCAGCTAAATTGTGCTGCTGCCAACAATAAGGAACAGTGCATTATGTCCAGTTATGTCCAGTGGATATTCATATAATATCCTCCACAAGATATCAGATGTCCATACGATGTTCACAAATGCTCATATTACATCCATGTAATGTCCATATGTTCATTTTGATCATAGTGGATGTCCATATAATGCTCATATTATGCCCACATGCGACGATTCCTAGACATTCAGAGGATGTTAACCAGATATTCTGCCAATCTATTTTCAGGTTGGGGGCTGGATGCTGTACCATTTATTTTGTGCGCTGTACAGCTTACAACAAAACAAATATGATGCAAGATATGACAGAGAGATACAAAGCAAAGACCAACAGTTGCTCATTACACAGGAAACTTCAATATTTTGTACAAGATCTGGGAATAACATTTCAAATAACAGGTGCATTATGAGAAGATTACACACTGGGCTCTGATAAATGCAATAACATAAACATGTCACAAAGAAGTGTCATTTTCTGGTATGCAAGTTACTTGAAATGTCATTTCCAGTACGGGCAAGATAAAACATTCATGTGTAGTGAAGTCATTAGTTTGTGCTCTCTGTGACTTTGTGATCTTTCATCATACTCATTCTGTTCTTGTAAGCTGTACAGCGCATAAAATAACAAAGAGTAATCAAACAGCTGCAGTTCTCATTTCTTCAGAATATTGCACCTCGAGGCAGTACGCGGGCAAGGAATATGCACAGCACAGGCTTCGAGTACAGAAGAACGTCAAGGAATTCAATCACTTGTTTTGCCCTCAGCCATATTTTATTGCCCAGTAGCCATAATGATCAGCGTCTGTTGCTGTGCATTCTTTTACTCCTGGTCCACGGAGGCCTGTGAATATAACAGTGCATTTTGTTGAACAGTAGTAATGACACAGCAGGAAATATGGACAAAAAACGGGTGCACAAGATAATGCAAAAGCTAATTTTTCATCCAACTGGCTTAGTATCATTTCTGAAAAGTAATGAGGAAAAAGCATGCGGTAGGAGCCAAGTACACAAACATGCATCCACTATAACCTCTAGCCTTACCAGAGGTAAGACTAAATCCAGACAGGGGTTTTAGAGTAAAAAGATCACATGCAATAGCCTGAATGCTTAACATGAAGAAAGAAACCCAAGCCTCAGCAAACAATCACAAGGATGAGAACCAAGAATTTCAAGTACATATATGCAACCATACTTTTGAAATGAAGTTAGAATGTGCACAGCAATAGTGAATAATGTTGGCTGGCGACTGCATTCGAATAAAACTCAAAAATGAAGCGGCAAATGCCTTCTCAAAGCAGGCCCTCCATCCACTAGCAACAACAGAGTCTCATGACATGGGTGTTACCCCATTTGCACCAGTTAGTGTGACGTCGTAGATGAAAGGGGATTAACCACTATGGCATGATAATCGATCCCCGCCTTTGGATTGAGGAACATCTGTCGCTTTGATCTTAATCCATATCCAAAAATACTGCAGTGGGACAGTGGTGCCAATCACAGCATGCTTTCAGCAGGAATGAGCATGCGTATATCACCATATTGGGGACGTATGCTGACTTCATGAGTGTGGTTGGTGCATGCAAGTATGAAGTAGCAGGTATAACAAAGTGCGATCAGAGCCAGTTGTGGTGTATTGAAAAAGACAAAAGACACCTTATGGCAAAGAGTGAGGGAGGATATTTGTTTTTTTCATGTCTATGATGTTTGCAGTAAGCAGGCAGGATGAAATGCATTGAGCAGGTGTGCACATCCTTGAGGGAATTTATAAGGAGACCAGCCATGGCTCACATAGAACAAGGATATCGTAGATTAAGCCAGATATAGGTAGGCCTTTTCAGTTTCACTGGAAAAATTGTTAATAAATGCAGCAGCATGCAACTAGATTTTCATGTTAGGTTGTCAATATTAGACTTCCATGAATTTTTGTTAAAGGTTGTAGTATCTATGTCAAAGTAGTTGTATGCTAGGGAGAAGTCAAGGTGACTATATTTTGAAAATAATAGGGACAGGGTGACTGGCTATGAGAAATGCTCAAATTTATAAAGTAAAGCTCCACACTCTAGCGAAATCATTTCAGTGTTATTGAATTTAGTCCGAAGTGATGCAATGTTAGAACTATCAGAACAATTAGCAGCAAAAAATAATAGAACTAGAAACAACAGTGAATGAACTGCCAATGCAGGTCAGAAACAATAAACATGCTAAAGCACATTATTGATGCATGCCTGAAAGGGTGGGAAAACCATGAGCTGGTTGCATTAGCAGTCATATGTTGTGTAGTTAAAAAGGAAGTCCGTGATCCTGTAGAGAACCAAGTAGTCAATGTTGCGGTGCCTTAGTTTTATTACAGAAACCTGGAGCTTAACAGTGAGAAATGTCTTGAAGACATTTAAGAACAAAGCTCTTTCCAAACCCCGAAGCTCCAAATGTATGTTAATTATTGTTGAACATTAGAAATTGTTTTTCACGAAAGAATTTATGGAATCGAAGTTGGGACAAGTGGGAAAACGTGTTTAAATGAAGCTACTCAATGAGGCCAAAGAAAAGTGATTGATTGAATTTTTTGTGTTATGTGAGGAAGAAAGACGCGGCAGTAGTTGGTAATTGGCCTGTAATTATTGAAGAACTAGAAAATATTCGGCGAAAGCTATTTGCTTTCAGTAGTCATCACTATAACTACCTAAAAATAAAGTATGAAAAACAGTTTCATACCAGCTGTTTGTCTTCATAACGCAAAATGCATCTACTGAGTGGCAAGATGCATGAGGCTATTGTTTCTCTGAAATGTTCTCCAAAATATCTGAAATGGAACAGCAAAGAGAAATAGTCATGCCCTGCTGCATTATACGAGCTTTACAACCAGCAACTCTCATTGTATACATAAGATGTAAACCCTTGCTGGGGCACACAATCAGTAGCAAGAATTTTGACACACAACTTTCATTCTACGCACTGTAATAAAATAGAAAATTTCAAAAAAAGCAGTCAAAGCCACGAGCTGAAACAAAAAGTATTCAGTAGCCAATTATCTTGAAATGTGCTACTGAAATAAAAGGATATTACAAGAAGAGAGAGTAGACTAAGTTCCCACAAAAGTATCAAAGCACAAAGATGAAAAAAAACAATTCCGGGTACAAAAAATGCAGAGTTAGACACAAGGGCTTGACTAAACGAAGGCAGATAAGAGTGTATTTAGCGCTGTTAGCAAATTTTAAAGCAACACAAGAACTGCAAAAACTCTGTCTTCTTGAGCCGCCGGAGAAAGGAAACTGTCCCTTCCCCACCCCTTCCCCTGTAGTAAAAGCCATAGCATGCCGGACGGCCGGAATATGCAGTGGAATGTGTGCCATCAAAGTGCAGGCTATTCCAACAATTGTTAGAGGGCATAGCTAACTGCCAACAACTTTGCCTTACAACTGAGCACTGAAGTATCATGCGTGCAGGCTTTTAAGGCAGAGAAGTGGCACAGAGCGCAGCCATTCCCGCGAAACTACTTCGGGGACAAATCGAGCCCCAACTAAACACCACAGATTTTAAATCCATGCCTGCACTCCATGAACTGATAAACCAGATGATGAAATTGCCAGCATGAAAATTGCACAATGCCACAAACGAACACTAACACTTTGTTTGACAGAACAGTGTCATAAACACTCACCATTATTGCTGTTATCCGTACTTCCACCAGTGAGGGCTCAGGACTGTGTACAACATGCACAACAAGCTTGCCGCCACAACGAAGAAAATGTGAACTCGCGAAACAACAAATAAGAACTTTCGAAGAAACGCTGAAAGAAATCACGAATACGCTGCGGCCGTCGCAACAAAACTGGTAATGGCGCTTGGATTGGATTGGATTGGAGGTGAAGCTAGCGTCGCGGCTAATGACGGTGCCCATGGACGTTAGGCTGCCCAGTGTCAAGAGAGTTCTAATTATTGTTCTGGTTTTGAAATCGCGGCGTTTGTGGCTGTCGGTCTAACTTGAGCAAGTTCTTTAAATAATCATACCGTACAAGCATTCACACGCATAAAATAAAATCAGGGCGTGCAATAGTCAACTTCTTGAAATAATTAGTTCCTGAAAATGTAAGACTGCGAAAGCAGGAATGATTAAAATCTAAAGGTAGCATAATTTCAGCATGTTCATGCCTTCCAAAACAATAATATCTAGTTCTGGTAAGTTTTTAGCAATTTTCCAAAATTTTCAATGTGCTGAAAGAACATCATGCATATTCGAATATCCTCTGAATATCCACTAACTGATATCTGAATCCAATAGTCCCCTCAACATGCAGAGGATATCGATACATGGACATTGGACGTTAGGCCCATTTGTGGATATCCTCTGCATATTCATGGTTTACTGGGTGATTTGGTAAATAAAATCGAAATAAAATGAGAGCACTTCTTGGGAACACAGATGAAGTGCCTGTAATTCTAAAACTGCACCTTGTCTTTTCGCAGGCCGCACCCTCGTCGCAGGCGCTTTGATGGCTTTTGCGCTCTTGCTGGTGGCCGCGATTCCAGAGGAAGACGAGTCCACAGTCCAGCCAGCGGGTGAGTAGATTTAAGTAAGCAGTAGCCTTACATTGGCTGCAGGGAGAGGCGAGAATCACATCTCTGTATCTTCGAATCAGTGGCTGATATAAAAGTTTTTGAAATGTGAAGGCTCTCTTCTTGCTCACTTCCGGCGAGCCTCACTTGTTCCATCAGCACGCTTCTTTCTCAGCGCGGCGCTGTTCCTTCTGAGCGAAATTTTCAGGCAGGGCGTGAGGAGGAATGACATTATTTCTACAGATTTGCACGGTTTTTCTCCTGTTCACTCGTTCTGAAGCACAGAAGTTTTGTGCATTTAAGTGCAGTGCAGTGAAGGTTGCAGCATGACTTCGGCGTATCGATACCTACCTCCCCGGCTAGTTTTCGCGAATGCTTTCTCGGCGTATTCTGGGGGAAACAGAGCAAAGTAATTTCATATTTCCAGCAGAGGGATACACAAACCAAAGTCTTTCTCATAATGCAGCTTTGCCACATTTATCGGAACAGCAATCGTTGTGAAAATGGAACCCCATATATGCGCAACCCTTCTTCGTTAAAATGTTAAACTTATAAAATATTCGCACTTACCACCACCACGGCACTCGCATGGGCATTTGTCCTTTCAGTGCCGCATGAATGGTTAGTGAAATTACGTAGGAATTTCAGGTCTGCGTAGCAGGCAGTCAGCTTACGCAAACCAAATGGCTGTCGCCTGAACGACTAGGTGCGTAATGCGGACACGCACATACCCTATTTCGTTGCTTACTCAGGCAAAACGAGGCACAAATATCCCGAACCCATATCTTAGACTTCTTTACATATCGCTTTCAATCATCAATTGCGTGAGCCGCTGTGCTTATAAGCCATGCCGAAGACATATTTCAGGACTGCAACGGCGGACTAGTGGTTTGTGCATCCGCATCGAATGCGGGAGGTGCGTGGTTCTATGCCAGTGCCGCTGGGTAGCCAACCGGAGATACAATGGGCACAAGCTTTGTCCTTCTTGGCGGTCGGTTTCTTTAGCGTAAAATTCTTGGGAAAAGAAAAACCCTGTGCCATGTTTGGCCACAGATGCCCTTGCGCCATTGCAATTCATCATCCCCATAATCAAGGAAAAGTTCAGCTTTCCTGCAAAACAGTCACTTGTGTCACTTGTCTACATCAGCAGCAAACACCGTTTAACTCAACGGCGATGGACGATTTTTTATCCGTGGCGCAGAATGAGATAGTTCCTGCTGTACCTGCAACGGCTCCGCCCTTCCACTAAATAGATTCACAGGTGCGTACCCAGCTTTCAAAATAACCGTATGAATTTCGATAGGACGTGCTGGCAGCGGCTGAAATTAAATGTTCTTGAGATTTTCTAGGCTTCCGAGTGCACATTGTACAGACATCACTTTCCGCGTGTAACTCTTATGTGCTGCTCGCTGGACACATTTTGTGCGTCGCGTGCATTTATGTGTAGAAGAACGGCAGATTGGGCGAGTTCAGCGCCTGTGTGTGTGTTCCCTTCTTTCTTCATCCTTGTTGCTTAGCGCTGCTTTAATATTATGGTGCATTTAGGTGTCAAGCTTCAATCATACATTTGTTCAATCATACATGCAAAAATCCACTTGCATCTATTGCCCATTTTGAGTACTTCAAGGGCTCCTTTTGTATAGCCAATTTTCAGCTTTTCTGTCCTCCTTCAATCAAAGTTATCTGAACGTGTTTGTCATCCCTGCCTATGATGAATTTTAATGAAAATAAATTTACCTGGGTTCAAACTTTGGAAATCAATAGCTGAAAATTGGTTATCCTGATTTTTGTATTGTCGAATAGATAATATTTTCCGGTAGTGCGATTGCATGTCAACTGCTGTTTTGCCAGCTCTGTGACTTTTTTTCCGCGCCGTATGAAAGCCGACTCATTCGCCACATTTCAAGGAGAGTCACCTCGCAAAATTAACTATTTCTTCTCGAGCACTAAGTACTTTTGCATCGAGAGCTCTTAATGCAAAGACGCTTTGTTCGTTAATTTTGTAGTATGGCGTCCAGAGAGAGAAGGGAAGGAGACCAGGAGCGAGTCGACATGAGCTTTTTAGTTACCCTTAAAAATGTTCTTTAGATAGTCTATAGATTTCCATAAACTTCTCTCTATAAAGTCTATAGACTCTCTATAGACGAACCCTAGAGAGCAGTCAATAGGCAATACAAATCCGATAGACTGTCTATAGACAATTACAGATTTACGCTCATACACTTTTAGTAGTCTTAGTCTGTAGACGGTCTATTGTCTACGAGTAGACATATATTAGGTTGGGGCAAGCTGAAAACATTGAAAAATAATAAGCCCTGGCCTGTACCACTGACTATGAGTAGACAAAATTAAATGTCTATAGAAGGGCATTAGATTCTATAACAAGTCTATAGACTGTCTTTAGACCATTTATATAAGGGTAACCCTTTAGCTGCTGTGTTGCGCTTTATTTTTAGTGGTGACCTGATAATCATTCCTATGAACACACTATACATTCCGCCGTACAGCTAAAGCACCACGCAAACATGCTGCGAATAAAATTCAGGATGAACTTGCTCGTCATGCTTCCCGCAAGCGCTCTCGCAGACAAGGTTTGTTTATACTTGCAGATGGTGCAAACCATAGCCCTCAAATTCGAACCCTTCCTTAGCACGGAAGCGACCATCGCAACCTTATTTCCTGGCGTCATTATTGGCTTACACATATCGCAAACCAGCTAGCGAAGGCACTACTCTTTCGAAAACGCGGCCAAGTTTTCAACGGTATTAGGCAACTGTACTCCGGCCACATTGCCAGTGCCTTATCATGGAACGGTTTGGCGAAACAATGGCGCCTCATCCCGCCGCAGCGCATTAGTCTTAAAATATTGGCCATGCGTACATTTGCCACTTGCGCTCTTTAATTTTCCCACTCTGCGATGTCTGCGCATGTTGCTGAGTAGAGATTGTCTAAATTACTCCGGAGCCTACCATGGCTGTGTCTTTCATAGCACATGTGTCGCTTCAGAGCGTTAAGCCACACAATGTACAATGAAGAATTATATTTTTCTTTATAGCGGCCAGTCTTGCCACCATTCTTGAGGAAGTCTGCCCTTGGAGTGATTTGGGTCGTGTGAAATACGTGCATCGCAGTACCATCGAAGCGTGCCACACTGGGGACAGCGTCACAGCCTTCAGCACACTTCGATGCCTGGTGAGCGATTCTTGAGAATCGGGCCCCATGTGTTCTATTCGAGATGTAATTTCCTACGGTACTAAGCAAAGAGCTCATGTCACGGAGAAATATTGTGGGTATTTTACTGATCCGCTTGGGGGTACGCCTTGAGGTAATTATGGCGGCGGGATTCCGAATTTTTGAAATTATTTTCTTCAGCGCTCGTTATGCACTGCGATGGCAATATTGTTGACATTTGTTTATTGGAGAATATATTTGTATAATTAGAGAATATCAGATTTGCACACTTTTATTTGCGTGTGCCATGTACTGCACCATGTTAAAGACACAGTTCAGACCGCTTTAGGCCACTTTGCAACCTGTCGCTTAGACATGTAATGACACTCTAAATGCAACAGTCTTCTGCGAACAATCTCACCAGACTCGAAACTTGGTAAACTATATAAGTCACAAATATTATTAAAAGAGGGCACAAAACGGTTCGCCGGGGCACAATGAGTTTACTCCTTATAGAATAACACGCTGGCTTCTACCGAAGAGTTACGCTTCGAGCCATTTCAACGGGGCATGTAGAATTTCGAAGGCGGGGAGCTTCACTGTCGAAAAATTGTGCGCGGCCAAAGCAATGCCTTTTGGAAGCCAGAAAGTGTACAGTCAACCGGGTTACCTTTTTTTATTGAGAAGGCGAATTTGAAAGAAGCCCTGTCAGTTTCGCATCGCAGGAAGATCCCGTTCTGAAAGCATATTGCATTTGGCAAAAGTTTTCTTGAAGAAGGGTAAAAAACTGATATAAGTGATGTGCTACAACGATTTTCGTAAGACACATGTGACGGAGATAGGTCGGCAGTTAATAGGTTTTTTTTTGTTCTGCTTTTATGTTGTAAGGGTGAAGACGACGGTGGAGCGCGCCGCAAAAAATGCGAAGAGGCGCGGAGAGCCCGAGCAAGAAGGAACAGGAAGAATGGCTGCCTGCCGGACCTTTTCCCCAGTGTTTTTCTCCGTACCATTTTGGTGGTAGTGCTGCAATATGCACTCACTCGTGCCCAGATTCAACACGAGTTCCAACCGTTCGCTGATGTAGCAATGGCACCGTCCATTCTGACGGTTGCGACCTCTCCCGAACGCTGGACGCTGTCTTCCAGCGCATCGCGGACCATGTCGGCCAGCGGATGGACCTGTTGGAAGGAAGCTCAAGTGGCTGCACACAATGGGGCAGCGGAGCTGAACTGCCGTGCGCCGTGATGCCGCGGCCCTGTGGCATCTCTGAGGCGCAGCGCCAGCGCCGTTCCGAAAAATATGCAACAATCTACCCTGCGCAATAAAACATGCTCCAAAGTTTTCAAATGAACTAAGAACGCTATTTGCAGTTGCTTTCCCTCGAGTGACTTTCTTTCCCTTCAACCATATATTATATAGCTAAATTTTAATTTTGTTTACTTCGTCGCCCATAACAATGTGTTCTCAAAGCCACGCAGAATGTTGTTTGCAGTTTAGCTCCTTTCTTATTCGCACTACTTTTTTTGCATTTCTTAAATATTTCGCTTTCTTTGATACGTGCTTTCTTTTCGGACACCAAAGCAAAATTGAATGTGGCATTGACGTTTTGTACGCTTTAGTTGAAAAAATAAAATAAGCTATTGGAAGTACAACAGCCTTAACGTTAGCTTGGTGAATGCATCTTTCAGAAGTGCTTTTCGTTACCGTTTATGATTTCACCGAACTGAACTGCGAGGAAAGATTTCAGGAACTACGCTAAAACTGACTGCACTAAAACAGAGTTGAATTTGTGTAGAAACGCTCCCTCCTCAAGCTTCCCTTGTGCCCTTCAAAAGCGCCAAGAGCCCTTCATGCTTTTTCCCGCCGCGGTGCTGCAGTGGTACCCGGGCTCGAAACCGACCTCGGCGGCCGCGTTTCGATGGAGGCGAAAAGCAAATGCTCCCGCGTGCTTTGCGATGGCAAGTGCACGTTAAAGATCCTCAGGAGGTCAAAATTATTCAGGAGCACTTCACTATGGCACCTCTTCCTTTCTTTCACACCCTCTTCTATCCCTTCCCTTGCAGTGCGGTTCAGGTTTCCACCGAGATAAGTGAGGCAGATACTGTGCTATTTCCTTTCCCGAGAAACCTTTTTCTTCCCAGTGTTCCAGCTTCCTCGACTCCTACCGTTTCCACACACTTATCATAAACAAGACATAGAACAAATTTAAATAAAGCACTAAGTGTTGCATTTGAGAGACACAAATTGAGAAGGGAGGGCCAGGAATCAAACACGGGTTGGTGCTATCCTACTCGAAAAGGAATAATAGGCATGTATTCTAAAGTAATGAGAATGAAAGATAACCGAAGACTCTTTCGGGTACAAGAGAGGATTTAAATTAACAGAAAGCGAACGCTGCAGGGACCATTTACAGGATAGGGCTAGTGACGTAATCTTGAGCGAGACGGAGCGCATTGCGTCCCCTTAAGCCACCGCGCCGATCAGGCACGTGTCGTAGCATATGACTTACCATTTCCCCCACGTGCTTGATTTTGGCAATGGTGGTGTCGGCTTTCAGCCAGCGATGAACGTGTAAGCCCAAATCTTGTCAACCTCGTGGACAGGACCCTCGCAGAGGGTAACGCACATTGGGGTTGGAGCCGGTCTTGCGTGCACGAATGTGCAATAGCTCGGATTTGGCTGAGGCAAGAGCGAGCCCGCATGAGTTGGTGTGAGTCTCGACCATGGTAGCGGCTTGCTGGAGGTTGTCCTCCATTTCGCAGACGCTGCCTCGGTTAGCTAATAGTGTTACGTCGTCTGCATACACTGCGTGGTGCACCTTCCCCACTCGCTGCAGGAGGGAAGGTAGCTCCATCAATGCGATGTTGAACACCAAAGGCTTGAGCACAACGTCCTGAGGAGTGCCCCTGGTTCCCATGCGGCAAGGTCCGTACTCCTGATCATCGATCCGGAGCAGGGCCTGCCGTTGGGAGAGGAAGTCCCTGACGTAGCTGAACGCCTTTGCACCGCAATTTGGGCGGCTGAGGTTGGACAGTATGCTGCCGTGCTTGACACTATCGAAAGCGCCATTCAGCTCTAATGCCATAATAGCTCGGTCTCTGCATGTGGACGTCCACTAAGCGATGATGTCCTCGCGGAGTTGTAGAAGTATGTCTTGGGTCCATATGTGTGGGTGGAACTCGTACTTTGTGTCTGTAAACATACCCTTGGATTCGAAATAGAAAGACAACCGCTCTCGAACCATCGTCTCTATGAGATTCCCTACGCCTGAAATTAGCGCATGAGTCTGATGTTGTCAAAGTGCAGTTTTTCCGGGATTAGGAATGAAATTTACGAGGGAGGTTTTTCATTCGCTAGCGAGGGGAAGCCTGTCCCAAATCTGATTGATGTAGTCGGGGAGTTTAAGATACATCTGGTCGGGCAGGTTCGCCAGCAGCGTAAGTGTAATGCGATCGCGACCGGGAGCCGTACCCCTTCTCATTTTGGCTATGGCTGCTTTGAAATCATACAGCGCGAAAGGAGCGTCGAGGCCCGTGCTGGATTGTCCTGCATACTTGACTCAGGACCTTGTGGGTCCTCGGTGCGGTGTAGCTAGCGATCACACAGATCCTTAGCTAGCTGTGCATTGGTGCCCGAGTAGCGGTGTAGAGCCCGCTTAAGGTTGTGTTGTGTTTCACCTCGCATGTTGGACCGGTCGAGGAGAGCGCGAAAGAGCTGCCAGGTGCTCTTGGAGCTCATCTGTCTTGCAGCTCGGTTGCAGCTGCGGTCCAATTAGAGTCAACCAAACGGACGGTGGAACTGTGGTTTTGAAATGGAAAAGGGTTAGTGTAATTTTAAAAGAAACGAATTGAGCAGGGAGGGCCAGGAAGCAAACACGAGTTGGTGCTAACCTACCCGAAATCGAAAAGTAATAATAGGAATATGTTCTACGAGTAACGGGATTGAAAGATAACGGATGACACTGAGGGTACCGGAGAAGATTTTAATCAACGGAAGGCGAACGCAGGGGGGACTCAAAGTCAAGTCGGCGAAAAAGGTAAAGAGAATTCCGAGGCTATGACGGCAGCTGCTTTACAAGAATAATGCTGCTTGAAGATCAGTGTCAAATACCTTTGTCCTTTCTTTATTTGCTTTTCACGGCTATTAGAAACTCAAATAAAATAGAATAATTACAGGAGACGAAAAAGGCACTTGGGTGAATTCGGGCGCTGCCTCTTTATCGCTTGCGACTATCTGCACTCTTTTCAAGTTCTGCTGTGAGCCAAGTCGCCCTCAGAACTATTTTAGGTAAGTACTACATATTTTTAGAATAAATTTACATAGCCTTCTAGGTTTTTATTCTTTGTTAGCAGAGTAAGCTCGTGTATTAAAATAGAAGACAGGGCTACGGGGATTTCTTCATCAATTTCACCGCCGTGCAGGGTGGCCCTTCGAAGACTTGCGCATCTGTCTTGTTGGCACCTTCATCTCTTCATCTGTTGTCACAGGCAGCTCTTCAGTTGTGTCCATGTCAGTTGGTTTTCTGGCCGTCGGGGAACTTTCAGTGGCTGCCCGGGCTTTTGGAGTCTTTCTGGTTGATGTCTACGAGCAATAAAAGTCTGTATTTGAAATGTTACTTTAACGGTGTACTTTTAACGGAACAGCATTAAGGGCCCAGTTACGCAGAAAATCCGGCGTCGGCGTTGTGAGCGATAAATAGGGTGGCGTAGGGTGACCTACGCAGCCGCCCCGGGAGAATCAACCTGGGTGGGCAACCTAGGTCATGTGTCCTTGTGGGGTCTTCATAAGCTACTCACCGGATTGTGAAAAAAACTAAACACACTGGCAGGTTGCAGTTCAATTCATCTTTGAATTGAGCTGTCACTTCTTAGCTGTTTAATGGGATTGCTTGGTGCGTGAAGCTGAAACTAAGCCCAAGAGAAGTCGAATGCACACCGCAGATTTCACGAGAACGCAGCGCGCTGCGACAGTTTGGAAGCGGCGCAACTTCCGAACTGCAACAAGAGTTGCTTAGTGCGCACAAATTGAGGCAATTATGTAGAAACAATTCATTCTGGCCTGGGAGCAGTACCGAAATGCTCTTCAAAATATTCACTAAACTAAACAACTTACTTTGTTGAATTCAGTTTGATGTCAAATAATTTGTGCTGAATAAATTGGCTTTTCACTGGGCATTTGAAATCTCCCGTTTACTTCACAGAGACATTGCATCCTAGTTTTTGAAGCGAAAAGCTTAACTACGCGAGGTAAATCATTCTTTCGGTAGGCAGCACAACGACCTTCAATAAGTTTCAGCCCAACCAAGGATACCCAGATATGACCATATGTGTTACAGTTATGGTGTCGAACCCTTGACCCTTGACCTTGACGCATGATCTTTAGTTGACCTTTCACTTTTGACATTGGGTGACCTTTGGGTTGGCCTTTGACCTTAAGAACATCTTATGGGGTGATGTGAAGCCACGTGATGAGTAACCATGTGTGCAGGTTTTCGCTGAATTCCAGGTTTAGCTAAGTTAAGCCACTGCCAATCTTTTGTTGCTGCTGTGCATCAAACTATGTAAAAACCATTGAAGCTCCGCTGAGCGCGGAGATTTTTTCAGCGTGCTGGAATATCCAAGCTAACTGATTATAAAAAACAGGCCTCTGTTCAATGTCGTACTTAGCCTCACTAAAGATGATGACCGTATGGTAATGAATAATGCTCGTACAACCCAAGATGTCATTTGTTTTAGTAATATGCCGTTTTGAAAAAAAAATTCACCCTGCTTATCCATCGACAGACAGAATGCACTCCTCTAGGCACTCAGATGGAAACAAAATGTAAATAGCCAAACAATTTCTGCCAATCGCGTCAATGTTTCCCTTCAGTACGGAAGAAGCAGCGGCGTCCTGTCACCAGTGTTCTGCAGTGAAACTCACGTCACATGAGGAAATTTGGAATGAAAGTGATTAAAAAACGCGACACGTAGTCTGAATTAGAGGTCCCCACATTTCCCAATTGATGCAACTTTATAAATTTAATCATTGCCGATAATTAAAAAGTTTTGAGTCACTTTTGGACATTAACTTCCCTAAAACCTAACTCATGCAAATAAAATTCTTTGGCTGTACAGCGTTTATTAGCAGCGTTAGTGTCTGTAATATGCCTAAAACCGAGATCTGGCAACTGATTGCTTGCTGTAAAGCTTTTTTATAGTTATAAACTGGCCTTCTGGTGTCGGTATCCAGAGCACACACTTCTTTAATATAAGGTGGCTTACCGTTGCAACAGTGTCGGGAGCTGGAGCATCAGGGAGACCGACTACTTCTTTCTGGGCACTGCCCTTCACGTCCTCTCCACTTGGCTGGGGAGAAAAACGACAGGTCAAACAGCTTCCCAAAAAGGCTGCACAACGTACAAGGCATGAGACACTCATAAAGCGCACCTATTTTCCGGAAATATTCTCATAAGTAATTTTTTTACAAAAGTATTACGGGAGGTTCCGGGTGTGGAATATTGATACTTATTACGGCTTACCTGTCCCTGCCACTTCGTGACCCCCATTCAGCAGTTTCGTACGGAGTACTGCAGACATACCCAGCAGTGTAAGATTTCATTATAACAATCAACATATCAGCAGATCACGCGATGGCAGCTTGAATTTTTTGTATGAAACGGACAGCTCCACTACGTTAGGCAAAGCAGTCGTCGCGTAGGCCGGAGAATGACTCTGAATGACTTTTAGCCCAACCACGTTAGCCCTGTACGACTATATGTGATACAGTTGTGGTGACACACCCCTGACCTTGACACATGACTTTTAGTTGACCTTTGACATTGAGTTGACCTCCGATCTTTGACCTTTGAACAAGTGGGTGGCCTCTGGGTTGACCTTTGACCTTAGGAACATCTGATGGGGTGATGTGAAGACACGTGATGACATCCGATGTGGTGTGTTGTAAGACCGTGAGGGACACGTCATAGCCCCGTGCTCTTGTGGCTATATATAGAAAGGCTGTCGCGAGCGTGTAGCGGAACTGCCATGAACGAGCCTCATACGCATAGCAAATGTGCTTGCTTTTCACTCAGTTCCAGGGTAAGCCAAGTTAAGGCACTGGCAATTTTATCTATTAACGTGGTTGTTAACGTCAAAGGCGTTCCCAATTGGTTTTCAATACGAACCTTAACTATTCGATGCGACCGTTGGAAGCAGTTTAAAAAAAATTGCTACACATAAGTACAATGTACCATTACTTTCAATATTAACGTAAAAGAACCTTACATTTTTTTGAATTTTCAATTCTTTTTTTGAAATTGCTAGACATGGAGACGCGACGTATACTTTTTGTCTCTGTCAAGCTCAGTGCGCAGCTTTAGATTCGGCGCCGCGTCACTTGTGTCGTAAACGTCTAAGGAAGCCTTTATCGGAAACAATGTAAGAACACGGCGAGACGCCCAAAGCGTGGCTGTGGCAAAGCCTACAATTTACAACCTGCGCGCTTTGTAATAGGCACATTACCTAGAGATCTCAGTTCTGCGATTTCTTAATGAAACGATCAACGTAACACGTAACAAAACGTGTTTGCTCACCGTTATTCTTGTACTCGTTGTAAAGCGCACAAGCTGTAAAAATTTTACCCTATACAGTGAACTGATATTACGCAGTGCAGTACAGGCTCTTGAGCAGCACTGTCCGCAAGAAATTGGCATGACGGATGGCTTCTTCAAGAAGATGCTGTTCCGTTGATTTACACAAGTTTCAAGTGCAGTAGACCTCGACGTTAGCTCATGCTGACATTGAAGGAAAAGTGTCTTTCCCAGTCCCAAAAATTGCCGGAAAATACAAAACAAAACTTTATAGTCTACTTGATGGTCGAGAGTATAGGCGTAAGCACTAAATGCGTGGCTGGAAAATCTTGGAAACGCACAGCGCGTTCTATGGAGCCTTGTAAATGGTGGCAGGCCCATCCGAGGGTTGGCCATGTCATTGGCTGCTGTTCAAGCCACTGCCTTCTCATGCTCGCGTTCTTCGACGTGGGCAGTACAAGTGGCCTTCCTGGATGCTTTCGCAGAGTCAATAACCGCCCCTTTTAACCCTTTATTTTCGAAAGAAAATGCGCTCTTAGTGTTCATCGCTGCTGGTTTCTTTTCCTGCGCCCACTGACGCTCTCCTACACCTCTTCCGACTTCGAGTCGTGTTAGGGCACCTGGGCCGCCTTCTCACCTTTGTGCACACGGCTACATAAACCTGTTAGTGGCATACGTGAGCATCTCTATTTCACTTCAGAGCCACCGTAGCACCAATACTGTCACATAGAGTTAAGAACCACACAGCTCACTGGTGAAAATTGAAGAAGCGTACGATTTGAAGCAGTAGCGCTGGAGACGTCCATAGCCCGAAAGAGAGTGCCAACGGCCGAGTAATATAAGTCATCGGAAAATGGAGCTGCCCTGATGGCGTCAGCACAGTTTTGAATGTCTCTCGGTGCTTAACCTTTTTTTGCACGGATACCATTCGGACGAAATTTTTGGCATGGTTCGAACATATTTGATTTCATGTTAAGTCTCAACATTGGCTCAGAGTCCAACCTTAGGTCTGGATTGATATTGAGCCTCAGCTTCGCGGTAGTTTGCCGATGATGATGTCCAGATTTTTCTGACATGCGATGCTAGCTACAAATCATTTATTCCTTTCAAAACTCCTGGTACATCAGCCTGTATTTAAAACTTTCGTTGTATCGGACGTTTTGCTTCTATGCCAGCTCTGCTCCGTGTGCTGAATCGCTGCATTGCTTGATCACTGAGCAAAATCACATTGCGTAAAAAATCTGATTGAGTACAACATTTTGGAGACTTCGTACAAAACGAACTAAAGTGTGTCGCTAAGCCAAGAGAGTAACCGCTGGTAAAAATTCTTAAACACGAAGAAACGACTTGAGAGGATTTTCGTGTCAGCGTTCAGCGTACTTTGTCTCGGCGTACGGTACGGTAGCGACCAAAAGATGAGCAATGAAGGTCATTTTTTTGCAGTTTATGTTTTCTCTGGTTTATGTGGTGTAGAGAGCGTTCAGGATTACATTTAGAGCACTGTGGTTACAAGCAATGCGCACTGCACTAATGGAGCTTTGGAATATAGTTTAGATAACCGGGCGGGCACATTTTGAAAGTAAAATTTTCGTTATCAATGTTCAAAATAATTATTTCAGCTGACATTATTTTTGCGTACTGTATCTAACTTGTATTTTTATATTGAAAAATTAGAGGCGATCGTGTCTCTAGACTTAAGCATCAGATATAATTTTCTTAGCCTGCTCATATATGTTTCTTTCTTTCCTTCGAATTCAAGACACAAGATATTGACGATGACTACAAAAAAAATCTTCGTGATTACACGACAACATGACGACAATGCTATCGAATCCAAGAGTATAAGGTTAGGATCGCAACTATGTTTTCGATATAAACATATAAATTTCCATATAAATTCTAGCTGCCAAAGCGTTTAGTAATCCCTTTCGGCTAATTAGATATTTACGAAGACATCCATTTGTTTGTGCCTGCATCTTTCCTTAAGCAAAGTGCACAAATCACATTCGTTCGCAGTTCACTGTTCACAGTTCACGCAAGAAAGTGATAATCAGCGCAAAAGTTCGCCGTGATTACTCGCAGTTTTCAACTATAGAGTCGTCTTTTCGATTTCGCTGGCCGAAAGTGAGGAGAGCTGTTACCAGTTTCAGCCATTTCTCTACGTTGGTGACAGAAAATAAAACGCCATAAGCAGGAACTGCTTGAAATGACGAGGAGCTTTACTCCAATAACAACTTATTCTCATGCGCTGTGATGTGGTTGTAGTTGAAAATTCACAAGCAACTATCCGCGAACACGAGAATACAGTGAGAATTCTATTGAATCAAACGTTCATATGATTAGAATCGCCACTAAATTTTCCATATAACTAGGAAAGCAAATTCCAGCGGCCGAAGCGTTTAATAGTTTACTCCAGATAATTAGATAATTACGAATGCAATTAATCAATTAGTTTGTGTCCGCTTCTTCTCTTAAGTAAAGTGCATGACTAACTTTTCGATATCCTGTTTGCTAAAGCTAGAGTTTCATTTAAAATTTTCAGAGGTTAGGAATACATGTCGTACCGTGGTTCTCATTAGGGCGAACACCACCAACGCCGAGATGATGAAGCCGAGGAGGACGAAGGCCGAGAAGATTTCCTGACGGTACTGCATAGTCGGGTTGGGCTGCTGCAGGTTCCTCGGCTGGTAGATCTTGTTCTGCGGAGCACTGGGTGAACCAAAATTGCAGTATGGGATGAAAAGACTTTGAGCTAGATGTAATAAGGGATTAATTACTCATTGGCATGAATAATTACTCCCTTATTACAAATCTACCCCACCTTGGGGAATTCCCCTAAAACATTTCACCAATAGAGCTAGATGAATCGGCTGACACATGGCACCAAACAAGGTGTTGGTACAGTACAGTACGTTACGGTGTGCTATGGTATGGTATGGTACTGCATGGTAAAGTGTGGTATGATGATGTTTGGTTTGGTACTGTAGGTATATTATGGTATGGACGTTTATGGTATGGTATGGTACGGTACGGTATAATGTGGTATTGAACGGGATGATGTGGTATAGCGTGGTATGGTGTGGTATGATACGGTATGATATGGTATGGTATTGCATGGTGCACAGTGTGGTATGCTGGGGTTTAGTATGGTAGGTGCTATGGTATGGTATGGTATGTTATCGTATGGTATGGCATGATATGCTATGGTATAGTATGGTATGGTATGCTATGGTATGCTATGGTATGGTATGGTATGGTATGGTATGGTGGTTTAGCTTTGCGACAGCTGGACACGGGCTATCACAGGGGGCGTTGTGGCGGGCTGGGGATTATAATTTCCCCTCGGATTTTTAACGTGCTCTGACATCGCAGAGCACATGGACGAGGTCAAGAGGTCACATGCAAGCGGTGTCCGTCCGATACAACATAGGCTTTTTTAAGCAGAATTCATACCAGGCCTGGTTACTGAGCTATACTGTCTTCAGGCTTTCAAGAAAAAATGTGAAATGTTGCAAAATATGGAGACACACCTAACCCTCGTAAACATCGTCATAATCATTACCATTACCCCACTACAAGCACTTCGGTGTCTGTGCCAGATAGAGTCCCAACTCCCCCCCTCTCATCTCCGAGAACTTCCTACTCTTTTTTCTCACTCGCCCAGCAGACTTTCGCCGCCCTCTGCTCCACCATAAAGTCCTATGTCCGCATTATTTATGATTGCAGTTTTTTAGTCCTTAGGTACACTGATGCGAATTTTACTGAGCCATTATGAGAGGTGGTGTATGTTTAAGGATACCATCAAAAATTTTTAATTACTCCGCGAAATAAACATGGTCGTTTCACAAAAAAACTATCGACAACTGTACTGTACCCATAGCACTATGTGAACGAGCGAATATAAATGAGCGCAAGCACAAAATAGTACGCACAGCATGTGGCAGAATGTGAGGTGGCCCACCATGCGCTGCCGTGAAGGTTGCCCCGTATAGGGCAAAGGGTATTGTTAATCTGACTGGCTTCTCAAGAGGTAGAACCCAGTCTTCAATACCATATGAAGCTTCGAGCATTATGACGGCCGTAAGGGCAGACTAAACCTCTGTGACTTAAACAGTGACTTCTGGCACATGCGACGAACCCTCGTCATTCATACTATCAGCACCGTTTTAATACCAACGCTTACTCATGGCGGGACCAGTACGCTTGATATGGAGACTTTATGCGACAACCTCCATTGTTATGGGAAAAGTGAGCATGGCGGTAACGCTCTAGCCATGCAAAATATGGCACGTGAGGTTGCGTGTTCACATCAACTTTCGTTAACCACCGTTCTTTTAATACGACTTTTCGTTCAATAAACGGTAACTACGGGCGTAACGAAACGAACTAAATGCAAGTTATGCCCTGAGGCCATAAATAACGTTATCAAAGAAAAGGCAGGTGAAGACGGAGACAAAGGCTGAATCAGTCTTCCTTCTCTCCTCAAGCAATTTTTTCTTGAATTCATGTACAAGCCTAACATTCATTTCGGAGACTGCTTATCAGCTGACTTCACATTGCTTTCGGCGTGAGCAGTTGAAAAGTGCCGCCTTCTGCATACTTTAGTGGGCTCTTCGTCCATCATAAACCGCAGTAGTGTGTCGGTGGTCTTACCTGAGCGAAGCCAGGGAGGGCTGGCGAGGCTGCCTGAAGATCTGTGACATGGCTACGCAAGGGAATCAGTTGGCCGAGAGACGCACTGAGAAGAGGAGTCGCGCCTTGAACAGCGGCGTTGCTTGGAGGTACGGTAGATCTCAACTGATATAACGGCGCTGTTGTCGCCCCGGACTGAGAATACGACACGTTCTCCACTTCTTTTACACCAGCCCACCCCCGAACACGCGTCCAGCGGCCCTAGGCTGGATTCTCTGCTGCAAGCATTCTGCTGCCCGTAATTCGTTCCGAGTAGACGACTGGACAGATATTCCAGTGCGCACAAAAAATATAAAACGAATTTTAAATTTAAAATTCAAAACAGTAAGCATGTGCACAACTGTCTGCTGATGCTTCGGAAGTGGAATATGACGCTGACTGCTTTGGGGAGAATATTTCTTTAACTCATTTGACTGTTCCAATTTTTATATTCATTTAGTCTTCTCACGCCTATTTTCACCGCGCAAATACCTCATTGGGACTATCTACTGAACCTTGGCCAATCCCCCTACATGGGTATGTGCCATGCTTACTAAGGAGAAGAAGAAGGAGAAGAAGGAGAGGAAGGAGAATAAGAGGAAGAAGAGGAAGAACTAGAAGAAGAACAATAAGAAGAAGAGGTGGAAGAAGCAGAAGAAGAAGAAGAAGAAGAAGAGATGGAAGATGAAGAGGTGGAAGAAGAAGTAGAAGAAGAGGAAGGAGAAAGAGAGGAAGAAGAAGAAGAAGAAGAGGAAGAGCAAGTAGAAGAAGAGGAGGAGGAGGAAGAAGAAGAAGAGGAATAAGAAGGAGGAGGAGAAGAAAAAGAAGAAGAGGGAGAATTAGAAGAGGAAGAAGAAGGAGGAGGAGGAGGAGGAGGAGAAGAAGAAGAAGAAGAAGAAGAAGAGCGGGGACAACGCGATATGGGTCAAAGCGCAACTTTTTCTTACCCATCTGCTCCTAACTTTCCAAGTCGCAGTCAAATTAACTGGACATCTTAAACAATCTGTTAATTGTACACTGCTAGTCTTCTGAAGGCTTACAAGACAAGTTTTCCTCAAGCAGACGAAAATTCCCAATTCAACATTCGTGAGCCGGAAATAAGTCAAAAAGCTACAAAGTTATTTATTTGTTTATTTATTTGTTTATTTATTAATTTCACAATACTGCAGGCCTCACAGGAGTGGTGTGCGTGAAAATTTTTGTACAAGCAATAGAATGAAGATAACACAACTTACCCGCAGAACTCTGCAGACCTCTTTTTAAAGCACTGTTGAAAGTCAATAAAAAATATCCTGGATAAAATTTAGCACTTATTTATTACAATTTCTATTTATAATTAACTGGATCAAAGTCAGGAGGGGCTGGTAGTCGCGTACTAACGGAAAAATTATACAGGAGAAGGCTACATGCATGCTGAAGCAAAACTGAGGTCTTCTCTTGATTATAAAATTATAATAAAGACCTTATATCTTGTTCCAAAGCTCTGTATTTTGATTTAGCGCTCGCAAGGTTGGTTGTCAAATAAAAAGAAAAATTCATATTGACAACAGACGCGAAGAAGGCACAGAGAAGGTTTTGCAGAGCCTCCAGCACCACCCTTGCCGCCAGGCTTTAAGATGTCCCTGAAGACGCCCGTCAAACACAGATGAATATAAATAGTGCGTAGGGCAAGACCTTCACGAAGTTTTTCTGGAATATAAGTGGCGCACTGTCTCCTTCTACGAAGGACGGCTTCTTGTGCAACACATTGTGACAAGGGAGCAAGATCTATTTGGTATGAGTTAATATAAGGTCCAATACCGCTTGTTCATGTACTGCCGCTGGGGCAGTCTCAGATGTCCATTCGATAGGAACGAAATGCAACACCTGCAGCCGCGACAATACAAGAGAAAAAGTTACCAAGAAGGCAAAAAATTGAAAACAAGCGCACATCCCGGTGACATTCAAAGCCTACTGGAGTGAATACCATGATTGAAGCGGGGCATCAAATAAACAGTGCCGCATTACGTTTGGATGTAGTATTTATCAGGAAAACAGGCTCACAAGGTTAGCGTTAATGTCTATGGATAAAATTTCGTGTGAATTTGGTGCGAAGATGAGTGACGGGTTTTTTCCCGAACGGGCATCCCTTTCACTACATAATTTGCCCTGCGGTTTTGGGCAAAATACAGCTTCGAGAATTTTTACATTAGAGATATTTACTGTTTCCCTTCAGCTCTTCTGTTTGCATCTACTCAGCGCGATTCCCGGACGGAAGCAATTAGATGTGATATTTGTTTTTTTTTATATTTGTGATTAATAGAAACTCACGGAACGGTTAACGCTGTGTATACCGAGATTCAGCGACACCTGATCAGGTATTTCCATTGGCGATATATTGCGGTAAGGGATTTGAGAGCGACACATATAAATCGGCAGTTAGAGGTCACTCTTTTTGGTTTTGGGCACATACTAGTTAGCACCGGGCGGGTGGCTGCCATGGCAACCACACCACGCTCCCGCATTACTCCACTCTCGCCGTACCCTCCGCCTCCTACCGTAACCCTCAGCAGTCTCCTTTCCCATGAAAACCACCTTTCGGTTACACCGACTGATACTACTAATACTAATCCTACGATGGCCCTACAGCCAGGAGCGAGCGTTTAAAAGCGGACGCTATAAAAAAAAAGGATCGCCGCCGTCTGGAAGACGTTGAAGTAACGAGCGTCAGCTGTTTGGTTTACTAGATGAAGAAAGAAGGGTGAAACCTAGTGAACTATACGAGCGGTGAACGCGAACTGCAAAGTACTATCGTTTTTTCCCGACTTGGCCCTAAGTAAATACGTCGATGTTAAATGTAGATGAAAGTTATTTATCTGTCGGTTATTTGCGTGAGTAATTAAATACCTTGCTAGGAAGACAGTGCGTTTTTTCTTGCAGCTGGCAGGAAAAAAAATGGCTGGTGGTTTAGAATTGCGAAGCACAAAATGTTTTGCGAAGGCCCGGTGGGGCACCCAAATTTTGCGATGTGCCGAACCCATTCTGGAAGCGTCCCGGGTCGTTTCGAAACCTCGGTCACCTCAATATTGAAATTTTCTGGTGTGGTGCACCCAAATTTAGGGCGTGGGCCAAGACCATTTTAGGGGTGTCCCAGGTCAGTTCTGAATATGGTTTAACTCAATTTTCGAACTTCCGCGGGGCGGGGCCAAGCCAATTTTTGTGTGACCCAGATTGGTTCCGAACGTAGTTGAACACAGTTTTAACATTTTTCAGGGGTGTGTCGCCAAATTTCGGGGGTAGGCAAGCCCTATTTTTGGAAGTGAGACACTTTCATGCTGACACTTGGCCAAGCCTGTCTTCCACCTGAACACACCCAGATTCATTGGCAGTCAAATTCAGTGAAGGTCATTTCGAGGAAAACGTTTTGAAGGTCCATGTCATATTTAGGCATAGCCCACAATAGGGACGTGCCAGACTACCTCTCAGGAAAGCACTATACAAGTTTTGCCGATTGGAAAATATCTTGTCTTAGAAAAACCTCTGCAAATACTCTCAGAGAGTTGGATTGTTGCCGTATCTCCAAGGAAACTGCCATAGGCGCCAGGGCGATGCCGACGGCTGGCATGCGATGAATGTTGTTTCCAGGTTTTTCTGTGAAACAGACCTAGATTCCCATCTGTGACACTTGCGCGTGCTGTGCTGTGCGCGCCTACATGGTGTACAGCGCGGACCACACATCTGCATGCGCATTTTTTCTGGGACGTGTGTTTGTGTACATTTAGGTTTTTCTGCAACAGTGCGTGTTGCGACTGCACACGCCTTTGTTCCGGGATATGAGGGTGTGCGGAGCCGTTCTCTGCAGCCGTCCGTGGTGTATCTGCAATGAGAAGTCATGTGTGCGCAAGGCATGTTCCGCACTTGGAAGACATTTGATGCAGGTGCTTCACGTCGTCTACGCGAGATCAGTGTACCCGGGGTGTGCATGGCCTCCTCTATAACCGGGACAACCCCAAGCAACTCATTGTATTAAGGCATCATCATCCTCCATTCGCACCCAACTCTCCTTTTACTTTCCCTTTCCCCCGTCTCCAGTGTGGAGTAGCAGGCCAGGGTTATCTTCCCGCCGGTTGACCTCTATGCCTTTCGATCCTTTCACTAAATTACTTCATCTAAATACTGACGCGCACAGTTCGTCACACGGGCGTATTCTGCATTTCGCCTCTATCGAAACTCTTTTGCTTTCACTGTTCCCTCACGGCACAGTTGAAGTGTTACTGAGAGTCAGACAGTTAATGGGTATTTCTTTTCCTGAATAAACGCGTATCTTTTGTGTCCTTATGCTGCGCTGTTAGTAAGCACAATATTTCCTATCGCGTGAATTCGCCAAAGAAGAAGTGAAGCTAAGCACCACGAGCCTCGAGCTGTGCGCGCTCTGTTCTTCAACGAGGCCTACGTACTTCGCGATACTCCGTCGTGCTCCTACTTCGAGTGATTGCTTCTCTGCTGCGAGGTCGTCTGTCCATCGACTCGTCGTCTCGGTGAGTGAGTTTGCCGTTCCATGCTTTTGGCGCAATATTGCTGAGTCTAATCCCGGCAGAAACAGCGGCTCCTTGGATGCGTGCGCAGTCAGCGCACGGTAACAAACCTTAGGTGATGAAGCAATCTTCTACGGCGTCCTTCAGAGGTCACGCGTTACTCATGGAGGGTCGGAGCTGTACCGCACACCGTAGCCTCTTTCTTGCATGGCTTCTGCAAAAAGCGACCAGTATGAATTGGACCTCCTCTTCAGCGGAGTTAACTGATGAGATAACTGGTTTTCCGGCATATTACCGAGATTTTCGCTGCAATACGACCTCCCCTTCAGATGACAATTTCTGTGGTCAAGATATGTTCAAAGATCGGGATCTTGATCGCTTAGCCGATTGAAGAGCTTCGCGTTGATAAAAGACAATTCAGGAAGGTTGTCCGATAAATATCTCGGTAACAGAATGCGCAAATTGCTCGTGTTAAGGTTTAGCTCCTACCAAGCTTAATTCTTCCCATTACATTACGCTAGCTGTCGCTGAACATTGCGTATTACAATGTCCTTCAAAGTCGGTGCTAAACGCGGTGTCTGCTTTATAAGCCGACATAATCTCAAGAGACCGTAAGCCAAGATCATTGCGGTTCCTGAACAACTGTACTAGTTGTCTCCATGAGAATGGCCCTGTAAGCTTGAATTCTTGCAGTTCCTGGTTTCTACTAGGGATTGGAATATGCTGTTTTAGTTACATTCGCGAACCTATCATGCATCGCGATGAAGGACGGAATGTACGGTTTCGTTTGGTTAGCTTAGCTAGCGCTCCATATGGTGTGAATGCCCACATGCAGTAACCAACTGAACGACACGGAAATTAGAAATATTTAATCACGAAACACTGATGTGAAATGCGACTGAGCAGCAGTGATGCAGGTGCTTTTAAGAGAGCCCTGCCGCTGGGTTAAAAATATGCAGCTTTTTCGCCCTCATTGAACTTTGAATGCAGAGTGCTACTCCACCTTTTCCCGTAATAATATGAGAACGCCTAGGCCGATCGCATCAATCATTGTACCGCGAAAATTCCTATGGCACCTAACCAAGAAGCTACATAGCGTATGGACACGAAAGCGAGTGTAGAGCAAGGAAAGCTGCCAATTACTCGCAAAATCGATACTTCTCAAGAACACTAAGACGTTTGTCCAGGGATATTTTTCATTATCCTTTGATTTGCGCCCCGTCAGCCTGATCCGCAATCTGAGCCAGAAGTGATCCTTAGTGGATGTCACCGGGCGATTTCTCTGTTTGTAAGCTATTTCCGTTTCCGGTGACGTACTCGATAGTGCAGTGTCAGAATCGCAATAACTGAGACGTTTATATACACAATTGCTGTAGTAGTATTTTTTCACTGAAACGAATTTTGTAGTTAAATTTCTATTAGCAGTATCTGTAGACGGCATTTATCAGTTCACCATCGTTGAGAACAAGTTTCCAAATTCCTGCCAAGATGTCCATATTGAATTTTTAGTCGGCGCTATTTTTCTGATTACTAGCAGATTTTCAACATCACTAAACTGAACATCTGTGCATCAGTGGTTAAGGGGTCGTCTACTGATTAAGAGTACCCGGGTGCGTACCCGACCGCGGCGGCCGCATTTCGATGGAGGCAAAACGCAAAAGGCGCCCGTGTTCTGTGCGATGTCAGTGCACGTTAAAGCTCCCCAAGAGGTCGAAGTTACTCCAGAGACCTGCACTGCGGCACCTCTTACTTCCTTTGTTCTTTCACTGCCTCCTTTATCCCTTTCCTTACGGTGCGGTTCGTGTGCCCAGAGATATGCGAAGCAGTTACTGCGCCATTTCCTTTCCTGAAAAAAAATTTTCATTTTTTACTTCTGTGCAAACATCAAAACACTGAAAACACCTTGCCAGTGATTCTGCATTCCGTAGCCAATCCTCTCATATTGAAGCGCATCATTGAATGAACCATGCACTTAACGGGAACACGTCCAGCTTAGGTGCAGAGAACTATCACTGAGGTAGCTTTGACATTTAAACAGAGACAACACAGATACACCTCCCTGTCATACATGCGGCCTATGTGCAGAAGTGACATGTTTCATATGCAGGTCATCTGCTTCCTAGTCAGCGTCATGTACAGCACTGCCTACAACGACCCAGCCGCTCAGGCCCAGGCACACGTTCAGCATGGCTACGACCCTGCATCGCACACAGAAGCGTCGTATGTACAGACGCACTTTGACCAGACTTCATTTGGAAATGCGCCGTCCGAACAGGCGACCACGGCTTTCCAGTCCACAACATCGGCAGGTAGGAAACAGTAACGACTGAGGTATCCCACTACATGTATTCACCTTGTGCTTTCAAACAGTAGGTCTACTGCGCTTCGCCACCTTCGTTCATTAAGTGCCTCACAGATGATCCACATTGCTACTAATATCTTGCTTCAATTACTATCAGCCGCAAAAGTCCATTGAAAGCGTGTTCACAGAAAAAAAGATTGCAGCTCCTCCCTGCAACTCGGTCGCTTGGTATATTTCCAAGCTGAGAGAGCATGCACGTCTCCTGATACCTTGAGGTAGTTCAGGGGACTTGATTATGTGAAAGCATTAAATTAATTTTTATGTGCTGTACCATCCCGAATACATTTTTCTGGCGATAGTACATGTTGTTTTCGCTAAGGACGGTTGCTGGTTGGTCCGCAATCTTACAAATGAATGTGCGCCGTTAAAACAAAAATCCCAAACTTCCCAACATATGCAGCCGCCGCTTTGCGGACAGGTGCTCGTATGCGCCTAAATAATTGCACCGTTATTACCGCTCTTTAACTTGTGGCGAAAAAGTACTGCTATAGAAAGTGAGTGATATTCATTGTAGATGAACATTTGCTGTGCTCATGTGTTGAGTGACTGAAGAAGCTGGCGAAATTGCCTACGTTACTGCAAAGCCTCGATCACACTCTGGATTTGCCGAGACGTCGATCGGAACGGAGATTCTTTTTTCTGCCAACAGAGTAAAATTAGGTGCAAAGGGGAAAAAATCTGAAATAACGCCGACCGAGAACTACACTATAAATGCCACCCTACGAAAAAAGCTGCATCTTGCAATGGCCTAATGCATCTGGCTTCAGGGCGACGTTATATTTTCTTGACCTCTGTATTTATTTCTTGACCATAAGTGAGGGTTACTTTGAATTTATGGAAAGGCACGCAAAGAGCAAGAGTTCTTTATCTTAATGAAATAAAGCTATTAGCGTTTTGTTACTTCATCACTGGACTAAAATATCATTCTTATGTAACCAGATTTCAATATTTCTTCCTCCTTTTAAAGGCCATAAACTCACCGGCACAAATGCCTTACGATAGTTGCTTCCGGTTCATTCGAAACCAAACAGAGTGCAATTTCCTCGTTCTCATGATAATGTTTTATTTGTTCATGTTCGGTAGAGTTTGTCGCCCGCATGTCCAGGCGCCTAAACAGTGTGTTCTTCTTATTTTTGCTTTTTTCCAGTACCGAAGAACAAAGGGTAAGTAAAATCAAGGACAGCAGTTTTGTAATTAAATCATGCTCAAATACACAGCAGACAGCATAAAATATTTCTATTTATTTTTTCTGCAAGAATAATTCCACAAATAGATTGATTATCTCTTTCATGCAGGCAAGTATCTAATAGTGCAGCCAGTCGAGTGCTCAAAGCGACAAATCAGTAGAATGCGCAACGTTTCGCTTAACAGACGCTGTGATAGACGCCGTTAGAAGTTGCACGGACTGCAGATGTGCAATAAAAAAATCAAAGGTGTCAAATGTGATTCATTACCAAGAATTGCTGTCAAGCAATGGCCGTCTGTAATCGGAGCTGAATCGCGCTTAAAACTAATGGGCAGAATTGTCACCTACACGTAAAATGAAGATGCCTGTCACAGGGGATGCAATCCTGTCCTTTGCGCTATCACATGTGTTGCTATTTCGGAGCATCAGAAGAATATAAACGACATAAGACACGCAGCATGCCTTGGGAACTTCCTATATATTAGTATCCGATTCCTTTGTTTCGAC
Source organism: Amblyomma americanum (assembly GCF_052857255.1). Lineage (NCBI taxonomy): Eukaryota > Metazoa > Arthropoda > Arachnida > Ixodida > Ixodidae > Amblyomma > Amblyomma americanum. Next base: position 43,059,899 of record NC_135504.1, on the reverse strand, counting down.
TATAACCGTGTAATTAGGAAAGTATTGGTTGGAACTGTGCACAATGCCTCAGCGTTATTTGGATACGTGCAATGCGAAGAATTTCTTACTGCACTGACAAGGTCATTTGGAGTTCCAAAATCACTAAGTACTCTGCCTATCACAACTAGCACAGGAATAAAAACATTCAAAAGCAACACGACACATTCGAGACATGGGGCTAGATTAGACTGCTTTCAACGTGTGACGTAACATAATTGTTCGACACTGACCACGAAACATGATTCAGCGTTGGCATAGAAGTTATAAAAGAAATTACTGAGGGAACGAGAAGCATTGGAATTGAGAAGCATTGTTTTGTTTTAAATTTTTGTTCCCTTCCTATATTTATCGGGTTTCTCTTCCTTTATAATGACACACCCACTGATTAGCATAGTTATTACGCAACGTATCAAGTTGGTTCGCCTTTTGTCACCATAAAGTAGAGGTTTTGTGGCCTATGGGCTGCGTGCTCGCCTCGCTATTCTCCGTGCTTAGCGAAGACATTCATTTCCTTCGAAACCATGCTGTCGCATTTAAACACCCCATGTGGACGAGGTGCTGTTTGTGTCCTCCTAAGACGCTTTTATTTCATTGGTGCAGGGAGAGCAGCGGCAAGCCCGTCGTGCTGTTGACGTGCGCGATGCTGTCTTTCTTGGTCGCCTCTATGGCCATCACGGCCTTCGTTCTGTGGGGAGGTAAGCCACTGGAGAGCCTAAACAGTCTAGCACCAAGAGCCAACTAAAGCGCTTTACTGAGGTGAGAGGAATCTCCTGGTACTTCCTCGAGTACTGTTTGATTGAAAAGGGCACACCGATAATGGAGTCACCTGACACGCATTAAATGACATTTCTGTATCATTGTTTCTTTTCTTAGCCTTTAGGATGCACAAGGAGGCGCCCGACAATCGGCGTGCGCTTTAATTGGCAATTTTGTGAAAACGGTGCATGCCTGCATGCATGCATGTAAGGGTGTCACTACGTTTTCATTTTCAACTAAAGCCATAAAAGCCCTCACAACTTCGCGCTGACTCCTACAACGCCGGCTGCGCCACCGTCTGCCCAGGACAGCCTTTGTCTGATTCTACGTTAGAGACACTATTCAATAGATAGTGCATTTAGCCATTTATTTCTTTATTCATAAATAGCAGGCAACAAACAGCTACTGATGTTGCACTGTGCATAACACCTATAACGTCATGCGGGATTGTGTCACTCCCATAAGGGGAATGCTTATGACCGATATACGTGTACTTCATCTATACCCAGCTTTCGTGGACATTCCAAATTCGCACCATTGGTCGGCTCTAAGTACGAAAGACTACGTTATCGATGGAAATATTTTAATTTGCAATTAAGAGAGACCTGCAAAAGTACGGTTATTAAAAGGGCAAAGGACGTTCACATTGGTGAACTTCTCTTCCTACGGGCTGAAGAATCTCACTGATATAATTTTTAATCTTCTTGCACCAACTTGTTTGGCGACCATCAGAAATAATTGGGGTGTGCCAGAGATTAAAAACCATCGGTAATTTTTGATGTTCATTGCAATTCAGCACTTCGTAGCAGCTGCCCAAACTCGAAGCATTTGTCAAGGTTATTGGAACTTGGCAAACGTTTTTATAAGACGTAATTGGCATGGCATGTAACGAGGGGTCAAAGTAATCGATGTTCCGTTTTAATATATTATAACATATTAGATAGTTTGTGGGATAAATTTGTGATGACCCCCATAATGCGCAGGTCCACACGGGACGGAGAGGCAAAGAGACACCGTATGGCTCAGTTTAAACAAACAGGTATATTCAATAATTACACATGGTTAAGGTTAAACATCAGAGGCTGGGGCGTCCGAGCTTACGTGCCGACGACTTCATGGGGGCGATGGAGTGGCTCCGGAGTTGGGCTCGAGCGGTTGCTGGCAGAAGCTGCACGCCGACGGGCTTCGGCGCTGAAGGCCCTCTTCGCGAACGATGTCGTCCTGAGCGTGCTTGCAGTAGAATTTCAATAGTCGTCCGTTTCTTCGAGGATGGTTCACAAACCCTTCCTCTAGTGTCGTTCGGCTTGGAAGATGAACAGGAGGCGAGCTTGTAGATGATGACAGCAGAGCATAATTTTACAACAGAACGAACTTTGCACTACTTTACTCATCGACCGGGCAGGTTAGTGCCTAAGTAGCATCACATTACATGCTAAGCATGGAGCCCCAGCTCAGACTGGACTGCATCCGTTTACATGTGCTTTTAAGCACTTGATTAACAAAGGACCAAGGGCGGTCATCTCCAGTGGCCCGCCCAAAGCATCAATTCTCCAATCCAAAATAACATGCGAGATGGGGACCACCCCTTTGGGTTGGGCTTAGCCTCGAACCCAGAGTCTGTTAACAATACAAACTAAATAAACAACAAAAACGCCACCACTCTCTCTCAAGTGAGAGCATACACAGGCTCTCTCTCTTCGGAGCTAATTCACTAGCGCCTGTCTTTCCACACTCTTGGCGAGCACTGCCTGTCCGCCATGACAGGTGTCCGTCGCGGCCCTTCTGGGAAGCTGTGGGTGCCTTCCCGGCGATAGCCCACGACAAAGGGGGGGGGGGGGGGGGGAGGGAAAGAATGTCGTCTTCGCGGTATCGCATAGCGTCGGCTGTGGTACGGCGCGCTCTGGCCCGCCGACAGCTCCCCTGTCTTGGAATGTAACCGGAAATTGGGGAGGACAAAGCCTGTCTCCCCGGGGCGGCGGCGGGTCCGGTTTTTCCGGTCGTCACTCAAAGAGCATGGCTGGGCAATTGATGATGCCGCTGTCACGGGTCTCCGTCCACGCCGCGCCGTCGAACGTGGATCCCCGCAGCACACACGGAATGTCACACTCGCTCACCCTCCAGAAGAATGTTCTCCGAACATTTGAGTCCACGCAGCTCCCCTTGTCTTTCTGAATCGCCTCGCACAGTGCGTCCGACAAAACACTTTTTTGCTGCACTCAACCCCACTTCTGACACCAGTGTGATGACCCCCATAATGCGCAGGTCCACACGGGACGGAGAGGGAAAGAGACACCGTATGGCTCAGTTTAAACAAACAGGTATATTCAATAATTACACATGGTTAAGGTTATACATCAGAGGCTGGGGCGTCCGAGCTTACGTGCCGACGACTTCATGGGGGCGATGGAGTGGCTCCGGAGTTGGGCTCGAGCGGTTGCTGGCAGAAGCTGCACGCCGACGGGCTTCGGCGCTGAAGGCCCTCTTCGCGAACGATGTCGTCCTGAGCGTGCTTGCAGTAGAATTTCAATAGTCGTCCGTTTCTTCGAGGATGGTTCACAAACCCTTCCTCTAGTGTCGTTCGGCTTGGAAGATGAACAGGAGGCGAGCTTGTAGATGATGACAGCAGAGCATAATTTTACAACAGAACGAACTTTGCACTACTTTACTCATCGACCGGGCAGGTTAGTGCCTAAGTAGCATCACATTACATGCTAAGCATGGAGCCCCAGCTCAGACTGGACTGCATCCGTTTACATGTGCTTTTAAGCACTTGATTAACAAAGGACCAAGGGCGGTCATCTCCAGTGGCCCGCCCAAAGCATCAATTCTCCAATCCAAAATAACATGCGAGATGGGGACCACCCCTTTGGGTTGGGCTTAGCCTCGAACCCAGAGTCTGTTAACAATACAAACTAAATAAACAACAAAAACGCCACCACTCTCTCTCAAGTGAGAGCATACACAGGCTCTCTCTCTTCGGAGCTAATTCACTAGCGCCTGTCTTTCCACACTCTTGGCGAGCACTGCCTGTCCGCCATGACAGGTGTCCGTCGCGGCCCTTCTGGGAAGCTGTGGGTGCCTTCCCGGCGATAGCCCACGACAAAGGGGGGGGGGGGGAGGGAAAGAATGTCGTCTTCGCGGTATCGCATAGCGTCGGCTGTGGTACGGCGCGCTCTGGCCCGCCGACAGCTCCCCTGTCTTGGAATGTAACCGGAAATTGGGGAGGACAAAGCCTGTCTCCCCGGGGCGGCGGCGGGTCCGGTTTTTCCGGTCGTCACTCAAAGAGCATGGCTGGGCAATTGATGATGCCGCTGTCACGGGTCTCCGTCCACGCCGCGCCGTCGAACGTGGATCCCCGCAGCACACACGGAATGTCACAAATTGACGCAGCTGTCACAGCACGAATAGAAGATATTTCAGAGGGCATTTCCTCTGCAGTAGACATAATTCGGCTGATTATGGTAATTATCATTTGCCTCATTTGCCAGTTTATTTCACGGTTATTTAGAGCACCTGCAGTTCGGGGCACACGAGGTGTTTTGCTACGCAACGTTTCATACGAACTCGATGAAAACTTCTCTGCACGGACACGCAGCTTCTTCGACCCTTTCGACCACGACGGAGGACGACCGCACGGGGTATAACTGGTATCCGAAGGTCGTCTACCGCGGAAACGTCGAAATCCGCGTAGCCGCCAATCCCGCAACTGAAACAACAAGTGTGACGCCTTCGATCAGTGAGTGCAACGGCCAATTTCTCTAGCGTACGGCGTCTGCCCCCTTTCGGTCAACGATGCGGCAAAGTTGGTCTCTTTGTAAAAGTCGTTCGGCAGGTCAGAACTGGGACCGCGATCGACCGACGTGAATTTAAAAAAGGCGCACTTATGGAGAAGGATGAAAGTGCAGGTTAAAAATACACAGTTACTCAAGATTGACCTCGAGACCTTACGAAACTTACTTCTCTCTGCTCGCTATCTGCCTTTTACTTTATATGTTGCCCTTGTTCTGTTTGAGAAACTCGATATCCATGCCCAACAATTCTGTACCGAAGCATTTTTGATTGGAAAATCGTTTATGAACGCTATTTTTTTTCATATGTAAGATTTCCCTAAAACAATAAATATGTCCGCAGATCACCTGACGGCTGTCTTGCGTTTTTATTATTAACGTTTTGCTAACGTCAAAAGTGGTCCCCTTCGGTTTTCTATGGCAGTCTTGACTACTCGATACGATCGATGGAAACTCTCTGACAGAACGATTTTGCTACATATCAGAAAAAAAATAGACCATTATCTTCAATATTTCCGTAGCAGTATGAGACAATTTTCAATTTTCAAAGTCGTTGTCTTAGAACGTTGCACATGAGTGGGATGAAATGCTTCTAAGGAAGTTCCAGACACTGACCGCAGGGGTGCTCTAGTCATGTGAGCATCCGCCTCGCGTGCGCAGGTGCAGGGTTCGATCCCCAGTGCCACCGGGTAGCCACCGGTGATACAATGGGTACAAGCTTTGTCCTACCTGGTGCTCGCCTTTAGGGTGAAATACTTGGGAACGGGGCCGTTGACACCAACTTGAGTAGAAGAAACAACCTTGTGCCATGACGCTCTTTGGGCGCAGATCCCCTTGGGCCATAAAAATTCACCACCATCATCATCATCATCATCATCAAACTTACTGACACGTTTGCCACGGCACACTTTGGACAACCTGCCCAGGAACAAATAAAATTAAACTGCGTATCATTTTCATCATTAGAATAAGAAGGCAAGATATCCGCTGGTCCTTAAGGGTAACGGAGTGGATTCCAAGAGAAGGCAAGCGTAGCAGTGGGCGGCAGAAGGTCAGGTGGGCGGATGAGATTATGGAGTTGGCAGACATAGGCTGGGCCCAGCTGGCAAAGGACAGGGTTAATTGGAGAGACATGGGAGAAGCTTTTTCCCTGTAGTGGGTGTAGCCAGGCTGATGATGATGACGATCATTAGCATTCTATCGTTTCCTTCATCTCTTAGCACGGTGTACGCGCTTGGCCGTAAGTATTGGCACGAACGTGTGCAGGTGTCGGGCCGGAGAAGCTGTTCTGCACGTACGGCCGAAGGACGACGTCAGATGCAGTGATGACGAGCGACGGCCTCTGCGACGTCGCCTTCTACGACTCCATCTATGCGAACAACGCAAACTTCCTCTACGGTGGTAGTCCTTTTGAGTCGGATACACATTCTTGCGGGCTGCCACAAGATACACTCGGACAACTTTGGGTGTGGCGTTTGAGTTTCAGTGAGTGCACCAATGATATTGTGAGTTGTTAGGGCATTCGAACGTTCTCGATTTAGTACATGAGCTCCGAGAGCACTGTTTTGTAGCGACAGCTACAATACGGTAGCATTCCGAGCCTTCAGCGTTGCGGCGCCGTGGCGGTGGAGGCGCTGCAACCATGTGGCGACACTTGACCCATGACATTTAGTTCACCTGCGAGCTCTGACCTTTCATCTTTGACCACTGATCTTTGACCTTTGACATTGGGTGAACTTTGGGTTGACCTTTAAGCTTAGGAACATCCAATGAGGCCATGTGAAGCCACGTGATGATATCCGATGGGGGGTGTCGTAAAACCATGTGATACCACGCCATAGCCACGTGTTCCGGTGGTATATATAGAACGGCTGTCGCGAGCGAAAAGTGGAGCTGCCATGGAGCAGCCTCAGACGCTTAGCAAACGTGATTGCTTTTTGCTGAATTCCAGGTTTAGCCAAGTTAAGCCACTGCCAATTTTTTACCAACGTATTCCACCTATGGACCCATCGCGCCACGTCACATCTATGCAGGCACATGGATCGGCTGGGAAACGATCTCAAGAAAACCAACCCGGGTCCCCTGGAGCTGTTCTGGCAAAGCGGCATCTACCACACCGGAATACTGGACACTCCCGCAAACTCGTCCAGAAATCAAATGACGACGGCCATGTACCGGCTCAGGGTACCGTTCACTGTCGCATGGTTATCTAAGCGTCCTGTAACAATTAAAACACCTTGATTCCGTCCAATGCACCCTGACCGGCGTCAGCAGTTGCCCACGTAATCTTCCGGATAGCGTGACTCTACCGAGCATGTTTTTCTTCCACTGGCATTAACGCAATGACCACAAAAGGCCATCACTTGCAAGTGCTTAGCATGAGAAATGCATAGGGAATCTTTTTTTAATCTAGTTGCGAAAAGAAACATCTAACCTTTCTCTACATCGGCATATGAATATTGATTGATCTGCAGTCAGGTGCGCTCTGATTAGAAAGAAATTTATTTACTTATGTACACATGCCAAGGTTACTGGATACGTTGACATTCACAAGTAGACATGCCACTAAGCATGTAAAGCGAGCCAATTAAAGAGGTACCATAAGCACCTACAATCTGACTACTGTTGTCATACTCGCTGTCGTGCCAGGAGCCGATGAGATTGTGGCGATTGGAGATTGGCAGTTGAAAAGCTGTTTCTTGTCTATCCCTCAATCACTGGTAGTGTAAGATATCTAAACTGCGTTAGTGACATTTGTCGAGAACTCAAGAAGCCACTGAACAGCAGTAATCTTCCACTGAATATGCTGCAAATATTTGTAGAGAAAAGTAATTAAAACCCGGAGAAGAGATGTTATGCGGCTATGTTATAGCTTCATACTTGCTGAAAATATACTGCGATCAATGTAATTTTGTCGTGCAGGACTGTAGTTCTTGAAAAACAAGGCAGCTGCCTGGGCACGCGGTGTAATTAAATGAATAAAATTAGGAAGCAGCTGGTTTCTCTGCACTTTTCTCTCTCACAGGAGCTGGATAACCTTGGCCAGTCCCAGAGGGCGCTAGGCCACCAGCCGCTCACAGTTCTCGCCGTGCCAGCTCCTGGCAGGCAGTGGATGTACTTCTTGGACGAAGAGTTTAAGTGAGTTATGTTCGAAGTGTTGTTAACGCGTTATTTCAGCAATAGTTTTAAGCCTGAGATATGAGGTAGGAGAAGTATGGATAACAAGCAAGATAACTTGTTAGCAGTGCTCTAGAGAACATTCTGTTTCACGTCTCACATTTGTAGTACACTTCTTGAGCTGTTCACTGGGGGGTTCATACATACCCAGCAATTCTGGACAAAAAGGTTTCTGAGCGGAAAGCTGTTTATGAACTCAATTACCCCATAAAATGTACGATTTCACTTCAACAATGAATATATCCGCAAGCCACCCTAAGGCATACCTGTATTTTTTTATTGATGTTCTTGCTATCGTCAAAAGAGTTCGCCATCGGTTTTCTATGGTAGTCTTAACTGATCGATGTGATCGCAAGAAACACCTTAAAAGACAGATTTTGCAAAATATCAGAATATTGGACCATTACCTTCAATATTTTGATTACAGCGTCTTACAATATTCCAATTTTCAAAATTTTTCCCCGGGAAAGCTGTACTTCCTTCAAGATGCAGCAACATGGTAGAACCAGCAACTTTCCTCGGCAGATAACCACCAAAACTGTCGCACTTAATATCTGCCTGTGACTGACTTAAAACGTGAACATTTAACGTGACCCCATTGCGTTTTCTTTCACACCTGCCAGCTAGAACGAGTAAGGAAAGGTTTTTTCGTATTTGCATAACATCACAGCGCTCACATGGCGCAGGGCGTGCCGCACCAAGAAAATGTCCTCGTAAGAATTCTCTGCAAGCCAAAGGTTTAAATACGTGCCGCCAGATCACGGAAACCACGAGATAAAATGATGAGAACCCGCCGCGGTGGCTCAGTTGGTTGGGGTGCTCGGCTACTGATCCAGAATACCCGGGTTCGGACCCGACCGTGGCGGCCGTATCTTGATGGAGGCGAAACGCAAATGCTCCCTCTGTGCTTTGCGCTTGTCAGCGCAAGTTATAGATCCCCAGGTGGTCAAAATTATTCCGGAGTCCTCCACTAAGGCACCTGTTTCTTCCTTTCTTCTCTCAGTCCCTCCCTAATCCCTTCCCTTACGGTGGGGTTCAGGTGTCCGCCGAGATGTGAGAGAGATACTGCGCCATTTCCTTTTCCCAAAAACCAATTTTCAATGATGAGATGCAACTAGTAAGAGTATCAATATCAGCATAAGCCATGACGCGCAGTACATTTCACGAAAGTTGAAAAGGACCGTAAAACACAAACTCAAAGCTGCAAAGTGCTTCGAAGGAAATTATAGGGATCGGTAGAAATACTTTTCACGCGGTGTGGACACAGAAAGTATGGTTATCAGTTATTGGAATAAGGTAGCTAAAAACAAACAATATTTCCCACATTTGTACCACAAGAAAAGCAGCTATAGAGTTAATGTTATAAACATCTACCTTAGAAGAAATTGAAAGTCAAACTCTCCTGTAATGTAGATGGAAATATAGGCTTGGTAAAAATGCGAAATGAGAGTACTAGGATTAGTAAAGGAAACCTAGGCAACTGAACAGATGTTTGAACACAGCGATTAATCTTTGTTTGGAAAGGTTCCGACCCGGCCTTGCATTCAGACATAACCTCATTGTTACCAGATATACCGATGGATGCTAGCGTAAACATAGTTTACAATAACGACGGCGCCATTCACCTCAAAACTGAAAGACGGATCAATAGTTTCGTGTTTCTTATGAGGCAATATCAGACTCGCAGCACGGTTCTCAGCAGCGATACTGGGCAATAGGCAACCGTTATTCATTAAACTTGATCCCGCTCCAGCCTTCGGCTTCCTCGCAAACGGCGCCATTTTGTTAATTGAATGAGCGACGGCATTTGGCCACCATTCATAAGTATTTTTTTAATGGAGGCATTAACTACCATCTGGAAATCGTGCTACGATGGCGAGCACCATTACCACTTAGCCACCGCGGCGGGTAAGTAATAACGACTAAGCGGTTAAAAAAAGAGCGGCCTGTATAATAGTGATCTAAAAGGCTTTAAGGGAAGGCGACATGAATTCTCTGTTGTTGCTTATTTAGTTGTGGCTCGCAATTCGTATTTTATTAAAAAGAGTAAATTTCCACATTAAGTTACACTACCTTAAAACTACAGAAATTTGATGATTGCGCGCGTGCTTACGGAACCGTCGGCCTAAGCTACGTTATGACCTCGACTGTACTAAATACAGAGCCATGTAAAAAATTGCATGCAAACTTCCTTTTCCATTGGTTACAAACCACGAAGCGTTTTGCAGCTATCCAAGTATTTGAAATGCAGCAAGGAACTCCAGCTTAAGTTACCAGAAAGAGGTTCGGAGCTAAAAAAAAATAGAAGCACAAGACAGTTTAAAGGTAATCCAGAAACAAAAAAATAAAAGGCACAAAGATTTGGGGCACACTTCACAGGGACATGCAATTCATAAACGTAGCCCATGAAAGAAGCTAAGCCGCATGTCTCAGATATGACTGAGTGAAAGCAGAAATTTGATTTCTTCAGCTCATGCTTTACGTTTTTGATCATAATATTCTCAACAGTGGCGAACTCGAGAAAGCTACTCCTGCGCGCTTATTACCTGGGTTATTGAAATGCAGTAGTTAACCGTTAATCATCACATTTATACAGATCATTTATATACGTTTCTATAGCTAGCCGCCACGGATGCAGATATTTCACAGGGCCGCATTCGTTCCACTCAATAGAATCAATGAAATGTGCATGTGAAATGTCTGGACAGAGCATTTTCGTCAGGGCTGACTAGCTGTGTTTACCTGCAGGCGGCTCCAGTTTATTCCAAACTACATAGTTGTGTACGGCCACTACCAATTTGGCGACAACACGGTTGACAACTGCGCTGTCATGCCCCCCACCCGTCTATCAGCGGTTGCCTTGCCACCTCAGCTCCGGACGACCTACCTTTACGAATTGGTGAGTTGGCGCACCTGACTGAGGACAAACGTTATTCGCCTTTAGATAAGAGGAACATTTATCTTGCATTTAGAAGGCAGAAGGTAGAGCAGGTTCTTTGGAGGATGTCCGATTGGCATACATAGTGCTTGTGTTATTGTAGGAACGGCCTTTGTACAGTAGTCTTCCGACAACAGACTGGTTGTTACAGGATCAGCTCTATTGTCACAATAGGAGCTTGCGCAAGAGCACACTAAATGTCGTCGCTAAGCCAAGAAATTGGCATTGCAAATCTGTGTGCAGTAGGATATTAACGCAGTAGTGTATCGTAAGCTCACTTCATCATATTGTTAGAAACCAGAGCCACCTTGTACGGGACGCCACAGATAGGATAAACACAGGAGCTCAAGAGAAATGGGCCAAGAGGGGCTGCCAAGAATTTTCACGAGTTAAGATCTTCTTTTGAGCCATATAGAGAGGATTTACGATAACTTCTAACCACAAATGCTTCGTACTATACAAATAGAAGACGTACTATTGTTGCACATGAGAAGCCTGATAAGTTAGACCATCCCGAACCACAAAATCTGCATATGTTATAGGCCAGTGAACTATTATCCTCATACATCAGAACAGTGACGAGTTCTTAGCTTTTCAAGTGTTAAGATAAGGTGCAGAAAAGCAGGCCTTTTATGCTGGAAGCTCTCGGCGCCTTCTGTACATAGCAGGTACCGTACGTTCTAGGGCGTGTGTTTCAGAATTGCTCGCTAAAAAAATACAGAAGTTTTGCAATTCCTTTCAGAAGTGGTTGTCATTAAATGAGGTAAGCTAGAAATAGAGGCAAATAGAGTGAGCTAGAGACGTGAGCTTCCCACTCTGCGCGTATGAGTGTTGCCACGAAGTGCGCAAACAAATGGAGGGCTACGAAGCTCGGACCTAACCGAGCTTCGACCTAAACTTTACCAAGCTTTCGATCACATTGCAGCAGAGTTGCCACTCTGCTGAGGCGAAAGGCAGGCAACAAGAGCAAATTCAAAAATATGATTTTCTTCCTATCTGAACTTCATATTTTTCGGAATTTTTGAAGTGCTCGTTGAAACACCTTGTACAGCATCCATTAGACATATCACAACAAAAGCTGTTACAGCGCCGAGGCATATATTTTCCTGATCATATATTTAGTGGGCCGTAGTCACCGCCTTATTCAACAGATGCAAAACACTGTTCGGTCACCGCTAAAGCAAATTTAAGGGCACTTAATGAGCAATTCCAAGGAAGCCTTACTTTACGATAAAGGGCACACGGCAGACAGCGTAAAATATAATATATTTTGTCAAATAGCACCGAAAGGTAAAACACAATTTTATAATAATACGTCAGTAGTGTTTGTCTCAGCACTGTTCCAAATGTGGGATACAGAAATGTCAACGTTCAACCGCGTGATTTCGCGGCAGGTTCTTTCCTGCGATATCCAATGCCCAAATAATATCGCAAATTTGTTGTTTCTCCCATATTACGGCACTCAGTTATAAAATGTCAGGCAACAGCTTTCATTTGCATCGCTGTCTCATGACACATTTCAGTCTGCTGTCGGTCTGTTTATTTAGCAGTATAATTAGCAAACTTTACCCGTTTTTCTATATCAGCTAGTATGCTCACGTTCTTATAACTATGCGGATAAAGCCATCTGTGCACTTCCAAAGCCGATTTTCAAGATTAGTGTCCTGAAACTCAGCAAACTGTAGTGGCACCCCCGAGGTGTAATCTCCTGAGCATGTTTTGTCTCCCAGACGGCTGGCCCTCAAGCTCTCCGAGAGCTGGAGAGGAAACAGGTGCCCACACACGCGCTGCTTTCCGTTACGATGAAGGGGCGCTGGACGACGGTCTATCCGGGACAGCCACTGGATTTCTTCTCCCGGTGTGAGCTCAACCCCTCAGCGACGTCGTTCGGCAGCTACGCTGAGGTGAGGGAGCGCCACTGCGTAGTCTACAGGTCTAGCCTCTGGTGGGCACATCTTAAGGGGATGTCGACGTTGCTACGTTTTGTTCACCTTCTGGAAGTGTCTCTATGTGTGAGCGACCGTACATTCAGGGGTGCACACTTGTCCTTAAGGGGGACGGAGTGAACTTCAAGAGAAGGCAAGCTTAGCAGGGGGCGCAGAAAATTTGGTGGGTAGATGAGATTATGAAGTTCTCAGCTGGCACAGGACAAAGGCAATTGGAGATACATGGAAGAAGCCTTTGACCTGCAGTGGGCAAAGTCACGAGGATGGTGATGCTGGAGGAGCCTGCATGTGTTCTGGAGTGCGCACTTGTCTGTGAATTCATTGTATGGAAGCAATTCTCTATTCCTGAGAGAGGTATTTAAAAGACTTCCTCTAAAGCAAACAGCGCGGTCGTTAGCATCATAATATACCACAAAATACCAAAATATAGGCCCCTGGTGTCCCTAGAAGGGCCTTCTTTTATTTGCGTGGGTTTATACTAAAACTGAGCTCGATATGGAGATGATTGTGCTATTGGCGATGTGTACTAAGTGCCCTAAAGTGATTCTATTGACTTCAGCAGGGCATGCGATCATGAAAAATTTGGCTTGGGTTTTTTTAAATGTGGCCGCACCATTTTGGTAACGTTTACGACGATCAAATTTGAGGCAGTCTTGTTGTGAGAGACTTAACTTATTGTTTAACATACTTATGGTTTTCGAGGACAGCGATGCGCTTTCATATTCACAATAGGGCTGAAGGATATCCGTATAGAGGGCGTCATTATTTGAACAAATAAACAACGTTGTAGTTTTCAACTAGAAAAGAACCTGCTCTGTAATTGTGCCTCCATCTCTCACCTTTTAATGCCAGTCCGCTTGCGCTGCACTATTAACAGTACATGGACATAGTGTAAATGAACAGAAACGAGCAGTAAAAAGAAGCAAAGTTTTTAGGATAAAAAAGAAAAATAATTAAAACAGCACACACTCAAGAAAATGGCGCTTTCACATCCAATGGCCTCAACTACGTAACACTCGAGTAAAAAGCATCGCCTTAAGCGTGCGGTCTTCTTTCGCGAAACTGGAAAGCCGAACAGTTTTAAGGAATTCGGTCTTTTATTTCGCTGCTCCTGCAATACGGGTAAAGCTCTTTTCTCCTCTCCTACCTGAAAGACACCAACACTTCGTTGCAGCAAACGTCATGCTATTTACAAATAGGAAATGCAGGGGATGTGAGAAAAGCAGTGTTCCTCAGCCGTTTGTGCAAGGTGATGTTTCATCCGCAGTTTACTAAAGAATATGAATTAAGAAAAAGCATGGCGCAAGTCCCTCCGCAGTTCGTGCAACGGTACCGTCGTCTCCACTGATGACGGAAACTTTCATACGTTTCTCTACCAGGTGTGCAAGGACCGAAATTACCAGTACAACCTCAGGTACGAACCCCAACACTACGCCGTGCTGACTTACGAAAGCACAAACCGGTCTGCGTTCACGTACGACAACGAAGATGGACTGGCCGCCAAAGTAAGTGGCTTCCTGCATATCTTCTTTAGGATTTAGTTACGGTCTATGTGAGAAAATTGAGTTTTGCGGAGATCGTTCATAGTATGCTTCTAGAGCAAGCCCACAATGAATTGAAATATTGCCCATATATCTAGGGTGCACTTGATCGAAATTAACATTTAAAAAAAAATGTTATAACATCAGGCGTGCAGCAGCGTTTGTAATACTTCCGAATCGAGGCGCGCGCTTCCTCACCCTTACTCATCCCCCCCCCTCTCGCACTAAATCAATCAATCATTCATTTAATAAATCAATCAATCGAACAATTGCTTCAATCATCAATTGGTCAGTCAAATGTTATTCAGCCGAGTAACCAAAGAATCATTCACTAAATGGATAAATAATTAAATGAATGATTAATGATTTATTTCTGGAGTTTGGCGCTGTTCAAACAAGCTATAGTGTGGTTTAGGAATGACGTATGGAGCAGTACACAAGCTACTCATGTTCTGGGAATTGCGCTACGGCAAAACGTTTACATGGATGTAAAGGCCGGTTCCTTTTAAAGGACCGTTCCGAAATTTTCCCCGCCTTGCAGTGCTGCATAGGTCTTTTCTGAGGCTTTAGCAAGGATGCCTCTGATGGTTTTTTCTCAAATTATCCTTGAAGCATTATTTGTACAATTTCTTAATCATAACATCAAATGATTTTTTTAATAACTTTTTAACTAATTTGGCGTTACAAATGCCGCAGAAAATACAGGCCAGAATTAAACTTTTAAGTGTCCTTCCGTTCATAGCTAGTATAAAGCAGATGCTGAAGAATTGCTTGGCCCCTTCTGTCTTAATAGAAATCTAAGTCCGAGCGAAATGCCTCGAATTCATAAGGAATGTCTAGTAATACATATAAGTTTATTTGACGGATTGCACACGCCTGAGCTTTTAAGGGAGATAAGAGAAAGTACTACTGTGGTTACCTTATGCAGGAATTTATTTTGGCTCGCTAGTGTTGCTTAGTGCTATCTTATTCGCCGCAGATTTATTATGAAAAACTTCAGAAAATATCAATGCTATGAAATTGTTTAATACATATATATTTTAGCCTAGTTGCAGATTTAGATTTCTTAGTCCACATTAGGCTTTAAATGATTTTTGGTCATTTATCGGCAAATATGTGCGAATATAATGCGGGAACCACCGCCCATTTGAGGCCGTACATGAAGGTAAACTTAACCGAAAATTTAGGACTTTTTCCTACAATGGTAGCCAGTAAAAAAAAAATGCTTTAACCGCGAAAAGGATTCAAACCTTTTAAGTGTAAAAGTGCTTACTTTGTTGAGTATTTCGTCAAATATTTTGTTGGGTAATTATATTGCAAAAGCTGCATATTAAGCCTACGTTTGTGTGGAGCCGCCACTAGCCTTTGGCTATGGGTCCAAGATGTTTTGTATTTCAGATAGTATACCAATAAATAAATAAACAGCCTGTCGCGCTATATATGTCGTCTCCCTCGACTTTCTTCCGTTTGTTCGGCGCTTCCAAGCGCTTGAAGACAGTTCAGCGGCCGCCGCATCTCTCCAGTGCAGTCGTTTGAGGGAACACTTGAAATCTTCTATGCGTGGACACGGGCGGATTTTCGTAACCACAAATTGAGATAACAGGGTGGCCTCGAAAGCGAAACGGCTCGCTATGGCGGATGAAGAGCGACCAGGCACTACGTCGCGGCAAATATCGAAATCAACTGAGGACACTCAGCGCACTGATCATCTCAAAAAGCAAAAGCGGCAAAGCGCGGTGACACGTGAAACAACAAAAGCGGCGTTGCATGCCCAGCGTTGTTTGCAGTTAAGGAAAGCCGCTCATAGCGTAGGCTCCTCAAGC
Organism: Amblyomma americanum; assembly: GCF_052857255.1. Lineage (NCBI taxonomy): Eukaryota > Metazoa > Arthropoda > Arachnida > Ixodida > Ixodidae > Amblyomma > Amblyomma americanum. Next base: position 43,043,909 of record NC_135504.1, on the reverse strand, counting down.
AGAGAGAGCAGCCACAAACACCATATAGGCTGCGTAGTACAAAGTTTTCAAGCGCACTAAGACAGGGGTTCGTTGGAAAGCGAACTGCCCTCGACTAGAGTAGTGTGAGGTTGCCACCATCGAGTGATCCGTCCTAGTATGTGCTATGCCTATTGTGTGTCGTATTCCATACCCACATCTAATCCGGACAACGAGACGGACTAATTGTGTGTACTCTCTCCACATCGTTACTCAAAGTCCCCTCCAGAGAGTCGTTCCAACCGATGTTAAGATGCGGGCCGAGAATGTTCTGGCCACTGGTCCTTCTCGTAGCTGGTGAAAGAAAGGTTTCCATCTGAATATCAATAGTTCATGGTACAAAGAGGTTGGTCAGATGGTTCTTGATAATCACAAAGGGAACAAGGGAGAGAAAATGTCGGAGCGCTTGCCATCGTTTCGTACAATAGACTTGTTTTCGTCTGGACAAAGCGTTCATTGGGGGAATCTTGTCCAGGTATGATGGTTGCTAAAGTTAATTAACAGGTTGACTTGCGAAAGTGCGACCTGCAACCATGCGAACTGCGAACTGCAAAACTGCAAAAACCGCAATACTGCGAAACTGCGTTGACCGGCGAAAAGAAACGTTGGCGAGCACCATGAGGTTTTTTTTTTTCTCTGTCGTTCACTTTGTTAACCTCAATATGTTATCACGAGCCTTCGCGGAGCAGATGCATGGCATGCAAATAATGTCATGTTTCTTTATTACAAATTTTTAAAATGTATTTTTTTTGATAATCGTAAAAGAATTTCCACGTATTTCTCTGAGGAGTGTGGAATCCAATTTTAATAACTGCGAGTGACACTTTCGTTTTTCTTACTCCCTAATTGCAGTTGTGCAAGGTGAAGTATCAGGAACGGGACGTAACATTCGGCATCGCTGCCTACGACGTCGACTATGACGACTACGCCAACGAGTGTGGCTCGATAAACAAGTTCGGCGAAAACAGCCGCTTGAAGGCGCTGAGAAAGATCGTCGACTTCTACAAGAATCTGGGCAGCCAGATGTTCAACGAGGCGTCGTGCACGAGTGCCTTTTCCTCCACCTTCCCGCTACCTTCACCAAAATAAAATATAATCGATGAAGTGATGACAACTTGAAGCGTGAAAATAACGACGAGTTTTGATACATTGCCGTTATGCAAATAAAAGAAAGCAATCTCACAATTCGTATTTCGACCGTATTAGCACGAACACACTATGCTGTGTCTGTGTTTTAACAATGAAGGCGATACAGCGAGTATTTGATCAAAAACATTAGCTGCAATTTAGCTACTACCCGCCGCGGTAGGTCAGTTGTTAGGGCGCTTGGGCGCTGATCCGGAGTTCCGAGGTTCGAACCCGACCGTGGCGGCTGCGTTTTTATGGAGGCAAAACGCAAAAAGCGTCCGTGTGCTGTGCGATGTCAGTGCACGTTAAAGATGCCCAGGTGGTCGAAATTATTGCGGAGCCCTCCACTACGGCACTGATTTCTTCCTTTCTTCTTTCACTCCCTTCTTTATCCCTTCCCTTACGGCGCGGTCAAGGTGTCCAACGATATATGAGACAGATATTGCGCCATTTCCTTTCCCCAAAAACCAATTACTATTATTATTAAGAGGTCGGCTACTACCTGCTTCCGGCAGGAAATTTTCTATGCGAGGAATTTAACACGGCAGCACCATTAGTAAATGAATATAGCAACCCAATTGGTGATTGATTGGTGACGTCACTGATTTTCTGATGTCGTGATTAACTAGTCACTTGACTATGTTTAATAGCTTATAACTGAGTAATTGGTGAGGTTATCATAAAACAAATTAGATATTTACAAGCCAAAAGATGAGTAGAACAAGGTAGGCACCAATATTAACTAATGAAGTTAATATTTAGTTATGGTTAGGCTTAAATTTATTTCCTTATACTTAATTACCCTGACGTAATCGTATAACTAGTGGCATATTCGTAAAGCGGTTGATGAGTAGAACATGCTAGACATCAATATCGCCTAATTAGCTTAATATTGTAACGGAAAACAGGGAGACAGGTCGCTAACCAGCAGAATACAGCAAGCAGCCAGCCAGCCAGCGCGAGACACTTCAACGTCTTCGAAGACACTTCAGCGCCACCTGAGAACACCAGGTGGCATTACTCCCCCTCCAAAAAAAAAGAAAACCAAAAGCGGGGTTGCAGTATGGGCAGTGGAAAGAGAAAAAAAAAACAGCACAAGCACACAAAAATGTACAAGGGAGGTGGGCGAAGGTGTCCCACGCGAAAACTAGCAGAACACTGAGCGTACTATCCATTACCGCGTGAAGTAGGGTTTCATGCGGACAACGTGCACAACCTCAGAGCGGGGTGGACGACGCTGAGGCTGCACAGTCCCGTCAGGAAGAACTTCGTAGGTCACTTCGGTGACTCGGCGCAAAACTCGGTACGGTCCAAAGTAACGGCACATCAGTTTTTCAGACAAGCCTGGGCGGCGTACCGGGGTCCACACCCAAACTTGGTCTCCCGGATGGTATTCGACGTGCCGATGACGGAGGTTGTAGCGGCGTGCATCCGTGCCCTGCTGCCGCTGAATGTGAAGACGGGCAAGTTGACGTGCTTCCTCGGCGCGCTGAGCGAACTGCTCGGCGTCTGGCGTGAGTGGGTGGTCATCAGTGCTGCATGGAAGCATTGCATCCAGCATCGTCTGAACGTCACGTCCGTAGACCAGACGAAATGGTGTAAATCGGGTCGTCTCCTGGGTGGCCGTGTTGTAAGCGTATGTGACGTACGGGAGAATCTCGTCCCAGGTTTTGTGCTGCGAGTCTATGTACATTGCGATCATGTCGGCGATCGTTCTGTTGAGTCTCTCTGTGAGCCCGTTCGTCTGTGGGTGATAGGCAGTAGTTTTGCGATGGTTCGTGTGACTGAGCTCGAACACGTCGCGCATGAGCTGTGCCGTAAACGCCGTACCTCGATCAGTGATTACGTGGGGCGGTGCGCCATGACGCAGCACGATTTGTTGCATAAAAAACTGGGCGATCTCAGATGACGTACCGCGCTGCACCGCTTTAGTTTCCGCATACCTTGTTAAATAGTCGGTCGCGACTATGATCCATTTATGACCGGCCGATGACACAGGGAATGGGCCCAGAAGATCGATGCCGACTTGATCAAAAGGCGTCCGAGGGGGTTCAATAGGTTGGAGCAAGCCCGCTGGCTTGAGAGGAGGCGCCTTACGACGTTGGCAATCGCGGCAGCCTCTGACGTAACGCTGGACGGCGTGAGAAAGTTTGGGCCAATAATACGCCTGGCGCACGCGTGTCAGTGTGCGGGCAAAGCCCAAGTGGCCGGAGGTCGGCTCATCGTGACAAGCAAGAAGGATATCGGCGCGGAGATCTGCCGGAACGACGAGGAGGTGCGCTCGGTCAACAGTGCTGGAGTTTTTCTTAAACAAAATGCCGTTCCGGAGACAGAATGCCGGCAGGTTTCTAGAAAATTGTCGGGGTACGACAGAAGCTCGGCCCTCCGGATAATCAATGATAGGTCGCAGGTCTGGGTCAGCTCGCTGGCGGGTCATTAGGTCTAAGGCGCTGACAACTCCAATAAAACCACTCTCGTCCTCTATGCTATCATCCGCTAACCCGACGGGCGCGCGAGAGAGTGCGTCAGCGTCTTCGTGCGTCTGGCCAGATTTGTGCACAATGGTGTAATCGAATTCTTGGAGGCGGAGGCTCCATCGGGCTAGGCGCCCCGATGGGTCGCGAAGATTTGCAAGCCAGCACAACGAATGGTGGTCTGTAACTACTTTGAACGGGCGGCCGTAGAGGTACGGACGAAATTTCATGGTTGCCCACATAACCGCAAGGCATTCTTTTTCTGTGGTCGAATAGTTTGTTTCAGCGCGAGAAAGCGTGCGGCTTGCATACTCGATGACCCTTTCCACGCCACCTTGGTGTTGGACGAGTACGGCGCCGAGGCCGACGTTGCTCGCGTCGGTGTGGACTTCGGTTTCAGCCTCTTCATCAAAGTGCGCAAGAACAGGGGATGTTAGCAGTCGTCTGCGCAGCTGGGCAAAAGCCTCCTGCTGCTCGGCAGCCCACATGAACTGTGTATCATTGCGCGTGAGGTGGTACAGGGGTGCGGCAATCTTTGAAAAGTCGGCGATGAAGCGGCGGTAATATGCGCACAGACCCAAAAAACGTTGCACACTTTTCTTTGTTGCAGGAACAGGAAAGTTGGCGACGGCAGCAGTTTTCTCGGGGTCGGGCTTAACGCCATCGGCACTCACGAGGTGACCGAGAAACTTCAACTCTTTGTACCCAAAGTGGCACTTCTCGGGCTTTAGCGTTAAGTCGGCCGATCGGAGGGCATCTAATACTGTCCTCAGGCGTTCAAGGTGTTCGGCAAAGGTTTCGGAAAATACGACGACATCATCGAGATAAACCAAACAAGTTTGCCATTTTAGTCCAGCGAGAACGGTATCCATCATCCGCTGGAAAGTTGCCGGCGCTGAACATAGCCCAAAAGGTAGCACTTTAAATTCGTACAGTCCGTCGGGTGTCACGAACGCCGTTTTTTCGCGGTCCCGCTCGTCGACCTCTATCTGCCAGTACCCACTCTTTAAATCAATGGAGGAGAAGTACTGGGCGCGACGAAGTCTGTCGAGCGAGTCGTCGATACGAGGCAGCGGGTAGACGTCTTTTTTGGTGATGTTGTTCAGTTTCCGATAATCCACGCAGAAGCGGAGTGTCCCATCCTTTTTCTTCACCAGCACGACAGGTGAAGACCAGGGGCTGCTGGAAGGTTGAATGATTCCATCTGAAAGCATCTCCTTCACCTGCGTTTGGATCGCCTCACGCTCCTTCGGTGAGATACGGTACGGCTGCTGATGGATGGGGCGGGCATCGTCGGGCGTAATGATGCGGTGCTTGAGAAGAGCCGTTTGCCGGACTTTCGACGAAGAAGCGAAACAGGAGGAGTATTCAAGTAGGAGGGCACGTAGTTCTCGCTGTTGAGTCACCGAAAGGTCCGGGCTGATGTCAAGGGATGGGCGCACAGGTCTAACAGCTTCGAACGCGAAACATTCAGAAACCTCCGCTAAGGGGTCGGCGAATGCGATGGCAGTAGCACGAAAAAGGTGCCGGGGCTCGTTAGAGAAGTTAGTCACCAGGAGCTCAGAGCAGCCGTCGCGGAGATGGATGAGACCTCGCGCTGAGCAGATGCCGTGGGTGAGCAAAAGGGACAGGTTGCCCTCTGCGACCGCTGTCCCTTCACGTAGTCCGTCGCAGTGAACACTCACAAAAACGCTGGCGCGTGGCGGAATCCAAACGCTCTCGGCGGATATTCTAAGGGCGGCGCGGCGTGGACAGTCCTCGGAGTAAACATCAGCTTTCTCGGTAGAAAATGTGACAGTGCGCTTTCGGAGGTCAATAATAGCTCCATACTCTCGGAGAAAATCAACGCCAAGGATACAGTCACGGGAGCAGTTCGGTAGAACTAGGCAGCTGACAACAAATGTGGAGCTGCGAATTTGGACTCTTGCTGTGCATAGGCCAAGCGGAGTTACGACATGTCCGCCAGCCGTGCGAATCTGCGTGCCGGACCATGGTGTCATTACTTTTTTATGAAGCGCCGCTAGCTGTCCGCTTAAAATCGAGAAATCAGCGCCAGTGTCCACCAAAGCACTAACCTTATAGCCATCGAGAAGCACGGGTATATCCAACGAGAATCGATCTCCGAGTTCAGGTACTGCAGTCGTTGCCTTTAAATCGCGGTCGGTCGCTGTTCGCGTTGTCGGGGGGTCTTGTTCGTATCGATTGCCAGCGGCCTCGCCCCCTAAGGTCGCTCTCTTTAGTTTTCCCGGCGGGGACTTGGCGACCGTCTCTGCGCCATCCAGGAGGAGCTTTGGGGCTGTGGCGAAGGTCGGCGTGGTGATGGAGACCGAGACTGCCGCTGGGGAATTGTCGCCATGCGCTGCTGGGCTACGTAGTCCTCGATCTCCCGGGGTCGTTGACCTCTTGGTGGACGGGGCATGTCGATAGGGAACCCCTGCAGCCCAAGCTGGCGATACGGACACTGGCGATACAGATGACCGGGTTCCCCGCAGTGAAAGCAGAGACGCCGCCGATCCGGAGCACGCCACAGGTCCGTCTTTCGCTGGGGTGATCGTCGATTGTCGATGTAGTACGTGTCGGGGTGTGCGGAAAACAGCGAGCCTTGATTGGACGGAGGAAACTGCGCCGAAGAGGGCGCAGGACGTTGCAAGGCTTCAGCGTACGTTGGACGACGGCACTCCGTTGGTAAAGGCGGCGGGTCAACGGACGGGAACGAAGGTCTCAAGGCTTGAACCTCTTCGCGGACCAGGCTAGCGAGAGAGCCGGCCGTCGGCAGGGGAGCACCGAAAAGCGCCTGGAGCTCTTCGCGCACAACGGAGCGGATCAGGTCGCGGAGAAGACCAGGGTTAGCCCCGAAGGCAGGAAGCGGCTCTGTAAGTGAAGCGGCGAGTACCGGCCGGTCGTAGGTGGTAGACCGCCGCAAGAGCATCTTCTCCATCGTGACCGCCTCCGAGAGAAACTCAGCAACAGTCCCAGGTGGACTGCGCACGAGGCCAGCGAAAAGTTGCTCTTTAACGCCGCGCATGAGATGGCGCACCTTTTTATCTTCGGGCATGGCCGGGTCAGCTCGCCGGAAGAGCCGAGTCATATCCTCCACGTACATGCTTACAGTCTCATTCGACATCTGAATGCGAGACTGCAAAGCCCGTTCAGCCCGTTCTCGACGATCCGTGCTGGTGTAGGTCTCCAGCAGGCGTCGGCGGAACTCGTGCCATGATGTTAGGGCGTCTTCTCGGTTTTCGTACCAGGTACGTGCACCATCCTCGAGACTAAAGAAGACGTTTCGAAGTTTAGCGGCGTCGTCCCACTGGTTGAATGAGGCCACGCGTTCAAACTCGAGAAGCCAGTCCTCTACGTCTTCAAGCTGACTGCCGTGGAATGGTTTGGGCAGTCGCGGATTCTGCAAGGTGTAGAAGGCAGCAGCTGGCATGACAGGTCGATGGGTGGGTGCTCTGGCAGACTCCAAAAGCCCGTGTTCGGGAGGTAGGCCTTGATTTCTCCGGCTAGCACGGTGCACGGCGGTGTCCACTAGCGAAGGACTGGAGCCCAGGGTATCCGGAGGAGTATGAGACATATACAGGGATCTTTACCCAGCGCCTACACCAAAATATGTAACGGAAAACAGGGAGACAGGTCGCTAACCAGCAGAATACAGCAAGCAGCCAGCCAGCCAGCGCGAGACACTTCAACGTCTTCGAAGACACTTCAGCGCCACCTGAGAACACCAGGTGGCAATATTTTGTTATGGATAGGCTTGACATGGCGACCATGAAGACAGCACTCTACAGCTCACAACTTCATACCTCGAGGCGATCGACCGGGCACCTTCCGCCTTGAGGTAAGAAAAAATGGCCCTCCAAATTGTCGAAAATTTTTTTTGGCCAAGGTATGAGGCAGATACTCTTTAATGCTCGTTACCTCAACATCTTCCAGACTGTAGCCGGTTATTTTTTTTTTCATATCCAAAAGAGGCTACGTGGTTGGACGGACGGAAACCGGACAGAATTTGCGGACAAAGAGAGGAGGAAATATAGCAGTTGTAGAACTTTTGTAGTGGTTTTTTTTAATAATATAATAGTAAAAAGGAAGAAAAGGATTTTTGCTAGCCCCGGCATCTGCAATCGATACTGAAGCACCTGATCTGGGGCAGCGGAAATGAAGGATAGCAGCAGAATGGAGAAATTAAATGAAAGAGGTGAGGGGACAGGAAGAGTGGATAGGGGGAGTAGTATATACAGACTATTTACACAATAAGAAATATGTCCAGGTTGTGCGCGTGATTAGTCCATGTTGTAGGAATTAAATCACACACGCGCACAGCACTGTGTTGGCTACAACTGGAGTGGACAACACAGTGCTGTGCGCGTGTGTGATTTAATTCCTCTAAAATGAACTAATCACCCGCACAACCTGGACACATTTCTTAACACCTTTCACAGGACATACATTTTACGTGCGACTTCGGCACACTTAATTTCCTCTCAGGAATATTCACAGGTGACTAACTACCGACTCACAGTAATGGGCGTCACCTCCGTAATGCACAGATGCCTCATGGCCATGATAAGAAACCTCCTTTGGTGTACCGGTAACTACGAGAGCCATTACTGTTACATTCACAAGCACTTTATATAAAGCACCCTGAACTAATTCCTGGCCGGTTCTTTCTTCCAGCACACATGTTTTATTAATCAGCATCACACAAAAAACGAACAACATTGCAAAGAAACACTTAGATAACCAAAGCCCACTAATCTTGCACAGTATGAAAAAAGGAGTTCCCGGGTTCGAACCCGACCGCGGCGGCTGCGTTTTTATGGAGGAAAAACGCCAAGGCGCCCGTGTGCTGTGCGATGTCAAGTGCATGTTAAAGATCCCCAGGTGGTCGAAATTATTCCGTATCCCTCCACTACGGCACCTCTTCTTCCTTTCCTCTTTCACTCCCTCCTTTATCCCTTCCCTTACGGCGCGGTTCAGGTGTCCAACGATATATGAGACAGATACTGCGCCATTACCTTTCCCCAAAAACCAATTATTAATTAATTATTTTTGGGAACCCCGCCGCGGTAGCTCAGTGGTTAGCGCGCTCGGCTACTAATCCGGAGTTCCCGCGTTAGAACCCGCACCGCGGCGCCTGCGTTTTTATGGAGGAAAAACGCTAAGGCGCCTGTGTGCTGTGCGATGTCAGTGCGCGGTTCAGGTTGTCCAGCGATATATGAGAAAGATACTGCGCCATTCTCTTTCCCCAAAAACCAATTATTATTGTTATTGTGGTTTTGGGGGAAATAAATGGCGCATTATCTGTCTCACATATCGATGTACTACTGCACCGCGCCGCGAGGGAAAGGATAAAGGAGGGAATGAAAGAAGAAGGGAAGAAAGAGGTGCCGTAGTGGTGGGCTCCGGAAAAATTGCGACCACGAGGGATCTTTAACGTGCACTGACATCGCACAACACACGGACGCCTTAGCGTTTTTCCTCCATAAAAACGCAGCCGCCGCGGTAGGGTTCAAACCCGGGAACACCGGATCAGTAGCCGAGCGCCGTCACCACTGAGCCACCGCGGCGAGTACACAATAAATTTAAAAATTGGGTTTGAGGAACGGAAAACAGCGCCGTAACCGTCTAACGCATCTCGGTGGACACCCGATCCATGATGTAAGGAAGGAATAAACGAGGGAGTGAAAGAAGAAATAGGTGTTGTATTGGAGGGCTACGGAATATTTTTGACCACCTGCAGATCTTTAGCGTGAACAGACATCAGACATCGCAGAAAAAATTCGCATGTGGTCGAACTTACTCCGGAGCCCTCCACTACGGAACCTCTTTTTTTTTTCACTCCTTCGTTTATCCCCTCCTTACAGCGCGGTTCGGGTGTCCACCGATATGCGTGAGACAGTAACTGCGCTAATTTCCTTTCCTCTAACATCGCACAGAACACGATAAATTGGCTTTGTGGGAAAGGAAATGTTGTCTGTCTTGCACCTCGGCCGACACCTGAACCACGCCGTAAGGGGAGGGATAAAGAAGGGACTGAGAGAAGAAGATGCGGCAGTGGAGCTCTCCGGAATATTTGCTGGGGACAACATGGGCGACATTTTGTAAGGGTTCACCTTCAATCCTCAGAGTCTGGAGTATTCTCCTGCCAGTGGGAGTGCTAGCCAGGCGCCTTATTTCCTCTCCCCCGAAATATGAACACTCACACACACCAAGGCCGAGGAGAAGCAAGAGCGAAGAGCCTGCACAAGACACTGAGCCGGCTGCAGGATGTCCTCTACCTCGACGCCGCAGAAGACGCGAAGAACCAGAACAAGTACACTCTATTCGGAGTAACACACCCCGGCAATCAACCAGCATGACTGGCTATGGCAGAGACGGTTTTGCACCTATAGACCGCTAGTTGCGGATGAGGCCGCCATCGCCGCGGCCATCGTCTTTACAGACGCTACTACCATCGTAAGCGACTCCAAGTTGGCGATTAGCAACTTCGCTAGAGGTAGGGTCTCCGCTCCCGCCGCGCAAGTACTCACAGAAATAAGACACTCTCATCTCTTGAGAGATATTGAACTCATATGGACACCAGCACACACGGGGAATCCGGGAAATGGTGTGCCCACCAACACGCTCCAGAATTACCCGCCAAGCAGTGGCGCAATGTCAGGAACCATAACATTTCGGTAAGCCACTCATATCATACCACGAGCTCACAGCGCATTACAAATAAGAATAACACTCTCACCATCCCATAAAACACTGACCACACAACAACAGGTCATGTGGAGACTACTAGAGACCAGGACCTTCCCTAAACCAAACTACATATATAAATTGATAAAAATTATATCAATTATTCCTTCCGCATTTTGTGGTGAGAAAGAACTTCGACCATGATCTCGAAGAGCCAAGTCCGTACGCTTTCCCCCGAACCCTTGCCTGATCCCTCCAAAGATGCATGGGATAAGCTGAGGTCCAGCGATGACCCCGACGTTCAGTCCAAGGCCGCTGAATGGTCGGCGTCGCCAAAGGTCTCCACGGCCTGCGGCGGGCCAGCTAGCGTGCCCTAATCCCGTACGCGTATCAGCAAGGTAGGTAGGTGAAAACTTTGTTGATGAGCCTTATGTATGAGCCTTATGGACGGTCCATAACTTGCAGCGACCTGTCCATACCAGTCTACCAGCCGCCTGTGTGAGGCCGGTTTGGAGCTGGAGACCGCAATCTCTCAACCATCTTTGTCCGTGAGGTTCCAGCGATGTGGTGGTTGGAATTCTCGACAGAGATATAAAATGTGGTCAAAGCTTGCTCTCGGAGCCCCACAAAGAGAGCATTCGGGTGAGTACTGGCCTGGTTGGATTAGAGCTAACAAAGCCGGTGAAGGGAATGTGAGAGCCTGGAGCTGTCTCCGGGTAGTTTGTTGTTCTTTTGAGAGGAAGATGTGTGGTGAGGGATAGTCGAGTCTTTGCTCAGTGTAATTAGAGGGTTATTTCTTGATAGGTGACGAGCCGCTCCCTAGCGCTACCCTGTTCTGTGGTGTGCCCTGCTCGGTTGACGAATGCTCGAGCAAGAGCGTTGGCCACTTTATTGCCGAAGTTACCTGCGTGGACTGGCACCTAAACATTTTGAACTGGTCAGGGTTCTGTTGAGCAAGAATTGAGAATTTTTCGCGTGGTAGAATGAATCTGTCCCCGTGCACAATTCGTGATTGCTGTCTTAGAGTCACTCAGCATGAGTGTGGCAGCTGAGGAGGAAATGCCAAGCGCTATGGCTTCTTCTTCGGCTTCAACTGAGATTGTTGTCTTGATCGAGCATGAGGCTATGTGTTTGAGGTCAAGTAATGCTACAATCATGGCCTATGCCGTATTGTGGATGTACTCTGCCGCGTCCACGTAGGCCGCGTCTTTGTCGTTTGCATGAGCCTTATGTAAAGCCTTGGCACGAGCTTCGCTTCTGGCCTGGTTGTTAACTGTGTGTACATTTTTGGGCAAAGGGTGAACAATGAGTCTGTCCCTGATGTGTGTTGGGATGGCGTGGGTGTTGTTGGAGGTGGACCAGTTGGCTGAATCTTTAGAGAGGCGATAATGTGTCTACCTGTATTTGTGGATGAGAGTCTGTCAATCTGGGCCGTGCGATGAGCTTCAGTTCTTGCAGTGTATTGTGTACTCCCAAACGTAGTAGATGGGAGGTGGAAACTCGTTGTGGGAGATTGAAGGCTGACTTGTATGACTGTCTAATTAGTGCATCTACCTTCTCCTCTTCCACCTTTGTGAGGTAGAGGTAGGGAAGGGAGTAAACCATCCGACTAATCATGAAAGCCTGCACCGGCCGCCTCAAGACATGTTCACGCATGCCTCGGTGCTTGTTGGCTATTCTTCTAATCAGTCGCAAGCTTTGATATGTCGTCATTATAAGTTCAGAGATGGCCTCCGTGTTTCGTCATTGTTTTTTAAGAACATGCCTAGGTTGAGCATCTTTTCAACCTGTGGCACTGGTAGACCTTCACCTCGACGTGTATGGAGGGGTTTTCTTTCCTGTTGCGGTTCGGGGTCGGGTGGCGTAGCCAGAATTCAGACTTAGCAGCGGAGCACGCGAGGCCTATAGAGGCTGCGCATTCCACTACCGCGTTGGCACCTGCTTGAAGGCCTTCTTCCATGGTCCCAACATTTCTCATTGTCGTACATAAGTTAATGTTTTCTGCATAGAACGAGTGGGAGAGGTTTCAGATGCGCTCTAACTTGCAAGCCATGGGGATTAGAGTGTTGTTGAAGATTGGGGGAGATAGGACTAACCCCTGGGGTGTCCCCCTGCTGCTTTGTCAGCCTCAGCCGCAATAATTTCGGCCACCTGGGATCTTTAACCTGTGCTGACATCGCGCAGCCCACGGGTGCCTTTGCGTTTCGCTTCCATCGAAACGCGGCCACCGCGGTCGAGTTCGAACCTGAGTACTCTGGTTCAGCAGCCGAGCGCCCTACTTGTCTGGGGTACCCGGGTTCGAACCCGACCGGGGCGGCCGCATTTCGATAGAGGTGAAACGCAAAGGCACCAACAGTACACGAGAATTTAAAAAATTTGTTTTCAGGAAAGAAAATTGCGCAGTAACTACCTCGCGTACCTCAGTGGACTCCTGATACACGCTTTAAGGAAGGAATGAAGGAGGGAGTAAAGGAAAAAAAGAGGTGCCACAATGGAGGGCTCAGGAATAATTTCGGCCACCTGGGGATCATGGCACCGCACACGGGCACCTTTTTGCGTTTTGCCCCCATCGAAACGTGGCCGCCGCTGTCGAGTTCGATCACGGGTAGTCCGGCTCAGTAGCGGAGTAGGCCGCCGCGGTGTCTCAGTGGTTATGACACAAGGCTGCTGACCCAAAAGACGCGGGTTCAATCTCGGCGGCGGTGGTTCAATTTCAAAGAAGGCGAAGTTCAAGAAGCCCATGTACTGTTCTATATCAGTGAACGTTAAAGAACCTCCGGTTGTCACAATTTCCGGAACCCTTCCCTATGGCCCAGTCCTCATAGCCTGACTCGCTTTGAAACGTTAAACAAAAAAAATGAAAATTGGTTTTGGGAGGAAGTGGCGCAGTATCTATCTCACAACTCCGTGGACACCTTTATAGCGCCGCGAGTGAGACAATGTTTATTTTGCTGAGGCTAGCGTAAGTAAAATGACAGGGAAAAGAGAGCGAAGGGAAAAGAATCAGGCGAGTCATAGACTGAAATGATAGCAGGGGGGCGGCAAAAAACACAATTTTAAAATCGAAAATATGACAAAATAACCTGCCGTAAGGAAACGGGCGCCATTTTTTTCGCCTCCAGGGGGAGCGTGTAGCCTGGCGTCGATAGCCAGAGGGATCAATGAGAGAGGGAAGGCTGCTCACGTGTCCAATGCGCCTTGAGCCAATGAGAGTATAGGTGGCTTGGTGTGAGCGCGTGCCTCGAGACTAGCCGGACAAAACCTTTATGCTGACGTGTACGAGCTGTGTTCGAAGAGATCTGGAGGCGAGCGGTAGGTAGCTTGCGGCAGCGCCGCGCTGTGCTCTGGTGGTACGACGTTTTCACCCTACCGAAGCTGATGGTTTTACCAGGGAAAATCCTGCTTCGCATCGGACGTGGGAATCGCCTCTCTTAACTACCTTTTACATGCAGGCCGTAGGCTCGGACCACAACGCGCCAGGCAGGTCGTCGGTCTTCACCGACTTCCAGGTTTGGCCGTGGCTCAACCCATCGGGCCGGGAGCAGCGCTTCACACCAGGTTCGACCTCTTTTGTTGCATTTAATTATCTCTTACTACGCCCGTAATTAAGCGAACGGTAATTTAGCCGATTCTTTTACGGCCCCATCATCGCTATTGGTACAGCTTGGACTCGGCTCTGGGTTTTCCGGTCCGGCGTTCCTACCGGCGTTCACTCCTGCCTCCTACACCGAGTAGCAGCGTGTCGAAAAGGCAGCCGGCCTTCTTGTTTGCGGTCAATAACACAGCTGCGGTCGTGGCGTTCGTAGTCAGAGGACAGTGCACAACGATCCAGCCTTCATGATCTTGCGCCGACCCCGTGGTGCAGAGAAGAGTGCTTCCATGACTGACCCTAGCATGTCCCTTATATCCCACTAGGTTGAGGTGGACTGGGGATGAGGCAGACACGAAGCGGAGCCAACGCACGTGACCGTGCAAGCGAGGACTCATTCTGCGTTCGATGCGAGGTAATGCACGTGATGGCGTCTCGCATTTGAGCGTTCGGTGCTGTCGCGGACGTTGCACCAGTCGCCTGTTTTCTGGTTCTGCACTTCCAACTGGGCGTTAGTGACCGGCTAGCGAGCTGCGGCTAAATATTTAGGCCCAGGGATCATCGAGCTCTTAAAACTGGCCACAGAGGACGACCCACTTCTTTTGAGGCTGCACCACCAGCCAGCGTCCCTATTCCAGAGCAGCACTTCTCGTGCATCGTCACAGCGAGGCAAGCCGCTAGTCGAGCCAGCAGTCTAACCCCGTACCGGCCGCAACCGAAATATAGGACGTGTTTTCCTGCGAAAGCTATAATGTTTTCGTTATAAGCCACCTAAGAGCTACAACACAGCCGTAGCGCATAACGCTACGCGGGCTGCTTTTGCATTTTTTAGCCGCCGCGGTGGCTGGTTGATTTTGACGCTCTGCTGCTCACCCAAAAGACGCGGGTTCGATTGCAGCCGCGGTGGTGGAATTTCAATCGAGGCGAAATTCTAGAGCCCCGTGCAATGCGCGATATAGGCGCAGTTTAGAGAACACCAGGTGGTAGAAATTTCCGGAGCCCTTCACCATGTCGGCGTCATAGCCTGATTCGGATCGGGACGTTAAACAAAAAAAGTGAATTTGCTGTTGGGGGAAATAAAATGGCGCAGTATCAGTCTCACATCTCCGCTGACACATTTACAACGCCACAAGTAAAATGTTTCCGTAGCTCAGGCTAGTGTAACTAAAAGGGCAGGGAAAAGAGAGCGGAAGGAAAACAAAATAGGCGAGTGATATATACAAAGGATAGGAGGAAGGCGGCAAAATACGTTATTTGCAAGAACAAAATATGATAAAATAAGTCGCCGTAAGGGAAGAGGCGCCATTTGAGTTTCGCCTTCAAGGGGAACGTGCAGCTTGGCGTCGATAGTGGGCGTCAATAAGAGAGGGCTGCTCGCGTGTCCAATTTACCTTGAATCAATGAGAGCATAGGTGGCTTGGCGTGAACGCGTGCCTCGAGACGAGCAGGACAAAACCTTTCGATGCTGACGTGTGCGAGCAGTGTTCGAAGAGATCTGGAGGCGAACAGGTAGCTTGCGGCAGCGCCGCGCTGTGCTCTGTGGTAGTTTTGACCCTACCGATGCTGACGTTTTACCAGGGAAAATCCTGCTTCGCAGCGGACCTTAGAATCTTCTCTCTTAACTACCTTTTACCTGCGGACCGTAGGCTCCGACCACAACGCGCCAGGCCAGGCGTTCCGTCTTCATCGACTTCGAGGTTTGGCCGTGGTTCAACCCATCGGTCCGGGAGCAACGCTGCGCTCCAGGTTCGACCTCTTTTTTGTGCATTTAATTCCCTGTTATTGCGCCCGTAATCATGCAAACGGCCATTACGCCGATTCTCTTAACGCCCCAACAAAGGTATTTTTACAGCGTAGACTCAGCCCTGGGTTTTTCGTCGCGGCGTCCCTACCGTCGTTCTGTCCTACCTCCTACACCACGTAGTCGCACGTCGAAAAGGCAGCTGGCCTTCTTGTTTTCGGTCAATAACACAGCTGCGGTCGTGGCGTTCGCAGTCAGAGGGCAGTACAAAATGATCCTGCCTTTTCTATAATCTTGCGCCGACCCCGTGGTGCAGAGAAGAGTGCTTCCATGACTGACCCTAGCATGTCCCCGATATCCCACTAGGATGAGGTGGATTGGGGATGAGGCAGGCACGAAGCGGAGCCAGCATACGTGACCGTGCAAGCGTGGGCGCATTCGGTGTTCTATGCGATGTAATGCATCTGATGGGGTCTCGCATTTGAGCGTTCGGTGCTGTCGCGGACGTTGCACCGGTCACTTCTTTTTCGTTGCGGCACTTCAAGCTGGACGTAAGTAGCCGGCGTGCGAGATTCGGCTTTTTATTGAGTTTCAGTGATCATCGAGGTCTTGAGACTAGCCACAGAGGACCACCCTCTTCTTACCACCAGCCAACGTCCCTCTTACAGACCAGCACTTCTGCATTGGGACAGCGAGGCACGCCGCCAGTCGAACCAACAGTCTAGCCCCGTACCGGACGCAGTATGTTTTCGTTACAAATGACAGGATCTACGACACAGCCGTAATGCTCAATGTTACGCGGGCTGCTTTGCATCTTTTAGCCGCCGCGGTGGCTCAGTTGTTATGGCCCTCGCCTGCTTACCCGAAAAGCACGGGTTCCCAGCCGCGGTGGTCAAATTTAGATGGAGGCGAAATTCTAAAGACCTGTGTACTGTGCGATATCCGCGCACATTAAAGAACCCCAGGTGGTCGAAATTTCCGGTCTCCTTCACTGCGGCGTCCCTCCACTCCCCACCTACATTGAAGGGACATTAGAGATAGACTCAGTCGCATTGGGACTCTAAACCCCATAATCAATTTCTTCATTTTATCACTGCGTGGATTAATTCTACCTCCAAAGAGTGAGTCATCAGTGCGCCTTTGATCAAAACCAAAGGAGTGATTCCCAGTCAAGCTCATTTCCAATCTATACGTTCTAGATTTGAGTAAAGGCGAAACGCTCAGGTGCCCTCGTGGTCTGCGATGTGTGTGCCCGTCAGATATCAACGTGTTGTCAAATTTATTGCGGAGCCCTCCACTACGGCACACCAGGTTCTCTAACTTACTCCCTCCTCCTTCCCTTAGCTCAGTTAGGTATCAACCGATATGTGAGACATTTACTGCGCCTTTTAAAGCGAAATCTTTACTACGCCTTGTTCCCTGAGTTTCGCCAACTCTGTGGCTTTGACCGTCAACAACTTTCACCCGCTCTCGAGCTGTGCCGAAACCAACCAAGAGCGGCGCTTTGAAAGCAAAGGCGCATAAATGGGCCTCTGGTACAGTAGACACCTTAGGCGCGCTTTAAGCTACGTGGCGGCAGTGACAGATGTGCGCTGCATGCGTTGGCACTTACTACGTTGTGACAGAAATGCGGCACTAAAGCTATAGGCTTCGGCGTTCATTGTGTTCATTCGTGTTGGCGTTGACAACAATCTAGACTCCGACGGGTTCTAGGAAAGGAAGGGCACATAACTGTCTCCCTGGGTCAGTGGGAGACAGTCGCGCTTTGAGGTACGTGGCGGTGGTGAGAGATGTGCCCTGTATGCGTTAGCGGTGAAAATATTGCGGCAGACACGCGGCACTGCACCAGTAGGCCGCAGCGTTCATTGGGTTAACAACCTCTCAGGATCAGCCACTCAATTGCGCGCTGCCTATCCAGTATCCGAAACGCACTCAACGTCACAGACGCCAAAACTGCACGCGAGAACGACGCCGCCTCTTTAAGTGAACGCAGTCACGGGCATAATCACATGACCACATTTGGAGAAGCGGTGGTCGTCGGCGCTCGCGATAAACTTTATACAGCCAATGGTTTCCTCTTTCGAAAAAAATTCTATAATTTTAGTCGGAATTCAAACATTGACCCCCTTAGTTTCAAGACACACTACCCCTGCGCCATGCAGGCACATTTGCACGGCTGCGGTACAAGCGAAGATTTGAATGTGTCATGTAGTCTTTCACCTAAAGTTGTATATTTATACTGTATTCTAATGAGTTTGGGTATAAGTAGAAGTAAGACTGTATTCTAATGAGTGAGCCTATAGTTAGAGGGGTTCTAATTGAGGAAGTAGAAATAAGGCCAATAGCAAAGTGTATGTTGGCGCGTCATATTGGCGCCGGCATGCCGCAGCAATCAAACTACCCCTCAATCTATTACGCGCCGCTCCCCCTAAAAGTGGCGAGCGAGCAGTACGAAGTCTTCGTCTGTAGAACTTTTGTCGCAAAGAAGTGTTCGTGTTTGTAAAGTGATACATAAAGGGGCCCGAAGGGTACTGAAAGGAAATTGGTTTTTGAGGAAAGGAAATGGCGCAGTCAGTCTCGCATATCTCGGTGGACACCCGGACCGCGCCGTAAGAGAAGGAATAAAGGAGAGGGTGAAGTAAGGAAGAGAGACACTGAAGGTACCCATTAAAGCTATTACGCCCTACCCTTATTTTTCTCTCGGCGTGACTAAGGTGTCCACCGAGAAAAGAAGCCATTTACGAAGCATTTTCTATCCTGAAACCAAGCAGAGCCTCGAAGGCCAGTATGAATGGACAGGTAACTAGATGGCCGATTTGCTTCAAGCCGGCCCTGCAGTAGATCTAGATAACCACTCTTACAACTAGTTGCTGCACGAAAGCCTGGTACAGCATGTATGATGAAGGTACCACGACTAATGTTCGGGTCGCCATTGCGGCTTGTCTCGCCGTTTGCGGCTCAGCAGCAGAATGTTCCGCCATTGGGGATTGACTGCAGATCATCTGCCGGCAGTAAAGACATACAGTCTAATGCAATTTGAAGGTGATCGCTTCAGGCTTAGCCTACTGGGATTCATCTTGAGAAAACGAAGCAGCACGAAAAACAGGGGACGAAAAAGGCACAAATACGACAGGACGAAAGCATTCCTCCTGTCGTATGTGTGTCTCTTTCGTCACCGTTTTTTCGTGCTGCTTCGTTTTCTCAAGATGGATCAATACCAACTGGCCCAAACTTCGGTTATTTTGCATAGAACTATTGGGATTAACCTCCTTTAACAAGGTTTCGAACGAACGTTGAAATGAATGCGTGAGCTTAACTAAACGAAGGATTCCCCTAATCTGTTGGTTACCGACTAAATTACCGTCATGTAAAGAAAGAATTCCTGGTCCGTTTCAGGGAAAACGAATGTGATAACCTTAAAATCGCGTTAGACTATACGTACTTCGCCCGTCATTTGGGTACACTTTTGAACAGCGTGATTTTCAAAAGATCCCCAGTTGGTCGAGATTATTCCGGAGCCCTCCACTGCGGCACCTCTTTCTTATTTCACTCTGCGGCGGCTGCGTTTTTATGGAGGAAAAACGCTAAGGCGCCCGTGTGCTATGCGATGTCAGTGCATGTTAAAGATCCCCAGGTGGTCGAAATTATTCCGGAGCTCTCCACTACGGCACCTATTTCTTCCTTTCCTCTTTCACTCCCTCCCTTATCCCTTCCCATACGGCGCGGTTCAGGTGTCCAACGATATATGAGACAGATACTGCGCCATTTCCTTTCCCCCAAAACCAATTATTATTATTATTATTATATTTATTATTATTATTATTATTATTGTCCTTCCCTCCTTCCCTTACGGCGTGGTCTGGGCCATTTCCACTTCCAATAACTCCGCCATTTCCTTTCCACCTAAAAAAATTCAATGTATGCCAAATTAAAAAACCTTGTACGTATCCTGTGCGACCGCAAAGCCCCTTAATGTAGCGAGGGTGCTGAAAATTTTTCTGAGGTATTCCACATCATCCTCTATATTATTCCACATGCACCTCTGTAATGTGAAACCCGGCACACTGGAACGAATGCCAACAGGGTTTCTTCACCAGTGCTTTATTATTGGCCTTAGGCAGGACGACAATACCGGCACCCTCCCTTTGAAATTTTAGGAGAGGGAAAGCTGTGCTAGCCTTTCGGCGTACGCTTGCGACGGTCGAAAATTCATCGTTCAACGCTCG
Source organism: Amblyomma americanum (assembly GCF_052857255.1). Taxonomy (NCBI): domain Eukaryota; kingdom Metazoa; phylum Arthropoda; class Arachnida; order Ixodida; family Ixodidae; genus Amblyomma; species Amblyomma americanum. The sequence continues at coordinate 43,024,046 of NC_135504.1, read as the reverse complement.
CCAAGTTCCTAAGCACGGATGAGGCTTCCGTAAACTCCGAAAGGTTGCTGCATAAGAGGTCTTGCTATGCGTTGCCGACGTCATGTCCCAAGTTTAGAGTCGTCTGAAGCCCAAAATTCAAACTTCACCACAAGCACTCGGCCAGAACACCAGCTTGGCCATGTTGGTTACTCATTTGTAACAGAACAACGCGACTAAACACAAGCACTGACTTACAACTCATTCTATTTTGAAAGAAACAAAGGCTAGTTCGAATAAAAAGAGTTGTCAGTCAACGCTTCTCTTTTATGCATTGTTCTCCGCTGTTCCGTCACAAACAAGCACGATGCGATGGCGCAAAGTGCATGCCTTTTACCGAGGTGCTGTGTCTTCTGCCCTAGCACTAAGCTCTTCAAGCCTAACAATGCTGGACAAAAGCATTTTTGAACAGGAAAGAGTTTGTGAGCGCAGTGTTTTTTTTCATATGTTGTAAGATTTCACTGTAAGAATCAACATATCCGCAGATCTCTCGTCGGCAGGCTTCACTTTTTTGCTAATAACGCTTTAGCTGTCAAAAGCGTTCCCGATTAGTTTTGCAAGGGATGCGAGAGATGGGAGCAATACGAAGGAAATATTTTGCTGCATATCACTAAAATGGACGATTACTTACAAACTTCTGCCCCTCTAGCTTACAGTTTTCGAATACTCAAAACGTTTCACCAAGAATTTTGGCCATGCTCGCGCTTTTACTATAGGTTTCGCGCCGGCATTCTTTCAACTCAACCTTGGCGCTTGTGTCGAGATGACGGCGCGCCCATTTTTTTCTTTTCAGGCCAATAGCGAGGATCAATCAGCACCGCAGCCTTTTGGCCAAGAGCACCAACTCCTGAAATTGACTGGGGGTTGACGGCTGCACCTGCACCAATAGAACCTCAAGCCTTAAAAGGGTAAGTAATCTATTTTGCATCAAACAGCTTTTGTGTCGTCTACTTGCTTCAGTATAAGTTCGGAAAAGTTAAGTCTGAAAAGAAATGCGACTTTAATTCTGATGAGCCGGTTTCTTATATCGATGCGTCGATGTGCTGCAAGGCATTCCGTACTTCGGGACATCTTTAATCAACAGACACCACGCCTCGTAAATTTTTAGCTGCGCCATACTTCTGTTTTCTGCACAATTTATCTCGGCAGTCACAGAATGTTCAAATTCCACTCACTTTAGGTAAGCACTGAATGAGGTGTTTTTCAGAGGTGAGTCTCAGCCAGTGTTTAGACAACAATGTGGAGCAACCGGAGACCATGAGATGACAGACGCCCCTGCCAGATAAGAACGAGTCGCTTGTCTGTCTTCCTACTGTGTAGAGACTTTAACACTAGAACCACCCGCGACACGTGTGTAAGATCGCAACCCGTCGCTTAATTTGTTCAGGCTACAATTTGCGTGCAGTGTGTCACCACAACTGTACCCATATTACAAATTTGTAATCTTGGATTCTGCAGGCAGCATTCGGCGCCTTGGATATGAATGGGTGTCTTCAATGGGATCTATTTCATGACTGTATACTTGAATAAACGCACAGGGACGGCGTAGCCCGACCAAGTGCCCTGGGCGGAAGAAGAAGAGGCGTGGGGAGCGCGCGGAGGAGCTGGCGCACGCAGATGAAGAAAAAGATTCGGGGCCACCGGCGGTGTTCCTTGGGATCTCTCCGACTTGGAGTGGTTCCCTTTGGGCGGAACCATAGTCCCGTAGCAATTTGTCGTCTTTCCTGTCCTGAGCTTGCCAAGCACTACACTCCGTGTTGACCCTGAAGCAAGCTGGCGTGAGAGGCGACCTGCTTCTTCTGGCGACATGGGTTAGTACTCATGCGGACTTCTGTACTGGTTGCCTGCTTAATGTGACATAATATAACTACGTAGTCCGTATGGCACCTTCGGCCGCTTTAATATTTGTTGAACAAACGGACATCAAACTCTGATTCGCTCGCGCACTTTGGACAAGCGCCCCTACTTAATTCACTAAGTTATCTACAAACGCGTCTGGCAGTGATGAACACTGTCGCACCTCATCTCCTGAACAGGCAAGAAGAACGAAAGACTCCGGATACCCAGCACAATACAGACCATATACTATAGACAGAAGAATAAAATATTTTACTTTCAATAAAAATTAAGTGAATGAAACCATGCTTCCGTGAAGTAGTGGCTTTTAGGCATATAGGCAGAAGGGTGGGTCGAGGTGGGTTAAATGTGGTGCACAGGGTCAAAAGGCAAAAGGCATCACTGGGACTAAGCAGTCCAAAATTACAAATTGGCGCCAATGTGCGACTTCAACCCTGAGTCCAACAATTCCTTTCTGAAATGAGGCATTGGTTGTACAAAAATTAATTACTGTCTTTGGTCTTCTAGATGGTTCACTGCCTTCGACATCGTCTTTGACTCAGCTCCAACAAGTTTCATGATTGCTGCTTCATGTGAACACTCTTACATCTCCAATTTGACAATGCTGTCGAAAATATCCAATTACCTTTTGAAAGCACTCACGATGTTTAGTGTGGAGGTACTGAATTTTTCATCACTTCCTTTTTTAATACAGGCATTAAAAACCTACGACGCGCGAAGCAAGCAGGGAAGAAAACATTCAGAATGAATGTTAAATTTAAGAGCACATGAAGCCAGCACTTGATGCTGTAGGAGGCCATGTTACAAACTACACGAAATGCTCAGAGATGTTTTCGGTGCCAATATTATTAGTGAAAAAAATCTCGTTTTTTAAATAAATTCTTTTAAGTACCACTATTCTCTTTGCTCGGCTGGCTTACGTCAGCAATGGGGAAGCACCGGGCTCATTCCATATATTTAATGGGAGGCAGATGCCACTGACGCATGATGTGCAACACAACTTTTGCCTAAGAGGCAGCTTTTTTACAGCATTGGTTAGTAAATGACCAGAGCGCAGCGGTGTTGCATGAGCCATGGATTACGCTCAATGCCATGAACACCCAACGATGCAGACGGCTGGGCCAAGTATGAAAAGCATGTCCCTGCATCAAAGCGGAGCAGTTGGGCTCCAACAGCAGTGGCTCTGTGCGACGCGCAGTCGGCGTCACCCACCACGTGCGTGGTCTGGCAGCAGGTTACGGCTTCGTGACACTGGCTGCCCTGCAGGCCCCACGTGGTGGCGGCGATCGAGATTCGAGTGCAAGATTCTCGTCGGGCTCGGCACCAAAGGTACGCATGCGTGCCAACTACTCACTAAGCCACTGCACAGTTCCTCCGGCACAAATTGCATCAAGCCATCATGAGGTTGTGCATATACTGGCAGGCATTGTGCGAAAGCAGTTGTGTTACTGGCCTACCTGGAATTCGCTACAGCACGCCTGTAGTCTGGATGGAGTGGAAATAGACTAATGCCTTCTATCAACGCTTCGCGGCGCAATTGAAATCCCAAGGAAGTCGACACGGCCCAGATTGCGACAAACCGCAACGTAAACACTACGCACAACTTGAAGAGATCACCGTTTTATCAGTTCCTTTTCCCACAGCAGTTCCCAAGGCGTTGATTGAAGGCAAAAAAGAAAGCGAGCCAGCCAACGTAGAATATGTTGTAACGGGTACCCAGCAGTATGATGTTATCCTCACAGGTCTCGTTGCAATGGTTAGAAAGTAAATATTCAGGCATGCGTATATATTGTTTCTAAGCACTTGGAAGTGCATATTTTGGGTTTCATTGATCGTGCACATTCGCGAATGCTTCCACCCGTGGCTCTCGCATAAATCTCGACGTGTACCCTGGTTCTCCACAAAACCATTTTTATGCAGGAAACACTATGAAGTCAACTTTGTTTCATATATTAAAAGATTTAAGAATTACCAATATCTCTGCAGACCACCCGACGGCAGCATCAATATTTTTATATTTACTTTACTGCTATCGTCAGAAGCATTCTCCTTTCCTTTCTTTATAGGAGTATTGAATGGCTTGAAGGTTTTTTTGTTTTTACGGTTAACCATTTTCCTATCGCCAAACGCGTTCTCATTTGCTTTTCTACAGCAGTCTTCACCGCTGTATGTCAGCGATGGAAACATTATAATAGGAATATTTACCTACATATCAGAATTGACCACTACACATAATATTTTCATACCACTACAGACAGTTTATCAATACTGAAAACTTTTGCCCAAGAATGTCGAACAAGCTCGCATTTTAAGTTTTGTTTCGCGCCGGCTCGGATTATTTTTTTCCTTGGCGCTGGTGTCACAATTAGGGGGCGACGTTTTGTTTTTCAGACCATTCGCGAGCACCGGTAGGCACCGCGGCCTTGAGAGCAAGAGCGCTTTCCTAATGCAGATGACTGTGGGATGACGGCACCATCTGCAGCAGTCCAAGCTCAAGCCCAAGCCGGGTAAGTGATGTGTGTTGAAGCAAAGAGTTAAAGCAAAGAGATTCGGGTGTCGTCTAGTTACTTTAGAATGAAGTTTGCAGAAGTTATCTCTGAAAATAAATAGAACATGAAGTGTGGTGCGCAGGTCTGATATATCGAAGCAACGATCTGCTGAGATATATTTCGTAATTCAGGACCAACTTAAGCGAGAGACGCAATGCGTCATAAATTTTCAGCTGCTTCATATCTCTGTTTTCTGCACTATTCATACACGCGCGGCAGTCACAGACCTCGTTAAAATTCCAATTACTAATAATAATAATTATAATTGGTTTTTAGGGGAAAGGAAATGGCGCAGTATCTGTCTCATATATCGTTGGACACCTGAACCGCGCCGTAAGGGAAGGGATAAAGGAGGGAGTGAAAGAAGAAAGAGGTGCCATAGTGGAGGGCTCCGGAATAATTTCGACCACCTGGGGATCTTTACCGTGCACTGACATCGCACACCACACGGGCGCCTTAGCGTTTTTCCTCCATAAAAACGCAGCCACCGCGGTCGGGTTTGAATCCAATTATTAGAGATAAGCTTTCTATGAGATGTTTTCAGAGGTGAGTCAGTGCCAGTGCATTAGACAGCAGCGTGGACCAACCGGAGGCTATGAGGACTTGAACGACGCGCATGCCAGAAAAGAACTAGTCGTTATTTTATCTTCCAACAGTGTACAGGCTTAAAATGGTAGAATAATTAGAGACATGGTTGTTAGTAAGGTCGCAACTCATCGCTTAATATCTTCAGGCCACCATCAGCGTAAAATATCACCACAACTGTACCCATATTACAAACTTGTAATCTTATTGTCCGCAGGCACCATTCGGCGCTTTGGATGTGGGTGGATGCCTTCATTGTGATCCCTGTCACGACGGTATATGCCGTCTTCCGTGCCCTGAACTTGGCAAACAGCCTCCCTGTTGACTCAGAAGTTGGTGAGAAATGCGACCTGGTGCAGTTCAAATTTATTCTTCAGGCGACGCAGGTGAATACCATGCTTTCTTTTGTGTGCCTGCTTAGTGTGGTATAATATAGCTAGGTAATCTCTTTGGCACCTTCGGCCGCTTCAGTAATTCTTGAACAAACTGACATGGAACTCTAATTTAGTAGCATGGTTAGACGCAGAGTTTCGACAACCGACCCTATTAACTTACCTACAAACGCGTCGACAATGTTGAACACTGTAGCACCTTATCCCCTGAGCAGGCAAGAGGAACATAAAACTCCGAACATACACACCACTATATAGAGGATGTATTAGAGATAACAGAATAAAATATTTTACTTTAAATAAAAAGTGAGTTAGTGAACCTATGTGCAAAACTCCCGATTCCTCGGCGCAAGTCTGAAGTGAGTCTAGTAGCGCCTTTGAAGAGTTAGAGGGTCCGCCCGTTGGCCGAATCCGGGCCTCGTTGGTGCGGTCGAAATAGGTCTTCCTAGGTCTGGCGTCCGACTTTGAGAGGCTTCGTATCGCATGCTTTTTAACCCTTTACAGCTAGGTTTTGTCAATTCGTGACATACGTGTTGCATGCTGTGTACTCGCCAATATGTGGCACGTGGTTACTAAGTTTCATGCCAACCTATTCTCAGCACCGAGTGTTTCCAGTCAAAATATTTGGCATTACTGCGAGTAAGCTGTCCAAAGAAAAAAAATGGCGCCAGTGTGCGACTTGAAGCCCGACTCCAACAATTCCTTTCTAAAATGAGGCATTTGTTGGACAAAAAATAATTACTGCCTTTTGGGTTTCGAGGTGGTTCATTGCCTGTGACTTGGTCATTCACTTAGCTCGATCTAGTTGCACAGTTGCTGCTTAATGTTAACATTCTTAGTTCTCTAATTTGGCAGCGCTATCCAAAATTATTATTTATCTTTTCTGAGCGGGCACGATGGGAAGCTTAATGTGGAGGTACTCAATTTTTCGTCACTTCTTTTCTAATGCAGGCATTAAAAGGCTAAGACGCGCGAAGCAAGCTGAGAAGAAAAAATTCACAGTGAATGTTATATTGAAGGGGACGTGAAGTCAGCACCTCGTGCTGTAGGAGACCAGGTTACAAACTGCACGTAATGGAGTCACATCTTTTTGCTGCCATAATTATGAGTCAACTAACTCTTTTTTTTTCATAACCTCCTTTTAATACTACAATTCCCTTTGCTAGGCTGGCTTACGTCAGCAATGGTCAGGCACCAGGCTCATTTCATACATTGAGTGGAAGGGAGATACCATTGATGCATGAGGTGAAAAAGAGCTTTTCACTGACAGCCAGCTTTTTACAGCCTAGGTTAGAAAAACACCACACCGCTGCTGTGTGTCAAGAGTCATTGGTTATGCCCAACGCCCTGAACAACTAACGATCTTTCTGCAGACGGCTGGGCCAAATATGAGAAGCATGTCCCCGCATCGAAGTGATCGCAAGGAATCCCCCAGCGGAGACTCCGCGCCTCGGGCAGTCGGCGTCATCCATCACGTGCGTAGTCTGGCAGCGCTCGGCTTCCATGAAGGCACTACGTGGAGGCCGCATTTCGACTGGAATGTTGCGGTCGGACTCAACACCCGAGGTATACATGCGTGTGAATTTCACATCGAGCCAATGCATAATTCCTTCCGCAAGTGCATTAAGCCAGCATCAGGCTGTGCATATATTGGCCCGCACTATGCGATAGCACTTGGGTTGCTCCCTTTCCACCTGGCCTTGAATTCGCGACCGCGTTTCGGCCGCTCCTGTACGAAGTGGAAATCTACCAAGGGTTCGCGGGGCATTTGGGAGTCCCGTGAAGTCGACACGCAACGGCAACGTGAACACTCAGGACAGCTTCAGGAAATCAGAGTTGTACAAATTCATTTTTCCTCAGGATTTCCAAGTCGCAGATTGCCGGCAGAAAAAGCCGACCAAGCCATTGTAATGGTACCCAGCAGTATGATATCTCCACGAGGCGCGTTGTTCTTTCGAGAAAGCAAAATTTCCAGTCATGTGCATATTCTGTTCCTCAGATCTTGGGAGTGCATATTCTTAGTTTCATAGATCGAACAGAATCACAAACACTTCCACGCATGGCTCTCACAGGAATCTTTCGCCAGTCTGGAATTAGACCCTGAATCTGGACGAAAAATTTTTTTAAACGGAAGATTGAAGTATAGCAGTCAGTATATTCGCAGACCACCCGACGGCAGTCTTGTAGTTTTTTTTTTTGCTAATAATGTTATCCCTATCGTCCAAAGCGTTCTTCCCATTTGGATTTTTTTAAGAGTCTTAACTTCTGGATGCGGTCGATGGAAACACGTCAAAAAAGAAAGCTTGTGCGACACTCCTGAAGAATGCCTTGAATTTTTTTATGCTGTTTACCTTTTTTGCTATCGCCAAAAACGTTCCCTATTGCTTTATTACGCCAGTCTTAAACGCACGATGCGAGCGATGGAAATACTCTAACAGAGTGAATTAGCTAAATGTACGAAGAATTGGCCATTACCTACAATCATCTTACACAACTACCTCACAGGCTTTCAATATTCATAATGTTTTTCCAAAATTTAGGATATGCTCACGTTTTTGGCTTAGGTTTGTCGCCGGTTCGGTATTGGTTCAGCTCAACTGAGCGTCTGTATCACAATGACGGCATGATATTTTTTTAATTTTAGGACGTTGGCGAGCACCGGTCGGCACCGCGGCCTTCCCAGCAAGAACACCTTCCTCCTGGATATAACTGTGGGATGATGGCTCCACCTGCACCAATCCAAGATCTAGCCCAAGCCGAGTAAGTTATGTGTGTTTAAGAAAACAGTTAAAGGAAAGAGTTTCGAGTGTCGTCTAGTTGCTTAAGATTGAAGTTCACGAAAGTTATCTGAGAATAGATATGGATTATGAAAATTAATGCGCCGGTTTGTGATAACAAAGCGTCTATCTGCTGCAAGACATGTTCGTACTTTGGGACTGCGTCATAACTCTGTTTTCTGGAGAATTAATGCACGTACCGCCAGTCGCAGATGTCGTTGTATATCCGCTTACGGCAAGAAAGCATTCTACGAGGTGTTTTCTGAGCTGAGTCACAGCCAGTGCAGCACTTACTCACGTGGAGTAACCAGAGATCATGAGGACATGACCGACGCACATATCAGATAAAAGCGACTCGTCTTTTTTTCTGTCTTCCTACTGTGTACTGGCCTAAATGCTAGAATAATCCGTGACATGGGTGTATGTAAGATCGCAACCCATCCCTTAATATCTTCAGGCTACCATCAGCGTGCAAAGTCACCGAGACTGAACCCATGTTGCAAATTTTTATTCTTGGTTTTCGCAGGTAGCATTCAGCGTCTTGGATGTGGATGCTTGCGCTGTGAAGCACTTCATGGCTGTATATGTCGTCTTCCCTGTTCTGAACTTGGCAAGCAGCCTCCGTGTTGTCCCACAAGCACGCTGGCATGAGAGGCGACCTGCTTCTTGAGGTGAACCGGGTGAATATTCATGCGGAGTTCTGTATTGGGTTTCTGCTTATTCTTACATAATATAACTAGGTAGTCTGTCTGGCACCTCCGGCTGCTTTAGTAATTGTTGATCAAACGGACATCAAGCTTTGATTCGCTACCGTCGTTAGACGCAGACTTTGGACAAACGCTCCTACCTAATGTAATAACTTATCTACAAACGCGTCTGTCAGGGATGAACGCTATGGCGCGTTATCTCCTCAACATGATTTTGACCATGATTATGGATTTTTATGGCGCAAGGGCATCTTAGTCCAAAGAACGCCATGGCACAAGGTATTTTGATTTCAAAGACTCATTTCCCAAGCATTTCAACCTAAAACAGCCGAGCACCAGGCAGGGGAAAGCTTGTATTCATTGTATCACCGGTGGGTACCCGGTGGCACTGGGGATCGAACCCCACACCTCCCGCATGTGAGGCCGATGCTACACCAGTTGGCCACCGCTGCAGTCCTTAAATCCTGAAAAGGCAAGAAGTATGGAAAACTCGAACGTACCGAGCTCTACACGTATCATATATTATAGATAGATGAATAAAACATATTACTTAATAACAAAACATAATAAAAAGTGAGTGAATGAAGCTATGCTTTTGTAAAGTGGTGGCTTCTAGGCCTAAAGGCAGAAGAATGGGAAAACATGGGCTAAAGGTGGTGTAAAAGGTCAAAAGGCGAAATGGCATCATTAAAAGTAAGCTGACCGAAAAACACAAATTGGTGCCAATGTGCGACTTCGTCTGATTTCAACAATTCCTTTCTAAAATTTGTTGTATAGAAATTAGTCTTTTGGGCTTCGAGATGGTTCATTGAATTCCACTTGGTCTTTGACTCATCTCTAACTAGTTGGGTAATTGCTGCTTAATGTGAACACTCTTGCATCTCAAACTTGGCAGTGCTTTCAAAAATTTCTAATTATCGTTATGAAAGTGGGCACGATGGAAAGCTAAGTGTGGACATACTGATTTTGTTCATGACTTCCTTTCTAATGCAGGCATTAAAAGGCTACGACGCGCCAAGCAAGCGTTGACGAAAAAATTAATATTGAATGTTTAATTTAAGAGCGTATGAAGCCAGCACCTGATGTTTAAGGAGACCAGCTTGCAAACTGCACAAATTATACTGAGAAGTTTTCTGTGCCATTATTATTAGTCGATAAGCTCTATTATTTTCATAATCTCTTCAAGTGCCACTATTCCCTTTGCTAGGCTGGCTTACGTCAGCAATGGGCAAACACCGGGCTCATTCCATACATGGAATGGAAGGGATATGCCACTGACGCATGATGTGCAACACAGCTTTTGTCTGGCAGTTTTTTTGCCGCATTGGTTAGTAAAGCACCGGAGTGCAGCGGTGTTTCAAGAATAATTGATTATGCTCAAAGCCATGAACACGCAACGATCTCTCTCTGCAGACGGCTGGGCCAAGTATGAAAAGCATGTCCCTGCATCAAAGCAGAGCCGATGAAACCCGACAGCGCCGACTCCATGCGACGGGCAGTCGGCGTCAACCATCACGTGCGTGGTCTGGCAGCAGGTTACGGCTTCGTGACACTGGCTGCCCTGCAGGCCCCACGTGGTGGCGGCAATCGAGATTCGAGTGCAAGATTCTCGTCGGGCTCAGCACCAAAGGTATGCATGCGTGTCAATTACCCACTAAGCCAATGCACAGTTCCTCCGGCACTTGCGAAAATGTAGGATGAGGTTGTGCGTATAATAGCACGCATTATGCGAAAGCACTTGTGTCACTGAACTGCCGCCTGGAATGGAATCCGCTACCGCACGCCGGACGCGTCTGGATGGAGTCGAAATCGACTAATGCGTTCTACCAAGGCTTCGCGGTGCATTTGTAATCCGCAGGAAGTCGACACGCCCAAGAGTGCAGCAAACCGCAACGTAAACACTCCGGACATCTTGAGGAAATTGTTTTTCAGTTCATTTCGCCACAGGAGTTTCCAGGGCGCTGATTTCAGGCAAAAAAAAGTGACCCAGCCAATGTAGAATATATTGTAACGGTACCCAGCAGTATGATGTTATCCTCAAAGGGCTCGTTGTTATGGTTAGAAACAAAATATTCAGGCATACGTATATTTTGTTTCTCAGAGCTTGGAAGTGCATATTTTGGGTTTCATTATTCGTGCACATTCGCGAATGCTTCCGCCCGTGGCACTCGAAGAAATTTTACGTGTACCCTGATTCTCCACAAAAGCATTAGTATGAGGGAAAATGTCTATGGTGTCAATTTTATTTTTCATATAATACATGATTTAAAAAATTACCAACACCTCTCCAGGCCACCCGACTGCAGCCTTACAATTAGCCCGTTTTTCTATTAGCGTTACTGCTATGATCAAAAGCGTTTCCTTTTGTTTTTTTAGAGGCGCCTTAATTGCTCGATGCTGTCGATGGAAACCCGTTAAAAGAAAGGTTGCATTACACACCTGAAGAACGGCATGTTTTCTTTTTTTCTGTTAACCATTTTTCTATCGCCAAAAGCGTTCCCCATTGCTTTCTAAGCCAGTCTTAACGGCTTGATGCAAGCGATGGAAACACTAACAGAAAGATTTAGCTACATATCAGAAGAATTGACCGTAACTTGCAACAATTTTATACCACTACCGTACAGTTTTTCAACATTCTAAATTTTGACCAAGAATGTCGAAAAAGCTCGCGTTTTTAGTTCAGTTTCACGCCGGTTTGGTTTTGTTTCAGCGTAACTTGGCGCCGATGTCACAATGAGTCCGCAAACTTTTTTTTTTCAGACCGGCCATGCGCACTGGTAGGCACCGCGACCTTCCCTTCAAGAGCACCTTCCTCCTTCAGAAGACTGTGGGATGATGGGAACACCTGCACCAATCCAAGCTCAAGCCCAAGCTAGGTAAGTGATGTGTGTTGAAGCAAAGAGTTAAAGCAAAGAGATTCGAGTGTCGTCTAGTTACTTTTGAATGAAGATAGCAAAAGTTATCTCTGAAAAAAATGGAACATGAAGTGTGATGCGCAGGTCTGATACATCGATGCGTCGATCTGTTCCTAGACATTTCGTAATTCAGGACATCTTTAAGCAACAGACACCACGTCTCATAAATTTTCAGCTCCGTCATACCTCTGTTTTCCGCACTACTTATACACGCGCAGCAGTTACACACGTCGTTGAAATTCAACTTACTGGAAATAAGCATTCTATGAGATGTTTTCAGAGGTCAGTCACAGCCAGCACATTAGACAGCTACGTGCAGAAACTGAAGACCATGAGGAGATGAACGACACACATGCCAGATAATAACTAGTCGTTTTTCTATCTACCCACCGTGTACAGACTAATACAGCTAGTATAATCCGTGACATGGGTGTATGTAAGATCACAACCTATCGCTTCCATTCTTCATGCCACCATTAGCGTACAGTGTCACCACAACTGTACCAATATTATAAGTTTGTAATTTTTATTTCCGCAGGCAGCATTCGGCGCCTTGGATGTGGATGCTAGCGCTGTGAACCACTTCATGGCGCTTTATGTCGTCTTCTGGGCCCTGAACTTGGCAAACAGCCTCCGTGTTGACTCAGAAGTAAGTTGGCGAGAAATACTATCTGCTACAGTTCCAATTTTATACTTGGGCGACGCGGGTGAATAGCCATGCTTTCTTTTGTGTGCCTGCTTAGTGTGACATAATATAACTATGCAATCTGTTTGGCACCTGCGGCCGCTTTAGTAATTGTTGAACAATCGGACATCGAACTCTGATCGACAAGCGTCGTTAGACGCAGACTTTCGACAACCGCCCCCATTAACTTACCTACAAATGCGTCGACAATGTTGAAAGCTGTAGCACCTTATCTCCTGAACAGGCAAGAGGAACAGAAAACTCCGAACATATCCACCACTATATGGAGAATATATTATAGGTAACACAATAAAATATTTTACTTTAAATAAAAAGTAAGTGAGTGAAGCTATGTTTATGTAAAGTGCTGGCCTCTAGGCGTGAAAGCAGAGGGATGGGAAGAGGTGGGTTAAAGGTGGTGTAAAAAACACGATTCCTTGGCGGAAGTCTGAAGTGAGTCTAGCAGCGCCCTTGAATACTAAGACGGTCCGCCCGGTGGTCAAATCCAGGCCTCGTTTGTGCTGTCGAGGTGGGTCTTCCTAGGTCTGCCGTCCGACTTTGAGAGGCTTCGTATCGATTACTGTTTAACCCTTTACAGGGAACTTATGTTAATTAGCGACATTCTTGTTCCGCGCCTTGTAGTCATCAATATGTGCCACTTCGTCGCTATATTTCATGTCACTATGTTCTCAGCACCCAGAGGTTTCCAGTAAAAATCTTTGAAGTAACTGAGTGTAAGCTCCAAAACAAAAGAGGCGGCTAGAATGTATTGCTTAAAGCCCGAGTCCAAAAACTCCTTTCTAAAATGAGGCATGAAATTTGTTGGACAAGAAATAATTACTGCTTGGGCTTCAAGGGGCATCATTGCCTTCGACATGGTCCTTGACGCAGCTGCTACTAATTGCGTAACTGCTGTTTATTTTGAACACACTTGCTTCTCTAATTTGGCGGCACTGTAAAAAATTTCGAAAAATCTTTTGAAAACAGACACGATAGGAAGCTTAGTGTGCAGGTACTGACTTTGTCACTACCTTTGTAATGCAGGCATCAAAAGGCTACGATGCGCGAAGCAAGCTGGGATGAAAAAATTTGGCGTGAATGTTATTGAGAGCACATCAAGCCAGCACCTCGTGCTGCAGGCGACCAGGTTACAAGCTACACAAACTATACTGACCTCTTTTAGGTGCCATTATTTTGATGGAATTAACACTTCTTTTTATTCATCAACTCCTTTCAGTACTACAATTCCTATTGCAAGGCTGGCTTCTGTTTGCAATGGCAAGCACTGGGCTCATTCCATACATTGAACTCCATACATACTTTTTTCTATATATGTTTCCGACCTTCCCCGTGCCTTAAAATTCGGAGAAATGCTGGTGTATGCAGATGACACCGCTATAATATTTACAGGCAGTAGCATCGAGGAAATACAGTTCAAAGCAAACGAAGATTTGGCAAATGTCTCTAAATGGTTTTCAGCCAACAGGCTTACTGTAAATGTCAAGAAAACAAAATATACTATATTTCATTCCAGCAGAAAACAAGTAGATCCTAACTCTAACCATCTGTATTAACAACTCCCTACTGGAATATACTCCTTGTTTTAAATTCTTGGCGTATTGTTTGACAGACACCTGCACTGGCAAAACCATTTATTAGCAGTGGGGGCGAAAATGGCATCGGGGTGCGGTAAACTGCTTCAAGCACATGATTTTTTTGGCACAAGTACATTACGTATTTTATATTTTGCCTTTATCCACAGTCATCTCTCATACTGTCTGGACTCATGGGGATGGATCTACAGTAGTTATCTTCAGCCAATCAAAAAATTGCAGAAACGATCATTATGAATCATAACGCATTCTACGCAGGATCACCTCAGCAACCCATTATTCCATGACCTACGTATATTACCTTTCGATTCACTACGCCTCCTAAAAACAGCAACTGTCGTTAACAGCATCGTAAGAAACAACCACCCCTTCCATATGTCCCTCTTCCATACATCATCTCGTGCTACCAGAAATGTAGCATTAGGCAACTGTAATTTACCGCCCATGCACAATGTTTATGGAGAACGACGGCTCTCTTTCACTGGTGTTAAGATATGGAATACTCTTCCACAAGAAATAAAATACGCTCAAAATTTTGCTCATACAGCTAAAAAATTTTTTCAGCTCATGCATTAAACATGTTAAAAGACATCTATCTGCATTTCACATCCCATTTATCATTATAATTTGAAGTGCACGATGTTTTCCGAGGCGACTGTTCCTTGTTAGCTTTTTTTTTCTCTCTTTCCTCCATTTGTACTATGTATATATCTCTCTCTCCGCTCTTCTAAGTTTTTACTGTGCATGCAACGAAGTGTCTGCATTATGTAATTTCATTTCTTGGACCCATAACTAGTCTACGGCTATGGGTCCAAACAGTGCTGGGCACTTTTTTTGTGTTTTCATCGATTAATAAAAAAAATTTGAACTTGAAGGGAGATGCTATTGACCCATGATGTGCAAACAACTTTTGTGCCACAGGCAGCTGTTTTACGTCATTGGATTCTAAAATACCTGAGCGCTGCGGTATTTCAAGAAGCGTTGATTATGGTCAACGCCATGAACGTCCAACGATCTTTCTGCAGAACGCTGGGCCAAATATGAGAAGCATGTCCCGGCATCGCACTGGCGTAACACGAATCCCCGAGCGGAGAATGCGGGCCTCGGGCAGTCGGCGTCACTGATCACGTGAATGGTGTGGCTGCGATTGGCTGCCATTAAGGCCCCACCAGGTGGTCGCCTTCAAGTGGAAGGCTCTGGTTTGACTTGACACTCAAGGTACACATGCATGTCAACTTCTCGCTGAGTTAATGCACAAGTCCTCCCACTCAAGCAGCAATCCAGTATGAAACTTTGCTTATATTGGCACGCAATAATCGAAAGCAGTTCTGTCACTGCCATGCCTCGTTGCCTTCAATTTCCTACCGTGTGCCGGCCGCATCTGGATGCGGGGGAAATCGACCAATGCGTTCTTCCAAGGGTTCGCGGTGCATTTTAGAGCTCGAGGAAGTGGACACAGCCTGCAGTGCGACCAACCGCACCGTAAACACTCCACGAAGCTTAAGGAAATAGGAGTTTTCTCCCTTTGTTTTACCGCTCATTGCAGTAAAAAAAGCAGCGATCCAGCCAGCATAGAAGCCATTGTAATGGTACCCAGCAGTATGATGATATCTTCACTGGGCACTTGGTTATTGCTAGAAAGTAAATTTTCAGGCATGCGTGCATATTTTTTTTTCTCAGAGCTTGGGAGTGCATATTCCGAGTTTCACTGATCGTACAGACTCGCGAATACTTCTGCGCGTGGCTCTTGCAAGAATCGGCTGTTTGGATGTGTACCCTGATTCTGGACAAAAGCATTTGAGCCGGAAATATTTTATGAAGACCATTTTTTTCATGTAATGTAAGATTTATGTACAGCAATGAATATATCCGCAGACAAACCGATGGCAGTCTTGCGATTTTGTTTGCTATTATTGTTACTCTTATCTCCAAAAGCGTTCCCTTTTGGTTTTTTTATAGCAACGTTAAATGCCCCATGCAATCAATATAAACACGCTAAAAGTCAGATTGTAAAATTGCTGGAAGTTTTTTTTTTCCTGTTGACCTTCTGATATCGCGAAAAGTCTTCCCCATCAGTTTTCTAGGCACTCTTAACCTCTTGATTTGAGTGACGGAAACACTACAGAGAAAGATTTAGCCACATATCAGAATGGACAATTGCCAGCAATATTTTTATACCACTATAGAGTTTTTCAATGTTCAAAAATTTTGTCCAAAATTGTCAGACATGCTCTTGTTCATAGTTTAGTTTTGCGCCGGTTAGGTTTTTTTAAGCTTAACATGGCGTTGGTGTCACAATGAGGGCGTGACATTTTTTTTTTTCAGACCAATCGCGGCCATCAGTCCGAACCGCAGATTTCCGAGCAAGAACAGTTTCCTCCTACTGAAGATGACTCTGGGATTATGGCTGCACCTGCACCAGAGCTCAACCTCAAGCCCAGACCGGGTAGGTGATGTGTCTTGAAGCAAAGAGTTAAAGAAATTCGGTTGCCGTCTAGTTGCTTTATAGTGAAGTTCGCAAATATTATCTGTGAAAATATATGGCACATGTAGTGTGATGCGCCAGTTTGTTATATCAAAGCGTCGATCTGATGCAAGACATTCCGTACTTCGGGACATCTTTCAGCAAAAGACACCACGCTTCATAAATTTTCACCTGCATCATACATGTGTTTTCTGCACAATTTATTAACGCGCCAGTCACAGATGCCGTTGAAATTCCACTGGTGGTAAGCACTCAATGAGGTGTTTTCAGAGGTGAATCACTGCCAGTGCATCAGACAGCCACGCGGAGCAACTGGAGACTATGAGGAGATGAGCGACGTGCATGCCAGATAACGAATTGTTTTTCTACCTTCATACTGTGTACAGACTTAAATGCGGCAATCATCTGCCACATGGGTGTAAAAAAAATCGCAACCCATCGCTTAATTTCTTCAGGCTATCAGCGTATAAAGTCACTGAAACTGTTCCAAATTTACAAATCTGTATTCTTTATTTTCGCAGGCAGCATTCGGCGTCTTGGATGTGGATGGAGTCTTTCATTCGGATCTTCTTCATGGCAGTAGATGTCGTCTTCCATGCCCTGAACTTGGCAAACAGCCTCCGTGTTGACCCTGAAGCAAGTTGGCGAGAAAGGCGACCTGCTTCTAGAGGCGGCACGGGTGAATAGTCATGCAGAGTTCTTTCGTGTGCCTCCTTATTGTGACATAATATAACTAGGTAGTCTCACCAGCACCTCTGGCAGCTTTTGTAATTATTGGACAAAATGACATCGAATTCTGATTAACTAGCGTCGTTCGACGCACACTTTTTAAAAGCGCCCTCTTTTAACTCATCTACAAACTTGTCTGACAACGATGAACACTGTCGCACCTTGTGTAAAGAACTGGCAAGGGGAACGGAAAACTCCGAACATATCCAGCGCTATACAGAGCGTATAGTGTAGATAGAAGAATAAAACATTTTACATTTAAGAAAAAGTGAGTGAGTTAAGCTATGTTTACGCAAGGGCATCGCTTCGTGGCTTAAAGGCAGAAGGTTGGTAAGAGGGGTTGGTTAAAGGTAGTGCAAAAGGCCCGATTCCTTGGCAGAAGTCTGAAGCGAGTCTAGCAGTGCCCTTCTATTGTTACACGTTACGCCTGGTGTCTGAATCCAGGTATCGTAGGTGGGGTCTAGGAGGCACTTCATAGGACCGGCGTGGGTCTGAGAGAGGCTTCGTATCGCACGCTATTTAACCCTTTCCAGCCAAGTTATCCCAGTTCCCGACATACTTGTTGCACGGCATGTACTCGGCAATATGTGGCACCTGGTTACAAAGTTACATGTCAACATATTCTCAACACCGATTGCTTTTCAGTCAAATTCGCTGGGAGTAAGCTGTGCGGTGAAAAAAAAATCCGGCGATAATGTGCGAATTGAAGCATGAGTGCTGCAATTGGCGCATTGGTTGAACAAAAATAATTAATCCTTTTTGGGCTTCGAGGTGGTTCACTGCCTTCGACTTGGTTTTTACCTCAGCTCGATCTAGTTGCCTTAACTTGACCATAGGCTGATTGCTTCTTAATGTCATCATGATTGCCTGTAACCTGGCAGCGCTATTACAAAACTTCAATTTATCTTTTCAATGCGGGCCCGATAGGAAGCATAAAGTGGAGGTACTAATTTTTTCATCCCTTCCTTTTGTAGTCCAAGCAATAAAAAGCTAAGATGCGCAAAGCAAAATGGGACGACAAAATTCATAGTGAATGTTAAAGCTGAGGAAAACATTCGTGAACGGAACACGATTGTATGTAAGGTTTCATAAACATGGGTGCCAAAGTGTTCGCTGTTGCAACAAAAGCAGAAAATGAAATCCGTTAGAATCAAGAATTTCTATCAATTTCGTCCGAAGAGCGTAATACCGAAACTTAGCTTTTAAAGTGCCCTTTTCTGGCTGAAAAAATCATTTATACTCACGATTCCCGTGACTGCACAAAGCAAACCACGAGGTGAAAACTGAATATTGCCTCGGCTTATTTCTCTTCCGCAAACAGAAGTCAAATCATTCAGACCCGACGTGCTTTTACAGCGAGAGCTTTGCTTGGGGTACAACTTCCGATTTCGATGTGGATGAGAATATGACCTTCAATGCCTCACAAGTGGTGAACCAAATTTCACTGCGTGGTGGTATGGCCCTAGCTATCATGGTATGACCACGTGGTTATGACTATGATCATGTAGTAGCTGACATTGACATTTGATCTTAACCTTGAAATTTGATTTGAGACAATGGGCACCACATCTACTGTGACGTCCAATGCCTCACCAGGTCCAACCGAACTGAACTGTGTGGTGTTATGTCCCAAGCTATGGTATTATGATCACTTGATCCTATCACTATGACACTATGACCATTGGATACCTGACCTTGACTCTTTACTTTCATCATTCGCATAGACATAGAATTTGAGACACTGGAGGCCACGCCTATTAGAGCTTTCACTCGTACAACTACGCTCAAGCCACTTTGAACCCCAGCCATTTTTCTTGCCTCGTAGTGAATACTACACTTTACTCTTGCTCTTGCAGAATGGCCAGCCACGACACGATGTTCGATGGAGCCTGCCCTGGAAGCTCGCTTAGTCGTCTGCAATATGCGCGTGGCTGCACCAAAATGTGAGCCACAGTGGAGACAGTGTCGCAGCCTCCATCTTACTGCAACGGCCCGGTGAGCCACTTCTGTCGATCCTGTTTCCTGGTTCATTGATATTTTCTGCAGGTTTGTCGCGCGGACAAGCAGGTCAGAGCAAGCGCACTACAGGTGGTCACAACAGCAGGTGATTGGTTTGCTTAGCTTAATGAAAATTTACCAAGCGCACGTTTTTAATCCTAGAGTTGGCACACCGTAAAGCAACCTCAGCAGTCATTTCAGGGCTAAATGTGTGTAAACTGGAGGCAGTAAAGCCACCCTCCGATTCGAGCGATCGGTTGTAGTAGAATTCAGTGCAACCTTGCTTGATTTCTGTCTAAAAATGCTGCCGCGTGGTAAAAGTGTTCCACAGGGATACGCAAGATCTTGGCAGCATGCTACTATATACCGAAAACCGCATTACCAGCAACTCGTATTAGCCAATATTGAGTAATCACTGATTCGCATCCACCAGAGTGTGATTCGGAGATGAAAATAAGGTAAATGACCGAAATACTTCCTGTTTCAAATTTCCTCCCCCATTGTGCGTTTGCACGAAATGAACTGGAGAGTGATTTCGATGGCATACTGAACTAGGACAGCACAAATGACACACACAAACGCTGGCTGAAAACTGCAGTATTTAGCTTTCGTGGTTTTTTAATGGGTGGAGGGGAGGAAGAAAAGGGGCTCACTGTGCAGTTGAGGTATTCGCCGACAAAATAAGGCCCTTAATGCGCCTTTCCTCTCCTCAGAAATAACGGAGAGTCTAAATCGCGAATAAGAATAGACTTGGATCTACTCTATCTAATTTGCTTCGTGCAAAGGCACCCAGGAGTGCTGACCCTCCCTGAACCCTTACAAAAATTAGACAGTGTAGAGACTCTCCATTGACTTCTGTCTACAAAGTCTATAATCTCTCTATAAAGAAACAAGAGAGAACAGTCTATAGCAACACAAATCCCATTGACAGTCTAGAGACAATCTTTATATTTATGGCCATACGGTTTAAGTTCAATTTTGCCTGTCTAGAGTCTACAGACTATGGATAGACAAAAAAAGTATCTATAGAAATGCAATAGTCTATAAGAAGTCTATAGACTGTCTATAGACCTTTTTTATAAGGGCAGTATCAATGTTGTGGAATAATGGTTGCTCTGTGACGAACCATGATAGTGTGATGCAGTTAGTCCCCCTAGGCAGACGCCCTTTATGATTTTGGTGCTTCTTGTATTAACGCTCGTCATTTTTTTACCAGCCACGGCTCAGCCGCTGGAGTTGCCGTTGTCGCGAGATTCCGCGGCTTTGTGCATATTGGTATTGGAGCTGTCCGTGAACTGGTCCGAACGAAGTGTCGAAACAAGCTCGTTTTTCGCACGCCCAATAACACCAGTGACTAGTGAGGCAGATTGGGATGCATTTTGGTTAAATGTGTCACCTTTTCTCCCCGGCACAAGGTGGCGAGTTCATTTACCGAACGGTGGAAACATTTGTCTAGAGGTTAGATTAAGCATTTTTAGACTGCTGAGTGTTCGCAGTGCGTTAGGGAGCCACTGTGTGCCTCCCCAAAGATTTATTTGTTCTCAAATGGAAGCAACAATCTGTTGTCAACCCTGTGAGTGCAATAGTTTAGTCGTTATGCACACCATGCAACTAATAAATTAACATCAGCGAGAAGGTGCAGCAGCTGTTTCAACATAGTTTTAAAGCGAAAGCTTTGCTACTCCCCTCTCTAGCTTCGCCGCGTGCGCGGGTTAAATTTTGAACCGAGGAGAAACCACGTGAAAGCTATGCCGTCACTCGGCCGCTGCTGCCGAAATCGAGTGCTCACCACTTTTACTTTAGGCCATCGGCGTTCATTGTGTTCATTGTCGTTGGCGTTGATAATGTTCAAGACTCCGATGATTTGGAGAAAGGAAGGGCGCATAACTGTCTCCCTGGGTAAGTGAACCCCTGAATCGCGCTTTGAGGTAGGAGGTGATGGTGAGAGGGAGAGAGAGATGTGGGATGCACGCATTAGTGCTGAAAACTTTCTGGCACACTTGTGGCACTGCAGCAGGAGGTCGCAGCGTTCATTTGGAGACCAACCTCTCGCGATCAGCCATTAATTTAACTGCCACTTGCCAGGGTTGCAGGTTGGGCGTGCTGCTTATCCATTATGCGGAACGCACTCAACGTTACAAAGGCAAAGCCGTGCCTACTTGCCCGATACACTACAGCTTTCACTCTCTTACCAGGTTCAGCAGTAGTTGAACCGCACCTAATTTTTTTTTCACTACACGCATGGTTATCTGTATGCACGGCCTTTTCAGGAAGCTGTTGACTCTCGGGATGTGCAAGATGACTCTGGGTCAGTTGTGTCGCCTTTTCTGCCCTAAACATGGCGAGCTTTGAGGTGCTTCTTCTGCTGGCAGCACCGTAAGTGATAAAGTTACGTTCATCATTGAATGAGCAAGAAATTTTGTTCAGTATTGAAAAGCATTTCATGTGGCTATCGCCTCGAATATGCGTCATCCTTTTTCGCACATTTTTTGTGTCAGACAGCCTTTCAGACCTAAGATACAAAATCGCACAAACGTTATCGCTCTGTACAGCTTGATACAGCGAAGACCACTTGCACTGATGAATGCAATATCGTTTACTCGTAATTATTAATGAAGAAGCATTATATGCCTCATGTGAAGAAAAAATCGTCGCCAGAAGTCCGCAAAATGCGTCCACAAAATGTCTGCATCCCACGCGACGTAATTCCAAAAAATAAATTTGCAGCATTCGGGTTTGAACACAGGCCCCTCTGAGTGCCAGGTGCCCACGCAACGCATATGACACGAATGGTCTTTTTTCTTTTGTATTGCATGGAAATCAGTCCCGTTGAGCCTCCAAATTCTTCATGTACACACGCACTATTTCACAATGCAGACATACATTCTCATGTGTTCGCACACTGCACTCTACCTGAACACCAAATTATTTTAGATGACTCAGGCTAGACGACGACGCCAGAAGGTAGCGTCAGCCATATAACACCCTAGAAGCAATTGTGCACATTTGCAGTTGACGAAAGCACACAAAAACACTGTGACTTTGATGATAGAAAAAAATTAATGTCCTCTGCATTGCAGGAAGCCTTAAAACACACTAGACATCGGTGCTTCCAGCTTGCTGGGCGTTGCAGAAATTTAGGGAAAATTGGCATGAACTGAACAGCACAGGAGATACAGCGACAAGCACAGCTGGTGGGAATTGCCCCAGATGCAAAGCGTCTTAGTGTAACCAGAAGCCATAGATTAGGAAAAAAAACACAATCGTACCAGGAAAATCTCAGTATAAAATATGCTTTTGCCATCGGAAAGCCCTCAGCATCACAATGGTGGAATTTACGCTAAAAGTAACCTCCAGCAAAACTAGTCCCGTGTCGCACCATGTCACCTCCCGCAGACAGTGCACTTTTTTGGTGATAACTTTCATTTTATCTTTTCTATGGAACACCGTTGTTTTCATTGCTATTTTCTTTTATTTTTCAGGGGTTCCAAGTAAAGTATTCACTTTTCTTCGATCTTGAAACCAAGTGAACTTTCCTACACCGGCGCCTTGTTTAGGTGTATGTGGTGTTTCCCAGTGCTTTCATCTCCTCAGGGAACTTAAAATTGAAGTGAGTTGGTCATACGATAACATAGGGATGCAATCATGGCAGATCAGTCACTCGGGTCTTAATGAGGTCACTGTTCTTTAGGCATCAGTGTCTCGCGTTTAAAACTACGAACTCAAAGGTACACATCATTTCGCCCTCGTGAAACGACTGCGCAGTTATTTTGATAGTGTCCAGTAATCTTAAAATTTCATTGCCATAACTTGTCATTGCTCGGCACAAGTGGTTACAGCAAGAAATGTGGTTGTCCGTTGTGGCGACGGAATCATAACGCTATCGTTTTCAAAAAGTTATGACAGGTAGTCGGTCTCAGTTGTGTATCATCAAGTCCAGTGGACGCTTGTCAAGTAAAACTGTGTACTGAAGGGAAACCACGGTGCCGGTTTAATTACGGAATAATTTTCCGGTATGGCAACGCACACGATCAAGAATTCAAATTAATCGAAATATAGAGCGCTATTCTAGGCTGTGTCCGCAATTAGACCGCTAATTCTCCTCCAAAAGTCATGATTTATCCATTACTATCTTATCAGTCTGGAAGCGGCATGTTTCCTCCGAAAAAAAAAATCCCAAAGTGCTACCGAGTAGACTTTATATGTCATTTTGCCTCTCCCTGTTCGTAGTAAAATGAAATTTGGTCAAAGAGATGCCATATTTGAGCATGCACCTTAACAATACATGCTCATTTACCACAACCTCAATTATGTGCATATGTTTGTGCAAGGATTCAAACACATACTTTTGTTGTGCGAAGCTTTTGATAACTGTCGCACAATTTAACAATTTACTAATGCCATAGTTTTGCCTCGTGGCCACTTGGACAAAAATTGCATTTTCTAGTGCGTAGATGGAAACAACGACAATTTCCAAAGGTTCGCATACGTAAATTTTTAAGTAAACAATGCATAGTTTGTTAGTGTTACAACTAATAACTGCTTCCTAACTACCCACGTCTGCGGGGTAAGCCCACCGGCGTCGTAGGCCTCGTTGTCAGCGGCGGGAGCAAAACATCGCCAGAAACTGTGGGGCTTGTGAGGCCCAGGTTGCTTTTTCTGAGCAACCCAGCCAAATAGGTCACGTAACCTTGCGACGTCAAAATATCATGCCCACGGCGACAGGTGGCACCGTCCACACTAAATTCCTAGCGAAGTGCCCACCTGGGCAAGTGTAAATTACATTAATCATTTGTCGCAAAACGCTGCTCGGGAAGTGAAAAACGGGATATCGCAAGCTGCATTGGTGGCCGTTTTTGAAGCAGTCACCTTCTGTGGCTGTTAGGCATTAATTGACCTCTGCACCACTTGGCACGGGTCATATGAGAATCCGGGCCAGCTATGAAAGTAGGCAATGGCCAATTCCGCCTATCTGTGCATTAACCCGTTGACGCTATCAAAATACCGCGTGAGTGTAGCCCCCCATTTTCATCCATGTAACTGTGTATTCCATGACGTTGTGGGACGCGTGGCACCCCAGTGCCCCATGTTCTCATTGGGCTAGTGTTTTTTGGTATTTATTTCAAAAACAACTCGTGTTTTTAGATACTGGGCCTTAAGAGGGGCTGACATTATATTCGGGATATTTATAACTGCTCTCTAGGCAAGATCTTTGAGTTTCTTGAAACTTGTTTTACGTGATGGTCAAGAGGTATTTATAGCGACGGCTGTACTTGCAACGCTCTTATAAATGATGTGATTGTTGGCGCCGATCACCTCCTCACCCTCATCCTTTACCTCCACCTCCCGTGTTGCCTCTCACAACTCTTGTTTTGGCGGTCATGGATGCCCTTTTGCATAGCTGTTTCTTTTTGCACGGTGTGATTGCTTCCACTGCTTACCTATAGCGAAAAATGGCTTCATATAGTTGTGTTTGCTGCAGGCTCATGGTTCTCACCTGAAATAAAGCGGCATATGTGATGTTAACGCGATAGCGTTAAAAGCTCGGTTAGCCAGAAAATGCGACAGCTAGCGTTTTGAGTGGTAAATAGGTTGCTTAGCGTGGCCCAGGAAGCCACCGCAAAGAAACAACCTAAGTGGCAACCTAGGTCACGTGATCTTGCGGGGATTTCACATCATACCCTCCGGATTGTGAGCATACAACCACACTGGCAGGTGGCAATTAAATTAACGGTTGATTGAGAGAGGTTTCTCGGGAAGGGCAACTTTGGTCGCACAAGTCCCACCGGTGGCAGCACCTGCCATCGCATGGCAATGGCGTGTCCTTCAACCGCTGCACCATTGCCAAGAACTGGCGTGAGGATTCCTAGCGACATGTGAGTGTTAAGTTGAGAATGACCAATTCCGTCGATATGGGCGTTCACTGATTAACGCCATAGTGTCATATCCTGAACGTCGAGATTGTGTGTCCCATACAATATATTGTTGTTTTTTAAGGGCAGGTTTTAGTGAAACGAGGAAGATATTTGGCGAAGTTAATTTCTGCTTTTTGTGCATTGCACTTTACTCACAGGAGCCACTCTCAGCCAGGTCCCTGAAGGACGGGCAGTCGTGGCCAGCTATACGCGCTGAAGTGCGTCCGTCTCGTGGGTGCCTGAAGTCTGCCTACAAGCCACACTCTTATCAGCAGGGGTGAGGATCGCTTTTATTCGAAATTATGTTGGAACAGTGCCTCTAGGCATATTTACGCCAACCAAAAATTGCAAAAATTCTGTGCAGGATATGGAGGCACTGAGGGCAAAACTACAGTGAACCTGTGTTGATCATTTACCTTATCTTAATTAGAATAAATCGATCGCTGAAACTTATCTAGCCGATCATTCACATTCAGAGCTACACTGTGACCACATGATCCACTTCGGTCGTGATTTCATGAGTTCGTATCAGTAGTTCTAAAAATTGTTTTCCGGGAATAAATTTCACTTTGGATGCCACAAAGGAAGAAAGTAAGAACAAGAAAGAAGAAAAAAAATTAAATAATGTAACTGCTTCCGCTGCAGCGTGCATGTTCTTATAGTGGACTCTGTGAGGTGCGACTTCGAGTATTCTCAATGTCTAAGCGTGTTCATTAATAACGATAGCCTACTAAACAGTAGTCATTTCAAGGACGTGTTGAGAGCGGTGAATCACGAAGACTGCCCGACTTGCGATAATAAGGCAGTATGTGAAACCCTACAGGCCGCTTGAAGGCCAGCTGTAAGCAGGACGTTAGCGCATTGGCATCTATAATCTTACATGGAGGTGGTCAACAAAAAATAATTGAACGAGCCTCGCACCATTTATGTAGTGTATTAAAAGTCCATTCATCCAATGGCACTGCCCCCAGCAGACAGCTGTCACTTGTTTGCTGTTTTCCACCGCACCGATTTGACAAATGATGTCACGGGACAGGCACGACAAGACGGTGTTAGCGCGCATTTTTGGGTTTTATTTCGTTTTTTTTTTAATTAAAGGCTCGATATTGAACATCAAGCAGGCTTCAGACAAAGTTTGCAGGTTGCCACCTGTCAATCGTGGCAGGTGGTGCACCGTTCACACTTAGCAAGCTTTAGACAAACATCCCCCAAATCGGTAAGTGGGGGCCTTAGTCCTAGCGTGCTCAACAAGAAACACAAATCAAGCCGCTTGCCCCCTGTCTACACAAAGCTGGTTCCAGAAATTATTTAACACAATGCTGACG
This sequence comes from Amblyomma americanum, assembly GCF_052857255.1. Lineage (NCBI taxonomy): Eukaryota > Metazoa > Arthropoda > Arachnida > Ixodida > Ixodidae > Amblyomma > Amblyomma americanum. The sequence goes on along the minus strand of NC_135504.1, from coordinate 42,997,496 downwards.
TCCCGCACAGCTACCACTGCAACTGAAAACCGAAATAATTCGCCACTGCCACTCAAGTGCAGCTGAAAAAACACAAATACCCCGGTAACACTGCTAATCAGCCCAATATTAGAAATGTATTGGCAATGACCAGTCAAACACAGGACCAGAGTGAAGCCAGCCATTTCCAATATTTTGCCGATTACCTGTGCAGTTTCGGTAGCTGCAATGGCACATGGCTGATTGGGCAGATTGATAGCTGAGGTGAAATATAGTCTGCACTGCGGCCTTGATTGAGGCCTCCCGGTTCAAATTCGGTGTCCCATGTTAGCCTTGGCTTGAAGGTGGAGAGGAAGGAACAGCTGGTCTGTTTTCTGGGCAACCTATCATTGCGGAATGAGTCGGGCATGCGGAATTACGACACCACCAGAGGAAACTTTGCGAACCTGGGGGAAATACGCTAAAACTGATAGCGCTGTGAAAAAAGATACATACGTTGGTCTGCCCCTGGCTGCTTTAACTTTCGAACTGCTTATATCGTTATTCTGAGTTATTACTGATGCGTGGCTTGATCTTTTTTACTTGTCACGAATTACTTCTCAATGTCGACGGCGTGAATTTGAACACCTCAAGGGTCGATAAATTATAGTTCTTTAAATCCATCTTCCTAGCATATACTAGTCGTCTGTAGTTAGTAAAGATATTTTGGTTCAGAACCAAAACTGTACATAATATAACTCGTTTGTAATACCGTTTAACCGCGCTATAATGAATCAATTTTTACAAGAACAAAATTTCCCAATAGAAATTCACATAATGCTTTTTTTTTCAATTATGCATGAAGAAAAAGTGCGGTCGCATTTAAAATTTTTTTTTGCATGTTCCATTTTTGAAAAATTGGCGTTTTCCATGAACAAAATGCCAATGTGGTCTGAAACAAGTTATATGATCTGTGTGGTGCGAACTTATTGTTGCTATCTGAAGACAACTGTTTAGCTGCTGGAAATGTCTTTAGAGACAGAAAATTGTAGAGAAAACTGCTATGGTTGAAAAATGTTCAGTCACCGCGTGACCTGTATCATACAGACCACTTCAGAAGCCATTGTAGGCAAGAAAAAATTTCGCTAGAAAGATAACTAAGATACGCAAGTACCACGAAACACTCGTAGCTCCGTTCCAAGATCACAGACCACGCACGGTACGTGCCTCGCGTTGCCTTCGGCGTCTTTAGGCGGGATGCCCGCTTCAGGAAGGAGGAGGGCGGGGGTTCATGGAGGGTGCGTCACCACACCCTCATGTATCCTGCCTCTCACTTAGTGCAGTCATTGCCGTCATGGGATGGGAAACATGGCTGTGAGAGGCCCAAACCCTTCGAAAGGGCTCTCAGACGCCGCGCGTATCCGGGTTGTGAAAGTCTGTAGACATACTGTGGGTCAAACATATGTATGACATGTATGCCATGAGCTTCTTATGCATAAGCATAAGAACTGTGGTCCACATAATCTGTGAGCACCGACCTGTACAGAGTGGTACATTGTTTACAACAAGGGGCGTAATGTCGAAAACCCTGAAACCGGGCGCCATTATTTGGATTTTGCAACTGCTAAACGTCAATGTCCCCAAAACAGAACCTTTACATAAAACTCACAGCCAGTGAAAGGCAGAGAGGCTTACTTTAGTCTATTTTTCTTTCAGAACATCGGCAACTATTTCTCATTACGTTTGTTAGGCTTTGTCTATTTCAAAATTGTTTTCATGCCCAGAAATTCCATACAAAAGCATTTTGAAAAGGAAAGTGTTTATGAACGTAGTTTTCATTCATATTGTGAGAAATTTTCGTGAACTTCCTCTACATCTGTGATTATCCATCATCACCCTTTGCTTCAGATGAACTTCATCCTAATTTGTGAATCATCATTAACGCTCGTTCATGGGTAGTGCCAGTAAAGCTCAGACGCCCAGCTTACAAATGGTTGAGCGTGCTCTTGATGCCTGTCCGGCTCAATCGAAACCCTGCAGCAACGCTCTGATCGAATCCTGGTCGGCCCATCAGCCAGGATGGAACATATCGATCATCATCGCCTGTTCCGGCTGCCGTGCCTGCTTCCTCCCCAACTGCTGCGCTTCCTCTCGGACCCGAGGCTTCTACCGGCCTTGCCCCACACACGCGTCGAACGGTACGTCGTCTGGTCAGCCTAACAGGGTTATTATTACCACCCGGCAGCGCGATCCTCAAAGTTTTTTATGGCCTACCCAGCCACGGGGTTGAAGATTGGCTGGAGCAATATGAAGATGCTAGCGCCTACAACCGTTGTGATGCTTAATAATAATAATAACAATAATAATTGGTTTTGGGGGAAGGAAATGGCGCAGTATCTGTCTCATATACCGTTGGACACCTGAACCGTGCCGTAAGGGAAGGAATAAAGGAGGGAGTGAAAGAAGAAAGGAAGAAAGAGGTGCCGGAGTGGAGTGCTCCAGAATAATTGAGACCAATTGGGGATCTTTAATGTGCACTGACATCGCACAGCACACGGGCGCATTTGCATTTCTCCTCCATCGAAACGCTGCCGCCGCGGTCGGGTTCGAACCCGGGAACTCCGGCTACTGATCCAGAGTTCCCGGGTTCGAACCCGACCGCCGTGGCAGCGTTTCGATGGAGGCGAAACGCAAAGGCGCCCGTTGAGATGCTGCGACCAAACTTTTCAACGTGTAATTCTTCTTCAGCCATGTAGCCAAAACCAGGTTGTCAACCATCGGACGGCCATTCCTCACTGACCTCAGTTTACCACTAAGCTTCGTCAGATTTTTGAACAGTGACCACCGGCCCTGCTGTTTACCAAAAGAAATTAGGCACCTGTGTGCCGTTTCCCGGGGAGAGTTACACGTCGCACATTGAGGACGTCATTGCCTTTTGCTGCCGTGTCAACACTGTCATGCCTGAAGCCAACCGGGTCCACCTTATTTTCAAAGCAATAGGCGTTTTCAACCTTTAGCACTCTCGCCGCTCAACACCCCTCATCTGTTCCAGACATTCGTCCCACATGTCAACGCTTATATGACCTCCAGTCATGCCGCCTCCCGGACACCTGGGACCATCGTTTCCCCACAGACGCCGATCTGCGCGTGCTGAGTAGATCGATAACCCGCGCAGAACTGCAGGGCTCTTATCCAGGAACGGTTCCCTCTGCTTCCCACCCTGCCAGTTATTCAAACTTGCATGCCGTGGTCAAGGAGATATTCCTCGTGGACAAAGAAATATTTGTAATATTTCACTGTAACAAGGAATATATCCGCCGATATCCTGTTCGCAAGGCTTACAAATTTTTTCTTATGTTTTTGCTACTGTAAAAAAAAACCTTCCTCATTGGTTTTTCATTGCAGTCAAACTACTCGGTGCTAGCGTTAGAAAAATTTTGCTACGCATTGGAAAAATTTACCATTACCGGCATTACTTCCATAACACATTAGATAGCAGCGATGTTTTCCACAATCATTATACAACATACGAAACAAGGAATTTTGAACAAGAGTGTATTGTGAAGGGAAATAAAATGTTGCATTTAATGTTTTATAGTTCTGGAACACTGAAAAATAAGAGTTTAATAAATCCTGAGAATTAAAACAAAAACACGAAGTGATAAAGGGAAGCTTCTGTGCATACTGAGCGGCTATAACAAGGACGTCGGACCAATCTTTGGGAACTCGGATGGCATTTACCTGCAAGTATATGTATTTTGAATGTTATGGTATTGTACGATGCACCGAGTGGTCCACCAAACACGTGATGGCGGCTGATGGCATGATGGCCCGTCTATTCAATTCCATTCAATTCAATTTATTTTCCATAAAGATTCTCTCAGTTTTATAAGCAAAAAGTTTTTGCTGACTGCTTGACAAAGGCCCACAAATCCGCCGAGGCAGTAGGTGGTCACTTGATCATGCATAGTATTAAATAAAGATAAAAAATATATATATCGCTAGAAAATATTTGTACTCAGTCAGCCCTCAACTTTACAGGACCTGTGGAGACCGCATTTTGCACAGTCGATCATATAATACGAGCGAAGGTGATGCGTGTCCAAGCATAATCTTATACATGTAAAGCAGGAATCTCCAAAAAAATGACAATTACACAGAAAATCACGCGCTTCTGCCCGGCGTTTTCCTGGTATTAGGCACTAATATATCTGGTTACTGCAGTCGAGATTTGTCGCCATCGCTCTCCATACTAACGCGGCGAAAACACATCGACCCAAATGGCGCCTTGTACGTTTTTACTGCTACCATTGTTCATAACAGCCAGTTTCTATATTTTCGAGGGGTGTATAACAATGAAAATGATTGGTTCCCAACAAAATAGTCCGTAATTTGAGTCATCATACTAAAGGGGATCATATCAGCGGGACAAGATTGTACTGCTTTCCTGCCGATCCTAACCATAGGCATTCAAACTATGTTTTTTTTTAGAAAAAGTAGTGAAGTTGTCATGAGTGTGTCATATTCTCGTCCTGAGCGGCAATTTCGAGGCACCCCCTTGTAAACAATAACACTGTGGCCACATAATGTCCAAAGAATGATAAGCCTTGACATCGAGAAAAAAGATTAACAGGGCCTCATTTAGGGTATATCGCTATTGGGTGTTGCCGCGAGTAGATGGGATAATTTTAAGCTCTACCTGAGAAGAACATTGCTCTGAAACTAATAAGGAACGTACTGCGCCTTCACGCTTGTGTAGGCGCTAAAAGAGCACGAAAACTGCGTGATATCCTGCGTGCTCACATTCCACACTCATATCTACATCAGTGCGCACGAAGAAGCAGAGAGCGTCCGCAGTTCATTCTATAAGTTTAAGTTTGCATGTTTGCACGTTTCCAGTTTGCATGTAAAACATGAAGTAAAAGATTGATTGATTCATTGATTGAATGAATGATTGATTGATTTCATGGACGCCACCGCGCATAGTTGTTTTGCTTCCAAACAGCAGAGCTTCCGTGTGTCTAAATATGCTCAAGGAGCGATCGGCCGAGCAGCGTACAACAGGACATGCCGCGTGGCAAACTCTCTCTCTGTAGACAGCCGGGCCAGGCAGGAATCTGTGAGGATGCACCACGTGAACAGGCGCCACCCACCACGTGCATGGAGCGGTCGCATGGAGCGGCCGAGTCGAGGAGGTGAGGCAGCAGCGCATTCGTGTTAAAGATGGCACCAGAGGATTGCAGACTCGTGCGACTTTGCAGACTTTGATGTCGCTTACTCTTTTACTTCAAATAACTGTCCATTACAATGGGGTTTTCACAGGATAGGCACATAATAAGAACGTAAAAGTATATTATGCATAAACTTGCATACGCTGTAAAACAATGTTGTTTAGAAATTAGGCACATGAGTACGGATGAGAGTTTTTTTCACTATACTGTAGGCCAAATTGGCCCAGGCAGGAGATAACAGCTAATAAAACAACGATACAACATATTGGGTAGAAAAGGATGAACTTATACGGGGCTAGTAACATGGCTATACAGATACTGTTTTACTCAGTCAAGTGAGCAGGCTTGAAGCTCGGTGAAGATGATTTAATTACTGCGCATCAGTTGTTCAACAAAGGTTAAAATTTCTGCAGCGATGTGTCAGTAGTGATAAAGGGGTCCAAACTATTCCATTATTTTATTGCAAGTGGAAAGAAATGAGTAAAAGGGTCCGTGCGGAATGTATATTCTTTGAAAGTTAATCAATACTCATGTCGGGATGCTCTGGAATCATCTACAGAGATATAACGAGGTATATATGTTTAGTGTGTCATGTAGTAATTAGAATAGTAATTTTAGTCGAAGCTAGTTTAACGCGGTTTTGTAAAGCAGGAATACAGACATGTTTAAACAGACGGGATGGCGAGTCACTTATACTGTATATGTTACACCACCCTTGTAGCACACAACAGCGAGTTCATACCTCAGAGGCCGTATTTGCATAGTGGAAAAGATAGACTATGTCACGAGTCTGCAGACAGTATGGAACACGTCACACAGAGCCACCCCGTCAGGTCTTTCCTGCTGTGCTCCTATGGAGAGTATAGTGTCACGTTAAGGTAACTCTGGAAGCCCTTCACTACAGCATTCAATACAAACGCAGGCACTGGCATCAACATGAAGCTGATGCCACAAAACTTCCTCGGGACAACTATGGCAGTCTTGATGCCATAGGTAGCATAAGAGGGCCCTCGCACAGTTTCTGCTGTCGCCATTAGATGACGTTCTACGTCACACTTGCGGTATTACAGGACGTGCTACGTCCACCGCTATGGACGAGGGTGGCGCTGGTGAACACTCTCAAGGTTCGCTTACACGCAAAACATAAATACTCATGAAAGCAGCACATTGGACAGCCGTCGCCGTAGCTCAGTTGGAAAAAGCACCGGACACGATATTCGGAGGTTGTGGGTTCGGATACCACTGGCGACATGGTTGTTTTTTCTGCTGCTTTATAAGTAATTTTCTTTAAAGGCAATTGATTGGCACTAAAAATAAAAAATAGCAAAAATTCTCCTATGCACCTGGGTTTTCGGTGACTGTTGGCTTCCTTAATATCTTTGTCGAACAAGCCCCTCATTTCATTTGTTTGTCTGCTATATATATATATATATATATATATATATATATATATATATATATATATATATATATATATATATATATATATATATCTGTAGCCCTTCGATTAAATTTAAGGCTTGCACTGTTTTTAAAAAACATATTACAGGCGTCAGGAGAGAAATATTGGCGAAAGCTTCGCTGATCGTCACCACTCCCAATAATTACGATGCATTTTATGAATGCGGAAGGCTCCTGCTGATTGTGTTGTGAACTATATCTTTTCTCAGGAATTTAATTGCAATAGGGATAATATATGCTGGTTTTATTGTTTCCGTGGAAATGCAGCTGCTTTAATGTACATGATGCAAATGGGTGCATATTGTAGCAACGATTAAGAACCTGAACAATAAATTTATGAGGCACCTTAGTTGAGGCAATGCATCACATGCCTTTTGGAGGTCAGCCAGCAAGGCCACAATTGTTGAGGGAGCTTTATTTAGCACCCCACTATTAGGTCTTGTGTAATGTGTGCGTATTGTGCTGCCATAACGCTCCCATAAAAAAGCAAACGTCACAGCATTTGTCACAGAAGATTGACACCACGTGCTTGGGTACTGCCAAAAGCTGCCCACAAAAATTAATTTTTGTGTCTTCAGTAGAGTGCATATTTATTTCCCGGAAAGGACCGGAATATCTCTAGGGCTAAAATCTGCATATAATCTTCATTGAGGATAATAGGCCCAGGAAAAAAAAAACAGGGAAAGTTTAAAAAGAACAACAAAAATGAGGAAAGAATTGACACAATTGACAGTAATGCTAATAAATATACTAGTACCAAGCACTAAACTGAAAAAACACAGAAATAGAACCAAAACAACATTCATACACCAAAAACACGTAAAGTGTAATCAAAATTATTTACTTTAAAAGCTTTCAGTGTGGATATTTTTTTTTTTAATATTCTTGAGAGATTATGCATCAATGACGCATTTTATTGCCTTTCCTTTCCTAGATTGCCTGCCCTTTTCTTCGTCCTTTCACTGACCCCTTTTATCTCTCTAGCTCCCTCTTCTTTTCCTCTCTTCCTCGCCTCCAATCCTCCGGTCCCTCCCTGCAGTGAGTGTTGAAGAGAGTAGAAAGAAAGGGATAGGTAATGGTTCAGGTGGAGGTGGGTTTCGAAGGCAATATTTCTGTTCTTGCAAAGTTGTGTAGGTGCCCTAAATCGACAGGTAAATGAGCAATGATAGTGGTGCTCTTTCTTACTTCAAAAGTGTGTGAATGCGTGCGAACTTACGGCTCAGTGTGATTTCATTACCGCAGTACAGGTGCCTGTGATCCCCTGTGATCCTAAAACTGCACTCTGTCTTTTCACAGGCAGCACCCCGTCAGCGAGTCTTCTCGCACGTGCTCTGATGGCTTTTGCGCTGATAGCTATAGCCAACTACAGAGACAGAGAAGCTGGCCCATAATCCAGTCAGCCAATGAGTAGTTTTAAGTAAGAAGCAGCCTTATATTGGTTGCAAAATCATGGAGAATCAAATTTCTCTAGTGTTTCCTAATCAGTGGCTGCTGTAAATGTTTCTGAAATGTGAGGGCTTCGTTCTGGCTCAGTTCTCGAGATCCTCACTTCTTCCATCTGTGCGCTTCTTGGCAGCGCGGCACTGCTGCCTTTTAGCGAAACTTTGAGGCAATGCATAAGGACCAATGTCGTTATTTCTACAGATTTCCTGGGTTTTTCCCCTCTTCACTCGTTGTGGAGCACAACAAGATTACTGCATTTAGTACTATACAATGAAGGTGCCGGCATGTCTTCGGCCTTTCGATACGTTCTCGGCTCGTTTTCGGTTTGAGTAGTCTAGAATTTCAGGCGGGGAAGAAAAAAAGTAAATTTTATATTTTCAGTATGGTGATACACAAAAACAAAACTCTTGCTCCAACTGCATCTTTGCCCCATATATCGAAGCACCAAGAGTTATGAGAATGGAATATCTGACATGCATGACTATTCTTGATTAAACCGTTAAACTTGAGCCGTACACCACTGGATCAACGTGGTCACTAGTTGATAGCGCTGACACTACACTACTCATTTAGTAGACACATCAAATGCACCCCTCAGGAGTGCGGTTGAGGTGTCCACCGAGATGTCTTGATTAGAAGCTGAAGGCTAGCTTGCTGCATGGATTCAGACCGATGACAAATGCACTTTCAATTGCATGCTTTAAGGCGCTGTTGAGTGCTACTCCACCCTTTCCTTAATCTTTCCTTTCGTGAAAACACATTCTTTCGCATTCCTCTATGTAAGAAGATATGTACTTTCCGTGCGCAAATCTGTATGTTCCACTCAATGCACACATTTTTTGTGCGTCTCTGCATTTAGGCATCAACCTTATATCATACATCAGTTTCGAGACCTGAAGATGAATGGAATCACTAGATGTTTGTTTGTATCCTGTGGATCATTTAGAAAAAACGAGTTGCCGCTTGGCAATTCACCTACAGTGTTCGAACGTGGATGAATTGTGCTATTCGTAACGTTGCTTGTGCTTCATTATGTTAGTGAGCATTGCTTCGCTTTCGCAGGGTGCCTCTGGAATCTCGGATGTGGTAACCTGCTGCAGGCTGTAGATGTCGTCTTGTCTGCCCTGAGCTTGATGGGCTGCTTGCTCTATTGCTTCATCTTTGCGTCGGCATGACGTGAGTGAAAAGGGAGACATATCTCCGACTAAAGTGAAGTTTGTCCTTCAGGCAGCTATGTGAGAGGTAGTTGACGATGGTGTGCGATTCAGTGCTCATGAGAAGTGTCCACTTCATTCAAAAAGAATGCGTCACCTGGGTCTCACCGCATGACAGAATAGCATGTTGAAACAAGTGAAGTTGCCTTTCAGAAAATTAAAAAATTGGAATACTTTGTTTTGAAAGTGGCAAATGTAGCATGGGCGGTGTTCTCAAGTCTCAACTTACGTACGACTTGTGTCACTAAAGGACACCAGAAACACTATTGTCATATGCAGTATGATGTCGCTCCTTACGAGATTCTGTTTCCGTCAGAAAGTTGAGGAGAAACTCAACGCACTACTCTCCAGGAAAAAAATGCACTGTTCCCTACTTCATCTTAAGAATACTTTGAAAGAGCGGAACAAGTTCATGGGGCAAATGTGTGCACGTTGTAGCAACAAATTAGAACGTGTGTAAGAGCTTTATAGGGCGTCCTATTTGAGGCCATGCCTTGTCCACCTCCCGGAGAGCAGCCAGCCTGGCCAGAATTGTTGCGGGAGCTCCACTTAAGAACTCTATGTGGGTTCTTGCGTAGTGAGTGCCTAATATAATGTGCTGTCATTGCGCTTCCAGTACAAGGCAAACGTCACGGCACACGTGTTACTCCAGGGACGCGGTGTGCTTTACTGCCGGGAAGTGAAAAGAGCAGTGGGCTATTCGACCTGCGAACTTTGCGGTTTGGCACATGAGATGATGGCAGCCCTGCAAATTTATTCAATATATCTGCTTTTATTTCTCTTTAGAAAGAGCATTGAAAGCACGTCCTTGAGTGTTGCCAAAAGTGGCTAATGAACATGAATTTTCTATCTATTCTGTAAAGCAAAATATAACTCTACTTTCCCGAAAAAAAAGGATGATCTCTTGGACTAAAAGCTACAGCTGAGCTTTACGGGGCCCAAGAGACAATTACAAGGCAACAGAGCATGGGAAAAAGGAATGATTTTTTTTAAAAAAGACCACAATAATGACAAGAAGAAAAGAACAATTGACCCAGTTCACAGTAACCCTAATTAATATACAAGAACCAAGATACAAATTGAAAAAAAATTAGAGGAAAAACCAAGTAATAAAAACAAAAATAATATACTTAAATTCATAAAAACACACAAAGTGAAAGCGCAGTGCTTTTCTGTTAAAGCCCTCAGTGTGTATGTATTTGTTTAGTATTGTTGGGAGTAGATGGGTCAACAACTGGAATTTTGTTTTTCGCCTCCCCTTTTCTTTTTCCTTTCTGTAATCACTTTTTCTCTCTCAGTCCTCGATATATATTTTTTCCCGCTCATTGTCACTTCTAAACTCCTCTCACTCTTCCCAGCAGCAAGTGTTGAAAATACTAGAAAGAAAGGGCTAGGTATATGTGCCATTTGGAAGTGGGTTTTCAAGGAAACACATCCATTCTTGCGAAGTTGAGTAGGCACCCTATATCAACAGCTAAACAAGCAATGATAGCGGTGTCCTTTCTTACTTCGAATGCGCGTGAATGCGTGTGAACTTACGATTCATTCTGCAGTCGAGGTTCCCGTAATCTTAAAACTGCACCTTGTCTTTTCACAGGGAGCACTTTTCCCTACGGGTGTCGTCGCACACGCTTTGATGGCTTTCGCGCTCATGGCTACAGCCGCGAACAGGGACAGAGGGCCTGGTCCCCAATCCAGTCTCCAGGTGAGTAGATTTAAGTAGGCAGCAGCCATAATTGGGTTGCCGGGAGAGTCTAGAATCAAATTTCTGTTTCCGATTCAGTGGCTGCTCTAAATTCTCATTAAATGTGAGGGTTCCGTGTTGGCTCAGTTCTGGCGACCTTCACTTGTTCCATCTGGACGCTTCTTGGCCAATGCGGCGGGCGCTTTTTCCTTTGAGCAAAATTTTGTGCCAATGCATAGAGGGCTATGACAATATTTCTAGAGATTTCCTGGGTTCCACCCCTGTTCCCTCGTTATGCAGAACTGCAAGCTTACGACGTTTAGTACAATATATTAGAGGTTCCAGCAGGCCTTCAGCCTTTCGATACACTCTCGACTCGTTTTCTGTTGGGGCTGCCCGGCATTTTCTGCAGGCAAGAGAGCAAAGTTATTTTTGGTGTTTCAGCAGGGGGATACATAAACGAAAGCCTTACTCGTAATGCAGCTTTTCCTCATATATCGAAGCTCCAAGCGTTATGAAAATGGAACACATGTTCCTTCTTCGTTAAACTGTTTGGAGGATTGCCATGGCGACTAATGCATAGCGCTGTTGGCATCAAACGCGCCACTTGTGAAGCGTGGTTACGTGGTTACCACCACCAGGGCGCTAGGATTCGCATTTGTATTCTCAATACTGCTTGAATGGTCAGCGAAAATACATCTAAGTTCAAACCTGCATAGCACGCAGTCAGCTTATTATGCAAAAAAAGCCGTCGCCTCCCCCACTGGGTGTGAAATGTGGGTATGCACATCAACTATGCTTTACTCAGGCACAAGTACTCGCATACGATTTTGGAGCAGCCAGTCTTACACAGACTCGTGGAGGCGATTCGAAAACTGTTACACCACTGGCGTAGAGCAGGCTGGCGGGTTCACTGCAACGCAGAGCCCGCGTTGGATGGAGCAGAAATTATCTGGCGCTAGTGGGCGGAGAGCTTCGCAGCGTGTCAGAAAGCCCTAGTCGATGAGAGGCGTGCACGGCTAACTACTATGCAGAGCTAGTGAACGCGAAGTGTCTCAAATAAATGTCACTGGACACTCGAGAACAAACTTCTTATCCGAAAAGACACTTATAATGCTATCTGGGAGTAGCTAAAAAGAGTAGCTCACGTTCACTTTTTCATCAGCTTGATTTTAGAAAGTTCGGCAAATGTTGTCGGGCCCAGTTTGGTCTTCTATGCCGGCTACCCAACCATTGATACAATGGGTACAAAGTTTCCCATGCCTGGTGCTCGGCTTGTTTAGGACAAAATACTTGGCAAAAGAAAAGCCTTGTTCCCGAGAGGCCTTTGGCCACAGATGCTCTTGCGCAATGAAAATTCATTATCGCTATAAATACAAAGTACAGCTTTCATGCGCAACGCCCACTTGTGTGGTATGTCGGCGTCAGCAGCAAATGCCCCGTCACTCAGCAGCTATTAATGAGCTTACATATGCGGTGCAATATCAACTAGTTTCTACCGTGCTCGCTGCAGCTAACCCTTTTTTTTCATATAAATTCAGTGAAACGAACCCAGCATTCTAAATCACCGCACAAATATCGATAGGATGCATTGGCAGCCTCTGCAATTAAATGGTTTTTCTGAATTTTTACGCTTCTGTGCGCACACTGTACAAACATACTTTCCGTGTGTAAATGCCTATGCGCCACTCAATGCAGAATTTTGTGCGTCTCGTACATTTAGACATCAAGCTCCAATCGTACGTAAGCTTCGAGACCCGGAGACTTGGTGGAATCAAAAGATGCTTGTGCTGCACAGGCGGCCACGACCCTCTGTGCCTGACGCTGCATGCAGCCATCGAGCACAGGCATTTCATCGCCAACAGAAGGAGCAGGTGGATGCTGCTACTAGCAACATCGCGAACGAGCCTTGTACGCCACCGTCGACCTGCGCGACCGCATCGTCATCGACGGCATCGATCGCACCTGCCGGTGAGCTCAACAAGCCTGCACTCCGGAGCTTTGCTCAGATTCAGGGAGTGGGGCTACCTGTATTTGCCCGCGACATGGTAGCCTGTGACAACAGCAAAGAATAAAAACCAAGATGCAGCTTTTCCAGCTGGCGTGCTCTTTTTAAGCCAGCTCGTCTTGATCCTTGTACGCATGGAGCGTTTTTTGCAAAGGGAAATGCGCCGAATAGTCAAACGCGGTCATGCCGCCGAATTTTCACAGTCACGGGCGTTTATCGCACCCGCTTCTTACACACTTGATGGTGCAGGTGTGGCGGCACAACCGCATGCGGTCCGAGTGCGGCGCAATTTTCCGTGCAAAAAGTGCTTCATGCGAGCCAGTGAGTCCTTGTGCATTTCATTCTTCGCTTCTTCAAACGCACCAAGAGCAAACCAGACTGAATGGCGCTCTGCAAGAAACCGTAACCCTTATTTTCATGGGGAATCCACGCTGCATTATTGGGTAGAAAATAAAAGCTGAGCGGCTCTTGCATGTAGAGATATGCATCGCTCATATCCAGCTTCTCAGCAATCTTTCCTATCGTGTGCAGTTTGGCAAATGAAAGACGAATAAAAATTCTTTGACACTTAAGCTACATCTGGAAGTCGTCCTCCGTAGGTCAGCGTATAAGCATCTTCGTGCGAAAGCCAAAAATCATAACGCGGCGTTGTCATCATAATTATACACAGTCTTTGGAAGTCGCAATTGGCACTCTGCGCGATTAGAAATATGCAAAAGCTATGACCATGAAAGTGGCTGAGCGATCTACACGATAAAGAAGTCTGCTGAACCGTCTCATGTATCAGTATTGTTAGATTAAAAAGGAGACGCGGTAATCTAATCATTCGGCGATGTGATTATTGCAAAACATTATGAGCTCTGAAGCGTTGGTAACAACTAAGCGAATCCAGAATAGTAAAGAGTCAACGGGATAGCTCTCTGAAGTACAGCAGAGTTTCTTCGCTGTACAGTAGTGCTCCTCGTGCGAGAGAGAGTTCTTTTGCCTAAGGAGCGGTCGGCTGCCTACATTACGGTGTGGTCAGATCGCCGGACGATCTTTCTCTCCAGGATGTTCAGCAGCGCAGAAGGTTACCTGTCCTGTGCGGACCAGCGGTTGCCCAGCCAATGCCGATGGCGCTCATGGGGACGGCTGCCGCCCCAAACGACACGCACATCGACAAGATGGGCGGCATCTCCTGCGGTCCGGACGGGGCCGCCCTCCACGGCCCACTCTACGTCTTCGACCCCAGCAGAGAATCGTAAGTACCCACTGCACGCCATAGAGAGGTCTTAGGGCGAATTTTTCACTCTATATTTATTTTTCAATGCGTACGTGCCCGCGTGCGTGTGTGTCAGTGTTCAAAGGGTGGGGGGGCATAACTCGTCAAATAAAAATAAAGGCGTAAAATTCAGCGCAAAAAAGCCCGACGATTGCATAAAAGGGGGCCCCACTAAGACCTTTAAGCGTCATTTCAAAGAAAACTTGGTGAGTACACGACCATTCGTTTTCTTATCGCCGCTATGGGAACCGCAGTTGAGAATCGGTGGCAGACGGGCGCTCCTCTGCGCTCAGGAAAGGCAGACCTCCCGTGTTTTGTAGATGCGCCGAGCTACCGGAGTTGACGGAGAAGAGGGCCTTTTTCCCGGCCGTGTCCGTACAGCGCCACCTGTGGCCAGTAGGGGGCGTCGTGGAGCTCAAGCCCGAGGTCAAGTGCACCACGCGCAAAGACCTGCCCGCCTGGCCTCGTCCACATTGAAGCGACGATCTGACATGCCATCGCCCAGGCACTCTGTTCACGTGGCAAAGACAGGTGAGTGGGCAGCCGCTGACAAGCACATTCCGCCACCAGAGTGCTGCAGAGTAACCCTGTTTTAGTCCGGTCGAAACTGTCGCATGACCTGATAAAAAGCACTGGAGCGGTTGATTCGAAGGAACCGCTCGTGAATTGGTAGCCTGCTCGGTCCGGCATTGCTCACAACGTTCGCTTATAGCTCACCTGTGGGTACTGTATCCCCATCACACTTATCTCGAGGAACTCCGCAACGAACTAAACGCATCCGGAGAGGAAACGATCAGGATTGGCATTTTTGGCCCGGTTTGGTGTGTGCTGTAGGGTCGTTTTTAATGCGAGAATATTAAAAACCGCTTTTTCATCACGCTTTTCATAAACAGGCATGGAGGTGCAACCTAATCATTTTATATTGCCAGATACCTAAATGTTAGGTGAAAATTATGCAAGACGAGAAAAAAAATAGACTGAAGGCTGCTAGCCGGTTACACTTAGCCGCATAAATCTCCTTTATAAAATAAGGTGGCGCACGCTTTGCAAGATGCAATGCAAGCGGACAGCGTGATGATATGGAATGAGAAAAGCCGGGGCATAAATAGCATTCATCGACTACCTCGGCTCATTTCGTAGGGACGTGTGAATAGTATTTTTTTCCAAAACGAGTCGAATACGAAAAGCCTAGCTTCGCTTCCGAATCAAATACGAACATTGTAGCTAAAAACCGAATCAAATACGAATGGAATAGTAGGGCTAATACTCGCTGCCTGTGCGAATATTCGTACAGAACGAGCAATCATTTGAAACATTAAAGCGGCACTTGTCCCACTGCTCTTGTACGGTGCCATTAGTTTAAAATTAAGTTGATCTGTAGCTGCTAAAAGAGGCAACACTCATCTCAACTAATTGGTCGGAACACAGTCATTACAATATTAACTCTAAAGCCATCACGTTATAAATAAGAAAACTGCCATTTGCTAGGTTTGGTCAAATACACTTCAACCTTTCACCCCAGAAAACCCGAGCACCAGGCCGCAGGAAGCCTTGTACCCATTTGAAAACCGGTGTTTGCCTGGCCACACTAGAACTGCACCGCAGGAAATGAGAGTGCAACCAGCTTACATATGAGCCGCGGCTTCCGAGATCGAGTTTCAAGGCAAGGTTTTACTGAATCGGCCTGAGTCTTGGAGGCCATATACAAGAATTATGAATGCCACAAAACAGATGGACCACGTACTGGCTCTCCGTCAGTTTTCGCAGAAGGATGTCCCTCACGAGTCGATGTCAGCCATTTCGTCGAACACATGTACGTTATTTGAACCTCCTGCCATTATTTGAAAATTATTCGAAGGGTTCTGAACATATTCGATTTATTTGGAATAATTTTCAAAATACACTGATTTGTTTTTAAATCGAATCGAAGGATATTCTACTGGCTATTCGAAATTTCCGAATATTCGCACACCCCTACTCATTTTTGTTATTTGGAAAGAGGTTTGCCAGCACACAGTGAGATATATATTGCACCGGGAGAATTAAGGCCTAAAAGGGTAAATCACCTCTCACCAACTCCGCGAAAGAAGCAACTCTGTTCCGCTAAATTAAGCGAACACTTGCTGTTACTGACTGTCAATTCGGTGTCTTCCCACGGCTTTCAATTATCGGGTGGAACCAATCCAAAGAAGCTGATGAACATCGCCTTCTGTGGCGTGTGTTCTCGTCGTACAGCAAACTGAGCGCAACATCGTTAAGGTCATCGAGAGCAACACTGTTCCATTCAGAACAGCTGTCGAAGGCATCGCTTACTTAGATACTCGGCGTCAGGGCAGCCTCTTAGGTATATCAACTTCATTTTTCTTCCTGTCTATTCTTGTTGTTGTTCTTATTCATCGTCGTGAGCTGCTTATATTCAAGGTTGAGAGCGTGAACGAAAACGCTCGCCACCACGCGCAGGCTACGAAATGTACCTGGTTGGGGGCCAAGATGAGAACAACCGCCCACTCGACGACGTGAGTGTGTTCGACCGCGTCCGTCGCAGTTCCATGCAGTATGGACCGCAGCCGAGGGTCTTGGCGGGCGCAGCCATCGCCGTGACGCCCGCGGATCGTTTGAATTGGCTACGCCTTCGTAGCAGATGGGTGAGTCCGGCCACGGGGCGCCTCATCATCGTCACGTCTTGCTCCACGTGGCTTCTACTGCAACGATCCATCGAAGCAAGCGTCCATGATTATCAGTGGTCACTCGCACCTTCATTTTCTTACTGACATAGAGGAACATTTTTCTCCAATGTGGCATGTCCCAGACGAGAGTGCAATCGTGCAGTTCCCATTAGCGGTTCATCGGATAAACACCAGACAGAAAGCTGCAGTAGCCATGGCTCATAACGGCAGAATAAAAAAACCAACAAAACATGTCACGTCGACATGTACTACAGGTCGTCCCAGCAAAGCTAAATGCAACTGGCAAAAAAAAAAAACACTGACACGAAATTAAGACTGCCATGTTGTCCTAGGATAAAATTGAAGTAGAGCTGTCGAAGGCTGTTCTGCTTCAGCAGTGTTTTTGCTTGTAGTTAACCGAATAATTATTATCACGTAATGAATGATATGAACTTGAAGTACTCTGTGAAGTAAGGAGTATGCACACCCAACGGAGAGAGTACCTGGTCACGGGAGCACAACGGCGCCGCCGCTTTACGCCACTTCGTCTACGGGAGTGCTGGGATGTGTCAGCTAATCCTCTCAGATGGGCAAGCCGAGGCAAAAGCGAGCAACGATGCATGTTGCAGTAAGGAACGGAAGCTAAGCTTAATGGCGCAAAAACAATAATTCGTTCGGGATGGGTTTCTCGAAATGGACCCTGACGATTCCAAGAACTTTCTCGTTATCAACGAGACGTCTTGTAGGCTCTTAGATTTAAATAAGCAAGTTCCAAATCAACTTGGTCAACACACCTTATATTCTGAACGGCGAAAAAGTATTGCTTTTTTGTGCAAATTCTTTCCCCGCCCTTCACAGAGTGGAAGAAACGATCGGATTGCCTGAAATAATGGTCCCTGGCGTTCTCTATGTTCAGTCTTATTGGATGCTGCCGTTTATTCCTCATCTTAGAGCCGTCCGATGGCCGACATCTTAGAGCCGTCCAGTCCTGCCGCATGAGCAGCAAGTACAATTTCATGGCCTTCATAGATTGCTTTATTTTTCTAACATGAACACCATCCGCAGCATCACTCTTCTCTCTGGTGCCTTGTTTGCCTGCAACAAACCGGCCTTATTTTCTTCTACGTTTAATTTTAACGTGGTCCGCAGCCGGGAAAAAATGCGTGCCAGAGGTTCGTGAGAGGGCGGCGACAGTCATCCAAAACGCATACCTGAATTACCACAGACTGGAGAGATTTCAGCCGCGCCTGAAAAACGCGAGTGACATTCAGAACTGTGAGTAGGACAGTCGCGTCGCCACTGGTAGCAGCAGCCTTTTGCTGCCACAACATCCTTGTGGCTTGCAAATAAAGTGTTTGATTTGACAAGCGCCGGCATGCGCATAACACCCACAACTTCCTTCCGCAAGGACGTCATGGGTGTTTAATGTGCTCGATGCGGCCTCGACTGCGCGAGAACCAGGGCTTGGTGCCCATGACGCCGGCGCCTCTCCATATTGAGGTGAGCACATGTGCACGCACAAGGCAGAACACCAGTGTGCTCTCAGACACCCCTTCCTTTTTTTCATACTCCTCCTCTTACACATATTAAAGCCACGAACAGGTTTTAGGCTAATCAAAAATTCACACGGCCCTTCGTTGACTGTGTCGGCATTTTTTAGCCTTAGCACAACAGTCCATTACAATTCAAGAATGCCTTGGAGAATGCCCCTCAAAGAAGGCCCTCCAGCCGATGGCGTCGACTGGTTTTCATCAGGCAGAGACTACACACGAAAGGCAAGAAGAAAGGCCGGGGGGAGTGGGTCGTTCATGCTAGAGTGTGAGGATTTAATAGGCGTATAAGTAGGTTCTCCCCGTTTAGTGGCGGCTGACACCGTTCAAAACCACCCGGATACCACCCCATGATCGCGTACGCTATCGAGATTACGCCGACCACTGCGGGCCTTGCTCTGATGGGAACAAAGAAACATCACTGGCTGGCACAGAGAAGGCATTTATTGCGACAACAACAATGTCAGCTCAGCAACAAAATGCGTTAAGGAATCGAGGTCATCCGACTCACCATCACGGTTACGAGCGAATGTTCGCCCACGCTATGGCTGGGGAGACACTCCGCGGCCGGACGGGACGAGATGTGGGAGACCGTAATCTCCCACGAGGCTTCGCCCCTCTGGCAAAGAACGGAGAACTCCGCCGACACGTCCGCACGCGACGAGCTCTCCCCGTCCGTAAAGAGAGTGCTCTCCCGCGCGCGTTTCGCAGTCATGTCGTCATGGCGCTCATGTCCCTGCAACGCAGGCGCCCACTCTTGTTAAGGCAAGTAACTAGGGATGTTGACGGTGCCCCCCCCCCCCCCCCCCGCCCCTTGGGACCGGTCGTGGGAGGGTGCATTGTGGGAAAGCAAACCAAAAGGGAAGACTTGGGGCAAAGTACCCATGTGTATCCTGTGGATAATTTCGAAAAATATGATCAGTTGCCGCTACGCAATTTGTCTACAATGTTTAAACGTGGATGAATTGTGCTATTCGTAAAGTTTCTTGTGCTTCGTCTTGCAAGTGAGTATCCCTTCGTTTTCGCAGGAAGCCTCTGGCGTCTCGGAAGGGCAAACCCGCTTCGGGTTCTGGATGTCGCCTTGTCTGCCCTGAGCTTGGCGGGCCGCTGTATCGGTTCATCTTTGAGTCAGCGAGCGTAAGTGAAAGGGGAGACTTATCTCCGAATAAAGTTGAATTTTTGGCTTTCGGGCAGCTATATGAGAGGCAGTTGAGAATGGTGCGATGAAGTGCTCGTGAGAAGTGACCATTTCATTGAGAAGAATGCGTCGCCAGGCTTCACCGACTGCCGTAGTATCATGCTGGAACTAGGTTAGTTGCTCGTCCAGAAAATTAAAAAGTGAAGTATTGTGGTTTTAAAAGCAGGAAATCCTGGGCAATTCGGGGCTCTGAAGTCTCACCTTAAGTACGACGTGAGTCACTGAAGGCCACCACAAATACCATCGCCATGTGCTGTTGAATGTCACTCCTTACAGGATTGTGTTGACGCCAGATAGTTGAGGAGAAATTCGAGGCTGTACTCCCCAGGACCAAGAAGCCCACTTCCCTACAACATCACCAGAAGTAGAAGAAATATTACATCTAAGCCGCCTGGACAGCACTGATCAGATATTTGAAAAAAAGTTCCCTTAATTATTATTTGTTAGGGACATTGTCTTTCAGACTACGTCAGGAAGAAGCGCATATGTGCTGCATGGATGTAGAAGTCGGTGCTAAAAGGAGGTTTTTGCACGGAAGTACTATCTGAAAGACGCTGGAAAGTGGAATTTGTCCCTGTATGTCCATAGCAGGGTATACAAGAGCGGTCTTCTTTTAGCCAACAACAAAAAAATAATAATAAAAGAAATAACTGGTGCTAGAAATAATCTAACTACTTTGTCCTTGGTCTGTTACTTTGCTCCACCGATGCGTTTTGATTTATATGGCAACCACAACGTTTGCTGATCAACGAAACCCGGCACCGAGCAGGCAATTTTTTCTTCGTTGTTTTTTTGGGGGGGAGTACCAATACCAGAAAGGACGATAAAGCTGAATGACAGACGCACTGACTAAAAAATGAAGAGCTTAAACCTTCGTCTTCCTGCGTCCACGTTATTCTATTCTGTTCTGTCAAACGAACTGTCCCGCAAACGTCTACTTGCATGTATTGCCCATTTTGAGTGTTAAATGGTGTCTTTTGTATAGTCAATTTCCCGCTGTTCTGCAGTCCTCCAACTGAAAATTATCTGAATGCGTTTCTCATCTCTCACTACGATGAAATGTAATGGAAATAAATTTTCACAAGTGCTTTTCCTGACTTTTGTATTGTCGAAAAGAAATTTTCCTGTAGCGCGGTTGCATGTGAGCTCCTGATTTTTCAGCTTTGTGACTTTTTTCCTGCGCCGTGCAAAATCCGACTCAATCGTCACATTTCAAAAAAAGTCACTTGGCAAAATTAACTGTTTGCGCTCGATCATGATTTAGTCTTGCAGTGAAAGCTCTTAATGCGAAATAATTTGGCTCGGTAACGTTTTAGTATAATGTCCATAGAGAAGCGGAAGAGGCGACGAAAGGCACACCAGGAAAGGAGACCAGGAGAGAGTCGGTATAAGCCTTTTACTAAAACCCGTAGCCGCTCTGTTGGCTAAGGGACTAAGCCAAAGTCTTCCTCCTAATGCAACTTCGTACCATACACCGAAAGGCGTATTCGACAGGCAAAATTTGCGGTTTGGCCATTTTTCTGCACTGCTCAGGCTTAATTTCAGTCTGGGAAGAGGATTGAAACCGTGTGCTTGGATGCTGCCAAAAGTAGCTCGTAAAAACTACTTTCCTGTCTCTTCGAAACACTACAATAACTACATCTTTATTTTCCCGGAACAACCCGATAATTTTTTCGACTAAAACAGATAAGCTTAAGACGGGAGACAGAAGACAATTGCACGGCAGACACCCAGGAAAAAAAAAAGCAGTGGAAGGTTTAAAAAGACCACATTAAAGACAAAAAGGAGAAAACAATAGCCAAATTGACAGAAATCCTAATAAAAATACAAGTACCAAGCAATAGACTCGAAAAAATTTTAAACGAAAAATATTGCGCATTGTGAAAGCTCACCTCTTGTCGGTTAAAGCCCCCAGTGTGTATATGTTCGTTTAGTATTTTTGGGAGTATATGGGCCAACGGCTGGCATTTTTATCGCCTCCCCTGTTCTGTTTCCGTTCTGTAATCCCTTTCCTCTCTCTCAATCTTTGATATATTTTTTTTCTGCTCATCCTCACTTCTCAACTCCTCTCGCCCCTTCCCGCACTCAGTGCTGGAAAAGAGTAGAAAGAAAGGTCTAGGTAGATGTTTCAGGTGGAGGTAGGTTTCGAAGTTAACTCTTCTATTGCTCTTGCGAAGTTGAGTAGGCACCCTATATCGACAGGTAAGCAAGCAACGAGAGCGGTGCCCTTTCTTCTTTGGAAACCGCTTGAAATCGTGTGAACTTACGATTCAGTGGATTGCGTTACTGCAGTACAGGTGCCTGTAATCATAAAACTGCACCTTGTCTTTTCACAGGCAGCCCCCCTTCGGCGGGTATCATCGCACGCGCTGTGATGGCTTTTACTCTCATGGCTACAGCTGCGAACAGATACAGAGGCCAAGGTCCGCAATCCAGCCAGCAGGTGAGCAGTTTTAAGTAAGCAGCAATCTTATATGGGTTGCCCAGAGAGTTGAGATTCAAATTTCCTGAATCAGTGGCTGATTTATGTTTCAGAAATGTGAGGGCTGCGTTCTGGCTCAGTTCTAGCGATCCTCACTTGTTTCATCTGCACGCTTCTTGGCCAACGCGGCACTGTTCCTTTGAGCGGAATTTTCGACAAATGCACGAAGGCAATTCTTTCTAGATATTTGTTGCGTTTACCCTTGTTCACTCTTTGCGAAGAACTGCAAGCTTACTGCGTTTAGTACAACATAGTGAAAGTTACAGCACGGCTTCGGCCTTTAGAGGCCTTTTAGTTAGCCGCTTAGACGCAGTGTTGGCTAAGGGGTTATGCGAATTCACAATAGCAATAGTGACAATGCCTTTCAATATGGCCCCCTAAATTATTTGGATTCCAACAGCGGACGCTTTTAAAGAGCAACGCCACATCGAATTCTTGAATGATTTTAAAAAAATGTGTAGCTACTATAGAATGACAGCACTTTCTGTGAACGCAGATGATGTTTTGGCAGATTTCAGACTTATACAAAAGGAGGAATATGACCCTGTGACAAGATATGCAAAATTAGCAGAAAACCCCATTCGAACATCCCGGTGCGCCGAGAGCCGTGCTTTACTCTCTTTTCCCTTTTCTATCGCTCTCCAAATTCTTTGGCTTTTCTACTCTTTTACTATTTCCACCTCCCCGTTTTTCTCTGCGTTATTCTTTGTTTGCTTTATTTAGCCGCGGCCCCTGTGAGAGTCGTTGCGCGGTCTATTACACAGTCCCTTTTCCTCATTCTCAAATTTGCTTTGAGGGTGGAGATTATACCTCCTCGCTCTCTATGTGTCCTTATACTGACAGAAGTGTTTCATTATAAGCAAGGAACCGTGAGGGCTTCCTTGCACTCTATACACAGCTTCCAACACTTCTTGAGGTCTTGGAAACACTTGGACAATGCATGTTTTGGCAGGGCTGTCAGCTCCGTTCTCGTTGCGTCTTGAATGGCCTCCCAGCTCCCCATCCAGCGACCTTTTAGGGTTCTCTTCACACGAAGAAAAAGGGAAACAGCGCATGGGGTGTGGTCAGGCGAGTATGGCGGTTGTCGAAGTACAGTAATGCTGTGCTTTGCGAGAAATTTTGACACGCAGTGCGCCCTTGCATTATCATGGAGAAGGCTCCATTGTCCAGATGCCAATAAGTCATGGCGACGACGTCGCATTGCATCACTCATGTGTTGGAGCACGCGGATATAAAACTCCTTATTCACCGTCTGCCCTTGTGGGTCGAGCTCGTGGTGTATGACACCTATGGCGTCGAAAAAAACTATTGGCATCGTCTTTGTTGCGGTCTTCTGTCACCGCACCTTTCTCGACGCCGGACAGATTTCGGATGTCGGACAGATCTATTCAGATTTTACAGGCTTGTGTGCGGAGATGGCACAAACGTAATTTTCGTGCATAAATGTGCCACTCATTCCACACATCTTGTGTGTCACGTGCATTGAGGTGTCAATCTGCGATCATGCATTAGTTTAGATACCCGGGGATTCGTGGGATCACTATATGTTTTTTTTTTATCTTGAGGACGTTTTGGGAAAAAAAACCAAACAGTGGCCGCTAGACGACCAGTCTACATTGTTCGAACGTGGACGAATCGTGCTATTACTAACGTTATTTGTGCTGCATCATGCCAATGAGTGTTGCTTGACCTTCGCAGAGTACCTCTGGTATCACAGATGTGCCAACCCGCTGCGGGCTGTGAATGTCGCCTTGCCTGTCCTGAGCTTCGCGGGCTGCTGAGGCTGAAGCTGAAATGAAAGGTGGGTGAGGGTTCTCAAGCCTCAGCTTAAATAGACACCCTCCCCCCATGTAATACCCTCTTCTGGAGGGCCTTTAAGGGTAACGTCAGTAAATTAACAAATACATACATTTGCCAAACGCTGTCCAATGTCGGTCCTTACGGAGTTTTGTTTTCAGAAATTCGAGGAAAAATTCGGTGCAGTACTCCCCCGGACAAAAGCCCACTTCCTTGCAGCATCCGAAGAAAAACAAATTGCATTTAAACCACCTGGACATCACTGATTAGATGTTATGAAAAATTCGTTTAATTATTATTAAATATTTACCGGCTGCATGAATACTGGCGTAAGTGCCTAAGGCAGGTTTTGGCGCGGAAGTACTACCGGAAAGGCAGGGAAAACTAGAATTTGTGCCCGTATTCTCAGAGCGGGCTTTACTTGAGTGGCCTTTTAGGCAAAAAAAAAAAATAAACAAACAGCTGTTTTCTAACTGCTTTGTATTTGGTCTGTTAGTTTCCTGCATCGATGCGTTCTGATTTATGGGGCAGCTATAGAGCGTTTGCTGCTCAACGAAACCCGGCACCGAGCAGGCAATTTTTTCTTCGTTGTTTTTTGCCGACAGTATCAGTGCTAGAAAGGACGATAACGGTGAACGACACAGGCAGTAAAAACTGAAGTTGTTGGACCTGCTGCATCCTGCCTCCACGGTATTACTCTATGTCCTGTCAAACTAACTATGCCGCGACAGTCCGCTTTCATCTATTGCCCATATTGAATCGAAAAGCTTCACTACGCTAGGTAAAGCAGTCATCGCATAGGCCTGAAAATGATCCTTGAACGACCTTCAGCCTAACCACGTTAGCAGTGTATGACCGTGACCCCTGACCATGACCCATGATCTTCAGTTAACATTTGACCGCTGACCTTGAGTGTACCTCGTACCTTAGATCTTTCACATTTGACATTGGGAGATCTCTAATCTTATGAGCATCCGTTGGGGTGAGGTGAAGCCCCGAGATCACATCTGACGGGGGCGCGGTAAGGCCCTGTGGTATCACGCCATAGCCATGTGCTTGCTTTTCGCTTAATTCCAGGATTAGTCAAGTTAAGCCACTGCCAATTATTAGTGTTTCGATGCTTTCTTTGTCGCTTCAATTTCCCGCTGTCCTGTTCTTCTTCATTGAAAGTTCTCAGAAGGACGTGATCTCTTACTGCGATGAAATTAAATAAGAAGAAATTTTCCGGTGTACGTAGTTAATAAAAGCATTTGCTGACAAGTGCTCCTCCTGATTTTCGTATCGTCGAGTGAATATTTTCTGCTAGTGCGGTTGTATTTCAACTGCTGTTTCCACAGCTTTATCACTTTTTTCCCACTCCATATGAAAGCCGACTCATTCTTCAGATTTCAAGGAAAGGCACTGCGCAAAAATAATTCTTTCCGACCACGATGTAGTTTTGCAGCGAAAGCTCTTTTGCGAAATCACTTGTTTTGGTAACGTAGTATGGCGTTGTTAGAGAGGACCAAGAAGCACCTGGAGTGAGTTGGCATGAGCTTTTTACTTAACACCTTACCTGCTGTGTTGGCTATGTGGTTATGCGAATTCGCAATAGCAATTGTGAATTCGCCTTTTAATACATCCAGCTAAATTGTGCTGGTGCCAACAATAAGGAACAGTGCCTTATACTAGCCGTCACTGATTTGGTAAATAAAATTGCAATAAAATGATAGCACATCTTAGGAACACAGAATAAGTGCCTGTAATTCAAAAACTGCACCTTGTCTTTTCGCAGGCCGCACCCTCGTCGCAGTCGCTTTGATGGCTTTTGTGCTGTTGCTGGTGGCCGCGATTCCAGATGAAGACAAGTCCACAGTCCAGTAAGCGTGTGAGTAGTTTTAAGTAAGCAGCAGCCTTATATTGGCTGCAGGGAGAGGCGAGAATCACATCTCTGTATCTTCGAATTAGTGACTGATATAAGAGTTTTTGAAATGTGAAGGCTCTGTCCTTGCTCAGTTCTGGCGAGCCTCAATTGTTCCATCAGCACGCTTCTTGCTCAGCGCGGCGCTGTTCCTTCTCAGCGAAATATTCAGGCAGGGCGTCAGGAGGATTGACATTATTTCTACAGATATGCACGGTTTTTCTCCTTTTTACTCGTTCTGGAGCGCTAGATGTTTCGTGCGTTTAAGTGCAGTGCAGTAAAGGTTCCAAATGACTTCGGCGTTTCGATACCTACCTTCCCGGCTCGTTTTCGCGAATGCTTTCCCGGCGTATTCTGGAGGAAACAGAGCAAAGTATTTCAGATTTCCAGCAGGGGGATACACAAACCAAAGTCTTTCTCATAATGCAGTTTTGCCACATTTATCAGAACACCAATCGTTGTGAAAATTGAACCACTGATATGCGCGACCCTTCATCGTTAAAATGTTAAACTTATAAAATATTCGCACTTACCACCACCACAGCACTCGCATTGCGATTTGTCCTTTCAGTGCCGCATGAATGGTTAGTGAAATTACGTAGTAATTTCAGGTCTGCGTTGCAGGCAGTCAGCTTACGCAAACCAATTGGCTGTCACCTGAACGAGTAGGTGCGTAATGCGGACACGCACATACACTATTTCGTTGCTTACTCAGGCAAAATGAGGCACGAATTTCCCGCACCCATATCTTACACTTTTTTACATTTCGCTTTCAATCATCATTTGCGTGAGCCGCTGTGTTTATAAGCCATGCCGAAGACAAATTTCAGGACTGCAACGGCGTACTAGTGGTTTGTGCATCCGCCTCGAATGCGGCAGGTGCGTGGTTCGATGCCAGTGCCGCTGGGTAGCCAACCGGAGATACAATGGACGCAAGCTTTGTCCTTCTTGGTGGTCGGCTTCTTTATCGTAAATACTTGGGAAAAGAAATACCCTGTGTCATGTTGCTCTTTGGCCACAGATACCCTTGCGCCATTGCAATTCATCGTCACCATAATCAAGGAAAAGTTCAGCTTTCCTGCAAAACGCTCACTTGTGTCACTTGCCTACGTCAGCAGCAAACACCGTTTAACTCAACAGCGATGGACGATTTTTCATCCGCGGCGCAGAATGAGATAGTTCCTGCTGTACCCGCAACGGCTCCGACCTTCCACCAAATAAATTTACAGGAGCGTACCCAGTTTTCAAAATAACCGTACGAATTTCGATAGGACATGCTGGCAGCGGCTGAAATTAAATGTTCTTGAGATTTTCTAGGCTTCTGAGTGCACGTTGTACAGACGTCACTTTCCATGTGTAACTCTTATGTGCTGCTCGCTGGACACATTTTGTGCATCGCGTGCATTTAGGTGTAGAAGAACGGCAGATTGGGCGAGTTCAGCGCCTGTGTGTGTGTTCTCTTCTTTCTTCGTCCTTGTTGCTTAGCGCTGCTTTAAGATTATGGTGCATTTAGGTGTCAAGCTTCAATCATACATTTGTTTAAGACATGGGGATTTGTGGGATCACCACATGTTTCTGTTTGTATCCTCAATTTGGTTTACTGGAGTAGCATGCCAGGCCAACAGACACACACCTCTCTTGTTTCATTACCATCTCTCCTCTTCCTCCTCCTCCTCTTTCTGAGAATATTTTGGAAAAAAAACACAGTGGCCGCAAGGCAACCCGTCTATAATGTTTACAGTTGGACGATTGGAGCTATTCCTAGGGTTTCTTTTTGTGCTGCATCATGCAAATGAGCGTTCCTTCACTTTCGAACGGTACCTCTGGCGTCTGGGATGTGCCTCCTTCTGAGGGCTGTGGATGTCGCCGTGTCTGCCCTGAGCTTGGTTGGGCTGCTCTATTGCTTCATCTTTGAGTCGGCATGGCTTGACCGAAAGGGGATACATCTCCAACTAAAGTTGAAACTTGTCCTTCAGGCAGCAACATGAGAGACAGTTGAGAATGGTTCGATTATTTTAGTGATCATGAGACCACTGCATTTGGATAGAATGCGTCGCCCGAGTTTCACCGGCTGCCACAATATCATGTTGAAACAAGTAGCGCTGAATAAGTTGCTCGTCGTAAAAACCCAACTATTGCGTTTTGAAAGTTAGGATACGCAGGGTTGGTGGGGGCTCTCAGGTCTCAACTTAAAGGGACACTGAGGAGAACTCTATCATTTTTTTTGTTAGCAAAATCTGGTAGTTTGGCATTTCATAGCTTTGTTGCCGCTTGTCCGGGCGCAAAAGATGCATTTATTTCAAAGAAATTTGGATTCGAAGAGGAAAAAGTTTTTCCCGCCGCTCTGATTCAAACTCAGGGAACTCTTATCACGACATGGCAACTCTTATGACGTCTCAGAACGGAGTGACGTGATACGTGACGTAAACGCAGACTCCGTGATTTCTCCAGCTAGCGGTTCGGTGTGCAACCTTCCTTTGCCAGCCTCAGAGGTACGTGGCTTCCATGAAGTAAGGAAAATTCCTCCAAGGTGGCGCCTCTTGTCCTAGGAAGTCATCACGCTTGTACTTGCGAGATTGGCCTGTGGCGGCGACACCTGTATTTTGGTTCTTGCTATTTTCTACATTAGAAGAGCTTTGTTTTCAGTAAGAGTGGCGTTTTTGTTATCAGCAGCTGCTATTCTATCGATACAAACCAACTTCAATTTCTCCTCAGTGTCCCTTTAAGTACAATCTCAATAACTTAAGGACGCTAGAAATGCCATCTCCATATGCTGGTCAATGTCGGTCCTTACGGGATTCTGCTGCTTCAAGAATGTTGAGGAGGCATTCAGCGCAGTACTCCCCAGGACCAAAAAGCCCTCATCCCTCAATTTCAAAATTACTTCGAACAAGCGATAGTAAAAGAAAAATTGCATCTAAACTACCTGGAGAGTGCTGATCAGATCTTAGGAACAGATAGTCAAGTATAGTTATTTCTTATGAACATTGTCATACGGACTGCTTCAGGAAGAGTTATTTACGTGCAGCAGGGATATTGGAGTCAGTGCTAAAAGGAACTTTCTGCACCGAAGTACTACCTGAAAGGCATGGCAAAGTGGAATTTGTGCCCGTATGCCGAGAGCAGGACCACTAGAGAGGTGTTTTAGCCAAAAAAGGAAATATTAATGAAAGAAATAACTGGCGCTAGCAATGGTCCAACTACCTTGACCTTGGTCAGTTACCTTGCTGCACCGATGTGTCTAGATTTACATGGCAGCAAGAGCGTTTGCTTATCAACGAAACACCGGCATCGAGCAGGAAATTTTTTCTTCGTTGTTTTTTGCTAAGAGCATCAATGCCGACAGGGCGATAAAGGTGAACAACACAGGCACTGACTAACAGCTGAAGTTTAAGACCTTCATCGTCCTGCTTCCATGCCATCCTTTTCTGCTGTGTCGGTCCAACTCTCACGCAAAAATCCACTTGCATCTATTGCCCATTTTGAGTACTTCAAGGGCTCCTTTTGTATAGCCAATTTTCAGCTTTTCTGTCCTCCTTCAATCAAAGTTATCTGAACGTGTTCGTCATCCCTGCCTATGATGAATTTTAATGAAAATAAATTTACCTGGGTTCGAACTTCGGAAATCAATAGCTGAGAATTGGTTATCCTGATTTTTGTATCGTCGAATAGATAATATTTTCCGGTAGTGCGATTGCATGTCAACTGCTGTTTCGCCAGCTCTGTGACTTTTTTTCCACGCCGTATGAAAGCCGACTCATTCGCCACATTTCAAGGAGAGTCACCTCGCAAAATTAACTATTTCTTCTCGAGCACTATGTACTTTTGCATCGAGAGCTCTTAATGCAAAGACACTTTGTTCGTTAATTTTGTAGTATGGCGTCCAGAGAGAGAAGGGAAGGAGACCAGGAGCGAGTCGACATGAGCTTTTTAGTTACCCTTAAAAAAGTTCTTTAGACAGGCTATAGATTTCCATAAACTTCTCTCTATAAAGTCTATAGACTCTCTATAGACGAACCCTAGAGAGCAGTCAATAGGCAATACAAATCCGATAGACTGTCTATAGACAATTAGAGATTTACGCTCATACACTTTTAGTAGTCTTAGTTTGTAGACGGTCTATTGGCTACGAGTAGACATATATTAGGTTGGGGCAACCTGAAAACATTGAAAAATAATAAGCCCTGGCCTGCACCACTGACTATGAGTAGACAAAATTAAACGTCTATAGAAGGGCATTAGATTCTATAACAAGTCTATGGACTGTCTTTAGACCATTTATATAAGGGTAACCCTTTAGCTGCTGTGTTGCGCTTTATTTTTAGTGGTGACCTGACAATCATTCCTATGAACACACTATTCATTCCGCCGCACAGCTAAAGCACCACGCAAACATGCTGCGAATAAAATGCAGGATGAACTTGCTCGTCATGCTTCCCGCAAGCGCTCTCGCAGACAAGGTTTGTTTATACTTGCAGATGGTGCAAACCATAGCCCATAAATTCGAACCCTTCCTTAGCACGGAAGCGACCGTCGCAACCTTATTTGCTGGCGTCATTATTGGCTTACACATATCGCAAACCAGCTAGCGAAGGCACTACTCTTTCGAAAACGCGGCCAAGTTTTCAACGGTATTAGGCAATTGTACTCCGGCCACATTGCCAGTGCCTTATCATGGAACGGTTTGGCGAAACAATGGCGCCTCATCCCGCCGCAGCGCATTAGTCTTAAAATATTGGCCATGCGTACATTTGCCACTTGCGCTCTTTAATTTTTCACTCTGCGATGTCTGCGCATGTTGCTGAGTAGAGATTGTCTAAATTACTCCGGAGCCTACCATGGCTGTGTCTTTCATAGCACATGTGTCGCTTCAGAGCGTTAAGCCACACAATTTACAATGAAGAATTATATTTTTCTTTATAGCGGCCAGTCTTGCCACCATTCTTGAGGAAGTCTGCCCTTGGAGTGATTTGGGTCGTGTGATATATGTGCATCGCCGTACCATCGAAGCGTGCCACACTGGGGACAGCGTCACAGCCTTCAGCACACTTCGATGCCTGGTGAGCGATTCTTGAGAATCGGGCCCCATGTGTTCTATTCGAGATGTAATTTCCTACGGTACTAAGCAAAGAGCTCATGTCATGGAGAAATATAGTGGGTATTTTACTGATCCGCTTGGGGGTACGCCTTGAGGTAATTATGGCGGCGGGATTCCGAATTTTTGAAATTATTTTCTTCAGCGCTCGTTATGCACTGCGATGGCAATATTGTTGACATTTGTTTATTGGAGAATATATTTGTATAATTAAAGAATATCAGATTTGCACAATTTTATTTGCGTGTGCCATGTACTGCACCATGTTAAAGACACAGTTCAGACTGCTTTAGGCCACTTTGCAACCCGTCGCTTAGACATGTAATGACACTCTAAATGCAACAGTCTTCTGCGAACAATCTCACCAGACTCGAAACTTGGTAAACTATATAAGTCAAATATTATTAAAAGAGGGCACAAAACGGTTCGCCGGGACACAATGAGTTTACTCCTTATAGAATAACACGCTGGCTTCTACCGAAGAGTTACGCTTCGAGCCATTTCAACGGGGCATGTAGAATTTCGAAGGCGGGCAGCTTCACTATCGAAAAATTGTGCGCGGCCAAAGCAAAGCCTTTTGGAAGCCAGAAAGTGTACAGTCAACCGGGTTACCTTTTTTATTGAGAAGGCGAATTTGAAAGCAAGTCCTGACAGTTTCGCATCGCAGGAAGATCCCGTTCTGAAAGCATATTAGATTTGGCAAAAGTTTTCTTGAAGAAGGGTAAAAAACTGATATAAGTGATGTGCTACAACGATTTTCGTAAGACACATGTGACGGAGATAGGTCGGCAGTTAATAGGTTTTTTTTTGTTCTGCTTTTATGTTGTAAGGGTGAAGACGACGGTGGAGCGCGCCGCAAAAAAATGCGAAGAGGCGCGGGAGAGCCCGAGCAACAAGGAACAGGAAGAATGGCTGCCTGCCGGACCTTTTCCCCAGTGTTTTTCTCCGTACCATTTTGGTGGTAGTGCTGCAATATGCACTCACTCGTGCCCAGATTCAACACGAGTTCCAACCGTTCGCTGATATAGCAATTGCACCGTCCATTCTGACGGTTGCGACCTCTCCCGAACGCTGGACGCTGTCTTCCAGCGCATCGCGGACCATGTTGGCCAGCGGATGGACCTGTTGGAAGGAAGCTCAAGTGGCTGCACACAATGGGGCGGCGGAGCTGAACTGCCGTGCGCCGTGATGCCGCGGCCCTGTGGCATCTCTGAGGCGCAGCGCCACCGCCGTTCCGAAAAATATGGAACAATATACCCTGCGCAATAAAACATGCTCCAATGTTTTCAAGTGAACTAAGAACGCTATTTGCAGTTGCTTTCCCTCGAGTGACTTTCTTTCCCTTCAACCATATATTATTTAGCTAAATTTTAATTTTGTTTACTTCGTCGCACATGACAATGTGTTCTCAAAGCCACGCAGAATGTTGTTTGCAGTTTAGCTTCTTTCTGATTCGCACTACTTTTTTGCATTTCTTAACTATTTGGCTTTCTTTGATACGTGCTTTCTTTTCGGACGCCGAAGCAAAATTGAATGTGGCATTGACGTTTTGTACGCTTTAGTTTGAAAAAAATAAAATAAGATATTGAAAGTACAACAGCCTTAACGTTACCTTGCTGAATGCATCTTTCAGAAGTGCTTTTCGTTACCGTTTATATGATTTCGCCAAACTGAACTGCGAGGAAAGATTTCAGGAACTACGCTAAAACTGACAGCAATAAAACAGAGCTGAATTTGTGTAGAAACGCTCCGTCCTCAAGCTTCCCTTGTGCCCTTCAAAAACGCCAAGAGCTCTTCTTGCTTATTCCCGCGGCGGTGCCGCGGTGGTTAAGGCGGTCGTCAACTGAGCCGGAGTACCCGGGCTCGAAACCGAGCTCGGCGGCCGCGTTTCGATGGAGCAGCGTAAGTGTAATGCGATCGCGACCGGGAGCCGTACCCCTTCTCATTTGGCTATGGCTGCTTTGAAATCATACAGCGCGAAAGGAGCGTCGAGGCCCGTGCTGGTTTGTCCTGCATACTTGACTCAGGATCTTGTGGGTCCTCGGTGCGGTGTAGCTAGCGATCACACAGATCCTTAGCTAGCTGTGCATTGGTGCCCGAGTAGCGGTGTAGAGCCCGCTTAAGGTTGCGTTGTGTTTCACCTCGCATGTTGGACCGGTCGAGGAGAGCGCGAAAGAGCTGGCAGGTGCTCTTGGAGGTCATCTGTCTTGCAGCTCGGTTGCAGCTGCGGTCCAATTAGAGTCAACCAAACGGACGGTGGAACTGTGGTTTTGAAATGGAAAAAAGTTAGTGTAATTTTAAGAGAAACGATTTGAGCAGGGAGGGCCAGGAAGCAAACACGAGTTGGTGCTATCCTACCCGAAATCGAAAAGGAATAATAGGAATGTGTTCTACGAGTAACGGGATTGAAAGATAACGGATGACACTGAGGGTACCCGAGAAGATTTTAATCAATGGAAGGCGAACGCAGGGGGGCCTCAAAGTCAAGTCGGCGAAAAAGGTAAAGAAGATTCCGAGCCTATGACGGCAGCTGCTTTACAAGAATAGTGCTGCTTGAAGATCAGTGTCAAATACCTTTGTCATTTCTTTATTTGCTTTTCACGGCTGTTAGAAACTCAAATAAAAATAGAATAATTACAGGAGACGAAAAATGCACTTGGGTGAATTCGGGCGCTGCCTCTTTATCGTCTGCGACTATCTGCACTGTTTTCAAGTTCTGCTGTGAGCCAAGTCGCCCTAAGAACTATTTTAGGTAAGTACTACATATTTTTTAAATAAATTTGCATAGCCTTCTAGGTTTTTATTCTTTTTTTAGCAGAGTAAGCTCGTGTATTAAAATAGAAGACAAGGCTACGGGGATTTCTTCATCAATTTCACCGCCGTGCAGGGTGGCCCTTCGAAGACTTGCGCATCTGCCTTGTTGGCACCTTCATCTCTTCATCCGTTGTCACAGGCAGCTCTTCAGTTGTGTCCATGTCAGTTGGTTTTCTGGCCGTCGGGGAACGTTCAGTGGCTGCCCGGGCTTTTGGAGTCTTTCTGGTTGATGTCTACGAGCAATAAAAGTCTGTATTTGAAATGTTACTTTAACGGTGTACTTTTAACGGAACAGCGTTAAAGGCCCTGTTACGCAGAATCCGGCGTCGACGTTGTGAGCGATAAATTGGCTGGCGTAGGGTGACCTACGCAGCCGCCCCGGGAGAATCAACCTAGGTGGGCAACCTAGGTCACGTGTCCTTGTGGGGTCTTCATAAGCTACTCACCGGATTGTGAAAAAAACTAAACACACTGGCAGGTTGCAGTTCAATTCATCTTTGAATTGAGCTGTCACTTCTTCATAGCTGTGATTGATGGGATAGCTTGGAGCGTGAAGCTGAAACTAAGCCCAAGAGAAGTCGAATGCACACCGCAGATTTCACGAGAACGCATCCAGCTGCGAAAGTTTGGAGGCTGCGCAATTTCCGAACTGTAACAAGAGTTGCTTAGTGCGCGCAAATTGAGGCAACTATGTAGGAACGATGCATTTTAACCTGGGAGCAGTACCGAAATGCTCAAAATATTCGCTAAACTAAACAACTTATTTTGTTGAATTCAGTTTGATGTCAAATTGTGCTGAATAAATTGGCTTTTTGACTGGGCATTTGAAATCTCCCGTTGACTTCACAGAGGCATTGCATCGTAGTTTTTGAAGCGAAAAGCTTAACTAGCTAGGTAAATCAGTCTTTCGGTAGGCAGCACAACGACCTTGAATGACTTTCAGCCCAACCAAGGATAGCCAGATATGACCATATGTGGTACATTTGTGGTGTCGAACCCTTGATCCTTGACCTTGACGCATGATATTTAGTTGACCTTTCACTTTTGACATTGGGTGACTTTTGGGTTGGCCTTTGACCTTAAGAACATCTTAACGGGTGGTGTGAAGCCACGTGATGAGTAACCGTGTATGCAGAAGTTTTTCGCTTAATGCCAGGGTTAGCTAAGTTAAGCCACTGTCAATCTTTTGTTGCTGCTGTGCATCAAACTATGTAAAAACCACTTAGGCTCCGCTGAGCACCGAGATTTTTTCAACGTGCTGAAATATCCAAGCTAAATGATTATCAATAAAGACATGCCTCTATTCTGTGTCGTACTTAGCCTCACTAAAGTTGATGACCGTATGGTAATGAATAATGCTCGCACTACCCAAGATGACCTTTGTTTTAGTAATATGCCGTTGTGAAAAAAAAATTCACCCTGCTTATGCATCGACAGAGAGAATGCACTCCTCTAGGCACTCAGATGGAAAGAATATGTAAATAGCCAAAAAATTTTCTACCAATCGCGTGAATGTTTCCCTTCAGCGGCGTCCTGTCGACAGTGTTCTGCAGTGAAACTCGCGTCACATGAGGACTTTTGGAATGAAAGTGATTAAAAAACGCGACACGTAGTCTGAATTAGAGGTCCCCACATTTCCCAAATGATGCACCTTTATAATTTAGTGATTGCCAATTATCAAAAAGTTTTGAGTCACTTTTGGACATTAAATTTCCTAAAATCTAACTCAAGCAAATAAAATTCCTTGGCTGTACAGCCTTTATTAGAAGCGTTAGTGTCTGTAATCACATGCCTAGAACCGAGATCTGGCAACTGATTACTTGCTGTATTTCTTTTCTATAGTTATAAACTGGCCTTCAGGTGTCTGTATGCAGAGCACACACTTTAGTATAAGGTGGCTTATCGTTGCAACAGTGTCAGGTGCTGGTGCCTCAGGAAGACCGACAACTTCTTTTTGGGCACTGCCCTTCACGTCCTCTCCACTTGGCTGGGGACAAACACGACAGGTCAAACAGCTTCCCAAGAAAGGCCGCAGAACGTACAAGGCATGAGACACTCATAAAGCGCACTTATTTTCCGGAAATATGCTCATAAAGAATTTTTTTACAAAAACATTACGGGAGGTTTCGGGTGTGGAATATTGATAATTATTACGGCTTACCTGTCCCTGCCGACTCGTGACACCCATTCAGAGGTTTCATACAGAGTACTGCAGACATACCCAGAAATGTAAGATTTCTTTATAACAATCAACATATCAGCAGATCACCCGATGGCAGCTTGAATTTTTGTATGAAACGGACAACTCCACTACGCTAGGCAAAGCAGTCGTCGCGTAGGCTGGAGAATGACTCTGAATGACCTTCAGCCCTACCACGTTAGCCGTGTATGACCATATGTGATACAGTTAGGGTGTCACAGCCCTCAGCCCTGACCTTGAAACAACTTTTAGTTTACCTTTGACCTTGAGTTGACCTCAGATCTTTGACCTTTGACATTGGGTGGCCTTTGGGTTGACCTTTGGCCTTAATAACATCTGATTGGATGATGTGAAGCCACGTGATAAACATCCGATGAGGGGTGTCGTAAGACCGTGTGGTACGCGTCACAGCCGCGTGCTCTTGTGGCTATATATAGAACGGCTGTCGCGAGTCTGTAGTGGAGCTGCCATGAACGAGCCTCAGACGGGTAGCAAGTGTGCCTGCTTTTCGCTGAGCGCCAGGGTTAGCCAACTTAAGGCACTGGCAATTTTTTCTATGGACGTTATTGCTAACGTCAAAGGCGTTCCCCATTGGTTTTCAATAGGAGTCCTAACTATTCGATGCGACAGATGGAAGCACTTTAAAAAAAAGATTTTTCTACATATAAGAAGAATGTACCATTACTTTCAATATTAACGTAAATTTTTTAGGAATTGCTAGACATGGAGACGCGACGTATACTTTTTGTCTCTTGGTCAAGCTCAGTGTGCAGCTTTAGATTTGGCGCCGTGTTACTTGTGTGGTAAACGTCTAAGGAAGCCTTTCTAGGAAACAAAGTAAGGACACGGCGAGACGCCCAAAGCGTGGCTGTGGCAAAGCCTTCAATTTGCAACCTGCGCGCTATATAATGGCACATTACGCGGAGAACTCAATTCTGAGATTTCTTAATCAAACGTGAAAAGTAACACGTGAAAAAATGTGTTTGCTCACGGTTATTATTGTATTTGTTGTAAAGCGCACAAGCTGTAAAAATTTTACCCTATACAGTGAACTGATTTTACGCAGTGCTGTACAGGCTCTTGAGCAGCATTGTCTGCAAGAGATTGGCATGACAGATTGCTTCGTGAAGAAGATGCAGTTCCGTTGATTTACACAAGTTTCAAGTGCAGTAGACCTTGACGTTGGCTCATGCTGACATTGAAGGGAACGTGTCTTTACCAGACAGCAAAAATTGCGGGAAAGTAGATAACAAAACTTTATAGTCTATTTGATGGTCGAGAATATATGCGTAAGCATTAAATGCGCGGCTGAAAAATCTTGGAAACACACAGCGCGTTCTAAGGCGCCTCAGAAATGGTGGCAGGCCCATCCGAGGAATGGCCATGTAATCAGCTCCAGTTGAAGCCACTGCCTTCTCATGCTCGCGTTCTTCGACGTGGGCAGTGCAAGTGGCCTTCCTGGATGCGTTCGCAGCCTGAATAACCGCCGCTTTTAGCCCCTTATTTTCGAGAGGAACTGCGCCCTCAGGGTTCATCGCTGCGTGTTACTTATTTTGCGCCCTGTGACGCTCGACTGCGTCTCTTCGAACTTCGAGACGTGTTAGGCCACCTGGGCTGCCTTCTCACCCTTGTGCGTTAGCTACATAAACCTGTTGTAAGCGGAATAGGTCAGCCTCTCTATTTCATTGCAGAGCCAGCGTAGCACCAATACTGTCACATAGAGTTAAGAACCACACAGGTCACTGGTAAAAATTGAAGAAGCCTACGATTTGAAGCAGTAGCGCTGGAGACGTCCATAGCCCGAAAGAGAGTGGCAACGGCCGAGTAATCTAAGTCATCGGAAAATGGAGCTGCCCTGATGGCGTCAGCACAGTTTTGAATGTCTCTCGGTGCTTAAGCTTTTTTCGCACGGATACTATTCGGACAGAATTTTCGGCATTGTTCTGACATGTTTGATTTCATGTTCAGTCTCAAGGTTGGCTCAGAGTCCACCCTTAGATCGGGATTGATTTGGAGCCTCAGTTTTGCGGTAGTTGGCCGATGATGATGTCCAGATTTTGCTGACAGTGCTAGTTACAAAGCATTTATTCCTTTCAAAACTGGTACATCAGCCTGTATGTAAAGCTTTCGTTGTATCGGACGTTTTGCTTCTGTACCAGCTCCGCTCCGTGCGCTTAATCGCTGCACTGCTTGATCCCTGAAAAAATCACATTGCGTAGAAAAGTCTGCTTGAGTACATTTTTGTAGAGTTAGTACAAAACGAACTAAAGTGTGTCGCTAAGCCTTGACAGTACACGCAGGTAAAAATTCTTAAACACCAAGAAACGACTTGAGAGGATTTTCGTGTCAGCGTTCAACGTACTTTGTCTGGCCGGTACCATAGCGACCAAGATGAGCAATGAGGGTCATTTTTTTTTGTAATCAAAAGGCTACGGTCAAGTAGACGGCAAAGAGCGGTTTATGTGTTGTAGGGAGCGTTCAGGATTACACTTAGAGCACTGTGGTTACAAGCAATGAGCACTGCACTAAAGGAGCTTTGGAGTTAAGATAACCGGGCGGGCACATATTCGGAGGAAAATTTTCGTTGTCAATGATTAAACTAGTTAATTCCAGCTGACATTCTTTTTGCACACTGTATCTAACTTGTATTTTTATATTGACAAATTAGAGGCGATCGTGTCTCTAGACTAAAGCATCAGATAAAATTCTCTTCTCCTGCTCATATATGTTTCTTTCTTTCCTTCGAATTCAAGACGCAAGAAAGTGACGATGACTGCAAAAAAAAAATATCCGTGATCACACGACAACACGATGACAATACTATCGAATCCAAGATCATAAGGTTAGGATCGCAGCTATGTTTCCCATATAAACATATAAATTTCCATATAAATCCCAGCTGCCAAAGCGTTTAGTAATTCGTTTCAGCTAAAAGATATTTACGAAGACATCCATAAGTTTGTGCCTACTTGTTCCCATAAGCAAAGTGCACAAATCACATTCGTTCGCAGTTCACTGATCACAGTTCACGCAAGAAAGTGACGATCAGCGCAAAGGTTCGCCGTGATTACACGCAGCTTTTGCATGGCCAGGATTCTGGTTCATCCGCTCCTAGTTCACAACGCCGCCACCACGGGCCGCATGAAGTTGAGCTCCTCCTCCTTCTCTTACATTCTTCCTCCCGGTTTGAGAGAGAGACGCTAGTAAGCTTCGCCCATTGTCCGCTTTGTGTGTCCTCCCCTCAAGCCAAGCTCCTCGGGAGGGGGGCACCCTTCGCGTTTCTGTTTTTTTTTCCACCCAGCGTGTTCGAAACGGGCTGACTGTGCGGCTCCCCTAGTCTGTTCCTTTACTGCGGTGCAAGAAAAGAAAGAAGTCGGGTTGGGGTTGAAGCGGTGTACACGCCCCGTCTTTGTCCGACTTTGAGGGGCCATTTGTCAAAAACTACTGGCGGTATATATGCACATCACACAAGATATGGCTAAACGTTCCAGAATTGTGCCAAGGCCCAGCTATCTCTCAGTGACTCCAGAGCATAATGCGTGGAATAGAATTTTTTTAGCGCTGCACCCAACTTCTCCCCGTGGGACGGTCTGTGTGTTCATGGTAAATGGTGTTTTGCTGTACAGAAAATCTGATGACTGGTGACAGAACAGAACTAGCGGCCGTATAAGCATCAGTAAGAACCTTGTGTTGCGCATTTGTTTACACGTCAGTGTTTTTATTTTTTCGAAAGAGGTTGCAGTTATAACCTGACTCACCATAATTGTCAAGTTTTTTCGCAACGGGGAAAAAAATTACGGACAACAATTAAGTCTACTGACGAGCTGTGAAGGAGAAAGCTTGCAGCGTGGTGTTCGGCTGCGGCGATGGCGTGCTGCTCTAATGCAATGGCCAGCCAAGCTGATCAGTTCACGCCGCCCGAATGGAAGTTGATGAAGGCGACGATACCCAAACCCAGCTCGAGCCCCTGTGCTTCCTTTTTTCGAGTTGAGTTGAGTTGTCGACAGAAGGACGAAAGGAAAAGCACGGGCTTGCTTACTGGCTCAATGCGGAGCCACGCCCAGCTGCCTGCGTGCTGATAGTAGGAGGTGAAAGATGGGAGTAAAGAGACAGAAGAAAAGCGCGCGCAATAGCCCGTAGGCCACGGGCCAATCCCGGAGGCAGTGCAATACCGGGCTGACCTGTGCCAGAGTGCGTTACGCCAAGCACTCCGCCATACTTTCAAAAATATGCGTAACACCCAAGCCTCAAGGGCCCATATGAGATATTAAGCCAGGTATGTGAATGGCATCCCCCTTCGAAAGCGGACCGGGGATTGAGCCACACCCGAATACTCGATCCTGTGCTTCCTTGCTATCGCTCCCCTTTATATTTCTCCTCGATATCATTTCCCTTTCTCCTCCGCCGGCTGCAGCTCGGGTGGTTAAGATATTAGATAGCAATTGCCACGGCCGGCAACATTATTTTCCTTCACTTTTGATGCGAAAGCTTCACTATGCTACCTCGTAACGATTTCGCGGTGCTTACGGTTTTGACCTTCAAGTGGGCCAGAGGTCAGTCCTCTCACGGCGTGGTTCGAGCGTCCACCGATATATGTGAGACAGTTACTGCGCCATTTCCTTTCCTCAAAACCAATTTTAGAAACTAACCTTGAAAGTAAAAATTGAAAATTGGTTTTTTGAGAAAGGAATTGGCGCAGTATCTGTCTTTCATATCGGCTGACACCTGAACCGCGCCGTAAAGGGAAAATGGAGGGAGTGAAAAAAAAGAAGAAAAAGGTGCCGTAGTGGAGGGTTCTGGAATAATTTAGACCACCTGAGGATGTTTAGCGTGCACTGACATCGCGCCCTATCCACTGAGCCAATGCGGCGGGTTCCCTTCGCGGGTGCGGAACCCACTTCGGAAAGTATTTTATTTACGAAACTTAATTTTTCTTTTTCTGATTAGGTCACGTGGTTTTTCCAAACCTCTGGGGAGGACAACGCCTGATTTTCCTCCTTATGAGCTGCTATGCTTTCGCAAAAATGAAAATATGCTGCCTTCTACTTACGAACGGCGCTGATCATTTCGCCTAGGCTGCTTGCACACAACATGTGTTTCCTGCATTTATACACAAGTATGGTGACAGGTTGCTCAGCGTACAAATTATTGAATAATACCATTTAAACGTGTAACCATTTTCGGGATGCGCTTGTATAGGAATTGTACCTGCATGCACGTGACTTTCTGGCGCCCTAGTTCACTGCCTTTTTCTTTTTCTGCATGTGTGTATGTGTGTGTGTTGGGCTGAGTGTGTGGGTGTGCGCGCGCACGCCACGGTAGAGTCCATTGCATGCAGTGGCGCAAAAACGCGGAGCTCCCACTTGGCTTGTCGCAAGTTTGGCTTGGTTAGGAGGGCGAGGGCCGGCTCAGGATGTGAAGCTTTCAAGTTCCATGGCTGATCACCGGCCTGTCTTATGACGTAGGGATAATGTAAACAGGAAATTCGAGAATGTACCATGCAACCTGATCCCTCGGATTTTTTTTTTTCATCACATTACTCCGCATGAACATGTCCAGATAACGACAACCACACG
Source organism: Amblyomma americanum (assembly GCF_052857255.1). NCBI lineage: Eukaryota > Metazoa > Arthropoda > Arachnida > Ixodida > Ixodidae > Amblyomma > Amblyomma americanum. The sequence goes on along the minus strand of NC_135504.1, from coordinate 42,955,958 downwards.
CTCGAGACAACACAGGCTTTTTGCGCGCGTGGTTTTCTTCCACCGGCCTTGAGGAAACGCGCGCGCCCATTTTCATACGACAGTAATTCATGTCCCCATAAAAAAAAGACATGCTATGCTAAGTGAATCGTTTATCTTCAAGACAGTCACGTTTCCATGCCCGCCCCCCAAGTCGCCACGTGCTCGTCGGCCATGGCGTCCTCGTCGACGGCGACGTGCGAAAGCAGTCATATCGGAAAAGAGCGGGCTTTCTGCGCACCTATTCGCTCGCGTCAGCCGCCGCCTCATCAACCGTCGTCGGACGACGTGCGAAAATTATCTGGTAGGTCCACATTGGTGGCGCCACCCTGTCGTTGCTGCCTCTGAACACGCTTCAGCGTTTCGTTAAACAGGCCCGCTTCTCGGGACCCGTTGGTATGCCCCATCCTCTGACTTCGACGCCGTCGCGGCTTAGACGCGGCGTCTGCTTGCCGCGTCCGCGCTGACCATGCGCTATGCTACGCTATCACTGCGGTGGTTTCCTTAGACGGGCGAAGGGGGGCGGGCGGTTTCGGGAAAACGTCTTGGCTCCTTTTCTCTGGCTCGGTCTTTGCCTTCGCCGGTCTACGCCCGCTTGCCTCGCCATGCACGCTTCCTGCTGACGGGGATTAACAGGGAAATCGCCGCATCTCGGCGCCGGGCTGTCGACAAACCCTCGGATGGTTCGAACCTCGGCTTTTTAAGCCCTCGTGTTGAAGACATCCGGGTCAGTGGCTGCAAACCATGGATGTAAGAAGCGGGAAGTGTCCCCAGGGAGCGATTAACATTCTTCCCTGTCTGTTGGATGTGCCACGACTCAAGTAGAAGCCTCCTGTGCGGGTTAGCTTCGGTTTCCAGTACATTAGTGCCGTCAACGTCCATTCGGTGGTCGCATGCCTCGCAGTGTTCGGCCGCAGCGCTGCAGTCACGGTTCATTTGTCGGACGTCCGCTTTGTGTTGCCTCATTATTTCGGCGAAGTTCTTCGTTTCCCCTATGTACGATTCCGGGAAGACCGAGCAGGACATTTGGTATACAACCTCTTGGGCCCTTTCTTTTGGGTGACGGCCGTTTTGGGGGGGGGAGAAGGCGTCCGATGGTGGTAGTCGTAAAGCCACTCAATAGACTGTGCGTTGTTAGCACCCTTCTTTACCGAGAATGCGTGCCAGCGTCTCGCTCACGCCTTTCACGTATGGAATGCAAAACGTTTCCACTTCTGGCGTGTGTTTCTTCCATGCACATGCACATGTGTTCGCCCCGGCTAAACCATTCTTATTTTCTGAGAATTGAAAATTGTCCACCCACCCCTTCCACCAATGCAGACACCTTTGCTGCGCCTTCGAAGCTGATTTCCCGGACTTTGGGACGTTAAACCTCGTAAAACCAAACGAGTGAATCCCCCTGCAATAACGACCAAAATAAAGTTATGGTCTGATACATATTTTCTTGTTCTGTTGTGCGAAAAACTTTTTTTGACTGTCGATATTTTGTTCACTGAAGAGGGCTAGGTCGGGCTGGTTGGTGAATGTTGACGCAAACGACTGGACAGCATCAACGGTACGGAAGAGAATACAGACACCATCGCATGTGTATGTGTTCTTCTTTTCTGTCCCGTCTGTTAGCGCATTTCAGTCGTTACCAGCAACATGTATTTTTTCTTTACCTATATTCATAATAATTTGAAACTATTCAGTTCGCAGGCAAAAATGCGATACTCGCACACCCTATGAGGTTCTCGCTCTGAAAGAACAAAAGTCACTGGCTTTTTTCCTCCTCTCTTAGTCTGTCCAACAGCCATTTCTCAGGCGCCAATACACGCCGCGAAGGCGGGCCAAGACCATGTGGATTGAGTACTGAGGAGAACAGAACGGCGTCAGAGGCATGTAGTAGTAGTGGTGGTTTTATTGAAATAATGACGAAAAGGAAGGAAAATATTTTCGCTAGCCCCGGCATATGCCATCGATACTGAAGCACCTGAGCTGGGGCAGCGGATAGCAGGATAGCAGGCAGAATGGGGAAATGAAATGAAAGAGGTAGAAAAAACTGTGTTATACTCTGGTGCTTCTTTGTGCGGACGGAAAGAATTTCGAGGCGTGAAGAAAAGAGGTTGAGGGTCGCTGAACGGACAACTTAAACCGCGGAGAGAAGTTCTGGGAACCTGGAAGAGCTGCAAGCCATGAAGAAAAGTCCCCCGAGAGCGCCGCTGTACTCCGACTGCTGTTAACGGGACCCTGCTTCCAACACGTGCTCGAGCGCCCGTGAGCTGGCGCCGATGTATTTGGACGGCGTCTCCAGCAGTGGGCATACGTATACCGGTTCTGTCGTATGTTAAGAGCGCCGACTTTGGGCGCGTGCACCCAAAAACGGCCCTTGGAGCACACTTGCAGAATATCGAGCGTCCTCTACAGTTTGCCAGCCAAAAACCCTCGTTTACAGACGGCAATCTCGCATTCTTGTACGAAAAATGAGTTTGGAGAGGTCCCTTTATCTGTATGAGAGAGTAGACGTTGAAAGGATGTGAGGAGCGGGTCGAGATAGGTACTCGTCAAGAGAATTCGGTCATTCTAGCTCTTAGAGGTGGCGCGGCGGTAGTATGGTACTGCGGACGAGGCGGTGATGGCGCCGATGCCATAGCGTGAGTCTTTATGGAAGCAAAGCGGCTTCTTTAAAAATCACATTAAAGGTGTCACAACGTAGAGTCTAGATAAGCAGCAGTAAATGATTCTTGCTCATTAATACGATCCTATGCTTGAGTTTGGCTGCTTTACAGGCTAGAAATAAATCTTTATCGATATTCGCATGTAATCGCTAGTTCGCAAGTGCCGCGCTCGCAAAAACCGCGTCGTTGAAACTTGCGAACTTAGCATGGTGAAGTGCGATGAACACTTTGAAGCGTAATTATTTTGCGCGTTCACTTTCTTTTTCTTTCGGCACTTATCCGAAAGCGTAAATTAACTACTTGAATGACCCAGACAGTCTAACGCTATGTTTCGTGCCTACACGAGTGCGGCCCTTACCCGCGTAAATGCGGTATGTGTATTTATTGTGTGCTGGCCTTATAAGGATACCATTGAAAAAAAAAAATCAGCAGTTGGTAACAATGGCCATTCCGCAGCGTAATATTAGAGCAGTGATCAAAATCAACTTTTTAATGTTGGACTGCATCGAACAGCCAGAAACATCAAAATCCTTGAGCCTACAATTTCGACGTTGATTGACTGCTTGTTTAGGTAAACAGAAAAGTTTTACAAGTGGTCTACATTTTCTCGCGGAGGAATTCTGTTCGGTGGCCCTGAATGTGCGCGTAGCTTTACTGCAGACTAATTTCCGACTATATATAGTCCATCTGCAGCGTACGTTGGTCGCATATATGCGGTAAAAGAAGAGGCAACGTAGCTGTTGTTTGAAGCGGCAGCCAGGGGGTCATTCGAGCTTTATAGTACAGTCGAAGTTAGCGCTGAAAATGTGTTTTTGACTGGCGGGGGAAAACGCTGTGATCGAGTGAGCAGACGACGGTTGCCAAGCAGCGTTCACAATTATACAACCACTTTACGCATTATATCCGAGAAATATATGTACATTGTGAAGTTCTTGCCATTCATGTCGCTCTTTAGCAGTCACGTCGTGGCCAGAAAGCCGTGTTTAATCTAGACCAGAATGGACTGAAGCTCGATGAAAAATGTGTTTGCTGCTAACGCCCACCTTAAAATATTACCATATATACCATACTATAGCTAAGTGTTCAAGCACTGCACTGCTTTCATGCAGCTGTAATAGGCTTTGTTGGCAGCATGAACAAAACTCCGAACAGGAATGCGTTGACGACATGGTGTCGTGGTGGTGTTGACGACATGGTGTTAATCAGCAACGAGTATGTTGCTGATTAACAGACGGGTCATTAGGCTGAAACTCGTTACCAACCTGCAGAATGAACTTAATCACTGCTTTTTGAACACATTACATGTTGGCAGAAACAACATGTTTGCTATTTGGACGGTTCGCAAATTGTAGAATAACAGAATATGCTCATTTTTGACGCGTATCTTAGGCTCCAAACCACTGCGAGTGCACGCGCCGCGCAGAGTGATCACCGGCTCGCCGCTTCAGGAAGAGCCCGCTTTGCGCCCCCACCGTCGCTGAAACGATCGAAAACATCATTGTAACCTTTCGACAACTTTTTTACAGCTGGTGACGACCGTCGGGGCTTCATGTTCCCGCAGGATAGGAGGCAGCCCCCCTAACTCGTCTGAAATTGATTTTGGTGGCACTGTCTACCTTTGCCATGCGCGGTGCTTTTAACAAGGCTGGTGGAATTCCTTAGTTTGGCGGAAGGCAGTAAAGAATCTTCTGCAGAAATTCTGATGTGTTTTTTGGGAGATTTTTGTCTGCGTGTGGAGAAACCCTTTGCCAGGACTGACACATTAGCGGTTGTAAGTTTTTTTTTGTGACAGCCTGGAGGCAAGAGTGCGTCCATGACCTTTCCGGGCCGTTTTCGCAGAGGCGCTGACTATGTCGTGCAGCTCGTGCTTCGCACCATAGGGAACAGAAACATAGCGCATCCAAAAAGCAACCATGGACTGCGCTCCACGATTCGAGGAAAAGTAAAAGGAGAAAAAACAAGAAAGGCAGGCAAAGGCACAGCAGGAGACCCCTCCCCACTGTCCTTTTCTTCCTCCCTCTTACCACCCTGCTACCGGCTGCCCGTGTAGCTCTTGAAAAAGAATTTCTCCGTACCTATGCACCTGCTCAAATCATCCTTGGCCCTTTCCGTTACCGCCTCTCCACGTTCTTCATCCGTTTGATGCTGCGTGTTGTGCGTCTTGTTCCCGTAGCCTTTTTGGGAGGAACAGTGCTGAAAATTGTGCCCTAAGGGTAGGGTGGAATTCAAGCAAGTTTTAGTTAAGACGATTCCCAATTCTTGCATATTTGTTTTAAAATCAGCGAAAACAGCAATGACACATCGCTTTGAGCATGCGGCTCGAGGACGGTGTGTGATTCGTTCCGCAGTGTCGCCGTGTACCCACTGATTTCCAATAGGTAGAAGTTTTCTCGAAGCCTGGCGCTTGGTTTCTTTGAGTTGAAGTGCTCGGAAAATGGTCTTCCACCTAACATTGTGTTGATGAAAACACTTCAACCCATTGCGCTTGGTGCGAGGTTGCCAGTGCGCCATTAAAACTCATCATCAGCAAAAGAAAACATTTCTAGGCAATGGATACCCAAGATTCTTCACTCGATGTATCATCTAAAACTGAAAAGGATGCAACGAAAACAACTCGATATGCTTATGCTAAGGACATGCTGGTGGCAAAAACGCGTATGCCGTTAGTACGTAAAGGGTGTCTGCGAAACATTGGCCAGTGTTCTCAGAAAGGAAGGGATGCAAACTACACACAAGCCGGACATCATTATCGGAGGCCTCCTGTGCCACTTCAAAGACAGTCATCCCACCCCAAAAAAGGCCTAGAGGCGCCAACTCGAATGGCCCTTCCTGGGCGTACGCGCTCAGCGTCCGCGCTCTTAGCGTAAGCCGAAACCGGTCTGCGCATGCGCACTGCAGGAGAGGCCAGCAAGCCTAGGTGAGGCGTCCGTGCTAGATGTCGGCATCAGCGCGCGGGCGCTCGTGTACGCGTTGGAAGGGGAGTCCGGTTTATAACAATGGAAGGATCGCCGGGCTCTCGGTGGCTCTTTTCTTCATGGCTTGAAGCTATTTCAGGTTCCCCGAACTTTTCTTCGCGGTTTAAGTTGTTCTTTCATCGCCCCCCAACCCCTTCTCTCCACGGCTTGAAATTCTCTCCGTCCGCTCGACAGGGGAAGGGAGCCAGCACCAGGAACATGGAGATGCATGGCACATTTAAAAGTCGCTGGATCGTTCCGTGGAAACGGCTCCCTCTTCTGACTCCCGCGGTTTGTGCGCTTAAAAAGCCGCGCTAACTCCCCCGGAGTCACACATCCAAGAAGTAGTAGCTAAAAATGTTGCCGGCCCAGCGATTGCTATCTAATCCCTCATGCACTGGAACTGCAACCGGTGGAATTAAAAGCAAAGAGAGAGGATAGCGAAAAGTAGATAGGAGAGCGGCAGAAAAAAAAACGAGGGTAGGTTGGAACTTATGCAAAAAAAAATATGTTCGCGCCACTCGTGCGAAAGTGCTTATGGGTATTGTTGCACATATTCGCAACACGGTAAATTCACTGCATATTCAGGGCCGCGAGCATGTAGCGTCCTGTCGCTAATGAATCGCGCTAGCGGCGCATTGCACAAACGGGTTGGGTGGAGCGCCGAGTCACCGTACTGGAGAAAACCAGTAATCTTTTAAACATCGTGTTATCCGACAATAACTTCTGTTCATTTCTTAGCAGATTTAAATTATAATCAAGAACATTTAACTAGAGTTTGACTCTTGATTGCTGCTCTGGGTAACGGCGTAGTTACTGGCTTGCCGAACTGATGACACACTCTTCAGAATAGTTCCCAGCATGCCACTCTATGAAGTCTTCGTTAGCGGTTCATCCTTCACGTACATCTTTGACAGAATTGCCGAAACTAGCATCGATTACAGCAATGGTAAACCCCTTCTCGACGGCGAACGATCGAATCGTGAGAAGCACTTTACCAACCTAGACAAAAATGTGAACTACCACACTACTAATTGTTACATTGGACAAATAACCTACTGGCATAAAACGCAGCACCAGGTTTGCCGCCTCTTATGTGCAACACATGCAACATTCACTTCAACGCATCCTTGCTGCACTTGCACCACATCGACAAAAGATTGGAAGAGCTTTCTGCTATTGAGGCTAATAACATGAGTGTTGAAATGTCGACATTAAGACACGATTTTACAATTTTGAATGCACAGTGCAGGAACCATATACAAGTATCGGTGAGTGAGCTCTAAGTATGAGCGTCCGGGAATTACAAATTTCACTGCTTGAACGAAAGTACCTAGAAGCTTCATTGCTTTGCACTGTTATTGCGTACGCATTTCCACTATCACCTATGCCGGTGTGGTCACTGTACGCGCTTAATGAAAAATGTACCTGTCAAGCAAAAGAGTCTTCTTATAATTTCCTCTATATACCTCATAGAAGGCACACGCTTTCTTGTAGCATTTTATGTAGCAGCCCATGGCCATAGCCTCCCTCCGATGGGGGCACTTTTGATAAAACTGCGCATTCGTACGGCAGGCTCAACCTCCCAAAGCAACCTACCAAAGCAGGGACACTGTACCAGGGCACGGCCGGAATCGAGCCGCCTCCGCTACTCGAGCCCTGCCACGAGCAGGGACGTGTGCCTTTCCAACGCACCGAGAGAGGGCGCCACACGTTTCATGAAAAAGCTGATGATGCATGATCAATAGTGAAATAGCGCAGGAAGACTTTTACGCCATTGAAATGTAAAATACCTTATACTTCCTTAAAGGTAGGACATTACACTACGTGAACCTGCTAGAGCTTGTCGATATATTTTAAAATAGGGCTGTAGTGAGCGATAAATTGAAGTCAAGTGGGGTATTTTTCAGGACCTCGCCATAGGCTCCATGCTGTCATAGATCATTGCTCATGGCAAACGCAATATGTAAGCTACATCAATGAAACTCGACTAAATGAAACTTTAAGATGCATTTAACATCTAGGCGAGAGAGCTAATTTCTAACTGTTATGCGCGACGAAATATCAATTTTTATTTTTCGTCGTCATTGAGTTACGCGCCGCCGCGCCGCCGGCTGTCGCGAGATGGCGCGACCGGTTTTTCGAGGCGCATGGTCCAGAATCCTGGGGATGACTATAGAGTCGTCTTTTCGATTTCGCTGACCGAAAGTGAGGAGAGCTGCTACAAGTTTCAACCATTTCTCTACGTTGGTGGCATAAAATGAAACGCCATAAGCAGGAACTGCTTGAAACCACGAAGAGTTTCACTCCAATAACAACTTATTCGCATGCGCTGTGACCAGGTTGCAGTTGAAAATTCGCAAGACGCTATCCGCGAGCACGAGAATACAACGAGAATCCTATCGAATCAAAAGTTCATAAGAATAGAATCGCCACTAAATTCTCCATATAACTATGAAAATGAATTCCAGCGGTCAACAGTTTATTCCAGGTAATTAGATAACTATGAAGGCATTTAATCAATCAGTTTGAGTCCGCTTGTTCTCTTAAGTAAAGTGCACGAATAACTTTTCGATACCCTATTTGTGCGAAAGCTAGAGTGTCATTCAAAAATTTCAGAAGGTAGGAATACAAGTCGTACCGTGGTTCTCATTAGGGCGAACACCACCAACGCCGAGATGATGAAGCCGAGGAGGACGAAGGCCGAGAAGATTTCTTGGCGGTACTGCATAGTCGGGTTGGGCTGCTGCAAGTTCCTCGGCTGGTAGATTTTTTTCTGCGGAGCACTGGGTGAACCAAAATTACAGAATGGGAGGAAAAGACTTAGAGCCAGATGTAAAAAGGGAGTAATTACTCATTGGCATGAATAATTATTCCCTCATTACAAATCTACCCCACCCTGGGGAATTCCTTTAAACCATTTCACCATTAGACCTAGATGAATCGGCTGACACAAGGTACCAAACAATGTGATGGTTCAGTACAGTACGTTATGGTGTGGTATGGTATGGTGTTGTTTGGTTTGGTATTATAGGTATATTATGGTATGGACGTTTATGGTATGGTATGGTACGGTACGGTATGGTGTAGTATTGAACGGTATGGTGTGGTATAGTGTGGTATGGTGTGGTATGGTGTGGTATGGTGCGGTATGATATGGCATGGTGTGCATGGTGCAGTGTGGTATGGTGGGGTTTAGAATGGTAGGTATGCTATGGTATTGTATCGTATGGTATGGTGGTTTAGTTTTGCGACAGCCGTACACGGGCTATCACAGGGGGCGTTTTGGCGGGCTGCTGATTATAATTTCCCCTCGGATTTTTAACGTGCTCTGACACCGCACAGCAAATGGACGAGGTCAAGAGGTGCATGCAAGCGGTGTCCGTCCGATACAACATAGGCTTTTTTAAGCAGAATTCATACAATGCCTGGTTCCTGAGCTATACTGTCTAATGGGTTTCGGGAAAAAATTGTGAAATGTTGCAAAATATAGAGACACTCCGAACCCACGTAATCATCGTCATAATCATTACCATTACCCCAACTACTCCCACTTCGGGATCTGTGCCAGATGAAGCCCCAACTCCCCCCCCCCCCCTGCCCCCTCTCATCTCCCCTTTCATCTCTCTTTCCTCACTCGCCCAGCAGACTTTCGTCGCCCTCTACTGCACCCTAAATTCCTATGTCCGGATTATTTAAGATTGCAGTTTTGTAGTCCTTAGGTACACTGAGGCGAATTTCACTGAGCATTTATGAGAGGTGGTGCATGTTTAAGGATATCATCTTTATTAATTACTCCGTGACATAAACATGGTCGTTTCACAAGAAACCATAGAGAACTGCACTCGTGTGTACCCATACCACTATGTGAACGAGTGAATAAAACTGAGCGGATGCGCAAAATAGTACGCAAAGCACGTGGCAGTATTCGAGGTGGCCCAGTATGCGCTGCCGCGAAGGTTGCCCCGTATAAGGCACAGGGTATTCTTAATCTGACTTGCATCTCGAGAGCTAGAACACACAGCCTACAATACCATAAGAAGCTTCGGGCATTATGACGGCCGTAAGTGCAGACTTAAGCATCTGTGACTTAAACAGTGACTCCTGGTCCATGTGGCGGACCCTCTTCATTCATACTATCAGCACCATTTTAATACCAAATGTTATTCATGGCGAGACCGGTACACTTGATAGTATAGTCGTTATGTGACAGCCTCCCTTTTTTATGGGAAAAGTGAGCATGGCGGTCACACTCTAGCCATGCAAAATACGGCACGCGAGGTCGTGTGTTCGCATCAACATTCGTTAACCACGGTTCCTTTAAAACGACGTTTCGTTCAATAAACGGTAACTACGGGCGTAACGAAACGTACTAAAGGCAGGTTATGCCCTGAGGCAATAAATAACGTTATCAGAGAACAGGCAGGTGAAGACGGACACAAAGGCTGAATCGGTCTTCCTTCTCTCCTCATGCAAATACTGTTTGAATTAATGTGCAAGCCTCATATTGATTTCGGAGAGAGCTTATCAGGTGACTTCACATTGCTTTCGGCGTGAACAGTTGAAACGCGCCGCCTTCTGCAGACTTTAGTGGGAACAATGGCTCTTCGTCCATCAGAAACCGCAGTAGTGAGTCTGTTGTCTTACCTGAGGGAAGCCAAGGAGGGCTCGCGAGGCTGCCTGAAGGTCTGCGACATAGCTACACAAGGCAGTGATTTAGCTGAGAGACGCACTTAGAAGAAGATTCGCGCCTTGAACAGCGGCGTTGCAAGACGTTGCTTGGAGGTTCGGTAGATTTCAGCTAAAATTAAGGAGCTGTTCTTCTTCTTCTTCTTCTTCTCCTCAAGTAATATGGCACATACCCACGTGGGGGGATTGGCCAAGGTATAGGGTAGAATGCCAATGAAGCATTTGCGCGGGGAAGGAAACGTCAGAAGACTGAATCAAGATAAAAAAAAATGGGAAAAATAAAATGAATTCAAGAGGTATGAGTCATCCGGAATAGAATCAATCTAGCCTTTTTTGGACATGCGAAAGAATTTTGTGTATAGCTAACAGGATAATCGGTTAGTTGCACTTATGTAATCGTGAAGGTAGCCGCATACACTGCTTAACGGGAATCCCTTGGCACTCGCACCGAACGATAGAAGAACTGTAAGAGACAGAGGCAGTCCTAGTCTCGAAAGAGGAACCTCCAGATATTGCTTTCTCTGAACCGCGAACCGCCGGCAAGAGAGGAGAAAATGATCGATTGATTCAACTTGCCCACATGATACACAAAGGTTTGTCGCAGCGAACCCGCACCTGCAGAAGTACAAGTTTAAGTGAGGGATTCTACATCGCAGGAGCGTCATGGACACTTCACAAAGCCTTGACTTACACCACCGGATATTCCATGGGTACTTTAGGTGTTGAAAGTCCACGGTATTCAGCAACGGATCACTCAAAGTGGCTGAAATATGCTGGAACCGCTGGAAACGTGAAGCTGCTAACAGAATGAGGTGAGGGACGGGATATATTACAGGTGCGCTGAGAGCTGACCTTGCCAATAAATCAGCCACCTCGTTAAAATAGACGCCTGAATGCCCAGGTACCCAGACCAAACGGTACCCAGAAAAACCTAAGTGAACGAGTCAAGAAAGATTTTTCCGAATTTTGGAGAGAGACAATAACTGAAAGGCAGTCTGTGAGAATAAGAACCCGTGCGACATGTCTGGGAATTTTGAGAAGAGCCAAACCAATGGCCAAAAACTCTGCGAAGAATATAGGAGTATAATCAGGGATACGAACGGAGTAGCTCCAATCTAGATCCTGCGAATATATGCCAATCGCCGCCTTCTCACAGCTGCCGGAGGCATCAGTGGAGAGAACAGTATGATGTGGAAAATTCTGTAGGTGTTCAGAAAGAAGACCATTTAGGGTATGTGCGGGCATATGCTTCGCATGGGACGGGAAAATAAAGTCGTAATAGAAGGCGGGATCAGCCTGCGTGTCAGCAACTCGTTGCAAGGAGATCAGATCAACCTGAAGCGGAGCTAACAGATTCTGCGTGAACCTAACTTGCGGAAGCTGATAACGTGGCCAGTGATTAGTCAAAAAAAGGTGTGGTTGGGATACAAAAATTGGAATACTAACGCCTGGGGCCGGGTCAAAAGACTTGAGGAAAGTACGCACTGTTAGAAGTTGGAAGCGGGAATAGAGGTTGGGGATACGCGCTTCCAGATAAAGGACAGCGTTGGAAGCTGATTTCGGGAGCCCGAGGCATAGCCGTAGGGCACGTCTTTCCAGTAAGGCTAATGGCTGCAGCTTGTAGTTCGCGCTACCAGAGAACAAGGGGCAACCAAATTCCAGAATCGGTCTCATATAAGCCTTATAGAGCAACAGTAGCGTGTCACGACGCATGCCAAACTTTTTATTGCCAACTCGGGTCAAACGGCCCAGTGCACGTTCCCCTTTAATAACATTATTCTTAATATGGTGTCGCCAGTCCAAATTTTGGTCATAAGTAACACCTAGGTATTTAACCGACTCCACCTGCGGAATTGGAGTGGAGCGGTAGGCTAGCGAGATGTACATAGGAGCGTCGGGTGGAAATACCAGCACGGCGCATTTGCTGACATTAAGTGATAAATTGATTTGGTCCAACCAGACTTCAAGAGTATTCAGATATGCCTGCAAATACCCGTAGAGCACATGAATATCATTTGCTGATGCGAAAAAAGCTATATCATCTGCGTATACATAAACTGTAACGTTAGGATGAATGGGGATGTCCCGAACTAATATGTTGAAAAGCAGCGGAGAAAGAACAGAGCCTTGCGGCACACCTCTGTTGTCGCCCCAGACTTAGAATGCGACGTGTTCTCTACTTCTTTCACACAAGCCCACCCCCGAGCTCGCGCCCAGCGGCCGCTAGGCTCGATTCTCTGCTGCAAGCACTCTGCTGCCCGTAATTCGTTCCGAGTAGACGACTTGACAGAGATTGTAGTGGGCTTAAAAAATAAAAAACTAAATTTAAATTCAAAATTCAAAACAGTAAGCATGTGCACAACTGCCTGCTTGTACTCCGGAAGTGGAAAGTGTGGCTGATCTCTTTTGGGAGAGCGAGAACAGTGCGATATTGGGGGGACAAAACGCAACTTTTTTTACCCAGTGGCACCTAACTTTCCAAGTCGCAGTCAAATTAACTAGACATTAACTTAAAGCAATCTGTTCATTTTACACTGCAACTCTCCTGAAGGCTGACAAGTTTTCCTCATGCAGACCAAAATTCCCAATTCAGCATTCGTGAGCCGAAAATAAGTTTTAAAAAACTGCAAATTTATTTATTTATTTCACAATACTGCAGGCCTCAATTTCGGCCCTTACAAGAGTGGTGTGCATGAACATTTTCGTACAAGCAGAGGAATGAAGATAACACATCTCACCCGCAGAACTTTGCAGACCTCTTTTTAAAGCACTGTTGAAAGCCAATAAAAAATACCTGGATAAAAGTTAGCACTTATTTGTTGCAAATTGTATTTATTATTAACTGAGACAAAGTAAGGCGGGGCTGGTAGTCGCGTACTTACGGAAAAATTCCCCAGCAAAGGCTACATGCGATACTGGAGCCACACTGCGGTCTTCTCTAGATTCTAAAGTTACGATAAAGACCTTTTGTATTGTTCCAAAGCTTTTGATTTCGCGCTCTCAAGGTTGGTTGTAACATAAAAAGGAAAATTCTTATTGACAACAGAAGCGAAGAAGGCATAGAGAAAGTTTTGGAGAGCCTCCAGCAGCACCCTTGCCGCCAGGCGTTCTGATGTCCCTGAAGACGCCCGTCAAACAGAAAAATTTAAATAGTGCGTAGGGCAAGACCTGCACGAAGTTTTTCTGGAACATAAGTGGCGCATTGTCTCCTGCTATGAGGGACGGCTACTTGTACCACACATTGTGACAGCGGAGCAAGATCTGTTCGGTATGAGTTACTATAAGCTCCAATATCGCCTGGTTATGTACTGCCACTGGAGCAGTTTTAGATAAGCATTAGACAGGAAAGAAATGCAACACCCGCAGAAGCGACAATACAAGAGAAAAAATTAACAAGAGGGCAAAAAATTGAAAACAAGCGCAAATCCAGGTGACATTCAAAGCCTAGTGGAGCGAATACCATGGTTAAAGCGGGGCATGAAATTAACAGTTGCGCGTTATATTTAGATTCACTGTTTACTATCGTTTCTATCGTTTCTTCCCCACTCAGCCCTAAGTAAATACGTCGACGTTAAAGGTTGATAAAAGTTATCTATCTGTTTATTATTTGGTTGAGTAATTAGATACTTAGCTAGGAAGACAGTGTGTTTCTTCTTGCAGCTGGGAGGAAAAAAAATGGCTGGCGGTTTAGCATGGCTAAGCGCGAAATATTGTGCAAAGGCACGGTGGGGCACCCAAATTTTGCGGGTGGGCCGAACCCATTGTGGAAGTGTCCCGGGCCGGTTCCGAACCTCGGTCAATTCAATATTCAAATTTTCTGGGGTGGCGCACCCAAATTTAGGGCGTGGGCCAAGACCGTTCAGGGTGTGTCCCAGGTCAGTTCTGAATATGGTTCAACTCAATTCTCGAACTTTTGGGGGCGAGCCCAAGCAAATTTTTCTGCGTCCCAGATTGGTGCCGAACGTGTTTCAACGAGTTTTAAAATTTTTCAGGGGTGGGCCCTCAAATTTCAGTGCTAGCAAGCCCTATTTTTGGAGTTGGGCCACATTCATTTTGTCATTAGGCCAAGCCTTTCTTCCACCTGAGCACACCCAGATTCATTGGCAGTCAAATTCAGTCAAGGTCATTTCGAGGGAAAATTTTTGAAGGTCCATGTCATATTTAGGCAAAGCCCACATTAGTTACGTGCCAGACTACCTCTCAGGAACGCACTGTACAAGTTTTGTCGATTGGAAAATATCTTGTCTTAGAAAAACCTCCACAAATACTCTCAGAGAGTTGGATTGTTGCCGTATCTCCAAGGAAACTACCATAGGCGCCAGGCCGATGCCGACGGCTGGCATGCGATGAATGTTGTTTCCAGGTTTTTCTGTGAAACAGACCTAGATTCCCATCTGTGACACTTGCGCGTGCTGTGCCGGGCGCGCCTACACGGTGTACAGTGCGGACCACACATCTGCATACGCATTTTTGCTGGGACGTGTGTTTGTGTACATTTAGGTTTTTCTGCATCAGTGCATGTTGCGACTGCACACGTGTTTGTGCCGGGATATGAGGGTGCGCGGAGCCGTTCTCTGCAGCCGTGCGTGGCGTATCTGCAATGAGAAGTGATGTGTGTGCAAGACATGTTCCGCATGTGGAAGACATGTGATGCAGGTGCCTCACGTCGTCTACGCAAGATAAGTGTACCCGGTGTGTGCATGGCTTCCTCTGTAACCGAGACAACCACAAGCAACTCATTGTATTAAGGCATCATCATCCTCCATTCGCACCCAACTCTCCTTTTACTTTCCCTTTCCCCCGTCTCCAGTGTGGAGTAGCAGGCCAGGGTTATCTTACCGCCGGCGTACCTCTCTACTTTTTGATCCTTTCACTAAATTACTTTATCTAAATACTGACGCGCACAGTTCGTCACACAAGCGTATTCTGCATTTCACCTCTATCGAAACTCATTTGCCTTCACTGTTCCCTCGCGGCACGGTTGAGGTGTTACTGAGAGTCAGACAGTTAATGGACATTTCTTTTCCTGAATAAACGCGTATCTTTTGTGTCCTTATGCTGCGCTGTTAGTAAGCACAATATTTCCTGTTGCGTGAATTCGTCAAAGAAGAAGTGAAGCTAAGCACCACGAGCCTCGAGCTGTGCGCGCTCTGTTCTTCAACGAGGCTTACGTCCTTCGCGGTACTCCTTTGTGCTCCTACTTCGAGTGATCGCTTCTCTGCTGTGAGCTCCTCTGTCCATCGACTCGTCGTCTCGGTGAGTGAGTTTGCCGTTCCATGCTTTTGGCGCAATATTGCTGTGTCTAATCCAGCCAGAAGCAGCGGCTCCTTGGATGCGTGCGCAGTCAGCGCACGGTAACAAACCTTAGGTGATGAAGCAATCTTCTACGGCGTCCTTCAGAGGTCACGCGTTACGCATGGAGGGTCGGCGCCGTACTGCACACCGTAGCTTCCTTCTTGCATGGCTTCTGCGAAAAGCGACCTGTGTGAATTGGACCCCCTCTTCAGCGGAGTTAACTGATGAGGTAGCTGGTTTTCCGGCATATTACCGAGATTTTCCTGGTAATGCGACCTTTTCTTTAGATGACAATTTCTGTGGTCAAGTATGTTCAAAGATGGCCTCTTGATCGCTTAGCCGATTGAAGAGCACAATAGCTTCGCGTTGATAAAAGGCAATTCAGGAAGGTTGTCCGATAAATATCTCTGTAACAGAATGCGCAAATTGCACGTGTTAAGGTTTAGCTCCTACCAAGCTTAATTCTTCACATTACATTACGCTAGCTGTCGCTGAACATTGCGTATTAGAATGACCTGCAAAGTCGGTGCTAAACGCGGTGTGTGCTTTATAAGCCGACATAATCTCAAGCGACCGTAAGCCAAGGTCATTTCTGTCCCTGAACAACTGTACCCGTTGTCTCCACGAGAATGGCCCTGTAAGCTTGAATTCTTGCGGTTCCTGGTTTCTACTATGGATTGACATATGCTGTTTTAGTTACATTCGCGAACCTATCATACATCGCGATGACAGACGGCATGTACGGTTTGCTTTGGTTAGCTTAGCTAGCGCTCCATATGGTGTGAAGGCCCACATGCAGCAACCAACTGAACGACACGGAAATTAGAAATATTTAATCACGAAACACTTATGTGAAATGCGACTGAGGAGCAGTGATGCAGGTGCTTTTAAGGGAGCCCTGCCACTAGGTTAAAAATATGCAGTTTTTTCGCCCTCATTGAACTTTGAATGCAGAGTGCTACTCAACCTTTTCCCGCAATTCTTTAAGAACGCCTATGCCGATCGCATCAATCATTGTGCGGCGAAAATTCCTATGGCACCCAACCAAGAAGCTACATAGCGTGTGGACACGAAAGCGAGTTTAGAGCAGAGAAAGCTGCCAATTACTCGCAAAATCGATACCTCTCAAGAACACTAAGACGTTTATCCAGGGATGTTTTTTTATTATCCTTTGATTTGCGCCCCGTCAGCCTGGTCCACAATCTGAGCCCGAAGTGATCCTTAGAGGATAGTCACCGGGCGATTTCTCCGTTTGTAAGCTATTTCCATTTCCGGTGACGTACTCGATTTGACGTACTCGATAGTGCAGTGTCAGAATCGTAATGACTGAGGCATTTATATACACAATTTCTGTAGTTGTATTTTTTTCACTGAAACGGATTTTGTAGTTAAATTTCTATTAGCACTACCTGCAGACGGCATTTATCAGTTAGCTATCCTTGTGAACAAGTGTCCAAACTCCTTAGTGGGCGTTATTTTTCTGATTACTGGCAGATTTTTAACATAACTAAACTGAACTTCGGTGCATCTGCTGCGGTGGTTGAGTGGTTAAGGGGTCGTCTACTGATTCAGAGTACCCGGGTGCGTACCCGACCGCGGCGGCCGCGTTTCGATGGAGGCAAAACGCAAAAGGCGCCCGTGCGCTGTGCGATGTCAGTGCACGTTAAAGCTCCCCAAGAGGTCGAAGTTACTCCAGAGACCTGCACTGCGGCACCTCTTACTTCCTTTGTTCTTTCACTGCCTCCTTTATCCCTTCCCTTACGGCGTGGCTCGGGTGTTCACCGAGATATGCGAGGCAGTTACTGCGCCATTTCCTTTCCTGAAAAAAAATTTTCATTCTGAGTAAACATTAAAACACTGAAAACACCTTTCCAGTGATTCTGCAATCCGTAGCCAATTCTATCATATTCAAGCGCATCATTGAATGAAGCATGCACTTAACGGGAACACGTCCAGGTTAGGTGCAGAGAACGATCACTTAGGTAGCATCGACATTTGAATAGAGACAACCGAGATACACCTCCCTGTCATACATGCGGCTTATGTGCAGAAGTGACATGTTTCATATGCAGGACATCTGCTTCCTAGTCAGCGTCATGTACAGCACTGCCTACAACGACCCGGCCGCTCAGGCCCAGGCATACGGTCAGCATGGCGACGACCCTGCTTCGCACACAGAAGCGTCGTATGGACAGACGCACTTCGACCAGACGTCATATGGAAATGCGCCGTCCGAACAGGCGACCACGGCTTTCCAGTCCACAACATCGGCAGGTAGGAAACAGCAACGACTGAGGTATCCGACTGCATATATTCACCTTGTGCTTTCAAACAGTAGGCCTCCTGCGCTTCGCCACCTTCGTTCATTACGTGCCTCACAGTTGATCAACATTGCTACTAATATCTTGCTTCATTTACTATCACACGCAAAAGTCCATTGAATGCGTGTTCACAGAAAAAAGGTTGCAGCTTCTCCCTGCAACTCGGACGCTTGGTATATTTCCAAGCTGAGAGAGAATGCACGTCTCCTCATACCTTGAGACAGATCAGAGGACTTGATTATGTGAAAGCATCAAATTAATTTTTTATATGCTGTACCATCCCGAATACTTTTTCTAGCAATAGTACATGCTAAACTTCCCAACACACATATGCAGCCGCGGTTTGCGGATAGGTGCTCGTATGCGCTTAAATAATTGCACCGTTATTGCCGCTCTTTAACTAGTGGCGAAAAAGTACTGCTATAGTAAGTGAGCGATATTCATTGTAGATGAACATTTGCTGTGCTCACGAGATGAGTGACTAAAGAAGCTGGCGAAATTGCCTACGTTACTGCAAAGCCCCGATCACACTCTGGATTTGCCGAGACGTTGACCGGAAAGGAGCTTCTTTCTTCTGCCAACAGAGTAAAATTAGGTGCAAAGGGGAAAAAATCTCCAATAAGGCAATGGTCTGGAGGACCAGTGTCGCATCATCAGACTGGTCCAGGCATCCGCCCAAGCTACCGGAGTCCTGAACTGAGGAGTCCGCCTACCTGACTCGTAGAACACTTCAATAAAATAATGTTTTATCTCTCTCTCTCTCTCCAATAAGGTCGACCGAGAACTACAATATATATGCCACCCTACCGAAAAAAGCTGCATCTTGCAATGGCCTAATGCATCTAGCATTAGGGCGACGTTTGATTTTCTTGACCTCTGTATTTAGTTCTTGACCGTAAGCGAGGGTTACTTTCATGTTATGGAAAGGCACGCAAATAGCAAGAGTTCTCTATCTCAATGAAATAAAGATATTAGCGCTTTGTTACTTCATCACTGGACTAAAATATCTTTCTTGTATAGCCAGATTTCAATATTTCTTCTTCTTCTTAAAGGCCATAACCTCACCGGCACAAATGCCTTACAGTAGTTACATCCGGTTCATTCGAAACCAGACAGAGTGCAATTTTCTCGCTCTCATGGTAACGTTTTATTTGTTTATGTTCGGTAGAGTTTGTCGTCCGCATGTCGAGGCGCCTAAACAGTGTTCTTATTTTTTCTTTCTTCCAGTACCGAAGAACAAAGGGTAAGTAAATTCAAGAACAGCAGTTTTGTAATTAAATCATGCTCAAATACACAGCAGACAGCATAAAATTTTTCTATTTATTTTTCTGCAAGAATAATTGCATAAATAGATTGATTATCTCTTTCATGCAGGCAAGTATCTAATAGTGCAGCCAGTCTAGTGCTCAAAGCGACAAATCAGTAGAATGCGCAACGTTTCGCTTAACAGACGCTGTGATAGACGCCGTTAGAAGTTGCACGGACTGCAGATGTGCAATAAAAAAAAACAGAGGTCAACTGCGATTCATTACCAAGAGGAGTTGACACGCAGTGGCCGTCTGTAATCGGAGCTGAATCGCGCATAAAACTAATGGGCAGAATTGTCACCTACACGTAAAATGAAGATGCCTGTCACAGGGGATGCAATCCTGTCCTTTGCGCTATCACATGTGTTGCTATTTCGGAACATCAAAAGAATGTAAACGACATAAACCAAGCAGCATGCTTTGGGATCTTCCTACATATTTGTATTCGGTTCCTTTGCTTCGACTATAACCGTGTAATTAGCAATTTATTGATTGGAACTATACACAATGCCTCAGCGTTGTTTGGATACGTGCAATGCGAAGAAGTTCTCACTGCACTGACAAGATAATTTGGAGTTCCAAATCACGCAGTAATCTGCCTATCACATCCAGGACAGGAATAAAAACATTCAAAAGCAATACGACACATTCGAGACATGGGGGATTGTTAGACTGTTTTCAACGTGTTGCGTAACATAATTGATCGACGCTGACCACGAAACATGATTCAGCGTTGGCATAGAAGTTATAAAAGGAAATTACAGGTGGAACTAAGGGTTACTTACGTGCTTTGAATGCAAAAGCATTGTTTGGTTTTAAATATTCGTTCCCTTCTGATATTTTTTTGGTTTCTCTTCCTTTATAATGACACACCTACTCATTAGCATAGTCATTACGCAACGTATAAGATAGGTTCGCCCTTTTTTCACCAAAAGTAAAGCAGTTTTGTGGCCTATAGGTTGCGTGCTCGCCTCGCCATTGCCCGTACTTTGCGAAGGCATCCATTTTCTTCGAAACCATGGTGACGTTATCTGCGCTTTTCGGGGCCACAGCTACCTGTGTCTATTTTCTTTGCCGACAAGCCGTATAATGCTGTCGCATTAAAACACCAGGTGGAAAAGGTGCTGTTTGCATCCTCCTAAGACGCTTTTATTTCATTGGTGCAGAGACAGCAGCGGCAAGCCCGCCGTGCTGTTGACGTGCGCCATGCTGTCTTCCTTGGTCGCCTCTATGGCCATCACGGCCTTCGTTCTGTGGGGAGGTAAGCCACTGGAGCGCCTAAATAGACTGGCACCAAGAGCCAACTAAAGCGCTGTACTGAGGCGAGAGGAATCTCCTGGTACTTCCTCGAGTACTGCTTGATTGAAAAGGGCACGCCGATAATGCAGTCACCTGACACGCATTAAATGACATTTCGCTCAATCTTTGTTTCTTTTCTTAGCCTTTAAGATGCACAAGGAGGCGCCCGACAATCGAAAGCACCTAATCGGCAACTTGGTGAAAACGGTGCTGCTACATGAGAGACAAATCGTTGCATGCAAGGGTGTCACTACGTTTTCATTTTCAACGAAAGCCATAAAAGCCCTTACAACTTCGCGCTGAGTCCTACAACGCTGGCTGGGCCACCGTTTGCCCAGGACAGCCTTTGTCTGATTCTACGTCAGAGACACTATTCAATAGATAGTGCATTTAGCCATTTATTTCTTGATTCATAAATAACAGGCGACAAACTGCTACTGATGTTGCACTGTGCATAACACATATAAAATCATGCGGGATTGTGTCACTCCCATAAGGGGAATTCTTATGACCGATATACGTGGACTTCATCTATACCCAGCTTTCGTGGACATTACAAATTCGCACCATTGGTCGGCTCTAAGTACGAAAGACTGCGTTATCGATGGAAATATTTTAATTTGCAATTGAGAGAGAGCTTCAAAAGTACGGTTATGTAACGGGCAATGGACGTTCACATTGATGAACTACTTTCCTAGGGGCTGAAGAATCTCACAGATATAATTTTCCATCTTCTTGCACCAACTTGTTTGGCGACCATCAGAAATCATTGGGGTGTGCCAGAGATTAAAAACCATCGGTAATTTTTGATGTTCAATGCAATTCAGCACTTCGTAGCAGCTGCCCAAACTGGAAGCATTTGTCAAGGTTATTGGAACTTGGCAAACATATTTATCAGAAGTAATGGGTATGGCATGTAACGAGGGGTCAAAGTAGTCGATGTTCCGTTTTAATATATTATACCATATTAGATGGTTTGTGGGATAAATTGACGCAGCTGTCACAGCACGAATAGAAGATATTTCAGAGGGCATTTCCTCTGCCGTAGACATAATTCGGCTGATTATGGTAATTTTCATTTGCCTCATTTGCCAGTTTATTTCACGGTTATTTAGAGCACCTGCAGTTCGGGGCACACGAGGTGTTTTGCTGCGCAACGTTTCATACGAACTCGATGAAAACTTCTCCACACGGACGCGCAGCTTCTTCGACCCTTTCGACCACGACGGAGGACGACCGCACGGGGTATAACTGGTATCCGAAGGTCGTCTACCGCGGAAACGTCGAAATCCGCGTAGCCGCCAATCCCGCAACTGAAACAACAGGTGTTACGCCTTCGACAAGTGAGTGCAACGGCCAATTTCTCTAGCGTACGGCGTCTGCCCGCTTTCGGTCAGCGATGCGGCACAGTTAGTCCCTTTGTAAAAGTCGTTCGGCAGGTCAGAACTGGGACCCCGATCGACCGACGTGAATTTAAAAAAGGCGCACTTACTTAGAAGGATGAAAGTGCAGGTTCAAAATACACAGTTACTCAAGATTGACCTCGAGACCTTATGAAACTTGTTTCTCTCGCTATCTGCCTTTTACTGTATCTGCCCATAGTTCTGTTTGAGAAACTCGATATCAATACCCAACAATTCTGTACAGAAGCATTTTTGATTGGAAAATCGTTTATGAACGCTATTTTTTGATATGTAAGATTTCCCTAAAACAATAAATATATCCGCAGGTCACCTGACGGCTGTCTTGCGTTTTTCTTATTAACGTTCTTGCTATCGTCAAAAGTGGTCCCCTTCGGTTTTCTATGGCAGTCTTAACTACTCGATACGATCGACGGAAACTCTCTGACAGAAAGATTTTGCTACATATCAGAAAAAGAGACCATTATCTTCAATATTTCCGTAGCAGTATCCGACAATTTTTCGATTTTCGAAGTTTTTGTCTAAGAATGTTGCACATGAGTGGGATGAAATGCTTCTAAGGAAGTTCCAGACACTGACCGCAGCGGTGCTCTAGTCGTTTGAGCATCCGCTTCGCATGCGCAGGTGCGGGGTTCGATCCCCAGCGCCACCGAGTACCCACCGGTGATACAATGAGTACAGGCTTTGCCCTACGTGGTGCTCGCCTTCTTTAGGGTGAAACACTTGGGAACTGGGCCGTTGACCCCAACTTGAGTACAAGAAACAACCTTGTGCTATGACGCTCTTTGGCCACAGATGCCCTTGGGCCATAAAAATTCACCATCATCATCATCATCATCGTCATCAAACTTGCAGACACATTTGCCACGGCACACTTTCGACAACCTGCCCTGGCCCTAATAAAATTAAACTGCGTATCATTAGCATCATTAGAATGAGAAGACAAGATAACCGCTGGTCCTTAAGTGTAACGGAGTGAATTCCAAAGAAGGCAAGCGTAGCAGGGGCGGCAGAATGTTAGGTGGGCGGATGAGATTAAGGAGTTGGCAGGCATAGGCTGGGCCCAGCTGGCAAAGGAGAGGGTTAATCGGAGAGACATGGGAGAAGCTTTTTCCCTGTGGTGGGTGTAGCCAGGCTGCTGATGATGATCATGATCATTAGCATTCTAGCGTCTCCTTCACCTCTTAGCACGGTGTACGCGCTTGGCCTTAAGTATTGGATCGAACGTGTGCAGGTGTCGGGCCGGAGAAGCTGCTCTGCACGTACGGCCGAAGGACAACGTCAGATGCAGTGATGGCGAGCGACGGCCTCTGCGACGTCGCCTTCTACGACTCCATCTATGCGGACAACACAAACTTCCTCTACGGTGGTAGTCCTTTTGATTCGGATCTCGTCACATTCATGCGGGCTGCCACAAGATACACTCGGACATCTTTGGGAGTGGCGTTTGCGTTTCAGTGAGTGCGCCTACGATTTTGTGAGTGGTTAGGCCATTCGAACGTTCTCGATTTAGTACAACATGAGCTCCGAGGGCAATGTTTTGTATCGATAGCTGCAATACGGTAGCATTCCGAGCCTTCGGCGTGGCGGCGCCGTGGCGGTGGCCGCGCTGCAACCATGTGGCGACACTGCCGCCCTGTGGCGGCCCGCCACGCTATCGCGTGGTTGGTCACGCGATGCGGAGGAGCTGCCGGCGGTGCGGCGCCGTGGCTGATCACGTGGTTCGTCACGTGGTTGGTCACGTGACCAAGTTCCACTCGGGCCAGCTGTAGCTATATCGCGACACTCCAGGATTAACCAGAGCTAAACCACCGCCAATTTTTTACGTCACAGATGCATCCTTGTAGTTCACACCAAAACATATTTTCTGTTATTTTATACTAATTGTTTTTAGGACTGTCTTGTTGCTGCCTTTTACATGATTTTGAAGCGAAAAGCTTAACTACATTAGGGAAAGCAGTTGTCGCCTAGGCTGGAGAATGACCTTGAACGACCTTCAGCCCAACCCTGTTAGCCATGCATGGCCATATGTGGTACGTTTATGGTGTCGACCCCTTTACCCATGCCATTTAGATGACCTTCGAGCCTTTGATCTTTGACCGCTGACCTTAGACCTTTGACATTGGGTCAACTTTGGGTTTACCTTCAAGCTTAAGAACATCCGATGGGGCAATGTGAAGCAACGTGATGACATCTGATGGGGGGTGTCGTAAAACCATGTGATAGCACGCCATAGCCACGTGGTCGGGTGGCTATATATAGAACGGCTGTCGCGAACGCATAGCGGAGCTGCCATGGACCAGCCTCAGACGCTTAGCAAACGTGCTTGCTTTTCGCTGAATTCCAGGTTTAGCCAAGTTAAGCTGCTGCCAATTTTTTACCAACGTATTCCACCTATGGACCCGTCGCGCGACGTCACATCTATGCAGGCACTTGAATCGGCTGGGAAACGACCTCAGGAAAACCAACCCGGGTCCCCTGGAGCTGTTCTGGCACAGCGGCATCTACCACACCGGAATACTGGACACTCCCGCAAACTCGTCCAGAAATCAAATGACGACGGCCATGTACCGGCTCAGGGTACTGTTCACTGTCGCATGGGTATCTAAGCGTCCTGCAACAATTATAACACCTTGATTCTGTCCAACGCTCCCTGGCCGGCGTCAGCAGTTGCCCATGTAATCTTCCTGATAGTGTGACTCTATCGAGCATGTTTTTCTTCGACTGGAATTGACGTCATGACCACAAAAGGCCATCACTTGCAAGCGCTCAGCATGAGAAATGCATCGGGAATCTTTTTTTAATCTAGTTGTGAAGAGAAACAGCTAACCTTTCTATACATCGGCATATAAATATTGAACGATCTGCAGTCAGGTGCGCTCTGATTAGAAATAAATTTATTTACTTATGTACACACGCCAAGGTTACCGGATACGTTGACATTCACAAGTAGACTTGACGCTAAGCATGTAAGGCGAGCCAATTAAAGAGGTACCATAAGAATCTACAATCTGACGACTGTTGTCATACTCGCTGTCGTGCCAGGAGCAGATGAGATTGTGGCGATCGGAGATTGGCAGTTGAAAGCGCTGTTTATTGTCTATCGTTCAATCACTGGCAGGGCAAAATATCGAAAATGCGTTAGCGACATTTGACGAGAACTCAAGAAGCCACTGAACAGCAGTAATCTTCCACTGAATATGCTGCAAAAATTTGTAGAGAAAAGTAATTAAACCCAGACAAGAGATGTTATGCGGCTATGGTAAAGCTTCATACTTGCTGAAACTATACACCGATCAATGTAATTTTATCGTGCAGGACTGTAGTTCTTGAAAAATAAGACAGCTGTCTGGGCACGCGGTGGAATTAAATGATTTAAAACTAGGAAGCAGCAGGTTTCTCTGCACTTTTCTCTCTCACAGGAGCTGGATAACCTTGGCCAGTCCCAAAGGGGGCTAGGCCACCAGCCGCTCACAGTTCTCGCCGTGCCAGCTCCTGGCAGGCAGTGGATGTACTTCTTGGACGAAGAGTTTAAGTGAGTTCCGTTCGATGTGTTGCAAACAAGTTATTGCAGGCGTAGTTTTAAGCCTGAGATTTGAGGTAGGAGAAGTATGGAGAACAAGCAAGTTAACTTGTTAGCAGCGCTCTAGAGAACATTCTGTTTCACGTCTCATATTTGTAGTACACTCCTTGAGCTGTTCTTTCGTGGGTTCACACATACCCAGCAATTCTGGACAAAAGCATTTTTGAGCGGAAAGCTGTTTATGGACGAAATTGTTCCATACAATGTAAGATTTCACTTTAACAATGAACATATCCGCAAGCCACCCTACGGCCTACCTGTATTTTTTATTGACGTTTTTGCTACCGTCAAAAGCGTTCGCCATCGGTTTTCTATGGTAGTCTTAACTGATCGATGTGATCGCAGGAAACAGCTTAAAAGAAAGATTTTGCTAAATATCAAAATATTGAACCATTACCTTCCATATTCTGTTTAACTGTGTCTTACAATTTTCAAATTTTCAAAATTTTTTCCCGGGAAACCTGTACTCCTTAAAGATGCAGCAACATGGTGGAACCTGCAACTTTCCTCGGAAGATAACCACCAATACTGTTGCACTTAAGATCTGCCTGTGACTGACTTATAACGTGAACATTTTACGTGACGCCATTGCGTTTTCTTTCACTACTGCCAGCTAGAACGAGTAAGAAAAGGTTTTTTCGTATTTGCATAACATCACAGCGCTCACATGGCGCAGGGGGTGTCGCAGCAAGGAAATGTCCTCATAACAATTCTCTGCAAGCCAATGCTTTAATTACGAGCCGCCAGATCAGAGAAACCGCGAGATAAAACGATCAGAACCCGCCGCGGTGGCTCAGTGGTTGGGGCGCTCGGCTACTGATCCGGAGTATACGGGTTCGGACCCTACCGTGGCGCCCATGTTTAGATAAGGCGAAACGTAAATTCGCCCGTGTGCTTTGCGATATGTCAGAGGGCGTTAGACATCCCCAGGTGGTCGAAATTATTCCGGAGCCTTCCACTAAGGCACCTGTTTCTTCCTTTCTTCTCTCAGTCCCTCCCTAATCCCTTACCTTACGGTGGGGTTCAGGTGTCCTCCGAGATGCGAGAGAGATACAGCGCCATTTCGTTTTCCCAAAAACCAATTTTAAATGATGAGATGCAATTAGTAAGAGTAGCAAGATCAGCGTAAGCCACGAGGCGCAGTACATTTCAATAAATTTGAAAGGGACCGTAAAACACAAACTCAAAGCTGTAAATTGTGCTTCGAAGGAAACTATAGGGATCGGTAGAAATACCTTTCAGGCGATGTAGACACAGAAACTATGATGATGATGATGATTATGGATTTTTATGGCGCAAGGGCAGCTATGGCCAAAGAGCGCCATGTCACAAGGTATTTTTCTTTTTCTCAAGGTGGGGTCAAAGACCCATTTCCCAAGCATTTCACCCTAAATAACTTTGGTTACCCTTTACTGGAATAAGGTAGCTAAAACCAAACAATATTTCCCACTTTTGTACCACAAGAAAAGCAGCTGTAGAGTTAATGTTATAAACATCTACCTTAGAAGAAATTGAAAGTCAAACTCTCCTGTAATGTAGATGGAAATATAGGCTTGGTAAAAATGCGAAATGAGAGTACTAGCACTAGTAAAGGAAACATAGGCAACTGAACAGATGCCTGAACACAGCGATTAATCTTTGTTTGGAAAGGTTCCGACCCGGCCTTGCATTCTGAAATAACCTCATTTTTAACAGATATACCGATAGATGGTAGCGTAAACATATTTTACAATAGCGACGGCGCCATTCACTTCAAAACTGAAAGACGGATCAATAGTTTTGTGTTTCTTACGAGGCAATATCGGACTCGCCTGAAGACTCGCAGCACGGTTCTCAGCAGCGAGGCTGGGCAATAGGCAACCTTTATTCATAAAATCTGCTCTCGCGCAAGCCTTGCGCTTCCTCGCAATAGGCGCCATTTTGTCAATGGAATGAGCGACGGCATTTCGCCTCCATTTATAAGCATTTTTCTAATGGAGGCATTGACCACCATCTGGACATCGTGCTACGATGGCGAGCACCATAACCACTTAACCACCGTGGCGGGTAAGTAATAACGTCTAAGCGGTTAAAAAAAGAGCAGCCTGTATAATAGTGATCTAAAAGGCTTTAACGGAAGGCGACATGAATTCTCTGTTGTTGCTTATTTAGTTGTGGCTGGCAATTCGTATTTTATTAAAAAGAATAAATTTCCACATTAAGTTACACTACCTTAAAAATAGAAAAATTTGCTGATTGCGCGCGTGGTTACGGAACCGTCGGCCTAAGCTACGTTATGACCTCGACTGTACTAAATACAGAGCCATGTAAAAAATTGCATGCAAACGTCCTTTTCCATTGGTTACAAACCACGAGCGTTTTGCAGCTATCCAAGTACTTGAAATGCAGCAAGGAACTCCAGCTTAAGTTACCAGAAAGAGGTTCGGAGCTCAAAAAAATAGAAGCACAAGACAGTTTAAAGGTAATCCGGAAACAAAAAAAATACAAGGCACAAAGATTTGGGGAATACTTCACAGGGACATGCAATTCATAAACGTAGCCCATGAAAGAAGCTAAGCCGCATGTCTCAGATATGACTGAGTGAAAGAAAAATTTGATTTCTTCAGCTCATGCTTTAGGTTTTGATCATAATATTCTCAATGGTGGCGAACTCGAGAAAGCTACTCCTGCGCGTGTATTACCTGGGTTATTGAAATGCAGTAGTTAACCGTTAATCATCACATTTATACAGATCATTTATATACGTTTCTATAGCTAGCCGCCACGGATGCAGATATTTCACAGGGCCGCATTCGTTCCACTCAATAGAATCAATGAAATGTGCATGTGAAATGTCTGGACAGAGTATTTTCGTCAGGGCTGACTAGCTGTGTTTACCTGCAGGCGGCTCCAGTTTATTCCAAACTACATAGTTGTGTACGGCCACTACCAATTTGGCGACAACACGGTTGACAACTGCGCTGTCATGCCCCCCACCCGTCTATCAGCGGTTGCCTTGCCACCTCAGCTCCGGACGACCTACCTTTACGAATTGGTGAGTTGGCGCACCTGACTGAGGACAAACGTTATTCGCCTTTAGATAAGAGGAACATTTATCTTGCATTTAGAAGGCAGAAGGTAGAGCAGGTTCTTTGGAGGATTGTCCGATTGGCATACATAGTGCTTGTGTTATTGTAGGAACGGTCTTTGTACAGTAGTCTTCCTACAACAGACTGGTTGTTACAGGATCAGCTCTATTGTCACAATAGGAGCTTGCGCAAGACCACACTAAATGCCGTCGCTAAGCCAAGAAATTGGCATTACAAATCTGTGTGCAGTAGAATATTAACGCAGTAATGTATCGTAAGCTCACTTCATCATATCGTTAGAAACCAGAGCCACCTTGTACGGGACGCCACAGATAGGATAAACACAGGAGCTCAAGAGAAATGGGCCAAGAGGGGCTGCCAAGAATTTTCACGAGTTAAGATCTTCTTTTGAGCCATATATAGAGGATTTACGATAACTTCTAACCACAAATGCTTCGTACTATACAAATAGAAGACGTACTATTATTGCACATGAGAAGCCTGATAAGTTAGACCATCCCGAACCACAAAATCTGCATATGTTATAGGCCAGTGAACTATTATCCTCATATATCAGAACAGTGACGAGTTCTTAGCTTTTCAAGTGTTAAGATAAGGTGCAGAAAAGCAGGCCTTTTATGCTGGAAGCTCTCGGCGCCTTCTGTACATAGCAGGTACCGTACGTTCTAGGGCGTGTGTTTCAGAATTGCTCGCTAAAAAAATACAGAAGTTTTGCAATTCCTTTCAGAAGTGGTTGTCATTAAATGAGGTAAGCTAGAAATAGAGGCAAATAGAGAAAGCTAGAGACGTGAGCTTCCCACTCTGCGCGTATGAGTGTTGCCACGAAGTGCGCAAACAAATGGAGGGCTACGAAGCTCGGACCTAACCGAGCTTCGACCTAAACTTTACCAAGCTTTCGATCACATTGCAGCAGCGTTGCCACTCTGCCGAGGCGAAAGGCAGGCAACAAGAGCAAATTCAAAAATATGATTTTCTTCCTATCTGAACTTCATATTTTTCGGAATTTTGAAGTGCTCGTTGAAACACCTGGTACAGCATCCATTAGACATTTCACAACAAAAGCTGTTACAGCGCCGAGGCATATATTTTCCTGATCATATATTTAGTGGGCCGTAGTCACCGCCTTATTCAACAGATGCAAAACACTGTTCGGTCACCGCTAAAGCAAATTTAAGGGCACTTAATGAGCAATTCCAAGGAAGCCTTACTTTACGATAAAGGGCACACGGCAGACAGCGTAAAATATAATATATTTTGTCAAATAGCACCGAAAGGTAAAAACACAATTTTATAATAATACGTCAGTAGTGTTTGTCTCAGCACTGTTCCAAATGTGGGATACAGAAATGTCAACGTTCAACCGCGTGATTTCGCTGCAGGTTCTTTCCTGCGATTTCCAATGCCCAAATAATATCGCAAATTTGTTGTTTCTCCCATATTACGGCACTCAGTTATAAAATGTCAGGCAACAGCTTTCATTTGCATCGCTGTCTCATGACACATTTCAGTCTGCTGTCGGTCTGTTTATTTAGCAGTATAATTAGCAAACTTTACCCGTTTTTCTATATCAGCTAGTATGCTCACGTTCTTATAACTATGCGGATAAAGCCATCTGTGCACTTCCAAAGCCGATTTTCAAGATTAGTGTCCTGAAACTCAGCAAACTGTAGTGGCACCCCAGAGGTGTAATCTCCTGAGCATGTTTTGTCTCCCAGACGGCTGGCCCTCAGGCACTCCGAGAGCTGGAGAGGAAACAGGTGCCCACACACGCGCTGCTTTCCGTTACCATGAAGGGGCGCTGGACGACGGTCTATCCGGGACAGCCGCTAGATTTCTTCTCCCGGTGTGAGCTCAACCCCTCGGCGACGTCGTTCGGCAGCTACGCTGAGGTGAGGGAGCTCAACTGCGTGGTCTACAGGTCTAGCCTCTGGTGTTGGCCTCCTAAGGGGATGTCGACGTTGCTACGGTTTGTTCACCTTTTGTAAGTGTCTATATGTGTGAACGCCCGTACATTCAGTGGTGCACACTTGTCCTTAAGGGGGACGGAGTGAACTTCAAGAGAAGGCAAGCTTAGCAGGGGGCGCAGAAAATTTGGTGGGTAGATGAGATTAAGAAGTTCTCAGCTGGCACAGGACAAAGGCAATTGGAGATACATGGAAGAAGCCTTTGACCTGCAGTGGGCAAAGTCACGAGGATGGTGATGCTGGAGGAGCCTGCATGTGTTTTGGAGTGCGCACTTGTCTGTGAATTCATTGTATGGAAGCAATTCTCAATTCCTGAGAGAGGTATTTAAAGTCAATCTACTTTTCCTCCCCTGAAGTTACTAACCTTCTAAAGTCCTTGGCATCCTTAGAGCGACGAAATATTAGCGTGCAAACAAGAAATGTTGATGCGTGGGCAGTTCCTCATTTTCGTACATTTTATAAATATCAGTCACTTACCCATAACCTCCCTAAAATACTAAACAAATATAGACACACAGTGGGCTTGAACAAAAAACAATTACATTCCTGTTTTGTGCAGTTGTGATCCATTAATCTTTGTTTGTTGTTTCCGCGTATGTGCTTTTCAGTTGTTTTATTTTGGTTTCAGTTCATTACTGGTAGCTTTATGTGATTGACATCATTATTACCTGTCACAGTAACTGTTTTATTATTTCCCTATTACTGTCTACCTATGTACTATTCATCTATTATGTTTCTATTCTTTACGCTGCTGCCTTGTAATGGTCTCTTGGGCCTCGTCAAGCTTTTGTGTAGCTTTTAGCCCAAGAGACCATCCAGTTGTCTTCTTCTGGAAATAAAGATGTACTGTACTGTACTTCCTCTAAAGCAAACAGCGCGGTCGTTAGCATCATAATATACCACAAAATACCAAAATATAGGCCCCTGGTGTCCCTAGAAGGGCCTTCTTTTATTTGCGTGGGTTTATACTAAAACTGAGCTCGATATGGAGATGATTGTGCTATTGGCGATGTGTACTAAATGCCCTAAAGTGATTCTATTGACTTCAGCAGGGCATGCGATCATGAAAAATTTGGCTTGGGTTTTTTTAAATGTGGCCGCACCATTTTGGTAACGTTCACGACGATCAAATTTGAGGCAGTCTTGTTGTGAGAGACTTAAGTTATTGTTTAACATACTTATGGTTTTCGAGGACAGCGATGCGCTTTCATATTCACAATAGGGCTGAAGGATATCCGTATAGAGGGCGTCATTATTTGAACAAATAAACAACGTTGCAGTTTTCAACTAGAAAAGAACCTGCTCTGTAATTGTGCCTCCATCTCTCACCTTTTATTGCCAGTCCGCTTGCGCTGCACTATTAACAGTACATGGACATAGTGTAAATGAACAGAAACGAGCAGTAAAAAGAAGCAAAGTTTCTAGGATAAAAGAGAAAAATAATTAAAACAGCACACACTCAAGAAAATGGCGCTTTCACATCCAATGGCCTCAACTACGTAACACTCGAGTAAAAAGCATCGCCTTAAGCGTGCGGTCTTCTTTCGCGAAACTGGAAAGCCGAAGAGTTTCAAGGAATTCGGTCTTTTATTTCGCTGCTCCTGCAATACGGGTAAAGCTCTTTTCTCCTCTCCTACCTGAAAGACACCAACACTGCGTTGCAGCAAACGTCATGCTATTTACAAATAGGAAATGCAGGGGATGTGAGAAAAGCAGTGTTCCTCGGCCGTTTCTGCAAGGTGATGTTTCATCCGCAGTTTACTAAAGAATTTTAATTAAGAAAAAGCGTGGCGCAAGTCCCTCCGCCGTTCGTGCAACGGTACCATCGTCTCCACTGATGACAGAAAGTTTCATACCTTTCTCTACCAGGTGTGCAAGGACCGAAATTACCAGTACAACCTCAGGTACGCACCCCAGCACTATGCCGTGCTGACTTACGAAAGCACAAACCGGTCTGCGTTCACGTACGACAACGAAGATGGACTGGCCGCCAAAGTAAGTGGCTTCCTGAATATCTTACCTAAGATTTAGTTACGGTCTATGTGAGAAAATTGAGTTTTGCGGAGATCGTTCATGGTATGCTTCTAGAGCAAGCCCACAATGAATGGAAATATTGCCCATATATCTAGGTTGCACTTGATCGAAATTAACATTTAAAAAAAATGTTATAACATCAGGCGTGCAGCAGCGTTTGTAATACTTCCGAATCGAGGCGCGCGCTTCCTCACCCTTACTCACTCCCCCCCCCCCCCCCCCCCCTCACGCACTAAATCAATCAATCATTCATTTAATAAATCAATAAATCGAACAATTGCTTCAATCATCAATTGGTCAGTCAAATGTTATTCAGCCGAGTAACCAAAGAATCATTCACTAAATGGATAAATAATTAACTGAATGATTAATAATTTATTTCTGGAGTTTGGCGCTGTTCAAACAAGCTATAGTGTGGTTTAGGAATGACGTATGCAGCAGTACACCAGCTACTCATGTTCTGGGAATTGCGCTACGGCAAAACGTTTACATGGATGTAGAGGCCGGTTCCTTTTAAAGGACCTTTCCGAAATTTTCCCCGCCTTGCAGTGCTGCATAGGTCTTTTCTGAGGCTTTAGCAAGGATGCCTCTGATGGTTTTTTCTCAAATTATCCTTGAAGCATTATTTGTACAATTTCTTAATCATAACATCAAATAATTTTTTTAATAATTTTTTAACTAATTTGGCGTTTCAAATGCCGCAGAAAATACAGGCCAGAATTAAACCTTTAAGTGTCCTTCCGTTCATAACTAGTATAAAGCAGATGCTGAAGAATTGCTTGGCCCCTTCTGTCTTAATAGAAATCTAAGTCCGAGCGAAATGCCTCGAATTCATAAGGAATGTCTAGTAATACATATAAGTTTATTTGACGGATTGCACACGCCTGAGCTTTTAAGGGAGATAAGAGAAAGTACTACTGTGGTTACCTTATGCAGGAATTTATTTTGGCTCACTAGTGTTGCTTAGTGCTATCTTATTCGCCGCCGATTTATTATGAAAAACTTCAGAAAATATCAATGCTATGAAATTGTTTAATACATATATATTTGAGCCTAGTTGCAGATTTAGATTTCTCAGTCCACATTAGGCTTTAAATGATTTTTGGTCATTTATCGGCAAATACGTGCGAATATAATGCGGGAACCCCAGCCCATTTGAGGCCGTACATGAAGGTGAACTTAACCGAAAATTTAGGACTTTTTCCTACAATGGTAGCCAGTAAAAAAAAATGCTTTAACCGCGAAAAGGATTCAAACCTTTTAAGTGTAAAAGTGCTTACTTTGTTGAGTATTTCGTCAAATATTTTGTTGGGTAATTATATTGCAAAAGCTGCATATTGAGCCTACATTTGCGTGGACCCGCCACTAGCCTTTGGCTATGGGTCCAAGATGTTTTGTATTTCAGATACTATTCCAATAAATAAATAAACAGCCTGTCGCGCTAAAAATGTCGTCTCCCTCGTCTTTCTTCCGTTTGTTCGGCGCTTCCAAGCGCTTGAAGAGAGTTCAGCGGCCGCCGCATCTCTCCAGTGCAATCGTTAGAGGGGACACTTGAAATCTTCTATGCGTGGACAGGGGCGGATTTTCGTAACCACAAATTGAGATAACAGGGTGGCCTCGAAAGCGAGACGGCTCGCTATGGCGGACGGAGAGCGACCAGGCACTGCGCCGCGGCAAATATCGAAATCAACTGAGGACACTCAACGCACTGATCATCTCAGAAAGCAAAAGCGGCAAAGCGCGGTGACACGTGAAACAACAAAAGCGGCGTTGCATGCCCAGCGTTGTTTGCAGTTAAGGAAAACCGCTCATAGCGTAGGCTCCTCAAGCAGAGAGAGCAGCCACAAGCACCATATAGGCTGCGTAGTACAAAGTTTTCAAGCGCACTAAGACAGGGGTTCGTTGGAAAGCGAACTGCCCTCGACTAGAGTAGTGTGAGGTTGCCACCATCGAGTGGTCCGTCCTAGTATGTGCTATGCCTATTGTGCGTAGCATTCCATACCCACATCTACTCCGGACAACGAGGCGTACTAATTGTGTGTACTCGATCTCCCCACATCGTTACTCAAAGTGCCCTCCAGAGAGTCGTTCCAACCGATGTTAAGATGCCGGCCGAGAATGTTCTGGCCACTGGTCCTTCTCGTAGCTTGTGAATGAAAAAAGGTTTTCATCTGAATATCAATAGTTCATGTTAGAAAGAGGTTGGTCAGATGGTTCTTGATAATCACAAAGTCAACAAGGGAGGGAAAACGTCGGAGCGCTTGCCAACGTTTCGACCAGTAGACATGTCATCGTGTGGACACAGCATTCACTGGCGGGATTTAAATCGAGTCATCCCTCCGAGCAGGAAAGCCAGGTGAGAGGAAGGAAGCGTGTGATGTGGGAAAGCTGTTAGGGAGGGAAGGATAACTCTTGTCCAGATATGATGGCTGGTAAAGTTGATTAACCGGTTGACCTGAAAACTGCGACCTGCAACCAAGCGAACCGCGAACTGCAAGACTGCAAAGCTGCAAAACTGCAAAACTGGGTTGACCTACGAACCGAAACGTTGGCAAGAACCATGATATTTTTTCTCTCTGTTTCACTTTGTTAACCTCAATAGGTTATTTTATCACGAGCCTTCGCGGAGCAGATGCTTCGCATGCAAATACTCTGTCATGTTTCTTTATTACAAATTTTTAAAATGTATTTTTTTATAATCGTAAAAAAAATTTCCACGTATTTCTCTGAGGAGTGTGGAACCCAATTTTAGTAACTGCGAGTGACATTTCCGTTTTCCTTACTCCCTGATTGCAGTTGTGCAAGGTGAAGTATCAGGAACGGGACGTAACATTCGGCATCGCTGCCTACGACGTTGACTATGACGACTACGCCAACGAGTGTGCCTCGATAAACAAGTTCGGCGAAAACAGCCGCTTGAAGGCGCTGAGAAAGATCGTCGACTTCTACAAGAATCTGGGCAGCCAGATGTTCAACGAGGCGTCGTGCACGAGTGCCTTTTCCTCCACCTTCCCGCTACCTTCACCAAAATAAAATATAATCGATGAAGTGATGACAACTTGAAGCGTGAAAATAACGACGAGTTTAGATACATTGCCGTTATGCAAATAAAAGAAAGCAATCTCACAATTCGTATTTCGACCGTATTAGCACGAACACACTATGCTGTGTCTGTGTTTTAACAATGAAGGCGATACAGCGAGTATTTGATCAAAAACATTAGCTGCAATTTAGCTACTACCCGCCGCGGTAGGTCAGTTGTTAGGGCGCTTGGGCGCTGATCCGGAGTTCCGAGGTTCGAACCCGACCGTGGCGGCTGCGTTTTTATGGAGGCAAAACGCAAAACGCGTCCGTGTGCTGTGCGATGTCAGTGCACGTTAAAGATGCCCAGGTGGTCGAAATTATTGCGGAGCCCTCCACTACGGCACCGATTTCTTCCTTTCTTCTTTCACTCCCTTCTTTATCCCTTCCCTTACGGCGCGGTCAAGGTGTCCAACGATATATGAGACAGATATTGCGCCATTTCCTTTCCCCAAAAACCAATTACTATTATTATTATTAAGAGGTCGGCTACTACCTGCTTCCGGCAGGAAATTTTCTATGCGAGGAATTTAACACGGCAGCACCATTAGTAAATGAATATAGCAACCCAATTGGTGATTGATTGGTGACGTCACTGATTTTCTGATGTCGTGATTAACTAGTCACTTGGCTATGTTTAATAGCTTATAACTGAGTAATTGGTGAGGTTATCATAAAACAAATTAGATATTTACAAGCCAAAAGATGAGTAGAACAAGGTAGGCACCAATATTAACTAATGAAGTTAATATTTAGTTATGGTTAGGCTTAAATTTATTTCCTTATACTTAATTACCCTGACCTAATCGTATAACTAGTGGCATATTCGTAAAGCGGTTGATGAGTAGAACATGCTAGACATCAATATCGCCTAATTAGCTTAATATTTTGTTATGGATAGGCTTGACATGGCGACCATGAAGACAGCACTCTGCAGCTCACAACTTCATACCTCGAGGCGATCGACCGGGCACCTTCCGCCTTGAGGTAAGAAAAAATGGCCCTCCAAATAGTCGAAAATTTTTTTTGGCCAAGGTATGAGGCAGATACTCTTTAATGCTCGTTACCTCAACAACTTCCAGACTGTAGCCGGTTATTTTTTTTTTTCATATCCAAAAGAGGCTATGTGGTTGGACGGACGGAAACCGGACAGAATTTGCGGACAAAGAGAGGAGGAAATATAGCAGTTGTAGAACTTTTGTAGTGGTTTTTTATTAATATAATAGTAAAAAGGAAGAAAAGGATTTTTGCTAGCCCCGGCATCTGCAATCGATACTGAAGCACCTGATCTGGGGCAGCGGAAATGAAGGATAGCAGCAGAATGGAGAAATTAAATGAAAGAGGTGAGGGGACAGGAAGAGAGGATAGGGGGAGTAGTATATACAGACTATTTACACAATAAGAAATATGTCCAGGTTGTGCGCGTGATTAGTCCATGTTGTAGGAATTAAATCACACACGCGCACAGCACTGTGTTGGCTACAACTGGAGTGGACAACAGAGTGCTGTGCGCGTGTGTGATTTAATTCCTCTAAAATGAACTAATCACCCGCGCAACCTGGACACATTTCTTAAGACCTTTCACAGGACATACATTTTACGTGCGACTTCGGCACACTTAATTTCCTCTCAGGAATATTCACAGGTGACTAACTACCGACTCACAGTAATGGGCGTCACCTCCGTAATGCACAGATGCCTCATGGCCATGATAAGAAACCTCCTTTGGTGTACCGGTAACTACGAGAGCCATTACTGTTACATTCACAAGCACTTTATATAAAGCACCCTGAAATAATTCCTGACCGGTTCTTTCTTCCAGCACACATGTTTTATTAATCAGCATCACACAAAAAACGAACAACATTGCAAAGAAACTCTTAGATAACCAAAGCCCACTAATCTTGCACAGTATGAAAAAAGGAGTTCCCGGGTTCGAACCCGACCGCGGCGGCTGCGTTTTTATGGAGGAAAAACGCCAAGGCGCCCGTGTGCTGTGCGATGTCAAGTGCACGCTAAAGATCCCCAGGTGGTCGAAATTATTCCGTATCCCTCCACTACGGCACCTCTTCTTCCTTTCTTCTTTCACTCCCTCCTTTATCCCTTCCCTTACGGCGCGGTTGAGGTGTCCAACGATATATGAGACAGATACTGCGCCATTACCTTTCCCCAAAAACCAATTATTAATTAATTAATTTTTGGGAACCCCGCCGCTGTAGCTCAGTGGTTAGCGCGCTCGGCTACTAATCCGGAGTTCCCGCGTTAGAACCCGCACCGCGGCGCCTGCGTTTTTATGGAGGAAAATCGCTAAGGCGCCTGTGTGCTGTGCGATGTCAGTGCGCGGTTCAGGTGTCCAGCGATATATGAGAAAGATACTGCGCCATTCTCTTTCCCCAAAAACCAATTATTATTGTTATTGTGGTTTTGGGGGAAATAAATGGCGCATTATCTGTCTCACATATCGATGTACTACTGCACCGCGCCGCGAGGGAAAGGATAAAGGAGGGAATGAAAGATAAAAGGAAGAAAGAGGTGCCGTAGTGGTGGGCTCCGGAAAAATTGCGACCACGAGGGATCTTTAACGTGCACTGACATCGCACAACACACGGACGCCTTAGCGTTTTTCCTCCATAAAAACGCAGCCGCCGCGGTAGGGTTCAAACCCGGGAACACCGGATCAGCAGCCGAGCGCCGTCACCACTGAGCCACTGCGGCGAGTACACAATAAATTTAAAAATTGGGTTTGAGGAACGGAAAACGGCGCCGTAACCGTCTAACGCATCTCGGTGGACACCCGATCCATGATGTAAGGAAGGAATAAACGAGGGAGTGAAAGAAGAAATAGGTGTTGTATTGGAGGGCTACGGAATATTTTTGACCACCTGCAGATCTTTAGCGTGAACAGACATCAGACATCGCAGAAAAAATTCGCATGTGGTCGAACTTACTCCGGAGCCCTCCACTACGGAACCTCTTTTTTTTTCTTTCACTCCGTTTATCCCCTCCTTACAGCGCGGTTCGGGTGTCCACCGATATGCGTGAGACAGTTACTGCGCTAATTTCCTTTCCTCTAACATCGCACAGAACACGATAAATTGGCTTTGTGGGAAAGGAAATGTTGTCTGTCTTGCACCTCGGCCGACACCTGAACCACGCCGTAAGGGGAGGGATAAAGAAGGGACTGAGAGAAGAAGGGAAGAAAGAGATGCGGCAGTGGAGCTCTCCGGAATTTTTGGGACAACTTGGGCGACATTTTGTAAGGGTTCACCTTCAATCCCCAGCTTGTCGAGTATTCTTCTGCCAGTGGGAGTGCTAGCCAGGCGCCTTATTTCCTCTCCCCCGAAATATGAACACTCACACACACCAAGGCCGAGGAGAAGCAAGAGCGAAGAGCCTGCACAAGACCCTGAGCCGGCTGCAGGATGTCCCCTACCTCGACGCCGCAGAAGACGCGAAGAACCAGAACAAGTACACTGCATTCGGAGTAACACACCCCGGCAATCAACCAGCATGACTGGCTATGGCAGAGACGGTTTTGCACCTGTAGACCGCTAGTTGCGGATGAGGCCGCCATCGCCGCGGCCATCGTCTTTACAGACGCTACTACCATCGTAAGCGACTCCAAGTTGGCGATTAGCAACTTCGCTAGAGGTAGGGTCTCCGCTCCCGCCGCGCAAGTACTCACAGAAATAAGACACTCTCATCTCTTGAGAGATATTGAACTCATATGGACACCAGCACACACGGGGAATCCGGGAAATGGTGTGCCCACCAACACGCCCCAGAATTAGCCGGCAGAGCAGTGGCGTAATGTCAGGAACCATAACATTTCGGTAAGCCACTCATATCATACCACGAGCTCACAGCGCATTACAAATAAGAATAACACTCTCACCACCCCATAAAACACTGACCACACAACAACAGGTCATGTGAAGACGACTAGAGACCAGGACCTTCCCTAAACCAAACTACATATATAAATTGATAAAAATTATATCAATTATTCCTTCCGCATTTTGTGGTGAGAACGAACTTCGACCATGATCTGGAAGAGCCAAGTCCGTACGCTTTCCCCCGAACCCTTGCCTGATCCCTCCAAAGATGCATGGGATAAGCTGAGGTCCAGCGATGACCCCGACGTTCAGTCCAAGGCCGCTGAATGGTCGGCGTCGCCAAAGGTCTCCACGGCCTGCGGCGGGCCAGCTAGCGTGCCCTAATCCCGTACGCGTATCAGCAAGGTAGGTAGGTGAAAACTTTGTTGATGAGCCTTATGTATGACCCTTATGGATGGTCCATAACTTGCAGCGACCTGTCCATACCAGTCTACCAGCCGCCTGTGTGAGGCCGGTTTGGAGCTGGAGACCGCAATCTCTCAACCATCTTTGTCCGTGAGGTTCCAGCGATGTGGTGGTTGGAATTCTCGACAGAGATATAAAATGTGGTCAAAGCTTGCTCTCGGAGCCCCACAAAGAGAGCATTCGGGTGAGTACTGGCCTGGTTGGATTAGAGCTAATAAAGCCGGTGAAGGGAATGTGCGAGACTGGAGCTGTCTCCGGGTAGTTTGTTGTTCTTTTGAGAGGCAGATGTGTGGTTGGGGATAGTCTAGGCTTTGGCCCCTGTAATAGGGGGTTATTTCATGATAGGTGACGAGCCGCTGCCTAGCGCTACCCTGGTCTGCGGTGTGCCCTGCTCGGTTGACGTACGCTCGAGCAAGAGTGTTGGCCACTTTATTGCCGAAGTTACCCGCGTGGACAGGCACCTAAACATTTTGAACTGGTTAAGGTTCTGTTGAGCAAGAATTGAGAATTTTTCGCGTGGTAGAATGAATCTGTCCCCGTGCACAATTCGTGATTGCTGTTTTAGAGTCACTCAGAATGAGTGTGGCAGCTGAGGAGGAAATGCCAAGCGCTATGGCTTCTTCTTCGGCTTCAAGTGAGATTGTTGTCTTGATCGAGCATGAGGCCATGTGTTTGAGGTCATGCAATGCTACAATCATGGAGTATGCCGAATTGCGGATGTACTCTGCCGCGTCCACGTAGGCCGCGTCTTTGTCGTTTGCATGAGCCTTATGTAAAGCCTTGACACGAGCTTCGCTTCTGGCCTGGTTGTTAACTGTGTGTACATTTTTGGGCAAAGGGTGAACAATGAGTCTGTCCCTGATGTGTGTTGGGATGGCGTGGGTGTTGTTGGAGGTGGACCAGTTGGCTGAATCTTTAGAGAGGCGATAATGTGTCTACCTGTATTTGTGGATGAGAGTCTGTCAATCTGAGCCGTGCGATGAGCTTCAGTTCTTGCAGTGTATTGTGTACCCCCAAACTTAGTAGATGGGAGGTGGAAACTCGTTGTGGGAGATTGAAGGCTGACTTGTATGACTGTCTAATTAGTGCATCTACCTTCTCCTCTTCCACCTTTGTGAGGTAGAGGTAGGGAAGGGAGTAAACCATCCGACTAATCATGAAAGCCTGCACCAGCCGCCTCAAGACATGTTCACGCATGCCTCGGTGCTTGTTGGCTATTCTTCTAATCAGTCGCAAGCTTTGATATGTCGTCATTATAAGTTCAGAGATGGTCTCCGTGTTTCGTCATTGTTTTTTAAGAACATGCCTAGGTTGAGCATCTTTTCAACCTGTGGCACTGATAGACCTTCACCTCGACGTGTATGGAGGGGTTTTCTTTCCTGTTGCGGTTCGGGGTCGGGTGGAGTAGCCAGAATTCAGACTTAGCAGCGGAGCACGCGAGGCCTATAGAGGCTGCGCACTCCACTACCGCGTTCGCACCTGCTTGAAGGCCTTCTTCCATGGTCCCAACATTTCTTATTGTCGTACATAAGTTAATGTTTTCTGCATAGAACGATTGGAGAGGTTTGAGATGCGCTCTAGCTTGCAAGCCATGGGGATTAGAGTGTTGTTGAAGATTAGGGGAGATAGGACTAACCCCAGGGGTGTCCCCCTGCTGCTTTGTCAGCCTCAGCCGGAATAATTTCGGCCACCTGGGATCTTTAACCTGTACTGACATCGCGCAACCCACGGGTGCCTTTGCGTTTCGCTTCCATCGAAACGCGGCCACCGCGGTCAAGTTCGAACCTGAGTACTCTGGCTCAGCAGCCGAGCGCCCTAC
The DNA here is from genome assembly GCF_052857255.1 of Amblyomma americanum. NCBI lineage: Eukaryota > Metazoa > Arthropoda > Arachnida > Ixodida > Ixodidae > Amblyomma > Amblyomma americanum. The sequence continues at coordinate 42,914,126 of NC_135504.1, read as the reverse complement.
TGATCTGGAGTACACGGGTTCGAACCCGACGGCGGCGGCCGCATTTCGATAGAGGTGAAACGCAAAGGCACCCACAGTACATGAGAATTTTAAAAATTGGTTTTGAGGTCAGAAAATTGCGCAGTAACTACCTCGCGTACCTCAGTGGACTCCTGATACACGCTTTAAGGAAGGAATGAAGGAGGGAGTAAAGGAAAAAAAGAGGTGCCGCAATGGAGGGCTCAGGAATAATTTCGGCCACCTGGGGATCATCGCACCACACACGGGCATCTTTTTGCGTTTTGCCCCCATCGAAACGTGGCCGCCGCTGTCGGGTTCGATCACGGGTAGTCCGGCTCAGTAGCGGAGTAGGCCGCCGCGGTGTCTCAGTGGTTATACCACACGGCTGCTGACCCAAAAGACGCGGGTTCAATCTCGGCGGCGGTGGTTCAATTTCGAAGAAGGCGAAGTTCAAGAAGCCCATGTACTGTTCTATATCAGTGAACGTTAAAGAACCTCCGGTTGTCACAATTTCCGGAGCCCTTCCCTATGGCCCAGTCCTGATAGCCTGACTCGCTTTGGGACGTTAAACAAAAAAAATGAAAATTGGCTTTGGGAGGAAGGAAGTGGCGCAGTATCTATCTCACAACTCGGTGGACACCTTTATAGCGCCGCGAGTGAGACGATGTTTACTTAGCTGAGGCTAGCGTAAGTAAAATGACAGGGAAATAGAGAGCGAAGGGAAAAGAATCAGGCGAGTCATAGACTGAAATGATAGCAGGAGGGCGGCAAAAAACACAATTTTAAAGTCGAAAATATGACAAAATAACCTGCCGTAAGGAAACGGGCGTCATTTTTTCGCCTCCAGGGGGAGCGTGTAGCCTGGCGTCGATAGCCAGAGGGGTCAATGAGAGAGGGAAGGCTGCTCACGTGTCCAATGCGCCTTGAGCTAATGAGAGTATTGGTGGCTTGGCGTGAGCGCGTGCCTCAAGACGAGCCGGACAAAACCTTTCGATGCTGACGTGTACGAGCAGTGTTCGAAGAGATCTGGAGGCGAGCGGTAGGTAGCTTGCGGCAGCGCCGCGCTGTGCTCTGGTGGTACGACGTTTTCACCCTACCGAAGCTGATGTTTTTACCAGGGAAAATCCTGCTTCGCATCGGACCTGGGAATCGCCTCTCTTAACTACCTTTTACCTGCAGGCCGTTGGCTCGGACCACAACGCGCCAGGCAGGTCGTCGATCTTCATCGACTTCGAGGTTTGGCCGTGGCTCAACCCATCGGGCCGGGAGCAGCGCTTTCACACCAGGTTCGACCTCTTTTGTTGCATTTAATTATCTCTTACTCCGCCCGTAATTAAGCGAACGGTAATTTAGCCGATTCTTTTACGGCCCCATCATCGCTATTGGTACAGCTTGGACTCGGCTCTGGGTTTTTCGGTCCGGCGTTCCTACCGGCGTTCACTCCTGCCTCCTACACCGAGTAGCAGCGTGTCGAAAAGGCAGCCGGCCTTCTTGTCTGTGGTGAATAACACAGCTGCGGTCGTGGCGTTCGTAGTCAGAGGACAGCGCACAACGATCCAGCCTTCATGATCTTGCGCCGACCCCGTGGTGCAGAGAAGAGTGCTTCCATGACTGACCCTAGCATGTCCCTTATATCCCACTAGGTTTAGGCGGACTGGGGATGAGGCAGACACGAAGCGGAGCCAACGCAAGTGACCGTGCAAGCAAGGGCTCATTCTGCGTTCGATGCGAGGTAATGCACGTGATGGCGTCTCGCATTTGAGCGTTCGGTGCTGTCGCGGACGTTGCACCAGTCGCCTGTTTTCTGGTTCTGCACTTCCAGCTGGGCGTTAGTGGCCGGCTTGCGAGCTGCGGCTAAATATTTAGGCCCAGGGGTCATCGAGCTCTTAAAACTAGCCACAGAGGACCACCCTCTTCTTTTGAGGCTGCACCACCAGCCAGCGTCCCTATTCCAGAGCAGCACTTCTCCTGCATCGTCACAGCGAGGCAAGCCGCTAGTCGAGCCAGCAGTCTAACCCCGTACCGGCCGCAACCGAAATATAGGACGTGTTTTCCTGCGAAAGCTATAATGTTTTCGTTATAAGCCACCTAAGAGCTACAACGCAGCCGTAGCGCATAACGTTACGCGGGCTGCTTTTGCATTTTTTAGCCGCCGCGGTGGCTCATTGATTTTGTAGCTCTGCTGCTCATCCGAAAGACGCGGGTTCGATCGCAGCCGCGGTAAGATGCCACGAGTAAGATGTTTCCTTAGCTCAGGCTATTGTAACTAAAAGGACAGGGAAAAGATAGCGGAAGGAAAACAAAATAGGCGAGTGATAGATAGAAAGGATAGGGGGAGGGCGGCAAAATACGCTATTTGCAAGAAGAAAACAAAATAAGTCGCCGTAAGGGAAGAGGTGCCATTTGAGTTTCGCCTTCAGGGGGAACGTGCAGCTTGGCGTCGATATTGGGCGTCAATAGGAGAGGGAAGGCTGCTCACGTGTCCAATTTACCTTGAGCCAATGAGAGCATAGGTGGCTTGGCGTGAGCGCGTGCCTCGAGGCGAGCCGGACAAAACCTTTCGATGCTGACGTGTACGAGCAGTGTTCGAAGAGGTCTGGAGGCGAGCGGTAGGTAGCTTGCGGCAGCGCCGCGCTGTGCTCTGGTGGTACGACGTTTTCACCCTACCGAAGCTGATGTTTTTACCAGGGAAAATCCTGCTTCGCATCGGACCTGGGAATCGCCTCTCTTAACTACCTTTTACCTGCAGGCCGTAGGCTCGGACCACAACGTGCCAGGCAGGTCGTCGGTCTTCGACTTCGAGGTTTGGCCGTGGCTCAACCCATCGGGCTGCGAGCGGCGCTTCACGCCAGGTTCGACCTTTCTTCTTTTGTTGCATTTATTTCTCTCTTACTACGCCAGTAATTAGGCGAAGGGCAATTGCGCCGGTTTTCTCACGGTCCCATAATCGCTATTGGTACAGCTTGGACTCGGCTCTTGAGTTTTTCGGTCCGGCGTCCCTACCGGTGTTCTGTGCGGCCTCCTACACCACGTAGCCGTGCGTCGAAAAGGCAGCTGGCCTTCTTGTTTTCGGTCAATAACACAGCTGCGGTCGTGGCGTTCGCAGTCAGAGGACAGTACAAAATGATCCTGCCTTTTCTATGAACTTGCGCCGACCCCGTGATGCAGAGAAGAGTGCTTCCATGACTGACCCTAGCCTGTCCCCGATATCCCACAAGGATGAGGTGGATTTGGGATGAGGCAGACACGAAGCGGAGCCAGCATACGTGACAGTGCAAGCGTGGGCGTATCCGGCGTTCGATGCGATGTAATGCATCTGATGGGGTCTCGTGTTTGAGCGTTCGGTGCTGTCGCGGACGTTGCGCCGGTCGCTTCTTTTTCGTTGCGGCACTTCAAGCTGGGCGTACGTAGCCGGCGTGCGAGTTTCGGCTTTTTAATTAGTTTCAGGGATCATCGAGGTCTCTTTTGACGCTGCACCACCAGCTAACGTCCCTCTTACAGACCAACACTTCTGCATTGTGACAGCGAGGCACGCCGCCAGTCGAACCAGCAGTCTAGCCCCTTACCGGACGCGTTTTCTAGCGAAAGAAGTAATGTTTTCGTTATAAGTGACTTAGGATCTACGACACAGCCGTAATGCGCAATGTTACGGGGGCTGCTTTGCATTTTTTAGCCGCCGCGGTGGCTCAGTTGTTATGGCCCTCGGCTGCTGACCCGAAAAACACGGGTTCCCAGCCGCGGTGGTCAAATTTAGATGGAGGCGAAACTCTAAAGACCCGTGTACTGTGCGAAATCCGCGCACATTAAAGAGCCCCAGGTGGTCGAAATTTCCGGTCTCCTTCACTGCGGCGTCCCTCCACTCCCCACCTACAATGAAGCGACAATAGAGATAGACTCAGTCGCATTGGGACTATAAACCCCATAATCAATTTTTCATTTTCTCACTGCGTGGATCAATTCTGCCTCCAAAGAGTGAGTCATCAGTGCGCCTTTGATCAAAACCAAGGGAGTGATTCCCAGTCAAGCTCATTTCCAATCTAGACGTTCTAGATTTGTGTAAAGGCGAAACGCTCAGGTTCTTTCCTCGTCTGCGATGTGTGTGCCCGTCAGATATCACCGTGTTGTCAAATTTATTGCGGAGCCCTTCACTACGGCACACCAGAGTCTCTTTCTTACTCCCTCCTCCTTCTCTTGGCACTGACTACGTTGTGACAGAAATGCGGCACTAAAGCTATAGGCTTCGGCGTTCATTGTGTTCATTCGTGTTGGCGTTGACAACAATCTAGACTCCGACGGGTTCTAGGAAACGAAGGGCGCATAACTGTCTCCCTGGGTCAGTGGGCGACTCAGTCGCGCTTTGAGGTACGTGGGGGTGGTGAGAGATGTGCCCTGTATGCGTTAGCGGTGAAAATATTGCGGCAGACACGCGGCACTGCACCAGTAGGCCGCCGCGTTCATTGGGTTAACAACCTCCGGCGATCAACCATTCAATTGCTACCTTCCAGATTTTCAGGGTGAGCGCGTTGCCTATCCAGTATCCGAAACGCACTGAACGTCACAGACGCCAAAACTGCATGCGAGAACGACGACGCCTCTTTAAGTGAACGCAGTCACGGGCTTAATCATATGACCACATCTGGAGAAGCGGTGGTTGTCGGCGCTCGCGATAAACTTTATACAACCAATGGTTTCCTCTTTCGAAAAATTTCTATAATTTTATTCGGAATTCAAACATTGACCCCTTGAGTTTCAAGACACACTACCCCTGCGCCATGAAGGCACGTTTGCACGGCTGCGGTACAAGCGAAGATATGAATGTGTCATGTAGTCTTTCACTTAAAGTGGTATATTTAAACTGTATACTAATGAGTGTGGGTATAAGTAGAAGTAAGACGGTATTCTAATGAGTGAGCCTATAGTTAGAGGGGTTCTAATTGAGGAAGTAGAAATAAGGCCAATAGCAAAGTGTATGTTGGCGCGTCATATTGGCGCCGGCATGCCTCAGCAATCAAAATACCCCTCAATCTATTAGCGTCGTTTCACATGCTGCGAATTTCACCGCGCGGCACTGCGAATTCGGTCCCGCCGTTGACGCCGCAATGCGATTGCCGCTCAGTCGTTTCACATGCAACGCAGGACCTGCGAATTCGTTCCGTGTGATAGCAGGGTTGCTAGATGACTGCTCATGGAACTCGTGATTAACGTGGCATTGATGCAATAAGGAATGTGGTCGTGTTGTTATAGTCATGCGTGTTTTTAGACACAAAAAAATATTTTGAATGTTTTTATTAAAGTGAACAGTTCTGAATTATTCAAAAAGTACGTTGGTGCGCTGAATGAAATCATTGTACGTGAAAACCAAAAGACACTGTGTTTGCCGCGGCGCCGCTTCAGCTGTGGCACGTGACCGCAAGTGACGTCAGACCCATGAGGCGTGAGTGCAAGGACAGCCATAGCTGGCCAAGCCAAGCCTGGCGGGGAGCCAAGCAAAGGATGCTCCCTATTGGTCAGTCGCAGAGCGAACACACCGACGCTGCGAACGAATTCCAACCGGACGGAAATCGTTCGCAAGCCGTCTGCGGCAAGAGCGGCGGCCCTCTCCGCCCCAGAGCGAACGAATTCGCAGTGCCGCGCGGTGAAATTCGCAGCATGTGAAACGGCCCTTACGCGCCACTCCCCCAAAAGATGGCAAGCGAGCATTACGAAGTCTTCGTCTGTGGAACTTTTGTAGCAAAGAAGTGTTCGTGTTTGTAAAGTGATACATAAAGGGGCCCGCAGGCCACTGAAAGGAAATTGGTTTTTGAGGAAAGGAAATGGCGCAGACTCGCATATCTCAGTGGACACCCGGACCGCGCCGCAAGAGAAGGAATAAAGGAGAGGGTGAAGTAAGGAAGAGAGACAATGAAAGTACCCATTAAAGCTATTACGCCCTACCCATTTTTTTCCTCTCGGCGTGACTAAGGTGTCCACCGAGAAAAGAAGCCATTTACTAAGCATTTTCTATCCTGAAACCAAGCAGAGCCTCGAAGGCCAGTATGAATGGACAGGTAACTAGGTGGCCGATTTGCTTCATCAAGCCGGCCCTGCAGCAGATCTAGATAACCACTTAAAACTAGTTGCTACACGAAAGCCTGGTACAGCATGTATGATGAAGGTACCACGACTGATGTTCGGGTCGCCAGTGCGGCTTGTCTCGGCGTTTGAGGCTCAGCAGCAGAATGTGCCGCCATTGGGGATTGACTGCAGATCATCTGCCGGCCGCAATGACATACAGTCCAATGCAATTTGAAGGTGATCGCTTCAGGCTTAGCCTACAGGGATTCATCTTGAGAAAACGAAGCAGCACGAAAAAACGGGGACGAAAAAGGCACAAATACGACAGGACGAAAGCATTCCTCCTGTCGTATGTGTGTCTCTTTCGTCACCGTTTTTTCGTGCTGCTTCGTTTTCTCAAGATGGATCATTATCAACTGGCCCAAACTTAGGTGATTTTGCATAGAACTAGTGGGATTGACCACCTTTCACAAGGTTTCGAACGAACGCTGAAATGAATGCGTGAGCTTAACGAAGGAATCCCTTGATCTGTTGGTTACCGACTAAATCACCGTCACGTAAATAATTCCTGGTCCGTTTCAGGGGAAACGAATGTGATAACCTTAAAATCGCGTAAGACTATACTTGTTTCGCCCGTCAATTGGGTACACTTTTGAACAGCGCGATCAAAACTCCTCAAAGAGCAGACAGCCACATTTCAAAAGATCCCCAGTTGGTCGAGATTATTCCGGAGCCCTCCACTACGGCACCTATTTCTTCCTTTCCTCTTTCACTCCCTCCCTTATCCCTTCCCATACGGCGTGGTTCAGGTGTCCAACGATATATGAGACAGATACTGCGCCATTTCCTTTCCCCCAAAACCTATTATTATTATTATTATTATTATTATTATTGTTGTTGTCCTTCCCTCCTTCCCTTACGGCGTGGTCTCGGCCATTTCCACTTCCAATAACTCCGCCATTTCCTTTCCACCTAAAAAAAATTTGGCATAATTTCAATGTATGCCAAATTCAAAAACCTTGTACTTGTGCGACCGCAAAGCACCTTAATGAAGCGCGGGTGCTGAAAATATTTCTCAAGTACTCCACGTCATCCTCCATATTAATCCACATGCACCTCTGTAATGTGAAACCCGGCACTACGGAACGAATGCCAACAAGGTTTCTGCGCCAGGGCTTTATTGGCCATAGGCAAGACGACAATGCCGGCACCCTCCCTTTGAAATTTTAGGAGAGGGAAAGCTGTGCTATCCTTTCGGCGTACGCTTGTGACGGTCGAAAATTCATCGTTCAACGCACGCCAAGTTCCTAAGCACGGATGAGGCTTCCGTAAACTCCGAAAGGTTGCTGCATAAGAGGTCTTGCTATGCGTTGCCGGCGTCATGTCCCAAGTTTAGAGTGGTCTGAAGCCCAAAATTTAAACTTCACCGCAAGCACTCGGCCAAAACACCAGCCCATGTTGGTTACTCATTTGTCACCGAACAGCGCAGAACAACGCGACTAAACACAAGCACTGACTTGCAGCTCATTCTATTTTGAAACAAAGAAAGGCTTCTTCGAATAAAAAGAGTTGTCAGTCAACCCTTCCTTTTCTGCATTGTTCTCCGCTGTTCCGTCACAAAGAAGCACGCTGCGATGGCAAAAAGTTCATGCCTTCTAGCGCGGAGCTGTGTCTCCTGCCTTAACACTAAGCTCTTCACGCCCAACAATTGTGGACAAAAGCATTTTTGAACAGGAAAGAGTTTATGAGCCCAGTTTTTTTTCATATATTGAAAGATTTCACTGTAAGTATCAACATATCCGCAGATCTCTCGTCGGCAGGCTTGACTTTTTTTGCTGTTAACGCTTTTGCTGTCAAAAGCGTTCCCCATTAGTTTTGCAAGAGATGCGAGAGGTGGGAACAATACTCAAGAAACATTCTGCTGCATATCAGTAAAATGGACGATTACTTATAAACTTCTGCACCTCTAGCTTACAGTTTTCAAATTTTCAAAAAGTTTCACCAAGAATTTTGGACATTCTCGCGCTTTTACTATAGGTCTCACCGATTTTCTTTCAACTCAACCTTGGCGCTGGTGCCAAGATGACGGCGCGACATTTTTTTTTCTTTTCAGGTCCATAGCGAGCACCAGTCAGCACCGCAGCCTTTCGGCCAAGAGCACCTCCTCCTGAAAATGACTGTGGGTTCACGGCTGCACCTGCGCCAATAGAGCCTCAAGCCTTAAAAGGGTAAGTAATCTATTTCGGATCAAAAAGCTTTTGTCTCGTCTAATTGCTTTAGAATAAGTTCGGAAAGGTTATCTCTGAAAAGGGACGTGAATTCTGATGTGCCGGTTTCTTATATCGATGCGTCGATGTGCTGCAAGACACTCCGTACTTTGGGACATCTTTAAGCAACAGACACCACGCCTCATAAATTTTCAGCTGCGCCATACTTCTGTTTTCTGCACAATTTATACACGCTCGGCAGTCACAGGTGTTCGAATTCTACCCACTTTAGGTAAGCGCTCAATTAGGTGTTTTCAGAGGCTAGTCGCAGCCAGTGCTTTAGACAGCAACGTGGAGGAACAGGAGACCATGAGGAGATGACAGACGCCCCTGCCAGATAAGAACGAGTCGCTTGTCTGTCTTCCTACTGTGTAGAGACTTTAACACTAGAACCACCCGCGACACGTGTGTAAGATCGCAACCCGTCGCTTAATTTCTTCAGGCTACAATTAGCATGCAGTGTCACCACAACTGTACCCATATTACAAATTTGTAATCTTGGATTCTGCAGGCAGCATTCGGCGCCTTGGGTATGAATGGGTGTCTTCAATGGGATCTATTTCAAGGCTGTATACTTGAATAAACGCCCAGGGACGGCGCAGCCCGACCAAGTGCCCTGGGCGGAAGAAGAGGAGGCGCGGGGAGCGCGCGGACGAGCTGGCGCACGCAGATGAAGAAAAAGATTCGGGGCCACCGGCGGTGTTCCTTGGGCTCTCTTCGACTTGGTGTGGTTCGCTTTGGGCGGAACCATAGTCCCGTAGCAATGTGTCGTCTTTCCTGTCCTGAGCTTTCCAAGCACTACACTCCGTGTTGACCCTGAAGCAAGCTGGCGTGAGAGGCGACCTGCTTCTTCTGGCGACACGGGTTAGTACTCATGCGGACTTCTGTACTGGTTGCCTGCTTAATGTGACATAATATAACTACGTAGTCCGTATGGCACCTCCGGCCGCTTTTATAATTGTTGAGCAAACGGACATCAAACTCTGATTCGCTCGCGGACTTTGGACAAGCGCCCCTACTTAATTCACTAAGTTATCTACAAACGCGTCTAGCAGTGATCAACACTGTTGCACTTTATCTCCTGAACAGGCAAGAAGAACGAAAAACTCCGGATACCCAGCACTATACAGACCATATACTATACATAGAAGAATAAAATATTTTACTTTAAATAAAAAGTTAGTGAATGAAACCATGCTTCCGTGAAGTAGTGGCTTTTAGTCATATAGGCAGAAGGGTGGGTCGAGGTGGGTTAAATGTGGTGCACAAGTCAAAAGGCAAAAGGCATCACTGGGACTAAGCAGTCCTAAAATTACAAATTGGCGCCAATGTGCGACTTCAACCCTGAGTCCAACAATTCCTTTCTGAAATGAGGCATTGGTTGTACAAAAATTAGTGTCTTTGGTCTTCTAGATGGTTCACTGCCTTCGACATCGTCTTTGACTCAGCTCCAACTAGTTTCATGATTGCTGCTTCATGTGAACACTCTTACATCTCCAATTTGGCAGTGCTGTCGAAAATATCGAATTATCTTTTGAAAGCGCTCACGGTGTTTATTGCGGAGGTACTGAATTTTTCATCGCTTCCTTTGTAATGCAGGCATTAAAAGGCTACGACGTGCGAAGCAAGCAGGGAAGAAAAAATTCAGAATGAATGTTAAATTTAAGAGCACATGAAGCCAGCACCTGATGCTGTAGGAGGCCATGTTACAAACTACACGAAATGCTCAGAGATGTTTTCGGTGCCAATATTATTAGTGAAAAAAATCTCCTTTTTAATTAAATTCTTTTAAGTACCACTATTCTCTTTGCTAGGCTGGCTTACGTCAGCAATGGGCAAGCACCGGGCTCATTCCATACATGGAATGGAAGGGATATGCCACTGACGCATGATGTGCAACACAGCTTTTGTCTGACAGTTTTTTTGCAGCATTGGTTAGTAAAGCACCGGAGTGCAGCGGTGTTTCAAGAATAAATGATTATGCTCAAAGCCATGAACACGCAACGATCTCTCTCTGCAGACGGCTGGGCCAAGTATGAAAAGCATGTCCCTGCATCAAAGCAGACCCGATGAAACCCGACAGCGCCGACTCCGTGCGACGGGCAGTCGGCGTCACCCATCACGTGCGTGGTCTGGCAGCAGGTTACGGCTTCGTGACACTGGCTGCCATGCAGGCCCCACGTGTTGGCGGCGATCGAGATTCGAGTGCAAGATTCTCTTCGGGCTCGGCACCAAAAGTACGCATGCGTGTCAACTACTCACTAAGCCACTGCACAGTTCTTCCGGCACTTGCATTAAGCCATCATGAGGTTGTGCATATATTGGCATGCATTTTGCGAAAGCAATTGTGTTACTGCCCTACCTGGAATTCTCTACAGCACGCCTGTAGTCTGGATGGAGTGGAAATCAACTAATGCGTTCTACCAACGCCCCTCGGCGCATTTGTGATCCCCAGGAAGTCGACACGGCCCAGCGTGCGACAAACCGCAACGTAAACAGTCCGCAAGGATTGAGGAAATCGGAGTTTTATCAATTCCTTTTCCCACAGGAGTTCCCAAGGCGTTGATTGCAGGCAAAAAAAAAGCGACCCAGCCAGCGTACAATATATTGCAACGGTACCCATCAGTATGATGATATCTTCATAAGGCTCGTTGTTACGGTTGGAAAATAAATATTCAGGCATGCGTATATTTTGTTCCTGAGAACTTGGAAGTGCATATTTTGGGTTACATTGATCGTGCACATTCGCGAATGCTTCCACCCGTGGCTCTCGCAGAAATCTCGACGTGTACCCTGATTCTCGACAAAAGCATTTTTATGCAGCAAAGAATATGAAGTCAATTTTTTATTCAAATATTACAAGATTTAAGAATTACCAATACCTCTGCAGACTTCCCGACGGCAGCATCAATATTTTTATACTAACGTTACTGCTATCCTCAGAAGGGTCCCCTTTCCTTTTTTATAGGAGTATTGAATGGCTTTAAGGTTTGTTTGTTTTTTTGCTGTTAACCATTTTACTATCCGCAAAAGCGTTCTCATTTGGTTTTCTACGGCACTCTTCACCGTTTTATGCGAGCGATGGAAACACTATAACAGAAATATTTACCTACATATCAGAAGAATTGATCATTACATATAACATTTTTATGCCACTACACACAGTTTATCAATACTGAAAATTTTTTGCCCAAGAATGTCGAACAAGCTCGCATTTTTAGTTTTGTTTCACGCCGGCTCTGTTTATTTTTTTTGGCTGAACTTGGCGCCGGTGTCACAATAAGGCCACGACGTTTTTTTTTCTTTTTCAGACCGTTCCCGAGCACCGGTAGGCACCACGGCCTTGAAGCAAGAGCACTTTCCTTTCCTAATGCAGATGACTGTGGGATGATGGCAGCACCTGCCCCAATCCAAGCTCAAGCCCAAGCCGGGTAAGTGATGTGTGTTGAAGCAAAGCGTTAAAGCAACGAGATTCGGGTGTCGTCTAGTTACTTTACAATGAAGTTTGCAAAAGTTATCTCTGAAAATAAATAAAACATGAAGTATGGAGCGCAGGTCTGATATATCGAAGCGACGATCTGCTGAGAGACATTTCGTAATTAAGGACCAATTTAAGCGACAGACGCAATGCGTCACAAATTTTCAGCTGCGTCATACCTCGGTTTTCAACACAATTGATAAACGCGCGGCAGTCACAGACATCGTTGAAATTCCAATTACTGGAGATAAGCTTTCTATGAGATGTTTTCAGAGGTGAGTCACAGCCAGTGCAGCAGTCAACCACGTGGAGCAGCCGGAGACCATGAGGACATGAACGACGCGCATGCCATATAAGAAGTAGCTGTTATTAGATCTTCCAACAGTGTTCAAACTTACAATGGTAGAATAATTAGTGACATATTGTAGTAGAACACGTTCTTGGGCAAGTAGGTTCATAGCTTGAGTGGATGAAGCGCACAAAAGACACGGCAATAGGCAAAGACAGACACGACACAGGCGCTACTTGAAACTGTTTATTGGATACACGCACGGCTTATTTATAGCCAAGAGGTAGGGGTGATGGAAAAAAACACAAGCAAAGGGTAATAGATACTGGCGATGGTATGGATACTGCATTGTAGGGAACAAAAGTGACTCAAATCTTTCTAAACTTATCTAAAAATATACTCTCATTCTTATGTTTGACTAGCGATGGGGTGCTGATGCAGGAACTCCCGTCTTTTTTAATACGGTGGGCTTCTAGCAGTTCTCGGGCAGTCTTATCTTTACTTCTGCAAAGGATTTGAGTTTCCTGGAGCTTTGGTTGACAATTCTTCTCTTCTTTGCCGCAGTCCCTGCAGTATTAATGCACGTTTAACCGAGCACAAAGGATCACTAAGAGTTGGTAGGGGGTCACATTTGCCGCATCACTGCAAGGACCGCGGCAAAGAAGAGAATTGTCAACCAAAGCTCCAGAAAACTCAAATCTTTTGCATAAGTAAAGATAAGACTGCTGGAGAACTGCTAGAAGCCCACCGGATTAAAAAAGGCGGGAGTTCCTGCATCAGCACCCCACCGCAAGTCATACATAAGAATGAGAGTATATTTTTAGATAAGTTTAGAAAGATTTGAGTCACTTTTGTTCCCTACAATGCAGTATCCATACCATCGCCAGTATCTTTTACCCTTTGCTTGTGTTTTTTTCCATCACCCCTACCTCTTGGCTATAAATAAGCCGTGCGTGTATCCAATAAACAGTTGCAAGTAGCGCCTGTGTCGTGTCCATCTTTACCTATGTGCCGTGTCTTTTGTGCGCTTCATCCACTCAAATTAGTGACATGGGTGTTAGTAAGGTTGCAACCCATCGCTTAATATCTTCAGGCTACCATCAGCGTAAAATGTCACCACAACTGTACACATATAACAATTTTGTAATATTGGTTTCCGCAGGCAGCACTCGGCGCTTTGGATGTGGATGGCTGCCTTCATTGTGATCCCCGTCATGGCGGTATATGTCGTCTTCCGTGCCCTGAACTTGGCAAACAGCCTCCGTGTTCATTCAGAAGTAAGTTGGCTAGAGATGCGACCTGCTACAGTTCAAATTTAATCTATTGGCGACGCGGCTGAATAGCCTCGCTTTCTTTTTAGTGCCTGCTTTGTGTGACATAATATAACTAGGTAGTCTGTTTGGCACCTCCAACCGCTTTACTAATTGTTGAAAAAATGCATATTGAACCTTGATTCACTGACGTGGTTAGACGCAGTCTTTTGACAACCGCCCCCATTAACTTATCTACTAACGAATTGACAATGTTGAACGCTGTAGCACCTTATCCCCTGAACAGGCAAGAGGAACACAAGACTCCGAACATATCCACCACTATGTAGAGAATATATTATAGATAAGAGAACAAAATATTTTATTTTAAATAAAAGGTGAGTGAGTGAAGCTATGTTTATGTAAAGTGCTAGGCGTGAAGCAAAAGGATGGGAAGAGGTGGGTTAAGCTGGTGCAAAAGGCCCGATTCCTTGGCGGAAGTCTGAAGTGAGTCTAGCAGCACCCTTCAAGAAGACGGTCCGTCCGCCCTGGGGCCGGATTCAGCCCTCGTTGGTGCGGTCGAGGTGGGTCTTCCTATGCCTGGCGTCCGGCTTTGAGAGGCTTCGTATCGCTTCCTTTTTAACCAATTACAGCCACTTTTTGTCAATTCCCAACATACGTGTTGCATGCGGTGTACTCGTCAATGTTTGGCACTTGGTAACTAAGTTTCTTGTCAACAAATTCTCAGCACCGAGTGCTTTACAGTCAAAATCTTTGGCATCACTGCGAGTAAGCTGCAGTCTGCAAAGAAATGGTGCCTATGTGGGACCTAAAGTCCGAGTCTAACAATTCCTTTCTAAAATGAGGCATTTTTTGGACAAGAAATAATCACTGCCTTTTGGACTTCGAGGTGATTCATTGGCTGCGACTAGGTTTTAAACTCAGCTCGAAATAGTTGCGCAACTGCTGCCTTATCTGAACAGTCTTACTAATTTGGCGCCGCTATCAAATTTCTTATTATTTTTCTGAAAGCGGATAGGATAATAGGAAGCTTATTGCGGAGGTCTTGATTTTTGTGTCGCTTCCTTTCTAATGCAGGCATTAAAAGGCTAAGAGGCGCAAAGAAAGCTGGACGAAAAAATTCAGAGTGAATGTTAAATTTAAGAGCACATGAAGCCAGCACCTTGTGCTGTAGGAGACTAGCTGCAAACTACACAAAATGCAGTCACATCTTTTTGCTGCCATTATTATGAGTCAACTAACTCTGCTTTTTTTTCTCATAAAATCTTTTAACACAACAATTCTCTTGGCTAGGCTGGCTTACGTCAGCAATGGGCAAGCACCGGGCTCATTCCGTACACTGAATTAAGGCAGATGCCATTGATGCATGATGCGCAAAACAGCTTATGTCTGACAGGCACCTTTTTTACAGCATTAGTTCGTAAAACACCCCAGCGCGGCGGTGTTTCAAGAGTCATTGATCATGCTCAATGCCACGAACAACCAACGATCTGTTTATGCAGACGGCTGGGCCAAATATGTGGAGCATGTCCTCGCATCGAAGTGATCGCAAGGAACCCCCCAGCAGAGACTCCACGCCTCGGGCAGTCGGCGTCATCCATCACGTGCGTGGTCTGGCAGCGCTCGACTACAATGAAGGCACTACGTGGAGGCCGCATTTCGACTGGAATGTTGCGGTCGGACTCAACACCCGAGGTATACATGCGTGTGAATTTCTCGCCGAGCCAATGCATAGTTCCTCCCGCATGTGCATTAAGCCGTAATCACGCTGTGCGTATATTGGCCCGCACTATGCGAAAGGAGTTGGGTCGCTCCCTTTCCACCTGGCCTTGAATTCGCGACCGCGTTTCGGCCGCTCCTGTATGAAGTGGAAATCTACCAAGGGTTCGCGGGACATTTGCGAGCCCCGTGGAGTCGACACGTAACGGCAATGTGAACACTCCGGGCAGCTTCAGGAAATCGGAGTTGTACAAGTTCATTTTTCCTCAGGATTAGCAAGTCGCAGATTGCCGGCAGGAAAAGCCGACCAAGCCATTGTAATGTACCCAGCAGTATGATATCTCCACGAGGCGCGTTGTTCTTTCGAGAAAGTAAATTTTCAGGCATGTGCATATTCTGTTCCCCAGATCTTGGGAGTGCATATTCTTAGTTTCATAAATCGAACAGAATCGCAAATACTTCCGCGCGTAGCTCTCGCAGGAATCACTCGCCAGTTTGGATTTAGACCCTGATTCTGGACGAAATTTTTTTTTATGGGAACAAGTTTATGATATCAATTTTTTTCGCATGATGCAAGATTGAAGTATAGCAGTCAGTATATCCCCGGACCACCCGACGGGAGTCTTGGAGTTTTTTTTTTGCTATTAATGCTATCTCTATCGTCCAAAGCGTTCTTCCCCTTTTTAAGGAGTCTTAACTTCTGGATGCGGTCGACGGAAACACGTCGAAAAAGATTAAAGCTTGTGCGATACACCTGAAGAATGGCTTGAATTTTTTTTATGCTGTTTACCTTTTTGCTATCGCCAAAAACGTTTCCTATTGCTTTATTACTCTAGTCTTAAACGCACGATGTGAGTGATAGAAATACTAACACAATGTTTTAGCTAAATGTACGAAAAATTGGCCATTACCTACAATGTTTTTACACAACTACCTTACGGGCTTTTAATATTGCTAATTTTTTCCCCAAAATTTTGGACATGCTCGCGTTTTTGGCTTAGGTTTGTCGCCTGTTCCGTTTTGGTTCAGCTCAACTGGGCATCAGTATCACAATGATGGCATGATACTTTTTTTAGTATTTTAGGACGTTCGCGAGCACCGGTCGACACCGCGGCCTTCCCAGCAAGAACACCTTGCTCCTGCATATAACTGTGGGATGATGGCTCCACCTGCACCAATCCAAGCTCAAGCTCAATCCCAAGCCGAGTAAGTTATGTGTGTTTAAGAAAACAGTTAAAGGAAAGAGATTCGAGTGTCGTCTAGTTGCTTAAGATTGAAGTTCACGAAAGTTATCTGAGAATAGATATGGATTATGAAAATTAATGCGCCGGTTTGTGGTAACAAAGCATCTATCTGCTGCAAGACATACTCGTACTTCGGTACTGCGTCATTACTCTGTTTTCTGGAGAATTAATGCACGTACCGCCAGTCGCAGATGTCGTTGTATATCCGCTTACGGCACGAAAGCATTCTATGAGGTGTTTTCAGAGCTGAGTCACAGCCAGTGCAGCACTTACTCACGTGGAGTAACCAGAGACCATGAGGACATGGCCGACGCGCATATCAGATAAAAGCGACTCGTCTTTTTTTTTCTGTCTTCCTAATGTGTACTGGCCTAAATGCTAGAATAATCCGGGACATGGGTGTATGTAAGATCGCAACCCATTACATAATATCTTCAGGCTACCATCAGAGTGCAAAGCCACCGAGATTGAACCCATATTGCAAATTTTTATTCTTGGTTTTCGCAGGTAGCATTCAGCGTCTTGGATGTGGATGCTTGCGCTGTGAAGCACTTCATGGCTGTATATGTCGTCTTCCCTGTTCTGAACTTGGCAAGCAGCCTCCGTGTTGTCCCACAAGCACGCTGGCGTGAGAGGCGACCTGCTTCTTGAGGCGAACCCGGCGAGTATTCATGCGGAGTTCTGTATTGGGTGCCTGCTTATTCTTACATAATATAACTATGTAGTTTGTCTGGCACCTCCGGCTGCTTTAATAATTGTTGATCAAACGGACATCGAAATTTGATTCGCTACCGTCGTTAGACGCAGACTTTGGACAAACGCTCCTACTTAATACAACAACTTATCTACAAACGCCTCTGTCAGGGATGAACGCTATGGCGCGTTATCTCCTCAACATGATTCTGACCATGATTATGGATTTTTATGGTGCAAGGGCATCTTTGTCCAAGGAACGCCATGGCACAAGGTATTTTGATTTCAAAGACTCATTTTCCAAGCATTTCAACCTAAAACAGCCGAACACCAGGCAGGGGGAAAGCTTGTACCCATTGTATCACCGGTGGGTACCCGGTGGCACTGGGGATCGAACCCCGCACCTCCCGCATGTGAGGCCGATGCTACACCAGTTGGCCACCGCTGCAGTCCTTAAATCTTGAAAAGGCAAGAAGTACGGAAAACTCGAACGTACCGAGCTCTACACGGATCATATATGATAGATAGATGAATAAAACATTTTACTTAATAACAAAACATAATAAAAAGTGAGTGAATGAAGCTATGCTTTTGTAAAGTGGTGGCTTCTAGGCCTAAAGGCGGAAGGACGGGAAGACATGGGTTAAAGGTGGTGTAAAAGATCAAAAGGCGAAGGGCATCATTAAAAGTAAGCTGTCCGAAAAACAGAAATTGGTGCCAATGTGCGACTTCGTCTGATTTCAACAATTCCTTTCTAAAATTTGTTGTATTGAAATTAGTCTTTTGGGCTTCGAGATGGTTCATTGAATTCCACTTGGTCTTTGACTCATCTCTAACTAGTTGGGTAATTGCTGCTTAATGTGAACACTCTTGCATCTCAAACTTGTCAGCGCTTTCAAAAATTTCTAATTATCGTTATGAAAGTGGGCACGATGGAAAGCTAAGTGTGGAGATACTGATTTTGTTCATGACTTCCTTTCTAATGCAGGCATTAAAAGGCTACGACGCGCCAAGCAAGCGTTGACGAAAAAATTAATATTGAATGTTTAATTTAAGAGCGTATGAAGCCAGCACCTGACGCTTAAGGAGACCAGCTTGCAAACTGCACAAATTATACTGAGATGTTTTCTGTGCCATTGATAAGCTCTATCGATAAGTCGATAAGCTCTATTATTTTCATAATCTCTTCAAGTGCCCCTATTCCCTTTGCTATAGGCTGGCTTACGTCAGCAATGGGCAAACACCGGGCTCATTCCATACATGGAATGGAAGGGATATGCCACTGACGCATGATGTGCAACACAGCTTTTGTCTGACAGTTTTTTTTTGCAGCATTGGTTAGTAAAGCACCGGAGTGCAGCGGTGATTCAAGAATAATTGATTATGCTCAAAGCCATGAACACGCAACGATCTCTCTCTGCAGACGCCTGGGCCAAGTATGAAAAGCATGTCCCTGCATCAATGCGGAGCAGTTGGACTCCAACAGCAGTGGCTCTGTGCAACGGGCACTCGGCGTCACCCATCACGTGCGTGGTCTGGCAGCAGGTTACGGCTTCGTGACACTGGCTGCCCTGCAGGCCCCACGTGGGGGCGGCGATCGAGATTCGAGTGCAAGATTCTCGTCGGGCTCGGCACCAAAGGTACGCATGCGTGTCATTTACTCACTAAGCCAATGCACAGTTCCTTCGGCACTTGCGAAAATGTAGGATGAGGTTGTGCATATAATAGCACGCATTATGCGAAAGCAGTTGTGTCACTGAACTGCCGCCTGGAATGGAATCCGCTACCGCACGCCGGACGCGTCTGGATGGAGTGGAAATCGACTGATGCGTTCTAACAACGCTGCTCGGTGCATTTGTGATCCCCTGGATGTCGACACGGCCCAGAGTGCGACAAACCGCAACGTAAACACCCCGGATATCTTGAGGAAATCGGAGTTTATCAGTTCATTTCACCACAGGAGTTTCCAAGGCGCTGATTGCAGGCAAAAAAAAAAAAGCGACCCAGCCAACGTAGAATATATTGTAACGGTACCCAGCAGTATGATGTTATCCTCACAAAGCTCGTTGTTATGGTTAGAAACAAAATATTCAGGCATACGTATATTTTGTTTCTCAGAGCTTGGAAGCGCATATTTCGGGTTTCATTGATCGTGCACATTCGCGAATGCTTCCGCCTGAGGCTTTCGTAAAAATTTCAATGTGTACCCTGATTCTCGACAAAAGCATTAGTATGAGGGAAAATGTTTATGGTGTCAATTTTATTTTTCATATAATACATGATTTAAAAAATTACCAACACCTCTCCAGGCCACCCGACTGCAGCCTTACAATTGTTTTTCTATTAGCGTTACTGCTATGATCAAAAGCGTTTCCTTTTGTTTTTTTATAGGCGCCTTAATTGCTCGATGCTGTCGATGGAAATCCGTTAAAACAAAGGTTGCATTACACACCTGAAGAACGGCATGTTTTCTTTTTTTCTGTTAACCATTTTTCTATCGCCAAAAGCATTCCCCATTGCTTTCTAAGCCAGTCTTAACGGCTTGATGCGAGCGATGGAAACACTAACAGAAAGATTTAGCTACATATCAGAAGAATTGACCGTAACTTGCCACAATTTTATACCACTACCGTACAGTTTTTCAACATTCTAAATTTTGACCAAGAATGTCGAAAAAGCTCGCGTTTTTAGTTCAGTTTCACGCCGGTTTGGTTTTGTTTCAGCGTAACTTGGCGCCGATGTCACAATGAGTCCGCAAACTTTTTTTTTCAGACTGATCATGCGCAGCGGTAGGCACCGCGACCTTCCCAGCAAGATTACCTTCCTCCTGCAGAAGACTGTGGGATGATGGAAACACCTGCACCAATCCAAGCTCAAGCCAAGGCTAGGTAAGTGATGTGTGTTGATGCAAAGAGTAAAAGCAAAGGGATTCGGGTGTCGTCTAGTTACTTTTGAATGAAGATAGCAAAAGTTATCTCTCAAAACAAATAGAACATGAAGTATGATGCGCAGGTCTGATATATCGATGCGTCGATCTGCTTCAAGACATTCCGAAATTCAGGACATCTTTAAGCAACAGACACCACATCTCATAAATTTTGAGCTCCGTCATACCTCTCTTTTCTGCACTACTTATACAACCGCAGCAGTTACACACGTCGTTGAAATTCAACTTACTGGAAATAAGCATTCTATGAGATGTTTTTAGAGGTCAGTCGCAGCCAGTGCATTAGAAACCAAAGACCATGACGAGATGAACGGCGCACAAGCCAGATTATAACTAGTCGTTTTTCTATCTACCCACCGTGTACAGACTAATACAGCTAGTATAATCCGTGACATGGGTGTATGTAAGATCGCAACCTATCGCTTCCATTCTTCATGCCACCATTAGCATACAGTGTGACCACAACTGTACCAATATTATAAGTTTGTAATTTTTATTTCCTCAGGCAGCATTCGGCGCCTTGGATGTGGATGCTAGCACTGTGAACCACTTCATGGCGCTTTATGTCGTCTTCTGTGCCCTGAACTTGGCAAACAGCCTCCGTGTTGACTCAGAAGTAAGTTGGCGAGAAATACGATCTGCTACAGTTCCAATTTTATACTTGGGCGACGCGGGTGAATAGCCATGCTTTCTTTTGTGTGCCTGCTTAGTGTGACATAATATAACTATGCAATCTGTTTGGCACCTGCGGCCGCTTTAGTAATTGTTGAACAATCGGACATCGAACTCTGATCGACAAGCGTCGTTAGACGCAGACTTTCGACAACCGCCCCCATTAAATTACCTACAAACGCGTCGACAATGTTGAAAGCTGTAGCACCTTATCTCCTGAACAGGCAAGAGGAACAGAAAACTCCGAACATATCCACCACTATATGGAGAATATATTATAGGTAACACAATAAAATATTTTTCTTTAAATAAAAAGTGAGTGAGTGAAGCTATGTTTATGTAAAGTGCTGGCCTCTAGGCGTGAAAGCAGAGGGACGGGAAGAGGTGGGTTAAAGGTGGTGTAAAAGCCACGATTCCTCGGCGGAAGTCTGAAGTGAGTCTAGCAGCGCCCTTGAATACTAAGACGGTCCGCCCGGCGGTCAAATCCAGGCCTCGTTGGTGCTGTCGAGGTGGGTCTTCCTAGGTCTGGCGTCCGACTTTGAGAGGCTTCGTATCGATTCCTTTTTAACCCTCTACAGGCAACTTATGTCAATTAACGACATTCTTGTTCCAGGCCTTGTAGTCGTCAATATGTGCCACTTCGTCGCTATATTTCATGTCACTATGTTCTCAGCACCCAGAGGTTTCCAGTAAAAATCTTTGGAGTAACTGAGAGCAAGCTCTAAAACAAAACAGGCGGCTAGAATGTATTGCTTGAAGCCCGAGTCCAAAAACTCCTTTCTAAAATGAGGCATGACATTTGTTGGACAAGAAATAATTACTGCTTGGGCTTCGAGGGGCATCATTGCCTTCGACATGGTCCTTGACGCAGCTGCTACTAATTGCGTAACTGCTGCTTAATTTGAACACAATTGCTTCTTTAATTTGGCGGCGCTGTCAAAAATTTCGAAAAATCTTTTGAAAACAGACACGATAGGAAGCTTAGTGGGCAGTTACTGATTTTTGTCACTACCTTTGTAATGAAGGCATGAAAAGCTACGACGCGCGAAGCAAGCTGGGATGAAAAAATTTGGCGTGAATGTTATTGAGAGCACATCAAGAGAGCACCTCGTGCTGTAGGCGACCACGTTACGAACTACACAAACTATACTGACCTCTTTAAGTGCCATTATTTTGATGGAATGAACACTTATTTTTATTCAACTCCTTTCAGTACTTCAATTCCCATTGCTAGGCTTGCTTCCGTTAGCAATGGCAAGCACTGGGCTCATTCCATACATTGAACTGAAGGGAGATGCTATTGACCCATGATGAGCAAACAGCTTTTGTGTCACAGGCAGCTGTTTTACGTCATTGGATTCTAAAATACCTGAGCGCTGCGGTATTTCAAGAAGCGTTGATTTTGGTCAACGCCATGAACGTCCAACGATCTTTCTGCAGAACGCTGGGCCAAATGTGAGAAGCATGTCCCGGCATCGCACTGGCGTAACACGAATCCCCCAGCGGAGAATTCTTGCCTCGGGCAGTCGGCGTCACTGATCATGTGACTGGTGTGGCTGCGATTGGTTTCCATGAAGGCCCCACTAGGTGGTCGCCTTCGAGTGGAGGCCTCTGGTCCGACACGACACCCAAGGTAGGCATGTGTGTCAACATCTCGCTGAGTTAATGCACAAGTCCTCCCACTCGTGCAGCAAGCCAGTATGAAGTTGTGCCTATATTGGCACGCAATAAGTGAAAGCAGTTGGGTCACTGCCATGCCTCGTTGCCTTTAATTCCCTACCGCGTGCCGGCCGCGACTTGATGCGGGGCAAATCGACCAATGCGTTCTTCCAAGGGTTCGCGGTGCATTTGACAGCTCGAGGAAGTCGAAACGGCCCACAGTGTGACCAATCGGACCGTAAACACTCCGCAGAGCTTAAGAAAATAGGAGTTGTCTCAATTTGTTTTGCCACAGAAGATCCCACGGCGCTCATTGTAGTCATAAAAGACGGGATCCAGCCAAGGCAGAAGCCATTGTAACGGTACCCAGCAGTATGATGTTATCTTCACTGGGCCGCGTTTTTATTGCTAAAAAGTACATTTTCAGGCATGCGTGCATATATTGTTTCTCAGAACTTGGGAGCGCATATCCTGTTTAAATGATCGTACACATTCGCGTATACTTGCGCTCGTGGCTCTCTTAGAAAACTTTCGGCTGTTTGGATGTGTATACTCTGATTCTGGACAAAAGCATTTGAGCCCGAAAGAGTTTATGAAGGCAATTTTTATATATGTAATGTAAGATTTAGGTATAGTAATTAACATATCCACAAACCAACCAACGGCAGTCTTCCAATTTCTTTTTCTTTTGCTATTTACGTTACTCATATTGTCAAAAGCGCCCCTCTTTGTTTTTTATAGCAGTCTTAAGTGCAGGATGCGATCAATAGAAACAAGTTAAAAGGAAGATTGTGTTACAACTAATGAACTGTAAGTTTTTTTGTTGTTGTGGTTGGCCTTTTTGGTATCACTGAAAGCATTCCCCATTGGTTTTCTAGGCAGTCTTAACAGCACGATTCGAGCGACGGAAACACTATAACAAAGGTTTAGCCACATATCAGAAGAATTGACCATTGCCTTCAACATTTTTATGCCAATAACTTAGTTTTTCAGTATTCAAAATTTTTGTTCAAAAATGCCGGACATGCCCGCGTTCTTAGTTTCGCGTCAGTTCGGTTTTGTTTCAGCACAACTTGGCACCGGTGTCACAATGAGGGCGCAACATTTTTTTTTCAGACCAATCGCGACCACCAGCCGGCATCGCAGACTTCCAAGCAAGAAAAGTTTCCTCCTACTGAAGATGACTCTGGGATGATGGCTGCACCTGCACCAGAGCTCAAGCTGAAGCCCAGAGCAGGTAGGTGAAATGTGTTGAAGCACAGAGTTAAAGCAAACACATTCGGTTGCCGTCTAGTTGCTTTATAGTGAAGTTCGCAAATGTTATCTGCGAAAATGTATGGCATATGTAGTGTGATGCGCCAGTTTGTAAACTCGAAGTGTCGATCTGCTGCAAGACATTGCGTACTTCGGGACATCTTTCAGTGACAGACACCACGCATCCTAAATATTCACCTGCATCATACCTCTGTTTTCTGCATGATTTATAAACGCATGCAAGTCACAGATGTCGTTGAAATTCCATTTACTGGAGGCAAGCACTCAACGAGCTGCTTTCAGAGGTGAATCGCTGCCAGTGGATTAGACAGCCACGTGGAGCAACCGGAGGAGGCCATGAGGAGACGAGCGACGCGCATGCCAGATAACGAGTTTTTTTTCTACCTTCATACTGTGTACAGATTTAAACGCGGCAATCATCCGCCACATGGGTGTAAGAAAAATCGCAACCCATCGCTTAATTTCTTCAAGCTTCCATCAGCGTACAAAGTCACTGAAACTGTTCCCAATTTGCAAATCCCTATTCTTGGTTTTCGCAGGCAGCATTCGGCATCTTGGATGTAGATGGATGCTTTCGTTCGGATCTTCTTCATGGCAGCAGATGTCGTCTTCCATGCCCTGAACTTGGCAAACTGCCTCCCTGTTGACCCAGAAGCAAGTTGGCGAGAAAGGCGACGTGCTTCTTGAGGCGGCACGGGTGAATAGTCATGCAGAGTTCTTTCGTGTGCCTCCTTAATGTGGCATAATACAAGTAGGTAGTCTCACTACTACCTCCGGCAGTTTTAGCAAGTATTGATGAAAAGGACATTGAAATCTGATTAACCAGCGTCGTTCAACGCAGACTTTCCACAACCGCCCCTATTAATTCAGCTATAAATGCGTCTGACAATTATGAACGCTGTCGCACCTTGTATGCAGAACTGGCAAGAGGAATGGAAAACTCCGAACGTACATAGTACAACATGGAGTGTATATTGTAGATAGAAGAATAAAACATAATAAATTAAAGAAAAAGTGAGTGAGTGATGCTATGTTTACGTAAGGGGGTCACTTCTTGGCTTAAAGGCAGAAGGTTGCTAAGAGGTCGGTTAAAGGTGGTGCAAAAGACCTGATTCTTCGCAGAAGTCTCAAGCGAGCCTAGCAGCGCCCTTGAAGAGTTGGACGCTACGCCCAGTGTCCGAATCCAGGTATCGTAGGTGCGGTCGAGGAGGCGCTTCAAAGGTGCGGCACCGATCAGAGAGAGGCTTCGTATCGCACGCTGTTTAACCCTCTCCAGCCAAGTTACACCAGTTCGTGACATACTAGTTGCACGCCATGTACTCGTCAGTATGTGGCGCCTGGTCACAGGGTTTCATGTCAATGTGTTCTGAACACCAATTGCTTTCCAGTCAAAACCTTTAGCATCGCTGGAAGTGAGCTGTGGGATAAAAAAAGCCGACGATAATGTGCGACTTGAAGCCCGAGTCCTACATTTGGCGCATTTTTTTAACAAAAATAATTACTCTCTTTTAGCCTTCGAGGTGGTTCCCAGCCTTCGACTTGGTCTTTAAATCAGCTCGATCTAATTGCTTCTTGGCTAAAAGGTAGAAGGTTGGTAAGAGGTGGGTTAAAGCTAGGTTACACCCCTGTGGCAGATGATTCTCTGTAATCTGGCAGCGCTATCACAAAATTTCAACTTATCTTTTGAAAGCGGGCACGATAGGAAGCATAAAGTGGGGGTACTGATTTTTCATCCCTTCCTTTCTAATCCAAGCATTAAAGGGCTAAGATGCGCGAAGCAAAATGGGACCACAAAATTCATAATGAATGTTAACTGCTGAGGTCAACATCCCTGAGGGTAACACGATTGTATGTAAGGTTTCATAAGCATGGGCGCCAAAGTGTCCCCTGTTGCAAAAAAAAAGCAGAAAACGAGTTCCCTTAGAATCATGAATTTCTATTACATTCGTCCGAAGAGCGTGATACCGAAACTTTGTTTTTAAAGTGCCCTTTTCTGACTGAAACAATCCTTTACACTCACGATTTTCTTTACCGCACGAAGCAAACCACGAGGTGATAACTGAATAATGTGTCGGGTTATTCCTTTTGCACAAACAGAAGTCAAATCATTCAGACCCGGGGTACCTTTGGAGCGAGAGCTTTGCTCGGGGTGCAACTTCCGATTTCGATGTGAATGAGAATATGAATGCCTCACAATGCCAAACCAAACTTCACTTAGTGTTGGTATGGCACTAGTTATGGTAGTATGACCACGTGTTTATGAATATGAGCATTGAGTACCTGACCTTGACATTTGACCCTGACCTTGGCATTTGAGACAATGGGCACTACATCTACAGCGACCTCCAATGCCTCACAAGGTCTAACCGTACTGAACTGCCTGGTGTTACGGCCCGTACCAAGTGTCCGTGTATTGGTCCGTACCAAGTGTCGAAATAAGCTCGTTTTGCGCACGTCCTGTAATGCCAGTGACTACTCGGGCAGATTGGAACGCATTTTGGTTGAATGTGTCACCTTTCCTCCCCAGCACAAGATGGAAGATTCGTTTACCGAACGGCGGAAACATTTTACTACAGGTTAGATTAAGCATTTTAAGAGTGCCGAGTGTTCGCAGTGCGTTAGGGAGCCAACGTGTGCCTCCCTGAAGATTTATTTATTCTGAAAAGGAGGCAACAATCTGTTGTCAGCCCTGTGAGTGCAATAGTTTAGCCATTACCCACACCATGCGACTAAGAAATTGACATCAGCGAGGAGGTGCAGCAGCTGTTTCCAACATAATTTTAAAGCGAAAGCTTTACTACTCCCCTCCCTAGCTTCGCCGCGTGCGCGCCACTCAATGTTATAAAGGCAAAGCCGAGCCTACTTGCCCGATACACCACAGCTTTCGCTCTCTAACCACGTTCAGCAGCAGTCGAAGCGCAACAAATTTTTTTTCACTCCACGAATGGTCATGTCTATGCATGGTCTTTGCAGGAAGCTGTTGGCAGTAGAGGTGTGCAACATTACACGGAGTCAGTTGTGTCGCCTCGTCTGCTCTGAACTTGGCGAGCTTTGAGGTGCTTCATCTGCTGGCAGCCCAGTAAGTGATAAAAAAAGTTACGTTCATGATTGACTGAGCTAGAAAATTCTTTCATTGCTTAATGGCTTTCTGTGCGGCTTGTGCCCCGAATACGCGTCATATTTTTTTGCACACTTTTTTTGCTGGCAGACAGCCTTTCCTGGAGAACAAACAAAATCACACAAATGTTACCACTGTGTACCACTTGATCCAACGAAGACCACTTGAGCTGATGAATGCAATATCGTTTACTTGTAATTATTAAGGCGAAAGTATTATATGCCACATGCGAAGAAAAATTCGTCGCCAGAAGTCTGCAGAAGGCGTCCACAAAATGTGTATGCAGGAAGTCGTACCTCCCACGTGACGTCATTCCAAAAATGAAATTCGAAGCATTGGGGTTTTAACTCGGGCTCCTCTGAGTGCCAGGCGCCCATGCAATACACATGGCACGATGATGCTTTTTCTTCTGTATTGCATGGAAATCAATCCCGTTGTGCCACCACATTATTTACGTACACACACACTATTTCGCAATGCAGACATACATTCTCACGTGTTCGCACACTGCACTCGAATCCACCTGCACATCAAAATTCACACACCCATGCGTAAAGAGCCGGCAACCATTCAGGCGGTTCGTCCTGCGCAGAATAAACAACCCGCACCAAGGCGCACTGTTTACTGAACAGAGACCTAAATGAATGAGGGTTTCTGCATGTCGATCCATCATGCGGCTCTGGACTCCTTTTGGAGAGGCAAGAACCTTATGGTGTACGGCACTATCTCAATGTCCTTTTTGATTACTGCAGAAGAATGTCGGGAAAAACAGTGCATCACGGCACCTTATAAAGAAATGATGGATAGTCTCTTGTTGGCCGCACATGCGAAAGTTCACCGTCCATGGCACAAAGTTCCCTTTGGTGCGAAGCTAGACCCTTAAGGGTAGTGTCAAAGCATGGAGCACAAAAAACAAAGATTTTTCCAGCTGACTGAACATATATTCGCTGAAATCGAAACGAATGGAAGGCTGCCAATTCACAGGCACAGGGAATAGAAATTCTGTTATTACTTTTTCTTGACAGGTCGAATAAATACTGGCAATCGAATTATTATTGAGGTGGAATTCTAGACGCCCGTGTACTTTGCGACGTCAGTGCACGTTAAAAACCCTCAGGTGGTCGAAATTTCCGGAGCCCGTCACTACGGTGTCCCTCAAAACCTGAGTCACTTTGGCACGTTAAACGCCCATAAACCGAACCAAAGGTATCAGCAACTTTCTTCAGGAAACCCCACAAAGCACACTTACAACCATGACTAGTCAAAGCAAACAGATAAGCATGCGACAACTCAGTCGCCTTCTAAGCACCGCTAGAAGAAAGGGATGGTTTGCAGCTTAGAATAAGAAACACCGTGAAACGAGCTGCTGAACAATCAAATGAACAAGGCCAACACCTTGAGCCTGGAGAAAAAGAAAAAAAGTGTCTCTATGCATAGGCTCCCATTGAGAGCGCGAAAGGTCGAGAATAGTCTGCGCAGAAGTTGTACCTTCTTCCTCGTACAGTGCATTACTTGCAACGCTTAGACATGATTTGTAACCAAGAAGGTATCTCAAATTTGTGCCCGAGCGAAAATCGAGAGCTCCAGACCCATCCTAGCCGACGTTTGGCGCCTCACAAAGAGAATTTGTGACTCCCAATAAAACCCTTTAATTCCTGACCTGATGAAGGGGGACTCCAAGCTAGGGTAAGGGAATCAGAGTCCCATCTTATGCCACCAAAACGATTCGGTTTCGTACCCCAGTAACCCAACCAGAATCCTTTAGGATTATTTTTAATTTACAGCCTCGACGGAGACTTCACAGAACTGCGCTCCGAAATGCAAAGCTTCATGTGCACTCTTTGGAACATTGAAATATTGGGGATGTCTTGCTTAAGGGCAATGGACTATGCTACATACAATCCCATACAAGGATAAGCGCAAATCGTAAACTTAAAAACCAATTCCACTGATCACGTCTGTCCGGCAGGGTTGCCCGTTATCACCTTTGTTATTAAGGCGCAAGCCTGTTTTGTCTCATGAGTGGCGTGGACGTGCGTTGTAGACGGACTTGCAGACGGACGTTGCAGACGGTTGTTTGAGGACAGAAGTTTCTGGACAGAAGTTTTTGGATGGAGGTTGTCTGCACTAACTGTCCATCAACTGTTGATAAGCGGCATATACATTATGAAACAAAAACAAAATCAATGAAAAATTAACAATTAAAATGAAAACGACCAAAATAAATAAAAATGGAAGTAAGAAATTAAACATGTAAAATAAATTTATTAAAATATAAAATAAAAATTACAATCAGAACAACAAACGCAAATAAAATTTTCAAAATAGGCTGGAGAAAGAGAGGGCAGAGAAAGGCTTTCGCATTTCCCCTCATAAGCAGACAAGTGCGAACCGGTAGTTTTTTGCTTTGTACCTCGAATTTTTGTGCCTTAGTATCATCAGATCAAAAGTTATTCGGGTATTCTAACTTAATCAATCGGAAGTTATGATTTTAGCCTATGCGACAACGTCGCCTTTTTCAGTTGTGCGATTTTATGTTCCGCGAAATTCTTATGAGCCCGGTAAAAAACTTGCTCGGCCCACGTGAAGAATATTTGCAAAGTGTGATGTACATCTGCGATTTCGTCGTGAAGAAATGAATGCAGCTGTTTACAATGGTATGGGCACTTCGCCCAGTGCTGATGTTCTTACAGGAAAACTCTGCTTAGTATCACACATTGCTACGGCAAACATGTCTAACCACAAGGACAGGCGAAGCACAGATCTGGCAACAGAAACGCTACAAACAAGTCATGCAGCACCACCCTATTCAGCATACATTCACAGAACGAAGGATTTCCATATTCTTATATACTGCAAATCTAAGACCCTCCTTTGAAGACAGTGTCTCCTTCACTTTAAGCAATATTATTTCATTCAATTGTGAATCTGTGAAGAAACAAACAAAATGAAAATGAGCAGATGTTATTGTAGATAAAGAGTTCACTCTGAAATCTTCGTCGCGAACATTGTGCAGACGTATTGAGACGTGATATAACTAAATGCTCGTAATATCATCCAAACGGTATATCCAAGAGATGCCGGACACTTCTAGAGAAAGAATATGCATACCAAGTTAGTGTTTGTACTATATCGCTCAAACAGTATATCCACCGGATAACGTATCGGGATGTCTAAAACAAGGATTTGCCATGAGCATCTCTCGAAAGTACTCAAAGATATTAAAATATATGGCTATGATTTGGATATCCCTGGGACCTGGTGTTCTCACTGAGCCGCCAAAAAAATGAATAAGGCAAGAACTGCATTGATTCAATATATATGAAGGTTACAGTAGAACTGTACAGAAAATAGAAAAGCAAATCAGGATGGAACGTTCCAATGATAACTGAAGAGACAGCGCCCCACTATTTGATGCTAGGTCACAGTGGCTGTAACGTAAAGCAACAAGACGAAATTTAAGCAAGAAGGTGATACATGTGAAGTAGTGGTAGCTGTTAGAAAAAAATCGGACATAATATTCTAGAATGTGGCGGTATCCATGTGGACGTTGATGCAGGCGCAGTCACTCTCCCTGTGTTCCTAGGGTTTAGAGAAAACAAATCCCTCTTCCCCAGTGCAGGGTAGGGCACCAGGACACCCTTCTGGTTAACATCCTTGCCTTCCCTCTTAACCTTCATCTCCCTTTAGAGGTCATGTGAATGAATTTGCTCTAGAACTCAGCAAAAACCGATTGGAAGATTGGTGGCTCAAACGCATGGCGGTGATGAAGCTTACAAGTTCAAGATTAAAAAATCCAATTTATGGGAACACTGCAAATTTGTAAATAACATCGTTATGTCTCACCGATTGCTTAAAGAAATATAAAGAGTAAAAAAACAGAGTATGGTGGCAACTGGCCCCACCCTGTTTCAAAGGAGGCGCTCCTATCTTACATCCATCCATCGAGCGTGACGATCCGGTGCCCAGCGCTACGACAACCTCATTTTCTCCTGTCTTTCCTACTAACACGTCCGGATGCGAAAGTTGGAGGTCTTGGTTGTGATCCCACAGACGGCATGTGCTTGTTTTTTTTTTCTTGTAATTATAATCAGTCGTCTTTAAGCGAGAAAATAACTGCGCTATTAATCTTCCATTGATCAACACCGCAAATTTAAAAAACAATCATCCCTCTAGCTTTGCTCCTTGGATTTAGTCACTGATGATTTCCATCATGCTTGTCATAACGAGCCACTCTTACCCCTTCCCTTGACTGGTCAGCATCACGCACATGCCAGTTATCTTGACCGCACTCATGTGCACTCTTTTGCCGCATGTTTTTACAGAAATTCATGGTAGGCTTCTATGAGACTAGGCGCGGCTGAGCGCGTGCCGTTCAGCTCGTGCGCAGCTCTTGTAACCACGGCGTAATGGCGATCACTATGGCCTCTATCTTGCAGACCGATCAACCTCGCCACGATTCTAGAAGGAGACAAAGCAGCCAGTCCACAGCGCCATCGTGTGAAATGCTTGCGTCGCGTTCTCCAAGTTGCTGCTACACTTCAGCAGCGTCACTGTCCTGATCACACTACAAAAGCCAGGTGAGTGATTGCTGATCTATGAGATGGCTTTCATGGCCAAGGCAACGCTGAGCCCAAGCTTTCATTCACCACTTTTGATGTACTGTGCGAAACGAGTATTCTTCGCCTCATTATTCTGACCATGCCTTTCTAATTGATTAGCTAGGTTGGCGATTCTCAGCAGGAAGCATCTGATCCTCTTCCTGTATGTACAAGTGGAAGTGAAGCAAAACGGCACATCTTTTCTTCCCTAAAGTATCGAATTTTTTTATTTATATGCTCAATTAACCTGAGTTTCATCCCTCGGGTGGAGAGTTGCTTACAAAAATTTAAAATATGGTTCTTACCTCGCTTGAGTGCGATGATTGAAGCAATAACTGAAGACATGAATTGCAGCACATAGTTAAGGGAGTAGGCACTTATTAGCATTGACACAGGCACTGCCATATAGCTAAAATAAATATCCTACAGCTTTCACACATAATTCATAGTTGAAGAAAAGTTAGTCTTTCTCCGGGCGCGGGTTTTCGCAGCCAGAACGAATATTCTTTCAAATACGTGCTTCCCGTGAGTGCTGCACAGCTTTCTTTTGTAGCCGAATGACTACCCTTGGGTGGATGCTAGTAAAACATTTACCTTATGCAAATATACACCCCATTGGAGTGTTCCCTTAAACATTGCACCACCATTCGAGCACATAGGAAACATCCTTGATTTTTACGGCACCTATGCCAAAGGGATTAGTGCTAT
Source organism: Amblyomma americanum (assembly GCF_052857255.1). NCBI lineage: Eukaryota > Metazoa > Arthropoda > Arachnida > Ixodida > Ixodidae > Amblyomma > Amblyomma americanum. Next base: position 42,882,131 of record NC_135504.1, on the reverse strand, counting down.
AAATATAGCAGATCCCAAATCTGGCTGTGTAGATAGGTTATGGAGAGAATCTCTGTCGTTCAGCAATGTGATATCAATAGCCATACATTAGCCTGTAACATGCATTGGTCGTGTCGTCATAGAGTGCTGCGGCATGTTTTTAATCCCTGGCCAAAGTTAGAAGGGACGCCCTGTACATGGTTTATTGGGTTTAGCATCCTAAAGCAACTCAGGCTATGAGGGATGCCGTAGTGAAGGGCTCCGGAAGCTTCGACCACCTGAGGCTCTTCAACGTGCACAGACATAGCACAGTACACACGCCTCTAGAATTTCGCCTCCATCGAAATTCAGCCGGCGTGGCCATGATCAAACCCGGGAACTCTGGCTCAGTGGTCGGGTGGCTTAACCTCGCAGTTACCGCGGTGAGTCCTGTATGTGTATATATATATATATATATATATATATATATATATATATATATATATATAGGACAAATATATTAAGGAAACGAACAGTCACCGAAAACCCAGGTACACAGGGGATTTTTTTTTTTCAATTTTTAGTGCCAATCAATTGCCTTTTTGAAGAAAATGACTTATAAAGCAGCAGAAAAAAGAACCATGCCGTCGGTGGGATCGGAACCCACGACCTCCGAATATCGCGTCCGGTGCTCTTACCAACTGAGCTACGGCGACGGCTGTCCAATCTTCTGCTTTCGTGGGTATTTATGTTTTTGCGTGTAAGCGAACCTTGAGAGTGTTCACCAGCGCCACCCTCGTTCATAGCGGTGGACGTAGCACGTCCTGTATTACCGCAAGTGTGACGTAGAACGTCATCTATCGGCGAGGGCGGAAACTGTGCGAGAGCCCTCTTATGCTACCTATGGCATCAAGACTGCCAGAACCGAGACCCCCGTTAAGCTATTAGTAGACAAACAAATGAAATTGAGGGGCTCGTTTGACAAACATATTAAGGAAACGAACAGTCACCGAAAACCCAGGTACATAGAGGAATTTTCTTTTTTCTTTTCTTTTATATATATATATATATATATATTGTAATCGCAGTGGTGGCCTATTGGTTGAGCATCCGCCTGGCATGCGGGAGATGTGGTGTTCCATCCCCGGTGCCACCGGGTACCCGCCGGTGATACAATGGAACAAGCTTCCCCTGGCCTGTTGCTCACTTTAATCAGAGAGAAGGGTTGGGAAATGGGTGTTAGACCCCAACTTAAATAGAAGTTAAACCGTGTGCCAAGGCTCTCTTTTGCCACAGATGCCCTTGCGCCATAAAAGTTTAACATCACTATACATTCATTGTGTTCATCATGTCTGGCTAGCCGATGCAAAAGGCATGTTTGAACACCTGACGAGGCCTCGGGACCTACATTGCATGCAGCGCTTCCAGCAACAGTGCGACTGTCACAGATACACTGTACTGATAGGATCAAATAAAGATCGTAAAAGGATGAATTGCACCGGTTATATAGAGTTACAGTTGATATCGTACACGCACTGAGAAAGACAAAGTGACCGAAAAATACGGACACATGCATATGTGATATGCACGCAGTGAATACAGTGACATGTGATTTACAAGGATATCTAAAAATTACACAACACTTCATGCAATGCTACGTACGACAGTCTCAAATACTGAGAGGGAGAATTAAAGAAGTGAAAAGATTGAATTGCACCTATTACTTAGAGTAATAGATTATAAGGAAAAAATAATAATGTATACTGCCAAAAAAACGCCGTATGCATACACATAACCGAGTCTGCAATTTAAAAACTTTTTCTGCTGAAACATATCTATGGCCTCACCCATTGTCACAGCCTTCTCTGGAATATCAGTAATCCTGCGTGAATGAAACTGACAAGTTGTAATGACCACGTGCAGCGCAATCCATATGAAGAAAGGCAGGAACGTGAATGCATTGTTTGAACGAAAAAACACAATTTGTTAGTTTTGCATTTATGGTCAAACTTCCTTGTTAGCTATATTATCAATAGCGAAAGTACTTACAGAAACTTGGCGCCTTCAAGCAAATTCGATTAGGATATTAGGGAAGATTAGTGAGGGTATTCTTGCGGAAGGGGGGCTGGAGTTAGTGGAACACCATGTGACAGTTCAACGGAAGTTTCTCGACCATTCTAATCCTCATATTTTCAAATCTTACTGTGCTGATGGTGTCGATAAGGGAATTTCGGTTTGAAGCAACCATGTGGTTGTCGCCGGGAAATCTAATTGCTATCACATTAAAGAAGAAAAATATTCATTAAAAACATTAAAGAAGTAATCCATCATATCAATAATTTGAACGCTTTTGCTGTAAAATCTAAATTCAGTTTTTCAGGCCTTTTCCAGCATAAAGCAGACTTCTGTTCAGGGATTGTAACTGGCAAAAGGCAAATATAACACTGAGTTGGAAAAAATTATATGTTCAAAGGCAGAGTTTCTGGTACATGTGTACTGTAACCTTTCGAGGCTAGTGTTTTGCATGGTGCCCTTGTTTCCGCTAATAATTAAAATGCAACCAGTGGCAGTCTCCTCTCGGGGAGAAAAGGTGGCCGGCGCGTGTTCAACCTGATACATCGCCTTTATTAAATCTTAATTTGGTTATAAGGTGCTTCTTATGGTAAGCCAGTATGCATAATTTGTAATATGCAATGTTGTACTAGTTGTGATTGAATGCATTAAAGATCATTGCACGGATTCAATTCCACTTTCGAAATCCAGTCCTTCTGATTTTATTCTGTGATTTTATAGGCATATTTGCAATTTTTGGGGGGCATACACAAGATATTTTCCTCCAGAGTTTATAACCATTACTCTTCTCACTCAGCCCGAGATATTGGAATGCTACTTGGGCTTTCCGCGTGCATGGCGAAAGCTCTGTAGTTACCGCTGTTCGCGAGATTAAGTGTTCCGCAGCGCCAGTGCACTTTCTAAATATGCCGGCTAAAAATTGCCACGTAGGAGGTACGTTACCACAAAAAAATATCGAACGGTTGTTTTTTAATCATTCGACCACTTAATCAAATGCACTTGACCACGAAGCGAGTATTTAAAATTTTGCACATTTAAACTAAAGTGTTGAACAGTGTCGGCGACACAAAAGCCACGGATAGTTGCTCGGATGATGACTATACAACTAACGCAATAAAATATCTACAGAAGCAGCTGCAGTCTCACCGTAATTATGGCAATATTCTCATGACTAACTGTGTACACGGTGTCCACAGGACGGCATCGCCATTTTCTTGGTGGACCTCAGCCAGAGCTCGGTGCGAGGCAGTGAATATCGCCCTGTATGCCCTGAACTTGTGTGCCAACTGCACCACCAGATGTTCGAAAACAAAGTGGTAAGTTTGACGAGTGGCACTTTTGGTTGCACAAACTTTATTCAGATTCTCTTGTGAACTTCGTAAACAATATGGTGCAGTTATGTACCCGTTAAAAGTAATGATCAGTACGGGACAACAGCCACTGGTGTGTGCAAGAATGATCGTCGAGCCAAGCTCCTGCAACGTGCCCTCATTCGATAGCCGCTGCTGCTCGATTTATAGATTCGATGTGAAGAAAATTAATTATTCGCATACAGCATTTTGTCTCGTCCTCCAAAAACTCTTACTCGCTGAATAGGCCAAATGAAATGGACAGAGGAAAAGAGCATATGTGAAGGCCAGAAACCTTGCATAACACCCGGGCCGTTTCTGTTGCTCGTAGCCATTGTGCGAATCCATGGCCTCTCATTTAAAAAACTACATAAAATCGGAAGCTTCATTCTCAACTTCCTTCTATCAATCAGTATGAATTCGAGGTAATTAGGCATGGTTGTCACGAATAATTTGCAGCGGTGACTAATGTACAACTTGCGGACCGCTCAGCCTGCCAGCCTAGTCGACATCTGTAATGTGTGCGTCACGTGTGCGCGAAACTGACTCCACCAAAAAAATGGCGTTCCTCTCCATATATTGTCTTGTTGGTGATTGCTGCTCGCTGTGATAGTACTGCCGTATTATTTAAAAGTGGCAGACTGCTACGCAATCAAGAAGTTAAAGAATTTGATGTAGATTGCACCATAGCATCAGTTCGCACAAATGGAAAGCTGGAATTAAGGCCAATTTTAATTAGGAGCATCCAACAGCGAGTTAAAAAATTGAGAACCATTTTAATACTCCCTAATAAGGAAATCTAAGCGCAGCTCTGTCTGCTCTGGCAGCGCGAACGGCAGGGTCCTCTGGGCGACGGTGCGCACTTTTGGATTGCGGCGTTTCGCTGGATTTCTAATCAGGTAGCTCGTTTAGCGGCAGCGGCAGGCGAACCATTTCCACCGGCTTCGTCGCTCGTTATTCAGAAATAACTGACTGAGACTATTTTGTATTGTATTATATAGGCACATGGTTTATACTATAAAGACAGCGCTGTGAGCGGCGTGGCCTAGGCGGACAATCTCATGAGCAGCATATTTCCCAGCATCGCCCGCCAACGGAGCGGAGCCTGGCGCGACTGCGAGGAGGCAGCGCGTGGGCGCGGGCCGCCACAGACCTCCACTACTTTAGTAGCGATGGAGGACGGCGCGCACCACTCCGGCGCCATCTATGAGCGAGAGTTACTACTCTCGTTCACTCGGTTACACAGGCGGCGGCGACGCGGCTCAACCCACGAACGCGCGCTTAAGCGTTGCGCACTAAAATTGCGAGACGACCACGGTAGTCAGTAATACGAAAAATGAGCGCAGCTATACACGCGACCTGCCAGAGCTGGAAGGTGCCGTGTTACGCTGCTAGCTTCCCTCCGTAATCTTCCCGTGGCAGCAACCTTGCAGGTGGCGATTCGCGCTGCTACTTGGAAAAGTGGTTACTCCTTCAACGCCGACGCGGAACGTAGGGACAGGCACCGAAGACCTGCGCTGTAAGCAATATGCGACAATGTACTCTTAGAGTAGTATTGCTCACATGTTCATTCATCAGCACCATCATTAAATGCCTCTTCCATATCTCTCCAACTTACATGGTCCTGTGGCCACAGCTACCAACACTGCTAAAGCACATAGCCTCTGAGAACTATAACAGGGACAACCGTTCGCAACTTTCCAAAAGAGCGCATCGTGAGGGGAGGAGCGTGCTTCAAGCTCCTATACTAAGCTTGATAAGCTATCCGTGCACTTCTTCAGAAAGCAGGCGGGCCAGGGGAATTCTGCCATATGGAGTATTCAGGAATACGACCAACCTCAGCGTCCAGTTGAAACATGTATAACGGAACATTTTGCTGGGCTAGCTGTTGGAGCATTGTGTAATGGCGACCATTCCACCCGTCTTTCTGTGTTGTGTGAGTTTAATTAGTACTGTTTGTACGTTTGCGGAACGTGTATGTCGACTGAAACAAATGAAAAAGAAATGTTCTTTATTTTCCTTCAGTAGAACGTGGATAACAACAATAACGCAGCATACCCTCTGAAAACACCTTCTCCGTAATCCTACTTATCCAGCTTCTCAAAAATCCGTTCAGTCTGATTTATAACACCTTGTATATGCGAGTGAATGACGATGTGGTTTTCATAAAGTTTCGTTTTGTCGTTCCCAGGTACATAGACCTCAAACCCCTCCACGGCGCGCAGAGCGCAAAGCCGGAAAACCATATATAGCACCCGAGTCCCCCGACTCTCTTCGCCATCTTCGACTCTCCACCGAGCGTTGGAGTCTTGGCACGCTCACGAACGTGACGAGTGAGTAGCTACCGCACGTCATGAAAACAGCAAGTATGAAAGACAGAATGTCAATTCTTTTCCGTGGGTATCAATTTATTCAACCTTTTTTTTGCGGGGTCGGGGGGGGGGGGGGGGGGCATTGTCTCGCTGGTCATGTAGCCCCGGTGCCCCACGAAAGGAAAAGCGAATTTTGAAGTGCAATCAAGCTATCTCAATGGAAATCCAGCTTGGCACGCGCAGCTGCATTTGAGAGCTGAGAAATTGGCTGCATGAACTCTCCTTGCTGTTTGTATAACTCTATGCCCTTCCCATAATTCCACAGGCCGTCTCGCGGATTGTTAACTCTCGTTCGGTGGCATCAATGGTAACCAACTACCATATTATTTTCTCTTTATAAGCATCTTTTCTTCTTCGCGACTCACAGGCCGTGAGTATGGGGTGCGGCAAGCAAAAACAACAAAACTGCCAAAAATGTCGTAGCACTCCAATGGGTAGTGCCATCTCGTCGTCACCGAAGGAACGAATGAACACACTTTGTACACTGCCCTGTTGCTCCGGTGGTGTGAGTTACTGGCACTACTGCTGCGAACGTTGGCAATTTTTGTTCGCAGTCACCGCAAGTGAAGAGATTTCAAATGTTGCCGAATTAATCAAGTACGCCATGCAAACCTACAGTGAATATAAACTGGCTACCAAATGCCGATTGGGTGCGAAATATGAGCCTGAACAAGGGAGCAACAAAGCCGAGATAATTCTTTTTGTCGATTGTCTTTGAGCGGCTGTTTGTGACACATTGTTCAGTAGTGTGTTTGTTGCAGTGCACTGCCTACTTACATGCTGCAGTTTACTTACAAGCTTTAACTCATGCACTCGGTTGTTTCGCGTTTGCAGGTGCATCGTCTACGTAGATGAAACCGGGGTCAACGCAGGGCACACAAAAGAATGCGTCTGGCAGGACAAGACTGTGAGGTCATCTCAGGATGCCTTCCTGAAAGGTTTAACAAATGGAGTGGCTGTGCCTTTGGGCAAAGGGGCCCATTTGATCCTTGTACATGCTGGGAGCAGTGAAACAGGATTCGTGCCAGGCGCTGCTGCCTTCTAAAAGGGAAACCACACTGACTACCACTCTGAAATGGATGGCAACTAGTTTGAGAAGTTGTTCACCGACAAGCTTCGGCCAAACATTCCGGCCAATAGCATTGTCGTCATAGACAGTGCTCTAGGTCATAGCGTGGCTCTTGAAAAAGCACCTACCAAGACTACACGCAACGCTGATATTCAGCTTTGGATCCCAATGAAAGGTGCTCCATGGTCACAGGACACGGTGAGGGCAGAACTGCTGGAGCTTTCTCAAAAGGTAAACGCACCCAGTGTTGTGTACTGTATTGACACCCTGGCACCTACCCATGGCCACGAAGTGCTTCGTTTACCACCGTACCACTGCGTGTTCAATCCCATCGAACTTGTTTGCAGCCAGGTGAAGGGATACAGCGCAAGTCGAAACAAATGTTTCAATTTGGCTGAAGTGGAAAAGCTCTTGTCAGAAGCACTGGCGTCTGTAATCCAGGAAAACTGGCAAAACTGTTGTGATGATGTGGAGCAATTAAGCATGGCAACGCGATATGATTGTTTACGCTGTAATTGAACCGGCTGTCTTCCGCATTTGTGACTCGTTCAACTCCTCTTCTGAAGATTAGAGCACTCATTTCAGTGATGAAGATTTAAGTGACATCGAAGAACTTGTTTGACTCGGAAAGTATACACATGCTACCAAGAAGAGAGATGTGACTCATCGGCATGCTGTCATCGTCTTTGTGCGTGTGTGGGTGGAAACGCAAAAACGTGTGCATGTGGCTGTGTGTGTTGATCAGTCTACCGAGGAAAGGGAGAGGACTTGTCGGCATGCTGTGATAACTATTGTTTGTGCATGCGCGTAAAAGCGCATGCTCATTAGCATAGAATTGTATCAGGCAGTAACTTGTAGTGTAGGTAGTGAGGTAGATGTGAAGGGAGTGGTGGTGGCAGAGGAGGAGGTGGTGGGGCGTGGTCGTGTTGTGTCTGTATAGAAGTAGAATTTGTAAGGCAGGGCAAATAGTACTTTTTCAAATTAGATTATGAATAGCGGTACACGCCATCAATGTGTGCAGTTTTTGGAAGATTCATGGCTGAAGAATACACTGGAGCTTAATCAAGCTCTGTATAGTGTATTCGTAAAATGTCTGAAAATTTGAGAGCAAATTCGATTTGTTAAAAATTATGAACATGTAATTTTTATTCGTTCGATTAATTGAGGAGGAATTCATTTAATTTGCTACCCAGAAATTACGAACAATCACGCGCCCCTAAGAATGTGCCTCATTTTGTGTGCGAGGGTTGGGAATGGTATGCATGGGTGTCCGATCTTCATGTACTCAAAAGGGAGTCCTGGTTTGGTGCTGTCTTGCATTACTGTCAATCTCTGGTCGTTATGACATGTTATGCAGTGCTGCAGTGCCTGTGTTTAGGTAGCCAGTAGTGTATATTTTGTCCTTAATTTTTGGGGTGTGGATGATTTCAAGCTAGCTCTTCCTCAGTTCAGTGTGAATTTGTTTCGAGCCATGTCTTTGTTAGTACAAATACAATGCCTGTTTCACCCTGTCCAGTTGGACCTGCACTGCACGTGTCCTTCAATTTAAATACCCTGTGAACCATGTCACTGGCTGTTTCCAGAATAATACATTTCTCGCAAACACTGCGAGGTCAACATGCTTTACTGTCCTGTCTGATTTATTGTTTGCACTTTCGAAATATTTCTTCATGGCGTTGTACAACTTCTTGTGCATTCTTACTCGACGGTCCCACATCTCGAACCGTTTTGGCTTGGCTGCATGAAAATCCTGCCTGGGCAGCCTCTGCTCTTCTAGGAGAGCAGGAAAATCGATACCGGCTGATTTGCCTCAATATTTCCTTCATATACATTTGTGCACGACAACAAATCTAACTCATGAGGCAGTACTATTCTCTGTCACTGTCTGAATCAAGACTATGTTCTAAATTTAACACGTAACACGGGGAAACAGGTCATATCTGGTTGGTGTGTGCAAGGACAATTTGACACATCAGTTTAAATATACCGCTCTTATACCGAATATAACAGGCCAGTTATAGAGCTCTCTTTTCAATGACAACAGAAAACGCGCTTTGCTGATGAACGAAAAATATCTTAAGAAAAAAATGTTTGCAGATATGCGCGAGAATGTTACATATATACAGTCGGAAAATAGGCGACTAATCAGTGTTTTCTGCGCTTATGTATGATAAACCAGGTTTCTAAATTACCAGACATCTTCCTTCTTTACTTTACGATCAGTGAAAAATAACTGCTCTCGCAAAGTACTTTAGACTACATCACAGCGCAAAATTCGGTCCCAGGCTGTCTTGGCGAAGATTGCATCCGCCGCTAACCGGTTGCACAGAACAATTCATAAAATGACCGGTACCTTAAGAGAGGCCGACAAAGGAATGGGGTTCCTCGGCAACGGCGAAATCGAAAGTTGCTGACGCAATCGGGCAACGGCGCAGAATTCACCAATGTGCTAATTAATAAATCCAGACGAATTGACCTCATCCTTTCACACAAATCTCTCACTTGCATCTAAATGTGTAGTCACAATGCTGCAGAATCTGGAAGAAAATAGCCACTGCTGACCAAAACCGGTGCGAGCTCATTGACAACGTATTACGGACAGCTCACATTAGCGCGGTATGCATCAAATGAACAGATGCATGCAGTTCATCTCAGAGCATGTCCTAGCATTCAAGCGATTCTGAACAAAACGAGGTTTCCCCTTCAAATCACGCGAAATGCAACTTGGGATGAACCCACGCCCCGCCGCGGTGGCTCAGTGGTTAGGGCACTCGACTACTGATCCGGAGTTCCCGGGTTCGAACCCAACCGCAGCGGCTGCGTTTTTATGGAGGAAAAACGCTAAGGCGCCCGTGTGCTGTGCGATGTCAGTGCACGTTAAAGATCCCCAGGTGGTCGAAATTATTCCGGAGCCCTCCACTACGGCACCTATTCTTCCTTTCTTCTTTCACTCCCTCCTATATCCCGTCCCTTACGGCGCGGTTCAGGTGTCCAAAGATATATGAGACAGATACTGCGCCATTTCCTTTCCCCCAAAAAAACCAATTATTATTAATTATTATGAACCCACGCACCCCCAGTTGCCTGTAATAATAATAATCATTGGTTTTCGGGGGAAGGAAATGGCGCAGTGTCTCATATTTCATTGGACACCTAAACCGCGCCGTAAGAGAATGGATAAAGGAGGGAGTGAAAGAAGAAAGGAAGAAAGTGGTGTCGTAGTGGAGGGCTCCAGAATAATTTCGACCACCTGGGGATTTTAACGTGCACTGACATCACACAGTACATGGGCGCCTTAGCGTTTTTCCTCCAGAAAAACGCAGCCACCGCGGTGGGCTTCGAGTTGCCTGTCGACTCTCCGGAGTGAACTCGTTAATGCACTCGGCCACAGAACAATGTGGAGTGATACTACTCTTTTTTTTCGGACTACTTCCGTAACCTTCACAGCATTGCACTTGATGTTTGAAACGTTTTTTTTTTATAGGTAAGGCCTAGTTCGCCGTGCGTTGAAGACTGACCTTCCAGTGAGCCAGAGGTAAAGTGTGGCTGTAGGTCTTATCAGATGTGATCGACCATGGTGTCACACCACTTGACCTTTGACCTTTCGATTCGCCGATAGAGACCGGTAGAATCGGATCCAGCGTTCATTGGTTGACCAACCTCTCGCGATCGACCATTTATTTAACTGCCACAAGCCAGGTCGTAGGTTGGGCGCGCTGCCTATCCAGTGCGCGGAACGCATTCAACGTTACAGACGCCAAGCAGCGTCTACTTGCCCGATACGCTATAGCTTCCGCTCTTAAACCAGGTTCAGCAGCAGTTAAACCGCAGCTAATTTTTTGCCACGGTGTCTTGCTCTAAATAAAAACCTCACTCGCAATTAGAATGCCAACGCGACTACTGATCCGGAGTTCCCGGGTTCGAACCCGACCGTGGCGGCTGCGTTTTTATGGAGGAAAAACGCTAAGGCGCCCGTGTGCTGTGCGATGTCAGTGCACGTTAAAGATCCCCAGGTGGTCGAAATTATTCCGGAGCCCTCCACTACGGAGCCTATTACTTCCTTTCTTCTTTCACTCCCTCCTTTATCTCTTTCCTTACGGCGCGGTTTAGGTGTCCAACGATATATGAGACAGATACTGCGCCATTTCCTTTCCTCAAAAAAAAACAATTATTAATTCCCATGCGGCATATTGCTGTGTTGCGTAATTGTGCTTTGTTTACAATTATGCGATGTCGGTGTACGTTAAACCAACCCCAGCCGGTCGAAATTTCCGGAGCCTTTCAATGAGCTTGAGCCGCTTTGTGACGTAAAACCCTCTATAAACCATCGAATAATTGTAAACTAAATATACTCGCGAACAGCTGAAAGCTTCCGAGTCCGAGATAAAGAAACCAGTGTCGCCGTTTTATATTTATTTTCCTTTACACCCACCTCTGCAAGGTAAAGAATGAGGCACGGGACGTGACATTCCGCATCATCGCCTACGACGTCGACTTCGACGACCACGCCGACCAGTGTGGGTCCTTGAACAAGTTCGGCGAGCACAGCCGCCTCAAGGCACTCCGCAAAATCGCCGACTATTAAAAAAGCCTGACCGACGATATGTTCAACGACACGTCATGCACGAAGGTCGTGCTCTGAGGCACAACTGTGCGTGTATAATTCGAAATCGCTATTCTTAATTACTGCACTGTGGACGACCTAACGTCTAAACATCTGATCCGTGGCCACCAGATAACCAGCAGTCGCGTGCTGCGACGCGGCCCGCTTGCGGCAACACATATGCCGCGGAGGAAGCTCCGTCCAGATACCGCGTTAAATTTATGGTTCAGGCCGTGATGACCTCCGTACATATTTATTTTACTTCATAAAAATGCAGGTCGCTGTTAAGATAATGCCCGTATTTTTTGGGCATGACGTGGTAGCAAAAGTCTGGCAAATATTTAATTGTTGGAGACCCCTAAATTTCTTTGTTTTTCTCCCAATGATCAGATTTCTTTTTGGATATTTGCGTCTTCCACAGCAATATTCTTAATTCGTAGAAAAAAAATATTGTATAAAACACGAACTACTTAATTCACTTCCTTGAAAGATAAATAGCCCTCTTTGTGGATACTAAGCCACTCAGTCATTGGAACAGTAACGCAAAGGCAAGTTGCTAAAACGGTCATGTTGTCAGGAATGATCCCGGCCCGTTGCCACAAAGCAGTACGGCAGGTTTCCGCCGCAACCTACTACAGGTATTCGTACCATCATCAGTTTTTGGGCGGTCACCTTGCGCAAAAAAAAATGAATTAGCTGCTCGCAGTCTGAACTTCTTTCATCGAGACACACTCTGTGATGCTGATCAGCGACGACGGTCTACCTAAGGTCATCGTCGTATGCAAGGCCTACATCGAAGCAACAGCGTGAATGATTCGAAGAAAAAAGGCAGCCACCTGTACAGCTTCTTTAAAAGTCAATCTCCTGCTTCGTATGGCAATACTGTGGATGAGTAATCAATATACGTGAGGAGCACTTTGTAACGTGTTACCATATATTGAGTAACACGTAGTGTTCAGAATAAAATACTTCTTGATGTAATAGATTCTTAAGAGTAACAGTTGTAGATTGCTGCCCTCTCTGTCGTAAACACGAGGGTTCTAGCACTAAAAATTAAATAGATTAATTCATAATCTGTAGTTGACTTCCCGCCTGTACAAGATGGATGAAAATGGATGCGTTTGCTCACTTTGTGGTTCGAGCGCATCTTTCGAACTCGGGCAAAGAAGGTTCACACCGGTGGAAGTTATTCCTTGACAGCTCTTCCGAAGGGAACCGCAAACGAATTGTCACTCCTCCGCACAGATCTTCCTTTTAGGAGCGAAACCTACACTACGCTTAGTTAAGCCGATTTCGCAGTGTGTTGCCGGCTGACCTTAAAGTCAGCCAGAGGTCAAGTGCTGCTTTATAATTCCGTTTTCGAGCAGCCAGTCAAAGAAGTGTTGTGAAACGAAAGTGCTAAAATCTGTCTCGTGTCGCTTAAAACGACTTTTCTCATCGTTTTAAGCAAGAATACACGCGACTGTGGCCTCCTGGTCTTACGGCGCTAAGATCTAGGGGCTCTCGCGCATGTGGTGAGGGCTCCTTGCCACCGAGGGTACCGGTTGTTAAACCGTCGTCGTCGCGTCTGATGACTCGGTTGTTGCGACGCGCGCATTTTTCTTCAATCTTTCCTTTTCACCCGAGGCTTTTCCTTCCGAGCGGACCAGAGCGAGGTGGCATTCAAAGACACAGATCGCATGGTGGGATGCAGAGGAATTACACAGCCCTTTCGTTTGCAACGAGCTAGACTTCCTCCAGCGGACAGATTCTTGACCATACAACACGCCATCAGCATGCGCCGGTTACAAACTTATACCTTTCCAAACCCGGCCTCTGGAGTCTTATGCACCCAGGTAAATTTTCAGAAAAGTGCGCAAACTGCGAACTTAGGGCTACCTTGGACCCCGTGCTACGCAAATGTCCTCAACGCCCCCGGGAGGGACGAGGCATAGAGACGAAAGACGAATGGGAAGCCTTACTACTGAGCTCCGACCCGGCGACACAGCTACAACTCATCCGACTGGCCGAAGTGACCGCCGAGAGTCAAGACCTTTCGGCTGTCGTCTAGGTGGGTAGCCCTCTGGCTACCCTCTTTCTGTTCTACATTTCAAAGTTTTCTTATCCTATCCTATCGTTCAACTCTCCTACTGTCTGCACGAGGCAGCGATTGTGGCGCTGCTTGAGCCCGTTGGCAGGCCCATACACTTTCCCTTCACCTAGCAGTCGCAATAACTTTTCACTGCCGGCTTCTAGCAATGTTGGAAGTACAGGTCGCACGGCTGTTGTGCTCTTCGATGACCAACAACAAAGCAGGCGTCAACTTGGCTCATGCAACCATTGCGATATCTGCGCCCTCGCGGCCTTCGGCTTCGCACAAACACCTGATACTCCCATTCATGCGTGTGTATATATGCACACATAACACAAAAAGCTTATTCAGTCGCCGTACAACAATGCAAGAAGGCCGATGTAAAAACCGCTACACGCTGCGAGATTACCGCGAAGTCTTGAATCAAAACTTTCTACTCAGCACAGTTGAAGGTGAGGCCACAGAGCACCTGTACATTCAATGGTTCCTAACTGTTCAAGCGACCAAACTTGTTTTAAAACAGCAGCACTCTATTCAAGCCCGACAGGATATTGTTATCGCAATATGAATCGCTCCCACTCCTATAGGGACTGCCACCCCCTGAACAAGAAAGCTTCCATAATCATCTTGCCTTGCACGGTCAGTAGTAAGCAGTGTGTGGTTTTATTAAAATACGTTTCTCTCGCACTGCCACCCTCTTTTGTCAACCGACTGGATCATCGGTGCAAGGTCTGATATCGAATCCCGGCAACGGCAATTAATTGCAGCCTAAACAAAGTCCAAGCTCGAGGAGTGTATTGTAGGGTCCACCTCAACGGCGTATAGCACACGTAAGGCGCAGATTTAGGACTTTAAACTTTACAAACCTACCCGCCGCGGTGGCTCAGTGGTTAGGGCGCTCGGCTACTGATCCGGAGTTCACGGGTTCGAACCCGACCGCGGCGGCTGCGTTTTGATGGAGGCAAAACGCTAAGGCGCCCCTGTGCTGTGCGATGTAAGTGCACGTTAAAGATCCCCAGGTGGTCGAAATTATTCCAGAGGCCTCCACAACAGCACCTCTCTCTTCCTTTCTTCTTTAGCTCCCTCCTTTATCCATTCCCTTACGGCGCGGTTCAGGTGTCCAACGATATGAGACAGATACTGCGCCATTTCCTTTCCCCGAAAACTGGTTATTATTATTATTATAAAACGCCGGTGCACTTTGTAGTGTTCAGCGGAATGCTGTTGTGTTCGATGCGATGCATTGTCGTCCAGAGGCAAAGCTCCCGGCAGGGCAAGGAGTGACGTGGTATGTCCCGTGGCTGCGACACTACCGCCGCTTCTCCATTTCACGGTCATATTGTGGCACCGATGACCTTGGCTTGACTATGCCAGCAAAGCTTTCGATTGAATGTTTCGACACTGCAATGCGATGTGGCGTAAAAATTTTAGAACATATGGTATCTTTAAAGTTTTGTTGCGGGGGAGCAAAAAGTGGGCCCGAGCAACTGAAAGGCGCAGAAACTGACGTCGTTGCACACCTCAACCGCGCAGTGAGGGAAAGTACTGATTAAAGCGGCAGCGAAAGAAGCCTGCCAAAGTGTAGGAATGAAAAATTCTCCCCTTTTTCTGGGAGTTGTCAGTGCCCTCGTCAAACATCTCCAGACGGTTGGAATTATTCCGACCTCCACTATGGCACCTCTTTCTTCCTTTCTTCTCGCAGTCGTGGGCGAGGCGTTCCGCGTCTGGGGGTGCCTTCAGGGAGCCCTGACCGCAATCGATGCCAGCTTGCGCGGCCTTGGTCAGTCGCTGAGCGCGGACAAATCGGTGGCCATGGCCTGCGTTTCGCGCTCGCGCGCGCACCTTGCGCCACTGTCACTGGACGGGACTCTGATTCCTTGGCGTAAATCGGTGCGGTACCTTGGCCTGGACATCGACTGGCGCCTTTCCTTCCGCCCCGCTGCGACCAAGGCCTGTCTGCAGATGAAGAGGATCACCGCCGCCGTGCACAAGCTCACCGCTCGAGGCCAGGGCATCTCCCAGCAAGCCGCGCTGCGTCTATACAATGCCGCAGCTTTGGGGGCGCTGCTCTATGCGCTCCCGCTCGTCACGGTGCGCAAGCCGTGCTGGAAGAAACTCGAGCTTCAGCACCGCAAGTCTGTGCGCGTGTGCCTAGGCCTGCCCAAAAAATCGCAGTACGCAGCAACGTTGGCCGAGCCAGGAGCATGACCACTTGAGCTCCAAGCAGCGCGCAGGGCATTGAATCACATCGACCGCATTCACCGCGCACCGGACGGCGGCTTGCTGCTGCAGCGTATGCGCTCGCATCCGCGCTCACGAATGGGCGTGGCGCTGCTCGAGTATGAGCAATTGACACAAGGCCCACCCCCCTACGGCTCCTGCGCGCCCTGGCCTGCTGCCTCGGAGGTACAGCGAGAGATTGTCGGCATTGCGGGAAAGCGGAGCACACCACTCTGTGCTGTGCAGCAGCTGGCCAGAACCGTCATACACAAGGAGCTCTAGGACCATCTCCTCGTGTACACCGACGGCTCAGTGGCCGCGACAGCTGCTCCCTTGCTGCGGCGGCCATCATCCCCGCCCTGCAACTGCACAGCCAGCAACACGCAGCCTTCCTGGGCTCTTCCACCACGGCGGAGTTGATGGGGATCCGGCTCGGGCTGGACCTGCTGCTCACCCTCGGCCCTCCGCCGCCCAGGAGTGCTCTGCTGTGTGACTACCGCGCCGCCCTCAGCCGCCTGCAATCTAACGGCCGCGGTACCCCACTAGTGCGGGAAATTCACTCGCGCATCGAGCGCCTCGCGCAGAGAGGTTGTGCCGTGCGTGCACAGTGGGTTCCCGGTCACTGCGGCATCGCCGGCAACGAAGAAGCTGACGACCTCGCGACCGCTGCACACCAACTATCTGCCAGCGATCTGCCCCTTGCGCTGGAGGACGTGCGTGCGGCCATCCACTACCATCTCCGAAAGCAGCACCCCGACCCACGCATCGCAGGAGGTGAGCGCATCGACAGTGTCACCGGCTGTCGCGCACTTGCAAGGTCACAACGTGCAATGATCCTCCGTGCGCGCATTGGCTCCGTGTGGCCCGGGGAACGACGGGTGCGTCACGGAATCGCGACGAGTGATGTTTGTGACGGATGCGGTGCAGTGGAAACACTAGAAAACCTGCTCCTTCGCTGTGGCGCGTTCGCCGATGCTCGTCGCGATATGCTCGCGGCCTATAGGGCGCAAGGCATACTACCAGACTCCATCAAGACGCTAATGTGGCCGCAGGGCAGTGCGCGCACTCGTGAGCGAACTTTGTGAGCATCTGTGCATTCCTCGAACACACGGGCTTGACGTCCCGTCTGTTCTCCGTCAGGTAGTTACACGCAGTGACCGAACGCTCCGCGAGTTCTACCTTGAACGATTAATAACTAGACGCCCCACTACAGTTGTAACCATCACAGTGCTGTGCACGTTTGTGATTTAATTCCTCTAAAATGAACTAATCGCGCGCACAACCTGGACACATTTCTTATTGTGTAAATAGTTTGTACATATTACTTCTCCCCCTATCCTTTCTTCCTGTCCCCTCACCTCTCATTTCATTTCTCCATTCTGCCTGCTATCCTTTATTTCCGCTGCCCCAACTCAGGTGCTTCAGTACCGATGGCAGATGCCAGGGCTAGCAAGAATCTTTTCCTTACTTTTTACTATTATTTTTAATAAAACCACTACCACCACCACCTCGCAGTCCCGCCTTTATCTCTTCCCTTACGGCGTGGTTCACGTTCCCAAAAAACCAATTAGTATTATTATGTTCGGGTGTCCACCAAGATTTTTGAGAGAGTTACTGCGTCATTTCCTTTCCTCAAAACCAATTTTTAAATTTTCCTCTATTCTAAGCTAATGGAAATTTCCCTGTGCTTTCGCTGCCAACACAGAAGCGCACGTGCGAGAGATCACGAGACAGCTAAGAGGAAGTTGTAGAGCACGTGAGCACGATCTTATCTGCTGCCGTGGCATTCCACCGAATCGCACGGGCCTACGATATCAGTGTAGGATGACGCCGCTGCTCAGATCATGTCGCAGGCGAGTGCTCCTGGTAAGCCTTCTTTGGAATGCACAGAAGAGGGCCTTTGAGGGTGCCGGCAGCAATCCGGATGATTTTGGCAATTACGTGCAGGGATATCTAACGGCACAATCTTTCCACGACATCTGCTTCGGCGCTGGATCTGCACTTCGTCGTACAAGGTGAGGACTACCGTGCCTTTCTTGCAACGCGAAGACATGCCATGTTGTGAAACAGCGAGCGCGGGCAGGCAGATTCTTGACTATTTAGGATATCTGTCAGGGAATCTAAAAGAATAATTTGCCTGGTAACTGGTCTCCAGGCCATCACCGCGTAATCTGCCCCATTTTCTCGTTTTCATCGGCGATCGAAGCGTATACTGTGCACTCGACGCGCGTCGCAGCTGGCTTCCTCGACGTGCTCTTTGTGTTCAAAAGCTTCACGTTACATAACGAGTGGGGAAGCCGGTCATTGCGTGTTCGGCTTCCTTTGTGCTACGCGCGTCGGCTCCGACATATTTCATCGAGTGTCCCCGACTATCATATAGCGCAACGGCTTTTTTCGTTCCATGTGCTGAAGCAACATTCGAACGATGGAACGGTGTGCATTCGAACGATGCTGTCCACCTGATAGCCACTCCAGCCTCATGGACTAGCATCCGTGACTAGGCCTAGTACTGAAATCTGTTTAGTCTACCTTGAAAAATTTTAAAAACTTCACATTTTTACAATGAACCCAGGGTCGGCAGGCCGTTTGTGGCGCGATTCCTTGCGGCTGTTCGAGTGCAGGTGGTCTGAATTTCCGTAGCCCTTCACTTCCACGTCCCTTATAGCCTGAGTCGCTTTGGCACGCTTAACCCCCATAAACCATACAGCTTTGTACCTTTTCGAAGAAGACGTTCGCATTCATGTGAAAGAACAATGAAACGTCCGCAGCATCGCGTCAGGAAACCGGCGACGCCGACGTGCGAATATTCTCAACATCATTGAAGCGTATAGTTTGGAAAGTTTGTATCGTATCTGTAAATTCAATATTACTAGGAGAACACGAGACCACAAGAAATAAAACTAGGAGAACACGAGACCACTACAATGAAAACTTGAGAACACACCAGAGGTTTAGCTTTACCGTGTCGGCGTCTTTTATTTCGCTCATGTGCTGGACGACAGCGTATACACCTCGTTCGGTGGAAAAGCCGTAGGCGTCGTAGTAGGTGTGCGCAGTGCGCGTCAGAAATATTCAGGGGCTACGTAAAAATCCGCGCACACTCAGAAAAAAGAAAGCGTCTAGCCAGAAATAGAACCAGTGCCTTTGGCGTTCGCAACAGGGACGATTCCAATGTGTCACGAGGGCTGAACGTTCCACGTGAACGGCTGTCTAGTGAATGTACGGGTTTCATAAAAACGTATCTTCGTGATCTGTAGTGAGGCGTACATGAGTAATTATGAGAATGTAAATTACAGATCCTGGAATTAAGCGTGTGTTATGCGTTTCCGGCGGATTGCCTCAGTGCTTGGCAAGCAGCCGTAGCGCCATTGTATGGCAACCACTGAAACCCCCCTTCGCCATGCATGAGTAGGAGACCTCTCTATGTTGTAGTAGTGTCATTCTGAGCAGCTCTGATGGAACCTCAGAGTGCCGCAGCGTCCGTGTTGTTTTCGGACGCCTCCCAGATACTCCGAACGATTTGCCGAACGGTCAAGGCGATGGGGTTCCTTGGACTCCCTGGCAGCACTGCAGCCTGGTGTCACGTTTCACTGTTAAAGGCGAAACATAAGTGTTCTCCAATTTTCGAAATGATCTCGACATCGCCTGTTTTTAAGCGGAAAGCTTCAACACACTATGTGAAGCAGTCGTCATCGCGTAGGCTGGGGAATGACCTTCAACGATCTTCAGACCAACCTTCTGCCCAGATTTAACAGTAGTTGAA
This sequence comes from Amblyomma americanum, assembly GCF_052857255.1. Taxonomy (NCBI): domain Eukaryota; kingdom Metazoa; phylum Arthropoda; class Arachnida; order Ixodida; family Ixodidae; genus Amblyomma; species Amblyomma americanum. The sequence continues at coordinate 42,862,653 of NC_135504.1, read as the reverse complement.
CCGCAGCTATTTTTTTTTATTCGCTGCCGTTAAAATACTGTTGAACTTGGTTAGAGAGCGAAAGCTGTGGTCGATCGGCCAACTACACGCGGCTTGGCGTCTGCAACGTTGACTGCGTTCCGGACACTGGGTAGGAAGCGCGTTCACTGAGCCACCCGACAGGTGGCAGTTAAATTAATATTTAAGGGTTGGTTACGAGGGGTTGCATATTCAACGAATGCCGCGGCCTAATGATGCAGCTCCGCGTGTCTGCCACAAGGTTGCAGCGCTACCGCATGGAGTCCACATCTCTTACCACCGCCACGTGCTTCAAAGCGTGATTGAGACGTCCACTGAACTAGGGTGCTAGTTATACGCCCTTCCTTTCGTCAAAGTCATCGGAGCCTAGAACGTTGTCGACGTCAATGCCAATGAACACAATGAACGCCGATGGCCTATAGCTCAAGTGCCGCGTTTCTGCCACGTTATGAATGCAAACGCATGCAGCGCACATCTGTGACTACCTCCACGTAGCTTACCGCGAGACCGAGATGCCCGCGGTCCCATGGGGCCAGTTATGCGCCTTTCCTTTCATTTCAAACCTCCCGCTCGGTTTCGGTGCAGCTCCGAACCAGCTGAAGGTCGCTGAAGGTCAGGGCGACAGAGTCGGCGAAACTTCCTGAACATGGCGTAGTAAAGCTTCCGCTTTAAAAAGAACACCTGTGCCATCCGAGGCGGCAAGAACAATCACGAAGTTTGGTAACTTCTTTTTGGGACGTTCCTCTTATGCGCAAATTCGTGCCTTAATCAACTGCTCAAGCAGATCACCAAAGTAACTTCATCTAGAATGTTCCGCGAGCGACTGGCGCTGGTAAAGGTTTGCAACTTGATTTGCAGAGCCATTCGCATAGGACTGCCGCGCGAGCCTTTGAGTGCATGGGCAAAAGTCGCCGCATGAACCAGTCAAGGCCTCCGAATTCACGAGTTCACGCCGCTCGAAAAATAGGTGCTCGGCTGCTGACCCGAAAGCCTCGGGTTCCATCCCGGCCAAGGCGGTTGAATTTCTATGCAGGCGGAATTGTAGACGTTTGACGTTTAGTGGTTTGTGCGGGTTTAACGTCGCAAAGCGACTCAGGCTATGAGGGACGCTGTAGTGGAGGGCTCCGGAAATTTCGGCCACCTGGGGATCTTTAACGTGCACTGACATCGCACTGTACACGGGCGCCTTTTGCGTTTCGCATGCCATTGAAAGGCGACCTCTGCGCCAGGTTTCGAACCTGGGAATTCAACCTCAGCAGCCGAGTGCTCTGACCACTTATCCGCGGAATCAGGCGTACCAACGTAGCGGTCTAGCGGTTAAAAGTGAAATTTCAGTTTCAAGAAATCAGGGCCACAGAAATTGTCTCAATTCTCGGTATATACCTCAACCGCGCCAAGGGAAGTGGTTAAGCTGAGAGTTAAGTTTAGAGAAAGCTGCTTTCGTTGAGCGTTCGGAAAAATGTTGACCAACTTTGGTTTACGTGGGATGACATCGCCCAGACACTGGCGCGTTTTGCATGTCTTCTCCATCTAGCCGCTGCCATAAATCTGTGTCTTCTAGATTAGCAACAGTGTCCTTAACATTGCTACCGTGGAGGGTGCGTAATTCAGTCGATGAAGAATGAATACAAAATCAGCTGCGGTTCACCTAGTGCTAAACCTGGTTAGAGAGCAAGCTGTGGTGGATTGGGCAAGAAGACGCCGCTTGGCGTCAGTAACGTTGAGTGCGTTCAGCCCACTGGATAGGCAGCGCGCCTACCCTGCCTCCGTGACAAGTGGAAGTTCAATTAATGGTTGATGGTGGCCACCCAATGAGGGCTGCGGCCTATGGCTGCAGTGCCGCGTATCTGCCACAACGTTGGCAGCGCTAATGCATGCAGTCCACATCTCTCCCACCACCTTCACGTACCTCAAAGCGCAGTTGAGGCATCCACTCTCTTGCCCCCGCCGCGGTGGCTCAGTGTTTAGGGCGCTCGACTACTGATCCGGAGTTCCCGGGTTCGAACCCGACCGCGGCGGCTGCGTTTTTATGGAGGAAAAACGCTAAGGCGCCCGTGTGCTGTGCGATGTCAGTGCACGTTAAAGATCCCCAGGTGGTCGAAATTATTCCGGAGCCCTCAATTACGGCACCTCTCTCTTTCTTTCTTTCTTTTACTCCCTCCTTTACCCTTCCCTTAAGGCACGGTTCAGGTGTCCAACGATATATGAGACAGATACTGCGCCATTTCCTTTCACCATAAAACCAATTATTATTATTATTATTATTCATCCACTCTCAGGAAGCCAGTTATGCGCCTTCCTAACCTAAAAATTATCGGAGTCTAGAACATTGTCAACGTCAACGGCAACGAACACAATGAACGCCGACGGTCTATAACTTCAGTGCCGCGTTTCTGCTACAACGTTGAGAATGCTAACGCATGCAGCGCACGTCTGTCACTAATAATAATAATAATATTAATAATAATTGGTTTTTGGGGAAAGGAAATGGCGCAGTATATGTCTCATATATCGTTGGACACCTGAACCGCGCCGCAAGGGAAGCGATAAAGGAGGGAGTGAAAGAAGGATGAAAGAGGTGCCGTAGTGGAGGGCTCTGGAATAATTTTGACCACCTGGGGATCAATAACATGCACTGGCATCGCACAGCACACGGGCGTCTTAGCATTTTTCAGCTATAAAAACGCAGCCGCCGCGGTCGGGTTCGAACCCGGGAACTCCGGATCAGTAGTCGAATACCACAAAAGTACCTTAAAGCACGACTGAGTTGTTCACTGTCACAGGGGCCCAGTTATGCGCCACCTTTTCTTTGCTTGCGAAGAAAATTGGATTGGTTTTGAAAATTGATTTTTTTTAGCACAGGAAATGGCGCACTAATTGTCTCGCACGCATTGGTGGACACCGAACGGCGCCGTAAGGGAAGGGAGGAGAAATGGGAGTGGAAGAAGAAAGGAAGAAAGAGGTGCCGTAGTGGAGGGTTCCGGAATAATGTCCACCACCTGGGGATCTTTAACCTGCTCTGACATCGCACAGCACTCGGGCGCCTTTACGTTTTACCTCCATCGAAACGCGGCTGCCGCGGTCCGGATCGAACCCTGGTACTCCGGCTGAATTTTGAAAATTGGTTTTGAAGAAAGGAGATGGCGCAGTAACTGTTTCACATAAAATCGTGGACACCCGAACCGCGCCGTAAGCAAGGGGTAAATGTGGTTGGGGTGAAGGTTATTCAAGGTAATTCTCCGGCGTACCCTTCAAAGCTTTCCCTTCAAAATTTTATTATGGGCAAATCTAAGCTAATATAACGGGTCGAGAGGTTGCCCGGACAGCTTCAACGTTTTCTTCTTTGTCTCCTTATGGCGCCTTACAAAATTACGGCGTCTCGAGATTACGGTGTTCGCCCCTCCCCACTGCCCCAAGGTAGACTGGCTAGCGTTCCCGCCTTGTTTTAGCGTTACGCTCATTATGGTGCAGAAAAAAAGAAATTTTGCCGCATGTTCTAACCGGCTTCCCAATTTACGACGCACCCGCAGGTGTGTCAAAAGGACGCAGTTTCTTCGCTGTCATGGAAACACCCTGTTTCCTGGTCGTCCAGCTGTCTACGCGTGATTTGCGCGGCTCAGTGCGGTGAACATGTCCAGGCTGACGAGGAGCGAGAGCCAAGCTCCAGTAGATCAAATGACCGAAGGTAAGCACCTGAAACTTTCCTGACACACCAAGAGTAAGCGCTATATGGGTTTCTTGGTACAGAAGACATTCGTTGTCTGCGTAATGTGGCTGAGAATTATAATGGTCGCCCGAAGAAATAAGAATATATGAAAATTGGTTTGTGTGGAATGGAAATGACGGAGTAACTGTCTCATTTATCTCGGTGGACACCCGAACCGCGCCGTCAGGGAAGAGATACAGGAGGAAATGAGAGAATGAAGGGAGAACCATGCGCCTTAGTGGAGCTCTCTGGAATAATTTTGACCACCTGGGAGTCTAATAACAGGCACTGACTGCACGCACCACACGTTCGCGTTTCGCCTCCATCGAAATGCGGCCGCCGCAGTAGCGTTCGCACCCGGGTACACCGGCTCAGTAGACGAGGGCCTTAACCACTGAGCCACCGCGGTGGGCTAGGCGAAATAAGGCCGTGCTTGAATTGCACCTTAAGAAATGGATCAAAAAAAAAGACAGTTCATCACTATTGTCACCGTCAAAGAAAGCACGAGAGCTGAATCGCGAAAACAGTAACAAAAAAAAAACTGCCGATGATTAGCTGCAGCAAGCTGTGTTAACACTTGCTGATATCTTTTCGCGCCAAGAAATTTTGCGTAACTGCTCAAGAATTCCGTCTCCTCCTGCTAAGATTTTTTATGGTTCAATAGTACAGTTCACATTCCCTTTCATGGTGATAGGAATTTATCATTTTCTTGTTATTCCATGTTAATGGTGACGTACAACCTTTTAAATAGCGGCAGAACGTTTCCTGAAGCCTGTGAGAAGTATCCCGCTAGAATGAACGCAACTAAGTTCATACTATACTATACAACTGCGCATGGGAGCCATTTTTAAACTTTCATTGAAAATACAAGTGTGTTTAAAACTGATTTTAATGGTACGTTAACCGAAGCGCAGACCGTTGTAAACTCCAGACAACGTGCGAGGGGGTAGCACTCTTGCAGTTCGGGTGTCAGCACCGCGCTTGAAATAACAGCCGTATGAAAAAGAGCGTGTTTTTTCAGGGGGGTGTCAAAGGTACGTTCTCCGTACATTTCCCGTAAGTGAACTATTACCTAAGTGCTGGCCGCTTTGCGCATATTTATTGCTGACTTTTCGCATTCACTCATGCTTGCTGAATACCGCGTGTGTCAGGCCTCAAGCTACACAGGCAACGATGTCAGCTATAAAAGTCTGAAGCTCACAAAAGGAGGGAGCGTGGAGGGTGGGGGGAAGGGAGGGTGGGGGGTGGGGGGCAGATCAAAGCGCCACATGCCACGGCCAAAGCGGTGGGATGAAAAGTCTGAAGGTAGCTGCCACGGGAAGATCCCAAATGGTTTGAAATGTAAAATATACGTAGAGAGCTGGGCTTGAACTTCGCGTTACCCACCGCCGTATTGTTGTCAGTGGCTTTTTAATAATAAAATGACAATAGAAGGAAAATATATTGCTAGCCGCGGCATCTGCCATCGAAAGCTGAAGGACATGAGTGGCGACTAGCGGGAATAAAAGGACAGGGAGAGGAAAAGAAAAGGGGGAGCGATGGTAAGAATTGATGGGCGGGCGTAATCCAAGTTCCATGAAAATGTAAAAAAAATATGTGCAATTCTAAGAATGGTTTCTTTATTAGTTCCCACTCTTTATGTAATAACCCATTCATGGAGCCCTTTAGGGAAATAAAATGAAATGAAATTAATGAAATAAATATGCGGTGCTGTGCTGCGCATGATAGGAGTACTCGTTTGTCAATTTTTTTACTGCACCTATTCGGCGCGGCGTAAAGGAATGAAATCAAAGCTCCACAGCGCAGTGCGCCGGGATTTGCAGCTTAGCACTTTACACAAATTTAGGTGTTAACCAACGACGTTTACCACGGCCCTTTTTGAATGCTTGACTTCCTGATTAAAGCTCATCGTGCGCCTTTCAGGTGCAAGGTAACACAGACGGAAGCCAGGCAACTACGGGTGGTCCCAGCTTCGCTGCCGCTGGGTCTTCCAATTTCCCAGATAAGGCGACAACGAGGTAAGGAAGTGCCGTGTCTAACTGGCACGCCTCCTCCTTTTTTAAGTTTTTTTTCGGCGGAAAGGAAATGGCGCAGTATGTCTCATATATCGTTGAACACCTGAACTTCAACTTCGCGTTCGGGTTGTTTCACGGGGTTCGATATTTACGGCCATCCCTTTCGTGAAAAGATTCTCAGTGCACTTAGGTCTGCTTACGTGCTGGAATCCGAAAGCATGGAACTTCCCACAACGCAGGGTTCTTCCACGGTGCCTGCAGGCATTGCATTTTTCTGTTGTTTTTTATTTTCGTTAGTTTCTCCAATTTTTCATTTATCATTTAGTATTTATTACCTTTATATTTATTTTTTAGCTTTCTTGTTTAGGTTTCATTGTCCTTTTTCTTTGTTTCTTAATTGTTGTTTTGTTTTTAATAATTAGTCATTAATGAATAATTACCGAATCACATATCATAAATTACTTAGAAATTCCTAAGAGTATAGGGGTTATAGCATGTGTACCATTGATGACGTCTTAGTGTGACAGATTTCGTGGACGGACGGACGGACAACGATGAGCCATTAGAGGCTCTCGCCTGAACACAGGCCTCTCTGCTGTGGGTGGCAGTAACTCATCGGGACAAGGGACTGGGTTCTCTAAAAACATGAACGACGGTTGACACTTGTGGTTCGCACTGATGTAATATCGCGTATTTAGTTTAATGTTCACAAGGCTGATGCCATTGACACTTGATTGTGAACCCCATCTCGGCATCACCTGTTACTACCGTCGCCCGACTTCAGGTCGTGCTCAGCGACTTATATAAACTGGATACGAAAACGTGTGTTGTCTGTGAATTATTTTTTCTAAATACTGAACCACGCTTTTCACCTAACTTTTTACTCCTATCTCTCTCTCCTTCTCACGTGTATCTTGGTGAGGTTGGTGGTGAATCTTCTACAAATAATATTTGCTCTTAGTAAATCCGCCTCAATCGGAGCCAAGATAGCGAGTTTTCTCACTGCGCTCCCTAACCTCCGAGAGTGACAAATAGGTGGTCGCCTTCTGTAGTATCAATGCCTGTCGGATCACCGCAGGTTGGCAATTCAATCTGCTTCTTGCCCCTGTACCTGTATTTCCCCACTGCCTAGTTTCTCCGCCTATACTACTTTGGTCAAGCAGAGAGGCGCTGCACTGAGACCAGTTGTAGAGGTTGTGATACGCGCCTCCTGGTGCCGCAACCCGGGTGACATAACTTGGTGCTCAAACCAGAGCACGCCCTCCCGTAGATAACCGGGCAGCAAGGCATCTGCGCTCCTCCCAGTGGGAAGCTGATTATCTCAATGGCTGCAGCGCCACGTCGTGCTTTCTATGGACCCCGCCCCTGCAGCACGGCAACCTGAGTGCCCCAAGCAGCACAGGTAGTGAAGCCAAGATTGGAAAGGGATGGTTTCACATTGGTGTTTTGAAAGACTTTGGATACATTCCCAATAATGAGCCGATTACCTGTGCTGCTTGGGACCTACTGCGCTCCCACGCGGGACCTTGTCACATCCTTTGTATGACTTGACCGCGCAATTTGGTCGCATCGGAAAGTGGATAGTCTGACAGGCTTTTATAATGCAGGAAGCAATGCTTGCAGTAAACGTGCATTTGTGACTGGGCCGTAATGGGCCGCGCCCTCTTAAACTCTGCATAACGATGCAGGCGTGAGCACCACGGGGTTGTTCCCGCGGTCGATGCCCATTGGGTCGTGTGGAATACGTGCATCGCGTCCAAGGACGACTTTCCGGCGGCAGCGAGTCCTATAGTCTTTGTCACACTTCGCTGAACAGGTGAGTTCTTTCCCACATCCAGCTCTTTCCTTATTCCGACGAGACCCATGACGCGTCGGAATGTAACTTGCATACCGGGTTTGACTGCGATGGTGTGGGTGCGTGTAGGGGTCTGAAGCTAAGGCATTTTTGCGGGGCTGCACTTGCGTACACTCTCATTATCCACTTGTGCCCTCCATGTCGCATATCACGAAGAGAGTGAGCAAAAGAAGAGAGCGCGCCTTTTTGGTAGGCGCTGTTTTATCCAAGAACAGGTTCGCGTGTATCAGGGCATTTTTTCTCCTCTTAAAGTTTACAGAACGAACCACCAGCTTAAGTGTAACGTGTTCTTTATCAAACCCACCCTTGTAAGACGGAACCCTCCAACAGGTTGAGTGACAGCTTATCGGGTGTACAAACGGAACTGGCTAGAAATTTTGAAGCAATGCGGGGTATCTAAATGCAAGAAAATCGCCTAAAGTGACTGCACGGTACTGTTGATTGATCTCATATTTTAGATGACTCAGGCTGGACGGCGACGCCAGAGGCTCGCCTCAGCCATATAACAGCCTAGAAGCAATTGTGCACATTTATAGTTGACGAAAGCACAAACACTGCGTGACTGTGATAATAGAAAAAAATTCACGCCCTCTTCTGCATTGAAGGGGCCTTGAAACGCGCCAGACATCGATGCTTCTAGCTTGGCGAGCGTTGCAGAAATTTAGGGCAAGTTGGCACAAACTGAACAGCACAGGAGATACAATGGCAAGCAGCGATGGTAGGAATGGCCCCAGATGCAAAGCGTCTTAGTGTAACCGGGAACCATAGATCAGGGAAAAAAACCGCAATGCACATCAGAAAACTCTCAGTAGACAATACGATTTCGCCGTCAAAAAGCCCCGAGCATCATAATGGTGGTATTTACGCTGAAACTGACGCCTAGCAAAACTAGTCCCGTGTCGCACCGTGTCACCTCCCGCACACAAGGCAATTTCTTGGTGATAACTTTCGTTTTATCTTTTCTATGAAACACAGTTGTGTTGATTGTTCTTTTTTATTTTTTAGGGGTTCCAGGTAAAGTATTCACCGTCCTTCGATCATGAAACGAAGTGAACTTTCAGACACCCTTTGTTCGGTATATGCGCTATTTGCCAGCGCATTCTTCTCCCTACGGAACTTAACCTTGAAGTGAGATCGTCATACGATAACGTAGGCACGAGCTCATGGCAGATCAGTCATTCGGGTCTTAGGGAACTCTCATTCTTTCGGTATCAGTGTCTGGTGCTACACTACGAACTCAAAGGTACATATCATTTCGCCCTCTTGAAACGACCGCCAAGTTATTTCGATAGTGTCAAGTAATCTTAACATCTTATTGCCATAGCTCTTCCTTACTAGGCACAAGTTGTTAGCAACAAATGCAGTTTTCTGTTGTGGCGACGAAAACCTGGTTTCCCTTCCTGCAGATGGACCAGCCACTCGCCAGCCCAAGACTGCAGTCACACTGATGCATACTGGGTCGTCTGAAACGTGTGCGTCGCGTGTGCCACAGCAGCGGTCAAAATAAATGCAAGAATTTGGTGAGGGTGAGTTGTAGTGTCCTAGTTACAAATGAGCATTTAAAAAATGCGGAAAAGCGAAGAACGTGTGTGCCACAAAGCGCACAACCATCGTATGGCAGCTAAATTTTTATTACTTTTCACTGGTACACTTTTTTTTTCTAATACCCACACAGCTCACCTTGTGAAGATGTCTGGGTGGCTGGCTAAGCCCCAATGGCCAAGTTTAAGATTTTCTGAAGCAGGAGTTTGCTTTAATCCAGTTGGCGTGCTGGCCAAAAGTAAAATATTATGAAAATGCTTCATACGCGATGCGCTATCTCCCCTCAGATGGCATCGAAGATTGAATGTTAGTCAAGTTGTTGCGCTCAAACATCCACTATTTTGCTCGCCTCCTAGAGCGCGCTGTCTTCTAGTCAGTGCGACGTTTCATACGGAGCGCAAAACACCTCTAAAACGTCCGAACTGTGTGCTCTGCAGCGGTCAAAGCTTCTGCGGCCAGAAAGGCAAAATATGATGATGAAAACCTATTAGTTAACTGCGCCTGCTTGCATGCAGACAATTGTTAACCAAATGCTATCCCTAGTTGTCACGTGTTAAGCCCGAAACGTGCCCAGAACCTTTTCTAGACAAGCTTTTTTCTCTCTCTACTATAAACCTATCATTTTCAAAAACTTATGACCGGTAGTAGGTCTCAGTAGTGTATCTCCAATTCCGGTGGACACTTGTCAAGTTAAACAGTCTACTGAAGGGAAACCACGGTACCGGTTTAATCACGAAATAAATACCCAGTATACCAACGTACACAATTAAGAATTCAAATTGATCAAACTATTGAGCGCTGTTCTAGGCTATGCCCTCAATTATACCATTGATTTCCCTCCAAAAGGTCATGGTTTATCCATTATTATCTTATCAGTCAAGAAGCAGTATGTTTCTTCCAAAAAAAAAAAATGCCAAAGGGCTACCGAATAGACTTTACTTGTCATTTTCCCTCTCGCTGTCCGTAGTAAAATGAAATTGGGTCAAAGAGATGCCATATTTTCAAGCATGCAAGTTAAAAATATATGATCATTTATCATAACCTCAATGATTTGCACGTGTTTGAGCAAGGCATCAAACACATAATTTTGTTGTGCGGAGTTTCTGATAACTGTCGCACAATTTACTAATTGCATAGTTTTGCCACGTGGCCACTCGGACAAACACTGCATTTTCTAGTGCCTAGATAAAAACAACGGCTATTTTCAAAGGTTCAAAACATGTAAATTTTTCAGTAAACAATGCATAGTTTGTTAGTGTTAGAACTCAAAACTGCTTCCTAACTGCCCACGTCTGCGGAGTAAACCCGCCGGCGTCGTAGGCCTAGTTGTCAGCGGCGGGAGCAAAAATTCTCCAGAAACTGTGGGGCTTGTTAGGCCCAGGTTGCTCTTTCTGAGCAATCCAGCCAAGTAGGTCACGTGACTTTGCGACGTCAAAACATGCCCACCGCGGCAGACGGCAACATCCCCACTAGATTCCTAGCGATCTGCCCATCTGGGCAAGTGTAAATTACTTTCATCATTTGTCGCAAAACGCTGCTCGTGAAGTGAAAAACGGGATATCGCAAACTGCATTGGTGGCTGTGTTTGAAGCAGTCACCTGCCGTGGCTGTTAGGCATTACTTGACCACTGCACCACTCGCCACGGGTCATCTGAGAATCCGGGCCAGCTATGAAAGCAGGCAATGGCCAATGGTCCACCCCTCTTGTTGCCTCTCACAACTCCTGTTTTGGCGGCTATGGATGCCCTGCAGTCTGGCTATTTCTTTTTACGCGGTTTGATCGCTTCCACTGCTTACCAATAGCGCGAAATTGCTTGAAAAGTGCGTGGTGCAGGCTCATGATTCTCGCCTGAAATAGAGCACCATATGTTCACGCGATAGCGTTAAAGGCTCCGTTGCCCAGAAAATCCGACATTGGCGTTGTGAGCGGTAAATAGGTTAGCTTAGCGTGGCCCAGGAAGCCACCGCAGAGAAGCAACGTAAGTGGCTGTCTAGGTCACGTGATCTTGCAGGGTTATCACAACATACCCTCCGGATTGTGAGCATAAAACCAGACTGGCAGGTTGCAGTGAAATTAACTGTTGATTGCGAGAGGTTGCTCGAGAAGGGCATCTTTGGTCGCACAAGTCCCACCGGGGGCAGCACCTGCCATCGCATGGTAATGTCACGTCCGTCAACCGCTGCACGATTGCTCAAGAAATGGCATGACGATTCCTATGGACATGTGAGTGTTAAGTTGAGTATAACCAATTCTTCCTATATGGGCGTTAACTCATTAACGCCATATCGTCACACCCTTAACGCCGAGCTTGTGCGTCCCATCCAACTTATTGTTGTTGCTTAACCACTGTTTTTAGTGAAAGAAGGAAGATATTTGGCGAGGTAAATTTTTGACGTTTGCGCATTGTACTTTACTCACAGGAGTCGGACTCAAGCCAGGTCCCTGAAGGACGGGCAGTCGTGGCCAGCTACACTGCCTGAAGTGCATCTGTCTCGTGGGTGCCTGAAGTCTGCCTACCAGCCACACTCGATCAGCAGGGGTGAGGATGGATTTTATTCGAAATTATGTCGGAACATTGCCTCTAACCATATTTGTGCTTAAAAAAATTGCAGTAACCCTATGCAGGATATGGAGACAATGAGGGCAAAACTAGAGTCAACCTGTATTGATCGTTTACCTCATCTTAATTAGAATTAATTGATCATTGAAACTAATCTATTCGATCATTCACATTCAGTGCTACACTGCGACCACATGATCCTTTTCGGTCGTGATTTCATGAGTTCGTATCAGTAGTTCTAAAGATTGTTTGCCGGCAATAATTTTACATTCGATGCCACAACGAAAGAAAGCAAGAAAAATAAAGAAGAAAAAAAATGAAATAGAGTATTGCTTCTGCTGCAGTGTGCGTATCCTTATAGCTGACTCTGTGGGGTGCGACTTCGAGTATTCTCAATGTCTGAGCGTGCTCATGAATAACGATAGCCTACTAAACAGCAGTCATTTCAAAGGCATGTTCAGAGTGGTGAATTGCGAACACTGCCCGACCTGCGATAATAAGGCAGTATGTGAAATCCTGCAAGCCGCTTGAAAGCCAGCTGTCACTGGGGCATTAGCGCATTGAAATCTATAATGTTACATGGAGGTGGTTACCAGCAACTAATTGGACGAGCCTCGCACCACTTATGTAGCGTATTAAATGTCCGGTCATTCAGTGGCACTGCCCCAAGCGGAGAGCTATCACTTGTTTGCTGTTTTCCACCGTGCGACGATTTGGCAAAAGATGTCACGGGATAGGCATGACTGGACGGTGTTAGCGCGCATTTTGGGTTTTAAGTTCGGTTTTCGTTTTAGTTTGGGGCTCGGTTTTTAAGATCAAGCAGGCTTCAGACAAAGTGGGTGGGTTGCCACCTGTCAATCGTGGCAGGTGGTGCACCTTTCATACTCAAGTAAGCTTTAGACAAACATCACCGAAATCGGTAAGTAGGGGCCATATTCCGATTGTGCTCAACAAAAAACAAGCCACTTGCCCTCCGTTTACACAGAGCCGATTACAGAAATGATTTAACGCAATGCTGACGCCCCACGCAGCAGCTGCTGCGACTGAACACCGGAATGATTCGCCTCTGCCACTCGAATGCAGCTGAACAAACACAAATACCCCGGCAGCGCAGCTAATTGGCCCAATATTGGGAAAGTGTTGGCAAAGAACGGTCAAAGTACCGGAGTGAAAGCAGCCATTTCCGATATTTGGCCAATGTTTGCGTAATGTGCTACCATAACGCTTCCTTAAGAACGCAAACGAACACAGCATTCATATCAATACAGCGGCGGGGTGAGTTACTACAGCTAAGTAATGATAGCAGCGGGCTATTCGACAGGCAAAATCTCCGGTTTGCCAATGTTCTGCTCAATTCAGATTTAATTTCTCTCCTGGAAGAGTATTGAAACCATGTTTTGAGTGCTGTCAAAAGCGGCCCTAAAAAATTAATTTTCCGTCGCTTCAATACAGCGCATTTTTATTTCCAAGAAAGAACAGGATTGTCTCTTTGGCAAAAATCTGGAGATAAGCTTGACGGAGCCCAAAGGAACATTACAAGCAATGGCCCAGGAAAAAAAAAAGCAGTGGCAGTTTAAAAAGGAAAACAAAAGGAGAAAAAGTATTGACACAATTCACATTAATGCTAATAAATATACCATTACCAAGAAATAAAATGAAAAACACAAAAATAGAACCAAAACAGTATTCATACATCACAAACGCACCAACTATAAGCGCAGTTCTTTTCAGTAAAAGCCCTCAGTGTGTATTTATTTTTAAATACCTTTGGGACGTTGTGTGTGTCAATGAGGCATATTTTTTGCCTTCCCTTTCCTAGGTGGCCTGCCCTTTCCTTCTTCCTTTCTGTAATCCCTTTCCTCTCTCTCGTACCTTTCTATATGATCTTTTTTTTTCCTCTCTTCCTCGCCTGGAATCCACCGGCCCATCCTGCAATGAGTGTTGAAGAGAGCAGAAAAAAAGCGATAGTAGATGTTTCAGGTGCAGGTGGGTTTCGAAGGGAATATTTCTGTTATTGCGAAGTTAAGTAGGTACCCTAAATCGACTGGTAAACAACCAAAGGTAGCGGTGCTCTTTCTTTCTTCGAAAGTGCGTGATCCCGTGCGAACTTACGACTCAGTGTGACTGCATAACTGCAGTCGAGGTTCCTGCTTTACTAAAACTACACGTTCTTTTTTCACACGTAGCACCCCGTCAGCGGGTCTCGTCGCACACCCTATGGTGGCTTTTGCCCTGATGGCTTCTGCCGTGTACCGAGACAGAGGGCCTGGTCCCCAATCCAGTCAGCGGGTAAGTAGTTTTAAGCAAGCAGCAGCCTTATTTGGGTTGCCAGGAGAGTCGAGCATCAATTTTCTGTATTTCCGAATCAGTGGCTGCTCTAAATGCTTCTTAAATGCGAGGGCTCCATTCTGACTTAGTTATGGCGAACCACACTTGTCCCATCTGCATGCTTCTTTGAGCAAAATGTGCAGGCAATGCATAGAGAGCAATGTCATTATTTGTACAGATTTCCTAGGTTTTACCTCTGTTCATTCGTTGTGAAGCACAGCAAAATTACTGCGTTTAGAACAATACAATGAAAATTCCACCATGGCCTCAGTCTTTCGATACGTTCTCATCTCATATTTGGTTTTGGCTGTCCGAAACCTCCGGTGAGGAAGAGAGCAGAATTAAATTTTGTATTTTCAGTATGGTTATATACAAACGAAAGCCTTGCTTCTACTGCAGCTTTGCCCCATATATCGAAGCAAAAAGCATTGTGAAAATGGAACACATAACATGCATGACTATTCTTCATTAAATCGTTAAACTTATAGAATCAAACGGTGGCGTACACCTCTCGATGAACGTGCTGACTAGTGGATAGTGCTGTCACTAGAGGACACATCAAATGCACTCCTTAGGGGTGCGGTTGTGGTGTCCCCCGAGATGTCGTCATGAGAAGTTGAAGGCTAGCTTGCGGCACGGGTTGGGATCGACGACAAATGCACCTTCAGTTGCGTGCATTAAGGTTATGTTGAGGTGTCCATCGATATGTCTACATTTGAGAGCTAATGCGCCCGTTTCTTAACCTTTCTATGCCTGAAAACACATATTTCGTATTACTCCACGTTAGCAGATTTAAACGCCCTCAGAATTTTTTGTGCTTCATCATGCAAATAAGTGTTGCTTGACCTTCGCAGGGTACCTCTGGTGTCTTGGGATATGGTAACCCGCTGCGGGCGGTGAATGTCGCCTTGTCTACCCTGAGCTTGGCGATCTGCTCTATTGCTTCATCTCAAGTCGGCATGCTGTAAGTGAAAGAAGTGTCATCTTTCACTAACGTTGGAGTTTTTCATTCAGGCAGCTACATAAGAGGCAGTTGAGGATGGTGTGATTCAGTGCTCGTGAGAACTGACCACTTCATTCAGAAATAATGCGTCATCCGGATATCACAGGCTGCCGTAATACCATGCTGAAACAAGTGGCGTTAAATAATTTGCTCATTCAGTAAAGTAAAAACTGAAGTATTGTGTAAGTAGAAAATGCAGATGGGGGGGGGGGGGGGGGCACAGTGGGTGGGGTTCTCAAGTCTCAACTTAAGAACGACCTCGGTCACTGAAGGACACTAGAAATACCATCGCCATGTGCAGTATGATGTCGGTCCATAGGGATTCTGTTGCCGCCAGAAAGGTGGGGAGAAATTCAGGACAGTACTCCCCAGTTAAAAAAAATCCCGCTTCCCTACAACAACTCCGGAAGAAAACGAAAAATTTAATCTAAGCCACCTGGAGAGCACTGATCAGATATTGGACCAACTCACCTTTAATTATTATTTCGTAGGGACATTGTCGTTCGGACTGCTACAGGAAGTATATACGTGCTAAATGCACATTGGCGTGTGTGCAAAAAAAAACTTTTTGCGTGGTCGTACTATCTGAAAGGCGCGGGAAAGTGCAAATGTGTACCTATATTCCTAGAGCGGGGTCCACTACAGCGGTCTTTTAGCCTAAAACGAAAAATTAATGATAGAAATAACTGGCGCTAGCAATAGTCGAACTGATTTGTTCTTGGTGTGTTACTTCTCAGCTCTGATGCGTTTTGATTTATGTGGCAGCTAGAGCGTTTGCTGATCAACGAAATCCGAAACCGAGAAGGCAGTTTTTCTAACGCGTTTTCTGCCGAGAGTGTCAATGCCAGATAGGATCGTAAAATTTAACGGCATACGCACTAACTAACAGCTGAATTTCTCAGACGTCCGGTTTCTACCTTGGGATTTCCGACTCAGCAGCCGAGTAGGCTAACCACTTATCGGTCACGGCGGGTCCGCGGAATCAGGCGTAGCGACGTAGTGGTCTATCGGTAAAAAGTGAAAATTCAGTGCAGAAAGCAGTAGCGCAGAACTTGTCACAATTCTCGGTTTATACTTCAACTGCGCCGAGTTGAAGTGACAATGCTCTGAGTTAAATATAGAGAAAGCTGCTTCCGTTGAGCGTTCGGAGAAATTCTTCATCTAGCTGCTGCCAGAAACCTGTCTGAGTCTTCTAGCTTGACAACAGTATCCTTACCATTTAGCTACCGTGGAGGCTCCGTAAATCGGTCGATGAAGAATGGTAAAAAATTCCGCTGCGGTTCAACTACTGCTCAACCTGTATAGAGAGCGGAAACTGTGGTGTATCTGGCAACTAGACGCCGCTTGGCGTCTGTAACGTTGAGTGCGTTCCGCACGCTGGAAAGGCAGTGCGCCCACTCAGCCACCATGGCAGATGGCCGTTAATTGTAGATCGCGAGAGGTTGGTCATCCAATGAACGATGCGGCCTATTGGAGCTGTGCCGCGTGTCTGCCACAACCTTGTCAGCGCTCATGAATGCATCCCACATATCTCACACAACTGTCAAGTACCTCAAAGCGCAACTGAGGCATGCAGTGTCGCAGGGAGCTAGTTATGTTGCCTCCTTTCCTCAATATCACCGGAGTCAACTTAACGTCAACAACAATGACCGCAGTCAACGCGGACGGTCTATAGATTCATTGCCGCGTTTCCGCTGCAATTTTGTGACTGCGAACACATGCAGCGCACATCTGTCACTACGACAACGTTGGTTAATGCGCGACTGAGGTGTTCACTGTCTCAGGGGGCCAGTTATGGGCCTTTGGTTTGCTTTTGAAGAAATTTGGATTGGTTTTCAAAATTAATTTTCGAGGAAAGGAAATGGCGCAGTAATTGTCTCACATATCTAGGTGGACACTCGAACGGCGCCGTAAGGAAAGGGAACAATATGAGAGTGAACGAAAGAAGAGAGGTGCCGTATTGGAGGGCTAGGGAATAATTTTGACCACCTGGGGATATTAAACGTTTATTGACATCGCACAGCACACGGCCGCCTTAGCATTTCGCCTCCATCGAAACGCCGCCGCCGCGGTCGGGTTCAAACCCGCGTAAGCCGGCTAAGTTTGTAAAATAGTTTTGAAGAACAGCAATTGGCGCAGTAATTAAGTCTCACATATATCGGCAGACACCAGGACCGTGCCGTAAGGAAGTGGTAAACGGGGTTGGGCTGAAGGTTGTTCAAGGCCATTCTCCGGCCTACGCCGGCTGCTTTACTTACGATGGCTGTTTTACATACCGCAGTGAACCTTTTCGATTCAATTGGTTTTGAGGAAAGGAAATGGAGCCGTAGGTGTCTGACATATATCGGTGGACGCCTGAACCGCGCCGTAAGAAAGCAATAGACGTGGTCAGCTCAAGGCCAAACTCCGGTGTACGCGGAACGCGCCGCAGCTAGCCCAGTAAAGCCTTCGCTTCAAAAGTTTATGAGCAAATTAAAGTCGATACAACAGTTCGAGCGGTTGCCCAGGCAAATTCAGTCTCTTTTTTTGCCTCCTTACGGTGTCTTACGAAATTGCGGTTGTCTGCAGACTGGATTACGGTGTCTGCTCCTACCCATGCACTGTGTCAAGATCGATTGGCTAGGGTTCCCGCCTTTTTTAACTCAAAAGCTTTTAATGGCTCATACTTGCGACACAGACCTTGTCCAGTCTCCGGTCATGCCCGGTCGCAAGTCATGTCACACCGATGACTAAATTAACTCGATAAGAAAAAATCCTTATCGTAAGTTGGATGATGGAAACGTAGGCACGGCGCAAAACCGCGTCCACCAAAGCGCCGACGTTGATTTGCGGGACAGATAACGGAAGTGCACATCAAATCCCAGCGATATCATCACTGGTTGGCCTCAATGTGGTTGCAGTATTCCCGAATACATTCACCAAAATCTTTAGCAACCGTTAGTTTACTTTATTCTGAGTAGTGCCCTAGCATTTCTCTTTGCATATAGCTACGTGTTTTAGTCTAGTTGGAGGCTAGCATGCGACAGTTGTTCGGACTAATGACATATCCACCTTCGGATGCATGCTTTAAGGTGCGGTTCATGTGTCCACCAAGATATCGAGATCTTACAGCTACTGTGTCCTTTGCTTTACTGAAATCCTTTCCTTTCCTCAAAACACATGCTTTCGAATTTCTCCACGTAAGCAAATGCAGCTGCGCTTCAGACTACTTCACATGCGTGTGACGTCATGGAGTGGCGCCACCGTCGTTCGAAAACAACGCTCCCCAGGCAATCTTGCCAGACACCTGCTGAACTCCGATTAGGAAGGATGCCGCCTAAACGTTTTCCTGTGTCTCTAACAACGAAGCGTTGAATGATGAGTGAAATACAGCGATACAAGCAGCAACACCGCGCTAAAGGCTATCGTCTCACTGCACTTTAGGCCAACAAAGTGCGCCCCTGAATTTTGTTTAGGGTTACGCTCGCCATGGTACAGAAAAAAGAAATTTCGCCGCATGTTCTAACCGGCTTCCCAATTTCCGACGCACCCGCAGGTGTGTCAAAGTGGCGCAGTTTCTTCGCTGTCATGGAAACAACATGTTTCCTGGTCGTCCAGCTGTCTACGCGTGATCTGCGAGGCCCAGTAAGGTGACCGTTTCCTGACAGGCGAGGATCGAATGTCAAGCACAGTTAGATCAAATGACCGAAGGTAAGCACCTGAAACATTCCTGACAAACCCAATAGGCGGTGTGTACTGTATGGGTTTCTTGGCAAATAAGACATTCGTTGTCGGCGTAAGGTGGCTGATAAGGATAATGGTCCCCCGGCGAAATAAGAAAATTGGGAAAATTGGTTTTCGAGGAAAGGTGATGACGCAGCAACTGTCTCATTTATCTCGGTACACACACACCCGAACCGCACCGTGTGGGAAGGGATACAGGAGGGAATGAGAGAATGAAGGGAGAACTAGGTGCAGTAGTGGAGGTCTCTGGAATAATTTCGACCACCAGGGGTTCTTTAAATGGCACTGACATCTCACAGTACACGGGCGCGTTTTGCGTTTGGCGTCCATGGAAACGCGGGTACTCCGGCTCGGTATACGACCGCCTTAACCACTGAGCCACCGCGGCGGGCTGGGCGAAACCGACGTGATTGTATTGCGCCTTATGAAAGACATCAAAATTCATCAAGACTGGTCATCACTTCTGTCACCGTCAAAGAAAGCACGAGAACTTAATCGCGAAAACGGTAAAAAAAACTGCTGGCAAACAGCTGCAGCAAGGTGCGTTAAGCTATGCTTAATACATATTCGCGCCATGAAGGTTTGAGCAACTGCTCAAGAATTCCGTCTCCTCCTGCAAAGATTTTTATGGTGCAATAGTACAGTTCACATTTCCTTTCTTGGTGATAAGAATTTATAATTTTCTTGTTATTGCATGTTAGTGGTTGCGTACAACCTTTTAAGTCGCGGCAGAACGTGCCATGAAGCCTCTGAGAAGTTTTCCGCTAGAATGAACACTTCTAAATTAACATTACTACAGCTGGGCATGTGAGACATCTTTAAACTGTCATTTAAAATCCTAGTGTGTTTAAAACTGACTTTAATGGTACGTTAACCGAAGCGCAGACCGTTGTAAACTGCAGACACGGTGCGAGGGGGGTAGCACTCTTGCAGTTCGGGTGTCAGCACCGCCCTTGAAATAACAGCCGTATGAAAAACAGCGCGTGTTTTTCAGAGGGGTGTCAAAGGGACGTTCTCCGTACATTTCCCGTGAGTGAACTACTACCTAAGTACCGGCCGCATTCTGCATTTTTAATGCCGACTTTTCGCATTCCCTTATGCTTGATGAATACCACGTGTGTCAAGCCGCAAGATACACAGGCAACAATGTCAGCCATAAACGTCTCGGAAGCTCACAAAAAGAGGGAGCGAGGAGGACGGGGAGAAAGGGGGGGGCAGAGCTAAGCGCCACATGCCACAGCCAAAACGGTGGAATGAAATGTGTGAAGGTAGCTGCCACGGGAAGATCCCAAAGGGTTTGTAATGTAAAGAATACCTAGAGAGCTGCGCTTGAACTTCGCATTACCGACCGTCGTATTGTTTTTTTTGATAGCGTTGTTTATTGCCTCAGGGCATCGTCGTATTGTTGTCAGTGGCTATTTAACAAAATGACAATGAAAGGAAAATATATTGCCAGCCGCGAAATCTGCCATCGAAGGCTGAAGCACATGAGCGGCGACTTGCGGGAATAAAAGGACAGGGAGAGGAAAACAAAAGGGGGAGGGATGGTAAGAATGGATAGGCGTAGGGCATAATCCAAGTTCAATGAAAATGTAAACAAATATGTACAATTGTAAGAATGGCTTCTTTATTAGTTCCCACGTGCCTCGCGTTCCTTTCGGCGTCTTTAGGCGGGAGGGCCGCTACAGGAAGAGGTTGGGGAGGGGCGACCAGGGTGCGTAACCACACCCTCACTCAGCCTCCCTCTCACTTAATGCAGTCATTGCCGTCATCGGATGGGATGCATGGCTGTGAGAGGCCCAAACCCTTCGGCACGCCTCTCAGGTGCCACACGTCGCCGGGTTGTGAAAGCCCGTAGACATGCTGTGGGTCGAACTTAAATAACGTAAGCTTCTGACGCTACCCGGCAGCTCTGCGCCCCAAAAGCTCCGCAGATCTGCGCTCCACCGAATCTGTAGAATGGTTTCTTTATTAGTTCCCACGTGCCTCGCGTTGCTTTCGGCGTCTTTAGGCGGGAGGGCCGCTACAGGAAGAGGTGGGGGGGGGGGGGGGGGGCGACCAGGGTGCGTCCACACCCTCATTCAGCCTCCCTCTCACTGAATGCAGTCATTGCCGTTATCGGATGGGAAGCATGGCTGTGAGAGGCCCAAACCCTTCGGCACGCCTCTCAGGTG
Source organism: Amblyomma americanum (assembly GCF_052857255.1). NCBI lineage: Eukaryota > Metazoa > Arthropoda > Arachnida > Ixodida > Ixodidae > Amblyomma > Amblyomma americanum. The sequence goes on along the minus strand of NC_135504.1, from coordinate 42,841,728 downwards.
CCACATGTCGCCGGGTTGTGAAAGCCCGTAGACATGCTGTGGGTCGAACTTAAATAACGTAAGCTTCTGACGCTACCCAGCAGCTCTGTGCCCCAAAAGCTCCGCAGATCTGTGCTCTGCAGAATGTGTGAGCACAGATCTGTGGAGAGCGGGACACACGTTTACTGCAAGGGGCATAATTTGGGAGACTCTGAGGTACGTACATAGCTTGCATTTGGATTTTGCTACTTCCAAACGCCATTGTCCCAAAAATAGAGCATTTGCATAAAACTCACTGCCAGGGAAAGACATAGAGGCTTACTTTAGCTTTTTTTTTCTTTTAGGATATCAACTATTTCTCATTACGTTTGTTGTGCTTCGTTCATATCCGAGATTATTTTATGCCCAGAAATTCTGCACAAAATCGTTTTGCCAAGAGGAGAGTGGTCATGAACACATTTTTTAAGTTTTATTTGCAAGATTTCACTGTAACAATGATTGTATCCGCTGATATTCTGTCGGCATGGCTTTCATTTTTTGCTATTATGTTATTGTTACCGCAAGAAACCATTCTCTATTGGTTTACTAAGGTAGTATTAGCTACTCGATGCCAGCATTGGAAAAACGTTTAATTACTTTGCTAAATATGTTCGGCGTAAATATTTTCTCTCCACATTTTCTCTAAATAAGTTACTAATACATATGATTGCAACAATGTTTTCTACATTCATAATACAGCATGCAAAACAAGAAATTTCGAACAAGAGTGTATTGTGAAGGAAAATAAAACATTGCAAATCAGTGTTTAACAAATCGCGAGGATTAAAACAAAGAAACACAGGAACTGATAAAGGAAAGCTTCTGTGCACACTGAATGGCAGCAACAAGGAAGTTGGATCAATCTTTGAGGACTCAGATGGCATTTTCCTGCAAGTATATTTATTTTTAATATTATGGTGTTGTACGGAGCACAAAGTGGTTATCCTTTTCATCTCAATCAATCACTGATATATATTTTTTCCTCGCATCCTCACGTCTGAACTCCATCGCCCTTCCCTGCACTGACTGTTGGAAAAGAGTACAAAGATATGGCTAGGTAGATGTTTCAAGTGGAGGTTGGGTTTTGAAGGAAACATATCCATTCTTGCAAAGTTGATTAGGCACCCTATATCGACAGGTAAACAAGCAATGATAGCGATGCCCTTTCTTACTTCGAAAGCGCGTGAATGCGTGAGAACATAGGACTCAGTGTGATTGCATAACTGCAGTATAGGTTCCTGTTATCCTAAATCTACTCCTTTTCTTTTCACAGTCAGCACCTCTTCGGCAGGTCTCGTCGCACGCGCTGTGATGGCTTTTGCGCTCATGGCTACAGCCGCGTACAGAGACAGAGGGCCTGGTCCCCAATCCAGTCTCCAGGTGAGTAGATTTAAGTAAGCAGCAGGCTTATTTGGGTTGCCGGGAGAGTCTAGAATCAAATTTCTGTCTCCGATTCACTGGCTGCTCTAAATTCTCCCTAAATGTGAGGGTTTCATTTTGGCTCAGTTCTGGCGACCCTCACTTGTTCCATCTGCACGTTTCTTGGCCAATGTGGCGCTGTTTCCTATGAGCAAAATTTTCTGGCAATGCATAGATGGCTATGACAATATTTCTAGAGATTTCCTGGGTTCCACCCCAGTTCCCTCGTTATGGAGAACTGCGAGCTTACGGAGTTTAGTACAATATATTAGAGGTTCCAGCAAGACTTCCGCCTTTCGATACACTCTCGACTCGTTTTCTGTTGTGGTTGCCCGGCATTTTCTGCAGGCAAGAGAGCAAAGGTATTTTTGGTGTTTCAGCAGGGGGATACATAAACGAAAGTCTTACTCGTAATGCAGCTTTTCCCCATATATCTAAACTCCAAGCGTTATGAAAATGAAACATCTGACATGCATATTCCTTCTTCGTTAAACTGATAGGAGGATTACCATGGTGACTAATGCATAGCGCTGTTGGCATCAAACGCGCCACTTGTGAAGCGTGGTTACGTGGTTACCACCACCACGGCGCTAGGATTCGCATTTGTGTTCTCAATACTGCATGAATGGTTAGCGAAAATACATCTAAGTTCAAACCAGCGTAGCACGCAGTCAGCTTATTATGCAAAAAAAGCCGTCGCCTCCCCCACTGGGTGTGAAATGGGGCTATGCACATCAAGCCGCATCACTGGCTTTTTGCCGGCGCACCCAACATCCTGATGATGTTGAATAAAGTATTGAAGTATTGAAGTAACTACTTTACTCAGGCACAACTACTCGCATACGATTTTGGAGCAGCCAGTCTTACACAGACTCGTGGAGGCAATTCGAAAACTGTTACGCCACTGGCGTAGAGCATGCTGGCGGGTTCACTGCAATGCAGAGCCCGCATTGGATGGAGCAGAAATTACCTGGCACTAGTGGGCGGACAGCTTCTCAGCGTGTCAGAAAGGCCTAGTCGATGAGAGGCGTGCACGGCTAACTACTATGCAGAGCTAGTGAACGCGAAGTGTCTCAAATAAATGTCACTGGACACTCGAGAACAAACTTCTTATCCGAAAAGACGCTTATAATGCTATCTGGGAGTAGCTAGAAAGAGTAGCTCACGTTCACTTTTTCATCAGCTTGATTTTAGAAAGTTCGGCAAATGTTGTCGGGCCCAGTTTGGTCTTGTACGCCGGCTACCCAACCATTGATACAATGGGTACAAAGTTTCCCCTGCCTGGTGCTCGGCTTGTTTAGGACAAAATACTTGGCAAAAGAAAAGCCTTGTTCCCGAGAGGCCTTTGGCCACAGATGCTCTTGCGCAATGAAAATTCATTATCGCTATAAATACAAAGTACAGCTTTCATGCGCAACGCCCACTTGTGTGGTATGTCGGCGTCAGCAGCAAATGCCCCGTCACTCAGCAGCTATTAATGAGCTTACATATGCGGTGCAATATCAACTAGTTTCTACCGTGCTCGCTGCAGCTAACCCTTTTTTTCATATAAATTCAGTGAAACGAACCCAGCATTCTAAATCACCGCACAAATATCGATAGGATGCGTTGGCAGCCTCTGCTATTAAATGGTTTTTCTGAATTTTTACGCTTCTGTGCGCACACTGTACAAACATACTTTCCGTGTGTAAATGCCTATGCGCCACTCAATGCAGAACTTTGTGCGTCTCGTACATTTAGACATCAAGCTCCAATCATACGTAACCTTCGAGACCCGGAGACTTGGTGGAATCAAAAGATGCTTGTGCTGCGCAGGCGGCCACGACCCTCTGTGCCTGACGCTGCATGCAGCCATCGAGCACAGGCATCTCATCGCCCACAGAAGGAGCAGGTGGATGCTGCTACTAGCAACATCGCGAACGAGCCTTGTACGCCGCCATCGACCTGCGCGACCGCCTCGTCATCGACGGCATCGATCGCACCTGCCGGTGAGCTCACCAAGCCTGCACTCTGGAGCTTTGCTCAGATTCAGAGAGTGGGACAGCCTATATTTGTCCACGTGATAGTAGCCTGTGACAACAGTAAAGAAAAACCAAGATGCAGCTTTTCCAGCTGGCGTGCTCTTTTTAAGCCAGCTCGTCTTAATCCTGGTACGCATGGAGCGTTTTTTGCAAAGGGAAATGCGCCGAATAGTCAAACGCGATCGTGCCGCCGAATTTTCACAGTCACGGGCGTTTATCGCGCCCGCTTCTTACACACGTGATGGTGCAGGTGTGGCAGCACAACCGCAAGCGGTCCGAGTGCGGCGCAATTTTCCGTGCAAAAAGTGCTTCATGCGAGCCAGCGAGTCCTTGTGCATTTCATTCTTCGCTTCTTCAAACGCACTATGAGCAAACCAGATTGAATGGCGCTCTGCAAGAAACCGTAACCCTTATTTTCATGGGGAATCCACGCTGCATTATTGGGTAGAAAATAAAAGCTGAGCGGCTCTTGCATGTAGAGATATGCATCGCTCAGATATCCAGCTTCTCAGCAATCTTTTCTATCGTGTGCAGTTTGGCAAATGAAAGACGAATAAAAATTCCTTGACACTTAAGCTACCTCTGGAAAGGTCTGTATGGAATTATTAATTGCGATCAGCTACTATCTGCACAGCAGATATTTGCTTTACGAAAAAAATAAAGCAAGCATCAGCCTCCAGCAAAAAATGAATTTCTTCAAGACAGTGCTAATAATAAACATGGTAGTTCCCACTGAAAGCTCTCGGTAAGTGTTTTAGGTGCCATTGCTTCTCTTGGCGCCAGTCTCGTACACTCCTCTGAAGTTCCGCGCACAGGTCCGCGCTTATGTCTTACTAGTGCGCTTGTTACGGCTCTAGAGACGTATTGAATTAACAGTAAATTATCTTCGATTATGGTACATATCGAGCAATAACCAGGTCAAAACCAATTCAATTTTTTTGTCAATATTTGATGCCCAGAACATAGCACTATTTTGCTGTTTGTTTATATTGTGAAAACTTGAAGACGTTTGCATTGGAGTAAATTCTAGACATTTTGGTAAAGAGAAAGCATTAGACTAAGTCGAAACTTCTGCTGTTATGCTGGCAATGAGGAATCGGGGTGTAGGACAGCCTGATGTAAAAATACTTGAAGATAGTTATAACGGATGGAGCAAATAATAGCGCAAAAACTACACAGACAAAAATGCCGATAAAGATGCAGGATGAGCGCTCTTTCTCTGCCTTTTCGTGTATGTCTTTTTGCGCTAATATTTGTTCCAAAAGCTGCGCGCATTCTTGTCTCGCTATAAGCTCTGTTAAAATATCTATAATGGCTGCACACCCACGGTCGTCCTCTGTGGGTCAGCGTATAAGCATCTTCGTGCGAAAGCCAAAAATCATAACGCGGCATTGTCATTATAATTATACACAGTCTTCGGAAGCCGCAATTGGCACTCTGCGCGATTAGAAATATGCAAAAGCTATGACCATGAAAGTGGCTGAGCGAACTACACGATAAAGAAGTCTGCTGAACCGTCTCATGTATCAGTATTGTTAGATTAAAAAGGAGATGCGGTAATCTAATCATTAAGGCGATGTGATTATTGCAAAACATTACGAGCTCTGAAGCGTTGGTAACAACTAAGTGAATCCAGAATAGTAAAGAGTCAACGGGATAGCTCTCTGAAGTACAGCGGAGTTTCTTCACTGTACAGTGGTACTTCTCGTGCGAGAAAGAGTTCTTGTGCCTGAGGAGCGGTCGGCTGCTTGCATTACAGCGTGGTCAGATCGCCGGACGATTTTTTTGCAGGATGTTCAGCAGCGCGGAAGGTTACCTGTTCAGTATGGACCAGCGGTTGCTTACCCAGCCAATGGCGATGGTGCTCATGGGGACGGCTGCCGACACAATCGACACGCGCATCGACAAGATGGGCGGCATCTCCTGCGGTCCCGACGGGGCCGCCCTCCACGGCCCCCTCTACGCCTTCGACCGCAGCAGAGAATCATAAGTACCCACTGCACGCCGTAGAAAGGTCTTACAGAGAAGTTATAACTCTATATTTATTTTTCAATGCGTACGTGCCTGCGTGCGTGTGTGTCAGTGTACAGAGGGTGGGGGGGCATAACTCGTCAAATAAAAATAAAGGCATAAAATTCAGCACAAAAAACCCCACGATTGCATAAAAGGGGGCCCCACTAAGACCTTTAAGCGTCATTTCAAAGAAAACTTGGTGAGTACACGACCATTCGTTTTCTTATCGCCGCTATGGGAACCGCAGTTGAGAATCAGTGGCAGACGGGCGCTTCTCTGCGCTCAGGAAAGGCAGACCTCCCGTGTTTTGTAGATGCGCCGAGCTACCGGAGTTGACGGAGAAGAGGGCCTTTTTCCCGGCCGTGTCCGTACAGCGCCACCTGTGGCCAGTAGGGGGCGTCGTGGAGCTCAAGCCCGAGGTCAAGTGCACCACGCGCATAGACCTGCCCGCCTGGCCTCGTCCACATTGGAGCGACGATCTGACATGCCATCGCCCAGGCACTCTGTTCACGTGGCAAAGACAGGTGAGTGGGCAGCCGCTGACAAGCACATTCCGCCACCAGAGTGCTGCAGAGTAACCCTGTTTTAGTCCGGTCGAAACTGTCGCATGACCTGATAAAAAGCACTGGAGCGGTTGATTCGAAGGAACCGCTCGTGAATTGGTAGCCTGCTCGGTCCGGCATTGCTCACAACGTTCGCTTATAGCTCACCTGTGGGTACTGTATCCCCATCACACTTATCTCGAGGAACTCCGCAACGAACTAAACGCATCCGGAGAGGAAACGATCAGGATTGGCATTTTTGGCCCGGTTTGGTGTGTGCTGTAGGGTCGTTTTTAATGCGAGAATATTAAAAACCGCTTTTACATCACGCTTTTCATAAACAGGCATGGAGGTGCAACCTAATCATTTTATATTGCCAGATACCTAATTGTTAGGTGAAAATTATGCAAGACGAGAAAAAAAATAGACTGAAGGCTGCTAGCCGGTTACACTTAGCCGCATAAATCTCCTTTATAAAATAAGGTGGCGCTCGCTTTGCAAGATGCAATGCAAGCGGACAGCGTGATGATATGGAATGAGAAAAGCCGGGGCATAAATAGTATTCATCGACTACCTCGGCTCATTTCGTAGGGACGTGTGAATAGTATTTTTTTCCAAAACGAGTCGAATACGAAAAGCCTAGCTTCGCTTCCGAATCAAATACGAACATTGTAGCTAAAAACCGAATCAAATACGAATGGAATAGTAGGGCTAATACTCGCTGCCTGTGCGAATATTCGTACAGAACGAGCAATCATTTGAAACATTAAAGTGGCACTTGTCCCACTGCTCTTGTACGGTGCCATTAGTTTAAAATTAAGTTGATCTGTAGCTGCTAAAAGAGGCAACACTCATCTCAACTAATTGGTCGGAACACAGTCATTACAATATTAACTCTAAAGCCATCACGTTATAAATAAGAAAACTGCCATTTGCTAGGTTTGGTCAAATACACTTAAACCTTTCACCCCAGAAAACCCGAGCACCAGGCCGCAGGAAGCCTTGTACCCATTTGAAAACCGGTGGTTGCCTGGCCACACTAGAACTGCACCGCAGGAAATGAGACTGCAACCAGCTTACATATGAGCCGCGGCTTCGGAGATCGAGTTTCAAGACAAGGTTTTACTGAATCGGCCTGAGTCTTGGAGGCCATATACAAGAATTATGAATGCCACAAAACAGATGGACCGCGTACTGGCTCTCTGTCATGGTTTTCGCAGAAGGATGTCCCTCACGAGTCGATGTAGGCCATTTCGTCGAACACATGTACGTTATTTGAACCTCCTGCCATTATTCGAAAATTATTCGAAGGGTTTTGAACATATTCGATTTATTTGGAATAATTTTCAAAACACACTGATTTGTTTTTACAATCGAATCGAAGGATATTCTACTGGCTATTCGAAATTTCTGAATATTCGCACACCCCTACTCATTTTTGTTATTTGGAAAGAGGTTTGCCAGCACACAGTGAGATATATATTGCACCGGGAGAATTAAGGCCTAAAAGGGTAAATCACCTCTCACCAAGTCCGCGAAAGAAGCAACTCTGTTCCGCTAAATTAAGCGAATACTTGCTGTTACTGACTGTCAATTCGGTGTCTTCCCACGGCTTTCAATTATCGGGTGGAACCAATCCAAAGAAGCTGATGAACATCGCCTTCTGTGGCGTGTGTTCTCGTCGTACAGCAAACTGAGCGCAACATCGTTAAGGTCATCGAGAGCAACACTGTTCCATTCAGAACAGCTGTCGAAGGCATCGCTTACTTAGATACTCGGCGTCAGGGCAGCCTCTTAGGTATATCAACTTCATTTTTCTTTCTGTCTAGTTGTTCTTCTTATTCATCGTCGTGAGCTGCTTATATTCAAGGTTGAGAGCGTAAACGAAAACGCTCGCCACCACGCGCAGGCTACGAAATGTACCTGGTTGGGGGCCAAGATGAGAACAACCGCCCACTCGACGACGTGAGTGTGTTCGACCACGTCCATCGCAGTTCCATGCAGTATGGACCGCAGCCGAGGGTCTTGGCGGGCGCAGCCATCGCCATGACGCCCGCGGATCGTTTGAATTGGTTACGCCTTCGTAGCAGATGGGTGAGTCCGGCCACGGGGCGCCTCATCATCGTCACGTCTTGCTCCACGTGGCTTCTACTGCAACGATCCATCGAAACAAGCGTCCATGATTATCAGTGGTCACTCGCGCCTTCATTTTCTTACTGACATAGAGGAACATTTTTCTCCAATGTGGCATGTCCCAGACGAGAGTGCAATCGTGCAGTTCCCATTAGCGGTTCATCGGACAAGCACCAGACAGAAAGCTGCAGTAGCCATGGCTCATAACGGCAGAATAAAAAAAACAACAAAACATGTCACGTCGACATGTACTACAGGTCGTCCCAGCAAAGCTAAATGCAACTGGCAAAAAAACAAACACGGAGACGAAATTAAGACTGCCATGTTGTCCTAGGATAAAATTGAAGTAGAGCTGTCGAAGGCTGTTCTGCTTCAGCAGTGTTTTTGCTTGTAGTTATCCGAATAATTATTATCACATAATGAATGATGTGAACTTGAAGTACTCTGTGAATTAAGGAGTATGCACACCCAACGGAGAGAGTACCTGGTCACGGGAGCACAACAGCGCCGCCGCTTTACGCCACTTCATCTACGGGAGTGCTGGGATATGTCAGCTAATCCTCTCAGATGAGCAAGACGAAGCAAAAGGGAGCAGCGATGCGTGTTGCAGTAAGAAACGGAAGCTAAGCTTAATGGCGCAAAAACAATAATTCGTTCGGGATGGGTTGCTCGAAATGGACCCTGACGATTCCAAGAACTTTCTCGTTATCAAGAACGAGACGTCTTGTAGGCTCTTAAATTTAAATAAGCAAGTTCCAAATCAATTTGGTCGACACACCTTATATTCTGAACGGCGAAAAAGTATTGCTTTTTTGTGCAAATTCTTTCCCCGCCCTTCACAGAGTGGAAGAAACGATCGGATTGCCTGAAATAATGGTCCCTGGCATTCTCTATGTTCAGTCTTATTGGATGCTGCCGTTTATTTCTCATCTTAGAGCCGTCCGATGGCCGACATCTTAGAGCCGTCCAGTCCTGCCGCATGAGCAGCAAGTACATATTCGTGGCCTTCATAGATTGCTTTATTTTTCTAACATGAACACCATCCGCAGCATCAGACTCTTCTCTCTGTTGCCTTGTTTGCCTGCAACAAACGGCCTTATTTTCTTCTACTTTTAACTTTAACGTGGTCTGCAGCCGGGAAAAAAATGCGATGCCAGAGGTTCGTGAGAGGGCGGCGACAGTCATCCAAAACGCATACCTGAATTACCACAGACTGGAGAGATTTCAGCCGCGCCTGAAAAACGCGAGTGACATTCAGAACTGTGAGTAGGACAGTCGCGTCGCCACTGGTAGCAGCAGCCTTTTGCTGCCACAACATCCTTGTGGCTTGCAAATAAAGTGTTTGATTTGACAAGCGCCGGCATGCGCATAACACCCACAACTTCGTTCCGCGAGGACGTCATGGGTGTTTAATGTGCTCGATGCGGCCTCGACTGCGCGAGAACCAGGGCTTGGTGCCCATGTCGCCGGCGCCTCTCCATATTGAGGTGAGCACATGTGCACGCACAAGGCAGAACACCAGTGTGCTCTCAGACACCCCTTCCTTTTTTTCATACTCCTCCTCTTACACATATTAAAGCCACGAACAGGTTTTAGGCTAATCAAAAATTCACACGGCCCTTCGTTGACTGTTTTTAGCCTTAGCACAACAGTCCATTACAATTCAAGAATGCCTTGGAGAATGACCCTCAAAGAAGGCCCTCCAGCCGATGGCGTCGACTGGTTTTCATCAGGCAGAGACTACACACGAAAGGCAAGAAGAAAGGCCGTGGGGAGTGGGTCGTTCGTGCTAGAGTGTGAGAATTTAATAGGCGTATAAGTAGGTTCTCCCCATTTAGTGGCGGCTGACACCGTTCAAAACCACCCGGATACCACCCCATGATCGCGTACGCTATCGAGATTACGCCGACCACTGCGGGCCTTGCTCTGATGGGAACAAAGAAACATCACTGGCTGGCACAGAGAAGGCATTTATTGCGACAACAACAATGTCAGCTCAGCAACAAAATGCGTTAAGGAATCGAGGTCATCCGACTCACCATCACGGTTACGAGCGAATGTTCGCCCACGCTGTGGCTGGGGAGACACTCCGCAGCTGGATGGGACGAGATGTGGGAGACCGTAATCTCCCACGAGGCTTCGCCCCTCTGGCAAAGAACGGAGAACTCCGCCGACACGTCCGCATGCGACGAGCTCTCCCCGTCCGTAAAGAGAGTGCTCTCCCGCGCGCGTTTCGCAGTCATGTCGTCATGGCGCTCATGTCCCTGCAACGCAGGCGCCCACTCTTGTTAAGGCAAGTAACTAGGGAGGTTGACGGTGCCCCCCCCCCCCCCGCCCCTCGGGACCGGTCGTGGGAGGGTGCATTGTGGGAAAGCAAACCAAAAGGGAAGACTTGGGGCAAAGTACCCATGTGTATCCCGTGGATAATTTCGAAAAATATGATCAGTTGCCGCTACGCAATTCGCCTACAATGTTTAAACGTGGATGAATTGTGCTATTCGTAAAGTTTCTTGCGCTTCGTCTTGCAAGTGAGTATCCCTTCGCTTTCGCAGGAAGCCTCTGGCGTCTCGGAAGGGCAAACCCGCTTCGGGTTCTGGATGTCGCCTTGTCTGCCCTGAGCTTGGCGGGCCGCTGTATCGGTTCATCTTTGAGTCAGCGAGCGTAAGTGAAAGGGGAGACTTATCTCCGAATAAAGTTGAATTTTTGGCTTTCGGGCAGCTATATGAGAGGCAGTTGAGAATGGTGGGATTCAGTGCTCGTGAGAAGTGACCATTTCATTGAGAAGAATGCGTCGCCAGGCTTCACCGACTGCCGTGGTATCATGCTGGAACTAGGTTAGTTGCTCGTCCAGAAAATTAAAAAGTGAAGTATTGTGGTTTTAAAAGCAGGAAATCCTGGGCAATTCGGGGCTCTGAAGTCTCACCTTAAGTACGACGTGAGTCACTGAAGGCCACCACAAATACCATCGCCATGTGCTGTTGAATGTCGCTCCTTACAGGATTGTGTTGACGCCAGATAGTTGAGGAGAAATTCGAGGCTGTACTCCCCAGGACCAAGAAGCGCACTTCCCTACAACATCACCAGAAGTAGAAGAAATATTACATCTAAGCCGCCTGGACAGCACTGATCAGATATTTGAAAAAAAAGTTCCCTTAATTATTATTTGTTAGGGACATTGTCTTTCAGACTACGTCAGGAAGAAGCGCATATGTGCTGCATGGATGTAGAAGTCGGTGCTAAAAGGAGGTTTTTTGCTCGGAAGTACTATCTGAAAGACGCTGGAAAGTGGAATTTGTCCCTGTATGTCCATAGCAGGGTATACAAGAGCGGTCTTTTAGCCAACAACGAAAAAACAATAATAAAAGAAATAACTGGTGCTAGAAATAATCTAACTACTTTGTCCTTGGTCTGTTACTTTGCTCCACCGATGCGTTTCGATTTATATGGCAACCACAACGTTTGCTGATCAACGAAACACGGCACCGAGCAGGCAATTTTTTCTTCGTTGTTTTTTTGGGGGGAGTACCAATACCAGAAAGGACGATAAAGCTGAATGACAGACGCACTGACTAAAAAATGAAGAGCTTAAACCTTCGTCTTCCTGCGTCCACGTTATTCTATTCTGTTCTGTCAAACAAACTGTCCCGCAAACGTCTACTTGCATGTATTGCCCATTTTGAGTGTTAAATGGTGTCTTTTGTATAGTCAATTTCCCGCTGTTCTTAAGTCCTCCAAGTGAAAATTATCTGAAAGCGTTTCTCATCTCTCACTACGATGAAATGTAATGGAAATAAATTTTCATAAGTGCTTTTCCTGACTTTTGTATTGTCGAAAAGAAATTTTCCTGTAGCACGGTTGCATGTGAGCTCCTGATTTTCCAGCTTTGTGACTTTTTTCCTGTGCCGTGCAAAATCCGACTCAATCGTCACATTTCAGAAAAAGTCACTTTGCAAAATTAACTGTTTGCGCTCGATCATGATTTAGTCTTGCAGTGAAAGCTCTTAATGCGAAATAATTTGGCTCGGTAACGTTTTAGTATAATGTCCATAGAGAAGGGGAAGAGGCGACGAAAGGCACACCAGGAAAGGAGACCAGGAGAGAGTCGGTATAAGCCTTTTACTAAAACCCTTAGCCGCTCTGTTGGCTAAGGGACTAAGCCAAAGTCTTCCTCCTAATGCAACTTTGTACCATATACCGAAGGGCGTATTCGACACGCAAAATTTGCGGTTTGGCCATTTTTCTGCACTGCTCAGGCTTAATTTCAGTCTGGGAAGAGGATTGAAACCGTGTGCTTGGATGCTGCCAAAAGTAGCTCGTAAAAACTACTTTCCTGTCCCTTCGAAACACTACAATAACTACATCTTTATTTTCCCGGAACAACCCGATAATTTTTTCGACTAAAACAGATAAGCTTAAGACGGGAGACAGAAGACAATTGCACGGCAGACACCCAGGAAAAAAAAAAGCAGTGGAAGGTTTAAAAAGACCACATTAAAGACAAGAAGGAGAAAACAATAGCCAAATTGACAGAAATCCTAATAAAAATACAAGTACCAAGCAATAGACTCGAAAAAATTTTAAACGAAGAACATTGCGCATTGTGAAAGCTCACCTCTTGTCGGTTAAAGCCCCCAGTGTGTATATATTCGTTTAGTATTTTTGGGAGTATATGGGTTAACGGCTGGCATTTTTATCGCCTCCCCTGTTCTGTTTCCGTTCTGTAATCCCTTTCCTCTCTCTCAATCTTTGATATAATTTTTTTCTGCTCATCCTCACTTCTCAACTCCTCTCGCCCCTTCCCGCACTCAGTGCTGGAAAAGAGTAGAAAGAAAGGTCTAGGTAGATGTTTCAGGTGGAGGTAGGTTTCGAAGTTAACTCTTCTATTGCTCTTGCGAAGTTGAGTAGGCACCCTATATCGACAGGTAAGCAAGCAACGAGAGCGGTGCCCTTTCTTCTTTGGAAACCGCTTGAAATCGTGTGAACTTACGATTCAGTGGATTGCGTTACTGCAGTACAGGTGCCTGTAATCATAAAACTGCACCTTGTCTTTTCACAGGCAGCCCCCCTTCGGCGGGTATCATCGCACGCGCTGTGATGGCTTTTACTCTCATGGCTACAGCTGCGAACAGATACAGAGGCCAAGGTCCGCAATCCAGCCAGCAGGTGAGCAGTTTTAAGTAAGCAGCAATCTTATATGGGTTGCCCAGAGAGTTGAGATTCAAATTTCCTGAATCAGTGGCTGATTTATGTTTCAGAAATGTGAGGGCTGCGTTCTGGCTCAGTTCTAGCGATCCTCACTTGTTTCATCTGCACGCATCTTGGCCAACGCGGCACTGTTCCTTTGAGCGGAATTTTCGCCAAATGCACGAAGGCAATGACATTCTTTCTAGATATTTGTTGCGTTTACCCTTGTTCACTCTTTGCGAAGAACTGCAAGCTTACTGCGTTTAGTACAACATAGTGAAAGTTACAGCACGGCTTCGGCCTTTAGAGGCCTTTTAGTTAGCCGCTTAGACGCAGTGTTGGCTAAGGGGTTATGCGAATTCACAATAGCAATAGTGACATTGCCTTTCAATATGGCCCCCTAAATTATTTGGATTCCAGCAGCGGACGCTTTTAAAGAGCAACGCCACATCGAATTCTTGAATGATTTTAAAAAATTTGTAGCTACAATAGAATGACAGCACTTTCTGTGAACGCAGATGATGTTTTGGCAGATTTCAGACTTATACAAAAGGTGGAATATGACCCTGTGACAAGATTTGCAAAATCAGCAGAAAACCCCATTCGAACATCCCGGTGCGCCGAGAGCCGTGCTTTACTCTCTTTTCCCTTTTCTATCGCTCTCCAAATTCGTTGTCTTTTCTACTCCTTTACTATTTCCACCTCCCCATTTTTCTTTGCAGTTTCTGTGTTTGTTTTATTTAGCCGCGGCCCCTGTGAGAGCTGTTGCACGGTCTATTATACGGTCCCTTTCCCTTATTCTCAAAACTGCTTTGAGGGCGGAGATTATACCTCCTCGCTCTCTATGTGTCCTTATACTGACTAAAGTGTTTCATTGTAAGCAAGGAACCGCGACGGCTTCCTTCCACTCTATACACAGCTTCCAACGCTTCTTGTGGTCTTGGAAAGAGTTGCACAACGCACCTTTTGGCAGGGTTGTCAGCTCCTTTGTCGTGGCATCTTGAATGGCCTCCGCGCTCCCCATCCAGCGATTTTAGGGCTCTTTTAGGGCACGAGGAAAAAGGAAAAAAGTCGCATGGGGAGAGGTCAGGCGAGTATGGCGGTTGTTGTAAGTACAGTAATGCTGTGCTTGGCGAGAAATTTTGACACGCAGTGCGCCCTTGCGTTATCTTGGAAAAGGTTCCATTGTCCAGATGCCAATAAGTCAGGGCGATGGCGTCGCATTGCATCACTCATGTGTTGGAGCATGCGAATATAAAACTCCTTATTCATTGTCTGTCCTTTTGGGATGAACTCTTGGCGTGTGACACCTATGGCATCGAAAAAAAACTATCAGCATCATCTTTGTTGCGGTCTTCTGTCGCTGCACATTTCTCGACCCCGGACAGATTACAGATGTCGGACAGATCTTTTCAGATATTTTAGAGGCTTGTGTGCGGAGATTGCACAAACATAATTTCCCTGCATAAATGTGCCACTCAATGCACACATCTTGTGTGTCACGAGCATTGAGGCGTCAATAATCAATCATGCATTAGTTTCGATACCTGGGGATTCGTGGGATCACTGTATGTTTTTTCTTATCTTGAGGACGTTTTGGGAAAACAACCAACCAGTGGCCGCTAGACGACCAGTCTACAATGTTTGAACGTGAACGAATCGTGCTATTACAACGTTATTTGCGCTGCATCATGCCAATGAGTGTTGCTTGACCTTCGCAGAGTACCTCTGGTCTCTCGGATGTGCCAACCCGCTGCGGGCTGTGAATGTCGCCTTGCCTGTCCTGAGCTTGGCGGGCTGCTGAAGCTGAAATGAAAGGTTGGTGAGGGTTCTCAAGCCTCAGCTTAGACACCCTCCCCCCCATGTAATACCCTCTTCTGGAGGGCCTTTAAGGGTAACGTTAGTAAATTAATAAATACATACATTTGCCAAATGCTGTCCAATGTCGGTCCTTACGGAGTTTTGTTTTCAGAAATTTGAGGAAAAATTTGGTGCAGTACTCCCCCGGACAAAAGCCCACTTCCTTGCAGCATCCGAAGAATCAAAACAAATTGCATTCAAACCACCTGGACATCACTGATTAGATGTTATGAAAAATTCACGTTTAAATAATTATAAATATTTACCGGCTGCATGGATACTGGCGTAAGTGCCTAAGGCAGGTTTTTGCGCGGAAGTACTACCGGAAAGGCAGGGAAAACTGGAATTTGTGCCCGTATTCTCAGAGCGGGCTTTACTTGAGTGGCTTTTAGGCAAAAACAAAAAAAACTAAACAAACAGCAGTTTTCTAACTGCTTTGTATTTGGTCTGTTAGTTTCCTGCACCGATGCGTTCTGATTTATGGGACAGCTGTAGAGCGTTTGCTGCTCAACGAAACCCGGCACCGAGCAGGCAATTTTTTCTTCGTTCTTTTTTGCCGACAGTATCAGTGCTAGAAAGGACGATAACGGTGAACGACACAGGCAGTAAGAACTGAAGTTGTTGGACCTGCTGCATCCTGCCTCTACGGTATTACTCTATGTCCTGTCAAACTAACCATGCTGCAACAGTCCTCTTCCATCTATTGCCCATTTTGAATCGAAAAGCTTCACTACGCTAGGTAAAGCAGTCATCGTGTAGGCCTGAAAATTATCCTTGAACGACCATCAGCCTAACCACGTTAGCAGTGTATGACCGTGACCCCTGGCCTTGACCCATGATCTTCAGTTGACATTTGACCGCTGACCTGGATTGTACCTCGTACCTTAGATCTTACACCTTTGACATTGGGTGACCTCTTATCTTATAAGCATCCGTTGGGTTGAGGTGAAGCCCCGAGATGACATCCGACGGGGGTGCAGTAAGGCCCTGTGGTACCACGCCATAGCCACGTGCTTGCTTTTCGCTTAATTGCAGGATTAGTGAAGTTAAGCCGCTGCCAATGTTTAGTGTTTCAATGCTTTCTTTGTCGCTTCAATTTCCCGCTGTTCTGTTCTTCTTCATTGAAAGTTCTCAGAAGGATGCGACCTCTTACTGTGATGAAATGAAATGAAAAGAAATTTTCCGGGGTACGTATTTAATAAAAGCATTTGCTGACAAGTGCTCCTCCTGATTTTCGTATCGTCGAGTGAATATTTTCTGCTAGTGCGGTTGTATTTAAACTGCTGTTTCCTCAGCTATATCACTTTTTTCCCACTCCGTATGAGAGCCGACTCATTTTTCAGATTTCAAGAAAACGCACTGTGCAAAAATAACTATTTCCGACCACGATGTAGTTTTGCAGCGAAAGCTCTTTTGGGAAATCACTTGTTTTGGTAACGTTGTAGTATGGCGTTGTTAGACAGGACCAAGAAACACCTGGAGTGAGTCGGCATGAGCTGCTGTGCTGGCTAAGTGGTTATGCAAAATCACAATAGGGATTATGAATTCGCCTTTTAATACGGCCAGCTAAATTGTGCTGGTGCCAACAATAAGGAACAGTGCATTATGTCCAGTTACGTCCAGTGGATATTCATATAATATCCTCCACAAGATATCAGATGTCCATATGATGTTCACAAATGCTCATATTACATCCATGTAATGTCCATACAATGTTCATTTTGATCATAGTGGATGTCCATATAATGCTCATATTATGCCCACATGCGACGATTCCTAGACATTCAGAGGATGTTAACCAGATATTCTGCCAATCTATTTTCAGGCTGGGGGCTGGATGCTGTACCATTTACTTTGTGCGCTGTACAGCTTACAACAAAACAAATATGATGCAAGATATGACAGAGAGATACAAAGCAAAGAGCAACAGTTGCTCATTACACAGGAAACTTCAATATTTTGTACAAGATCTGGGAATAACATTTCTAATAACAGGTGCATTATGAGAAGATCACACACTGGGCTCTGATCAATGCAATAACATAAACATGTCACAAAGAAGTGTCATTTTCTGATATGCAAGTTACTTGAAATGTCATTTCCGGTAAGTGCAAGATAAAACATTCATATGTAGTGAAGTCATTAGTTTGTCCTCTTTGTGACTTTGTGATCTTTCATCATACTCATTCTATTCTTGTAAGCTGTACAGCGCATAAAGTAACAAAGGGGAATCAAACAGCTGCAGTTCTCGTTTCTTCAGAATATTGCACCTCGAGGCAGTACGCGGGCAAGGAATATGCACAGCACAGGCTACGAGTACAGAAGAACGTCAAGGAATTCAATCACTTGTTTTGCCCTCAGCCATATTTTATTGCCCAGTAGCCATAATGATCAGCGTCTGTTGCTGTGCATTCTTTCACTCCAGGACCTCGGAGGCCTGTGAATATAACAGTGCATTGTGTTGAACAGTAGTAATGACACAGCAGGCCCTCCATCCACTAGCAACAACAGAGTCTCATGACATGGGTGTTACCCCATTTGCACCAGCTAGTGTGACGTCGTAGATGAAAGGGGATTAACCACTATGGCATGATAATCGATCCCCGCCTTTAGATGGAGGAACATCTGTCGCTTTGTTCTTAATCCATATCCAAAAATACTGCAGTGGGACAGTGGTGCCAATCACAGCATGCTTTCAGCAGGAATGAGCATGCGTATATCACCATATTGGGGACGTATGCTGACTTCACGAGTGTGGTTGGTGCATGCAAGTATGAAGTAGCAGGTATAACAAAGTGCGATCAGAGCCAGTTGTTGTGTATTGAAAAAGACAAGACACCTTATGGCAAAGAGTGAGGGAGGATATTTGTTTTTTTTTTCATGTCTATGATGTTTGCAGTAAGCAGGCAGGATGAAATGCATTGAGCAGGTGTGCACATTCTTGAGGGAATTTATAAAGAGACCAGCCATGGCCCACATAGGACAAGGATATCGTATATTAAGCCAGATATAGGTAGGCCTTTTCAGTTTCACTGGAAAAATTGTGTAATAAATGGAGCAGCATGCAGCTAGGTTTTCATGTTAGGTAGTCAATATTAGACTTCCATGAATTTTTGTTAAAGGTTGTAATATCTATGTCAGAGTACTTGTATGCTAGGGAGAAGTCAAGGTGACTATATTTTGAAAATAATAGGGACAGGGTGACTGGTTATGAGAAATGCTCAAATTTATAAAGTAAAGCTCCACACTCTAGCGAAACCATTACACAGTGTTATTGAATTTAGTCCGAAGTGATGCAATGTTAGAACTATCAGAACAATTAGCAGCAAAAATAGTAGAACTAGAAACAACACTGAATGAACTGCTAATGCAGGTCAGAAACTATAAACATGCTAAAGCACATTATTGATGCATGCCTGAAAGGGTGGGAAAACCATGAGCTGGTTGCATTAGCAGTCATATGTTGTGTAGTTAGAAAGTCTGTGATCCTGTAGAGAGCCAAGTAGTCATTGCTGCGGTGCCTTAGTTTTATTACAGAAACCTGGAGCTTAACAGTGAGAAATGTCTTGAAGACATCTAAGAACAAAGCTCTTTCCAAACCCAGAAGCTCCAAATGTATGTTAATCATTGTTGAACATTATAAATTGTTTTTCACGAAAGAATTTATGGAATCGAAGTTGGGACAAGTGGGAAAACAGGTTTAAATGAAGCGAGTCAATGAGGCCAAAGAAAAGTGATTGATTGAATTTTTTGTGTTATGTGAGGAAGAAAGACGCGGCAGTAGTTGGTAATTGGCCTGTAATTAATGAAGAACTAGAAAATATTCGGTGAAAGCTATTTGCTTTCCGTAGTCATGACTATAAGTACCTAAAAATGAAGTATGAAAAACAGTTTCATACCGGCTGTTTGTCTTCATGACGCAAAATGCATCTACTGAGTGGCAAGATGCATGAGGCTATTGTTTCTCTGAACATGTTCTCCAAAATATCTGAAATGGAACAGCAAAGATAAATAGTCATGCCCTGCTGCATTATACGAGGTTTACAACCAGCAACACTCATTGTATACATAAGATGTAAACCCTTGCTGGGGCACACAATCAGTAGGAAGAATTTTGACAGCACAACTTTCATTCTACGCTCTGTAATAAAATAGAAAATTTCAGAAAAAGCAGTCAAAGCCACGAGCTGAAACAAGAAGTATTCAGTAGCCAATTATCTTGAAATGTGCTACTGAAATAAAAGGAAATTACAAGAAGCGAGAATAGACCAAGTTCCCACAAAAATTTAAAAGCACAAAGATGAAAAAAAAACAATTCCGGGTACAAAAAATGCAGAGTTAGACACAAGGCCTTGACTAAACGAAGGCAGATAACAGTGTATTTAGCGCTGTTAGCAAATTTTAAAGCAACACAAGATCTGCAAAAACTCTGTCTTCTTGAGCCGCCGGAGAAAGGAAACTGTCCTCTCCCCACCCCTTCCCCTGTAGTAAAAGCCATAGCATGCCGGACGGCCGGAATATGCAGTGGAATGTGCGCCATCAAAGTGCAGGCTATTCCAACAATTGTTAGAGGGCACAGCTAACTGCCAACAACTTTGCCTTACAACTGAGCACTGAAGTATCATGCGTGCAGGCTGTTAAGGCAGAGAAGTGGCACAGAGCGCAGCCATTCCCGCGAAACTACTTCGGGGACAAATCGAGCCCCAACTAAACACCACAGATTTTAAATCCATGCCTGCACTCCATGAACTAATAAACCGGATGATGAAATTGCCAGCATGAAAATTGCACAATGCCACAAACGAACACTAACACTTTGTTTGACAGAACAGTGTCATAAACACTCACCATTATTGCTGTTATCCGCGTAATCCTCCAGTACTTCCACCAGTGAGGGCTCAGGACTGTGTACAACATGCACAACAAGCTTGCCGCCACAACGAAAAAAATGTGGACTCGCGAAATAACAAATAAAAACTTGCGAAGAAACGCTGAAAAAAATCACGAAAACGGTGCGGCCGTCGCAACAAAACTGGTAATGGGGCTTAGATTGGATTGGATGTGAAGCTAGCGTCGCGGCTAATGACGGTGCCCATGGCCGTTAGGCTGCCCAGTGTCAAGAGAGTTCTAATTATTGTTCTGGTTTTGAAATTGCGGCGTTTGTGGCTGTCGGTCTAACTTGAGCAATTTCTTTAAATAATCATACCGTACATACATTCGCACGCATAAAATAAAATCAGGGCGTGCAATAGTCGACTTCTTGAAATAATTAGTTCCTGAAAATGTAAGACTGCGAAAGCAGGAATGATTAAAATCTAAAGGTAGCATAATTTCAGCATGTTCATGCCTTCCAATACAATAATATCTAGTTCTGGTAAGTTTTTAGCACATTTCCAAAATTTTCAATGTGCTGAAAGAACATCATGCATATTCGAATATCCTCTGAATATCCACTAACTGATATCTGAATCCAATAGTCCCCTCAACATGCAGAGGATATCGATACATGGCAATCGGACGTTAGGCCCAATTGTAATTATCCTCTGCATATGCATGGTTTACTGGGTGATTTGGTAAACAAAATCGAATTAAAATGAGAGCACTGCTTGGGAACACAGATGAAGTGCCTGTAATTCTAAAACTGCACCTTGTCTTTTCGCAGGCCGCACCCTTGTCGCAGGCGCTTTGATGGCTTTTGCGCTCTTGCTGGTGGCCGCGATTCCAGATGAAGACAAGTCCACAGTCCAGACAGCGGGTGAGTAGATTTAAGTAAGCAGTAGCCTTATATTGGCTGCAGGGAGAGGCGAGAATCACATCTCTGTATCTTCGAATCAGTGGCTGATATAAAAGTTTTTGAAATGTGAAGGCTCTCTTCTTGCTCACTGCCGGCGAGCCTCACTTGTTCCATCAGCACGCATATTGCTCAGTGCGGCGCTGTTCCTTCAGAGCGAAATTTTCAGGCAGGGCGTGAGGAGGAATGGCATTATTTCTACAGATTTGAGTGCAGTGCAGTGAAGGTTGCTGCATGACTTCGGCGTTTCGATACCTACCTTCCCGGCTCGTTTTCGCGAATGCTTTCCGGCGTATTCTGGGGGAAACAGAGCAAAGTAATTTCATATTTCCAGCAGGGGGATACACAAACCAAAGTCTTTCTCATAATGCAGCTTTGCCACATTTATCGGAACACCAATTGTTCTGAAAATGGAACCCCATATATGCGCGACCCTTCTTCGTTAAACAGTTAAACTTATAAAATATTCGCACTTACCACCACCACGGCACTCGCATTGGGATTTGTCCTTTTAGGGCCACATAAATGGTTAGTGAAATTACGCAGGAATTTCAGGTCTGCGTAGCAGGCAGTCAGCTTACGCAAACCAAATGGCTGTCGCCTGAACGACTAGGTGCGTAATGCGGACACACACATACACTATTTCGTTGCTTACTCAGGCAAAACGAGGCACGAATTTCCCGCACCCATATCTTACACATTTTTACATCTCGCTTTCAATCATTTGTGTGACCCGCTGTGCTTATAAGCCATGCCGAAGACAAATTTCAGGACTGCAACGGCGGACTAGTGGTTTGTGCATCCGCCTCGAATGCGGGAAGTGCGTGGTTCGATACCAGTGCCGCTGGGTAGCCAACCGGAGATACAATGGACGCAAGCTTTGTCCTTCATAGTGGTCGGCTTCTTTATCGTAAATTCTTGGGAAAAGAAATACCCTGTGCCATGTTGCTCTTTGGCCACAGATACCCTTGCGCCATTGCAATTCATCGTCACCATAATCAAGGAAAAGTTTAGCTTTCCTGCAAAACGCTCACTTGTGTCACTTGTCTACGTCAGCAGCAAACACCGTTTAACTCAACAGCGATGGACGATTTTTCATCCGCGGCACAGAATGAGATAGTTCCTGCTGTACCCGCAACGGCTCCGCCCTTTTACCATATAAATTCACAGGAGCGTACCCAGTTTTCAAAATACCCGTACGAATTTCGATAGGACATGCTGGCAGCGGCTGAAATTAAATGTTCTTGAGACTTTCTAGGCTTCTGAGTGCACGTTGTACAGACGTCACTTTCCGTGTGTAACACTTATGTGCTGCTCGCTGGACACATTTTGTGCGTCGCGTGCATTTAGGTGTAGAAGAACGGCAGATTGTGTGAGTTCAGCGCCTGTATGTGTGTTCCCTTCTTTCTTCGTCCTTGTTGCTTAGCGCTGCTTTAATATTATGGTGCATTTAGGTGTCAAGCTTCAATCATACATTTGTTTAAGACATGGGGATTTGTGGGATCACCACATGTTTCTGTTTGTATCCTCAAGTTGGTTTATTGGAGTAGCATGCCAGGCCAACAGACACAGACCTCTCTTGTTTCATTACCGTGTCTCCTCTTCCTCCTCCTCCTCTTTCTGATGATATTTTGAAAAAAAAACGCAGTGGCCGCAAGGCAACCCGTCTATAATGTTTACAGTTGGACGATTGGGGCTATTCCTAGGGTTTCTTTTTGTGCTGCATCATGCAAATGAGCGTTCCTTCACTTTCGAAGGGTACCTCTGGCATCTGGGATGTGCCTCCTTCTGAGGGCTGTGGATGTCGCCGTGACTGCCCTGAGCTTGGTTGGGCTGCTCTATTGCTTCATCTTTGAGTCGGCATGGCGTGACCGAAAGGGGAGACATCTCCAACTAAAGTTGAAGCTTGTCCTTCAGGCAGCAACATGAGAGGCAGTTGAGAATGGTTCGATTATTTTAGTGATCATGAGAAGTGACCACTGCATTTGGATAGAATGCGTCGCCCGAGTTTCACCGGCTGCCACAATATCGTGTTGAAACAAGTAGCGCTGAATAAGTTGCTCGTCGTAAAAACCCAACTATTGCATTTTGAAAGTTAGGATACGCAGGTTTGGTGCGGGCTCTCAGGTCTCAACTTAAAGGGACACTGAGGAGAACTCTATCATTTTTTTTTTGTTAGCAAAATCTGATAGTTTGGCATTTCATAGCTTTGTTGCCGCTTGTCCGGGCGCGAAAGATGCATTTATTTCAAAGAAATTTGGATTCGAAGAGGAAAAAGTTTTTCCCACCGCTCTGATTCAAACTCAGGGAACTCTTATGACGACATGGCAACTCTTATGACGTCTCAGAGCGGAGTGACGTGACACGTGACGTAAACGCAGACTCCGTGATTTCTGCAGCTAGCGGTTCGGTGCGCAACCTTCCTTTGCCAGCCTCAGAGATACGTGGTTTCCATGAAGTAAGGAAAATTCCTCCAAGGTGGCGCTTCTTGTCCTAGGAAGTCATCACGCTTGTACTTGCGAGATTGGCCTGTGGCGGCGACACCTGTATTTTGGTTCTTGCTATTTTCTGCATTAGAAGAGCTTTGTTTTCAGTAAGAGTGGCGTTTTTGTTATCAGGAGCTGCTATTCTATCGATACAAGCCAACTTCAACTTCTCCTCAGTGTCCCTTTAAGTACAACCTCAATAACTTATGGACGCTAGAAATGCCATCTCCATATGCTGCTCAATGTCGGTCCTTACGGGATTCTGCTGCTTCAAGAATGTTGAGGAGGCATTCAGCGCAGTACTCCCCAGCACCAAAAAGCCCTCATCCCTCAATTTCAAGATTCCTTCGAACAAGCGATAGTAAAAGAAAAATTGCATCTAAACTACCTGGAGAGTGCAGATCAGATCTTAGGAACAGAGAGTCACGTATAGTTAATATTTCTTATGGACATTGTCATACGGACTGCTTCAGGAAGAGTTATTTACGTGCAGCCGAGATATTGGAGTCAGTGCTAAAAGGAACTTTCTGCACGAAAGTACTACCTGAAAGGCATGGGAAAGTAGAATTTGTGCCTGTATGCCGAGAGCAGGACCACTAGAGAGGTGTTTTAGCCAAAGAAGGAAATAATAATGAAAGAAATAACTGGCCCTAGCAATGGTCCAACTACCTTGACCTTGGTCAGTTACCTCGCTGCACCGATGTGTCTAGATTTACATGGCAGCAAGAGCGTTTGCTTATCAACGAAACCCCGGCATCGAGCAGGAAATTTTTTCTTCGTTGTTTTTTGCTAAGAGCATCAATGCCAGACAGGGCGATAAAGGTGAACAACACAGGCACTGACTAACAGATGAAGTTTTAAGACCTTCATCGTCCTGCTTCCATGCCATCCTTTTCTGCTGTGTCGGACCAACTCTCACGCAAAAATCCACTTGCATCTATTGCACATTTTGAGTACTTCAAGGGCTCCTTTTGTATAGCCAATTTTCAGCTTTTCTGCTCTCCTTCAATCAAAGTTATCTGAATGTGTTTGTCATCCCTGCCTATGATGAAATTTAATGAAAATAAATTTACCTGGGTTCGAACTTTGGAAATCAATAGCTGAGAATTGGTTATCCTGATTTTTGTATCGTCGAATAGATAATATTTTCAGGTAGTGCGATTGCATGTCAAGTGCTGTTTCGCCAGCTCTGTGACTTTTTTTCCGCGCCGTATGAAAGCCGACTCATTCGCCACATTTGAAGGAGAGTCACCTCGCAAAATTAACTATTTCTTCTTGAGCACTATGTACTTTTGCATCGAGAGCTCTTAATGCAAAGACACTTTGTTCGTTAATTTTGTAGTATGGCGTCCAGAGAGAGAAGGGAAGGAGACCAGGAGCGAGTCGACATGAGCTTTTTAGTTACCCTTAAAAAAGTTCTTTAGACAGTCTATAGACTTCCATAAAATTCTCTCTATAAAGTCTATAGACTCTCTATAGACGAACCCTAGAGAGCAGTCAATAGGCAAAACAAATCCGATAGACTGTCTATAGACAATTACAGATTTACGCTCATACACTTTTAGTAGTCTTAGTCTATAGACGGTCTATTGTCTACGAGTAGATATATATTAGGTTGGGGCAACCTGAAAACATTGAAAAATAATAAGCCCTGGCCAGCACCACTGACTATGAGTAGACAAAATTAAATGTCTATATAAGGGCATTAGATTCTATAACAAGTCTATAGACTGTCTTTAGACCATTTATATAAGGGTAACCCTTTAGCTGCTGTGTTGCCCTTTATTTTTAGTGGTGACCTGACAATCATTCCTATGAACGCACTATACATTCCGCCGCACAGCTAAAGCACCACGCAAACATGCTGCGAATAAAATGCAGGATGAACTTGCTCGTCATGCTTCCCGCAAGCGCTCTCGCAGACAAGGTTTGTTTATACTTGCAGATGGTGCAAACCATAGCCCATAAATTCGAACCCTTCCTTAGCACGGAAGCGACCGTCGCAACCTTATTTCCTGGCGTCATTATTGGATTACACATATCGCAAACCAGCTAGCGAAGGCACTACTCTTTCGAAAACGCGGCCAAGTTTTTAACGGGATTAGGCAACTGTACTCCGGCCACATTGCCAGTGCCTTATCATGGAACGGTTTGGCGAAACAATGGCGCCTTATCCCGCCGCTGCGCATTAGTCTTAAAATATTGGCCATGCGTACATTTGCCGCATGCGCTCTTTAATTTTTCCACTCTGCGATGTCTGCGCATGTTGCTGAGTAGAGATTGCCTAAATTACTCCGGAGCCTACCATGGCAGTTTCTTTCATAGCACATGTGTCGCTTCAGAGCGTTAAACCACACAATTTACAATGAAGAATTATATTTTTTTATAGCGGCCAGTCTTGCCACCATTCTTGAGGAAGTCTGCCCTTGGAGTGATTTGGGTCGTGTGAAATACGTGCATCGCAGTACCATCGAAGCGTGCCACACTGGGGACAGCGTCACAGCCTTCAGCACACTTCGATGCCTGGTGAGCGATTCTTGAGAATCGGGCCCCATGTGTTCTATTCGAGATGTAATTTCCTACGGTACTAAGCAAAGAGCTCATGTCACGGAGAAATATAGTGGGTATTTTACTGATCCGCTTGGGGGTACGCCTTGAGGTAATTATGGCGCCGGGATTCCGAATTTTTGAAATTATTTTCTTCAGCGCTCGTTATGCACTGCTTTGGCAATATTGTTGACATTTGTTTATTGGAGAATATATTTGTATAATTAGAGAATATCAGATTTGCACAATTTTATTTGCATGTGCCATGTACTGCATCATGTTAAAGACACAGTTCAGACCGCTTTAGGCCACTTTGTAACCTGTCGCTTAGACATGTAATGACGCTGTAAATGCAACAGTCTTCGGCGAACAATCTCACCAGACTCGAAACTTTCTAAACTATATATTTCACAAATATTATTAAAAGAGGGCACAAAACTGTTCGCCGGGACACAATGAGTTTACTCATTATAGAATAACACGCTGGCTTCTACCGACAAGTTACTCTGCGAGCCATTTCAACGGGGCATGTAGAATTTCGAAGGGGGGCAGCTTCACTATCAAAAAATTGTGCGCGGCCAAAGCAAAGCCTTTTGGAAGCCAGAAAGTGTACAGTCAACCGGGGTACCTTTCTTAATTGAGAGGGCGAATTTGAAAGCAAGTCCTGTCAGTTTCGCATCGCAGGAAGATCCCGTTCTGAAAGCATATTGCATTTGGCAAAAGTTTTCTTGGAGAAGGGTAAAGAACTCATATAAGTGATGTGTTACAATGATTTTCGTAAGACACATGTGAGAGAGATAGGTCCGCAGTTAATAGTTTTTCTTTTTGTTCTGCTTTTATGTTGTAAGGGTGAAGACGACGGTGGAGCGCGCCGCAAAAAATGCGAAGAGGCGCGGGAGAGCCCGAGCAAGAAGGAACAGGAAGAATGGCTGCCTGCCGGACCTTTTCCCCAGTGTTTTTCTCCGTACCATTTTGGTGGTAGTGCTGCAATATGCACTCACTCGTGCCCAGATTCAACACGAGTTCCAACCGTTCGCTGATATAGCAATGGCACCGTCCATTCTGACGGTTGCGACCTCTCCCGAACGCTGGACGCTGTCTTCCAGCGCATCGCGGACCATGTTGGCCAGCGGATGGACCTGTTGGAAGGAAGCTCAAGTGGCTGCACACAATGGGGCGGCGGAGCTGAACTGCCGTGCGCCGTGATGCCGCGGCCCTGTGGCATCTGAGGCGCAGCGCCACCGCCGTTCCGAAAAATATGGAACAATATACCCTGCGCAATAAAACATGCTCCAATGTTTTCAAATGAACTAAGAACGCTATTTGCAGTTGCTTTCCCTCGAGTGACTTTCTTTCCCTTCAACCATATATTATATAGCTAAATTTTAATTTTGTTTACTTCGTCGCATGACAATGTGTTCTCAAAGCCACGGAAAATGTTGTTTGCAGTTTAGGTCCTTTCTTATTCGCACTACTTTTTTCGCATTTCTTAACTATTTGGCTTTCTTTGATACGTGCTTTCTTTTCGGACACCAAAGCAAAGTTGAATGTCGCATTGACGTTTGGTACGCTTTAGTTGAAAAAATAAAATAAGCTATTGGAAGTACAACAGCCTTAACGTACTTGGTGAATGCATCTTTTAGAAGCGCTTTTCGTTACCGTTTATGATTTTGCCGAACTGAACTGCGAGGAAAGATTTCAGGAACTACGCTAAAACTGACTGCACTAAAACAGAGTTGAATTTGTGTAGAAACGCTCCCTCCTCAAGCTTCCCTTGTGCCCTTCAAAAGCGCCAAGAGCCCTTCATGCTTATTCCCGCAGCGGTGCTGCAGTTGTACCCAGGCTCGAAGCCGATCTCGGCGGCCTCGTCTCGATGGAGGCGAAAAGCAAATGCTCCCGCATGCTTTGTAATGGCAAGTGCACGTTAAAGATCCCCAGGAGGTCAAAATTATTCAGAAGCCCTCCACTATGGCACCTCTTCCTTTCTATCACACCCTCCTCTATCCTTTCCCTTGCAGCGCGGTTTAGGTTTCCTGCCGAGATAAATGAGACAGATACTGTACTATTTCCTTTCAAGAAAAACCTTTTTCTTCCCAGTGTTCCAGCTTCCCCGACTCCCACCGTTTGCACACACTTATCATAAACAAGAGATAGAACAAATTGAAATACAGCACTATGTGTTGCAAAGTAATGAAAATGAAAGATAACCGAAGACTCTTTCGGGTACAGGAGAGGATTTAAATTAACAGAAAGCGAAGGCAGCAGGGACCATTTACAGGATACGGCTAGTGACGTAAACTTGAGCGAGACTGAGCGCATTGCGTCCCCTCAAGCCACCGCGCCGATCAGACACGTGTCGTAGCATACGACTTACCATTCCCCCCACGTGCTTGATTTTGGCAATGGTGATGTCGGCTTTCAGCCAGCGATGGACGTGTAAGCCCAAATCTTCTCAACCTCATGGACAGGACCCTCGCAGAGGGTAACGCACATTGGGGTTGGAGCCGGTCTTGCGTGCACGAATGTGCACTAGCTCGGATTTGGCTGAGGCAAGAGCGAGCCCGCATGAGTTCGTGTGAGTCTCGACCATGGTAGCGGCTTGCTGGAGGTTGTCCTCCATTTCGCAGACGCTGCCTTGGTTAGCTAATAGTGTTACGTCTTCTGCATACACTGCGTGGTGCACTTTCCCCCCTCGCTGCAGGAGGGAAGGTAGCTCCACCATTGCGATGTTGAACACCAAAGGCTTGATTGAGCACAGTGCCCTGAGGAGTGCCCCTGGTTCCCATGCGGCAAGGTCCGTACTCCTGATCATCGATCCGGAGCAGGGCCTGCCGTTGGGAGAGCAAGTCCATGACGTAGCTGAACGCCTTTGCAACACAATTTGGGCGGCTGAGGTTGAACAGTATGCTGCCGTGCTTGACACTATCGAAAGCGCAATTCAGGTCTAATGCCATAATAGCACGGTCTCTGCATGTGGACGTCCAATAAGCGATGAAGTCCTCGCGGAGTTGTAGGAGTAGGTCTTGGGTCGACACGTGTGGGTGGAACCCGTACTTTGTGTCTGTAAACATACCACTGGATTCGAAATAGAACAACCGCTCTCGAACCATCGTCTCTATGAGATTCCCTACGCCGGAGGTTAGCGCATGAGTCTCATGTTGTCAAAGTGCACTGTTTTTTCGGGCTTAGGAATGAAATTTACGAGGTAGGTTTTTCATTCGCTAGGGAGGGAAAATCTGTCCCAAATAGGATTGATGTAGTCGGAGAGTTGAAAATACATCTGGTCGGGCAGGTTCGCAAGCAGCGTAACTGTAATGCGATCGCGACCGGGAGCCGTACCCCTTCTCATTTTGGCTATGCCTGCTTTAAAATCATACAGCGCGAAAGGAGCGTCGAGGCCCGTGTTGGTTTGTCCTGCATACTGGAACTCGGGACCTTGTGGGTCCTCTGTGTGGTGTAGGTACCGATCACACAGATCCTTAGCTAGCTGTGCATTATTGCCCGAGTAGCGGTGTAGAGCCCGCTTAAGGTTGCGTTGTGTTTCACCTCGCATGTTGGACCGGTCGAGGAGAGCGCGAAAGAGCTGCCAGGTCTTCTTGGAGCTCATCTGTCTTGCAGCTCGGTTGCAGCTGCGGTCCAATTAGAGTCAACCAAACGGACGGTGGAACTGTGGTTTTGAAATGGAAAAGGGTTAGTGTAATTTTGAGAGACACGGATTGAGCAGGGAGGGCCAGGAAGCAAATACGAGTTGGTGCTATCCTACCCGAAATCGAAAAGGAATAATAGGAATGTGTTCTCCGAGTAATGGGATTGAAAGATAATGTATGACACTGAGGGTACCGGAGAAGATTTTAATCAACAGAAAGCGAACGCAGCAGGGACTTCAAATTAAAGTCAGCGAAAAAGATCAGGTAGATAAAGAGGCTATGACGGCCGCTGCTTGAGAAGAATAGGGCTGCTTGAAGATCTATGTGAAATGTTTTTTCCTTCTTTATTTGCCTTTCATGGTTTATAGAAACTCATATAAAAATAGAGTAATTACAGGAGATGAAAAAGGCATTTGGATGAATTCGGGCGCTGCCTCTTTATCGTCTGCGACTATCTGCACTGTTTTCAAGTTTTGCTGCGAGCCAAGTCGCCCTGAGAACTATTTTAGGTACGTACTACATATTTTTTTACGCAAAATTACATAGCCTTCTAGGTTTTTTTTCTTTGTTAGCAGAGTAAGCTCGTGTAATAAAATAGAAGACAGGGCTACGGGGATTTCTTCATCAATCTCCCCGCCGTGCAGGGTTGCCATTCGGAGACTTGCGCATCTGCCATGTTGGCACCTTCACCTCTTCCTCCGTTGTCACAGACACCTCTTCCGTTGCATCCATGTCAGTTGGTTTTCTGGCCGTCTGGGAACGTCCAGTGGCTGCCCTGGCTTTTGGAGTTTTTCCGGTTGGCGTCTACGAGCAATAAAGTCTGAATTTCGAACGGTATTTAACGGCGTACTTTTAACGCGAGAGCGTTAAAGGCCCTGTTATGCAGACGATCCGGCGTAGGCGTTGCGAGTGATAAATACGGTGGCGTATGCAACTATATAAATTTAATGATTGCCGATCATCAAAACGTTTTGAGTCACTTTCTGACGTTAAATTCTCTAAAGGCTAACTCAAGCAAAAAGAATTATTTGGCTGTAGTCTTTTTAAACAGCGTTAGTGTCTGTAATCACATGCCTAAAACCGAGATCTGGCAACTGATTGCTTGCTGTATTTCGTTTCTATAGTTATAAACTGGCCCTCAGGTGTCTGTATCCAAAGCACACACTTCATTAGTATAAAGTGACTTACCGTTGCAAAAGTGCTGGTGCCTCAGGGAGACCGACTACTTCTTTCTGGGAACTGCCCTTCACATTCTCTCCACTTGGCTGAGGAGAAAAACGACAGGTCAAACAACTTCCCAAGAAAGGCTGCAGAACGTACAAGGCGTGAGACACTCATAAAGCGCACTTATTCTCCGGAAATATGATCATAAGGAATTTATTTACAGAAGTATCACGGGAAGTTCCGGGTGTAAAATATTCATACTTATTACGGCTTACCTGTCCCTGCCAATTCATGACCACTATTCAGTGGTTTCATACAGAGTATACTGCAGACATACCCAGCATCCTTGATAGGGATCCTTCCGCCGCTACAAATGTTACCTCTGGAGTCCCTCAGGGATCAGTTCTTGGCCCTCTTCTGTTTTTAATCTTTATTAATGACCTTCCCGCTGGAATTTCGTCATCCATTCGTCTGTTCGCAGATGATTGTGTTCACTGCCGTCGTATTTGTTCTAATAGTGATCAGTCTCTGCTGCAGGATGACTTAAACTTAATCCAAAACTGGTGCTCTACCTGGCTCATGAAGTTGACTGTGACTAAATGTAAGTTTATGCACGTGTCCCGGAAACAATCTAACTTGCTCTACTTATATTCGCTAAACTCGACCGTGCTATCGCAAGTTGAATCTTACAGGTATCTTGGCATCGAAATAAGTAATCTGAACTGGTCAAAGCACATCAAGTCACTTGCTGCACGCGTTTCCAAATCACTAGGCTTCATTAGACGATCTCTCACATTTTCTCCACCCACGGTGAGACTAATTGCATATGAAACATTTATCAGTACCAAGCTTGAATATTGTCACGGAGTTCTCACGGAGAGACGCTTCAACAGCTGGAGTCGGCAAGAGGAGACGATAATGGCGGCCCATCCGCGAAAAGCACGATCGCAACCTCATCGTCTTCGCGGACAGCTTGCGCCACCTGGCTACACTAGGTGGCAATATGCATCGACTATTTGGAACCCCCATCAAGAATACCTAATTCAGGCGTTAGAAGCAGTCTAAAACCGAGCTGCTCGTTTCATAACATCCAAATATGATTCTCGGCTGAGCGTTACTAATATCAAATCTTCCATTGGTCTAACCCCCCTGTCATCACGACGTAAGATAGCAGGACTTTGCCTATTTCACAAACTTTATAATAATTTCCCGCAATTACGTGAGAGCCTTATTCTGCCCCCCTTGAGATCCTCCGGGCGTTTGTTTAATTGCAATAGTGTTCAGCGTATTCAAGGTACCATTAAAGCTTTCAATTATTAATTTTGGCAACTGTTATATTCGAGTGGAATGTACTTCCTGACGATATTGTCAATGAAACCAACTCAGTAAAATTTAAACACTTATTGACTGTTTATTTCTCTCCTCAATTCCTGTAGAATGCCTTTTATTTACCTATTTATTATATTGGTAATTTCAATGCGTCTACTGTGTTTATTTGTGCTTGCCATTTATATTTGTGTTCTATCTCTGTGACCCGTTATTACCATTTGTTCCCCCCACCCCCTTATGTAATGCCCCATTGGGGCCTTTAAGGGAAAATAAATGATGATGATGACGATGATGATGAATGTAAAATTTCATTATAACAATCAACATATCTGCAGATCACCCGAGTGCAGTCTTGAATTTTTTTGTATGAAACTGACAGCTTCATTACGCTAGGCAAAGCAGTCGTCGCATGGGCCGGAGAATGACTCTGAATGACCTTCAGCCCAACCACGTTAGCCCTGTATGACCATATGCGATACAGTTAAGGTGTCACACCCCTGACACCTGACCTTGATACATGACTTTTAGTTGACCTCTGACATTGAGTTGACCTCTGATCTTTGACCTTTGACATTGGGTGGCCTTTGGGTTGACCTCTGACCTTAAGAACATCTGATGGGGTGATGTGAGGCCAATTAATGGCATGCGATGGGGGTGTCGTAAGACCGTGTGGTACCCGCCATAGCCACGTGTTCTTGCGGCTATATATGCAACGGCGGTCGCGAGCGTGTAGCGCAGCTGCCATGAACGAGCCTCAGACGCATAGCAAGTGTGCTTGCTTTTCACTCAGTTCCAGGGTAAGCCAAGTTAAGGCACTGGTAATTTTATCTATTACCATTGTTGTTAACGTCAAAGGCGTTCCCAATTGGTTTTCTATACGAACCTTAAATATTCGATGCGACCGATGGAAGCAGTTTACAAAAAAAATTTGCTACACATAAGTAGAATGTACCATTACTTTCAATATTAATGTAAAGAACCTTACATTTTTTGAATTTTCAATTCTTTTTTTGAAATTGCTAGACATGGAGACGCGACGTATACTTTTTGTCTCTCTGTCAAGCTCAGTGCGCAGCTTTAGATTCGGCGCCGCGTCACTTGTGTGGTAAAAGTCTAAGGAAGCCTTTCTCGGAAACAAAGTAAGCACACGGCGAGACGCCCAAAGCGTGGCTGTGGCAAAGCGTTCAATTTGCAACCTGCGCGTTATATATTAGGCAGATTACGCGGAGATCTCAATTCTGCGATTTCTTAATGAAACAAGAAAAGTAACACTTGACAAAGCGTGTTTGCTCACGGTTATTCTTGTATTTGTTGCAAAGCGCACAAGCTATAAAGATTTTACCCTATACAGTGAACTGATTTTACACACTGCAGTACAGGCTCTTGAGCAGCACTGTCCGCAAGAGATTGGCATGACAGATGACTTCGTGAACAAGATGCTGTTCCGTTGATTTACACACTTGAGTGCAGTGTAGTCATGCGGAGACCCAGGGGCGTGCCCCGACTTCCTCTCCAACAATAAAGTTTTTCTCTCTCTCTCTCTTGATTTACACAAGTTTCAAGTGCCATAGACCTCGACATTGGCTCACGCTGATATTGAAGGGGACGTGTCTTTCCCAGTCCGCAAAAATTGCGGGAAAATGCATAACAAAACTTTATAGTGTACTTGATGGTAGAGGGTATAGGCGTAAACAATAAATGCGTAGCTGGAAAATCTCGGAAACACACAGCGCGTTCTAAGGCGCCTCATAAATGGTGGCAGGCCCATCCGAGGGTTGGCCATGTCATTTGCACCCGTTCAAGCCACTGCCTTCTCATGCTCGCGTTCTTCGACGTGAGCAGCACAAGTGGCCTTCCTGGATGCGTTCGCAGCGTGAATAACCGTCACTTTTAGCCCCTTATTTTCGACAGGAACAGCGCTTTCAGTGTTCATCGCTGCTTGTTTCTTTTTTTTGCGCCCAGTCACGCTCGCCTGCACCTCTTCCGTGTTAGGCCACCTGGACCACCTGCTCACTTTTTGTGTGTGCGGCTACATAAACCTGTTCTAAGCGAAATAGGTCAGCCTCTCTATTTCTTTGCAGAGCCAGCGTAGCACCAATACTGTCACATAGAGTTAAGAACCACACAGGTCACTGGTGAAAATTGAGGAAGCCTACGATTTGAAGCACTAGCGCTAGGGACGTCCGTAGCCCGAAAGGGAGTGGCAACGGCCGAGTAATCTAAGTCATCGGGAAATGGAGCTGCCCTGTTGGCACCAGCACAGTTTAGAATGTCTCTCGGTGCTTAAGCTTTCTTCGCCCGGATACCATTCGGACGGAATTTTCGGCATGGTTCGGACATGTTTGATTTCATGTTAAGTCTCAAGGTTGGCTCAGAGTCCACCCTTAGGTCGGGATTGATATTGAGCCTCAGCTTTGCGGTAGTTGGCCGATGATGATGTCCAGATTTTGCTAACAGTGCTCGCTACAAAGCATTTATTTCTTTCAAAACTCCTGGTACATCAGCCTGTATGTAAAGCTTTCGTTGTATCGGACGTCTTGCTTCTATGCCAGCTGCGCTCCGTGTGCTTAATCGCTGCACTGCTTGATCACTGAGCAAAATCACAGTGCGTAAAAAAGTCTGCTTGAGTACAACGTTTTTGTAGAGTTAGTACAGAACGAACAAAAGTGTCGCTAAGCCTAGACAGTACACGCTAGTAAAAATTCTTAAACACCAAGAAACGACTTGAGATGATTTTCGTGTCAGCGTTCAGCGTACTTTGTCTGGCAGGTACGGTAGCGACCGAGATGAGCAATGAAGGTCATTTTTTTTTGCAGTCATGAGGCTATGGTCAAGTAGACGGCAAAGAGCGGTCTATGTGTTGTAGGGAGCGTTCAGGATTACACTTATAGCACTGTGGTTACAGGAAATGAGCACTGCACTAAAGGACCTTTGTAACCGTTCCCAATCAGTCGTCATTAATAATCAAATGTCTAACTTATTACCAGTTTCCTCAGAATGCCCCAAGGATCCGTCCTAGGGCCTCTTTTGTTTCTAATTTATATTAACGACCTACCTCAGAATTTAGATTGCCATATTTGGATGTTTGCCGACGATTGCGTTATTTACAAAACAGTTACTGACTCCGTTAACCAGCAATCCCTACAAGATAACCTAAATCTGGTACAAAACTGGTGCAACGACTGGCTAATGACACTTAATATAAACAAATGCAAGTATATATCTTTCCACCGTCGCAGTAATCCTCTCCTATTCCCCTACTCTATCTCTAACGTTCCTATCGACCCTGTCCAATCATATAAATATCTCGGTGTTCATCTTAGTCATGACTTCACGTGGAATAGCCATATCGCGAACATTATTTCATCTGCTAACAGAACGCTTGGCTTCTTAAAGTGTCATCTCCACTCTGCCCCCCCCCCCCCCCCCCCCAGCATGCTAAGCTACTCGCATACAAATCACAAGTTCGATCAGAATTAGAATACGCATCGCCCATCTGGTCTCCCAAACAAGTATACCTTACTAACTCACTTGAATCAGTTCAAAATAGGGCAACTAGATTCATTCATTCCTCATACTCTTTTGATATCAGCATATCAGCTCTGAAATCGCAGTCCAATCTACCTACTCTTGCACTTCGTCGCCACATTGCTAGTTTATCCCTATTTCAAAAATTCTTTTATTCCGAGCTATCACAGGAACCCTATATCTGCCCTCCCCCACAACGCTTTTCTCTACGCACCGGACATCAGCAGCAGGTATCTCGGCCACGAGCACGCACAACAACTTTTTCTTCATCATTCTTTCTCCGGACTGCTAGCGACTGGAACGGCCTTCCCCATGAACTTGCAGCCATCACATGCCAAACTACGTTTCTAAACCAAATTACGCGTTTGCTTGCATCACGATAATCATTTTTCTTTGTATAAATCGTTCAATTTTTGTGTACTTTTTCTGTTGTTAATCTATATGTGTCCCATCCCTTATGTAATACCCTCATACGAGGGTCTTTAAGGAAATAAAGTGAAGTGAAGGTAACCGGGCGGGCACATATTCAAAGGAAAATTTTCGTTGTCAATGATAAACTAGTTAAATTCTGCTGACATTCTTTTTGTGTACTGTATCTAACTTGTATTTTTATATTGACAAATTAGAGGCGATCGTGTCTCTAGATTAAAGCATCAGATACAATTCTCTTCTCCGGCTCATATATGTTTCTTTCTTTCCTTCGAATTCAAGACGCAAGAAAGTGACGATGACTGCAAAAAAAAAAAAAAAATCCGTGATTACACGACAACACGATGACAATACTATCGATTCCAAGATCATGAGGTTAGGATCGCAGCTATGTTTCCCATATAAACATATAAATTTCCATATAAATTCCTGCTGCCAAAGCGTTTAGTAATTCGTTTCAGCTAAAAGATATTTACGAAGACATCCATCAGTTTGTGGCTGCTTGTTCCCATAAGCAAAGTGCACAAATCGTAATCGTTCAGAGTTCACTGATCACAGTTCACGCAAGAAAGTGAGGATCAGCGCAAAGGATCGCCGTGATTACTCGCAGCTTTCAACTAGAGAGTCGTCTTTTCGATTTCGCTGGCCGAAAGTGAGGAGCAATAATAATAATAATTGGCTTTTGGGGAAAGGAAATGGCGCAGTATCTGTCTCATATATCGTTGGACACCTGAACCGCGCCGTAAGGGAAGGGATAAAGGAGGGAGTGAAAGAAGAAAGGAAGAGAAAGGTGCCGTAGTGGAGGGCCCCAGAATAATTTCGACCACCTGGGGATCTTTAACGTGCAATGACATCGCACAGCACATGGGCGTCTTAGCGTTTTTCCTCCATAAAAACGCAGCCGCCGCGGTCGAGTGAAGAGAGCTCCTACCAGTTTCAGCCATTTCTCTACGTTGGTGGCACAAAATTAAACGCCATAAGCAGGACCTGCTTGAAACCACGAGGAGCTTTACTCCAATAACAACTTATTCTCATGCGCTGTGACGTGGTTGTAGTTGAAAATTCACAAGCTACTAACTGCGAACACGAGAATACAACGAGAATCTATCGAATCAAAAGTTCATATGATTAGGATCGCCACTGAGTTTTTCATGTAACTATGAAAAAAAAAATTCCAGCGGTCAAAGCGTCTAATAATTTATTCCAGATAATTAGATAACTACGAAGGCATTTAATCAATCATTTTGTGTCTGCTTGTTCTCTTAAGTAAAGTGCACGACTAACTTTTCGATACCCTGTTTGTGCGAAAATTAGTGCCATTTAAAAATTTCAGAAGGTAGGAATGCACGTGGTATAGTGGTTCTCATTAGGGCGAACACCACCAAGGCCGAGATGATGAAGCCGAGGAGGACGAAGGCCGAGATTTCCTGACGGTACTGCATAGTCGGGTTGGGCTGCTGCAGGTTCCTCGGCTGGTAGATTTTGTTCTGCGGAGCACTGGGTGAACCAAAATTACAGTATGGGATGAAAAGACTTAGAGCTAGATGTAATAAGGGATTAATTGCTGATTGGCATGAATAATTACTACCTTATTACATATCTACTCCACCTTGGGGAATTCCTCTAGAACATTTCACCATTAGAGCTAGATGAATCGGCTGACACATGACACCAAACAAGGTGATGGTACAGTAGAGTATGGTACGGTGTGGTATGGTATGGTACGGCATGTTACTGCATGGTAAAGTGTGGTATAGTGTCGTTTGGTTAGGTATTGTAGGTACATTACGGTATGGACGTTTATGGTATGGTATGGTACGGCACGGTATGGTGTGGTATTGAGCGGTGTGGTGGGGTATGGTACGGTATGATATGGTATGGTATTGCATGGTGCAGTGTGATATGGTGTGGTTTAGTATGGTAGGTATGCTATGGTATGGTATTGTGTGGTATGGTATCGTATGGTATCGTATGGTATGGTATGGTATGGTATCGTATCGTATTTGTATGGTATGGTATGGTATGGTACGGTGGATAACTTTGTGACTGCTGCACACGGGCTATCACAGGGGGCGTTGTGGCGGGCTGGGGATTATAATTTCCCCTTTGGATTTTCTAACGTGCTCTGACATCGCACAGCACATGGAGGAGGTCAACCGGGCACATGTAAGCGGTGTCCGTACGATACAACATAGGCTTTAAGCACAATTCATACAAGGCCCGGTTCCTGAGCTATACTGTCTGATGACTTTCAGGAAAAAGTGTGAAATGCTGCAAAATATGCAGACACTCCGAAACCTCGTAATCATTGTCATAATTATTACCATTACCCCACCTACGCCCACTTCGGGATCTGTGCCAGATGGAGTCCCAGCTCCCCCCCCCCTCTTATCTCCGAGAACTTCCTACTCTCTTTCTTCATTCGCCCAGCAGACTTTCGCCGCCCTCTACTGCACCCTAAAGTCCTATGTACGGATTATTTAAGATTGCAGTTTTGTAGTCCTTAGGCACACTGATGCGAATTTTACTGAGCCATTATGAGAGGTGGTATACGTTTAAGGATACCATCTTTTTTAATTACTCCGTGAAATAAACATGGTCGTTTCACAAAAAACCATCGACAACTGCACTGGTGTCTACCCATACCACTATGTGAACGAGCGAATATAAATGAGCGGATGCGCGAAATAGCACGCACAGCATGCGGCAAACTTCGAGGTGGCCCAGCATGCGCTGCTGGGAACGTTGCGCCGTATAGGGCACAGAGTATTGTTAATGTGCCTGGCTTCTCGAGAGCTAGACCCCACAGCCTTCAATACCATATGAAGCCTCGAGCATTACGACGGCCGAAAGGGCAGACTAAAGCACCTCTGACTTAAACAGTGACTCCTGGTCCATGCGGCGGACCCTCGTCAAACATACTAATAGCACCGTTTTAGTACCAACTGTTTTTTTTTTCTTCATTTTTATTTCCTTAAAGACCCCCTGTAGGGGGTTTTACATAAGGGGTGGGGTTGACATGCGGAAGCAAAACATTTTTTCATGATGGCAGGTGGGATTTAATTTTTTCTAGGAAGGCTGATGGACAGGTGATGGCTGCAGTTTCTTGGGGAAGGTCGTTCCAGTCGCTTGCTGTTCGGAGGAAGAATGACTTGGAAAATGTAGTCGTACGGGCACGTTGGCGTAAAACTTTCAGCGGATAACCAATGCGGTGAGACGTGCGTGATGGCGGTGCGCAGATGTATGGCTGCTGTTACTCTTGGCGGGACCGGTACACTTGCTGTGGAGTCTTTATGTGACAACCCCCCTTTTTATGGGAAAAGTGAGCATGGCGGTCCCGCTCTAGCCATGAAAATGGTAGCAATTAGATGTGATATTTCTTTTTTATATTTGTTAATAATAGAAACTCACGGAACGGTTAACGCTGTGTATATCGAGATTAAGCGACACATGATCAGGTATTTCCATTGGCGATATATTGCGGTAAGGAATTTGAGAGCGACACATCTAAATCGGCAGTTAGAGGTCACTCTTTTTGGTTTTGGGCACATACTAGTTAGCACCCGAAATGATTGCCATGGCCACCACACCACTCTCCCGCCTTACTCCGCTCTCGACGCGTACCCTCCACCTCCTACCATAACCCTCAGTCTCCTTTCCCATGAAAACCACCTTCCGGTTACGCCGACTGATACTACTAATACTAATCCTACGATGGCCCTGCAGACAGGAGCGAGCCTTTAAAAGCGGACGCTATAAAAAAAAAAAGGCCGCCACCGTCCGGAAGACGTTGAAGTAACGAGTGTTAGCTGTTTGGTTTACGAGATGAAGAGAAGAAAGAAGGGTGAAACCTAGTGAACTACGAGCGGTGAACGTGAACTGTGCAAAGTACTATCGTTTTCCCCACTTGGCCCTAGTTAAATACGCCGACGTTAAAAGTAGACAAACGTTTTTTATCAGTTGGCTATTTGCGTGAGTAATTAGATACCTTGCTAGGAAGACAGTGCGTTTTTTCTTGCAGCTGGCAGGAAAAAAAAACGGCTGGCGGTTTAGAATTGCTAAGCACGAAATATTCAGCGAAGGCCCATGCAAGCGTCCTGGGCCGGTTCCGAACCTCGGTCACCACTATATTGAAATTTTCTGGGGTGGTGCACCCAAATTTAGGGCGTTGGCCGAGACCATTTTGGCGGCTGTCCCTTGTCAGTTCTCAATACGGCTGAACTGAACTTTCAAACTTTCGGGGGGCAGGGCCAAGCCAATTTTTGTGTGACCCAGATTGGTTTCGAACGTCGTTAAACCAAGTTTTAACATTTTTCAGGGGTGTGCAGCCAAATTTCGGCGGTAGGCAAGCCGTACTTTTGAGGTGGACCACTTTCATTTTGACACTAGCCCATGCCTGTCTTCCACCTGAGCACGCCTAGATTCATTGGCAGTCAAATTCGGTCAAATGTTTGGAGTTTCATGTCTTATATGGGCATAGCCCACATTAGGGTTTTTCTGCAATAATTAGGTTTTTCGGCAACAGTGCGTGTTGCGACTGCACACGTGTTTGTGCCGGGATATGAGAGTGTGCGGAGCCGTTCTAAGCAGCCGTGTGTGGTGTATCTGCAATGAGACCTGATGTGTGTGCAAGACATATTCCGCATGTGGAAGACATGTGATGCATGTGATTCACGTCGTCTACGCGAGATCAGTGTACCCGGGGTGTGCA
This sequence comes from Amblyomma americanum, assembly GCF_052857255.1. Lineage (NCBI taxonomy): Eukaryota > Metazoa > Arthropoda > Arachnida > Ixodida > Ixodidae > Amblyomma > Amblyomma americanum. Next base: position 42,800,906 of record NC_135504.1, on the reverse strand, counting down.
TGGCCTCCTCTATAACCGAGGCAACCCCAAAAAACTCATTGTATTAAGGCATCATCACCCTCCATTCGCACCCAACTCTCCTTTTACTTTCCATTTCCCCCTTCTCCAGTGTGGAGTAGCAGGCCAGGGTTATCTTACCGCCGGCCGACCTACCTACCTTTCGATCCTTTCACGAAATTGCACTATCTAAATACTGGCGCGCACAGTACGTCACAAGGGCGTATTCTGCATTTCGCCTCTATCGAAAAGATTGTGCCTTCACTCTTCCCTCGCGGCACGGTTGAGGTGTTCACTGAGAAACAAACAATTAATGCGCATTTCTTTTCCTGAATAAACGAGTATCTTTTGTGTCCTTATGCTGCGTTGTTAGTAAGCACAATATTTCCTATCGCGTGAATTCGCCAAAGAAGAAGTGCAGCTAAGCACCACGAGCCTCGACCTATGCGCGCTCTGTTCTTCAACGAGGCCTACGTCCTTCGCGGTACTCCTTTGTGCTCCTACTTCGAGTGATCGCTTCTCTGCTGCGAGCTCGTCTGTCCACCGGCTCGTCTCGGTGAGTGAGTTTGCCGTTCCATGCTTTTGGCGCAATATTGCTGTGTCTAATCCTGGCAGAAGCAGCGGCTCCTCGGATGCGTGCGCAGTCAGCGCACGGTAACAAACCTCAGGTGGTCGAGCAATCTTCTACGGCATCCTTCACAGGTCACGCGTTGGGCATGGAAGGTTGGCCCCGTACCGCACACCATAACCAATTTCTTGCATGGCTTCTGCAAAAAGCGACCAGTATGAATTGGACCTCCCCTTCAGCAGAGTTAACTGATGATGTACCTGGTTTTCCGGCATATTACCGAGATTTTCCCGGTAATACGACCTCTTCTTTACAGAAGATGACAATTTCTGTGCTCAAGATATGTTTAACGATCAAGCTCTTGATCCCTTCGCCGATTGAAGAGCACAATAGCTGCGCGTTGATAAAAGGCAATTCAGGAAAGTTCTCCTATAGATAAGTCTGTAACAGATGGCGCAAAGTTGCTCATGTTAAGGTTCATCTCCTATCAAGCGTAATTCTTCACATTACATTACGCTGTCGCTGAACATTGCGTATTATAATGACCTTCAAAGTCGGTCCTTAACGTGGTGTATGCTTTATAAGTCGAGATAATCTCAAGAGACCGTAAGCCAAGGTCATTGCTGTCCCTGAACAACAGTACCCGTTGTCTCCACGAGAATGGCTCTGTAAACTTGAATTCTTGCAGTTCCAGTTTTCTACTATGAATTGGCATATGCTGTTATAGTTACATAGGCTAACCTATCATACATCGCGATGACGGACGGCATGTACGGTTTGGCTTGGTTAGCTTAGCTAGCGCTCCAGATGGTTTGAAGGCCCACATGCCGTAACCAACTAAACGACACGGATATGAGAAATATTTAATCACGAAACACTGATGTGAAATGTAACTGAGCAGCAGTGAGGCAGGTGCTTTTAAGAAAGCCCTGCCGCTCGGTGAAAATATGCAGTTTTTCTCTCTCATTGAACTCTCAAAGCAGAGTGCTACTCAACCTTTTCTGCAATTCCATGAGAGCGCCTAGGCCCGTCGCATCAGTCATTGTGCCACGAAATTTCCTATGGCACCCAACCAAGAAGCTACATAGCGTGTGCACACGAAAGCGAGTGTGGAGCAGGGAAAGCTGCCCATTACTCGCAAAAAGGAACCCTCTCAAGAACACTAAGACATTTGTCCAGGGATGTCTTTCATAATCCTTCGATTTGCGCCCCGTCAGCCTAGTCCCCAATTTCAGCAGCCCGAAGTGATCCTTAGTGGAGAGTCACCGGGCGACGTCTCTGTATGTAAGCTATTTCCGTTTGTGGTGACGTAAAAAGCCATGGGAATATAAAATTCAGTGTGTTGAATAGACAAGAATATCTGTAATCATGAAGTAAACACAAATAAAGAGGAGGGAAGGGGGTCCATGGATGCTGGAATGGTATTTTTCATACCGTGGTAAGAACGAAAAGGGAAGCATTGCGGCATTACCATGACTGCCTTCGTTAGGGAAAAGATACGAAGGAAATCAAGGGCGGTTCGGGAGGAAACAGAGGTAAATAAAGATCCCTCTGGGAAAGGAGCGGTTTGTAGAATCATAAACGAAGTTCTAAGAAGGTGCGGCAGCAAAAGCCACATTGATTCCCAACTTCCCAATGAATCTGGTCACTTTAGCCCTTGATTTAAAAGTGGGCTTCATGTGCGCGAAAAAGAGTGCAATGCGACGAGCCGGCGCAGCGAGAACTGCCGTCGTTCGCTCTGCTGCTCAGTAGGCAAAGTATCGCAATCGTCAGCTACATGATACCTGGCTGAGAAGATCCGCTTTCTTTAGCTGTCTTCTTGCGCACTCCACGTCAGTAAACACGTCCGTAATCTGCCACCTCGATCTGATTGTAAATGAGAAAACCATGCAACTCAACATGAGCGTTGCAACGGCATATTTAGCCCGCCGTTGATGCACAGTGGCCGAGGAGATCGAGCGCCCGTACCCGACCTGTCCGACACACCTCGCCTTGCAGTGAGCCCGTCTGTAGATGTTCCATGTCCTTTAAGCTATCTGTTACTGACAAGCAGATTGTTCTCTTCTTTTTCTTTTGCGACTCTGCCTCACAGCCACTGCAAGTGGAATATTTTCTTTAAGGCGGCCGTGCAGCAGCAGCGGCAATGGCTAAGCTGGTAAGATTGTTGGGGGAAGACAGTGAGGAACATACAAACCGGAAGCCCAGTAGCGGGTACGGCAGGGTCTGATCAGCCATTGTCCCGTAGACGTTTGTGCTACGGGCAAAACTTTTCTGTGGATGCAGATTCACGTGAGGAGCAAAGTGACACAGGCAGAACACGTCGCTTGAGGGCACCGCTTGTCGCATGCCGCCGTCGCTTGGGTCTTGCCCAAAATTTTGCGTACACAGAGCTAAGCCTTAATCTCATTGTGGTCGCGGGCGCTGTCACGAAGTTACAACAATCCTGCGGCGCTATCCTGACACGACGAATGAGGTCTGAGCGCTCCTATAGACTGCGTCAACTTTCATCTGTGCGCATAAAGGTATATTTGGCACAAAATTTTGTAGCCTTACGCTATGTGCAGCCTTCGTTCCTGGGTCGATGCGCCCCTCTCACTTCAGAGGAATGTTTACCTGAGAAATGACGCGTCCACGTAAAAAAACTCACAAGCTCAACATTGCCGTATTTCGAAGCCACCATAGCTGTCAACACTATACCGAGGAAAACTAATGACACACCGTTTGACGTACTCCATAGTGCAGTGTCAGAATCGCAGTGACGAAGGCTTTCATATACAGAATTTCTGTAGTTGTATTTGTTCACTGAAACAGATTTTGTAGTTCAATTTCTATTAGCAGTGCCTGGGGACGGCCTTTATCATTTCACCATCGTTGAAAACAAGTTTCCAAACTCCTGCCAAGATGTCTATATTGAATTTTTAGTCGGCGCTATTTTTCTGATTACTGGCAGATTTTCAACATCACTAAACTGAACTTCTGTGCATCTGCCGCGGTGGCTGAGTGGTTAAGGGGTCGTCTACAGAGTCGGAGTACCCGGTTGCGAACCTGACCGCGGCGGCCGCGTTTCGATGGAGGCAAAACGCAAAAGGCGCCCGTGTGCTGTACGATGTCAGTGCACGTTAAAGCTCCCAAAGAGGTCGAAGTTACTCCAGAGACCTGCACTGCGGCGCATCTTACTTACTTTGTTCTTTTACTGACTCCTTTATCCCTTCCCTTACGGAGCGGTTCAGATGTCCACCGATATCTGTGACGCAGTTACTGCGCCATTTCCTTTCCTGAAAAAAAAATTTCTTTTTTTACTTCTGTGTAAACATCAAAACACTGGAAACACCTTGCCAGTGATTCTTCAATCCGTAGCCAATTCTGTCATATTCAAGCGCCTATTTTAATGAACCATGCACTTAACGGGAACACGTCCAGCTTAGGTGCAGAGAACTATCACTGAGGTAGCTTTGACATTTGAACAGAGACAACACAGATACACCTCCCTGTCATACATGCGGCCTATGTGCAGAAGTGACATGTTTCATATGCAGGTCATCTGCTTCTTAGTCAGCGTCATGTACAGCACTGCCTACAACGACCCAGCCGCTCAGACCCAGGTACACGTTCAGCATGGCTACGACCCTGCTTCGCACACAGAAGCGTCGTATGTACAGACGCACTTTGACCAGACTTCATTTGGAAATGCGCCGTCCGGACAGGCGACCACGGCTTTCCAGTCCACAACATCGGCAGGTAGGAAACTGCAACGACTGAGGTATCCCACTGCATCTATTCACCTTGTGCTTTCAAACTGCAGGTCTCCTACGCTTCGCCACCTTCGTTCATTAAGTGCCTCACAGATGATCCACATTGCTACTAATATCTTGCTTCATTTACCATCAGCCGCGAAAGTCCATTCAATGCTTGTTCACAGAAAAAAAGGTTGCAGCTCCTCCCTGCAACTCGGTCGCTTGATGTATTTCCAAGCTGTGAGAGCATGCAGGTCTCCGCATACCTTGAGACAGTTCACGGGACTTGATTATGTGAAAGCATTAAATTAATTTTTCCTCTGCTGTAGCATCCCGAATACTTTTTTCTGACGATAGCACATGTTGTTTTCGCGAAGGACGGTTTCTGGTTGGTCCGCCATCTTACAAATAAATGTGCGCCGTTAAAACGAAAATCCCAAACTTCCCAACCAACATTTGCAGCTGCCGCTTTGCGGAGAGTTGCTCGTATGCGATTAAATAATTGCACCCTTTTTACCGCTCTTTAACTTGTGGCGAAAAAGTACTGCTGTAGTAAGTGAGCGATATTCATTGTAGATGAACATTTGCTGTGCTCATGAGTTGAGTGACTGAAGAAGCTGGCGAAATTGATTACGTTACTGTAAAGCCTCGATGACACTCTGGATTTGCCGAGACGTTGACCGGAACGGAGATTCTTTTTTCAGCCACCAGATTAAAATTAGGCGCAAAGGGAAAAAAATCTCCAAAAAGGCCGACCGAGAACTACACTATAAATGCCACCCTAGCGAAAAAAAGCTGCATCTTGCAATGGCCTAATGCATCTAGCATTAGGGCGACGTTTGATATTCTTGACCTCTGTATTTATTCCTTGACCGTAAGGGAGGGTTACTTGCAAGTTATGGAAAAGCACGCAAATAGCAAGAGTTCTTTATCTCAATGAAATAAAGATATTACCGTTTTGTTTTTCATCACTGGACAAAAATATTATTCTTATGTAAACAGATTTCAATATTTCTTCCTCTTAAAGACCTTAACCTCACCTGCACAAATACCTTACGATAGTTACTACCGGTTCATGCGAAACTAGTCAGAGTACAATTTTCTCGCTCTCATGATAACGTTTTATTTGTTCATGTTCGGTAGAGTTTGTCGTCTGCATGTCGAGGCGCCTAAACTGTGTGTTCTTATTTTTGCTTTCTTCCAGTACTGAAGAACAAAGGGTAAGTAAAATCAAGAACAGCAGTTTTCTCAGTAAATCATGCTCAAACACACAGCAGACAGCATAAAATTTTGCTATTTATTTTTTTTCTGCAAGAACAACTGCATAAATAGATTGATTATCTCTTCCATGCAGGCAAGTATCTAATAGTGCAGTCAGTCTAGTGCTGAAAGCGACAAAATCAGTAGAATGCGCAACGTTTCGCTTAATAGACGCTGTGATAGACGCCGTTAGACGTTTCACGGACTGCAGATGTACATAGAAAAAAAAATCAAAGGTGTCATATGTGATTCATTACCAAGGAGAGTTGGCACGCAGTGGCCGTCTGTAATCGGAGCTGAATCACGCATAAAACTAATGGGCAGAATTGTTACCTACACGTAAAAGGAAAATGCCTATCGCAGTGGAAGCACTCCTGTCCTTTGTGCTATCACATGCGTTGCTATTTCGGAACATGAAAAAAATATAAATAGCATAAGACACGCAGCATGCCTTCGGATGCTCATACATATTAGTATCCGATTCCTTTGCTTCGACTATGAGAGTGATATAAGCAAAGTATTGGTTGGAACTGTGCACAATGCCTCAGCGTTATTTAGATACGTGATTTGCGAATAATTACTGACTGCACTGACAAGATCATTTGGAGTTCCATAATCACGCAGTACTCTGCCTATCACATCCAGCACAGCAGTAAAATACATTTGAAAGCAATACGACGCGTTCGAGACATGGGGCATTGTTAGACTGTTTTCAACCTGGGACGTAACATAATTTATCGATGCTGACCATGAAACAAGATTCAGCGTTGGCATAGAAGCTTAAAAAGAAAATTACAGAGAGCACTAAAGATTACTTACCCGCTTTTAATGGTTTGGTTTTTGGGGGTTTAACATCCCAAAGCGACGCAGGCTATGAGAGACGCCGTAGTGAAGGGCTCCAGAAATTTCGACCACCTGGGTTTCTTTAACGTGCACTGACATCGCACAGTACACGGGCCTCTAGGCGCTTTGAATGCGAAAGCATTGTTTTGTTTTAATTTTTGTTCCCTTCTTTTTTTATTGGCTTCTATTCCTTTATAATGACACACCTACTCATTGGCATAGTCATTACGCAACGTATAAGATAGGTTCGCCCTTTTTTCACCAAAAGTAAAGTGGTTTTGTGGCCTATAGTTTGCGAGCTCGCCTCGCTATTCCCCGTACTTTGCGAAGGCATTCATTTTCTTCGAAACCATGGTGACGTTATCTGCGCTTTTCGGGGCCATGCTACCTGTGTCTGTTTTCTTTGCCGACGAGCCGTATAACGCTGTCGCATTAAAACACCCCAGATGGAAAAGGTGCTGTTTGCGTCCTCCTAAGACGCTTTTATTTCATCGGTGCAGAGACAGCAGCGGCAAGCCCGTCGTGCTGTTGACGTGCGCGATGCTGTCTTTCTTGGTCGCCTCCATGGCCATCACGGCCTTCGTTCTGTGGGGAGGTAAGCCACCGGAGCGCCTAAACAGACTAGCACCAAGAGCCAACTAAAGCGCTGTACTGAGGCGAGAGGAATCTCCTGATACTTCCTCGAGTACTGTTTGATTGAAAAGGGCACGCCGATAATGGGGTCACCTGACACGCATAAAATGACATTTCGCTCTATCTTTGTTTCTTTTCATAGCCTTTAAGGTGCACAAGGAGGCGCCCGACAACCGGCGTGCGCTTTAATTGGCAACTTCGTGAAAACGGTGCTGCTACATGAGAGACAAACCATTGCATGCACGAGTGCCAATACGTTTTCATTTTCAACGAAAGCCATAAATGCCCTTACATCTTCGCGCATACTCCTACAACGCCGGCTGTGCCACCATTTGCCCAGGACAGCCTTTGTCTGATTCTACGTTAGAGACACTATCCAATAGATAGTGCATTTAGCCATTTATTTCTTGATTCATAAATAACAGGCGACAAACAGCTACTGACGTTGCACTGTGGATAACACTTATAACATCATGCGGAATTGTGTCACTTCCATAAGGGGAATTCTTATGACCGATATACGTTGACTTCATCTAAAGCCAGCTTTCGTGAACATTCCAAATTGACACCATTGGTCGGCTCTAAGTACGAAAGACTGCGTTATCGATGGAAATATTTTAATTTGCAATTGAGAGAGAGCAACAAAGGCACGGTTATGTAACGGGCAATGGACGTTCACATTGGTGAACTACTCTTCCTAGGGGCTGAAGAATCTCACTGATATAATTTTTCATCTTCTTGCACCAACTTGTTTGGCGACCATCGGAAATCATTGGGGTGTGCCAGAGATTAAAAACCATTGGTAATTTTTATGTTCATTGCAATTCAGCACTTCGTAGCAGCCGCCCAAACTAGAAGCATTTGTCAAGGATATTGGAACTTGGCAAACATTTTTATAAGAAGTAATGGGCATGGGCATGGCATGTAACGAGGGGTCAAAATAATGGATGTTCCGTTATAATATTATATTATAACATATTAGAAAGTTTGTGGGATAAATTGACGCAGCTGTCACAGCACGAATACAAGAGATTTCAGAGGGCATTTCCTCTGCAGTGGACATAATTCGGCTGATTATGGTAATCATCATTTGCCTCATTTGCCAGTTTATTTCACGGTTATTTAGAGCACCTGCAGTTCGGGGCACACGAGGTGTTTTGCTAAGCAACGTTTCATACGAACTCGATGAAAACTTCTCCGCACGGACACGCAGCTTCTTCGACCCTTTCGACCACGACGGAGGACGACCGCACGGGGTATAACTGGTATCCGAAGGTCGTCTACCGCGGAAACGTCGAGATCCGCGTAGCCGCCAATCCCGCAACTGAAACAACAGGTGTTACGCCTTCTACAAGTGAGTGCAACGGCCAATTTCTCTAGCGTACGGCGTCTGCCCCCTTTCGGACAACGATGCGGCAAAGTTGGTCTCTTTGTAAAAGTCGTTCGGCAGGTCAGAACTGCGACCCCGATCGACCGACGTGAATTTAAAAAAGGCGCACTTATGGAGAAGGATGAAAGTGCAGGTTAAAAATACACAGTTACTCAAGATTGACCTCGAGACCTTACGAAACTTACTTCTCTCTGCTCGCTATCTGCCTTTTACTTTATATGTTGCCCTTGTTCTGTTTGAGAAACTCGATATCCATGCCCAACAATTCTGTACCGAAGCATTTTTGATTGGAAAATCGTTTATGAACGCTATTTTTTTTTCATATGTAAGATTTCCCTAAAACAATAAATATGTCCGCAGATCACCTGACGGCTGTCTTGCGTTTTTATTATTAACGTTTTGCTATCGTCAAAAGTGGTCCCCTTCGGTTTTCTATTGCAGTCTTGACTACTCGATACGATCGATGGAAACTCTCTGACAGAACGATTTTGCTACATATCATGAAAATAGACCATTATCTTCAATATTTCCGTAGCAGTATGAGACAATTTTCGATTTTCAAAGTCTTTGTCTTAGAACGTTGCACATGAGTCGGATGAAATGCTTCTAAGGAAGTTCCAGACACTGACCGCAGCGGTGCTCTAGTCATTTGAGCATCCGCCTCGCGTGCGCAGGTGCAGGGTTCGATCCCCAGTGCCACCGGGCAGCCACCGGTGATACAATGGGTACAAGCTTTGTCATACCTGGTGCTCGCCTTTAGGGTGAAATACTTGGGAACGGGGCCGTTGACACCAACTTGAGTAGAAGAAACAACCGTGTGCCATGACGCTCTTTGGGCGCAGATCCCCTTGGGCCATAAAAATTCACCATCATCATCATCATCATCATCATCAAACTTACTGACACGTTTGCCACGGCACACTTTGGACAACCTGCCCAGGAACAAATAAAATTAAACTGCGTATCATTAGCATCATTAGAATAAGAAGGCAAGATATCCGCTGGTCCTTAAGGGTAACGGAGTGGATTCCAAGAGAAGGCAAGCGTAGCAGTGGGCGGCAGAAGGTCAGGTGGGCGGATGAGATTATGGAGTTGGCAGACATAGGCTAGGCCCAGCTGGCAAAGGACAGGGTTAATTGGAGAGACATGGGAGAAGCTTTTTCCCTGTAGTGGGTGTAGCCAGGCTGATGATGATGACGATCATTAGCATTCTATCGTTTCCTTCACCTCTTAGCACGGTGTACGCGCTTGGCCGTAAGTATTGGCACGAACTTGTGCAGGTGTCGGGCCGGAGAAGCTGTTCTGCACGTACGGCCGAAGGACGACGTCAGATGCAGTGATGACGAGCGACGGCCTCTGCGACGTCGCCTTCTACGACTCCATCTATGCGAACAACGCAAACTTCCTCTACGGTGGTAGTCCTTTTGAGGCGGATCTCGTCACATTCATGCGGGCTGCCACAAGATACACTCGGACAACTTTGGGTGTGGCGTTTGCGTTTCAGTGAGTGCACCAATGATATTGTGAGTTGTTAGGGCATTCGAACGTTCTCGATTTAGTACATGAGCTCCGAGAGCACTGTTTTGTAGCGATAGCTACAATACGGTAGCATTCCGAGCCTTCAGCGTTGCGGCGCCGTGGCGGTGGAGGCGCTGCAACCATGTGGCGACACTTGACCCATGACATTTAGTTCACCTTCGAGCTCTGACCTTTCATCTTTGACCACTGATCTTTGACCTTTGACATTGGGTGAACTTTGGGTTGACCTTTAAGCTTAGGAACATCCAATGAGGCCATGTGAAGCCACGTGATGATAGCCGATGGGGGGTGTTGCAAAACCATGTGATACCACGCCATAGCCACGTGTTCCGGTGGTATATATAGAACGGCTGTCGCGAGAGAGAAGTGCAGCTGCCATGGAGCAGCCTCAGACGCTTAGCAACCGTGATTGCTTTTTGCTGAATTCCAGGTTTAGCCAAGTTAAGCCACTGCCAATTATTTACCAACGTATTCCACCTATGGACCCGTCGCGCCACGTCACATCTATGCAGGCACATGGATCGGCTGGGAAACGATCTCAAGAAAACCAACCCGGGTCCCCTGGAGCTGTTCTGGCAAAGCGGCATCTACCACACCGGAATACTGGACACTCCCGCAAACTCGTCCAGAAATCAAATGACGACGGCCATGTACCGGCTCAGGGTACCGTTCACTGTCGCATGGTTATCTAAGCGTCCTGTAACAATTAAAACACCTTGATTCCGTCCAATGCTCCCTGACCGGCGTCAGCAGTTGCCCACGTAATCTTCTGGATAGCGTGACTCTACCGAGCATGTTTTTCTTCCACTGGAATTAACGCAATGACCACAAAAGGCCATCACTTGCAAGTGCTTAGCATGAGAGATGCATAGGGAATCATTTTTTAATCTAGTGGCGAAAAGAAACATCTAACCTTTCTCTACATCGGCATATGAATATTGATTGATCTGCAGTCAGGTGCGCTCTGATTAGAAAAAAAATTATTTACATATGTACACATGCCAAGGTTACTGGATACGTTGACATTCACAAGTAGACATGCCACTAAGCATGTAAGGCGAGCCAATTAAAGAGGTACCATAAGCATCTACAATCTGACTACTGTTGTCATACTCGCTGTCGTGCCAGGAGCCGATGAGATTGTGGCGATCGGAGATTGGCAGTTGAAAAGCTGTTTCTTGTCTATCCCTCAATCACTGGCAGTGTAAAATATCTAAACTGCGTTAGTGACATTTGTCGAGAACTCATGAAGCCACTGAACAGCAGTAATCTTCCACTGAATATGCTGCAAATATTTGTAGAGAAAAGTAATTAAAACCCGGAGAAGAGATCTTATGCGGCTATGTTATAGCTTCATACTTGCTGAAAATATACTGCGATCAATGTAATTTTGTCGTGCAGGACTGTAGTTCTTGAAAAACAAGGCAGCTGCCTGGGCACGCGGTGTAATTAAATGAATTAAAATTAGGAAGCAGCTGGTTTCTCTGCACTTTTCTCTCTCACAGGAGCTGGATAACCTTGGCCAGTCCCAGAGGGCGCTAGGCCACCAGCCTCTCACAGTTCTCGCCGTGCCAGCTCCTGGCAGGCAGTGGATGTACTTCTTGGACGAAGAGTTTAAGTGAGTTCAGTTCGAAGTGTTGTTAACGCGTTATTTCAGCAATAGTTTTAAGCCTGAGATATGAGGTAGGAGAAGTATGGATAACAAGCAAGATAACTTGTTAGCAGCGCTCTAGAGAACATTCTGTTTCACGTCTCACATTTGTAGTACACTTCTTGACCTGTTCACTGGGGGGTTCATACATACCCAGCAATTCTGGACAAAAAAGTTTCTGAGCGGAAAGCTGTTTATGAAGTCAATTGTTCCATAAAATGTAAGATTTCACTTCAACAATGAATATATCCGCAAGCCACCCTACGGCATACCTGTATTTTTTTATTGAGGTTCTTGCTATCGTCAAAAGCGTTCGCCATCGGTTTTCTATGGTAGTCTTAACTGATCGATGTGATCGCAAGAAACACCTTAAAAGACAGATTTTGCAAAATATTAAAATATTGGACCATTACCTTCAATATTTTGATTACAGCGTCTTACAATTTTTTAATTTTCAAAATTTTTCCCCGGGAAAGCTGTACTTCCTTCAAGATGCAGCAACATGGTAGAACCAGCAACTTTCCTCGGCAGATAACCACCAAAACTGTCGCACTTAAGATCTGCCTGTGACTGACTTAAAACGTGAACATTTAACGTGACCCCATTGCGTTTTCTTTCACACCTGCCAGCTAGAACGAGTAAGGAAAGGTTTTTTCGTATTTGCATAACATCACAGCGCTCACATGGCGCAGGGCGTGCCGCACCAAGAAAATGTCCTCGTAAGAATTCTCTGCAAGCCAAAGGTTTAAATACGTGCCGCCAGGTCACGGAAACCACGAGATCAAATGATGAGAACCCGCCGCGGTGGCTCAGTTGGTTGGGGCGCTCGGCTACTGATCCAGAGTACCCGGGTTTGGACCCGACCGTGGCGGCCGTATCTTGATGGAGGCGAAACGCAAATGCTCCCTCTGTGCTTTGCGCTTGTCAGCGCAAGTTATAGATCCCCAGGTGGTCGAAATTATTCCGGAGTCCTCCACTAAGGCACCTGTTTCTTCCTTTCTTCTCTCAGTCCCTCCCTAATCAATTCCCTTACGGTGGGGTTCAGGTGTCCGCCGAGATGTGAGAGATACTGCGCCATTTCCTTTTCCCAAAAACCAATTTTCAATGATGAGATGCAACTAGTAAGAGTATCAATATCAGCATAAGCCATGACGCGCAGTACATTTCACGAAACTTGAAAAGGACCGTAAAACACAAACTCAAAGCTGCAAAGTGCTTCGAAGGAAATTATAGGGATCGGTAGAAATACCTTTCACGCGGTGTGGACACAGAAAGTATGGTTATCAGTTATTGGAATAAGGTAGCTAAAAACAAACATTTCCCACATTTGTACCACTAGAAAAGCAGCTGTAGAGTTAATGTTATAAACATGTACCTTTCAAGAAATTGAAAATCATGCCTCTCGTGTAATGTAGATGGAAATATAGGCTTGGTAAAAAATGCGAATTTAGAGTACAAGGGCTAGTAAAGGAAACATAGCCAACTGAACAGATGCCTGAACACAGCGATTAATCTTTGTTAGGAAAGGTTAAGACCCGGCCTTGCATTCAGACATAACCTCATTTGTACCAGATGTACCGATAGATGCTAGCGTAAGCATAGTTTACAATAACGACGGTGCCATTCACTTCAAAACTTCAAGACGGATCAATAGTTTGTGTTTCTTATGACGCAATATCGGACTCGCCTGAAGACTCGCAGCACGGTTCTCAGCAGCGATACTAGGCAATAGGCAACCGTTATTCATAAAACTTGATCCCGCTCCAGCCTTCGGCTACCTCGCAAACGGCGCCATTTTGTTAATGGAATGAGCGACGGCATTTGGCCTCTATTTATAAGCATTTTTTTAATGGACGTATTGACCACCATCTGGACATCGTGCTACGATGGCGAGCACCATAACCACTTAGCCAGCGCGGCGGGTAAGTAATAACGTCTAGACGGTTAAAAAAAGAGCAACCTGTATAATAGTGATCTAAAAGGCTTTGATGGAAGGCGACATGAATTCTCTGTTGTTGCTTATTTAGTTGTGGTTGGCAATTCGTATTTTATTAAAAAGAGTAAATTTCCACATTAAGTTACACTACCTTAAAAATAGAGAAATTTGCTGATTGCGCGCGTGGTTACGGAACCGTCGGCCTAAGCCACGTTATGACCTCGGCTGTACTAAATACAGAGCCATGTAAAAAATTGCATGCAAACGTCATTTTCCATTAGTTACAAACCACGAAGCGTTTTTGCAGCTATCCAAGTACTTGAAATGCAGCAAGGAACTCCGGCTTAAGTTACCAGAAATGGGTTCGGAGCTCAAAGAAATAGAAGCACAAGACAGTTTAAAGGTAATCCGGAAACAAAAAATTTCAAGGCACAAAGATTTGGGGCACACTTCACAGGGACATGCAATTCATAAACGTAGCCCATGAAAGAAGCTAAGCCGCATGTCTCAGATATGACTGAGTAAAAGCAAAATTTTGATTTCTTTAGCTTGTGCATTACGTTCTTGAACAGAATATTCTCAACGGTGGCGAACTCGAGAAAGCTACTCCTGCGCGATTATTACCTGGGTTATTGAAATGCAGTAGTTTACTGTTAATTATCACATTTATACAGATCATTTCTATACGTTTCTGTAGCTAGTCGCCACGGATGCAGATATTTCACACGGCCGCATTTGTTCCACTCAATAGAGTCAATGAAGTGTGCATGCGAAATGTCTGGACAGAGTATTTTCGTCAGGGCTGACTAGCTGTGTTTACCTGCAGGCGGCTCCAGTTTATTCCGAAATACATAGTTGTGTACGGCCACTACCAATTTGGCGACAACACTGTTGACAACTGCGCTGTCATGCCCCCCACCCGTTTATCAGCGGTCGCCTTGCCACCTCAGCTCCGAACGACCTACCTTTACGAATTGGTGAGTAGGCGCACCTGACTGAGGACAAACGTTATTCGCCTTTAGATAAGAGGAACATTTATCTTGCATTTAGAAGGCAGAAGGTAGAGCAGTTTCTTTGGAGGTTTCTTCGTTTGGCATATAGTGCTTGTGTTATTGTCGGAGCGGTCTCTGTACAGTAGTGCTCCTACAACAGACTGGTTATTACAGGATCAGCTCTATTGTCACAATAGGAGCTTGGGCAAGGCCACACTAAATGCCATCGCTAAGCCAAGAAATTGGCATTACAAATCTGTGTACAGTAGAATATTAACGCAATAATGTATCGTAAGCTCACTTCATCATATTGTTAGAAACCAGAGCCACCTTGTACGGGGCGCCACAGATAGGATAAACACAGGAGCTCAAGAGAAATGGGTCAACAGGGGCTGGCAAGAATTTTCACGAGATAACATCTTCTATTGAGCCATATAGAGAGGATTTACGATAACTTCGAACCACAAATGCTTCGTACTATACAGATAGAAGACGTACTATTATTGCACATGAGAAGCCTGATAAGTTAGACCATCCCGAACCACAACATCTGCATATGTTATAGGCCAGTGAACTATTATCCTCATACTTCAGAACAGTGAGGAGTTCCTAGCTTTTCAAGTGTTAAGATAAGGTGCATAAAAGCAGACCTTTTATGCTGGAAGCGCTCGGCGCCTTCTGTACATAGCATGTACCGTACGTTCTAGGGCGTGTGTTTCAGAATTACTCGCTAAAACAATACAGCAGTTTTGCAATTCCCTTTTGTTGTGGTTGTCACTAAATGAGGTAAGCTAGAAATAGAGGTAAATAGAGTAAGCTAGAGACGTGAGCTTCCCACTCTGCGCGTATGAGTGTTGCCACGAAGTGCGCAAACAAATGGAGGGCTACGAAGCTCGGACCTAACCGAGCTTCGACCTAAACTTTACCAAGCTTTCGATCACATTGCAGCAGCGTTGCCACTCTGCCGAGGCGAAAGGCAGGCAACAAGAGCAAATTCAAAAATATGATTTTCTTCCTATCTGAACTTCATATTTTTCGGAATTTTTGAAGTGCTCGTTGAAACACCTTGTACAGCATCCATTAGACATTTCACAACAAAAGCTGTTACAGCGCCGAGGCATATACTTTCCTGATCATATATTTAGTGGGCCGTAGTCACCGCCTTATTCAACAGATGCAAAACACTGTTCGGTCACCGCTAAAGCAAATTCAAGGGCACTTAATGAGCAATTCCAAGGAAGCCTTACTTTACGATAAAGGGCACACGGCAGACAGCGTAAAATATAATATATTTTGTCAAATAGCACCGAAAGGTAAAAACACAATTTTATAATAATACGTCAGTAGTGTTTGTCTCAGCACTGTTCCAAATGTGGGATACAGAAATGTCAACGTTCAACCGCGTGATTTCGCTGCAGGTTCTTTCCTGCGATTTCCAATGAATAAATAATATCGCAAATTTGTTATTTCTCCCATATTACGGCACTCAGTTATAAAATGTCAGGCAACAGCTTTCATTTGCATCGCTGTCTCATGACACATTTCAGTCTGCTGTTGGTCTGTTTATTTAGCAGTATAATTAGCAAACTTTACCCGTTTTTCTATATCAGCTAGTATGCTCACGTTCTTATAACTATGCGGATTAAGCCATCTGTGCACTTCCAAAGCCGATTTTCAAGATTAGTGTCCTGAAACTCAGCAAACTGTAGTGGCACCCCCGAGGTGTAATCTCCTGAGCATGTTTTGTCTCCCAGACGGCTGGCCCTCAGGCACTCCGAGAGCTGGAGAGGAAACAGGTGCCCACACACGCGCTGCTTTCCGTTACCATGAAGGGGCGCTGGACGACGGTCTATCCGGGACAGCCACTGGATTTCTTCTCCCGGTGTGAGCTCAACCCCTCAGCGACGTCATTCGGCAGCTACGCTGAGGTGAGGGAGCGCCACTGCATAGTCTACAGGTCTAGCCTCTGGTGGGGACATCTTAAGGGGATGTCGACGTTGCTACGTTTTGTTCAACTTCTGGAAGTGTCTCTATGTGTGAGCGACCGTACATTCAGGGGTGCACACTTGTCCTTAAGGGGGACGGAGTGAACTTCAAGAGAAGGCAAGCTTAGCAGGGGGCGCAGAAAATTTGGTGGGTAGATGAGATTAAGAAGTTCTCAGCTGGCACAGGACAAAGGCAATTGGAGATACATGGAAGAAGCCTTTGACCTGCAGTGGGCAAAGTCACGAGGATGGTGATGCTGGAGGAGCCTGCATGTGTTTTGGAGTGCGCACTTGTCTGTGAATTCATTGTATGTAAGCAATTCTCAATTCCTGAGAGAGGTATTTAAAAGACTTCCTCTAAAGCAAACAGCGCGGTCGTTAGCATCATAATATACCACAAAATACCAAAATATAGGCCCCTGGTGTCCCTAGAATGACCTTCTTTTATTTACGTGGGTTTATACTAAAAATGAGCTCTATATGGAGATGATTGTGCTATTGGCGATGTGCACTAAGTGCCCTAAAGTGATTCTATTGACTTAAGCAGGGCATGCGATCATGAAAAATTTGGCTTGGGTTTTTTTAAATGTGGCCGCACCATTTTGGTAACGTTCACGACGATCAAATTCGAGGGAGTCTTGTTGTGAGAGACTTAAGTTATTGTTTAACATACTTATGGTTTTCGAGGACAGCGATGCGCTTTCATATTCACAATAGGGCTGAAGGATATCCGTATAGAGGGCGTCATTATTTGAACAAATAAACAACGTTGCAGTTTTCAACTAGAAAAGAACCTGCTCTGTAATTGTGCCTCCATCTCTCACCTTTTATTGCCAGTCCGCTTGCGCTGCACTATTAACAGCACATGGACATAGTGTAAATGAACAGAAACGAGCAGTAAAAAGAAGCAAAGTTTCTAGGATAAAAAAGAAAAATAATTAAAACAGCACACACTCAAGAAAATGGCGCTTTCACATCCAATGGCCTCAACTACGTAACACTCGAGTAAAAAGCATCGCCTTACGCGTGCGGTCTTCTTTCGCGAAACTGGAAAGCCGTAGAGTTTTAAAAAACTCGGTCTTTTATTTCGCTGCTCCTGCAATACGGGTAAAGCTCTTTTCTCCTCTCCTACCTGAAAGACACCAACACTGCGTTGCAGCAAACGTCATGCTATTTACAATTAGGAAATGCAGGGGATGTGAGAAAAGCAGTGTTCCTCAGCCGTTTGTGCAAGGTGATGTTTCATCCGCAGTTTACTAAAGAATTTGAATTAAGAAAAAGCATGGCGCAAGTCCCTCCGCAGTTCGTGCAACGGTACCATCGTCTCCACTGATGACGGAAACTTGCATACGTTTCTCTACCAGGTGTGCAAGGACCGAAATTACCAGAACAACCTCAGGTACGAACCCCAACACTACACCGTGCTGACTTACGAAAGCACAAACCGGTCTGCGTTCACGTACGACAACGAAGATGGACTGGCCGCCAAAGTAAGTGGCTTCCTGAATATCTTACCTAAGATTTAGTTACAGTCTTTGTGAAAAAATTGTGTTTTGTAGAGATCGTTCATGGTATGCTTCTAGAGCAAGCCCACAATGAATTGAAATATTGCCCATATATCTAGGTTGCACTTGATCGAAATTAACATTTAAAAAAAATGTTATAACATCAGGCGTGCAGCAGCGTTTGTAATACTTCCGAATCGAGGCGCGCGCTTCCTCACCCTTACTCACTCCCCCCCCCCCCCTTCACGCACTAAATCAATCAATCATTCATTTAATAAATCAATCAATCGAACAATTGCTTCAATCATCAATTGGTCAGTCAAATGTTATTCAGCCGAGTAACCAAAGAATCATTCACTAAATGGATAAATAATTGACTGAATGATTATTGATTTATTTCTGGAGTTTGGCGCTGTTCAAACAAGCTATAGTGTGGTTTAGGAATGACGTATGGAGCAGTACACAAGCTACTCATGTTCTGGGAATTGCGCTACGGCAAAACGTTTACATGGATGTAAAGGCCGGTTCCTTTTAAAGGACCTTTCCGAAATTTTCCCCGCCTTGAAGTGCTGCATAGGTCTTTTCTGAGGCTTTAGCAAGGATGCCTCTGATGGTTTTTTCTCAAATTATCCTTGAAGCATTATTTGTACAATTTCTTAATCATAACATCAAATAATTTTTTAAATAATTTTTTAACTAATTTGGCGTTACAAATGCCGCAGAAAATACAGGCCAGAATTAAACTTTTAAGTGTCCTTCCGTTCATAACTAGTATAAAGCAGATGCTGAAGAATTGCTTGGCCCCTTCTGTCTTAATAGAAATCTAAGTCCGAGCGAAATGCCTCGAATTCATAAGGAATGTCTAGTAATACATATAAGTTTATTTGACGGATTGCACACGCCTGAGCTTTTAAGGGAGATAAGAGAAAGTACTACTGTGGTTACCTTATGCAGGAATTTATTTTGGCTCGCTAGTGTTGCTTAGTGCTATCTTATTCGCCGCAGATTTATTATGAAAAACTTCAGAAAATATCAATGCTATGTAATTGTTTAATACATATATATTTGAGCCTAGTTGCAGATTTAGATTTCTTAGAGCTTTTAAGGGAGATAAGAGAAAGTACTACTGTGGTTACCTTATGCAGGAATTTATTTTGGCTCGCTAGTGTTGCTTAGTGCTATCTTATTCGCCGCAGATTTATTATGAAAAACTTCAGAAAATATCAATGCTATGTAATTGTTTAATACATATATATTTGAGCCTAGTTGCAGATTTAGATTTCTTAGTCCACATTAGGCTTTAAATGATTTTTGGTCATTTATCGGCAAATATGTGCGAATATAATGCGGGAACCACAGCCCATTTGAGGCCGTACATGAAGGTGAACTTAACCGAAAATTTAGGACTTTTTCCTACAATGGTAGCCAGTAAAAAAAAATGCTTTAACCGCGAAAAGGATTCAAACCTTTTAAGTGTAAAAGTTCTTACTTTGTTGAGTATTTCGTGAAATATTTTGTTGGGTAATTATATTGCAAAAGCTGCATATTGAGCCTACATTTGTGTGGACCCGCCACTAGCCTTTGGCTATGGGTCCAAGATGTTTTGTACTTCAGATAGTAAAGCAATAAATAGATAAACAGCCTGTCGCGCTATATATGTCGTCTCCCTCGTCTTTCTTCCGTTTGTTCGGCGCTTCCAAGCGCTTGAAGAGAGTTCAGCGGCCGCCGCATCTCTCCAGTGCAGTCGTTAGAGGGAACACTTGAAATCTTCTATGCGTCGACAGGGGCGGATTTTCGTAACCACAAATTGAGATTACAGGGTGGCCTCGAAAGCGAGACAGCTCGCTATGGCGTACGAAGAGCGACCAGGCACTGCGCCGCGGCAAATATCGAAATCAACTGAGGACACTCAACGCACTGATCATCTCAGAAAGCAAAAGCGGCAAAGCGCGGCGACACGTAAAACAACAAAAGCGACGTTGCATGCCCAGCGTTGTTTACAATTAAGGAAAGGAAAGCCGCTAATGGCGGAGGCTCCTCAAGCAGAGAGAGCAGCCACAAGCACCATATAGGCCGCATAGTACAAAGTTTTCAACCGCGCTAAGACAGGGGCTCGTTGGAAAGCGAACTGTCCTAGACTAGAGTAGTGTGAGGTTGCCACCATCGAGTGATCCGTCCTAGTATGTGCTATGCCTATTGAGCGACGCATTCCATACACACATCTACTCCGGACAACGAGACGGACTAATTGTGTGTACTCTCTCCACATCTTTACTCAAAGTCCCCTCCAGAGAGTCGTTCCAACCGATGTTAAGATGCCGGCCGAGAATGTTCTGGCCACTGGTCCTTCTCGTAGCTTGTGAAACAAAGGTTTCCATATGAATATCAATAGTTCATGTTAGAAAGAGGTTGGTCAGATGGTTCTTGATAATTATAAAGGGAACAAGGGAAGGAAAATGTCGGAGCGCTTGCCATCGCTTCGAACAATAGACTTGTCTTCGTCTGGACAAAGCGTTCATTGGCGGGTTTTAAATCGGGTCATCCCTCCGAGGAGGAGGGCCATGTGAGATGAAGCCGGGAGTGATGTGGGAAAGGTGTTAGGACGGGTAGGATGATTCTTTTCCAGGTATGATGGTTGCTAAAGTTGATCAACCGGTTGACTTGCAAAACTGCGACCTGCAACCAAACGAACTGCGAACTGCGAACTGCAAAACTGAAAAACCGCAAAACAGCGAAACTGCGTTGACCTACGAAACGAAGCGCTGGCAAGGACCCTGAGGTTTTTTTTTTTTTCTCTGTCGTTCACTTTGTTAACCTCAATATGTTATCAAGAGCCTTCGCTGAGCAGATGCATTGCATGCAAATACTATGTCATGTTTATTACAAATTTTTAAAATGTATTTTTTTTTGATAATCGTAAAAAAATTTCCACGTATTTCTCTAAGGAGTGTGGAATCCAATTTTAGTAACTGCGAGTGACACTTTCGTTTTCCTTACTCCCTAATTGCAGCTGTGCAAGGTGAAGTATCAGGAACGGGACGTAACATTCGGCATCGCTGCCTACGACGTTGACTATGACGACTACGCCAACGAGTGTGGCTCGATAAACAAGTTTGGAGAAAACAGCCGCTTGAAGGCGCTGAGAAAGATCGTCGACTTCTACAAGAATCTGGGCGGCCAGATGTTCAGCGAGGCGTCGTGCACGAGTGCCTTTTCCTCCACCTTCCCACTACCTTCACCAAAATAAAGGATAATCGATGAAAAACGACAAAAGCCAGCAGTGATGATGACTTGAGGCGTGACAATAACGACGAGTTTTGATACATTGCCGTTATGCAAATAAAAGAAAGGAATCTCACAATTCGTATTTCGACCGTATTAGCACGAACACACTATGCTGTGTCTTGTGTTTTAACAATGAAGGCGATACAGCGAGTATTTGATCAAAAACATTAGCTGCAATTTAGCTACTACCCGCCGCGGTGGGTCTGTTGTTGTGGCGCTCGGGCGCTGATCCGGAGTTCCCAGGTTCGAACCCGACCGTGGCGGCTGCGTTTTTATGGAGGCAAAACGCAAAACGCGTCCGTGTGCTGTGCGATGTCAGTGCACGTTAAAGATCCCCAGGTGGTCGAAATTATTGCGGAGCCCTCCACTACGGCACCTATTTCTTCCTTTCTTCTTTCACTCCCTCCTTTATCCCTTCCCTTACGGCGCGATTCAGGTGTCCAACGATATATGAGACAGATATTGCGCCATTTCCTTTCCCCAAAAACCAATTACTATTATTATTATTAAGAGGTCGGCTACTACCTGCTTCCGGCAGGAAATTTTCTATGCGAGGAATTTAACACGGCAGCACCTTTTGTAAATGAATATAGCAACCCAATTGGTGATTGATTGGTGACGTCACTGATTTTCTGATGTCGTAATTAACTAGTCACTTGACTATGTTTAATAGCTTATAACTGAGTAACTGGTGAGGTTATCATAAAACAAATTAGATATTTACAAGCCTAAAGATGAGTAGAACAAGTTAGGCACCAATAATAACTAATTATGTTAATATTTAGTTATGGCTAGGCTTAAATTTATTTGCTTATACTTAATTACCCGTGACGTAATCGTATAACTAATGGCATATTCGTAAAGCGGTTGATGAGTAGAACATGCTAGACATCAATATCGCCTAATTAGCTTAATATTTTGTTATGGATAGGCTTGACATGGCGACCATGAAGTAAGCACTCGGCAGCTCTGAATTTCATACCTCGAGGCGATCGACCGGGCACCTTCCGCTTTGAGGTAAGAAAAAATGGCCCTCCAAATTGTCGAAAATTTTTTTCGGCCAAAGTATGAGGCAGGTACTCGTTAATGCTCGCTACCTCAACATCTTCCAGACTGTAGCCGGTTATTTTTTTTTTCATATCCAAAAGAGGCTACGTGGTTGAACGGACGGAAACCGGACAGAATTTGCTGACAAAGAGAGGAGGAAATATAGCAGTTGTAGACCTTTTGTAGTGTTTTTTTATTAATATAATAGTAAAAAGGAAGAAAAGGATTTTTGCTAGCCCCGGCATCTGCAATCGATACTGAAGCACCTGATCTGGGGCAGCGGAAATGAAGGATAGCAGCAGAATGGAGAAATGAAATGAAAAAGGTGAGGGGACAGGAAGAGAGGATAGGGGGAGTAGTATATACAGGCTATTTACACAATAAGAAATGTGTCCAGGGTGTGCGCGTGATTAGTCCATGTTGTAGGAATTAAATCACACACGCGCACAGCACTGCGTTGGCTACAACTGGAGTGGACAACACAGTGCTGTGCGCGTGTGTGATTTAATTCCTCTAAAATGAACTAATCACCCGCACAACCTGGACACATTTCTTAAGACCTTTCACAGGACATACATTTGGCGTGCGACTTCGGCACACTTAATTTCCTCTCAGGAATATTCACAGGTGACTAACTACCGACTCACAGTAACGGGCGTCACCTCCTTAATGCACAGATGCCTCATTGCCATGATAAGAAACCTCCTTTGGTGTACCGGTTACTACGAGAGCCATTACTGTTACATTCACAAGCACTTTATATAAAGCACCCTGAACTAATTCCTTGCCGGTTCTTTCTTCCAGCACACATGTTTCATTAATCAGCATCACACAAAAAACGAACAACGTTGCAGAGAAACACTTAGATAACCAAAGCCCACTAATCTTGCACAGTATGAAAAAAGGAGTTCCCGCGTTCGAACCCGACCGCGGCGGCTGCGTTTTTATGGAGGAAAAACGCCAAGGCGCCCGTGTGCTGTGCGATGTCAGTGCACGTTAAAGATCCCCAGGTGGTCGAAATTATTGTTGTTGTTGTTGTTGACCTCACACAATTCCGTAGCCCTCCACTACGGCACCTCTTCTTCCTTTCTTCTTTCACTCCCTCCTGTATCCCTTCCCTTACGGCGCGGTTCAGGTGTCCAACGATATATGAGACAGATACTGCGCCATTTGCGTTCCCCAAAAACCAATTATTAATTAATTTTTGGGAACCCCGCCGCGGTGGCTCAGTGGTTAGCGCGCTCGGCTACTAATCCGGAGTTCCCGGGTTAGAACCCGCACCGCGGCGCCTGCGTTTTTATGGAGGAAAAACGCTAAGGCGCCCGTGTGCTGTGCGATGTCAGTGCGCGGTTCAGGTGTCCAGCGATATATAAGAAAGATACTGCGCCATTCTCTTTCCCAAAAACCAATTATTATTGTTATTATGGTTTTGGGGGAAATAAATGGCGCATTATCTGTCTCACATATCGATGTACTTCGGCACCGCGCCGCGAGGGAAAGGATAAAGGAGGGATTGAAAGAAGAAAGGAAGAAAGAAGTGCCGTAGTGGTGGGCTCCGGAAAAATTGCGACCACGAGGGGATCTTTAACGTGCACTGACATCGCACAACACACGGACGCCTTAGCGTTTTTCCTCCATAAAAACGCAGCCGCCGAGGTAGGGTTCGAACCCGGGAACACCGGATCAGTAGCCGAGCGCCTTCACCACTGAGCCACCGCAGCAAGTACACGATTAATTTAAAAATTGGTTTTGAGGAACGGAAAACGGCGAAGTAACCGTCTAACGCATCTCGGTGGACACCCGATCCATGATGTAAGGAAGGAATAAACGAGGGAGTGAAAGAAGAAAGAGGTGTTGTATTGGAGGGCTACGGAATATTTTTGACCACCTGCAGATCTTTAGCGTGAACAGCCATCAGACATCGCAGAAAAAATCCGCATGTGGTCGAACTTATTCCGGAGCCCTCCACTACGGCACCTCTTTTTTTTCTTTCACTCCTTCGTTTATCCCCTCCTTACAGCGTGGTTCGGGTGTCCACCGAGATGCGTGAGAAAGTTACTGCGCTATTTTCCTTTCCTCTAACATCCCACAGAACACGAAAAATTGGCTTTGTGGGAAAGGAAATGTTGTCTGTCTTGAACCTCGGCCGTCACCTGAACCACGCCGTAAGGGGAGGGATAAAGAAGGGACTGAGAGAAGGTAGGTAGGTAGGAAAAACTTTATTGAAAATGCCGGCAACCGACGGTTGACGCGTCGTGACGTTGGCCAAGCGTCGACCCGGGGTTATGCCCTCCTCTGCACTACCCTCGTTCGGCCCGTTTGTGGTGGGTCGTGAGGATTGTGCTTTTCGAGCGCACCCCGGGCCTGCTGGACGGCCCATAGTTGAATGTCCTTGTCTGCAGACTGCACTGCACTTTGAAGTTCGGGCGGGTATATCCTGGAGGTAGCCTCGGTCGGGAACCTGGCACAGTCCCACATGATGTGCCATTGGTCCGCCGGACCAGCTGCACAAACATTGCACACATCGCTCGGATAGAGTTCTGGGTGAAGTACGTGTAGCACTGCCGGGGCGAGGAGTGACCCGGTCTGTATCTGTCTTAGGATGACGGAAGAGAAGAAGATGCGGCAGTGGAGCTCTCCGGAATATTTGCTGGGGACAACTTGGGCGACATTTTGTAAGGGTTCACCTTCAATCCCCAGCGTGTCGAGTATTCTTCTGCCAGTGGGAGTGCTAGCCAGGCGCCTTATTTCCTCTCCCCCGAAATATGAACACTCACACACACCAAGGCCGAGGAGAAGCAAGAGCGAAGAGACTGCACAAGACCCTGAGCCGGCTGCAGGATGTCCTCTACCTCGACGCCGCAGAAGACGCGAAGAACCAGAACAAGTACACTGTATTCGGAGTAACACACCCCGGCAATCAACCAGCATGACTGGCTATGGCAGAGACGGTTTTGCACCTATAGACCGCTAGTCGCGGATGAGGCCGCCATCGCCGCGGCCATCGTCTTTACAGACGCTACTACCATCGTAAGCGACTCCAAGTTGGCGATTAGCAACTTCGCTAGAGGTAGGGTCTCCGGTCCCGCCGCGCAAGTACTCACAGAAATAAGACACTCATCTCTTGAGAGATATTTAACTCATATGGACACCAGCACACACGGGGAATCCGGGAAATGGGGTGCCCACCAACACGCTCCAGAATTAGCCGGCAGGGCAGTGGCGCAATGTCAGGAACCATAACATTTCGGTAAGCCACTCATATATTACCACGAGCTCACAGCGCATTACAAATACGAAGAACACTCTCACCACCCCATAAAACACTGACCACACAACAACAGGTCATGTGGAGACGACTAGAGACGGGGACCTTCCCTAAACCAAACTACATGTCTAAATTGATAAAAATTGTATCAATTATTCCTTCCGCATTTGTGGTGAGAAAGAACTTCGACCATGATCTGGGAGAGCCAAGTCCGTCAGCTTTCCCCCAAACCCTTGCCTGATCCCTCCAAAGATGCATGGGACAAGCTGAGGTCCAGCGATGACCCCGACGTTCAGTCCAAGGCCGCCGAATGGTCGGCGTCGCCAAAGGTCTCCACGGCCTGCGGCGGGCCAGCTAACGTGCCCTAGTCCCGTACGCGTATCAGCAAGGTAGGTAGGTGAAAACTTTGTTGATGAGCCTTTTGTATGACTTATGGACGGTCCATAACTTGCAGCGACCTGTCCTTCCCAGTCTACCAGCCGCCTGTGTGAAGCCGGTTTGGAGCTGGAGACCGCAATCTCTCAACCATCTTTGTCCGTGAGGTTCCAGCGATGTGGTGGTTGGAATTCTCGACAGAGATATAAAATGTGGTCAGAGCTTGCTCTCGGAGCCCCACAAAGAGAGCATTCGGGTGAGTACTGGCCTTGTTGGATTAGAGCTAACAAAGCCGGTGAAGGGAATGTGCGAGCCTGGAGCTGTCTCCGGGTAGTTTGTTGTTCTTTTGAGAGGCAGATGTGTGGTTGGGGATAGTCTAGTCTTTGGTCCCTGTAATAGGGGGTTATTTCATGATAGGTGACGAGCCGCTGCCTAGCGCTACCCTGGTCTGCGGTGTGCCCTGCTCGGTTGACGAATGCTCGAGCAAGAGTGTTGGCCACTTTATTGCCGAAGTTACCTGCGTGGACTGGCACCTAAACATTTTGAACTGGTCAGGGTTCAGTTGAGCAAGAATTGAGAATTTTTCGCGTGGTAGAATGAATCTGTCCCCGTGCACAATTCGTGATTGCTGTTTTAGAGTCACTCAGCATGAGTGTGGCAGCTGAGGAGGAAATGCCAAGCGCTATGGCTTCTTCTTCGGCTTCAAGTGAGATTGTTGTCTTGATCGAGCATGAGGCTATGTGTTTGAGGTCATGTAATGCTACAATCATGGCCTATGCCGAATTGTGGATGTACTCTGCTGCGTTCACGTAGGCCGCGTCTTTGTCGTTTGCATGAGCCTTATGTAAAGCCTTGGCACGAGCTTCGCTTCTGGCCTGGTTGTTAACTGTGTGTACATTTTTGGGCAAAGAGTGAACAATGAGTCTGTCCCTGATGTGTGTTGGGATGGCGTGGGTGTTGTTGGAGGTGGACCAGCTGGCTGAATCTTTAGAGAGGCGATAATGTGTCTACCTGTATTTGTGGATGAGAGTCTGTCAATCTGGGCCGTGCGATGAGCTTCAGTTCTTGCAGTGTATTGTGTACTCCCATACGTAGTAGATGGGAGGTGGAAACTCGTTGTGGGAGATTGAAGGCTGACTTGTATGACTGTCTAATTAGTGCATCTACCTTCTCCTCTTCCACCTTTGTGAGGTAGGGGTAGGGAAGGGAGTAAACCATCCGACTAATCATGAAAGCCTGCACCGGCCGCCTCAAGACATGTTCACGCATGCCTCGGTGCTTGTTGGCTATTCTTCTAATCAGTCGCAAGCTTTGATATGTCGTCATTATAAGTTCAGAGATGGCCTCCGTGTTTCGTCATTGTTTTTTAAGAACATGCCTAGGTTGAGCATCTTTTCAACCTGTGGCACTGGTAGACCTTCACCTCGACGAGTATGGAGGGGTTTTCTTTCCTGTTGCGGTTAGGGGTCGGGTGGAGTAGCCAAAATTCAAACTTAGCAGCGGAGCACGCGAGGCCTATAGAGGCTGAGCACTCCACTACTGCGTTCGCACCTGCTTGAAGGCCTTCTTCCATGGTCCGAACATTTCTCATTGTCGTACATAAGTTAATGTTTTCTGCATAGAACGAGTGGGAGAGGTTTGAGATGCGCTCTAACTTGCAAGCCATGGGGATTAGAGTGTTGTTGAAGATTGGGGGAGATAGGACTAAACCCTGGGGTGTCCCCCTGCTGCTTTGTCAGCCTCAGCCGCAATAATTTCGGCCACCTGGGATCTTTAACCTGTGCTGACATCGCGCAGCCCACGGGTGCCTTTGCGTTTCGCTTCCATCGAAACGCGGCCACCGCGGTCGAGTTCGAACCTGAGTACTCTGGCTCAGCAGCCGAGCGCCCTACTGATCTGGAGTACCCGGGTTCGAACCCGACCGCGGCGGCCGCATTTCGATAGAGGTGAAACGCAAAGGCACCCACAGTACACGAGAATTTTAAAAATTGGTTTTGAGGAAAGAAAATTGCGCAGTATCTACCTCGCGTACCTCAGTGGACTCCTGATACACGCTTTAAGGAAGGAATGAAGGAAGGAGTAAAGAAAAAAAGAGGGGCCGCAATGGAGGGCTCAGGAATAATTTCGGCCACCTGGGGATAATCGCACCGCACACGGGTACATTGGCTACCACTCAGCCACCACGTGCGAGGAACCCACCTGTGCTGCAGTGCCCTGTTGTGTCACATCTCATCGCCCCGGGAAATCAAGGTGCGCGATATACGTGCGGCAGGACGTCCAGCACACCCTCGTCGGCTCGGCGGCGGCGACATCTGATGCCCAGGAGTGCGTGGTGGTGACAGTGCGCGTCGGTGGTGTTGACACGTCGGTGGCCAGTGTTTATGTGCGTCCAGCTGTCGCGTGGAACGCGCTGTGTTTTCGTGCTGTGTCTTCGTGCTGTGCCCCGCGCCAAATCATCTGTGGTGATTTTAACGCCCACCATAGTGCGTGGGGCAGTGCGCGCCACTCCGCGCGGGGAGACGACCTGCACGACGCAGCAACGCAGCTGGGACTCACCCCCTTGAACACCGGCGAGCCCACCTTTCGACGACGCGGAACAACCGGCTCCTGCATCGACGTTGCCTTCGCATCCAGAGGCATCGAGGCGACATGGCGCCGATCACCATCTCTCTGGGGCTCGGATCATTACTCCATCCTAATTGAACCCACTGCGATGGAGGCGCGCCCCAAACGTGCCTACTCCATTACCAACTGGAGTGCGTTCAGGCGGGCGGTCGACGAGGCGGCGGCCACTGGCGCAGATTTCTTTTCAAGTCTAGTCCGAAGCGCTCTCGCAGCCACTCAACAAGCAGAGGTAAGGGCAGGGCAGCCCACACCTGATATGAAGCTGCTCAATCTGCGCGAGAAGAGAGATCGCGCAGAGCGACGGGCGCGACGGACTGACAGAGCCGCCGACTGGACTGTCTACAACCGCTTGGACGCAGCAGCGCGCCGCCACGCCAACAAGCTATACCGCCGGCAGTGGGCTTCACTATGCCAAATGATGGAGGAAGATGTCAGCTCGCGGAGGCTGTTTGACACCCTGCGGCGCATCACCGAACCACAGGCAAACCGTCAACCGCTGGCCGCCCTCGCAATCTCCAGCGGGCTCAGCTTTGTAGAATTGGCAGAGCGTTTTGCCGATCGGTTCGCGCCGCCCAGCCCCGCAAACGCCGCTAACATAGCTGCACCTGAGAGCCCCAGAAGCGACGCCAGTCCCTCGCCCGTCGCCTCGGAAGGTCCATGTGATGCGCCGTTCACCGCGGCGGAATTGAACAATGCGCTGCAGCGCTGCCGCCGCCGCTCGGCGCCCGGACCGGAGACGGGGTGACATACCAAATGCTGCGAAACCTGGATGCGCAGCAACGACAGATCCTCCTGCAGCAGATCAACCTGGTGTGGGAACGCGGGGAGCTTCCGGAGGATTGGCGAACCGCGGTCGTTTGTCCTATCCGAAAGGCAGGGCGCCCACCTACGGAGCTGAGCGGATACCGGCCAGTGGCATTAACATCGGCGGCAGGTAAGCTCATGGAGCATATGGCGTTGCAGCGTCTGAACGAGCGGGCTGCGGAGGCTGATTTGTTTGACGAGCGGCAGACGGGTTTCCGTGGGATGCGGTGCATGGCTGATTCTATATCGGACGTTGTTACAGCGCTGGAGCATGCCAGGGCAGCAGGCCAGGTTGCGCTGCTGCTGCTGCTGCTGCTGGACGTCTCGGGCGCTTTTGACAACGTTCACCGCGAACCAATTCTCGCGGTGCTTGAGGGGGCCGATGTGAGCGGGCGCCTTTTGCGATACGTTCATGGCTTCCCGAGCGGGCGCACCATGCGCGTACGAGTAGGGGGTAAGCTCTCCAAGCCTCGCCCGGTCGACATGGGCGTGCCGCAGGGCTCTGTCCTATCACCATTTCTGTTTAATGTGGCCATGTCGGTGGTGCCGGCCTCCCTCCCCACGAGCGGGCGACACCATGTGTACATGTCCATATATGCAGACGACATAGCTCTGTGGTGCCGGGGACCACCGGGCGAGGCGTTCCGCGTGCGGGGGTGCCTTCAGGGAGCCCTGACCGCAATCGATGCCAGATTGCGCGGCCTTGGTCGGTCACTGAGCGCGGACAAATCGGTGGCCATGGCCTGCGTTTCGCGCTCGCGCGCGCACCTTGCGCCACTGTCACTGGACGGGACTCCGATTCCTTGGCGTAAATCGGTGCGGTACCTTGGCCTGGACATCGACTGGCGCCTTTCCTTCCGCCCCGCGGCGACCAAGGCCTGTCTGCAGATGAAGAGGATCACCGCCCCCGTGCACAAGCTCACCGCTCGAGGCCAGGGCATCTCCCAGCAAGCCGCGCTGCGTCTATACAATGCCGCAGCTTTGGGGGCGGTGCTCTATGCGCTGCCGCTCGTCACGGTGCGCAAGCCGTGCTGAAAGAAGCTCGAGCTTCAGCACCGCAAGTCCCTGCGCGTGTGCCTAGGCCTGCCCAAAAACTCGCAGTGCGCCGCAACGTTGGCCGAGGCAGGAGCGTGGCCCCTTGAGCTCCAAGCAGCGCGCAGGGCACTGAATCACATCGACCGGCTTCACCGCGCACCGGACGGCGGCTCGCTGCTGCAGCGTATGCGCTCGCACCCACGCTCACGAATGGGCACGGCGCTGCTCGAGTATGAGCAATTGACCCAAGGCCCACCCCCCTACGGCTCCTGCGCGCCCTGGCCTGCTGCCTCGGAGGTACAGCGAGAGATCGTCGGCATCGCGGGAAAGCGGAGCACACCCCTCTGCGCTGTGCAGCAGCTGGTCAGAGCCGTCATACACGAGGAGCTCCAGGACCATCTCCTCGTGTACACCGACGGCTCAGTGGCCCGCGACAGCTGCTCCCTTGCTGCGGCGGCCACCATCCCCGCCCTGCGACTGCACAGCCAGCAACACGCAACCTTCCTGGGCTCCTCCACCACGGCGGAGTTGATGGGGATCCGGCTCGGGCTGGACCTGCTGCTCACCCTCGGCCCTCCGCCGCCCAGGAGTGCTCTGCTGTGCGACTCCCGCGCCGCCCTCAGCCGCCTGCAATCTAACGGCCGCGGTACCCCACTAGTGCGGGAAATTCGCTCGCGCATCGAGCGCCTCGCGCAGAGAGGTTGTGCCGTGCGTGCACAGTGGGTGCCCGGTCACTGCGGCATCGCCGGCAACGAAGAAGCTGACGACCTCGCGACCGCTGCACACCAACTACCTGCCAGCGATATGCCCCTTGCGCTGGAGGACGTGCGTGCGGCCATTCACGACCATCTCCGAAAGCAGCACCCCGACCCACGCATCGCGGGAGGTGAGCGCATCGACAGTGTCACCGGCTGTCGCGCACTTACACGGTCGCAACGTGCAATGATCCTCCGCGCGCGCATTGGCTGCGTGTGGCCCGGGGAACGACGGGTGCGGCACGGAATCGCGATGAGTGATGTGTGTGACGGATGCGGTGCAGTGGAAACACTAGAACATCTGCTCCTTCGCTGCTCCGCGTTCGCCGATGCTCGTCGCGATATGCTCGCAGCCTATAGGGCGCAGGGCATACTACCAGACTCCATAAAGACGCTATTGTGGCCGCAGGGCAGTGCGCACACTCGTGAGCGAACTTTGGTGAGCCTCTGTGCATTCCTCGAACACACGGGCTTGACGTCCCGTCTGTTCTCCGTCAGGTAGTTACACGCAGTGACCGAACGCTCCGCGAGTTCTACCTTGAACGATTAATAACTGGACGCCCCACTCCAGTTGTAACCTACACAGTGCTGTGCGCGTGTGTGATTTAATTCCTCTAAACTGAACTAATCACGCGCACAACCTGGACACATTACTTATTGTGTAAATAGTTTGTACATATTACTTCTCCCCCTGTCCTCTATTCCTGTCCCCTCACCTCGTTCATTTCATTTCTCCATTCTGCCTGCTGTCCTTTATTTCCGCTGCCCCAGCTCAGGTGCTTCAGTATCGATGGCAGATGCCGGGGCTAGCAAAAATCTTTTCCTTCCTTTTTACTATTATTTCTTTTAATAAAACCACTACCACCACCACCCCCATCGAAACGTGGCCGCCGCTGTCGAGTTCGATCACGGGCAGTCCGGCTCAGTAGCGGATTAGGCCGCCGCGGTGTCTCAGTGGTTATACCACACGGCTGCTGACCCAAAAGACGCGGGTTCAATCTCGGCGGCGGTGGTTCAATTTCAAAGAAGGCGAAGTTTAAGAAGCCCATGTACTGTTCTATATCAGTGAACGTTAAAGAACCTCCAGTTGTAACAATTTCCGGAGCCCTTCCCTATGGCCCAGTCCTCATAGCCTGACTCGCTTTGAGACGTTAAACAAAAAAAATGAAAATTGGTTTTGAAAGGAAGGAAGTGGCGCAGTATCTATCCCACAACTCGGTGGACACCTTTATAGCGCCGCGAGTGAGACAATGTTTACTTAGCTGAGGCTAGCGTAAGTAAAATGACAGGGAGAAGAGAGCGAAGGGAAAAGAATCAGGCGAGTCATAGACTGAAATGATAGCAGGAGGGCGGCAAAAAACACAATTTTAAAGTCGAAAATATGACAAAATAACCTGCCGTAAGGAAACGGGCGCCATTTTTTCGCCTCTAGGGGGAGCGTGTAGCCTGGCGTCGATAGTAGAGGGGTCAATGAGAGAGGGAAGGCTGCTCACGTGTCCAATGCGCCTTGAGCCAATGAGAGTATAGGTGGCTTGGCGTGAGCGCGTGCCTCGAGACGAGCCGGACAAAACCTTTCGATGCTGACGTGTACGAGCAGTGTTCGAAGAGATCTGGAGGCGAGCGGTAGCTTGCGGCAGCGCCGCGCTGTGCTCTGGTGGTAAGACGTTTTCACCCTACCGAAGCTGATGTTTTTACCAGGGAAAATCCTGCTTCGCATCGGACCTGGGAATCGCCTCTCTTAACTACCTTTTACCTGCAGGCCGTAGGCTCGGACAGCAACGCGCCAGGCAGGTCGTCGGTCTTCATCGACTTCGAGGTTTGGCCGTGGCTCAACCCATCGGGCCGGGAGCAGCGCTTCACACCAGGTTCGACCTCTTTTGTTGCATTTAATTATCTCTTACTACGCCCGTAATTAAGCGAACGGTAATTTAGCCGATTCTTTTACGGCCCCATCATCGCTATTGGTACAGCTTGGACTCGGCTCTGGGTTTTCCGGTCCGGCGTTCCTACCGGCGTTCACTCCTGCCTGCTACACCGAGTAGCAGCGTGTCGAAAAGGCAGCCGGCCTTCTTGTTTGCGGTCAATAACACAGCTGCGGTCGTGGCGTTCGTAGTCAGAGGACAGTGCACAACGATCCAGCCTTCATGATCTTGTGCCGACCCCGTGGTGCAGAGAAGAGTGCTTCCATGACTGACCCTAGCATGCCCCTTATATCCCACTAGAATGAGGTGGACTGGGGATGAGGCAGACACGAAGCGGAGCCAACGCACGTGACCGTGCAAGCGAGGACTCATTCTGCGTTCGATGCGAGGTAATGCACGTGATGGCGTCTCGCATTTGAGCGTTCGGTGCTGTCGCGGACGTTGCACCGGTCGCTTCTTTTTCGTTGCGGCATTTCAAGCTGGGCGCACGTAGCCGGCGTGCGAGATTCGGCTTAATATTGAGTTCCTAGGATCATCGAGGTCTTTAGAGTGGCCAAAGAGGACCACCCTCTTCTTTTGACTCTGCACCACCAGCCAGCGTCCCTCTTACAGACCAGCACTTCTGCATCGTGACAGCGAGGCACGCCGCAGTCGAACCAGCAGTCTATCCCCGTACCGGCCGCAACCGAAATGTAGGACGCGTTTTCCAGTGAAAGCAGTATGTTTTCATCATAAGTTACTTAGGATCTACGACACAACCGTAATGCGCAATGTACGTGGGCTGCTTTTGCATTTTAGCCGCCGCAGTGGCTCAGTTATTATGGCCCTCGGCTGCTGACCTGAAAAACACGGGTTCCCAGCCGCGGTGGTCAAATTTCGATGGAGGCGAAATTCTAAAGACCCGTGTACTGTGCGATATCCGCTCACTATAAAGAACCCCAGTTGGTCGAAATTTCCGGTCCCCTTCACTGCTGCGCCCCTCCACTCCCCACGTTCATTGAAGTGACATTAGAGATAGACTGAGTCGCATTGGGACTATAAATCCCATAATCATTTTTTCTCACTGCGTGGATCAATTCTCCCTCCAAAGAGTGAGTCATCAGTGCGCCTTTGGTCAAAACCAAGAGAGTGATTACCAGTCAAGCTCATTTCCAATCTAAACGTTCTAGATTTGAGTAAAGGCGAAACGCTCAGGTGCCCTCGTGGTCTGCGACGTGTGTGCCCGTCAGATATCACCATGTTGTCAAAATTATCGCGGAGCCCTCCTCTACGGCACATCAGCTTCTCTTTCTTGCTCCCTCATCCTTCCCTTAGCTCAGTTAGGTATCAACCGATATGTGAGACATTTACTGCGCCTTTTAAAGCGAAATGTTTACTACGCCTTGTTCCCTGAGTTTCGCCAACTCTGGCTTTGAGCGTCAACTCTCACCCGCTCTCGAGCTGTGCAGAAACCACCCAAGAGCAGCGCTTCGAAAGCAAAGGAAAGGCGCATAACTGGGCCCCTGGTACAGTAGACACCTCAGGCGCGCTTTAAGCTATGTGGCGGCAGTGACAGATGTGCGTTGCATGCGTTGGCACTGACTACGTTGTGATAGAAACGCGGCACTGAAGCTATAGGCTTCGGCGTTCATTGGTGTTGCCGTTGATAACGATCTAGACTCCGACGGCTTCTAGGAAAGGAAGGGCGCATAACTGTCTCCCTGGGTCAGTGGACAACTCAATCGCGCTTTGAGGTACGTGGCGATGGTGCGAGATGTGCGCTGTATGCGTTAGCGGTGAAAACGTTGTGGCAGACACACGGCTCTGCACCAGTAGGCGGCAGCGTTCATTGGGTTAACAACCTCCGGCGATCAACCATTCAATTGCCACCTTCCAAATTTTCAGGGTGAGCGCGCTGCCTATCCAGTATCCGAAACGCACTCAACGTTACAGACGCCACAACTGTATGGGAGAGTGACGCCGCCTCATTAAGTGAACGCAGTCACGGGCATAATCACATGACCACATCTGCAGAAGCGGCGGCCGTCGGCGCTCGTGATAAACTTTATAAAGCCAATGGTTTCCACTTTCGAAAAAATTTCTAGAATTTTAGTCGGAATTAAAACATTGACCCCCTGAGCTTCAAGACACACTACCCTGCACCATGCAGGCATGCTTGCACGGCTGCTGTACAAGCGGAGATTTGAATGTGTCATGTAGTCTTTCACTTAAAGTGGTATATATAAACTGTATTCTAATGAGTGTGGGTATAGGTAGAAATAAGACTCTATTTTAATGAGTTAGCGTAAAGTTAGAGGGGTTCTAATTGAGGAAGTAGAAATAAGGCCAGTAGCAAAGTGTATGTTGGCGCACCATATTGGCGCCGGCATGCCTTAGCAATCAAAATACCCCTCAATCTATTATGCGCCGCTCCCCCAGAAGATGGTGAGCGAGCAGTACGAAGTCTTCGTCTGTGGAACTTTTGTCGCAAAGAAGTGTTCGTGTTTGTAAAGTGATACCTAAAGGGGCCCGCAGGCCACTGAAACGAAATTGGTTTTTGAGGAAAGGAAATGGCGCAGTCAGTCTCGCATATCTCGGTGGACACCCGGACCGCGCCGTAAGAGAAGGGATAAAGGAGAGGGTTAAATAAGGAAGAGAGACACTGAACCATTAAAGCTATTACGCCCTACCTTTTTTTCTCTCGGCGTGACTATGGTGTCCACCGAGAAAGAAACCATTTACTAAGCATTTCTATCCTGAAACCAAGCAGAGCCTCGACTGCCAGTATGACTGGACAGGTAACTAGGTGGCCGATTTGCTTCATCAAGCCGGTCCTGCAGCAGATCTCGATAATCCCTCTTACAACTAGTTGCTGCAC
This sequence comes from Amblyomma americanum, assembly GCF_052857255.1. Classification (NCBI taxonomy): domain Eukaryota; kingdom Metazoa; phylum Arthropoda; class Arachnida; order Ixodida; family Ixodidae; genus Amblyomma; species Amblyomma americanum. The sequence goes on along the minus strand of NC_135504.1, from coordinate 42,764,900 downwards.
GAAAGCCTGGTACAGCATATATGCTGAAGGTACCACGAGTGATGTTGGGGCCGCCATTTCGGCTTGTCTCGGCTTTTGCGGCTCAGCAGCAGAATGTTCCGCCATTGGTGATTGACTGCAGATCATCTGCCTGCCGTAAAGACGTAGTCTAATGCAATTTGAAGGTGATCGCTTCATTCTTAGCCTACTGGAATTAAACTTCTTTAACAGGGTTTTGCACGAATGCTGAAATGAATACGTGAGCTTAACTAGCGAAGCATTCCCTTAATCTCTTTGTTACCGACTAAATTACTGTCGTGTAAAGAAATAATTCCTGGTCCGTTTCAGGGGTAACGAATGGGATTACCTTAAAATCGCGTTAGACTATACGTGTTTCGCCCGTCAGTTGGGTACGCTTTTGAACAGCGCAATCAAAACTTCTCAAAGAGCAGACAGCCGTATTTCAAAAGATCCCCAGTTGGCCTAAATTATTCCGGAGCCCTCCACTACGGCACCTATTTCTTATTTCACTCTCTCCTTCCCTCCATCTCATATGGCGTGGTCTCCGGCATTGCCAATTCCAATTACTCTGCCATGTCCTTTCCAAAAAAATTCAATGTATGCAAAATTCAAAAACCTGGTACGTATCCTGTGCGACCGCAAAGTCCCTTAACGAAGAGCGGGTGCTGAAAATATTTCTCAAATACTCCACATCATCCTCCCTCTTAATTCACATGCACCTCTGTAATGTGAAACCCGGCACTCCGCAACGAATGCCAACAGGGTTTCTGCCCAAGTGCTTTATTGGCCACAGGCAGGACGACAATGCCGGCACCCTCCCTTTGTAATTCTAGAAGACAGGGAAAGCTGTGCTAGCCTATCGGCGTACGCTTGTGACGTATGAAAATTCGTCGTTCAACGCCCGCCGAGTTCATAAGCACAGATGGGACTTCCGTAAACTCCGGAAGACCGGTGGATAAGAGGTCTTGCTATGCGTTGCCGACGTCATGTCCCAAGTTTAGAGTGGTCTGAAGCTAAAAATTCAAACTTTACCACAAGCTCTCGGCCAGGACACAAGGTTGGTCATGTTGGTTACTCATTTGTCACGGAACATCGCAGTACAACGCGACAAAACACAAGCACTGACTTGCAAATCATGCTATTTTGAACGAAACAAGGCTTCTTCGAATAAAAAGAGTTGTCAGTGAACGCTTGTCTTTTCTGCCATTGTTCTGGGCTGTTCCGTCACAAACAAGCGCGCTGCGACGGCGCAAAGTTCATGCCTTCTAGCGAGAAGCTGCCTCTCTTTCCTTAGCTACAAGGTCTTCACGCCCAACAATTCTGGACAGAAGCATTTTTGAGCAGGAAATAGTTTATGAGCGCAGTTTTTTTTTTCATATATTGCAAGATTTCAGTGTAAGAATCAACATATCCGCAGATCTCTCGTCGGCAGGCTTGACTATTTTTGCTATTAACTCATTTGCTGTCAAAAGCGTTCCCCATTAGTTTTGCAAGAGATGCGAGAGATAGGAGCAATACGAAGGAAACATTTTGCTGCATATCAGTAAAATGGGCGATTACTTACAAACTTCTGCACCTCTAGCTTACAGTTTTCGAATATTCAAAAAGTTTCACCAAGAATTTTGGACATGCTCGCGCTTTTACTATATGTTTCGCGCCGGTTTTTTTCAACTCAACCTTGGGGCTGGTGTCGAGATGACGGCGCGACATTTTTTTAATTTTCAGCCCAATAGCGAGCACCAATCGGCACCGCAGCCTTTCGGCCAAGAGCACCTCCTCCTGAAAATGACTGTGGGTTGACGGCTGCACCTGCACCAATAGAAGCTCAAGCCTTAAACGGGTAAGTAATCTGTTTTTAAGCAAACAGCTTTTGTGTCGTCCACTTACTTTAGAATAAGTTCGGAAAAGTTATCTCTGAAAAGGAAAGGGACGTGAATTCTGATGTGCCGGTTTATTTTATCGATGCGTCGACGTGCTGCAAGACATTCCGTACTTCGGGACATCTTTAATCAACAGACACCACGCCTCGTAAATTTTCAGCTGCGCCGTACCTCTGTTTTCTGCACAATTTGTACACGCTCGGCAGCCACAGATGTTCAAATTCCACTCACTTTAGGTAAGCACTGAATGAGGTGTTTTCAGAGGTTAGTCTCAGCCAGTGTTTAGACAACAACGTGGAGCAACCGGAGGAGGCCATGAGGATATGACAGACGCCTTTGCCAGATAAGAACGAGTCGTTTTTCTATATTCCTAGTCTGTAGAGACTTTAACGCTAGAATCATCTGCGACATGTGTGTAAGATCGCAACCTGTCGCTTAATTTCTTCAGGCTACAATTAGCGTACAGTGTCAACACAATTGTACCCATTTTGCAAATTTGTAATCTTGGATTCTGCAGGCAGCATTCGGCGCCTTGGATGTGGATGGATGTCTTCATTGTGGTCTACTTCTAGGCTGTATACTTGAATAAACGCCCAGGGCACGGCGTACGCCGACCAAGTGCCCTGGGCGGAAGAAGAGGAGGCGCGGGGAGCGCGCGGATGAAGAATAAGATTCGGGACCACCGGCTGTGTTCCTTGGGATCTCTCCGACTTGGTGTGGTTTTCTTTGGGGGGAACCGCCGTTCCATTGCAATGTGCCGTCTTTCCTGTCCTGAGCTTGCCAACAACTACACTCCGTGTTGACCCTGAAGCAAGCTGGCGTGAGAGGCGACCTGCTTCTTCTGGCGACACGGGTTAGTATTCATGCGGACTTCTGTATTGGGTGCCTGCTTAATGTGACATAATATAACTACGTAGTCTGTGTGGCACCTCCGGCCGCTTTAGTAATTGTTGAACAAACGGACATCAAACTCTGATTCGCTACCGTCGTGAGACGCAGACTTAGGGCAAGCGCCCCTACTTAATTCACTAAGTTATTTACAAACGCGTCTGGCAGTGATGAACACTGTCGCACCTTATCTCCTGAACAGGCTAGGAGAACGAAAAACTCCGTGTACCCAGCACTATACAGGCCATATACTATAGATAGAAGAATAAAAATATTTTACTTCAAATAAAAAGTGAATGAGTGAAATCATGCTTCCGTGCAGTGATGACTCTTAGGCCCATAGGCAGAAGGGCGGAAAGAGGTGGGGTAAATTTGGTGCAGAGGGTCAAAAGGCAAAAGACATCACTGGGACTAAGGAGTCCTAGAATTACAAATTGCCGCCACTGTGCGGCTTCAAGCCTGAGTCCAACAATTCCTTTCTGAAATGAGGAATTACTTACTGTCTTTGGGCTTCTGGATGGTTCACTGCCTTCCAACTCCAACTAGTTACATAATTGCTGCTCCATGTGAACACTCTTACATCTCCAATTTGGCAGTGCTATCAAAAATATCGAATCATCTTTTGAAAGCACTCACGATGTCTAGTGTGGAGGTACTGAATTTCTCATCACTTCCTTTCTAATACAGGCATTAAAAGGCTACGATGCGCGAAGGAAGTTGGGATGAAAAAATTCAGAGTGATTGTTAAATTTAAGGGCACAGGAATCCACCACCTTATGCTGTAAGGAGGCAAGGTTACAAACTGCACGAAATGTTCAGAGATGTTTTCGGTGCCAATGCTATTAGTGAAAAAAACTCTTTTTAAATAAATTCTTTTAAGTACCACTATTCTCTTTGCTCGGCTGGCTTACGTCAGCAATGGGGAAGCACCGGGCTCATTCCATACATTTATTGGGAGGCAGATGCCACTGACGCATGATGTGCAATACAACTTTTGCCTGACAGGCAGCTTTTTTTACAGCATTGGTTAGTAAATGACCAGAGCGCAGCGGTGTTGCATGAGCCATAGATTACGCTCAATGCCATGAACACCCAACGATGCAGACGCCTGGGCCAAGTATGAAAAGCATGTCCCTGCATCAATGCGGAGCAGTTGGACTCGAACAGCAGTGGCTCTGTGCAACGGGCACTCGGCGTCACCCATCACGTGCGGGGTCTGGCAGCAGGTTACGGCTTCGTGACACTGGCTGCCCTGCAGGCCCCACGTGGTGGCGACGATCGAGATTCGAGTGCAAGATTCTCGTCGGGCTCGGCACCAAAGGTATGCATGCGTGTCAACTACTCACTAAACCAATGCACAGTTCCTCCGGCACTTGCATTAAACCACGATAAGGTTATGTGCATATATTGGCATGCATTTTGCGAAAGCAGTTGTGTTACTGGCCTACCTGGAATTCGCTACAGCACGCCTGAAATCTGCATGGAGTGGAAATCGACAAATGCGTTCTACCAACGCCACTCGGGGCATTTGTGATCCCCAGGAAGTCGACACTGCCCAGAGTGCGACAAACCGCAGCGTAAACGCTCCTCACATCTTGAGGAAATCGGAGTTTATCAGTTCCTTTTCCCACAGGAGTTCCCAAGGCGTTGATTGCAGGCAAAAAAAAAAAGCGACCCAGCCAGCGTAGAATATATTGTAACGGTACCCATCAGTATGATGTTATCTTCATAAGGCTCGATGTTACGGTTGGAAAATAAATATTCAGGCATGCGTATATTTCGTTTCTCAGAACTTGGAAGTGCATATATTGGGTTTCATTGATCGTGCACAGTCGCGAATGCTTCCACCCGTGGCTCTCGCAGAAATCTCGATGTGTACCCTCATTCTCGACAAAAGCATATTTATGCAGGAAACAATATGAAGTCAATTTTTTTTCCAAATATTTTCCAAATTTTTTCCAAAATTTCCAAGATTTAAGAATTACCAATACCTCTGGAGACTTCCCGACTGCAGCATCAATATTTTTATACTAACGTTACTGCTATAGCAGAAGCGTTCCCCTTTTCTTTTTTATAGGAGTATAGGTTTTTTTTTTGCTGTTAACCATTTTACTATCTGAAAAAGCGTTATCATTTGGTTTTCTACGGCACTCTTCACTGTTTTATGCGAGCGATGGAAACACTATAACAGATATATATTTAACTACATATCAGAAGAACTGACTATTACATATAACATATTCATGCCACTGCACACAGTTTATAAACACTGAAAATTTTTGCCCAAGAATGTCGAACAAGCTCGCATTTTTAGTTTTGTTTCGCGCCGGCTCGGATTATTTTTTTCGGCTCAACCTTGCGCTGGTGTCACAATAAGGGTGCGACGTTTTTGTTTTGTTTTTTCAGACCATTCGCGAGCACCGGTATGCATGGCGGCCATGAGAGAAAGAACACTTTCCTTTCCTAATGCAGATGACTGCGGGATGACGGCAGCACTTGCAGCAGTCCAAGCTCAAGCCCAAGCCGGGTAAGTGATGTGTGTTGAAGCAAAGAGTTAAAGCAAAGAGATTCGGGTGTCGTCTAGTTACTTTACAATGATGTTTGCAGAAGTTATCTCTAAAAATAAATAGAACATGAAGTGTGATGCGCAGGTCTGATATATCTAAGCAACGATCTGCTGAGATATATTTCGTAATTCAGGACCAATTTAAGCCAGAGACGCAATGTGTCATAAATTTTCAGCTGCGTCATACCTCTGTTTTCTACACAATTTATACATGCGTGGCAGTCACAGACATCGTTGAAATTCCAATTACAGGAGATAAGCTTTCTATGAGATGTTTTCAGAGGTGAGTCACCGCCAGTGCAGCAGTTAACCACATGGAGCAACCGGAGACCATGAGGACATGAACGACGCGCATGCCAGATAAGAACTAGCCATTATTATACTTCCAAAAATGTACAGACTTAAAACGGTAGAATAATTCGTAACATGAGTGTTAGTAAGGTCGCAACCCATTGCTTAATATCTTCAGGCTACTATTAGCGTATAGTGCCACCACAACTGTACCCATATTACAAATTTGTAATCTTGTTTTCCGCAGGCACCATTCGGCGCTTTGGATGTGGATGGATGCCTTCATTGTGATCCCCGTCATGACGGTAGATGTCGTCTTCCGTGCCCTGAACTTGGCACGCAGCCTCCGTGTTCACTCAGAAGTAAGTTGGCTAGAAATACGAAGTAAATTGCTTGAAATGGCAGGAATGAACACTATGGTTATCTCCTGAACATGATTTTGACCATGATTATGGATTTTTATGGTGCAAGGGCATCTTAGTCCAAAGAACGCCATGGCACAAGGTATTTTGATTAATCAAGGTGGGGTGAAAGACTCATTTCCCAAGCATTTAAACCTAAAGCAGCTGAGCACCAGGCAGGGGGAAAGCTTGTACCCATTGTATCACCGGTGGGTTCCCGGTGACACTGGGGATCGAACCCCGCACCTCCCGCATGCGAGGCCGATGCTACACCAGTTGGCCACCGCTGCAGTCCTTAAATCCTGAAAATGCAAGAAGTACGGAAAAATCGAACGTACCGAGCTCTACACGGATCATATATTATAGATAGATGAATAAAATATTTTACTTAACAATAAAAACAATAAAAAGTGAGTGAGTGAAGCTAAGCTTTTGTAAAGTGGTGGCTTCTAGGCCTAAACGCGGAAGGATGGGAAGGGGCTAAAGGTGGTGCAAAAGGTCAAAAGGCGAAGGGCATCATTAGAAGTAAGCTGTCCGAAAAAGACAAATTGGTGCTAATGTGCGACTTCAAGTCTGATTCCAAAAATTCCTTTCTAAAATTTCTTGTACAAAGCGTAACTGTCTTTTGGGCTTCGTGATGGTTCATTGAATTCCACTTGGTCTTTGACTCAGCTCTAACTAATTGGGTAATTGCAGCTTAATGTGAGCACTATTGCAATTAAAATTTGGCAGTGCTTTCAGAAATTTTAAATTATCGTTATGAAAGTGGGCACGTTGGGAAGCTAAGTGTGGAGACACTGATTTAGTTCATCTCTTCCTTTGTAAAGCAGGCATTAAAAGGCTACGCCGCGCGAAGCAAGCTGGGAAGAAAAAACTAATAGTGAATGTTAAATTTAAGAGCACATGAAGCCAGCACCTGATGCTGTAGGAGACCAGCTTGCAAACTGCACAAATTATACTGACTTGTTTTCGGTGCCATTATTACTAGTCGATAAGCTCTATTTTTTTCATAGTCTCTTTAAGTACAACTATTCCCTTTGCTAGGCTGTCTTACGTCAGCAGTGGGCAAGAACCGGGCTCATTCCATACATGGAATGCAAGGAGGATGCCACTGACGCATGATGTGCAACACAGCTTTTGTCTGACAGTTTTTTTGCAGCATTGGTTAGTAAAGCACCGGAGTGCAGCGGTGTTTCAAGAATAATTGATTATGCTCAAAGCCATGAACACGCAACGATGTCTCTCTGCAGACGCCTGGGCCAAGTATGAAAAGCATGTCCCTGCATCAATGCGGAGCAGTTGGACTCCAACAGCAGTGGCTCTGTGCAATGGGCACTCGGCGTCACCCATCGCGTGCGTGGTCTGGCAGCAGGTTACGGCTTCGTGACACTGGCTGCCCTGCAGGCCCCACGTGGTGGCGGCGATCGAGATTCGAGTGCAAGATTCTCGTCGGGCTCGGCACCAAAGGTACGCATGCATGTGAACTACTCACTAAACCAATGCACAGTTCCTCCGGCACTTGCTAAAATGCAGGATGCGGTTGTGCGTATATTAGCACGCATTATGCAAAAGCTGTTGTGTCACTGAACTGCCGCCTGGCGTGGAATCCGCTACCGCACGCCGGACGCGTCTGGATGGAGTGGAAATCGATTGATGCGTTCTATCAACGCTACTCGGTGCATTTGTGATCCCCTGGATGTCGACACGGCCCAGAGTGCGACAAACCGCAACGTAAACACTCCGGATATTTTGAGGAAATCGGAGTTTATCAGTTCATTTCGCCACAGGAGTTTCCAAGGCGCTGATTGCAGGCAAAAAAAAAGTGACCCAGCCAATGTAGAATATATTGTAACGGTACCCAGCAGTATGATGTTATCCTAACAGGGCTCGTTATGGTTAGAAACAAAATATTCAGGCATACGTATATTTTGTTTCTCAGAACTTGGAAGTGCATATTTTGGGTTTCATTGATCGTGCACATTCGCGAATACTTCCGCCCGTGGCTCTCGTAGAAATCTCAACTGTACCCAGATTCTCAACCAAATCATTTGTATGAGAGAAAATGTTTATGGAGTCAATATTATTTTTCATATAAAACATGATTTTAAAAATTACCAAAACCTCCCCAGGCCACCCGACGGCAGCCTTGCAATTTTTTTTCTATTAATGTTACTGCTTTCGTCCAAAGCGTTTCCTTTTGCTTTTTTATAGGAGCCTTAACTGCTCGATGCAATCGATGGAAACCCGTTGAAAGGTTGCGTTACACACCTGACGAACGGCATGCTTTCTTTTTTTTCTGTTAACCATTTTTCTATCGCCAAAAGCGTTCCCCGTTGCTTTCTACGCCAGTCTTAACGGCTGGATGCAAGCGATGGAAACACTGGTCTGGTTTTATAGGGGTTTAATGTCCCAAGGCGACTCAAGCTATGATTGACGCCGTAGTGAAGGTCTTCGGAAATTTCGACCACCAGGGGTTCTTTAACCTGCACTGATGTCGCACAGAACACGGACCTCTTGAATTTCGCCTCCATCGAAATTCGACCACCACAGCCGGGATCGAACCCGCGTCTTTAGGGCCAGCAGCCGAGTGACGTAACCACTCAGCCACTGCGGCGGCTAGATAGAAACACTATAACAGAAAAATTTAGCTACATATCAGAAGAATTGACCGTAACTTACAACAATTTTATACCACTACCGTACAGTTTTTCAACATTCATGATTTTGACCAATAATGTCGAAAGAGCTCGTGTTTTTAGTTCAGTTTCGCGCCGGTTCGGTTTTGTTTCAGCGTATCTTGGTGCCGATGTCACAATGAGTGTGCAAACTTTTTGTTTCAGACCGATCATACGCACCGCTAGGCACCACGACCTTCCCAGCAAGATTACCTTCCTCCTTCAGAAGACTGTGGGATGATGGGGACACCTGCACCAATCCAAGCTCAAGCCCAAGCTAGGTAAGTGGTGTGTGTTGAAGCAAAGAGTTAAAGCAAAGAGATTCGGGTGCCGTCTAGTTACTTTTGAATGAAGGTAGCAAAAGTTACCTCTGAAAACAAATGGAACAAGAAGTGTGATGCGCAGGTCTGATATATCGATGCGTCGATCTGCTCCAAGACATCTCGTAATTCAGGACATCTTTAAGCAACGGACACCACGCCTCATAAATTTTCAGCTCCGTCATACCTCTGTTTTCTACACTACTTAAACACGTGCAGCAGTTACACATGTCGTTGGAATTCCACTTACTGAAAATAAGCATTCTATGAGATGTTTGCAGAGGTCAGTCAAAGCCAGTGCATTAGACAGCTACGTGGAGAAACCGAAGACCATGACGAGATGAACGGCGCATATGCCAGATAATAACTAGTCGTTTTTCTATCTACCCACCGTGTACAGACTAATACAGCCAGTATAATCCGTGACATGGGTGTATGTAAGGACGCAACCTATCGCTTAAAATCTTCAGGCTACCATCAGCGTAATATATCACCACAACTGTACCCATATTAGAAATTTGTATTATTGGTTTCTGCAGGCAGCACTCGGCGCCTTGGATGTGGATGGATGCCTTCGTTGTGATCCTTTTCATGGGGGTAGATGCCTTCTTCCCTGCCATGAACTTGCCAAGCACATCCTGCGTGTTGACCCAGAAGCAAGCTGGCTTGAGAGGTCACCTGCTTCTTGTGCCGACACGGGTGAGTATTCATGTGGAGTTCTGTATTGGGTACTTGCTTATTGTTACATAAGATACCTAGGCAGTCTCTATGGCACATCCGGCCGCTTTAATAATTTTTGAACATCGAACTCTGATTCGCTCCCGTCGTTAGACGCATACATTGGACAAACGACAATACTCCGTGTTGACTCAGAAGTAAGTTGGCGAGAAATACGATCTGCTACAGTTCAAATTTATTCTTTAGGCGACGCGGGTGAATAGCCGTGCTTTATTTTGTGTGCCTACTGACTGTGACATAACAAAACTAGGTAATCTGTTTGGCACCTACTGCCGCTTTAGTAATTGTTGAACAAACGGACATCGAACTCTGAATCACTAGCATCATTAGACACAGACATTCGACAACCCCCTCTATTAACTTATCTACAAATGCGTAGACAATGTTGAATGCTGTAGCCTCTTATCTCCTGAACAGGCAAGAGGAACAGAAAACTCCTAACGTATCCACAACTATATAGAGAATATATTATAGATAACAGAAGAATATTTTACTTTAAATAAAAAGTGAGTGAGTGAAGCTATGTTAATGTAATGTGCTGGCTTCTACGCGTGAAAGCAGAAGGACGGGAAGAGGTGGGTTAAAGCTGGTTCAAAAAACCCGATTCCTTGGCATAAGTCTGAAGTGAGTCTAGCAGCACCCTTGAATACTAAGATGGTCCGCCCGGTGGCCAAATCCAGGCCTCGTTGGTGCCGTCGACGTGGGCCTTTCTAGGTCTGGCATCTGACTTTGAGAGGCTTCGTATCAATTCCTTTTTAACTGTAAGGCAACTTATGTCAATTATCGACATTCTTGTTCCGCGCCTTGTAGTCGTCAATATGTGCTACTTCGTCACTATATTTCATGTCAGTACCCAGAGGTTTCCAGTAAAAATCTTTGGAGTAACTGTGAGTAAGCTCCAGAAAAAAACAGGCGGCTCGAATGTATGTCTTGAAGCCCGAGTCCAACAACTCCTTTCTAAAATGAGGCATAGCATTTGTTGGACAAAAAATAATTACTGCTTGGGCTTCGAGGGGCATCATTGCCTTCGACATGGTCTTCTACTCAGCCGCTACTAATTGCGTAACTGCTGCTTAATTTGAGCACACTTGCTTCTCTAATTTGGTGGTGTTATCAAAAATTTCGAAAAGTCTTTTGAAAACAGACATGATAGGAAGCTTAGTGTGGAGGTAGTTATTTTTGTGTCCCTTCCTTTGTAATGCAGGCATTAAAAGGCTATGATGCGCAAAGCAAGCGGGAAGAAAAATTCAGAGTGAATGTTATTTACAAGCTCATCAGGCCAGCACCTCGTGCTGCAGGCGACCAGGTTACAAACTAAACAAACTATACTGACCTCTTTTCGGTGCCATTATTTTGATGGAATGAACACATCTTTTTATTCACCAACTCCTTTCAGTACTACAATTCCTAATGCTAGGCTGGCTTCTGTTGGCAATGGAAAGCACTGGGCTCATTCCATACATTGAACTGAAGGGAGATGCTATTTACCCATGATGTGCAAACAGCTTTTGTGTCATAGGCAGCTGATTTACGTCATTGGATTCTAAAGTCCCTGACTGCTGCGGTATTTCAAGAAGAGTTGATTATGGTCAACGCCATGAACGTCCAATGATCTTTCTGCAGAACGCTGGGCCAAATATGAGAAGCTTGTCCCGGCATCGCACTGGCGTAACACGAATCCCCGAGCGGAGAATGCGGGCCTCGGGCAGTCGGCGTCACTGATCATGTGCACGGTGTGGCTGCAATTGGCTGCCATGAAGGTTCCACCTGGTGGTCGCCTTCGAGTAAAAGGCTCTGGTTCGACTCGACACTCAAGGTACGCATGCGTGTCAACTTCTCGCTGAGTTAATGCACAAGTCCTCCCACTCAAGCAGCAAGCCAGTATAAAGCTGTGCTTATATTGGCACGCAATAAGCGAAAGCAGTTTTTTCAATGCCATGCCTCGTTGCCTTCAATTTTCTACCGTGTGCAGACCGCATCTGGATGCGGGGGAAATCGACCAATGCGTTCTTCCAAGGGTTCGCGGTGCATTTGAGAGCTCGAGGAAGTCAACACGGCCCGCAGTGCGACCAACCGCACCGAAAACACTCCGCGGAGCTTAAGGAAATAGTTTTCTCAATTTGTTTTACCACAGAAGATCCCACGCCGCTCATTGCAGTAAAAACAGCAGCGATCTAGCCAACATAGTAGCCATTGTAATGGTACCCAGCAGTATGATGTTATCTTCACTGGGCGCTTGGTTATTGCTAGAAAGTAAATTTTCAGGCATGCGTGCATATTTTTTTTCTCAGAGCTTGGGAGTGCATATTCTTAGTTTCACTGATCGTACAGACTCGCGAATACTTCTGCGCGTGGCTCTTGCAAGAATCGGCTTTTTGGATATGTACCCTGATTCTGGACAAAAGCATTTGAGCCGGAAATATTTTATGGAGTCCATTTTTTTCATGTAATGTAAGATTTAGGTACAGCAATGAATATATCCGCAGACAAACCGACGGCAGTCTTTCGATTTTTTTTTGCTATTATTGTTACTCTTATCTCCAAAAGCGTTCCCTTTTGGTTTTATATAGCAACGTTAAATGCCCCATGCGATCAATATAAACACGTTAAAAGTCAGATTGTAAAATTGCTGGAAGTTTTTTTTTTCTTGTTGACCTGATATCGCGAAGTCTTCCCTGTCAGTTTTCTGGGCACTCTTAACCTCACGATTTGAGTGACGGAAACACTACAGAGAAAGATTTAGCCACATATCAGAAGAATGGACAATTGCCAGCCATATTTTTATACCACTATAGAGTTTTTCAATATCCAAAAATTTTGTCCAAAAATGTCAGACATGCTCTCGTTCATAGTTTAGTTTCGCGCCGGTTAGGTTTTGTTTAAGCTTAATGTAGCATTGGTGTCACAATGAGGGCGCAACATTTTTTTTTTCAGACCAATCGTGGCCATCAGTCCGAACCGCAGATTTCCGAGCAAGAACAGTTTCCTCCTGCTGAAGATGACTATGGGATTATGGCTGCACCTGCACCAGAGCTCAACCTCAAGCCCAGACCGGGTATGTGATGTGTCTTGAAGCAAAGAGTTAAAGAAAAGAAATTCGTTTGCCGTCTAGTTGCTTTATAGCGAAGTTCGCAAAGGTTATCTGTGAAAATATATGGCACATGTAGTGTGATGCGCCGGTCTAATTGCCAATCTAATTGCCTAAACTTGACCATAGGCTAATTTGCTTCTTAATGTCATCATGATTGTCTGTAATCTCGCAGCACTATTACAAAACTTCACCTTATCTTTTGAATGCGGGCACGATAGGAAGCATAAAGTGGAGGTTCTGATTTTTTTCATCCCTTCCTTTTGTGGCCCAAGCATTAAAAAGCTAAGACGCGTGAAGCAAAATGGGACGGCAAAATTCATAGTGAATGTTTAGTGCTGAGGGCAACATTCGTGAAGGGAACACGACTGTATGTAAGGTTTCATAAACATGGGTGCCAACGTGTCCCCTGTTGCAAAAAAAGCAGAAAACAAGTGTCCTTAGAATCATGAATTTCTATCAGTTTCGTCCGAAGATCGCAATACCGAAGCTTTGCTTTTAAAGTGCCCTTTTCTGACGGAAAAAATCCTTTACACTCACGGTTCTCTTGACCGCACAAAGCAAACCATGAGGTGAAAATTGAATAGTACCTCGGCTTATTTCATTTCAGCAAACAGAAGTCATATCATTCAGACCCGGTGTACTTTAAAGCGAGAGCTTGGCTCGGGGTTCAACTTCTGATTTCGATGTGGATGAGAATATGCCCTTCAATGCCTCACAAGTAAACCAAGCTTCACTGCGTGGTGGTATGGCCCTAGCTATCGTAGCATGAACACGTGATTATGACTATGATCATTGAGTAGCTGACCTTGACATTTGACCCTGACCTTGACATTTGATTTGAGCCAATGGGCACCAGGTCCAGCCGAACTGAACTGCGTGGTGTTATGGCCCAAGCTATGGTATTATGGTCACTTGATCCTATCACTATGACCATTGGATACCTGACCTTGACCCTTTACCTTCATCATTCACAGAGACAGAATTTGAGACACTGGAGGCCACACCTATTAGAGCTTTCACTCGTACAACTAGGCTCAAGCCACTTTGAACCCCAGCCATTTTTTTTGCCTCGTACTGAATACTACACTTTACTCTTGCACTTGCAGAATGGCCAGCCACGACAAGATGTTCGATGGAGCCTGCCCTGGAAGCTAGCTTAGTCGTCTGCAATATGCGTGTGGTTGCACCAAAATGTGAGCCACAGTGGAGACAGTGTCGCAGCCTCCATCTTACTGCAACGGCCCGGTGAGCCACTTCTGTCGATCCTGTTTCCTGGTTCATTGACATTTTCAACAGGTTTGTCGCGTGGACGAGCAGGTCAGAGCAAGCGCACTACAGGTGGTCGCAACAGCAGGTGATTGGTTTGCTTCGCTTAATGCAAATTTACCAAGCGCAGATTTTTAATCCCACAGTTGGCATCCCGTAAAGCAACATCAGCAAACATTTCAGGGCTAAATGCATGTAAACTGAAGGCAGTAAAGCCGCCCTCCAATTCGAGCGATCGGCTGTAGTGGAATTCAGAGCAACCTTGCTTGATTTCTGTCTAAAAATGCTGCCGCATGGTAAAAGTGTTCCGCAGGGATACGCCAGATCTTGGCACCACTGAAAACAGCATTGCTAGCAACTCGTATTAGCCAATATTGAGTAATCACTGATTCGCATCCACTAGAGTGTGATTCGGAGATGAAAATAAGGTAAATTACCCAAATACTTCCTGTTTCAAATGTCCTCCCCAATTGTGCATTTGCACGAAATAAACTGGAGAGTGATTTCGATGGCATACTGAACTAGGACAGGACAAATGACAGACTCAAACGCTGGCTGCAAACTTCAGTATTTAGTTTTCGTGTTTTTTTAATGGGTGGGGGGGAAGAGGAAAGGGGGTTCACTGTGCAGTTGAGGTATTCGCCGACAAAATAAGGCCCTTAATGCGCCTTTCCTCTCCTCAGAAATAACGGAGAGTCTAAATCGTGAATAAGACTTGACTGAGAACTACTCTATCTAATTTGCTTTGTGCAAAAGCACCCAGGAGTGCTGAGCTTCCCTGAACCCTTACAAAAATTATAGACAGTGTAGAGACTCTCCATAGACTTCTGTCTACAAAGTCTATAATCTCTCTATAAAGTAACAAGAGAGAACAGTCTATAGCAATACAAATCTCATTGACAGTCTAGAGACATTCTATATATTTATGGCCATACAGTTTTAGTTGAATTTTGCCTGTGTAGAGTCTACAGACTACAGATAGACAAAAAAGTATCTATAGGAATGCAATAAAGTCTATAAGAAGTCTATAGACTGTCTATAGACATTTTTATAAGGGCAGTATCAGTCAGTGTTGTGGAATAATGGTTGCTCTGTGACGAACCATGATAGTGCGATGCAGTTAGTCCCCCTAGGCAGACGCCCTTTATGATTTTGGTGCTTCTTGTATTAATGCTCTTCATTTTTTTACCAGCCACGGGTCAGCCACTGTAGTTGCCATTGTCGCGAAATTCTGCGGCTTTGTGCGTATTGGTATTGGAGCTGTCCATGAACTTGTCCGAACCAAATGTCGAAATAAGCTCGTTTTTCGCACGCCCAGTATCGCCAGTGACTAGTCAGGCAGATTAGGACGCATTTTGGTTAATTGTGTCACCTTTCCTCCCCGGCACAAGGTGGCGTGTTCATTTACCGAATGGCGAAAACATTTGACTAGAGGTTAGACTAAGCATTTTTAGACTGCTGAGTGTTCGCAGTGCGTTAGAGTGCCACCGTGTTCCTCCCCGAAGATTTAATTGTTCTCAAAAGGAGGCAACAATCTGTTGTCATCCCTGTGAGTGCATTAGTTTAGTCGTTACGCACATGATGCAACTAATAAATTAACATCAGCGAGAAGGTGCAGCAGCTGTTTCCAACATAGTTTTAAAGCGAAAGCTTTGCTACTCCCCTCTCTAGCTTCGCCGCGTGCGCGGGTTTGACCTTGTACCGAGGAGAATCCACGTGAAAGCTATGCCTTCACTCGGCCGCTGCTGCCGAAACCGAGTGCTCGCCACTTTTCCTTTAGGCCATTGGCGTTCATTGTCTTCATTGGCGTTGGCGTTGATAATGTTCAAGACTGGTTTTGAAGAAAGGAAGGGCGCATAACTGTCTCCCTGAATCGCGCTTTGAGGTAGGAGGCGATGGTGAGAGGGTGAGAGAGATGTGCGATGCACGCATTAGCGCTGAAAACTTTCTGGCACACTTGTGGCACTGCAGCTGGAGGTCGCAGCATTCATTTGGAGACCAACCTCTCGCAATCAGCCATTAATTTAACTGCCACTTGCCAGTGTTGCAGGTTGGGCGTGCTGCTTATCCATTATGCGGAACGCACTCAACGTTACAAAGGCAAAGCCGCGCCTACTTGCCCGATACACTACAGCTTTCGCTCTCTTACCAGGTTCAGCAGTAGTTGAACTGCACCTAATTTTTTTTCACTACACGCATGGTTATCTGTATGCACGGCCTTTTCAGGAAGCTGACTCTCGGGATGTGCAACATGACTCGGAGTCAATTGGGTCGCTTTTTCTGCCCTGAACTTGGCGAGCTTTGAGGTGCTTCTTCTGCTGGCAGCACCGTAAGTGATAAAAATGTTACGTTCATCATTGAATGAGCAAGAAATTTTGTTCAGTATTGAAAAGCATTTCATGTGGCTATCGCCTCGAATATGCGTCATCCTTTTTCGCACATTTTTTATGTCAGACAGCCTTTCAGAGCTAAGATACAAAATTGCACAAAGGTTATCGCTCTGTACCGCTTGATTCACTCACTTGCGCTGATGAATGCAATATCGTTTACTCGTAATTATTAATGAAGAAGCATTATATGCCTCATGTGAAGAAAAAATCGTCACCAGAAGTCCGCAAAATGCGTCCACAAAATGTCTGCATCCAACGTGACACAATTCCAAAAAATAAATTTGCAGCATTCGGGTTCGAACGCAGGCCCCTCTGGGTGCCAGGCGCCCACACAACGCATATGACACGAATGGTCTTTTTTCTTTTGTATTGCATGGAAATCAGTCCCGTTGAGCCACCAAATTCTTCACGTACACACGCACTATTTCACAATGCAGACATACATTCTCATGTGTTCGCACACTGCACTCTACCTGCACACCAAATTATTTTAGATGACTCAGGCTAGACGACGACGACGCCAGAAGGTAGCGTCAGCCATATAACACCCTAGAAGCAATTGTGCACGTTTGCAGTTGACGAAAGCACACAAAAAAACTGTGACTTTGATAATAGAAAAAATTAATTTCCTCTGCATTGCAGGGAGCCTTAAAACACGCTAGACATTGGTGCTTCCAGCTTGCTGGGTGTCGCAGAAATTTAGGGAAAATTGGCACGAACTGAACAGCACCGGAGATACAGTGACAAGCACAGCTGGTAGGAATTGCCCCACATGCAAAGCGTCTTAGTGTAACCAGAAGCCATAGATTAGGGAAAAAAAACACAATCACATTAGGAATCTCTCAGCAGAAAATATGCTTTCGCTGTCGGAAAGACCTCAGCATCACAATGGTGGAATTTACGCTAAAAGTAACCTCCAGCAAAACTAGTCCCGTGATAACTTTCATTTTATCTTTTCTATTGAACACCGTTGTTTTGATTGCTCTTTTCTTTTTTTTTCAGGGGTTCCAGGTAAAGTATTCACTTTCCTCGATCTTGTAACGAAGTGAACTTTCCTACACCGGCGCCTTGTTTAGGTATATGTGGTGTTTCCCAGTGCTTTCTTCTCCTCACGGAACTTAAAATTGAAGTGAGTTGTTCATACGATAACGTAGGGACGCACTCATGGCCGATCAGTCACTCGGGTCTTAATGAGGTCACTGTTCTTTAGGCATCAGTGTCTCGCATTTAAAACTACGAACTCTAAGGTACACATCATTTCGCCCTCTTGAAACGACTGCGCAGTTATTTTGATAGTGTCCAGTAATCTTAAAATTTCATTGCCATAGCTTCTCATTGCTCGGCACAAGTGGTTACAGCAAGAAATGTGGTTGTCCGTTGTGGCGACGGAATCATAACGCTATCGTTTTCAAAAAGTTATGACAGGTAGTCGGTCTCAGTTGTGTATCATCAAGTCCAGTGGACGCTTGTCAAGTAAAACTGTGTACTGAAGGGAAACCACGGTGCCGGTTTAATTACGGAATAATTTTCTAGTATGGCAATGCACACGATCAAGAATTCAAATTGATCAAAATATGGAGCGCTGTTCTAGGCTGTGTCCGCAATTAGACCGCTGATTCTCCTCCTAAAGTCATGATTTATCCATTACTATCTTATCAGTCTGGAAGCGGCATGTTTCCTCCGAAAAAAAAAAAATCCCAAAGTGCTACCGAGTAGACTTTACATGTCATTTTGCCTAGCTCGTAGTAAAATAAAATTTGGTCAAAGAGGTGCCATATTTGAGCAATCTTGTAAACAATACATGCTCATTTATCATAACCTCAATTATGTGCATACGTTTGTTCAAGGCATCAAACACATACTATTGTTGTGTTGTGCGGAGTTTCTGGTAACTGTCGCACAATTTAACAATTTACTAGTAATTCCATAGTTTTGCCTCGTGGTCACTTGGACAAAAATTGCATTTTCTAGTGCGTAGATGGAAACGACGATTTCCAAAGGTTCGGATACGTAAATTTTAACTGCTTCTTAACTACCTACGTCTGCGAGGTAAACCCACCGGCGTCGTAGGCCTCGTTGTCAGCGGTGGGAGCAAAACATCGCCAGAAACTGTGGGGCTTGTGAGGCCCAGGTTGCTTTTTCTGAGCAACCCAGCCAAATAGGTCACGTAACCTTGCGGCACCGTCCACACTAGATTCCTAGAGAAGTGCCCACTTTGGAAAGTGTAAATTACATTAATCATTTGTCGCAAAATGCTGCTCGGGAAGTGAAAAACGGGATATCGCAAGTTGCATTGGTGGCTGTGTTTGAAGCAGTCACCTTCCGTGGCTGTTAGGCATTAATTGACCTCTGCACCACTCGCCACGGGTCATGAGAATCCGGGCCAGCTATGAAAGTAGGCAATGGCCAATTCCGCCTATCTGTGCATTAACCCGTTGACGCTGTCAAAATATCGCGTGAGTGTAGCCCCCATTTTTATCCATGTAAATGTCTATTCTACGACGTTGTGGGACGCGTGGCACCCCAGTGTCCCATATTCTGATTGGGGTAGTGGTGTTTTGTATTTATTTCAAAAACAACTCGTGTTTTTAGAAGCTGGGCCCTAAGAGGGGCTGACATTATATTCGGGATATTTATAACTGCTCTGTAGGCAAGATCTTTGAGTTTCTTGAAGCTTGTTTTACGTGATGGTGAAGAGGTATTTATAGTGATGGTTGTACTTGCAACGCTCTTATAAATGATGTGATTGTTGGCACCAATCATCTCCTCACCTTCATCCTTTACCTCCACCTCCCGCGTTGCCTCTCACAACTCTTGTTTTGGCGGTCATAGATGCCCTGCAGCATAGCTGTTTCTTTTTGCGCGGTGTGATCGCTTCCACTGCTTGCCTATAGCGAAAAATGGCTTTATATAGTTGTGTTTGGTGCAGGCTCATGGTTCTCGCCTGAAATAAAGCAGCATATGTTATGTTAACGCGATAGCATTAAAAGCTCGGTTAGCCGGAAAATGCGACAGCTAGCGTTGTGAGTGGTAAATAGGTTGCTTAGCGTGGACCAGGAAGCCACCGCAAAGAAACAACCTAAGTGGCAACCTAGGTCACGTGATCTTGCGGGGATTTCACATCATACCCTCCGGATTGTGAGCCTACAACCACACTGGCAGGTGGCAATTAAATTAACGGTTGATTGAGAGAGGTTTCTCGGGAAGGGCAACTTTGGTCGCACAAGTCCCACCGGTGGCAGCACCTGCCATCGCATGGCAATGGAGTGTCCTTCAACCGCTGCACCATTGCACAAGAATTGGCATGAGGATTCCTAGAGACATGTGAATGTTATGTTGAGAACGACCAATTCCGTTGATATGGGCGTTCACTGATTAACGCCATAGTGTCATATCCTGAACGTGGAGATCGTGTGTCCCGATATTTGGCAAAGTAAATTTCTGCCTTTTGCGCATTGCACTTTACTCACAGGAGCCACTCTCAGCCAGGTCCCTGAAGGACGGGCAGTCGTGGCCAGCTACACTGGCTGAAGTGCGTCCGTCTCGTGGGTGCTGAAGTCTGCCTACAAGCCACACTCTATAAGCAGGGGTGAGGATCGCTTTTATTCGAAATTATGTTGGAACAGTGCCTCTAGGCATATTTACGCCAACCAAAAATTGCAAAAATTCTGTGCAGGATATGGAGGTACTGAGGGCAAAACTAGAGTCAACCCGTGTTGATCATTTACCTTATCTTAATTAGAATTAATCGATCGCTGAAACTTATCTAGTCGATCATTCACATTCAGAGCTACACTGTGACCACATGATCCTCTTTGGTCGTGATTTCATGAGTTCGTATTAGTAGTTCTAAAAATTGTTTTCCGGGAATAAATTTCACATTGGATGCCACAAAGGAAGAAAGTAAGAACAAGAAAGAAGAAAAAAAATTAAATAATGTAACTGCTTCCGCTGCAGCGTGCATGTTCTTATAGCGGACTCTGTGAGGTGCGACTTCGAGTATTCTCAATGTCTAAGCGTGTTCATTAATAACGATAGCCTACTAAACAGTAGTCATTTCAAGGGCGTGTTGAGAGCGGTGAATCACGAAGACTGCCCGACTTGCGATAATAAGGCAGTATGTGAAACCCTTTAGGCCGCTTGAAGGCCAGCTGTAAGCGGGACGTTAGCGCATTGGCATCTATATTCTTACATGGAGGTGGTCAACAAAAAATAATTGAATGAGCCTCGCACCATTTATGTAGTGTATTAAAAGTCTGGTCATCCAATGGCACTGCCCCAGCAGACAGCTGTCACTTGTTTGCTGTATTCCACCGCACCGATTTGACAAATGATGTCACGGGACAGGCATGACTAGACGGTGTTAGCGCGCATTTTGGGGTTTTATTTCGTTTTTTTTAATTAAAGGCTCGATTTTGAACATCAAGCAGGCTTCAGACAAAGTTGGCCGGTTGCCACCTGTCAATCGTGGCAGGTGGTGCACCTTTCACACTTAGCAAGCTTTAGACAAACATCCCCCAAATTGGTAAGTGGGGGCCTTAGTCCTAGCATGCTCAACACGAAACACAAATCAAGCCGCTTGCCCCCTGTCTACACAAAGCTGGTTCCAGAAATTATTTACCACAATGCTGACGTCCCGCACAGCTACCACTGCAACTGAAAACCGAAATAATTCGCCACTGCCACTCAAGTGCAGCTGAAAAAACACAAATACCCTGGTAACACTGCTAATCAGCCCAATATTAGAAATGTATTGGCAATGACCAGTCAAACAAAGGACCAGAGTGAAGCCAGCCATTTCCAATATTTTGCCGATTACCTGTGCAGTTTCGGTAGCTGCAATGGCACATGGCTGATTGGGCGGATTGATAGCTGAGGTGAAATATACTCTGCACTGCGGCCTTGATTGAGGCCTCCCAATTCAAATTCAGTGTCCCATGTTAGCCTTTGGCTTGAAGGTGGAGAGGAAGGAACAGCTGGTCTGTTTTCTGGGCAACCTATCGTTGCGGAATGAGTCGGGCATGCGGAATTACGACACCACCAGAGAAAACTATGCGAACCTAGGGGAAATACGCTAAAACTGATAGCGCTGCGAAAAAGATACATACGTTGGTCTACCCCTGGGTGCTTTAACTTTCGAACTGCTTATATCGTTATTCTGAGTTAATACTGACGCGTGGCTTGATCTTTTTTACTTGTCACGAATTACTTCTCAGTGTCGACGGCGTGAATTTGAACCGCTCAAGGGTCGATAAATTATATTTCTTTAAATCCATCTTTCTAGCATATACTAGTTGTCTGTCGTTAGTAAAGATATTTTGGTTCAGAACCAAAACTGTACATAATACAACTCGTTCGTAATACCGTTTAACCGCGCTATAATGAATCAATTTTACAAGAACAAAATTTCCCAATAGAAATTCACATAATGCTTTTTTTTTCCAATTATGCGTGAAGAAAAAGTGCGGTCGCATTTAAAATTGTTTTTTTTTTTCATGTTTCATTTTTGAAAAATTGGCGTTTTCCATGAACAAAATGCCAATGTGGTCTGAAACAAGTTATATGATCTGTGTGGTGCGAACTTATTGTTGCTATCTGAAGACAACCGTTTATCTGCCGGAAGTGTCTTTAGAGACAGAAAATTGTAGAGAAAACTGCTATGGTTGAAAAATTTTCAGTCACCGCGTGACCTGTATCATACAGACCGCTTCAAAAGCCATTGTAGGCAAGAAAAAATTTTGCTAGAATTGGCTTTTAAAAGATAACTAAGATACGCAAGTACCACGAAACACTCGTAGCTCCGTTCCAAGATCACAGACCACGCACGGTACGTGCCTCGCGTTGCCTTCGGCGTCTTTAGGCGGGATGCCCGCTTCAGGAAGGAGGGGGGCGGAGGTTCATGGAGGGTGCGTCACCACACCCTCATGTATCCTGCCTCTCACTTAGTGCAGTCATTGCCGTCATGGGATGGGAAACATGGCTGTGAGAGGCCCAAACCCTTCGAAAGGGCTCTCAGGCGCCGTGCGTCTCCGGGTTGTGAAAGTCTGTAGACATACTGTGGGTCAAACATGTATGACATGCATGCCATGAGCTTCTTATGCATAAGCATAAGAACTGTGGTTCACATAATCTGTGAGCATCGACCTGTACAGAGTGGTACATTGTTTACAACAAGGGGCGTAATGTCGAAAACCCTGAAACCGGCCGCCATTATTTGGATTTTGCAACTGCTAAATGTCAATGTCCCCAAAACAGAACCTTTACATAAAACTCACTCCCAGTGAAAGGCAGAGAGGCTTACTTTAGTCTATTTTTCTTTCAGAACATCGGCAACTATTTCTCATTATGTTTGTTAGGCTTTGTCTATTTCAAAAGTGTTTTCATGCTCAGAAATTCCATACAAAAGCATTTTGAAAAGGAAAGTGTTTATGAACGTAGTTTTCATTCATATTGTGAGAAATTTTTGTGAACTTCCTCTACATCTGTGATTATCCATCATCACCCTTCGCTTCAGATGAACTTCATCCTAATTTGTGAATCATCATTAACGCTCGTTCATGGGTTCATTCTTCGAAGCCATTGTTGGTAGTGCCAGTAAAGCTCAGACTCCCAGCTTACAAATGGTTGAGAGTGCTCTTGACGCCTGTCCGGCTCAATCGAAACCCTGCAGCAACGCTCTGATCGAATCCTGGTCGGCCCATCAGCCAGGATGGAACATATCGATCATCATCGCCTGTTCCGGCTGCCGTGCCTGCTTCCTCCCCAACTGCTGCGCTTCCTCTCGGACCCGAGGCTTCTACGAGCCTTGCCCTCACACACGCGTCGAACGGTACGTCGTCTGGTCAGCCTAACAGGGTTATTATTACCACCCGGCAGCGCGATCCTCAAGTTTTTTATGGCCTACCTAGCCACGGGGTTGAAGATTGGCTGGAGCAATATGAAGATGCTAGTGCCTACAACCGTTGTGATGCTTAATAATAATAATAACAATAATAATTGGTTTTGGGGGAAGGAAATGGCGCAGTATCTGTCTCATATATCGTTGGACACCAGAACCGTGCCGTAAGGGAAGGAATAAAGGAGGGAGTGAAAGAAGAAAAGAAGAAAGAGGTGCTGCAGTGGAGTGCTCCAGAATATTTGAGACCACTTGGGGATCTTTAATGTGCACTGACATCGCACAGCACACGGGTACATTTGCATTTCTCCTCCATCGAAACACTGCCGCCGCAGTCGGGCTCGAACCCGGGAACTCCGGCTACTGATCCAGAGTTCCCGGGTTCGAACCCGACCGCCGCGGCAGCGTTTCGATGGAGGCAAAACGCAAAGGCACCCGTTGAGATGCTGCGACCAAACTTTTCAACGTGTAATTCTTCTTCAGCCATGTAGCCAAAACCAGGTTGTCAACCATCAGACGGCCATTCCTCACTGACCTCAGTTTACCACTAAGCTTCGTCAGATTTTTGAACAGTGACCACCGGCCCCGCTGCTTACCAAAAGAAATTAGGCACCTGTGTGCCCCTTCCTGGGGAGAGTTACATGTCGTACATTGAGGACGTCATTGCCCTTTGCTGCCGTGTCAACACTGTCATGCCTGATGCTGACCGGGTCCACCATATTCTCAAAGGAATAGACGTTTTCAACCTTTAGCACTCTCGCCGCTCAACACCCCTCATCTGTTCCAGACATTCGTCCCACATGCCAACGCTTATATGACCTCCAGTCATGCCGCCTCCCGGACACCTGGGACCATCGTTTCCACACAGACGCTGATCTCCGCGTGCTGAGTAGATCGATAATCCGCGTAGAACTGCAGGGCTCTTATCCAGGAACAGTTCCCTCTGCTTCCCACCCTGCCAGTTATTCAAACTTGCGTGCCGTGGTCAAGGAGATATTCCTCGTGGTCAAGGAATTATTCGTGGACAAAGAAATATTTGTAATATTTCACTGTAACAAGGAATATATCCGCCGATATCCTGTTCACAAGGCTTACAAATTTTTCCTTATGTTTTTGCTACTGTAAAAAAATAACCTTCCTCGTTGGTTTTTCATTGGAGTCAAACTACTCGGTGTTAGCGTTAGAAAAACCTTTAAAAATTTTGCTACGCATTGGAAAAATTTACCATTACCGGCATTATTTCCATAACACATATGATAGCAGCGATGTTTTCCACAATCATTATACAGCATACGAAACAAGGAATTTTGAACAAGAGTGTATTGAGAAGGAAAATAAAACATTGCATTGAAAGTTTTATAGTTCTGGAACACTGAAAATTAAGAGTTTAATAAATCCTGAGAATTAAAACAAAAACACGAAGTGATAAAGGGAAGCTTCTGTGCATACTGAGTGGCTATAACAAGGACGTCGGACCAATCTTTGGGAACTCAGATGGCATTTACCTGCAAGTATATGTATTTTGAATGTTATGGTATTGTACGATGCACCGAGTGGTCCACCAAACACGTGATGGTGGCTAATGGCATGATGGCCCGTCTATTCAATTCCATTCAATTCAATTTATTTTCCATAAAGATTCTCTCAGTTTGGTAGGCAAAAAGTTTTTCCTGACTGCTTGACAAAGGCCCACAAATCCGCCGAGGCAGTAGGTGGTCACTTGATCATGCATAGTATTAAATAAAGATAAAAAATAATATATCGCTAGAAAATATTTGTACTCCGTCAGCCCTCAACTTTACAGGACCTGTGGAGACCGCATTTTGCACAGTCGATCATATAATACGAGCGAAGGTGATGCGTGTCCAAGCATAATCTTATGCATGTAAAGCAGGAATCTCCTAAAAATTGACAATTACACAGAAAATCACGCGCTTCTGCCCGGCGTTTCGCTGGTGTTAGGCACTAATATATCTGGTTACTGCAGTTGAGATTTGTCGCCATCGCTCTCCATACTAACGCAGCAAAAACACATCGACCCAAATGGCGCCTTGTACGTTTTTACTGCTACCATTGTTCATAACAGCCAGTTTCTATTTTTTCGAGGGGTGTATAACAATGAAAATGATTGGTTCCCAACAAAATAGTCCGTAATTTGAGTCATCATACTAAAGGGGATCATATTAGCGGGACAAGATTGTAGTGTTTTCCTGCCGATCCTAACCATAACCATTCAAACAATGTTTTTCTTTAGAAAAAAGTAGTGAAGTCGTCATGAGTGTGTCATATTCTCGTCCTGAGCGGCAATTTCGAGGCACCCCCTTGTAAACAAAATCACTGTGGCCGCATAATGCCCAAAGAATGATAAGCCTTGACATCGAGAAAAAAGATTAACAGGGCCTCATTTAGGGTATATCGCTATTGGGTGTTGCCGCGAGTAGATGGGATAATTTTAAGCTCTACCTGAGAAGAACATTGCTCTGAAACTAATAAGGAACGTACTGCACCTTCACGCTTGTGTAGGCGCTAAAAGAGCACGAAAACTGCGTGATATCCTGCGTGCTCACATTCCACACTCATTTCTACATCAGTGCGCACGAAGAAGCAGAGAGCGTGCGCAGTTCATTCTATAAGTTCAAGTTTGCATGTTTGCACGTTTTCAGTTTGCATGTAAAACATGAAGTAAAAGATTGATTGATTCATTGATTGAATGAATGATTGATTTCATGGACGCCACCGCGCATAGTTGTTTTGCTTCCAAACAGCAGAGCTTCCGTGTGTCTAAATATGCTCAAGGAGCGATCGGCCGAGCAGCGTACAACAGGACATGCCGCGTGGCAAACTCTCTCTCTGCAGACAGCCGGGCCAGGCAGGAATCTGTGAGGATGCACCACGTGAACAGGCGCCACCCACCACGTGCATGGAGTGGTCGCATGGAGCGGCCGAGTCGAGGAGGTGAGGCAGCAGCGCATTCGTGTTAAAGATCGCACCAGAGGATTGCAGACTCGTGCGACTTTGCAGACTTTGATGTCGCTTACTTTTTTACTTCAAATAACTGTCCATTACGATGGGGTTTTCACAGGATAGGCACATAATAAGAACGTAAAAGTATATTACGCATAAACTTGCATACGCTGTAAAACAATGTTGTTTAGAAATTAGGCACATGAGTACGGACGAGAGTTTTTTTCACTATACTGTAGGCCAAATTGGCCCAGGCAGGAGATAACAGCTAATAAAACAACGATACAACATATTGGGTAGAAAAGGATGAACTTATACGGGGCTAGTAACATGGCTATACAGATACTGTTTTACTCAGTCACGTGAGCAGGCTTGAAGCTCGGTAAAGATGATTTAATTACTGCGCATCAGTTGTTCAACAAAGGTTAAAATTTCTGCAGCGATGTGTCAGTAGTGATAAAGGGGTCCAAACTATTCCATTATTTTATTGCAAGTGGAAAGAAATGAGTAAAAGGGTCCGTGCGGAATGTATATTCTTTGAAAGTTAATCAATACTCATGTCGGGATGCTCTGGAATCATCTACAGAGATATAACGAGGTATATATGTTTAGTGTGTCATGTAGTAATTGGAATAGTAATTTTAGTCGAAGCTAGTTTAACGCGGTTTTGTAAAGCAGGAATACAGACATGTTTAAACAGTCGGGATGGCGAGTCACTTATACTGTATATGTTACGCCACCCTTGTAGCACACAGCAGCGAGTACATACCTCAGCGGCCGTATTTGCATAGTGGAAAAGATAGACAATGTCACGAGTCTGCGGACAGTATGGAACACGTCACACAGAGCCACCCCGTCAGGTCTTTCCTGCTGTGCTCCTATGGAGAGTATAGTGTCACGTTAAGGTAACTCTGGAAGCCCTTCACTACAGCGTTCAATACAAACGCAGGCACTGGCATCAACATGAAGCTGATGCCACAAAACTTCCTCGGGACAACTATGGCAGTCTTGATGCCATAGGTAGCATAAGAGGGCCCTCGCACAGTTTCTGCTGTCGCCATTAGATGACGTTCTACGTCACACTTGCGGTATTACTGGACGTGCTACGTCCACCGCTATGGACGAGGGTGGCGCTGGTGAACACTCTCAAGGTTCGCTTACACGCAAAACATAAATACTCATGAAAGCAGCACATTGGACAGCCGTCGCCGTAGCTCAGTTGGAAAGAGCACCGGACGCGATATTCGGAGGTCGTGGGTTCGGATACCACTGGCGACATGGTTGTTTTTCTGCTGCTTTATAAGTAATTTTCTTTAAAGGCAATTGATTGGCACTAAAAATAAAAAATAGCAAAAATTCCCCTATGCACCTAGGTTTTCGGTGACTGTTGGTTTCCTTAATATGTTTGTCGAACAAGCCCCTCATTTGATTTGTTTGTCTGCTATATATATATATATATATATATATATATATATATATATATATATATATATATATATATGTAGTCCTTCGATTAAATTTAAGGCTTGCACTGTTTTTAAAAAAACTTATTAGAGGCGTCAGGAGACAAAATATTGGCGAAAGCTTCGCTGATCATCACCACTCCCTATAATTACGATGCATTTTATGAATGCGGAAGGCTCCTGCTGATTGTGTTGAGAACTATATCTTTTCTCAGGAATTTAATCGCAATAGGAATAATATATGCTGGTTTTATTGTTTCCATAGAAATGCAGCTGCTTTAATGTGCATGATGCAAATGGGTGCATATTGTAGCAACGATTAAGAACCTGAACAATAAATTTATAAGGTACCTTAGTTGAGGCAATGCATCACACGCCTTTTGGAGGTCAGCCAGCAAGGCCACAATTGTTGAGGGAGCTTTATTTAGCACCCCACTATTAGGTCTTGTGTAATGTGTGCGTAATGTGCTGCCATAACGCTCCCATAAAAAAAGCAAACGTCACAGCATTTGTCACAGAAGATTGACACCACGTGCTTGGGTACTGCCAAAAGCTGCCCACAAAAATTAATTTTCAGTGTCTTCAATAGAGTACATATTTATTTCCCAGAAAGGACCGGAATATCTCGAAGGCTAAAATCTGCATATAATCTTCACTGAGGATAAGAGGCCCAGGAAAAAAAAAGCAGGGAAAGTTTAAAAAGAACAACAAAAATGTAGAATGAATTGACACATTTGACAGTAATTCTAATAAATATACTAGTACCAAGCACTAAACTGAAAAAACACAGAAATAGAACCTAAACAACATTCATACAACAAAAACGCGCAAAGTGTAATCAAAATTATTTACTGCAAAAGCTTTCAGTGTGTATATATTTTTTTTAATATTCTTGGGAGATTATGCATCAATGACGCATTTTATTGCCTTTCCTTTCCTAGATTGCCTGCCCTTTTCTTCGTCCTTTCGCTGACCCCTTTTATCTCTCTAGTTCCCTCTTCTTTTCCTCTCTTCCTCGCCTCCAATCCTCCGGCCCCTCCCTGCAGTGAGTGTTGAAGAGAGTAGAAAGAAAAGGATAGGTAATGTTTCATTTGGAGGTGGGTTTCGAAGGCAATATTTCTGTTCTTGCAAAGTTGTGTAGGTGCCCTAAATCGACAGGTAAATGAGCAATGATAGCGGTGCTCTTTCTTACTTCGAAAGTGCGTGAATGCTTGCGAACTTACGGCTCAGTGTGATTGCATTACTGCAGTACAGGTGTCTGTGATCCCCTGTGATCCTAAAACTGCACTCTGTCTTTTCACAGGCAGCGCCCCGTCAGCGAGTCTCCTCACACGTGCTCTGATGGCTTTTGCGCTGATAGCTATAGCCAACTACAGAGACAGAGAAGCTGGCCCATAATCCAGTCAGCCAGTGAGTAGTTTTAAGTAAGAAGCAGCATTATATTGGTTGCAAAATCATGGAGAATCAAATTTCTCTAGTATTTCCTAATCAGTGGCTGCTGTAAACGTTTCTGAAATGTGAGGGCTTCGTTCTGGCTCAGTTGTCGCGATCCTCACTTCTTCCATCTGTGCGCTTCTTGGTAGCGCGGCACTGCTGCCTTTGAGCGAAACTTTGAGACAATGCATAAGGACCAATGTCGTTATTTCTACAGATTTCCTGGGTTTTTCCCCTCTTCACTCGTTGTGAAGCACAACAAGCTTACTGCATTTAGTACTATACATTGAAGGTGCCGGCATGTCTTCGGCCTTTCGATACGTTCTCGGCTCGTTTTCGGTTTGGGTAGTCTAGAATTTCAGGCGGGGAAGAAAAAAAGTAAATTTTATATTTTCAGTATGGTGATACACAAAAACAAAACTCTTGCTCCAACTGCATCTTTGCCCCATATATTGAAGCACCAAGAGTTATGAGAATGGAATATCTGACATGCATGACTATTCTTGATTAAACCGTTAAACTTGAGCCGTACACCACTGGATCAGCGTGGTCACTAGTTGATAGCGCTGACACTACACTACTCATTTAGTAGACACATCAAATGCACCCCTTAGGGGTGCGGTTGAGGTGTCCACCGAGATGTCTTGATTAGAAGCTGAAGGCTAGCTTGCTGCACGGATTCGGAGCAATGACAAATGCACTTTCAGTTCCATGTTTTAAGGCGCTGTTGAGGTGTCCACCGAGATGTCCTGATTTGAGAGCAACTCCACCCTTTCCTTTCCTGAAAACACATTCTTTCGCATTCCTCCATGTAAGAAGATTTGCACTTTCCGTGCGCAAATCTGTATGTTCCACTCAATGCACACATTTTTTTGTGCGTCTCATGCATTTAGGCATCAACCTTCAATCATGCATCAGTTTCGAGACCTCAAAATGAGTGGAATCACTAGATGTTTGTTTGTATCTTGTGGATCATTTGGAAAAAACGAGTTGCCGCTTGGCAATTCACCTACAATGTTCGAACGTGGATGAATTGTGCTGTTCGTAACATTGCTTGTGCTTCATTATGTTAGTGAGCATTGCTTCGCTTTCGCAGGGTACCTCTGGCATCTCGGATGTGGTAACCGGCTGCAGGCTGTAGATGTCGCCTTGTCTGCCCTGAGCTTGGCGAGCTGCTTGCTCTATGGCTTCATCTTTGCGTCAGCATGACGTGAGTGAAAAGGGAGACACATATCCGACTAAAGTGAAGTTTGTCCTTCAGGCAGCTACATGAGAGGCAGTTGAGGATGGTGTGTGACTCAGTGCTTGTGAGAAGTGACCACTTAATTCAGAAGAATGCGTCACCCGGGTTTCACCGGCTGCCGAAATAGCGTGTTGAAACAAGTGAAGATGCCGTTCAGAAAAGTAAAAACAGAAGTATTGTGTTTTGAAAGAGGCAAACGTAACGTGGGCGGCATTCTCAAGTCTCAACTTACGTGCTAGCTGTGTCACTAAAGGACACCAGAAATACTATGGTCATATGCAGTATTATGTCGCTCTTTTCGAGATTCTGTTTCCGTCAGAAAGTTGAGGAGAAACTCAACGCACTACTCTCAAGGAAAAAAATGCACTGTTCCCTACTTCATCTTAATAATACTTCGAACAAGCGGAACACGTTCATGGGGAAAATGTGTGCATGTTGTAGCAACAAATTAGAACGTGTGTAAGAACTTTATAGGGCGTCCTGTTTGAAGCCATGCCTCATCCACCTCCTGGAGATCAGCCAGCCCAGCCAGAATTGTTGCGGGAGCTCCACTTAAGAACTCTACGTGGCTTCTTGTATAGTGTGTGCCTAATGTGCTGTCATTGCGCTTACAGTACAAGGAAGAAAATGTCACGGCACACGTGTCATTCCAGGGATGCGGTGCTTTACTGCCGGGAAGTTAACAGAGCAGCGGGCTATTTGACCTGCAATCTTTTCAGTTTGGCACTTGCAATGGCAGCCATGCAAATTTATTGCATATATCTGCTTTTATTTTTCTTTAGAAAGAGCATTGAAAGCACGTCCTTGAGTGCTGCCAAAAGTCACTCATGAAAATTAATTTTCTATCTATTCAGTAGAGCAAAATGTAACTCTACTTTCCCGAAAAAAAAGGATGAACACTTGGGCTAAAAGCAACAGCTGAGCTTTACAGGGCCCAAGACAGAGCAAGGCAACAGAGCAGGGGAAAAAGGAATGATTTTTTTAAAAAGACCACAATAATGACAAGAAGAAAAGAACAATTGACAGAATTCACAGTAACCCTAAGTAATATACAAGTACCAAGATATAAACTGAAAAAAATTAGAGGAAAAACCAAGTAATAGAACAAAAATAATATACTTAAACTCATAAAAACACACAAAGTGAAAGAGCAGTGCTTTTCTGTTAAAGTCCTCAGTGTGTATGTATTTGTTTTAGTATTGTTGGGAGTATATGGGTCAACGACTGGAATTTTGTTTTTCGCCTCCCCTTTTCTTTTTCCTTTCTGTAATCACTTTTTCTCTCTCAGTCCTCGATATATATTTTTTCCCACTCATTGTCACTTCTAAACACCTCTCACTCTTCCCAGCAGTAAGTGTTGAAAATACTAGAAAGAAAGGGTTAGGTATATGTGCCATGTGGAAGTGGGTTTTCAAAGAAACATCCATTCTTGCGAAGTTGAGTAGGCACCCTATATCAACAACTAAACAAGCAATGATAGCGGTGTCCTTTCTTACTTCGAATGCGCGTGAATGCGTGTGAGCTTACGATTCATTGTGATTCCATAACTGCAGTCGAGGTTCCCGTAATCATAAAACTGCATTTTGTCTTTTCACAGGGAGCACTTTTCCCTACGGGTGTCGTCGCACACGCTTTGATGGCTTTCGCGCTCATGGCTACAGCCGCGTACAGAGACAGAGGGCCTGGTCCGCAATCCAGTCTCCAGGTGAGTAGATTTAAGTAGGCAGCAGCCATAATTGGGTTGCCAGGAGAGTCTAGAATCAAATTACTGTTTCCAAATCAGTGGGTGCCCTAAATGCTTCTTAAATGTGAGGGCTCTGTTCTGGCTCAGTTCTCGCTATACTCGCTTCTTTCATCTGCACGCTTCTTGGCCAACGTGGTGCTGTTTCCTATAAGCAAAATTTTCTGGCAATGCATAGATGGCTATGACAATATTTTTAGAGATTTCCTGGGTTCCACTCCTGTTCTCTCGTTATAGAGAACTGCAAGCTTACGGAGTTTAGTACAATATATTAGAGGTTCCAGCAAGACTTTCGCCTTTCGATACACTCTCGACTCGTTTTCTGTTGTGGTTGCCCGGCATTTTCTGCAGGCAAGAGAGCAAAGTTATTTTTGGTGTTTCAGCAGGGGGATACATAAACGAAAGTCTTACTCATAATGCAGCTTTTCCTCATATATCGAAGCTCCAAGCGTTATGAAAATGGAACACATGTTCCTTCTTCATTAAACTGTTAGGAGGATTGCCATGGCGACTAATGCATAGCGCTGTTGGCATCAAACGCGCCACTTGTGAAGCGTGGTTACGTGGTTACCACCACCACGGCGCTAGGATTCGCATTTGTATTCTCAATACTGCATGAATGGTTAGCGAAAATACATCTAAGTTCAAACCTGCATAGCACGCAGTCAGCTTATTATGCAAAAAAAGCCGTCGCCTTTCCCACTGGGTGTGAAATGTGGGTATGCACATCAACTATACTTTACTCAGGCACAAGTACTCGCATACGATTTTGGAGCAGCCAGTCTTACACAGACTCGTGGAGGCGATTCGAAAACTGTTACGCCACTGGCGTAGAGCATGCTGGCGGGTTCACTGCAACGCAGAGCCCGCGTTGGATGGAGCAGAAATTATCTGGCACTAGTGGGCGGAGAGCTTCGCAGCGTGTCAGAAAGCCCTAGTCGATGAGAGGCGTGCACGGCTAACTACTATGCAGAGCTAGTGAACGCGAAGTGTCTCAAATAAATGTCACTGGACACTCGAGAACAAACTTCTTATCCAAAAAGACGCTTATAATGCTATCTGGGAGTAGCTAGAAAGAGTAGCTCACATTCACTTTTTCATCAGCTTGATTTTAGAAAGTTCGGCAAGTGTTGTCGGGCCCAGTTTGGTCTTCTACGCTGGCTACCCAACCATTGATACAATGGGCACAAAGTTTCCCCTGCCTGGTGCTCGGCTTGTTTAGGACAAAATACTTGGCAAAAGAAAAGCCTTGTTACCTAGAGGCCTTTGGCCACAGATGCTCTTGCGCAATAAAAATTCATTATCGCTATAAATGCAAAGTTCAGCTTTCATGCGCAACGCCCACTTGTGTGGTATGTCAGCGTCAGCAGCAAATGCCCCGTCACTCAGCAGCTATTAATGAGCTTACATATGCGGTGCAATATCAACTAGTTTCTACCGTGCTCGCTGCAGCTAACCCTTTTTTTTCATATAAATTCAGTGAAACGAACCCAGCATTCTAAATCACCGCACAAATATCGATAGGATGCATTGGCAGCCTCTGCAATTAAATGTTTTTTCTGAATTTTTACGCTTCTGTGCGCACACTGTACAAACATACTTTCCGTGTGTAAATGCCTATGCGCCACTCAATGCAGAATTTTGTGCGTCTCGTACATTTAGACATCAAGCTCCAATCATACGTAAGCTTCGAGACCCAGAGACTTGGTGGAATCAAAAGATGCTTGTGCTGCGCAGGCGGCCACGACCCTCTGGGCCTGACGCTGCATGCAGCCATCGAGCACAGGCATTTCATCGCCCACAGAAGGAGCAGGTGGATGCTGCTACTAGCAACATCACGAACGAGCCTTGTATGCCGCCGTCGACCTGCGTGACCGCATCGTCATCGACGGCATTGATCGCACCTGCCGGTGAGCTCAACAAGCCTGCACTCCGGAGCTTTGCTCAGATTCAGAGAGTGGGGCAGCCTGTGTTTGCCCGCGAGATGGTAGCCTGTGACAACAGCAAAGAATAAAAACCAAGATGCAGCTGTTCCAGCTGGCGTGCTCTTTTTAAGCCAGCTCGTCTTGATCTTAGTACGCATGGAGCGTTTTTTGCAAAGGGAAATGCGCCGAATAGTCAAACGCGGTCATGCCACCGAATTTTCACAGTCACGGGCGTTTATCGCACCCGCTTCTTACACACTTGATGGTGCAGGTGTGGCGGCACAACCGCATGCGGTCCGAGTGCGGTGCAATTTTCCGTGCAAAAAGTGCTTCATGCAAGCCAGTGAGTCCTTGTGCATTTCATTCTTCGCTTCTTCAAACGCACCATGAGCAAACCAGACTGAATGGCGCTCTGCAAGAAACCGTAACCCTTATTTTCATAGGGAATCCACGCTGCATTATTGGGTAGAAAATAAAAGCTGAGCGGCTCTTGCATGTAGAGATATGCATCGCTCAGATGTCCAGCTTCTCAGCAATCTTTCCTATCGTGTGCAGTTTGGCAAATGAAAGACGAATAAAAATTCTTTGACACTTAAGCTACATCTGGAAGTCGTCCTCCGTAGGTCAGCGTATAAGCATCTTCGTGCGAAAGCCAAAAATCATAACGTGGCGTTGTCATCATAATTATACACAGTCTTTAGAAGTCGCAATTGGCACTCTGCGCGATTAGAAATATGCAAAAGCTATGACCATGAAAGTGGCTGAGCGATCTACACGATAAAGAAGTCTGCTGAACCGTCTCATGTATCAGTATTGTTAGATTAAAAAGGAGACGCGGTAATCTAATCATTCGGCGATGTGATTATTGCAAAACATTATGAGCTCTGAAGCGTTGGTAACAACTAAGCGAATCCAGAATAGTAAAGAGTCAACGGGATAGCTCTCTGAAGTACAGCAGAGTTTCTTCGCTGTACAGTAGTGCTCCTCGTGCGAGAGAGAGTTCTTTTGCCTAAGGAGCGGTCGGCTGCCTACATTACGGTGTGGTCAGATCGCCGGACGATCTTTCTCTCCAGGATGTTCAGCAGCGCAGAAGGTTACCTGTCCTGTGCGGACCAGCGGTTGCCCAGCCAATGCCGATGGCGCTCATGGGGACGGCTGCCGCCCCAATCGACACGCGCATCGACAAGATGGGCGGCATCTCCTGCGGTCCGGACGGGGCCGCCCTCCACGGCCCACTCTACGTCTTCGACCCCAGCAGAGAATCGTAAGTACCCACTGCACGCCATAGAGAGGTCTTAGGGCGAATTTTTCACTCTATATTTATTTTTCAATGCGTACATGCCCGCGTGCGTGTGTGTCAGTGTTCAAAGGGTGTGGGGGCATAACTGGTCAAATAAAAATAAAGGCGTAAAATTCAGCGCAAAAAAGCCCGACGATTGCATAAAAGGGGGCCCCACTAAGACCTTTAAGCGTCATTTCAAAGAAAACTTGGTGAGTACACAACCATTCGATTTCTTATCGCCGCTATGGGAACCGCAGTTGAGAATCGGTGGCAGACGGGCGCTCCTCTGCGCTCAGGAAAGGCAGACCCCCCCGTGTTTTGTAGATGCGCCGAGCTACCGGAGTTGACGGAGAAGGCCTTTTTCCTGGCCGTGTCCGTACAGCGCCACCTGTGGCCAGTAGGGGGCGTCGTGGAGCTCAAGCCCGAGGTCAAGTGCACCACGCGCATAGACCTGCCCGCCTGGCCTCGTCCACATTGGAGCGACGATCTGACATGCCATCGCCCAGGCACTCTGTTCACGTGGCAAAGACATGTGAGTGGGCAGCCGCTGACAAGCACATTCCGCCACCAGAGTGCTGCAGAGTAACCCTGTTTTAGTCCGGTCGAAACTGTCGCATGACCTGATAAAAAGCACTGGAGCGGTTGATTCGAAGGAACCGCTCGTGAATTGGTAGCCTGCTCGGTCCGGCATTGCTCACAACGATCGCTTATAGCTCACCTGTGGGTACTGTATCCCCATCACACTTATCTCGAGGAACTCCTCAATGAACTCAATGCATCCGGAGAGGAAACGATCAGGATTGGCATTTTTGGCCCGGTTAGGTGTGTGCTGTAGGGTCGTTTTTAATGTGAGAATATTAAAAACCGCTTTTTCGTCACGCTTTTCATAAACAGGCATGGAGGTGCAACCTAATCATTTTATATTGCCAGATACCTAAATGTTAAGTGAAAATTATGCAAGACGAGAAAAAAAATAGACTGAAGGCTGCTAGCCGGTTACACTTAGCCGCATGAATCTCCTTAATAAAATAAGGTGGCGCACGCTTTGCAAGATGCAATGCAAGCGGACAGCGTGCTGATATGGAATGAGAAAAGCCAGGACATACATAGCTTTCATCGACTACCTCGGCTCATTTCGTAGGGACGTGTGAATAGTATTCTTTTCCAAAACGAGTCGAATACAAAAAGCGTAGCTTTGCTTCGGAATCTAATACGAACATTGTAGCTAAAAACCGAATCAAATACGAATGGAATAGTAGGGCTAATACTCGCTGCCTGTGCGAATATTCGTACAGAACGAGCAATCATTCGAAACATTAGAGCGGCACTTGTCCCACTGCTCTTGTACGGTGCCATTAGTTTAAAATTAGGTTTATCTGTAGCTGCTAAAAGAGGCAACACTCATCTCAACTAATTGGTCGGAACACAGTCATTACAATATTAACTCTAAAGCCATCACGTTATAAGTAAAAAAACTGCCATTTGCTAGGTTTGGTCAAATACACTTAAACCTTTCACCCCAGAAAACCCGAGCACCAGGCCGCAGGAAGCCTTGTACCCATTTGAAAACCGGTGGTTGCCTGGCCACACTAGAACTGCACCGCAGGAAATGAGACTGCAACCAGCTTACATATGAGCCGCGGCTTCCGAGATCGAGTTTCAAGACAAGGTTTTACTGAATCGGCCTGAGTCTTGGAGGCCATATACAAGAATTATGAATGCCACAAAACAGATGGACCGCGTACTGGCTCTCCATCATAGTTTTCGCAGAAGGATGTCCCTCACGAGTCGATGTAGGCCATTTCGTCGAACACATAAACATTATTTGAACCTCCTGCCATTATTCGAAAATTATTCGAAGGGTTCT
This sequence comes from Amblyomma americanum, assembly GCF_052857255.1. Taxonomy (NCBI): domain Eukaryota; kingdom Metazoa; phylum Arthropoda; class Arachnida; order Ixodida; family Ixodidae; genus Amblyomma; species Amblyomma americanum. Next base: position 42,727,580 of record NC_135504.1, on the reverse strand, counting down.
GAACATATTCGATTTATTTCGAATAATTTTCAAAATACACTGTTTGATTTGTTTTTAGAATCGAATCGAAGGATATTCTACTGGCTATTCGAAATTTACGAATATTCGCACACCCCTACTCATTTTTGTTATTTGGAAAGAGGTTTGCCAGCACACAGTGAGATATATATTGCACCGGGAGAATTAAGGCCTAAAAGGGTAAATCACCTCTCACCAACTCCGCGAAAGAAGCAACTCTGTTCCGCTAAATTAAGCGAATACTTGCTGTTACTGTCAATTCGGTGTCTTCCCACGGCGTTCAATTATCGGGTGGAACCAATCCAAAGAAGCTGATGAACATCGCCTTCTGTGGCGTGTGTTCTCGTCGTACAGCAAACTGAGCGCAACATCGTTAAGGTCATCGAGAGCAACACTGTTCCATTCAGAACAGCTGTCGAAGGCATCGTTTACTCAGATACTCGGCGTCAGGGCAGCCTCTTAGGTATATCAACTTCCTTTTTCTTCCTGTCTAGTTGTTCTTCTTATTCATCGTCGTGAGCTGCTTATATTCAAGGTTGAGAGTGTGAACGAAAACGCTCGCCACCACGCGCAGGCTACGAAATGTACCTGGTTGGGGGCCAAGATGAGAACAACCACCCACTCGACGACGTGAGTGTGTTCAACCACGTCCATCGCAGTTCCATGCAGTATGGACCGCAGCCGAGGGTCTTGGCGGGCGCAGCCATCGCCGTGACGCCCGCGAATCGTTTGAATTGGCTACGCCTTCATAGCAGATGGGTGAGTCCGGCCACGGGGCACCTCATCATCGTCACGTCTTGCTCCACGTGGCTTCTACTGCAACGATCCATCGAAACAAGCGTCCATGATTATCAGTGGTCACTCGCGCCTTCATTTTCTTACTGACATAGAGGAACATTTTTCTCCAATGTGGCATGTCCCAGACGAGAGTGCAATCGTGCAGTTCCCATTAGCGGTTCATCGGATAAACACCAGACAGAAAGCTGCAGTAGCCATGGCTCATAACGGCAGAATAAAAAAACCAACAAAACATGTCACGTCGACATGTACTACAGGTCGTCCCAGCAAAGCTAAATGCAAGTGGCAAAAAACAAACAAACACGGAGACGAAATTAAGACTGCCATGTTGTCCTAGGATAAAATTGAAGTAGAGCTGTCGAAGGCTGGTCTGCTTCAGCAGTGTTTTTGCTTGTAGTTAACCGAATAATTATTATCACGTAATGAATGATATGAACATGAAGTACCCTGTGAGTACAAGGAGTATGCACATCCAACGGAGAGAGTACCTGGTCACGGGAGCACAACGGCGCCGCTGCTTTACGCCACTTCGTCTACGGGAGTGCTGGGATGTGTCAGCTAATCCTCTCAGATGGGCAAGACGAAGCAAAAGGGAGCAGCGATGCGTGTTGCAGTAAGGAACGGAAGCTAAGCTTAATGGCGCAAAAACAATAATTCGTTCGGGATGGGTTGCTCGGAATGGACCCTGACGATTCCAAGAACTTTCTCGTTATCAAGAACGAGACGTCTTGTAGGCTCTTAAATTTAAATAAGCAAGTTCCAAATCAATTTGGTCGACACACCTTATATTCTGAATGGCGAAAAAGTATTGCTTTTTTGTGCAAATTCTTTCCCCGCCCTTCACAGAGTGGAAGAAACGATCGGATTGCCTGAAATAATAGTCCCTGGCATTCTCTATGTTCAGTCTTATTGGATGCTGCCGTTTATTTCTCATCTTACAGCCGTCCGATGGCCGACATCTTAGAGCCGTCCAGTCCTGCCGCATGAGCAGCAAGTACATATTCGTGGCCTTCATAGATTGCTTTATTTTTCTAACATGAACACCATCCGCAGCATCAGACTCTTCTCTCTGTTGCCTTGTTTGCCTGCAACAAACTGGCCTTATTTTCTTCTACTTTTAATTTTAACGTGGTCCGCAGCCGGGAAAAAATGCGATGCCAGAGGTTCGTGAGAGGGCGGCGACAGTCATCCAAAACGCGTACCTGAAATACCGCAGACGGGAGAGATTTCAGCCGCGCCTGCAAAACGCGAGGGACATTCAGAACTGTGAGAAGGACATTGGCGTCGCCACTGGTAGCAGCAGCCTTTTGCTGCCACATCCTTGTGGCTTGCAAATAAAGTGTTTGATTTTACAAGCGCCAGCATGCGCATAACACCCACAACTTCCTTCCGCAAGGACGTTATGGGTGTTTAATGTGCTCGATGCGGCCTCGACTGCATGAGAACCAGGGCTTGGTGCCCATGTCGCTGGCGCCTCTCCATATTGAGGTGAGCACACGCACAAGGCAGAACGCCAGTATGCTCTCAGACACCCCTTCCTTTTTTTCATACTCCTCCTCTTACACATATTAAAGCCACGAACAGGTTTTAGGCTAATCAAAAATTCAAACGGCCCTTCGTTGACTGTGTCGGCATTTTTTAGCCTTAGCACAACAGTCCATTACAATTCAAGAATGCCTTGGAGAATGCCCCTCAAAGAAGGCCCTCCAGCCGATGGCGTCGACTGGTTTTCATCAGGCAGAGACTACACACGAAAGGCAAGAAGAAAGGCCGTGGGGAGTGGGTCGTTCGTGCTAGAGTGTGAGGATTTAATAGGCGTATAAGTAGGTTCTCCCCGTTTAGTGGCGGCTGACACCGTTCAAAACCACCCGGATACCACCCCATGATCGCGTACGCTATCGAGATTACGCCGACCACTGTGGGCCTTGCTCTGATGGGAACAAAGAAACATCACTGGCTGGCACAGAGAAGGCATTTATTGCGACAACAACAATGTCAGCTCAGCAACAAAATGCGTTAAGGAATCGAGGTCATCCGACTCACCATCACGGTTACGAGCGAATGTTCGCCCACGCTATGGCTGGGGAGACACTCCGCAGCCGGACGGGACGAGATGTGGGAGACCGTAATCTCCCACGAGGCTTCGCCCCTCTGGCAAAGAACGGAGAACTCCGCCGACACGTCCGCACGCGACGAGCTCTCCCCGTCCGTAAAGAGAGTGCTCTCCCGCGCGCGTTTCGCAGTCATGTCGTCATGGCGCTCATGTCCCTGCAACGCAGGCGCCCACTCTTGTTAAGGCAAGTAACTAGGGAGGTTGACGGTGCCCCCCCCCCCCCCGCCCCTCGGGACCGGTCGTGGGAGGGTGCATTGTGGGAAAGCAAACCGAAAGGGAAGACTTGGGGCAAAGTACCCATGTGTATCCTGTGGATAATTTCGAAAAATATGATCAGTTGCCGCTACGCAATTCGCCTACAATGTTTAAACGTGGATGAATTGTGCTATTCGTAAAGTTTCTTGCGCTTCGTCTTGCAAGTGAGTATCCCTTCGCTTTCGCAGGAAGCCTCTGGCGTCTCGGAAGGGCAAACCCGCTTCGGGTTCTGGATGTCGCCTTGTCTGCCCTGAGCTTGGCGGGCCGCTGTATCGGTTCATCTTTGAGTCAGCGAGCGTAAGTGAAAGGGGAGACTTATCTCCAAATAAAGTTGAATTTTTGTCTTTCGGTTGAATTTTTGTCTTTCGGGCAGCTATATGAGAGGCAGTTGAGAATGGTGCGATTCAGTGCTCGTGAGAAGTGACCATTTCATTGAGAAGAATGCGTCGCCAGGCTTCACCGACTGCCGTAGTATCATGCTGGAACTAGGTTAGTTGCTCGTCCAGAAAATTAAAAAGTGAAGTATTGTGGTTTTAAAAGCAGGAAATCCTGGGCAATTCGGGGCTCTGAAGTCTCACCTTAAGTACGACGTGAGTCACTGAAGGTTACCACAAATACCATCGCCATGTGCTGTTGAATGTCGCTCCTTACAGGATTGTATTGACGCCAGATAGTTGAGGAGAAATTCGAGGCTGTACTCCCCAGGACCAAGAAGCCCACTTCCCTACAACATCACCAGAAGTAGAAGAAATATTACATCTAAGCCGCCTGGACAGCACTGATCAGATATTTGAAAAAAAGTTCCCTTAATTATTATTTGTTAGGGACATTGTCTTTCAGACTACGTCAGGGAGAAGCGCATATGTGCTGCATGGATGTAGAAGTCGGTGCTAAAAGGAGGTTTTTGCTCGGAAGTACTATCTGAAAGACGCTGGAAAGTGGAATTTGTCCCTGTATGTCCATAGCAGGGTATACAAGAGCGGTCTTTTAGCCAACAACGAAAAAATAATAATAAAAGAAATAACTGGTGCTAGAAATAATCTAACTACTTTGTCCTTGGTCTGTTACTTTGCTCCACCGATGCGTTTCGATTTATATGGCAACCACAACGTTTGCTGATCAACGAAACCCGGCACCGAGCAGGCAATTTTTTCTTCGTTGTTTTTTTGGGGGGGGAGTACCAATACCAGAAAGGACGATAAAGCTGAATGACAGACGCACTGAATAAAAAATGAAGAGCTTAAACCTTCGTCTTCCTGCGTCCACGTTATTCTATTCTGTTCTGTCAAACGAACTGTCCCGCAAACGTCTACTTGCATGTATTGCCCATTTTGAGTGTTAAATGGTGTCTTTTGTATAGTCAATTTCCCGCTGTTCTGCAGTCCTCCAACTGAAAATTATCTGAATGCGTTTCTGATCCCTCACTACGAAGAAATGTAATGGAAATAAATTTTCACAAGTGCTTTTCCTGACTTTTGTATTGTCAAAAAGAAATTTTCCTGTAGCGCGGTTGCATGTGAGCTCCTGATTTTCCAGCTTTGTGACTTTTTTCCTGCGCCGTGCAAAATCCGACTCAATCGTCACATTTCAGAAAAAGTCACTTTGCAAAATTAACTGTTTGCGCTCGATCATGATTTAGTCTTGCAGTGAAAGCTCTTAATGCGAAATAATTTGGCTCGGTAACGTTTTAGTATAATGTCCATAGAGAAGGGGAAGAGGCGACGAAAGGCACACCAGGAAAGGAGACCAGGAGAGAGTCGGTATAAGCATTTTACTAAAACCCTTAGCCGCTCTGTTGGCTAAGGGACTAAGCCAAAGTCTTCCTCCTAATGCAACTTTGTACCATATACCGAAGGGCGTATTCGACAGGCAAAATTTGCGGTTTGGCCATTTTTCTGCACTGCTCAGGCTTAATTTCTCTCTGGGAAGAGGATTGAAACCGTGTGCTTGGATGCTGCCAAAAGTAGCTCGTAAAAACTACTTTCCTGTCTCTTCAAAACACTACAATAACTACATCTTTATTTTCCCGGAACAACCCGATAATTTTTTCGACTAAAACAGATAAGCTTAAGACGGGAGACAGAAGACAATTGCACGGCAGACACCCAGGAAAAAAAAAGCAGTGGAAGGTTTAAAAAGACCACATTAAAGACAAAAAGGAGAAAACAATAGCCAAATTGACAGAAATCCTAATAAAAATACAAGTACCAAGCAACAGACTCGAAAAAATTTTAAACAAAAAACATTGCGCATTGTGAAAGCTCACCTCTTGTCGGTTAAAGCCCCCAGTGTGTATATATTCGTTTAGTATTTTTGGGAGTATATGGGCCAACGGCTAGCATTTTTATCGCCTCCCCTGTTCTGTTTCCGTTCTGTAATCCCTTTCCTCTCTCTCAATCTTTGATATATTTTTTTTTCTGCTCATCCTCACTTCTCAACTCCTCTCGCCCCTTCCCGCACTCAGTGCTGGAAAAGAGTAGAAAGAAAGGTCTAGGTAGATGTTTCAGGTGGAGGTAGTTTTCGAAGTTAACTCTTCTATTGCTCTTGCGAAGTTGAGTAGGCACCCTATATCGACAGGTAAGCAAGCAACGAGAGCGGTGCCCTTTCTTCTTTGGAAACCGCTTGAAATCGTGTGAACTTACGATTCAGTGGATTGTGTTACTGCAGTACAGGTGCCTGTAATCATAAAACTGCACCTTGTCTTTTCACAGGCAGCCCCCCTTCGGCGGGTATCATCGCACTCGCTGTGATGGCTTTTACTCTCATGGCTACAGCTGCGAACAGATACAGAGGCCAAGGTCCGCAATCCAGCCAGCAGGTGAGCAGTATTAAGCAAGCAGCAATCTTATATGGGTTGCCCAGAGAGTTGAGATTCAAATTTCCTGAATCAGTGGCTGATTTATGTTTCAGAAATGTGAGGGCTGCGTTCTGGTTCAGTTCTAGCGATCCTCACTTGTTTCATCTGCACGCTTCTTGGCCAACGCGGCACTGTTCCTTTGAGCGGAATTTTTGGCAAATGCACGAAGGCAATGACTTTCTTTCTAGATATTTGTTGCGTTTACCCTTGTTCACTCTTTGCGAAGAACTGCAAGCTTACTGCGTTTAGTACAACATAGTGAAAGTTACAGCACGGCTTCGGCCTTTAGAGGCCTTTTAGTTAGCCGCTTAGACGCAGTGTTGGCTAAGGGGTTATGCGAATTCACAATAGCAATAGTGACATTGCCTTTCAATATGGCCCCCTTAATTATTTGAATTCCAACAGCGGACGCTTTTAAAGAGCAACGCCACATCGAATTCTTGAATGATTTTAAAAAATTTGTAGCTACAATAGAATGACAGCACTTTCTGTGAACGCAGATGATGTTTTGGCAGATTTCAGACTTATAAAAAAGGTGGAATATGACCCTGTGACAAGATTTGCAAAATCAGCAGAAAACCTCATTCGAACATCCCGGTGCGCCGAGAGCCATGCTTAACGCTCCTTTCCCTTTTCTATCGCTCTCCAAATTCGTTGTCTTTTCTACTCCTTTACTATTTCCACCTCCCCATTTTTCTTTGCATTTTCTGTGTTTGCTTTATTTAGCCGCGGCCCCTGTGAGAGCTGTTGCGCGGTCTATTATACGGTCCCTTTCCCTCATTCTCAAAACTGCTTTGAGGGCGGAGATTATACCTCCTCGCTCTCTATGTGTCCTTATACTGACTAAAGTGTTTCATTGTAAGCAAGGAACCACGACGGCTTCCTTGCACTCTCTACACAGCTTCCAACGCTTCTTGTGGTCTTGAAAACAGTTGCACAACGCGCCTTTTGGAATGGTTGTCAGCTCCTTTGTCGTGGCATCTTGAATGGCCGCTGCGCTCCCCATCCAGCGATTTTAGGGCTCTTTTAGGGCACGAGGAAAGAGGAAAAAAATCGCATGGGGAGAGGTCAGGCGAGTATGGCGGTTGTTGTAAGTACAGTAATGCTGTGCTTGGCGAGAAATTTTGACACGCAGTGCGCCCTTGCGTTATCTTGGAAAATGTTCCATTGTCCAGATGCCAATAAGTCAGGGCGACGGCATCGCATTGCATCTCTCATGTGTTGGAGCACGCGGATATAAAACACCTTATTCATCGTCTGTCCTTTTGGGATGAACTCGTGGCGTGTGACACCTATGGCATCGAAAAAAAACTATCAGCATCATCTTTGTTGCGGTCTTCTGTCGCTGCACATTTCTCGACCCCGGACAGATTTCAGATGTCGGACAGATCTTTGCAGATATTTTAGAGGCTTGTGTGCGGAGATTGCACAAACATAATTTCCCTGCATAAATGTGCCACTCAATGCACACATCTTGTGTGTCACGAGCATTGAGGCGTCAATAATCAATCGTGCATTAGTTTCGATACCTGGGGATTCGTGGGATCACTATGTTTTTTTTATCTTGAGGATGTTTTGTGAAAACAACCAACCAGTGGCCGCTAGACGACCAGTCTACAATGTTTGAACGTGAACGAATCGTCCTATTACAACGTTATTTGTGCTGCATCATGCCAATGAGTGTTGCTTGACCTTCGCAGAGTACCTCTGGTCTCTCGGATGTGCCAACCCCCTGCGGGCTGTGAATGTCGCCTTGTCTGTCCTGAGCTTGGCGGGCTGCTGAAGCCGAAGCTGAAATGAAAGGTGGGTGAGGGTTCTCAAGCCTCAGCCTAAATAGACACCCTCCCCCCTTGTAATACCCTCTTCTAGAGGGCCTTTAAGGGTAACGTTAGTAAATTAACAAATACATACATTTGCCAAACGCTGTCCAATGTCGGTTCTTATGGAGTTTTGTTTTCAGAAATTTGAGGAAAAATTCGGTGCATTACTCCCCGGACAAAAGCCCACTTCCTTGCAGCATCCGAAGAAAAACAAATTGCATTTAAACCACCTGGACATCACTGATTAGATGTTATGAAAAATTCACGTTTAATTTTTAATAAATATTTACCGGCTGCATAGATACTGGCGTAAGTGCCTAAGGCAGGTTTTTGCGCGGATGTACTACCGGAAAGGCAGGGAAAACTGGAATTTGTGCCCGTATTCTCAGAGCGGGCTTTACTTGAGCGGCCTTTTAAGCAAAAACAAAAACAAAACTAAACAAACAGCAGTTTTCTAACTGCTTTGTATTTGGTCTGTTAGTTTCCTGCACCGATGCGTTCTGATTTATGGGGCAGCTATAGAGCATTTGCTGCTCAACGAAACCCGGCACCGAGCAGGCAATTTTTTCTTCGTTGTTTTTTGCCGACAGTATCAGTGCTAGAAAGGACGATAACGGTGAACGACACAGGCAGTAAGAACTGAAGTTGTTGGACCTGCTGCATCCTGCCTCCACGGTATTACTCTATGTCCTCTCAAACTAACTATGCTGCGACAGTCCGCTTTCATCTATTGCCCATTTTGAATCGAAAAGCTTCACTACGCTAGGTAAAGCAGTCATCGTGTAGGCCTGAAAATGATCCTTGAACGACCATCAGCCTAACCACGTTAGCAGTGTATGACCGTGACCCCTGACCTTGACCCATGATCTTCAGTTGACATTTGACCGCTGACATTAAGTGTAGTCTTAGATCTTTCACCTTTGACATTGGGCGACCTCTGATCTTATGAGCATCCGTTGGGTTGAGGTGAAGCCCCGAGATGACATCCGACGGGGGTGCGGTAAGGCCCTGTGGTACCCCGCCATAGCCACGTGCTTGCTTTTCGCTTAATTCCAGGATTAGTGAAGTTAAGCCGCTGCCAATGTTTAGTGTTTCAATGCTTTCTTTGTCGCTTCAATTTCCCGCTGTTCTGTTCTTCTTCTTTGAAAGCTCTCAGAAGGACGCGACCTCTTACTGCAATGAAATGAAATGAGATGAAATTTTCCGGGGTACGTATTTATTAAAAGCATTTGCTGACAAGTGCTCCTCCTGATTTTCATATCGTCGAGTGAATATTTTCTGCTAGTGCGGTTGTATTTCAACTGCTGTTTCCTCAGCTTTATCACTTTTTTCCCACTCCGTATGAAAGCCGACTCATTCTTCAGATTTCAAGAAAACTCACTGCGCAAAAATAACTATTTCCGACCACGATGTAGTTTTGCAGCGAAAGCTCTTTTGGGAAATCACTTGTTTTGGTAACGTTGTAGTATGGCGTTGTTAGACAGGACCAAGAAACACCTGGAGTGAGTCGGCATGAGCTTTTTACTTAACACCTTAGCTGCTGTGCTGGCTAAGTGGTTATGCGAATTCACAATAGGAATCATGAATTCGCATTTTAATACGGCCAGCTAAATTGTGCTGGTGCCAACAATAAGGAACAGTGCATTATGTCCAATTATGTCCAGTGGATATTCATATAATATCCTCCACAAGATATCAGATGTCCATATGATGTTCACAAATGCTCATATTACATCCATGTAATGTCCATACAATGTTCATTTTGATCATAGTGGATGTCCATATAATGCTCATATTATGCCCACATGCGACGATTCCTAGACATTCAGAGGATGTTAACCAGATATTCTGCCAATCTATTTTCAGGTTGGGGGCTGGATGCTGTACCATCTATTTTGTGCGCTGTACAGCTTACAACAAAACAAATATGATGCAAGATATGACAGAGAGATACAAAGCAAAGACCAACAGTTGCTCATTACACAGGAAACTTCAATATTTTGTACAAGATCTGGGAATAACGTTTCAAATAACAGGTGCATTATGAGAAGATTACACACTGGGCTCTGATCAATGCAACAACATAAACATGTCACAAAGTGTCATTTTCTTGTATGCAAGTTACTTGAAATGTCATTTCCAGTACGGGCAAGATAGAACATTCATGTGTAATGAAGTCATTAGTTTGTGCTCTCTGTAACTTTGTGATCTTTCATCATACTCATTCTGTTCTTGTAAGCTGTACAGCGCATAAAATAACAAAGGGTACTCAAACAGCTGCAGTTCTCTTTTCTTCAGAATATTGCACCTCGAGGCAGTACGCGGGCAAGGAATAAGCACAGCACAGGCTTCGAGTACAGAAGAACGTCAAGGAATTCAATCACTTGTTTTGCCCTCAGCCATATTTTATTGCCCAGTAGCCATAATGATCGGCGTCTGTTGCTGTGCATTTTTTTACTCCAGGTCCTCGGAGGCCTGTGAATATAACAGTGCATTGTGTTGAACAGTAGTAATGACACAGCAGGAAATATGGACAAAAAACGGGTGCACAAGATAATGCAAAAGCTAATGTTTCATCCTACTGGCTTAGTATCTTTTCAGAAAAGTAATGAGGAAAAAGCATGCAGTAGGAGCCAAGTACACAAACATGCATCCACAATAACCTCTAGCCTTACCAGAGGTAAGACTAAATCCAGACATGGGTTTTAGAGTAAAAAGATCACATGCAATAGCCTGAATGCTTAACACGAAGAAACCCAAGCCTCAGCAAACAAACACAAGGATGACAACCAAGAATTTCAAGTACATACTATATGCAACCATACTTTTGCAATGAAGTTAGAATGTGCACAGCAATAGTGAATAATGTTGGCTGGCGACTGCATTCGAATAAAACTCAAGAATGAAGTGGCAAATGCCTTCTCAAAGCTGGCCCTCCATCCACTAGCAACAACAGAGTCTCATGACATGGGTGTTACCCCATTTGCACCAGCTAGTGTGACGTCGTAGATGAAAGGGGATTAACCACTATGGCATGATAATCGATCCCCGCCTTTGGATGGAGGAACATCTGTCGCTTTGTTCTTAATCCGTATCCAAAAATACTGCAGTGGGACAGTGGTGCCAATCACAGCAGGCTTTCAGCAGGAATGAGAATGCTTATATCACCATATTGGGGACGTATGCTGACTTCATGAGTGTGGTTGGTGCATGCAAGTATGAAGTAGCAGGTATAACAAAGTGCGATCAGAGCCAGTTGTGGTGTATTGAAAAAGACAAAAGACACCTTATGGCAAAGAGTGAGGGAGGATATTTGGTTTTTTCATGTCTATGATGTTTGCAGTAAGCAGGCAGGATGAAATGCATTGAGCAGGTGTGCACATCCTTGAGGGAATTTATAAGGAGACCAGCCATAGCTCACATAGAACAAGGATATCGTAGATTAAGCCAGATATAGGTAGGCCTTTTCAGTTTCACTGGAAAAATTGTGTAATAAATGCAGCAGCATGCAGCTAGATTTTCATGTTAGGTAGTCAATATTAGACTTCCATGAATTTTTGTTGAAGGTTGTAATATCTATGTCAAAGTACTTGTATGCTAGGGAGAAGTCAAGGTGACTATATTTTGAAAATAATAGGGACAGGGTGACTGGTTATGAGAAATGCTCAAATTTATAAAGTAAAGCTCCACACTCTAGCGAAACCATTACAGTGTTATCGAATTTAGTCCGAAGTGATGCAATGTTAGAACTATCAGAACAATTAGCAGCAAAAATAGTAGAACTAGAAACAACACTGAATGAACTGCTAATGCAGGTCAGAAACTATAAACATGCTAAAGCACATTATTGACGCATGCCTGAAAGGGTGGGAAAAACATGAGCTGGTTCCATTAGCAGTCATATGTTGTGTAGTTAGAAAGTCTGTGATCCTGTAGAGAGCCAAGTAGTCATTGCTGCGGTGCCTTAGTTTTATTACAGAAACCTGGAGCTTAACAGTGAGAAATGTCTTGAAGACATCTAAGAACAAAGCTCTTTCCAAACCCAGAAGCTCCAAATGTATGTTATTCATTGTTGAACATTAGAAATTGTTTTTCACGAAAGAATTTATGGAATCGAAGTTGGGACAAGTGGGAAAACAGGTTTAAATGAAGCGAGTCAATGAGGCCAAAGAAAAGTGATTGATTGAATTTTTTGTGTGTTACGTGAGGAAGAAAGACGTGGCAGTAGTTGGTAATTGGCCTGTAATTAATGAAGAACTAGAAAATATTCGGTGAAAGCTATTTGCTTTCCGTAGTCATGACTATACCTAAAAATGAAGTATGAAAAACAGTTTCATACCAGCTGTTTGTCTTCATGACGCAAAATGCATCTACTGAGTGGCAAGATGCATGAGGCTATTGTTTCTCTGAACATGTTCTCCAAAATATCTGATATGGAACAGCAAAAAGAAATAGTCATGCCCTGCTGCATTATACGAGGTTTACAACCAGCAACTCTCATTGTATACATAAGATGTAAACCCTTGCTGGGGCACACAATCAGTAGCAAGAATTTTGACAGCACAACTTTCATTCTACGCACTGTAATAAAATAGAAAATTTCAGAAAAAGCAGTGAAAGGCACGAGCTGAAACATAAAGTATTCAGTAGCCAATTATCTTGAAATGTGCTACTGAAATAAAAGGAAATTACAAGAAGCGAGAATAGACCAAGTTCCCACAAAAGTTTAAAAGCACAAAGATGAAAAAAAACAATTCCGGGTACAAAAAATGCAGAGTTAGACACAAGGGCTTGACTAAACGAAGGCAGATAAGAGTGTATTTAGCGCTGTTAGCAAATTTCAAAGCAACACAAGATCTGCAAAAACTCTGTCTTCTTGAGCCGCCGGAGAAAGGAAACTGTCCCCTCCCCACCCCTTCCCCTGTAGTAAAAGCCATAGCATGCCAGACGGCCGGAATATGCAGTGGAATGTGCGCCATCAATGTGCAGGCTATTTCAACAATTGTTAGAGGGCACAGCTAACTGCCAACAACTTTGCCTTACAACTGAGCACTGAAGTATCATGCGTGCAGGCTGTTAAGGCAGAGAAGTGGCACAGAGCGCAGCCATTCCCGCGAAACTACTTCGGGGACAAATCGAGCCCCAACTAAACACCACAGATTTTAAATCCATGCCTGCACTCCATGAACTGATAAACCGGATGATGAAATTGCCAGCATGAAAATTGCACAATGCCACAAACGAACACTAACACTTTGTTTGACAGAACAGTGTCATAAACACTCACCATTATTGCTGTTATCCGCGTAATCCTCCAGTACTTCCACCAGTGAGGGCTCAGGACTGTGTACAACATGCACAACAAGCTTGCCGCCACAACGAAGAAAATGTCAACTCGCGAAACAACAAACAAAAACTTGCGTAGAAACGCTGAAAGAAATCACGAATAAGCTGCGGCCGTCGCAACAAAACTGGTAATGGCGCTTGGATTGGATTGGGTTGGAGGTGAAGCTAGCGTCGCAGCTAATGATGGTGCCCATGGCCATTAGGCTGCCCAGTGTCAAGAGAGTTCTAATTATTGTTCTGGTTTTAAAATCGCTGCGTTTGTGGCTGTCGGTCTAACTTGAGCAATTTCTTTAAATAATCATACCGTACATGCATTCGCACGCATAAAATAAAATCAGGGCGTGCAATAGTCGACTTCTTGAAATAATTAGTTCCTGAAAATGTAAGACTGCGAAAGCAGGAATGATTAAAATCTAAAGGTAGCATAATTTCAGCATGTTCATGCCTTCCAAAACAATATCTAGTTCTGGTAAGTTAGCACATTTCCAAAATTTTCAATGTGCTGAAAGAACATCATGCATATTCGAATATCCTCTGAATATCCACTAACTGATATCTGAATCCAATAGTCCCCTCAACATGTAGAGGATATCGATACATGGACATTGGACGTTAGGCCATTTGAGGATATCCTCTAAATATTCATGGTTTACTGGGTGATTTGGTAAATAAAATCGAAATAAATTTAGAGCACTTCTTGGGAACACAGATGAAGTGCCTGTAATTCTAAAACTGCACCTTGTCTTTTCGCAGGCCGCACCCTCGTCGCAGGCGCTTTGATGACTTTTGCGCTCTTGCTAGTGGCCGCGATTCCAGATGGAGACAAGTCCACAGTCCAGTCAGCGGGTGAGTAGATTTAAGTAAGCAGTAGCCTTATATTGGCTGCAGGGAGAGGCGAGAATCACATCTCTATCTTCGAATCAGTGGCTTATATAGAAGTTTTTGAAATGTGAAGGCTCTCTTCTTGCTCACTTCCGGCAAGCCTCACTTGTTCCATCAGCACGCTTCTTGCTCAGCACGGTGCTGTTCCTTCTGAGCGAAATTTTCAGGCAGGGCGTGAGGAGGAATGACATTATTTCTACAGATTTACACGGTTTTTCTCCTGTTCACTCGTTCTGAAGCACAGAAGTTTTGTGCATTTAAGTGCAGTGCAGTGAAGGTTGCAGCATGACTTCGACGTTTCGATACCCACCTTCCCGGCTCGTTTTAGCGAATGCTTTCCCGGCGTATTCTGGGGGAAACAGAGCAAAGTAATTTCACATTTCGAGCAGGGGGATGCACTAACCAAAGTCTTTCTCATAATGCAGCTTTGCCACATTTATCGGAACACCAATCGTTGTGAAAATGGAACCCCATATATGCGCGAACCTTCTTCGTTAAAATGTTAAACTTATAAAATATTCGCACTTACCACCACCACGGCACTCGCATTGGGATTTGTCCTTTTAGTGCCGCATAAATGGTTAGTGAAATTACGTAGGAATTTCAGGTCTGCGTAGCAGGCAGTCTGCTTACGCAAACCAAATGGCTGTCGCCTGAACGACTAGGTGCGTAATGCGGACACGCACATACACTATTTCGTTGCTTACTCAGGCAAAACGAGGCACGAATTTCCCACACCCATATCTTACACTTTTTTACACTTCGCTTTCAATCATCATTTGCTTGAGCCGCTGTGCATATAAGCCATGCCGAAGACAAATTTCAGGACTGCAACGGCGGACTACTGGTTTGTGCATCCGCCTCGAATGCGGGAGGTGCGTGGTTCGATACTAGTGCCGCTGGGTAGCCAACCGGAGATACAATGGACACAAGCTTTGTCCTTCTTGGTGGTCGGCTTCTTTATCGTAAATTCTTGGGAAAAGAAATACCCTGTGCCATGTTGCTCTTTGGCCACAGATGCCCTTGCGCCATTGCAATTCATCGTCACCATAATCAAGGAAAAGTTCAGCTTTCCTGCAAAACGCTCACTTGTGTCACTTGCCTACGTCAGCAGCAAACACCGTTTAACTCAACAGCGATGGACGATTTTTCATCCGCGGCGCAGAATGAGATAGTTCCTGCTGTACCCGCAACGGCTCCGCCCTTCCACCAAATAAATTCACAGGAGCGAACCCAGTTTTCAAAATAACCGTACGAATTTCTATAGGACGTGCTGGCAGCGGCTGAAATTAAATGTTCTTGAGATTTTCTAGGCTTCTGAGTGCACATTGTACAGACGTCACTTTCCGTGTGTAACTCTTATGTGCTGCTCGCTGGACACATTTTGTGCGTCGCGTGCATTTAGGTGTAGAAGAACGGCAGATTGGGTGAGTTCAGCGCCTGTGTGTGTGTTCCCTTCTTTCTTCGTCCTTGTTGCTTAGCGCTGCTTTAATATTATTTTGCATTTAGGTGTCAAGCTTCAATCATACATTTGTTTAAGACATGGGGATTTGTAGGATCACTATATGCTTCTGTTTGTATCCTCAAGTTGTTTTACTGGAGTAGCATGCCAGGCCAACAAACAGAGAGACCTCTCTTGTTTCATTACCGTCTCTCCTCTTCCTCCTCCTCCTCTTCCTCCTTCAGAGAATATGTTGGAAAAAAACACAGTGGCCGCAAGGCAACCCGTCTACAATGTTTAAAGTTGGATGATTGGGGCTATCCTAGGGTTTCTTTTTGTGCTGCATCATGCAAATGAGCGTTCCTTCACTTTCGAAGGGTACCTCTGGCGTCTGGGATGTGCCTCCTTCTGAGGGCTGTGGATGTCGCCGTGACTGCCCTGAGCTTGGTTGGGCTGCTCTATTGCTTCATCTTTGAGTCAGCATGGCGTGAGTGAAAGGGGAGAGCATCTCCAACTAAAGTTGAAGCTTCTCCTTCAGGCAGCAACATGAGAGGCAGTTGAGAATGGTTCGATTATTTCAGTGATCTTGAGAAGTGACCACTGCATTTGGATAGAATGCATCGCCAGAGTTTCACCGGCTGCCACAATATCGTGTTGAAACAAGTAGCGCTGAATAAGTTGCTCGTCGTAAAAACCCAACTATTGCGTTTTGAAAATTAGGATACGCAGGGTTGGTGGGGGCTCTCAGGTCTCAACTTAAGTACAACCTCAATAACTTAGGGACACTAGAAATGCCATCTCCATATGCCGCTAAATGTCGGTCCTTACGGGATTCTGCTGCTTCAAGAATGTTGAGGAGGCATTCAGCGCAGTACTCCCCAGGGCCAAAAAGCCCTCATCCCTACATTTCAAGATGACTTCGAACAAGCGATAGTAAAATAAAAATTGCGTCTAATCTACCTGAAGAGTGCTGATCAGATCTTAGGAACAGAGAGTCACGTATAGTTATTATTTCTTATGGACATTGTCATACGGACTGCTTCAGGAAGAGTTATTTACGTGCAGCAGGGATATTGGAGTCAGTGCTAAAAGGAACTTTCTGCACGGAAGTACTACCTGAAAGGCATGGCAAAGTGAAATTTGTGCCCGTATGCCGAGAGCAGGACCAGTAGAGAGGTGTTTCAGCCAAAAAAGAAATAATAATGAAAGAAATAACTGGCGCTAGCAATGGTCCAACTACATTGACCTTGGTCAGTTACCTTGCTGCACTGATGTGTCTAGATTTACATGGCAGCAAGAGCGTTTGCTTATCAACGAAACCCGGCTCCGAGCAGGAAATTTTTTCTTCGTTGTTTTTTGCTAAGAGCATCAATGCCAGACAGGGCGATAAAGGTGAACAACACAGGCACTGACTAAAAGCTGAAGTTCTAAGACCTTCATCGTCCTGCTTCCATGCCATCCTTTTCTGCTGTGTCGGACCAACTCTCACGCAAAAATCCACTTGCATCTATTGCCCATTTTGAGTATTTCAAGGGCTCCTTTTGTATAGCCAATTTTCAGCTTTTCTGTTCTCCTTCAATCAAAGTTATCTGATCGTGTTTGTCATCCCTGCCTATGATGAAATTTAATGAAAATAAATTTACCTGGGTTCGAACTTTGGAAATCAATAGCTGAGAATTGGTTATCCTGATTTTTGTATCGTCGAATAGATAATATTTTCCGGTA
Source organism: Amblyomma americanum (assembly GCF_052857255.1). Taxonomy (NCBI): domain Eukaryota; kingdom Metazoa; phylum Arthropoda; class Arachnida; order Ixodida; family Ixodidae; genus Amblyomma; species Amblyomma americanum. Next base: position 42,710,325 of record NC_135504.1, on the reverse strand, counting down.
GTGCGGTTGCATGTCAAGTGCTGTTTCGCCAGCTCTGTGACTTTTTTTTCCGCGCCGTATGAAAGCCGACTCATTCGTCACTTTTCAAAGAGAGTCACCTTGCAAAAATAACTGTTTCTTCTCGAGCACTATGTACTTTTGCATCGAGAGCTCTTAATGCAAAGTCACTTTGTTCGTTAATTTTGTAATATGGCGTCCAGAGAGAGAAGGGAAGGAGACCAGGAGCGAGTCGACATAAGCTTTCTAGTTACCCTTAAAAAAGTTCTTTAGACAGTCTATAGACTTCCATAAACTTCTCTCTATAAAGTCTATAGACTCTCTATAGACGAAGCCTAGAGAGCAGTCAATAAGCAATACAAATCCGATAGACAGTCTATAGACAATTACAGATTTACGCTCATACACTTTTAGTAGTCTTAGTCTATAGACGGTCTATTGTCTACGAGTAGACATATATTAGGTTGGGGCAACCTGAAAACATTGAAAAATAATAAGCCCTGGCCTGCACCACTGACTATGAGTAGACAAAATTAAATGTCTATAGAAGGGCATTAGATTCTATAACAAGTCCATAGACTGTCTTTAGACCATTTATATAAGGGTAACCCTTTAGCTGCTGTGTTGCGCTTTATTTTTAGTGGTGACCTGACAATCATTCCTATGAACGCACTATACATTCCGCCGCACAGCTAATGCACCACGCAAACATGCTGCGAATAAAATGCAGGATGAACTTGCTCGTCATGCTTCCCGCAAGCACTCTCGCAGACAAGGTTTGTTTATACTTGCAGATGGTGCAAACAATAGCCCACAAATTCGAACCCTTCCTTAACACGGAAGCGACCGTCGCAACCTTATTTCCTGGCGTCATTATTGGCTTACACATATCGCAAACCAGCTAGCGAAGGCACTACTTTTTCGAAAACGCGGCCAAGTTTTCAACGGTATTAGGCAACTGTACTCCGGCCACCTTGCCAGCACCTTGTCATGGCACGGTTTGGCGAAACAATGGCGCCTTATCTCGCCGCAGCGCATTAGTCTTAAAATATCGGCCATGCGTACATTTGCCGCATGCGTTCTAATTTTTCCACTGTGTGATGTCTGCGCATGTTCCTGAGTAGAGATCGCCTAAATTACTCCGGAGCCTACCATGGCAGTGTCTTTCATAGCACATGCGTCGCTTCAGAGCATTAAGCCACACAATTTACAATGAAGAATTATATTTTTTATAGCGACAAGTCTTGCCACAATTCTTGAGGAAGTCTGCACTGGGAGTGATTTGGGTCGTGTGAAATACGTGCATCGCAGAACTATTGAAGCGTGCCACACTGGGGACAGCGTCACAGCCTTCAGCACACTTCGATGCCTGGTGAGCGATTCTTGAGAATCGGGCCCCATGTGTTCTATTCGAGATGTAATTTCCTACGGTACTAATCAAAGATCTCATGTCACGGAGAAATATAGTGGGTATTTTACTGATCCGCTTGGGGGTACGCCTTGAGGTAATTATGGTGCCGGGATTCCGAATTTTTGAAAATTATTTTCTTCAGCGCTCGTTATGCACTGCGATGGCAATATTGTTGACATTTGTTTATTGCAGAATATATTTGGATAATTAGAGAATAGCAGATTTGCACAATTTTATTTGCGTGTGCCATGTACTGCACCATGTTAAAGACACAGTTCAGACCGCTTCAGGCCACTTTGCAACCTGTCGCTTAGACATGTAATGACACTGTAAATGCAAGTCTTCGGCGAACAATCTCACCAGACTCGAAACTTGGTAAACTATACAAGTCACAAATATTATTAAAAGAGGGCACAAAACGGTTTGCCAGGACACAATGAGTTTACTCCTTATAGAATAACACGCTGCCCAGCCAACCAAGTTATGTCCAGTGGATATTCATATAATATCCTCCACAAGATATCAGATGTCCATACGATGTTCACAAATGCTCATATTACATCCATGCAATGTCCATACAATGTTCATTTTGATCATTGTGGATGTCCATATAATGCTCATATTATGCCCGCATGCGACGATTCCTAGACATTCAGAGGATGTTAACCAGATATTCTGCCAATCTATTACCAGGTTGGAGGCTAGATGCTGTACCATTTATTTCGTGTGCTGTACAGCTTACAACAAAACAAATATGATGCAAGATATGACAGAGAGATACAAAGCAATAACCAACAGTTGCTCATTACACAGGAAACTTCAATATTTTGTACATTATCTGGGAATAACATTTCAAATAACAGGTGCATCATGAGAAAATTACACACTGGGCTCTGATCAATGCAATAACATAAACATGTCACAAAGAAGTGTCATTTTCTGGTATGCAAGTTACTTGAAATGTCATTTCCGGTAAGTGCAAGATAGAACATTCATATGTAGTGAAGTCATTAGTTTGTGCTCTTTGTGACTTTGTGATCTTTCATCATACTCATTCTATTCTTGTAAGCTGTACAGCGCATAAAGTAACAAAGGGTAATCAAACAGCTGCAGTTCTCGTTTCTTCAGAATATTGCACCTCGAGGCAGTACGCGGGCAAGGAATATGCACAGCACAGGCTCCGAGTACAGAAGAACGTCAAGGAATTCAATCACTTGTTTTGCCCTCAGCCATATTTTATTGCCCAGTAGCCATAATGATCGGCGTCTGTTGCTGTGCATTCTTTCACTCCAGGTCCTCGGAGGCCTGTGAATATAACAGTGCATTGTGTTGAACAGTAGTAATGACACAGCAGGAAATATGGACAAAAAACGGGTGCACAAGATAAGGCAAAAGCTAAAGTTTCATCCAACTGGCTTAGTATCTTTTCTAAAAAGTAATGAGGAAAAAGCATGCGGTAGAAGCCAAGTACACAAACGTGCATTCACTATAACCTTTAGCCTTACCAGAGGTAAGACTAAATCCAGACAGGGGTTTTAGAGTAAAAAGATCACATGCAATAGCCTGAATGCTTAACATGAAGAAAGAAACCCAAGCCTCAGCAAACAAACACAAGGATGACAACCAAGAATTTCAAGTACATATATGCAACCATACTTTTCCAATGAAGATAGAATGTGCACAGCAATAGTGAATATTGTTGGCTGGCGACTGCAATCGAATAAAACTCAAGAATGAAGTGGCAAATGCCTTCTCAAAGCAGGCTTTCCATCCACTAGCATCAACAGAGTCTCATGACATGGGTGTTACCCCATTTGCACCAGCTAGTGTGACGTCGTAGATGAAAGCGGATTAACCACTATGGCATGATAATCGATCCCCGCCTTTGGATGGAGGAACATCTGTCGCTTCGTTCTTAATCCGTATCCAAAAATACTGCAGTGGGACAGTGGTGCCAATCACAGCAGGCTTTCAGCAGGAATGAGCATGCGTATATCGCCATATTGGGTGACGTATGCTGACTTCATGAGTGTGGTTGGTGCATGCAAGTATGAAGTAGAAGGTATAACAAAGTTCGATCAGAGCCAGTTGTGGTGTATTGAAAAAGACAAAAGACACCTTATGGCAAAGAGTGAGGGAGGATATTTGGTTTTTTCATGTCTATGATGTTTGCAGTAAGCAGGCAGGATGAAATGCATTGAGCAGGTGTGCACATCCTTGAGGGAATTTATAAGGAGACCAGCCATGGCTCACATAGAACAAGGATATCGTAGATTAAGCCAGATATAGGTAGGCCTTTCCAGTTTCATTGGAAAAATTGTGTAATAAATGCAGCAGCATGCAGCTAGGTTTTCATGTTAGGTAGTCAATATTAGACTTCCATGAATTTTTGTTAAAGGTTGTAATATCTATGTTAGAGTACTTGTATGCTAGGGAGAAGTCAAGGTGCGTATATTTTGAGAATAATAGGGACAGGGTGACTGGTTATGAGAAAAGCTCAAATTTATAAAGTAAAGCTCCACACTCTAGCGAAACCAATACACAGTGTTATTGAATTTAGTCCGAAGTGATGCAATGTTAGAACCATCAGAACAATTAGCAGCAAAAATAGTAGAACTAGAAACAACACTGAATGAACTGCTAATGCAGGTCAGAAACTATAAACATGCTAAAACACATTATTGACGCATGCCTGAAAGGGTGGGAAAACCATGAGCTGGTTGCATTAGCAGTCATATGTTGTGTACTTGAAAGGAAGTCTGTGATCCTGTAGAGAACCAAGTAGTCATGGTAGCGGTGCCTTAGTTTTATTACAGAAACCTGGAGCTTAACAGTGAGAAATGTCTTGAAGACATCTAAGAACAAAGCTCTTTCCAAAGCCAGAAGCTCCAAATGTATCCAATACACTGTAGCGCAGCAAAAGACGAGGACACAAGAGACGAGAGATGAACACCACGAGCGCCAAATGTATGTTAATCATTGTTGAACATTAGAAATTGTTTTTCACGAAAGAATTTATGGAATCGAAGTTGGGACAAGTGGGAAAACAGGTTTAAATGAAGCTACTCAATGAGGCCACAGAAAAGTGATTGATTGAATTTTTTGTATGTTATGTGAGGAAGAAAGACGCGGCAGTAGTTGGTAATTGGCCTGTAATTAATGAAGAACTAGAAAATTTTTGGTGAAAGCTATTTGCTTTCCGTAGTCATGACTATAACTACCTAAAAATGAAGTATGAAAAACAGTTTCATACCAGCTGTTTGTCTTCATGACGCAAAATGCATCTACTGAGTGGCAAGATGCATGAGGCTATTGTTTCTCTGAACATGTTCTCCAAAATATCTGAAATGGAACAGCAAAGAGAAATAGTCATGCCCTGCTGCATTATACGAGGTTTACAACCAGCAACTCTCATTGTATACATAAGATATAAACCCTTGCTGGGGCACACAATCAGTAGCAAGAATTTTGACAGCACAACTTTCATTCTACGCACTGTAATAAAATAGAAAATTTCAGAAAAAGCAGTCAAAGCCACGAGCTGAAACAAAAAGTATTCAGTAGCCAATTATCTTGAAATGTGCTACTGAAATAAAAGGATATTACAAGAAGCGAGAGTAGACTAAGTTCCCACAAAAGTATCAAAGCACAAAGATGAAAAAAAACAATTCCGGGTACAAAAAATGCAGAGTTAGACACAAGGGCTTGACTAAACGAAGGCAGATAAGAGTGTATTTAGCGCTGTTAGCAAATTTTAAAGCAACACAAGAACTGCAAAAACTCTGTCTTCTTGAGCCGCCGGAGAAAGGAAACTGTCCCCTCCCCACCCCTTCCCCTGTAGTAAAAGCCATAGCATGCCGGACGGCCGGAATATGCAGTGGAATGTGTGCCATCAAAGTGCAGGCTATTCCAACAATTGTTAGAGGGCATAGCTAACTGCCAACAACTTTGCCTTACAACTGAGCACTGAAGTATCATGCGTGCAGGCTTTTAAGGCAGAGAAGTGGCACAGAGCGCAGCCATTCCCGCGAAACTACTTCGGGGACAAATCGAGCCCCAACTAAACACCACAGATTTTAAATCCATGCCTGCACTCCATGAACTGATAAACCAGATGATGAAATTGCCAGCATGAAAATTGCACAATGCCACAAACGAACACTAACACTTTGTTTGACAGAACAGTGTCATAAACACTCACCATTATTGCTGTTATCCGCGTAATCCTCCAGTACTTCCACCAGTGAGGGCTCAGGACTGTGTACAACATGCACAACAAGCTTGCCGCCACAACGAAGAAAATGTGAACTCGCGAAACAACAAATAAGAACTTTCGAAGAAACGCTGAAAGAAATCACGAATACGCTGCGGCCGTCGCAACAAAACTAGTAATGGCGCTTGGATTGGATTGGATTGGAGGTGAAGCTAGCGTCGCGGCTAATGACGGTGCCCATGGACGTTAGGCTGCCCAGTGTCAAGAGAGTTCTAATTATTGTTCTGGTTTTGAAATCGCGGCGTTTGTGGCTGTCGGTCTAACTTGAGCAAGTTCTTTAAATAATCATACCGTACATGCATTCACACGCATAAAATAAAATCAGGGCGTGCAATAGTCAACTTCTTGAAATAATTTGTTCCTGAAAATGTAAGACTGCGAAAGCAGGAATGATTAAAATCTAAAGGTAGCATAATTTCAGCATGTTCATGCCTTCCAAAACAATAATATCTAGTTCTGGTAAGTTTTTAGCAATTTTCCAAAATTTTCAATGTGCTGAAAGAACATCATGCATATTCGAATATCCTCTGAATATCCAATAACTGATATCTGAATCCAATAGTCCCCTCAACATGCAGAGGATATCGATACATGGACATTGGACGTTAGGCCCATTTGTGGATATCCTCTGCATATTCATGGTTTACTGGGTGATTTGGTAAATAAAATCGAAATAAAATGAGAGCACTTCTTGGGAACACAGATGAAGTGCCTGTAATTCTAAAACTGCACCTTGTCTTTTCGCAGGCCGCACCCTCGTTGCAGGCGCTTTGATGGCTTTTGCGCTCTTGCTGGTGGCCGCGATTCCAGAGGAAGACGAGTCCACAGTCCAGCCAGCGGGTGAGTAGATTTAAGTAAGCAGTAGCCTTACATTGGCTGCAGGGAGAGGCGAGAATCACATCTCTGTATCTTCGAATCAGTGGCTGATATAAAAGTTTTTGAAACATTGGCTGCAGGGAGAGGCGAGAATCACATCTCTGTATCTTCGAATCAGTGGCTGATATAAAAGTTTTTGAAATGTGAAGGCTCTCTTCTTGCTCACTTCCGGCGAGCCTCACTTGTTCCATCAGCACGCTTCTTTCTCAGCGCGGCGCTGTTCCTTCTGAGCGAAATTTTCAGGCAGGGCGTGAGAAGGAATGACATTATTTCTACAGATTTTCACGGTTTTTCTCCTGTTCACTCGTTCTGAAGCACAGAAGTTTTGTGCATTTAAGTGCAGTGCAGTGAAGGTTGCAGCATGACTTCGGCGTATCGATACCTACCTCCCCGGCTAGTTTTCGCGAATGCTTTCTCGGCGTATTCTGGGGGAAACAGAGCAAAGTAATTTCATATTTCCAGCAGAGGGATACACAAACCAAAGTCTTTCTCATAATGCAGCTTTGCCACATTTATCGGAACAGCAATCGTTGGGAAAATGAAACCCCATATATGCGCAACCCTTCTTCGTTAAAATGTTAAACTTATAAAATATTCGCACTTACCACCACCACGGCACTCGCATGGGCATTTGTCCTTTCAGTGCCGCATGAATGGTTAGTGAAATTACGTAGGAATTTCAGGTCTGCATAGCAGGCAGTCAGCTTACGCAAACCAAATGGCTGTCGCCTGAACGACTAGGTGCGTAATGCGGACACGCACATACCCTATTTCGTTGCTTACTCAGGCAAAACGAGGCACAAATATCCCGAACCCATATCTTAGACTTCTTTACATATCGCTTTCAATCATCAATTGCGTGAGCCGCTGTGCTTATAAGCCATGCCGAAGACATATTTCAGGACTGCAACGGCGGACTAGTGGTTTTTGCATCCGCATCGAATGCGGGAGGTGCGTGGTTCTATGCCAGTGCCGCTGGGTAGCCAACCGGAGATACAATGGGCACAAGCTTTGTCCTTCTTGGCGGTCGGCTTCTTTAGCGTAAAATTCTTGGGAAAAGAAAAACCCTGTGCCATGTTTGGCCACAGATGCCCTTGCGCCATTGCAATTCATCATCCCCATAATCAAAGAAAAGTTCAGCTTTCCTGCAAAACGCTCACTTGTGTCACTTGTCTACGTCAGCAGCAAACACTAACTCAACAGCGATGGACGATTTTTCATCCGCGGCGCAGAATGAGAGTTCCTGCTGTACCCGCAACAGCTCCGCCCTTCCACCAAATAAATTTACAGGAGCGTACCCAGTTTTCAAAATAACCGTACGAATTTCGATAGGACATGCTGGCAGCGGCTGAAATTAAATGTTTTTGAGATTTTCTAGGCTTCTGAGTGCACGTTGTACAGACGTCACTTTCCGTGTGTAACTCTTATGTGCTGCTCGCTGGACACATTTTGTCCATCGCGTGCATTTAGGTGTAGAAGAGCGGCAGATTGGGCGAGTTCAGCGCCTGTGTGAGTGTTCCCTTCTTTCCTCGTCCTTGTTGCTTAGCGCTGCTTTAAGATTATGGTGCATTTAGGTGTCAAGCTTCAATAATACATTTGTTTAAGACATGGGGATTTGTGGGATCACCACATGTTTCTCTTTGTATCCTCAAATTGGTTTACTGGAGTAGCATGCCAGGCCAACAGACAGACAGACCTCTCTTGTTTCATTACCGTCTCTCCTCTTCCTCCTCCTCCTCTTTCTGAGGATATTTTGGAAAAGAACACAGTGGCCGCAAGGCAACCCGTCTGCAATGTTTACAGTTGGACGATTGGGGCTATTCCTAGGGTTTCTTTTTGTGCTATATCATGCAAATGAGCGTTCCTTCACTTTCGAAGGGTACCTATGGCGTCTGGGATGTGCCTCCTTCTGAGGGTTGTAGATGTCACCGTGACTGCCCTGAGTTTGGTTGGGCTGCTCTATTGCTTCATCTTTGAGTCGGCATGGCGTGACCGAAAGGGGAGACATCTCCAACTAAAGTTGAAGCTTGTCCTTCAGGCAGCAACATGAGAGGCCGTTGAGAATGGTTCGATTATTTCAGTGATCTTGAGAAGTGACCACTGCATTTGGATAGAATGCATCGCCCGAGTTTCACCGGCTGCCACAATATCGTGTTGAAACAAGTAGTGCTGAATAAGTTGCTCGTCGTAAAAACCCAACTATTGCGTTTTGAAAGTTAGGATACGCAGGGTTGGTGGGGGCTCTCAGGTCTCAACTTAAGTACAACCTCAATAACTTAAGGACACTAGAAATGCCATCTCCATATGCTGCTCAATGTCGGTCCTTACGGGATTCTGCTGCTTCAAGAATGCTGAGGAGGCATTCAGAGCAGTACTCCCCAGGACCAAAAAGCCCTCATACCTACATTTCAAGATTACTTCGAACAAGCGATAGTAAAAGAAAAATTGCGTCTAAACTACCTGGGGAGTGCTGATCAGATCTTAGGAACAGAGAGTCACCTATAGTTATTCTTTTTATGGACATTGTCATAAGGACTGCTTCGGGAAGAGTTATTTACGTGCAGCAGGGATATTGGAGTCAGTGCTAAAAGGAACTTTCTGCACGGAAGTACTACCTTAAAGGCACGGCAAAGTGGAATTTGTGCCTGTATGCCGAGAGCAGGACCACTAGAGAGGCGTTTCAGCCAAAAAAGAAATAATAATGAAAGAAATAACTGGCGCTAGCAATGGTCCAACTACCTTGACCTTGGTCAGTTACCTTGCTGCACCGATGTGTCTAGATTTACATGGCAGCAAGAGCGTTTGCTTATCAACGAAACCCGGCACCGAGCAGGAAATTTTTTCTTCGTTGTTTTTTGCTAAGAGCATCAATGCCAGACAGGGCTATAAAGGTGAACAACACAAGCACTGACTAACAGCTGAAGTTCTAAGACCTTCATCGTCCTGCTTCCATGCCATCCTTTTCTGCTGTGTCGGACGAACTCTGACGCAAAAATCCACTTGCATCTATTGCCCATTTTGAGTATTTCAAGGGCTCCTTTTGTATAGCCAATTTTCAGCTTTTCTGTTCTCCTTCAATCAAAGTTATCTGAACGTGTTTGTCATCCCTGCCTATGATGAAATTTAATGAAAATAAATTTACCTGGGTTCGAACTTTGGAAATCAATAGCTGAGAATCGGTTATCCTGATTTTTGTATCGTCGAATAGATAATATTTTCCGGTAGTGCGGTTGCATGTCAAGTGCTGTTTCGCCAGCTCTGACTTTTTTTCCCGCGCCGTATGAAAGCCGACTCATTCGCCACATTTCAAGGAGAGTCACCTCGCAAAAATAACTGTTTCTTCTCGAGCACTATGTACTTTTGCATCGAAAGCTCTTCATGCAAAGTCACTTTGTTCGTTAATTTTGTAGTATGGCGTCCAGAGAGAGAAGGGAAGGAGACCAGGAGCGAGTCGACATGAGGTTTTTAGTTACCCTTAAAAAAGTTCTTAACACAGTCTATAGACTTCCATAAACTTCTCTCTATAAAGTCTATAGACTCTCTATAGACGAACCCTAGAGAGCACTCAATAGGCAATACAAATCTGATAGACAGTCTATAGACAATTACAGATTTACGCTCATACACTTTTAGTAGTCTTAGGCTATAGACGGTCTATTGTCTACAAGTAGACATATATTAGGTTGGGGCAACCTGAAAACATTGAAAAATAATAAGCCCTGGCCTGCACCATGACTATGAGTAGACAAAATTAAATGTCTATAGAAGGGCATTAGATTCCATAACAAGTCTATAGATTGTCTTTAGACCATTTATATAAGGGTAACCCTTTAGCTGCTGTGTTGCGCTTTATTTTTAGTGGTGACCTGGCAATCATTCCTATGAACACACTATACATTCCGCCGCACAGCTAAAGCACCACGCAAACATGCTGCGAATAAAATGCAGGATGAACTTGCTCGTCATGCTTCCCGCAAGCGCTCTCGCAGACAAGGTTTGTTTATACTTGCAGATGGTGCAAACCATAGCCCATAAATTCTAACCCTTCCTTAACATGGAAGCGACCGTCGCAACCTTATTTCCTGGCGTCATTATTGGCTTACATATATCGCAAGCCAGTTAGCGAAGGTACTAGTCTTTCGAAAACGCGGCCAAGTTTTCAACGGTATTAGGCAACTGTACTCCGGCCACATTGCCAGTGCCTTATCATGGAACGGTTTGGTGAAACAATGGCGCCTTATCTCGCCCCAGCGCATTAGTCTTAAAATATTGGCCATGCGTACATTTGCCGCATGCGCTCTTTAATTTTTTCACTGTGCGATGTCTGCGCATGTTCCTGAGTAGAGATCGCCTAAATTACTCCGGAGCCTACCATGTCAGTGTCTTTCATAGCACATGTTTCGCTTCAGAGCTTTAAGCCACACAATTTGCAATGAAGAATTATATTTTTTTATAGCGGCCAGTCTTGCCACCATCATTGAGGAAGTCTGCCCTTGGAGTGAATTGGGTCGTGTGAAATACGTGCATCGCAGTACCATCGAAGCGTGCCACACTGGGGACAGCGTCACAGCCTTCAGCACACTTCGATGCCTGGTGAGCGATTCTTGAGAATCGGGCCCCATGTGTTCTATTCGAGATGTAGATTCCTTCGGTACTAAGCAAAGAGCTCATGTCACGGTGAAATATAGTGGGTATTTTACTGATCCGCTTTGGGGTACGCCTTGAGGTAATTATGGCGGCGGGATTCCGAATTTTTGAAATTATTTTCTTCAGCGCTCGTTATGCACTGCGATGGCAATATTGTTGACATTTGTTTATTGGAGAATATATTTGTATAATTGGAGAATATCAGATTTGCACAATTTTATTTGCGTGTGCCATGTACTGCACCATGTTAAAGACACAGTTCAGACCGCTTTAGGCCACTTTGCAACCTGTCGCTTAGACATGTAATGACACTCTAAATGCAACAGTCTTCTGCGAACAATCTCACCAGACTCGAAACTTGGTAAACTATATAAGTCACAAATATTATTAAAAGAGGGCACAAAACGGTTCGTCGGGACACAATGAGTTTACTCCTTATAGAATAACACGCTGGCTTCTACCAAAGAGTTACGCTTCGAGCCATTTCAACGGGGCATGTAGAATTTCGAAGGCGGGCAGCTTCACTATCGAAAAATTGTGCGCGGCCAAAGCAAAGCCTTTTGGAAGCCAGAAAGTGTATAGTCAACCGGGTTACCTTTTTTATTGAGAAGGCGAATTTGAAACCAAGTCCTGTCAGTTTCGCATCGCAGGAAGATCCCGTTCTGAAAGCATATTGCATTTGGCAAACGTTTTCTTGAAGAAGGGTAAAAAACTGATATAAGGGATGTGTTACAACGATTTTCGTAAGACACATGTGACGGAGATAGGTCGGCAGTTAATAGGTTTTTTTTTTGTTCTCCTTTTATGTTGTAAGAGTGAAGACGACGGTGGAGCGCGCCGCAAAAAATGCGAAGAGGCGAGGGAGAGCCCGAGCAAGAAAGAACAGGAAGAATGGCTGCCTGCCGGACCTTTTCCCCAGTGTTTTTTCTCCGTACCATTTTGGTGGCAGCGGTGCAATATGCCACTCACTCGTCCCCAGATTCAAGCCAAGTTCCAACCGTTGGCTGATGCACCAATGGCACCGTCCATTCTGACGGTTGCGACCTCTCCCGAACGCTGGACGCTGTCTTTTAGCGCATCGCGGACCATGTCGGCCAGCGGATGGACCTGTTGGAAGGAAGCTCAAGTGGCTGGACACAATGGGGCGGCGGAGCTGAACTGCCGTGCGCCGTGATGCCACGGCCCTGTGGCATCTCTGAGGCGCAGCGCCACCGCCGTTCCGAAAAATATGGAACAATATACCCTGCGCAATAAAACATGCTCCAAAGTTTTCAAATGAACTAAGAACGCTATTTGCAGTTGCTTTCCCTCGAGTGACTTTCTTTCCCTTCAACCATATATTATATAACTAAATTTTAATTTTGTTTACTTCGTCGCACATGACAATGTGTTCTCAAAGCCACGCAGAATGTTGTTTGCAGTTTAGCTCCTTTCTTATTCGCACTACTTTTTTCCATTTCTTAACTATCTGGCTTTCTTTGATACGTGCTTTCTTTTCGGACACTGAAGCAAAATTGAATGTGGCATTGACGTTTTGTACGCTTTAGTTGAAAAAATAAAATAACCTATTGGAAGTACAACAGCCTTAACGTTAACTTGGTGAATGCATCTTTCAGAAGTGCTTTTCGTTACCGTTTATGATTTCGCCGAACTGAACTGCGAGGAAAGATTTCAGGAACTACGCTAAAACTGACTGCACTAAAACAGAGTTGAATTTGTGTAGAAACGCTCCCTCCTCAAGCTTCCCAATTGTGCCCTTCAAAAGCGCCAAGAGCCCTTCATGCTTATTCCCGCCGCGGTGCTGCAGTGGTACCCGGGCTCGAAACCGACCTCGGCGGCCGCGTTTCGATGGAGGCGAAAAGCAAATGCTCCCGCGTGCTTTGCAATGGCAAGTGCACGTTAAAGATCCCCAGGAGGTCACAATTATTCAGAAGCCCTTCACTATGGCACCTCTTCCTTTCTTTCACATCCTCCTCTATCCCTTCTCTTGCAGCGCGGTTCAGGTTTCCGCCGAGATAAGTGAGACAGATACTGCACTATTTCCTTTCAAGAAAAACCTTTTTCTTCCCAGTGTTCCAGCTTCCTCGACTTTCACCGTTTCCACACACTCATCATAAAAAAGACATAGAACAAATTGAAATAAAGCACTATGTGTTGCATTTGAGAGACACAAATTGAGAATGGAGGGCCAGGAATCAAACACGGGTTGGTGCTATCCTACCCGAAAAGGAATAATAGGCATGTATTCTACAAGTAATGCGAATGAAATATAACCGAAGAATCTTTCGGGTACAGGAGAGGATTTAAATTAACAGAAAGCGAACGCAGCAGGGACCATTTACAGGATACGGCTAGCGACGTAAACTTGAGCGTGACGGAGCGCATTGCGTCCCCTCAAGCCACCGCGCCGATCAGACACGTGTCGTAGCATACGACTTACCATTCCCACCACGCGCTTGATTCTGGCAATGGTGGTGTCGGCTTTCAGCCAGCGATGAACGTGTAAGCCCAAATCTTGTCAACCTCGGGGAGAGGACCCTCGCAGAGGGTAACGCACATTGGGGTTGGAGCCGGTCTTGCGTGCACGAATGTGCACTAGCTCGGATTTGGCTGAGGCAAGAGCGAGCCTGCATGAGTTCGTGTGATTCTCGACCATGGTAGAGGCTTGCTGGAGGTTGTCCTCCATTTCGCAGACGCTGCCTCGGTTACCTAATAGTGTTACGTCGTCTGCATACACTGCGTGGTGCACCTTCCCCACTCGCTGCAGGAGGGAAGGTAGCTCCATCATTGCGATGTTGAACACCAAAGGCTTGAGCACAACGCCCTGAGGAGTGCCCCTGGTTCCCATGCGCCAAGGTCCGTACTCCTGATCATCGATCCGGAGCAGGGCCTGCCGTTGGGAGAGCAAGTCCATGACGTAGCTGAACGCCTTTGCAACGCAATTTGGGCGGCTGAGGTTGGACAGTATGCTGCCGTGCTTGACACTATCGAAAGCGCCATTCAGGTCTAATGCCATAACAGCACGGTCTCTGCATGTGGACGTCCACGAAGCGATGATGTCCTCGCGGAGTTGTAGGAGTAGGTCTTGGGTCGACATGTGTGGGTGGAACCCGTACTTTGTGTCTGCAAACATACCCTTGGATTCGAAATAGAAAGACAACTAGTCTCGAATCATTGTCTCTATGAGATTCCCTACGCCTGAGGTTAGCGCATGAGTTTTTGTCAAAGTGCACTGTTTTTCCGGGCTTAGGAATGAAATTTACGAGGGAGGTTTTTCATTCGCTAGGGAGGGCAAACCTGTCCCAAATGCGATTTATGTAGTTGGAGAGTTGAAGATACATCTGGTCCAGCAGGTTCGCAAGCAGCGTAACTGTAATGCGATCGCGACCGGGCGTAACTGTAATGCGATCGCGATCATTTTGGCTATGGCTGCTTTGAAATCATACAGCGCGAAAGGAGCGTCGAGGCCCATGCTGGTTTGTCCTGCAAACTGGAACTCAGGACCTTGTGGGTCCTCTGTGCGATGTAGGTTGCAATCACACAGATCCTTACCTAGCTGTGCATTGGTGCCCGAGTAGCGGTGTAGAGCCCGCTTTAGGTTGAGTCACGTTTCTACTCAGGGTTGGATCGGTCGAGGGGAGCGCGAAAGAGCTGCCAGGTGCTCTTGGAGTTTATCTGTCCTGCAGCTCGATTGTAGCTTCGGTCCAGTAGGAGTCAATCAAACGAACGGTGGAAGCGTGGTTTCAAAAGGAAAAGGGCTAGTGTAATTTTGAGAGACACGGATTGAGCAGGGAGGGCCAGGAAGCAAACACGAGTTGGTACTATCCTACCCGAAATCGAAAAGTAATAATAGGAATGTGTTCTACGAGTAACGGGATTGAAAGATAATGGATGACATTGAGGGTACCGGAGAAGATTTTAATCAACAGAAGGCGAACGCATCGGGGACTTCAAAGTCAAGTCGGCGAAAAAGGTAAGGAAGATTCCGAGGCTATGACGGCAGCTGCTTTACAAGAATAGTGCTGCTTGAAGATCAGTGTGAAATACCTTTGTCCTTTCTTTATTTGCTTTTAACGGCTATTAGAAACTCAAATAAAATAGAGTAATTACAGGAGACGAAAAAGGCACTTGGGTGGATTCGCGTACTGCCTCTTTATCGTCCGCGTCTATTTGCACTGTTTTCAAGTTTTGATGTGAGCCAAGTCTCCCTGAGAACTGCTTTAGTTACGTATTACATCTTTTTACATAAAATTACATAGCCTTCTATGTTTTTTTCTTTGTTAGCAGAGTAAGCTCGTGTATTAAAATAGAAGACTAGCGACGGGGATTTCTTCATCAATCTCCCCGCCGTGCATGGTTGCCATTCGAAGACTTGCGCATCTGTCTTGTTGGCACCTTCATCTCTTCCTCCGTTGTCACAGGCAACTCTTCCGTTGTATCCATGTCAGTTGGTTTTCTGGCCGTCGGG
Source organism: Amblyomma americanum (assembly GCF_052857255.1). Lineage (NCBI taxonomy): Eukaryota > Metazoa > Arthropoda > Arachnida > Ixodida > Ixodidae > Amblyomma > Amblyomma americanum. Next base: position 42,694,653 of record NC_135504.1, on the reverse strand, counting down.
GAACGTCCAGTGGCTGCCCGGGCTTTTGGAGTCTTTCCGGTTGATGTCTACAAGCAATAAAAATCTGAATTTGAAATGGTACTTTAACGGTGTACCTTTAACGCGAAATGCCCTGTTACGCAGAAAATTCGGCGTCGGCGTTGTGAGCAATAAATAGGCAGGCGTAGGGTTACCTAGGCAGCCGCCCCGGGAGAATCAACCTAGGTGGGCAACCTAGGTCACGTGTCCTTGTGGGGTCTTCATAAGCTACTCACCGGATTGTGAAAAAAACTAAACACACTGGCAGGTTGCAGTTCAATTCATCTTTGAATTGAGCTGTCACTTCTTAGCTGTTTATTGGGATTGCTTGGTGTGTGAAGCTGAAAACAAGCGCAAGAGAAGTCGAATGCACACCGCAGATTTCATTAGAACGCATCCCGCTGCGAAAGTTTGGAAGCGGCGCAATTTCCAAACTGCAACAAGAGTTTCTTAGTGCGCGCAAATTGAGGCAACTATGTAGAAACGATGAATTCTGGCCTAATAGCAGTACCGAAATGCTCTTCAAAATATTCGCTAAACTAAACAACTTACTGTGTTGAATTCAGTTTGATGTCAAATAATTTGTGCTGAATAAATTGGCTTTTGACTGGGCATTTGAAATCTTCCGTTTACTTCACAGAGACATTGCATCCTAGTTTTTGAAGCGAAAAGCTTAACTGCGCGAGGTAAATCTTTCTTTCGGTAGGCAGCACAACGACCTTGAATGACTTTCAGCCCAACCAAGGATACCCAGATATGACGATATGTGTTACAGTTATGGTGTCGAACCCTTGACCCTTCACCTTGGCACATGATCTTAAGTTGACCTTTCACTTTCGACATCCGGTGACTTTTGGGTTGGTCCTTGACCTGAAGAACATCTGATGGGGTGATGTGAAGCCACGTGGAGAATAACCATGTTTGCAGAAGGTTTTCGCTGAATTCCAGGGTTAGCCAAGTTAAGCCACTGCCAATTTTTTGCTGCTACTGAGCATCAAACTATGTAAAAACCACGTAGGCTCCGCTGAGCATGGAGATTTTTTCAGCGTGCTGAAATATCCAAGCTAACTGAAGGTCAATAAATACAGGCCTCTGTTCTGTGTCGTAATAATAATAATTGGTTTTTGGTGGAATGGAAATGGCGCAGTATCTGTCTCATATATCGTTGGACACCTGAACTGCGCCGTAAGGGAAGGGATAAAGGAGGGAGTGAAAGAAGATAGGAACGAATAAGGTCCGAACTGGAGGGCTCCGGAATAATTTCGACCACCTGGGGATCTTTAACGTGCACTGACATCGCACAGCACACGGGCGCCTTAGCGTTTTTCCTCCATAAAAACGCTGCCGCCGCGGTCGGGTTCGAACCCGGGAACTCCGGATCAGTAGTCGAGCGCCCTAACCACTGAGCCACCGTGTCGTAATTAGCCTCACTAAAGATGATGACCGTAGGGTAATGAATAATGCTCGTACTACCCAAGATGTCCTTCGTTTTAGTAATATGCCGTTATGAAAAAAAATGCACCCTGCTAGTGCAGGCATCGGCAGACAGAATGCACTCCTCTAGGCACTCGGACAGAAAGAAAATGTAAACACGTGTTTACATGTAAACTCGTTTTTGCTTGTAAATGGACTTGGTCTCACTAAAGATGATGACCGTATGGTAATGAATAATACTCGTACTACCCAAGATGTCCTTTGTTCTAGTTATATGCCGTTATGAAAAAAATGCACAATGCTAATAATGCAGGGATCGATAGACATAATGCACTTCTCTAGGCACTTAGACAAAAATAAAATGTAAATAGCCAAAACATATTCTACCAATTGCGAGAATGTTCCCCTTCAGTACGGAAAAAGCAGCGGCGTCCTGTCGCCAGTGTTCTGTAGTAAAACTCGAGTCACATGAGGAAATTTCGAATGAAAGTGATTAAAAAACAAGACATGTAATCTGAATTAGAGGTCCGCACTTTTCCTAATAATAATAACAATATTAATTGGTTTTTGGGGAAAGTAAATGGCGCAGTATCTGTCTCATATATCGTTGGACACCTGAACCACGCCGAAAGTGAAGGAATAAAGGATGGAGTGAAAGGTGAAAGGAAGAAAGGGGTGCAGTAGAGGAGGCCTCAGGAATAATTTCGACCACCTGGGGATCTTTAACGTGCCCTGACATCGCACAGCACGCGGGCGCCTTAGTGTTTTGCCGGCCATATTTCCCAATTGATGCAACTTTATAAATTTAATGATTTCCGATTAGCAAAAAGTTTCGAGTCAATTTCGGACGTAAAATTCTCTATAAAATAACTCAAGCAAATAACATTCTTTGGCTGTAAAGCCTTTATTAGCAGCGTTAGTGCCTGTAATCGCATGACTACAACCGAGATCTGGCAACTGATTGCTTGCTGTATTTCTTTTTTATAGTTATAAACTAGCCCCCTGGTGTCTGTATCCAAAGCACACACTTCTTTAGTATAAGGTGACTTACCGTTGCAACAGTGCCGGGTGCTGGTGGCTCAGGAAGACCGACTACTTCTTTCTGGGCACTGCCCTTCACGTCCTCTCCACTTGGCTGCGGAGAAAAACGACAGGTCAAACAGCTTCCCAAGAAAGGCTGCAGAACGCACAAGACGTGAGACACTCATAAAGCGCACTTGTTTACCGGAAATACGCTCATCAGTATTTTTTAACGGAACCATTACGGGAAATTCCGGGTGTGGAATATTGATACTTATTACGGCTTACCTGTCCCTGCCAATTCGTGACGACCCCTATTCAGTGGTTACATACAGAGTACTGCAGACATACCCAGCAATGTAAGATGTCATTATAACAATCAACATATCTGCAGATCATCCGATGGCAGTCTTGAATTTTTTGTATGAAACGGACAGCTTCACTACGCTAGGCAAATCAGTCGTCGCGTAGGCCGGAGAATGACTTTGAATGACCATCAGCCCAACCACGTTAGCCCTGTATGACCATATGTGATAAAGTTATGGTGTCCCATCCCTGACCCCTGACCTTGATACATGACTTTTAGTTGACCTCTGACATTGATTTGACCGCTGATCTTTGACCTTTGACATTGGGTGGCCTTTGGGTTGACCTCTGACCTTAAGAACATCTGATGGGGTGATGTGAGGCCACTTGATGGCATGCGATGGGGGTGTCGTAAGACCGTGTGGTACACGCCATAGCCACGTGTTCTTGCGGCTATATATAGAACGGCGGTCGCGAGCGTGTAGCGCAGCTGCCATGAACGAGCCTCAGACGCATAGCAAGTGTGCTTGCTTTTCACTTAGTTCCAGGGTAAGCCAAGTTAAGGCACTGGCAATTTTATCTATTAACGTTGTTGTTAACGTCAAAGGCGTTCCCAATTTGTTTTCAATACAAACCTTAACTATTCGATGCGACCGATGGAAGCAGTTTAAAAAAAAATTTGGTTTACATAAGTAGAATGTACCATTACTTTCAATATTAAGGTAAAAGAACCTTACATTTTTTGAATTTTCAATTCTTTTTTTTTGAAATTGGTAGACATGGAAACGCGACGTATACTTTTTGTCTCTCTGTCAAGCTCAGTGCGCAGCTTTAGATTCGGCGCCGCGTCACTTGTGTGGTAAAAGTCTAAGGAAGCCTCTCTCGGAAACAAAGTAAGGACACGGCGAGACGCCCAAAGCGTGGCTGTGGCAAAGCGTTCAATTTGCAACCTGCGCGTTATATATTAGGCAGATTACGCGGAGATCTCAATTCTGCGATTTCTTAATGAAACAAGAAAAGTAACAGGTGACAAAGCGTGTTTGCTCACGGTTATTCTTGTATTTGTTGCAAAGCGCACAAGCTATAAAGATTTTACCCTATACAGTGAACTGACTTTACGCAGTGCAGTACAGGCTCTTGAGCAGCACTGTCCGCAAGAGATTAGCATGAGGGATGGCTTCGTGAAGAAGATGCTGTTCCGCTGATATACACAAGTTTCAAGTGCAGTAGACCTCGACGTTGGCTCACGCTGACATTGAAGGGAACGTGTCTTTCCCAGTCCGAAAAAGTTGTAGGAAAGTACATAACAAAACTTTACAGTCTACTTGATGGTCGAGAAAATAGGCGTAATCGCTAAATGTGTGGCTGGAAATTTTTGGAAACACACAGCGCGTTCTAAGGCGCCTCATTAATGGTGGCAGGCCCATCCGAGCGTTGGCCATGTCATTGGCTTCCGTTCAAGCCACTGCCGTCTCATGCTTGCGTTCTTCGAAGTGGTTACGACAAGTGGCCTTCCTGGATGCGTTCGAAGCGTGGATAACCACCGCTTTTAGCCCCTTATTTTAGAGAGGAACTGCGCTTTCAGTGTTCATAGCTGCTTGTTTCTTTCTTGCGCCCTATGACGCTCGACTACGCCTCTTCCAACTTCGAGCAGTGTTAGGCCACCTGGACTGCCTTCTCACCCTTGTGCGTTAGCTACATAAGCCTGTTGTAAGCGGCATAGGTCATCCTCTCTATTTCATTGCAGTGCCAGCGTAGCACCAATACTGTCACATAGAATTAAGAACCACACAGGTCACTGGTGAAAATTGAGGAAGCCTACGATTTGAAGCAGTAGCGCTGGAGACGTCCGTAGCCCGAAAGAGTGTGGCAACGGCAGAGTAATCTAAGTCATCGGGAAATGGAGCTGCCCTGTTGGCGCCAGCACAGTTTAGAATGTCTCTCAGTGCTTAAGCTTTTTTCGCACGGATACCATTTGGACGAAATTTTCGGCATTGTTCGGGCATATTTGATTTCATGTTAAGTCTCAACATTGGCTCAGAGACCAGCCTCAGGTCTGGATTGATATTGAGCCTCAGCTTCGCGGTAGTTTGCCGACGATGATGTCCAGATTTTGCTGACATGCGATGCTAGCTACAAAGCATTTATTCCTTTCAAAACTCCTGGTACATCAGCCTGTATTTAAAACTTTTGTTGTATCGGACGTTTTGCTTCTATGCCAGCTCCGCTCCGTGTGCTGAATCGCTGCATTGCTTGACCACTGAACAAAATCACATTGCGTAAAAAATCTGATTGAGTACAACATTTTGGAGACTTCGTACAAAACGAACTAAAGTGTGTCGCTAAGCCTAGATAGTAACCGCTGGTAAAAATTCCTAAACACCAAGAAATGAGGGGATTTTCGTGTCAGCGTTCAGCGTACTTTGTCTCGGCGTACGGTAGCGACCAAGATGAGCAATGAGGGTCATTTTTTTTTGTAGTCATAAGGTCATTTTTTTGCGTTTATGTTTTTTGTGGTTTATGTGGTGTAGAGAGCGTTCAGGATTACACTTAGAGCACTGTGGTTACAAGCAAGGAGCACTGCACTAAAGGAGCTTTAAAAGGATGTTTAAAATAAATATTTAAGCAGACATTCTTTTTGCGTACTGTATCTAACTTGCATTTTTATATTGAAAAATTAGAGGCGTTGGTGTCTCTAGTCTAAAGCATCAGATATAATTTTCTTAGTCTGCTCATATATGTTTCTTTCTTTCCTTCTAATTCAAGACACAAGAAATTGACGATGACTGCAAAAAAAATCTTCGTGATTACACAACAGGACGACAATGCTATCGAATCCAAGAGTATAAGGTTAGGATCGCAACTATGTTTTCGATATAAACATATAAATTTCCATATAAATTCCTACTGCCAAAGCGTTTAGTAATTCGTTTCGGCTAATAAGATATTTACGAAGACATCCATCTGTTTGTGCCTGCTTCTTTCCATGAGCAATGTGCACAAATCACATTCGTTCGCAGTTCACTGTCCACAGTTCACGCAAGAAAGTGATAATCAGCGCAAAAGTTCGCCGTGATTACTCGCAGCTTTCAACTATAGAGTCGTCTTTTCGATTTCGCTGGCCGAAAGTGAGGAGAGCTGCTACCAGTTTCAGCCATTTCTCTACGTTGGTGGCAGAAAATAAAACGCCATAAGCAGCAACTGCTTGAAATGACGAGGAGCTTTACTCCAATAACAACTTATTCTCATGCGCTGTGACGTGGCTGTAGTTAAAAATTCACAAGCAACTATCCGCGAGCACGAGAATACAGTGAGAATTCTATTGAATCAAACGTTCATATGAATAGGATCGCCACTAAATTTTCCATATAACTAGGAAAGCAAATTCCAGCGGCCGAAGCGTTTAATAGTTTACTCCAGATAATTAGATAATTACGAAGGCATTTAATCAATTAGTTTGTGTCCGCTTGTTCTCTTAAGTAAAGTTCACGACTAACTTTTCGATACCCTGTTTGCTAAAGCTAGAGTTTCATTTAAAATTTTCAGAGGTTAGGAATACATGTCGTACCGTGGTTCTCATTAGGGCGAACACCACCAACGCCGAGATGATGAAGCCGAGGAGGACGAAGGCCGAGAAGATTTCCTGACGGTACTGCATAGTCGGGTTGGGCTGCTGCAGGTTCCTCGGCTGGTAGATCTTGTTCTGCGGAGCACTGGGTGAACCAAAATTGAAGTATGGGATGAAAAGACTTTGAGCTATATGTAATAAGGGATTAATTACTCATTGGCATGAATAATTACTCCCTTATTACAAATCTACCCCACCTTGGGGAATTCCCCTAAAACATTTCACCATTAGAGCCGATAAATCGGCTGACACATGACACCAAAGAAGGTGTTGGTACAGTACAGTACGTTACGGTGGGCTATGGTATGGTATGGTACTGCATGGTAAAGTGTGGTATAGTGTTGTTTGGTTTGGTACTGTAGGTATATTATGGTATGAACGTTTATGGTATGGTACGTTATAGTGGGGTATTGAACGGCATGATGTGGTATTGTGTGGTATGGTGTGGTATGGTACGGTATGATATGGTATGGTATTGCATGGTGCTGTGTGGTATGGTGTGGTTTAGTATGGTAGGTATGCTATGGTATGGTATGGTGGTTTAGCTTTGCGACAGCTGCACACGGGCTATCACAGGGGGCGTGGTGGCGGGCTGGGGGTTATAATTTTCCCTCGGATTTTTTAACGTGCTCTGACATCGCACAGCACATGGAAGAGGTCAAGAGGTCGCATGCAAGCGGGGTCCGTCCGATACAACATAGGCTTTTTTAAGCAGAATTCATACAAGGCTTGGTTGCTGAGCTATATTGTCTTCAGGCTTTCAAGAAAAAATGTGAAATGTTGCAAAATATGCAGACACTCTGAACCCTCGTAATCATCGTCATAATCATTACCATTACCCACTACACCCACTTCGGGATCTGTGCCAGATGGAGTCCCAACTCCCCCCCCCCGTCTCTTCTCCGATAACTTCCTACTCTTTTTTCTCACTCGCCCAGCAGACTTTCGCCGCCCTCTGCTCTACCATAAAGTCCTATGTCCGCATTTTTTAAGATTGCAGTTTTTTAGTCCTTAGGTACACTGATGCGAATTTTACTGAGCCATTATGAGAGGCTGTGTATGTTTAAGGAAACCGTCTTTTTTAAATACTACGTGAAATAAAGACGGTCGTTTCACAAAAAAACCATCGACCACTGCACTGGTGTGTACCTATGCCACTATGTGAAAGAGCGATTATAAATTAGGGGATGCGCAAAATAGTACGCACAGCATCTGGCAGAATGTGAGGTGGCCCAGCATGCGCTGCAGCGAAGGTTGCCCCGTATAAGGCACAGGTTATTGTTAATCTGACTGGCTTCTCGAGAGTTACAACCCACAACCTTCAATACCATATGAAGCTTCCAGCATTATGACGGCCGTAAGGGCAGACTAAAGCATCAGTGACTTAAACAGTGACTCCTGGGCCATGCGGCGGACCCTCGTCATTCATACTATCAGCAGTGTTTTAATACCAACAGTTACTAATGGCGGGACCGGTACACTTGATGTGGAGTCTTTATGTGACAACCTCCCTTTTTATTTGAAGAGTGATAATGGCGCTCACGCTCTAGCCATGCAATATACGCCACGCGAGGTCGCGTGTTCACATCAGCTTTCATTAACCCCCGTTCTTTTAAAACGACTTTCTGTTCATTAAACGGTAACTACCGGCGTAACGAAATGAACGAAGGGCAGGTTATGTCCTGAGGCAATAAATAACGTTATCAATGAATAGGCAGGTGAAGACGGACACAAACGCTGAATCTGTCTTTCTTCTCTCCTCAAGCAATTTTTTCTTGAATTCATGTACAAGCCTAACATTCATTTCGGAGACCGCTTATCAGCTGACTTCACATTGCTTTCGGCGTGAACAGTTGAAAAGCGCCGCCTTCAGCAGACTTTAGTGGAAACAATGGCTCTTCGTCCATCATAAACCGCAGTAGTGTGTCGGTGGTCTTACCTGAGCGAAGCCAAGGAGGGCTGGCGAGGCTGCCTGAAGATCTGTGACATGGCTGCGCAAGGCAATCAGTTGGCCGAGAGACGCACTGAGAAGAGGAGTCGCGCCTTGAACAGCGGCGTTGCTTGGAGGTACGGTAGATCTCAACTGATATAACGGCGCTGTTGTCGCCCCGGACTGAGAATACGACACGTTCTCCACTTCTTTTACACCAGCCCACCCCCGATCACGCGCCCAGCGGCCCCTAGGCTGGATTCTCTGCTTCAAGCATTCTGCTGCCCGTAATTCGTTCCGAGTAGACGACTGGACCGATATTCCAGTGCGCACAAAAAATGAAAAACGAAATTTAAATTTAAAATTCAAAACAGTAAGCATGTGCGCAACTGTCTGCTTATGCTTCGGAAGTGGAATATGACGCTGACTGCTTTGGGGAGACTATTTCTTTAAATCATTTGACTGTTCCAATTTTTATATTGATTTAGTCTTCTCACGCCTATTTTCCCCGCGCAAATACCTCATTGCGACTATCTACTGAACCTTGGCCAATCCCCCTGCGTGGGTATGTGCCATGCCTACTAAGGAGAAGAAGGAGAAGAAGAAGGAGAGGAAGAAGAAGAAGAAGAGGAAGAGGAAGAAGAAGAACTTGAAGAACTATAAGAAGAAGAGGAATAAGAAGTAGAAGAAGAAGAAGAAGGAGAGGAAGAAGGAGAAGAAGAAGAAGAAGAAGAAGAAGGAGGAGGAGGAGGAGGAGGAGGAGGAACGGAAGAAGAAGAAGAAGAGGAGGAGGAGGAAGGAGAAGGAGAAGGAGAGGAAGAAGAAGAAGCGGAGCAAGAAGAAGAAGAGGAGGAGGAGGAGGAGGAGGAGGAGGAGGAGGAGGAGGAGGAGGAAGAAGAACTAGAAGAACAATAAGAAGAAGAAAAGAAGAAGAAGGAGGGGAAGAAGAAGAAGCAGAAGGAGAGGAAGAAGAAGAAGGAGGAGGAGGAGGAGGAGGAGGAGGAGAGGAAGAAGAAGAAGAAGAAGAAGAAGAAGAAGAAGAAGAAGAAGAAGAAGAAGAAGAAGAAGAAGAAGAAGAAGAAGAAGAAGAAGAAGAAGAAGAAGAAGAGGAGGAGGAGGACGAGGAGGAGGAGAAGGAAGGAGAATGAGAGGAAGAAGAAGAGGAGGAGGAGGAGGAGGAAGAAGAAGAAGGAGAAGAAGAAGAAGAAGAAGAAGAAGAAGAAGAAGAAGGAGAGGAAGAAGAAGAAGAGCTGGGACAACGCGATATGGGTCAAAACGCAACTTTTTCTTACCCAGCTGCTCCTAACTTTCCAAGTCGCAGTCAAATTAACTGGACATCTTAAACAATCTGTTAATTGTACACTGCTGGTCTTCTGAAGCATGACAAGACAAGTATTCCTCAAGCAGACGAAAATTCCCTATTCATCATTTGTGAGCCGAACATAAGTAAAGAAAACTGCAAGTTTATTTATTTATTTATTTATTTATTTCACAATACGGCAGGCTTCAATTTGGGCCCAAACGGGAGTGGTGTGCATGAAAATTTCTGTACAAGCAATAAAATGAAGATAGCACAACTCAACCGCAGAACTCTGCAGACCTCTTTCCAAAACACTGTTGAAAGTCAATAAAAGATACCCTGGATAAAATTTACCACTTATTTGTTACAAATTGTATTTATTAATAGTTGACTCAAAGTTAGGAAAGGCTGGTGGTCGCGTACTCCCGGAGAAATTGTCCAGCAGGGGACAACATATGATACAGGAGCAACACTGTGGTCTTCTCTAGATTATAAAGTTATGATAAAGACATTATGTCTTCTTCCAAAGCCCTGTCTTGATTTCGTACTCTCAAGGTTGGTCGGAAAATAAAAAGGAAAATTATTATGGACAACAGACGCGAAGAAGGAGAGCCTCCAGCAGCACCCTTGCCGCCAGGCGTTTTGATGTCCCCGAAAACGCCCGTTAAACAAAGATGAATTTAAATAGTGCGTAGGGCAAGACTTCCACGAACTTTTGGTGGAATATAAGTGGCGCTATGTCTCCTGCTACGAAGGTCCGCTGCTTGTAGAACAGACAGTGACAACGGAGCAAGTTCTGTTGGCTGTGACCTACAATAAGGTCTACTATCGCTTGTTCATGTACTGTCGCTAGAGCAAATTCAGAATGCATTAGTTAGGAACGAAATTCAACATTTGCAGCCGCGGCAATACAAGAGAAAAAGTTTACAAGTGGGCGTAAAATTGAAAACAAGCGCGAATCCAGGCGACATTGAAAGCCTAGTGGAGCGAATACCATGGTTGAAGCGGGGCATGAAATAAACAGCGCAGCGTTACGTTTGGATGCAGTATTTACCAGAGAAACAAGCTCACAAGGATAGCGCTAATGTTCATGGATAAAATGTCGTCTCAATTTGCTGCAAGGATGAGTGATCGGTTTTTTTCTGGACGGGGACCCCTTTCAGACGCTTTCACGACATTATTTGCTCTGCGGTTTGGAGCAATATATAGCGTCGTGAATTTTTACATTATCGATATTTACTGTTTTCCTACAGCTCTTCAGTTTGCATCCACTCAGCGCGATGCCCGGACGGTAGCAATAGATGTGATATTTGTTTTTTTTATATTTGGGATTAATAGAAACTCACGCAACGGTTAATGCTGTGTATATCGAAATTCAGCGACACCTGATCAGGTATTTCCATTGGTGATATATTGCGGTAAGGAATTTGAGAGCGACACATGTAAATCGGCAGTTAGAGGTCACTCTTTTTGGTTTTGGGCACATACTAGATAGCAACCGACATGGTTGCTATGGCAACTTCACCACGCTCCCGCGTTACTCCACTCTCGCCGTACCCTCCACCTCCTACCGTAACCCTCAGCAGTCTCCTTTCCCATGAAAACCATCTTCCGGTTATGCCGACTGATACTACTAATACCAATCCTACGATGGCCCTACAGCCAGGAGTGAGCCTTTAAAAGCGGACGCTATAAAAAAAAAAGGTCGCCACCGCCTGGCCGACGTTGAAGTAACGAGTGTTAGCTGTTTGGTTTACTACATGAAGAAAGAAGAGTGAAACCTAGTGAACTACGAGCGGTGAACGCGAACTGTGCAAAGTACTATCGTTACTTCCCCGCTCGGCCCTAAGTAATTACGTCTGCGTTAAAGGTGGATAAAAATTGTTTATCTCTTAGTTATTTGCGTGAGTAATTAGATACCTTGCTAGGAAGACAGTGCGTTTTTTCTTGCAGCTGGCAGGAAAAAAAATGGCTGGCGGTTTAAAATTGCTAAGCACAAAATATTGTACGAAGGCCCGGTGGGGCACCTAAATTTTGCGGTGTGCCGAACCGATTCTGGAAGCGTCCCGGGTCGTTTCGAAACCTCGGTCACCTCAATATTGAAATTTTCACGGGTGGTGCACCCAAATTTAGAGCGTTGGCCAAGACCATTTTGGAGGTGTCCCAGGTCAGTTCTGGATATGGTTTAACTCAATTTTCGAACTTCCGGGGGGCGGGGCCAAGCCAATTTTTGTGTGACCCAGATTGGTTCCGAACGTGGTTCAACCCAGTTTTACATTTTTCAGGGGTGTGCCGCCAAATTTCGGCGGTAGGCAAGCCCTATTTTTGGAATTGGGCCACATTCATTTTGACACTAGGCCAAGCCTGTATTTTACTTGAGCACACCCAGATTCACTGGCAGTCAAATTCGGTCAAGGTCATTCTAAGGAAAAATATTTGGAGTTTCATGTCTTATTTAGGCATAGCCCGCATTAGGGTTTTTTGCAATATTTAGGTTTTTCTGCAACAGTGCGTGTTGCGACTGCACACGTGTTTGTGCCGGGATATGAGGGTCTGCGGAGCCGTTCTCTGCAGCCGTGCGTGGTGTGTCTGCAATTAGGACTGATGTGTGCGCAAGACACATTCCGCATGTGGACGACATGTGATGCATGTGATTCACGTCGTCTACGCGAGATCAGTGTACCCGGGGTGTACATGGCCTCCTCTATAACCGAGGCAACCCAAAAAAACTCATTGTATTAAGGCATCATCATCCTCCATTCGCACCCAACTCTCCTTTTACTTTCTCTTTCCCCCCTCTCCAGTGTGGAGTAGCAGGCCAGGGCTATCTTACCGCCGGCCGACCTCTCCACCTTTTGATCCTTTCACTAGATTACTTTATCTAAATACTGACGCGCACAGTTCGTCACACTAGCGTATTCTGCAATTCGCCTCTATCGAAACTCTTTTGCCTTCACTGTTCCCTCGCGGCACAATTGAAGTGTTACTGTGAGTCAGACAGTCAATGGGCATTTCTTTACCTGAATAAACGCGTATCTTTTGTGTCCTTATGCTGCGCTGTTAGTAAGCACAATATTTCCTATCGCGTGAATTCGTCAACGAAGAAGTGAAGCTAAGCACCACGAGCCTCGAGCTGTGCGCGCTCTGTTCTTCAACGAGGCCTACGTCCTTCACGATACTCCGTCGTGCTCCTACTTCGAGTGATTGCTTCTCTGCTGCGAGCTCGTCTGTCCATCGACTCGTCGTCTCGGTGAGTGAGTTTGCCGTTCCATGCTTTTGGCGCAATATTGCTGTGTCTAACCCCGCCAGAAGCAGCGGCTCCTCGGATGCGTGCGCAGTCAGCGCACGGTAACAAACCTCAGGTGATGGAGCAATCTTCTACGGCGTCCTTCATAGGTCACGCGTTGGGCATGGAAGGTTGGCCCCATACCGCACACCATAACCTCTTTCTTGCATGGCTACTGCAAAAAGCGACCAGTATGAATTGGACCTCCAATTCAGCAGAGTTAACTGATGATGTACCTGGTTTTCCGGCATATTACCGAGATTTTCCCGGTAATACGACCTCTTCTTCACTGAAGATGACAATTTATGTGCTCAAGATATGTCTAAAGATCAAGCTCTTGATCCCTTCGACGCTTGAACAGCACAATAGCTTCGCGTTGATAAAAGACAACTCAGGAAGGTTCTCCTATAAACATCTCTGTAACAGAAGGCGAAAAGGTGCTCATGTTTACTTTCATCTCCTATCAAGCGCAATTGTTCGCATTTCATTACGCTGTAGCTGAACATTGCGCATTAGAATGACCTTCAAAGTCGGCCCTTAACGTGGTATGTGCTTTATAAGTTGAAATAATCTCAAGAGACCGTAAGCCAAGGTCGTAGCTGTCCCTAAACATCTGTACCTGTTGTCTCCACGAGAATGGCTCTGTAAACTTCAATTTTTGCAGTTCCAGTTTTCTATTATGAATTGACACATGGTGTTTAAGTTACATAGGCGAACCTATCATACATCGCGATGACGGACGGCATGTACGCTTTGATTTGGTTAGCTTAGCTAGCACTCCAGATGGTGCGATGGCCCACATGCAGTAACCAACTGAACAACACGGAAATGAGAAATATTTCATCACGTAACACTGATGTGAATTGCGACCGAGCAGCAGTGATGCAGGTGCTTTTAAGTAACAGCGGCTCGGTTAAAAATATGTAGTTTTTTCGCGCTCATTGAACTCTGTAAGCAGAGTGCTATTCAACCTTTTTCCGCAATTCCATGAGAGCGCCTAGACCGATCGCATCAATCATTGTGCCGCAAAAATTTCTATGGCACCCAATCAAGAAGCTACATAGCGTATGCACACGAACGCGTGTGTAGAGCAGTGCAAGCTGCCAATTACTCGCAAAATGGAACCCTCTCAAAAACGCTAAGACGTTTGTACAGGGATGTTTTTCATTATCCTTGGATTTGCGCCCCGTAAGACTGGTCCACAATCTGAGCCCGAAGTGATCCTTAGTGGAGAGTCACCGGGCGATTTCTCTGTTTGTAAGCCAATTCCGTTTTCGATTACTCAAAAAGTCATGGAATATAAAATTCTGTGTGTTGAATAGACAGGAATACCTGCAACCATGAAGTAAGCACAAAAAAAGAGGAGAGAAGGGGGTCCATGGATTCTGGAAGGGTATTTTTTCACACCGTGGTAACAACGAAAAGGAAGCATTGCGGCTTTATCATGACTGTCTTCGTTAGGAAAAAGATACGAAGGAAATCAAGGCCGGTTCGGGGGAAACAGAGGTAAATAAAGATTTCCTCTGGGAAAGGAGCTGTTTGTAGAATCATAAACGAAGCTCCAAGAAGATGCGGCAGCTGCCGCCACTATGATTCCCATCTGCCCAATGAAGCTGGCCAGTTAAGCCTTTGCTTTAAAAGTGGGCGTCATGTGCGCAAAAAAGAGTGCAATGCGATGAGCCGGCGCAGCGAGAACTGCCGTCGTTCGCTCTGCGGCTAAGTAGGGAAAGTACCGCAAGCATCAGCTAAAGAATACCCGACTTCGAATATGCGCTTTCGTTAGCTGTCTGCTTGCGCACTCCACCTCAGTAAACACGTCCGCAGTCTGTCACCTCGATCTGATTGTAAATGATAAAACCATGCAACTGAACATGTGCGTTGCGATGGCATTTTTAGCACGCCGTTGATGAACAGTGGCCCAGGAGATCGAGCGCCCGTACCCGACCGGTCCGACACACCTCGCCTTGCAGTGAGCCCGTCTGTAGATGGTCCAAGTCCTTATAAGCTATCTGTTACTGACAAGTAGATTGTTCTCTTCTTTTTCTTTTGCGGCTCTGCCTCACAGTCACCACAAATGGAATATTTTCTTTAAGGTGGCGGTGCAGCAGCAGCGGCTATGGCTAAGCTGGTAATATTGTATGGGGAAGACAGGGAGGAACATACAAACCGGAAGCCCAGAAGCGGGTGCGGCAGGGTCTGATTAGCTATTCTCCCGTACACTTTTGTGCTACGGGCAAAACTTTTCTGTAGATGCAGATTCAGGCGAGGAGCCAAGTGACACAGGCAGAACACGTCGCTTGAGAGCACCGCTTATCGCATGCCGCCGTCCCTTGGGTCTTTCCCGAAATTTCGCGTACACAGAGCTAAGCCTTAATCTCATCTTGGCCGCGGGCGCTGTCACGAAGTTACAACAATCCTGCGGCGCTATCCTGACACGACGAATGAGGTCTGAGCGCTCCTATAGACTGCGTCAGATTTCTTCTGTGCGCATAAATGTATATTTGGCACAAAATTTTGTAGCCTTACGCTATGTGCAGCATTCGTTCCTGGGGCGATGCACCCCTCTCACTTCAGAGGAATGTTTACCTGAGAGATGAAGCGTCCAAGTAAAAAAACTCATAAGCTCAACATTGCCGTATTTCGAAGCCACCATAGCTGTCAACACCATACCGAGGAAAACTAATGACACACCATTTGAATTACTAGATAGTGCAGTGTCATAATCGCAATGACTGAGGCTTCTATTTACACAATACCTGTAGTTGTATTTTTTTCACTGAAACGCATCTTGTAATTAAATTTCTATTAGCAGTACCTGCAGACGGCCTATATCAGTTCACCATCACTGAAATCAAGTTTTCAAACTCCTGCAAAGATGTCCATTTCGAATTTTTAGTCCGCTCTATTTTCTGATTACTGGCAGATTTTCAACATCACTAAACTGACTGTGCATCTGCCGCGGTGGCTGAGTGGTTAAGGGGTCGTCTACTGAGTCGGAGTACCCGGGTGCGAACCCGGCCGCGGCAGCCGCGTTTCGATGGAGGCGAAACGCAAAAGGCGCCCGTGTGCTGTGCGATGTCAGTGCACGTTAAAGCTCCCCAAGAGGTCGAAGTTGCTCCAGAGACGTGCAATGCGGCGCATCTTACTGCCTTAGTTCTTTCACTGCCTGCATTATCCCTTCCCTTACGGAGCGGGTCGAGTGTACACCGAGATATGCGAGGAAGTTACTGCACCATTTCCTTTCCTGAAAAAAAAAATCATTTTTTACTTCTGTGTAAACATCAGAGCACTGAAAACACCTTGCCAGTGATTCTGGAATCCGTAGCCAATTCTCTCATATTCAAGCGCATCATTGAATGAGCCATGCACTTAACGGGAACACGTCCAGCTTAGGTGCAGAGAACTAGCACTGAGGTAGCTTTGGCATTTGAACAGAGACAACCGAGGTACACCTCCCTGTCATACATGCGGCATATGTGCAGAAGTGACATGTCTCATATGCAGGTCATCTGCTTCCTAGTCAGCGTCATGTACAGCACTACCTACAACGACCCGGCCGCTAATGCCCAGGCATACGGTCAGCATGGCGACGACCCTGCTTCGCACACAGAAGCGTCGTATGGACAGACGCACTTCGACCAGACGTCATATGGAAATGCGCCGTCCGAACAGGCGACCACGGCTTTCCAGTCCACAACATCGGCAGGTAGGAAACAGCAACGACTGAGGTATCCCACTGCATATATTCACCTTGTGCTTTCAAACAGTAGGCCTCCTGCGCTTCGCCACCTTCGTTCATTACGTGCCTCACAGTTGATCAACATTGCTACTAATATCTTGCTTCATTTACTATCACCCGCAAAAGTCCATTGAATGCGTGTTCACAGAAAGAAGGTTGCCGCTTCTACCTGCAATTCGGTCGCTTGGGATATTTCCGAGCTGAGAGAGAATGCACGTCTCCTCATACCTTGAGACAGATCAGAGGACTTGATTATGTGAAAGCATCAAATTAATTTTTTATGTGCTGTAGCATCCCGAATACTTTTTCTAGCAATAGTACATGCTGAACTTCCCACACACATATGCAGCCGCGGTTTGCGGATAGGTGCTCGTAAGCGCTTAAATAATTGCACCGTTATTACCGCTCTTTAACTTGTGGCGAAAAAGTACTCCTATAGTAAGTGATCGATATTCATTGTAGATGAACATTTGCTGTGCTCACGAGTTGAGTGACTAAAGAAGCTGGCGAAATTGATTACGTTACTGCAAAGCCTCGATCACACTCTGGTTTTGCCGACACGTTGACCGGAAAGGAGCTTTTTTTTTTCTGCCAACAGAGTAAAATTAGGTGCAAAGGGGAAAAAATGTGAAATAATGCCGACCGAGAACTACACTATAAATGCCCCCCTAGCGAAAAAAGCTGCATCTTGCAATGGCCTAATGCATCTAGCATTAGGGCGACGTTTGATTTTCTTGACCTCTGTATTTAGTTCTTGACCGTAAGTGAGGGTTACTTTCATGTTATGGAAAGGCACGCAAATAGCAAGAGTTCTCTATCTCAATGAAATAAAGATATTACCGTTTTGGTCTTCATCACTGGACAAAAATATCATTCCTATGTAACAACATTTCAATATTTCTTCTTCCTCTTAAAGTCATTAACCTCCCCTGCACAAATGCCTTACGATAGTTACTACCGGTTCATGCGAAAGTAGTCAGAGCTTTTTTCTCGCTCTCATGATAACGTTTTATTTGTTCATGTTCGGTAGAGTTTGTCGTCCGCATGTCGAGGCACCTAAGCAGTGTTTTCTTCTTATTTTTGTTT
This sequence comes from Amblyomma americanum, assembly GCF_052857255.1. Classification (NCBI taxonomy): domain Eukaryota; kingdom Metazoa; phylum Arthropoda; class Arachnida; order Ixodida; family Ixodidae; genus Amblyomma; species Amblyomma americanum. The sequence goes on along the minus strand of NC_135504.1, from coordinate 42,676,906 downwards.
TTTTTTCTAGTACCGAAGAACAAAGGGTAAGTAAAATCAAGAACAACAGTTTTCTCAGTAAATCATGCTCAAATACACAGTAGACAGCATAAAATTTTGCTATTTATTTGTTCTACAAAAACAATTGCATAAATAAATTTTTTATCTCTTCCATGCAGGCAAGTATCTAATAGTGCAGTCAGTCTAGTGCTCAAAGCTACAAATCAGTATAATGCGCAACGTTTCGCTTAATAGACGCTGTGATAGACGCCGTTAGAAGTTTCACAGACTGCAGATGTGCAATAAAAAAAAATCAAAGGTGTCAAGTGTGATTAATTCCCAAGGAGAGTTGGCACGCAGTGGCCGTCTGTAATCAGAGCTGAGTCATGAATAAAACTAATGGACAGAATTGTTACCTATACCTCAAATGAGGATGCCTATCGCAGTGGAAGCACTCCTGTCTTTTGCGCTATTGCACGCATTGCGATTTCGAAACATGAAAAAAAATATAAATGACATAAGACACGCAGCGTGCCTTCGGATCTTCTTGCATATTAGTATCCGAATCCTTTGCTTCGACTATAACCGTGTAATTAGCAATTTATTGATTGGAACTGTGCACAATTCCTCAGCGTTATTTGGATACATTGCAATGCGAAGTATTTCCTACTGCACTGAGAAGATCATTTGGAGTTCCAAAATTACTAAGTACTCTGCCTCTCACATCTAGGACAGCAGTAAAAAACATTCAAAAGCAATACGACGCATTCGAGACATGGGACATTGTTAGACTGTTTTCAACGTGTGCCGTAACATAATTGATCGACGCTGACCATGAAACATGATTCAGCGTTGGCATAGAAGTTTTAAAAGAAAATTACAGAGGGCACTAAAGATTACCTACGCGCTTTTGATGGTTTGTTTTATGGGTGTTAAACATCTCAAAGCAACTCAGGCTATGAGAGACGCCGTAGTTAAGGGCTCCGGAAATTTCGACCACCTGGGGTTCTTTAACGTGCACTGACATCGCACAGTACACGGGCCTCTAGGCGCTTTGAATGCGAAAGCATTGTTTTGTTTTAAATTTTTGTTTCCTCCTTATTTTTATTGGTTTCTCTCCCTTTGTAATGACACACCTACTCATTAGCATAGTCATCAGGCAAAGTATATACTAGGCTCGCCTTTGTTCATCAAAAAGTAAAGTGGTTTTGCGGCCTATAGTTTGCGTGCTCGCCTCGCTATTCCCCGTACTTTACGAAGGCATTCATTTTCTTCGAAACCATGGTGACGTTATCTGCGCTATTCGGTGCCATGCTACCTGTGTCTGTTTTCTTTGCCGATGAGCCGTATAATGCTGTCGCATTAAAACACCAGGTGGAAAAGGTGCTGTTTGCGTCCTCCTAAGACGCTTTTATTTCATTGGTGCAGAGACAGCAGCGGCAAGCCCGTCCTGCTGTTGACGTGCGCGATGCTGTCTTTCTTGGTCGCCTCTATGGCCATCACGGCTTTCGTTCTGTGGGGAGGTAAGCCACTGGAGCGCCTAAACAGACTAGCACCAAGAGCCAACTAAAGCGCTGTACTGAGGCGAGAGGAATCTCCTGGTACTTCCTCGAGTACTGTTTGATTGAAAAGGGTACGCCGATAATGGAGTCACCTGACACGCTTTAAATGACATTTCGCTCTTTGTTTCTTTTCTTAGCCTTTAAGATGGACAAGGAGGCGCCCGACAATCGGCGTGCGCTTTAATTGGCAACTACCTGAAAACGGTGCTGCTACATGAGAGACAAACCGTTGCATGCACGGGTGTCAATACGTTTTCATTTTCAACGAAAGCCATACATGCCCTTACATTTTCGCGCTCACTCCTACAACGCCGGCTGTGCCACCGTTTGCCCAGGACAGCCTTTGTCTGATTCTACGTTAGAGACACTATTCAATAGATAGTGCATTTAGCCATTTATTTCTTGATTCATAAATAACAGGCGAGAAACAGCTACTGATGTTGCACTGTGGATAACACTTATAACATCATGCGGAATTGTGTCACTTCCATAAGGGGAATTCTTATGACCAATATACGTTGACTTCATCTAAAGCCAGCTTTCGTGAACATTCCAAATTGACACCATTGGTCGGCTCTAAGTACGAAAGACTGCGTTATCGATGGAAATATTTTAATTTGCAATTGAGAGAGAGCAACAAAGGCACGGTTATGTAACGGGCAATGGACGTTCACATTGGTGAACTACTCTTCCTAGGGGCTGAAGAATCTCACTGATATAATTTTTCATCTTCTTGCACCAACTTGTTTGGCGACCATCGGAAATCATTGCGGTGTGCCAGAGATTAAAAACCATTGGCAATTTTTATGTTCATTGCAATTCAGCACTTCGTAGCAGCCGCCCAAACTAGAAGCATTTGTCAAGGATATTGGAACTTGGCAAACATTTTTATAAGAAGTAATGGGCATGGGCATGGCATGTAACGAGGGGTCAAAATAATGGATGTTCCGTTATAATATTGTATTATAACATATTAGAAAGTTTGTGGGATAAATTGACGCAGCTGTCACAGCACGAATACAAGAGATTTCAGAGGGCATTTCCTCTGCAGTGGACATAATTCGGCTGATTATGGTAATCATCATTTGCCTCATTTGCCAGTTTATTTCACGGTTATTTAGAGCACCTGCAGTTCAGGGCACACGAGGTGTTTTGCTAAGCAACGTTTCATACGAACTCGATGAAAACTTCTCCGCACGGACACGCAGCTTCTTCGACCCTTTCGACCACGACGGAGGACGACCGCACGGGGTATAACTGGTATCCGAAGGTCGTCTACCGCGGAAACGTCGAGATCCGCGTAGCCGCCAATCCCGCAACTGAAACAACAGGTGTTACGCCTTCTACAAGTGAGTGCAACGGCCAATTTCTCTAGCGTACGGCGTCTGCCCCCTTTCGGTCAACGATGCGGCAAAGTTGGTCTCTTTGTAAAAGTCGTTCGGCAGGTCAGAACTGGGACCCCGATCGACCGACGTGAATTTAAAAAAGGCGCACTTATGGAGAAGGATGAAAGTGCAGGTTAAAAATACACAGTTACTCAAGATTGACCTCGAGACCTTACGAAACTTACTTCTCTCTGCTCGCTATCTGCCTTTTACTTTATATGTTGCCCTTGTTCTGTTTGAGAAACTCGATATCCATGCCCAACAATTCTGCACCGAAGCATTTTTGATTGGAAAATCGTTTATGAACGCTATTTTTTTTCATATGTAAGATTTCCCTAAAACAATAAATATGTCCGCAGATCACCTGACGGCTGTCTTGCGTTTTTATTATTAACGTTTTGCTATCGTCAAAAGTGGTCCCCTTCGGTTTTCTATGGCAGTCTTGACTACTCGATACGATCGATGGAAACTCTCTGACAGAACGATTTTGCTACATATCAGAAAAATAGACCATTATCTTCAATATTTCCGTAGCAGTATGTGACAATTTTCGATTTTCAAAGTCTTTGTCTTAGAACGTTGCACATGAGTGGGATGAAATGCTTCTAAGGAAGTTCCAGACACTGACCGCAGCGGTGCTCTAGTCATTTGAGCATCCGCCTCGCGTGCGCAGGTGCAGGGTTCGATCCCCAGTGCCACCGGGCAGCCACCGGTGATACAATGGGTACAAGCTTTTTCCTACCTGGTGCTCGCCTTTAGGGTGAAATACTTGGGAACGGGGCCGTTGACACCAACTTGAGTAGAAGAAACAACCTTGTGCCATGACGCTCTTTGGGCGCAGATCCCCTTGGGCCATAAAAATTCACCATCATCATCATCATCATCATCAAACTTACTGACACGTTTGCCACGGCACACTTTGGACAACCTGCCCAGGAACAAATAAAATTAAACTGCGTATCATTAGCATCATTAGAATAAGAAGGCAAGATATCCGCTGGTCCTTAAGGGTAACGGAGTGGATTCCAAGAGAAGGCAAGCGTAGCAGTGGGCGGCAGAAGGTCAGGTGGGCGGATGAGATTATGGAGTTGGCAGACATAGGCTGGGCCCAGCTGGCAAAGGACAGGGTTAATTGGAGAGACATGGGAGAAGCTTTTTCCCTGTAGTGGGTGTAACCAGGCTGATGATGATGACGATCATTAGCATTCTATCGTTTCCTTCACCTCTTAGCACGGTGTACGCGCTTGGCCGTAAGTATTGGCACGAACGTGTGCAGGTGTCGGGCCGGAGAAGCTGTTCTGCACGTACGGCCGAAGGACGACGTCAGATGCAGTGATGACGAGCGACGGCCTCTGCGACGTCGCCTTCTACGACTCCATCTATGCGAACAACGCAAACTTCCTCTACGGTGGTAGTCCTTTTGAGGCGGATCTCGTCACATTCATGCGGGCTGCCACAAGATACACTCGGACAACTTTGGGTGTGGCGTTTGCGTTTCAGTGAGTGCACCAATGATATTGTGAGTTGTTAGGGCATTCGAACGTTCTCGATTTAGTACATGAGCTCCGAGACCACTGTTTTGTAGCGATAGCTACAATACGGTAGCATTCCGAGCCTTCAGCGTTGCGGCGCCGTGGCGGTGGAGGCGCTGCAACCATGTGGCGACACTTGACCCATGACATTTAGTTCACCTTCGAGCTCTGACCTTTCATCTTTGACCACTGATCTTTGACCTTTGACATTGGGTGAACTTTGGGTTGACCTTTAAGCTTAGGAACATCCAATGAGGCCATGTGAAGCCACGTGATGATAGCCGATGGGGGGTGTTGCAAAACCATGTGATACCACGCCATAGCCACGTGTTCCGGTGGTATATATAGAACGGCTGTCGCGAGCGAAAAGTGCAGCTGCCATGGAGCAGCCTCAGACGCTTAGCAACCGTGATTGCTTTTTGCTGAATTCCAGGTTTAGCCAAGTTAAGCCACTGCCAATTTTTTACCAACGTATTCCACCTATGGACCCGTCGCGCCACGTCACATCTTTGCAGGCACATGGATCGGCTGGGAAACGATCTCAAGAAAACCAACCCGGGTCCCCTGGAGCTGTTCTGGCAAAGCGGCATCTACCACACCGGAATACTGGACACTCCCGCAAACTCGTCCAGAAATCAAATGACGACGGCCATGTACCGGCTCAGGGTACCCTTCACTGTCGCATGGTTATCTAAGCGTCCTGTAACAATTAAAACATCTTGATTCCGTCCAATGCTCCCTGACCGGCGTCAGCAGTTGCCCACGTAATCTTCCGGATAGCGTGACTCTACCGAGCATGTTTTTCTTCCACTGGAATTAACGCAATGACCACAAAAGGCCATCACTTGCAAAGCGCTTAGCCTGAGAAATGCATCGGGAATCATTTTTTAATCTAGTTTCGAAACGAAACATCTAACCTTTCTCTACATCGGCAAATGAATATTGATTGATCTGCAGTCAGGTGCGCTCTGATTAGAAAAAAATTATTTACATATGTACACATGCCAAGGTTACTGGATACGTTGACATTCACAAGTAGACATGCCATCAAGCATGTAAGGCGAGCCAATTAAAGAGGTACCATAAGCATCTACAATCTGACTACTGTTGTCATACTCGCTGTCGTGCCAGGAGCCGATGAGATTGTGGCGATCGGAGGTTGGCAGTTGAAAAGCTGTTTCTTGTCTATCCCTCAATCACTGGCAGTGTAAAATATCTAAACTGCGTTAGTGACATTTGTCGAGAACTCAAGAAGCCACTGAACAGCAGTAATCTTCCACTGAATATGCTGCAAATATTTGTAGAGAAAAGTAATTAAAACCCGGAGAAGAGATGTTATGCGGCTATGTTATAGCTTCATACTTGCTGAAAATATACTGCGATCAATGTAATTTTGTCGTGCAGGACTGTAGTTCTTGAAAAACAAGGCAGCTGCCTGGGCACGCGGTTTAATTAAATGAATTAAAATTAGGAAGCAGCTGGTTTCTCTGCACTTTTCTCTCTCACAGGAGCTGGATAACCTTGGCCAGTCCCAGAGGGCGCTAGGCCACCAGCCGCTCACAGTTCTCGCCGTGCCAGCTCCTGGCAGGCAGTGGATGTACTTCTTGGACGAAGAGTTTAAGTGAGTTCAGTTCGAAGTGTTGTTAACGCGTTATTTCAGCAATAGTTTTAAGCCTGAGATATGAGGTAGGAGAAGTATGGATAACAAGCAAGATAACTTGTTAGCAGCGCTCTAGAGAACATTCTGTTTCACGTCTCACATTTGTAGTACACTTCTTGAGCTGTTCACTGGGGGGTTCATACATACCCAGCAATTCTGGACAAAAAAGTTTCTGAGCGGAAAGCTGTTTATGAACTCAATTGTTCCATAAAATGTAAGATTTCACTTCAACAATGAATATATCCGCAAGCCACCCTACGGCATACCTGTATTTTTTTATTGATGTTCTTGCTATCGTCAAAAGCGTTCGCCATCGGTTTTCTATGGTAGTCTTAACTGATCGATGTGATCGCAAGAAACACCTTAAAAGACAGATTTTGCAAAATATCAGAATATTGGACAATTACCTTCCATATTTTGATTACAGCGTCTTACAATATTCCAATTTTCAAAATTTTTCCCCGGGAAAGCTGTACTTCCTTCAGGATGCAGCAACATGGTAGAACCAGCAACTTTTCTCGGCAGATAACCACCAAAACTGTCGCACTTAAGATCTGCCTGTGACTGACTTAAAACGTGAACATTTAACGTGACCCCATTGCGTTTTCTTTCACACCTGCCAGCTAGAACGAGTAAGAAAAGGTTTTTTCGTATTTGCATAACATCACAGCGCTCACATGGCGCAGGGCGTGCCGCACCAAGAAAATGTCCTCGTAAGAATTCTCTGCAAGCCAAAGGTTTAAATACGTGCCGCCAGATCACGGAAACCACGAGATCAAATGATGAGAACCCGCCGCGGTGGCTCAGTTGGTTGGGGCGCTCGGCTACTGATCCAGAGTACCCGGGCTCGGACCCGACCGTGGCGGCCGTATCTTGATGGAGGCGAAACGCAAATGCTCCCTCTGTGTTTTGCGCTTGTCAGCGAAAGTTATAGATCCCCAGGTGGTCGAAATTATTCCGGAGCCCTCCACTAAAGCACCTGTTTCTTCCTTTCTTCTCTCAGTCCCTCCCTAATCCCTTCCCTTACGGTGAGGTTCAGGTGTCCGCCGAGATGTGAGAGAGATACTGCGCCATTTCCTTTTCCCAAAAACCAATTTTCAATGATGAGATGCAACTAGTAAGAGTAGCAATATCAGCATAAGCCATGACGCGCAGTACATTTCACGAAAGTTGAAAAGGACCGTAAAACACAAACTCAAAGCTGCAAAGTGCTTCGAAGGAAATTATAGGGATCGGTAGAAATACCTTTCACGCGGTGTGGACACAGAAAGTATGGTTATCAGTTATTGGAATAAGGTAGCTAAAAACAAACAGTATTTCCCATATTTGTACCACAAGAAAAGCAGCTATAGAGTTAATGCTATAAACATCTACCTTAGAAGAAATTGAAAGTCAAACTCTCCTGTAATTTAGATGGAAATATAGGCTTGGTAAAAATGCGAAATGAGAGTACTAGGATTAGTAAAGGAAACCTAGGCAACTGAACAGATGTTTGAACACAGCGATTAATCTTTGTTTGGAAAGGTTCCGACCCGGCCTTGCATTCAGACATAACCTCATTGTTACCAGATATACCGATGGATGCTAGCGTAAACATAGTTTACAATAACGACGGCGCCATTCACCTCAAAACTGAAAGACGGATCAATAGTTTCGTGTTTCTTATGAGGCAATATCAGACTCGCAGCATGGTTCTCAGCAGCGATACTGGGCAATAGGCAACCGTTATTCATAAAACTTGATCCCGCTCCAGCCTTCGGCTTCCTCGCAAACGGCGCCATTTTGTTAATGGAATGAGCGACGGCATTTGGCCACCATTTATAAGTATTTTTTTAATGGAGGCATTAACTACCATCTGGACATCGTGCTACGATGGCGAGCACCATTACCACTTAGCCACCGCGGCGGGTAAGTAATAACGACTAAGCGGTTAAAAAAAGAGCGGCCTGTATAATAGTGATCTAAAAGGCTTTAAGGGAAGGCGACATGAATTCTCTGTTGTTGCTTATTTAGTTGCGGCTGGCAATTCGTATTTTATTAAAAAGAGTAAATTTCCACATTAAGTTACACTACCTTAAAAATAGAGAAATTTGACGATTGCGCGCGTGCTTACGGAACCGTCAGCCTAAGCTACGTTATGACCTCGACTGTACTAAATACAGAGCCATGTAAAAAATTGCATGCAAACTTCCTTTTCCATTGGTTACAAACCACGAAGCGTTTTGCAGCTATCCAAGTACTTGAAATGCAGCAAGGAACTCCAGCTTAAGTTACCAGAAAGAGGTTCGGAGCTCAAAAAAAAATAGAAGCACAAGACAGTTTAAAGGTAATCCAGAAACAAAAAAATACAAGGCACAAAGATTTGGGGCACACTTCACAGGGACATGCAATTCATAAACGTAGCCCATGAAAGAAGCTAAGCCGCATGTCTCAGATATGACTGAGTGAAAGAGAAATTTGATTTCTTCAGCTCATGCTTTACGTTTTTGATCATAATATTCTCAACGGTGGCGAACTCGAGAAAGCTACTCCTGCGCGCTTATTACCTGGGTTATTGAATTGCAGTAGTTAACCGTTAATCATCACATTTATACAGATCATTTATATACGTTTCTATAGCTAGCCGCCACGGATGCAGATATTTCACAGGGCCGCATTCGTTCCACTCAATAGAATCAATGAAATGTGCATGTGAAATGTCTGGACAGAGTATTTTCGTCAGGGCTGACTAGCTGTGTTTACCTGCAGGCGGCTCCAGTTTATTCCAAACTACATAGTTGTGTACGGCCACTACCAATTTGGCGACAACACGGTTGACAACTGCGCTGTCATGCCCCCCACCCGTCTGTCAGCGGTTGCCTTGCCACCTCAGCTCCGGACGACCTACCTTTACGAATTGGTGAGTTGGCGCACCTGACTGAGGACAAACGTTATTCGCCTTTAGATAAGAGGAACATTTATCTTGCATTTAGAAGGCAGAAGGTAGAGCAGGTTCTTTGGAGGATTGTCCGATTGGCATACATAGTGCTTGTGTTTTTGTAGGAACGGTCTTTGTACAGTAGTCTTCCTACAACAGACTGGTTGTTACAGGATCAGCTCTATTGTCACAATAGGAGCTTGCGCAAGACCACACTAAATGCCGTCGTTAAGCCAAGAAATTGGCATTACAAATCTGTGTGCAGTAGAATATTAACGCAGTAATGTATCGTAAGCTCACTTCATCATGTTGTTAGAAACCAGAGCCACCTTGTACGGGACGCCACAGATGGGATAAACACAGGAGCTCAAGAGAAATGGGCCAAGAGGGGCTGCCAAGAATTTTCACGAGTTAACATCTTCTTTTGAGCCATATAGAGAGGATTTACGATAACTTCTAACCACAAATGCTTCGTACTAGACAAATAGAAGACGTACTATTATTGCACATGAGAAGCCTGATAAGTTAGACCATCCCGAACCACAAAATCTGCATATGTTATAGGCAAGCGAACTATTATCCTCATACATCAGAACAGTGACGAGTTCTTAGCTTTTCAAGTGTTAAGATAAGGTGCAGAAAAGCAGGCCTTTTATGCTGGAAGCTCTCGGCGCCTTCTGTACATAGCAGGTACCGTACGTTCTAGGGCGTGTGTTTCAGAATTGCTCGCTAAAAAAATACAGAAGTTTTGCAATTCCTTTCAGAAGTGGTTGTCATTAAATGAGGTAAGCTAGAAAAAGAGGCAAATAGAGTAAGCTAGAGACGTGAGCTTCCCACTCTGCGCGTATGAGTGTTGCCACGAAGTGCGCAAACAAATGGAGGGCTACGAAGCTCGGACCTAACCGAGCTTCGACCTAAACTTTACCAAGCTTTCGATCACATTGCAGCAGCGTTGCCACTCTGCCGAGGCGAAAGGCAGGCAACAAGAGCAAATTCAAAAATATGATTTTCTTCCTATCTGAACTTCATATTTTTCGAAATTTTTGAAGTGCTCGTTGAAACACCTTGTACAGCATCCATTAGACATTTCACAACAAAAGCTGTTACAGCGCCGAGGCATATATTTTCCTGATCATATATTTAGTGGGCCGTAGTCACCGCCTTATTCAACAGATGCAAAACACTGTTCGGTCACCGCTAAAGCAAATTTAAGGGCACTTAATGAGCAATTCCAAGGAAGCCTTACTTTACGATAAAGGGCACACGGCAGACAGCGTAAAATATAATATATTTTGTCAAATAGCACCGAAAGGTAAAAACACAATTTTATAATAATACGTCAGTAGTGTTTGTCTCAGCACTGTTCCAAATGTGGGATACAGAAATGTCAACGTTCAACCGCGTGATTTCGCTGCAGGTTCTTTCCTGCGATTTCCAATGCCCAAATAATATCGCAAATTTGTTGTTTCTCCCATATTACGGCACTCAGTTATAAAATGTCAGGCAACAGCTTTCATTTGCATCGCTGTCTCATGACACATTTCAGTCTGTTGTCAGTCTGTTTATTTAGCAGTATAATTTGCAAGCTTTACCCGTTTTTCTATATCAGCTAGTATGCCCAGGTTCCTATAACTATCCGGATAAAGCCATCTGAGCACTTCCAAAGCCGATTTTAAAGATTACTGTGCTGAAACGCCTCCAACTGTAGTGGCACCCCCGAGATGTAATCACCTGAGCATGTTTTGTCTCCCAGACGGCTGGCCCTCAGGCACTCCGAGAGATGGAGAGGAAACAGGTGCCCACACACGCGCTGCTTTCCGTCACCATGAAGGGGCGCTGGACGACGGTCTATCCGGGACAGCCACTGGATTTCTTCTCCCGGTGTGAGCTCAACCCCTCAGCGACGTCGTTCGGCAGCTACGCTGAGGTGAGGGAGCGCCACTGCGTAGTCTACGTGCGTAGTCTACGTTGCTACGTTTTGTTCACCTTCTGGAAGTGTCTCTATGTGTGAGCGACCGTACATTCAGGGGTGCACACTTGTCCTTAAGGCGGACGGAGTGAACTTCAAGAGAAGGCAAGCTTAGCAGGGGGCGCAGAAAATTTGGTGGGTAGATGAGATTAAGAAGTTCTCAGGTGGCACAGGACAAAGGCAATTGGAGATACATGGAAGAAGCCTTTGACCTGCAGTGGGCAAAGTCACGAGGATGGTGATGCTGGAGGAGCCTGCATGTGTTTTGGAGTGCGCACTTGTCTGTGAATTCATTGTATGGAAGCAATTCTCAATTCCTGAGAGAGGTATTTAAAAGACTTCCTCTAAAGCAAACAGCGCGGTCGTTAGCATCATAATATACCACAAAATACCAAAATATAGGCCCCTGGGGTCCCTAGAAGGGTCTTCTTTTATTTGCGTGGGTTTATACTAAAACTGAGCTCGATATGGAGATGATTGTGCTATTGGCGATGTGTACTAAGTGCCCTAAAGTGATTCTATTGACTTCAGCAGGGCATGCGTTCATGAAAATTTTGGCTTGGGTTTTTTTAAATGTGGCCGCACCATTTTGGTAACGTTTACGACGATTAAATTCGAGGGAGTCTTGTTGTGAGACACTTAAGTTATTGTTTAACATACTTATGGTTTTCGAGGACAGCGATGCGCTTTCATATTCACAATAGGGCTGAAGGATATCGGTATAGAGGGCGTGATTATTTGAACAAATAAACAACGTTGCAGTTTTCAACTAGAAAAGAACCTGTTCTGTAATTGTGCCTCCATCTCTCACCTTTTATTGCCAGTCCGCTTGCGCTGCACTATTAACAGTACATGGACATAGTGTAAATGAACAGAAACGAGCAGTAAAAAGAAGCAAAGTTTCTAGGATAAAAAAGAAAAATAATTAAAACAGCACACACTCAAGAAAATGGCGCTTTCACATCCTAAGGCCTCAACTACGTAACACTCGAGTAAAAAGCATCGCCTTAAGCGTGCGGTCTTCTTTCGCGAAACTGGAAAGCCGAAGAGTTTTAAGGAATTCGGTCTTTTATTTCGCTTCTCCTGCAATACGGGTAAAGCTCTTTTCTCCTCTCCTACCTGAAAGACACCAACACTGCGTTGCAGCAAACGTCATGCTATTTACAAATAGGAAATGCAGGGGATGTGAGAAAAGCAGTGTTCCTCAGCCGTTTGTGCAAGGTGAAGTTTCATCCGCAGTTTACTAAAGAATTTGAATTAAGAAAAAGCATGGCGCAAGTCCCTCCGCAGTTCGTGCAACGGTACCGTCGTCTCCACTGATGACGGAAACTTTCATACGTTTCTCTACCAGGTGTGCAAGGACCGAAATTACCAGTACAACCTCAGGTACGAACCCCAACACTTCGCCGTGCTGACTTACGAAAGCACAAACCGGTCTGCGTTCACGTACGACAACGAAGATGGACTGGCCGCCAAAGTAAATGGCTTCCTGAATATCTTCCTTCAGATTTAGTTACAGTCTTTGTGAAAAAATTGTGTTTTGCAGAGATCGTTCATGGTATGCTTCTAGAGCAAGCCCACAATGAATTGAAATATTGCCCATATATCTAGGTTGCACTTGATCGAAATTAACATTTAAAAAAAATGTTATAACATCAGGCGTGCAGCAGCGTTTGTAATACTTCCGAATCGAGGCGCGCGCTTCCTCACCCTTACTCACTACCCCCCCCCCCTCGCGCACTAAATCAATCAATCATTCATTTAATAAATCAATCAATCGAACAATTGCTTCAATCATCAATTGGTCAGTCAAATGTTATTCAGCCGAGTAACCAAAGAATCATTCACTAAATGGATAAATAATTAACTGAATGATTAATGATTTATTTCTGGAGTTTGGCGCTGTTCAAACAAGCTATAGTGTGGTTTAGGAATGACGTATGGAGCAGTACACAAGCTACTCATGTTCTGGGAATTGCGCTACGGCAAAACGTTTACATGGATGTAAAGGCCGGTTCCTTTTAAAGGACCTTTCCGAAATTTTCCCCGCCTTGCAGTGCTGCATAGGTCTTTTCTGAGGCTTTAGCAAGGATGCCTCTGATGGTTTTTTCTCAAATTATCCTTGAAGCATTATTTGTACAATTTCTTAATAATAACATCAAATAATTTTTTTAATAATTTTTTAACTAATATGGCGTTACAAATGCCGCAGAAAATACAGGCCAGAACTAAACTTTTAAGTGTCCTTCCGTTCATAACTAGTATAAAGCAGATGCTGAAGAATTGCTTGGCCCCTTCTGTCTTAATAGAAATCTAAGTCCGAGCGAAATGCCTCGAATTCATAAGGAATGTCTAGTAATACATATAAGTTTATTTGACGGATTGCACACGCCTGAGCTTTTAAGGGAGATAAGAGAAAGTACTACTGTGGTTACCTTATGCAGGAATTAATTTTGGCTCGCTAGTGTTGCTTAGTGATATCTTATTCGCCGCAATTTATTATGAAAAACTTCAGAAAATATCAATGCTATGAAATGTTTAATACATATATATTTGAGCCTAACTGCAGATTTAGATTTCTTAGTCCACATTAGGCTTTAAATGATTTTCTGGTCATTTATCGGCGAATACGTGCGAAAATAATGCGGGAACCACAGCCCATTTGAGGCCGTACATGAAGGTGAACTTAACCGAAAATTTAGGACATTTTCCTATAATGGTGGCCAGTAAAAAAAAGCTTTAACCGCGAAAAGGATTCAAACTTTTTAAGTGTTAAAGTGCTTACTTTGTTCAGTATTTGGTCAAATATTTTGTTGGGTAATTATATTGCAAAAGCTGCATATTAAGCCTACATTTGTGTGGAGCCGCCACTAGCTTTTGGCTATGGGTCCAAGATGTTTTGTATTTCAGATAGTATACCAGTAAATAAATAAACAGCCTTTCGCGCTATATATGTCGTCTCCCTCGTCTTTCTTCCGTTTGTTCGGCGCTTCCAAGCGCTTGAAGAGAGTTCAGCGGCCGCCGCATCTCTCCAGTGCAGTCGTTTGAGTCAAGACTTGAAATCCTCGATGCGTGTACAGGGGCGGGTTCTCGTAACCGCAAATTGAGATTACAGGGTGGCCTCGAAAGCGAGACGGCTCGCTATGGCGGACGGAGAGCGACCAGGCACTGCTCTGCGTCAGATATCGAAATCAACCGAGGAGACTCAGCGCACTGATCATCTCAAAAAGCAAAAGCGGCAAAGCGCGGCGACACGTAAAACAAACAAAAGCGGCGTTGCATGCCCAGCGTTGTTTACAATTAATGAAAGGAAAGCTGCTAATGGCGGAGGCTCCTCAAGCAGAGAGAGCAGCCACAAACACCATATAGGCTGCGTAGTACAAAGTTTTCAACCGCGCTAAGACAGGGGCTCGTTGGAAAGCGAACTGTCCTAGACTAGAGTAGTGTGAGGTTGCCACCATCGAGTGATCCGTCCTAGTATGTGCTATGCCTATTGTGTGTCGTATTCCGTACCCACATCTACTCCGGACAACGATACGGACTAATTGTGCGTACTCTCTCCACATCGTTACTCAAAGTCCTCTCCAGAGAGTCGTTCCAACCGATGTTAAGATGCCGGCCGAGAATGTTCTGGCCACTGGTCCTTCTCGTAGCTTGTGAAAGAAATGCTTCCATCTGAATATCAATAGTTCATGGTAGAAAAAGGTTGGTCAGATTGTTCTTGATAATCACAAAGGGAACAAGGGAGGGAAAATGTCGGAGCGCTTGCCATCGCTTCGAACAATAGACTTGTCTTCGTCTGGACAAAGCGTTCATTGGCGGGTTTTAAATCGGGTCATCCCTCCAAAGAGGAGGACCATGTGAGAGGAAGCCGGGTGTGATGTGGGAAAGGTGTTAGGACGGGAAGGATGATTCTTGTCCAGGTATGATGGTTGCTAAAGTTGATTAACCGGTTGACTTGCAAAACTGCGATTTGCAACCAAGCGAACTGCGAACTGCGAACTGCAAAACTGAAAAACCGCAAAACAGCGAAACTGCGTTGACCTACGAAACGAAGCGCTGGCAAGCACCCTGAGGTTTTTTTTTTCTCTGTCGTTCACTTTGTTAAACTCAATATGTTATCAAGAGCCTTCGCGGAGCGGATGCATGGCATGCAAATACTGTCATGTTTCTTTATTACAAGTTTTTAAAATGTATTTTTTTGATAATCGTAAAAAAATTTTCACGTATTTCTCTGAGGAGTGTGGAATCCAATTTTAGTAACTGCGAGTGACACTTTCGTTTTCCTTACTCCCTGATTGCAGTTGTGCAAGGTGAAGTATCAGGAACGGGACGTAACATTCGGCATCGCTGCCTACGACGTTGACTATGACGACTACGCCAACGAGTGTGGCTCGATAAACAAGTTCGGAGAAAACAGCCGCTTGAAGGCGCTGAGAAAGATCGTCGACTTCTACAAGAATCTGGGCAGCCAGATGTTCAACGAGGCGTCGTGCACGAGTGCCTTTTCCTCCACCTTCCCGCTACCTTCACCAAATTAAAATATAATCGATGAAAAACGAGAAAAGCCAGCAGTGATGATAATTTGAGGCGTGACAATAACGACGAGTTTTGATACATTGCCGTTATGCAAATAAAATAAAGGAATCTCACAATTCGTATTTCGACCGTATTAGCACGAACACACTATGCTGTGTCTGTGTTTTAACAATGAAGGCGATACAACGAGTATTTGATCAAAACCATTAGCTGCAATTTAGCCACTACACGCCGCGGTGGGTCAGTTGTTAGGGCGCTCGGGCACTGATCCTGAGTTCCCAGGTTCGAACCCGACCGTGGCGGCTGCGTTTTTATGGAGGCAAAACGCAAAATGCGTCCGTGTGCTGTGCGATATCAGTGCACGTTAAAGATCACCAGGCGGTCGAAGTTATTCCGCAGCCCTCCACTACCACACCTCTATCTTCCTTTCTTCTTTCTCTACCTCCTTTATCCCTTCCCTTACGGCGCGGTTCAGGTGTTCAACGATATATTAGATACTGCGCGATTTCCTTTCCCCAGAAATTATTATTATTATTATTATTATTATTATTATTATTATTATTATTATTATTATTATTATTATTATTATTATTATTATTATTATTAATATTATTATTATTATTATTATTATTATTATTATTATTATTATTATTATTATTATTATTATTATTATTATTATTATTTAGATACTACTGAACCTGGTTGAAGAGCGAAAGCTGTGGTGTATGAGGCAACCAGGCGCGGCTTGGTGTCTCCAACTGAGTGCGCTCCGCACACTGGAGAACACCGCACCCATCCTGCCACCATGACAGGTAGCAGTGAAATTATTTGATCGCGAGTACTTTGCCAATAATGAACGCATGTCTCCGGCTATATCCCCCCCGACTGACATAACGGCAGTTTCCATCGCCCGACATTACGTGACGCCGTCTACCGGCGAATCAAAACGTCAAAGGCGAAGTTCAAGCTAAAAGGTCAAGTGGTGCGACACCATGGTGGACCCCATAAGATAAGGGCTACAGCTACACATTACCTCTGGCTCATTTGGAGGTCAACCGGCAACGCACAGCGAAATCGGCTTAACCTAGCGTAGTGAAGCTTTCGCTTCAAAACTTTAATGCCAATCCGTGATGTAGTGGGTCTCCGTCCGTAATCTTATATCCCTATAATAAATTACATTGCTGGAAATGGCTGCTTACCTATGATGTATCTGATCTGTACCCGTTTTCGAAGTACGATGACGGAAAGAGAAGCGTCGCAATGAAAGACATTCACAAGTGGTGAGAGTACTGAGCAAGCTTGTCAATAGTGAATGTGCTTTTTTGCGCAGCCGACCTTTCTATCGCCGTGAACAAACTTTCCAAACAACATATCCTGCTGCAAAAGAAGACCGTCGATATCGCCGTGAGCACCGGCGCGGGCTTATTTGGCGCGCAGTAAGCGCATCCCGCATACAGCGTAAACTTTTGTGCACTGCAGGACTACATTAGAATCGAATAACAGCTGATGTGAATATTTCATTTGCGTTGGACGAGAAAATTGTGGAATGCATACGTAGGTGCTCAGGACAAAATTATTTATTTTACGCAGATGCACTTTTATGCACATGCTTCCTAGCTCATGCGCTACTCTTCATGGCTTAAGGTTTCGCGCGACCTTGCATTATTTTTGACATTTTCTTGCAAGACGACAATTGTATTTTTTTACCTACACGAGGCTATACATTTTTCGTTTCTTGTGTGAGGGAGCGGACACTAGGAGTGAACACGCAATCTAGTGACTTGTTCCCTCAGGCGATACACTCTGACGTGCGGTGGGTCTACGTCACTCCATACCTCGTGGTTTAGACAAAGATGAACTGCAGGAATGCATTGGAAACGGATAACAGCTGATGTCGTCAATATTTAATTTGCGTTGAAGGAAAAATTTCCGGTATGTATATATAGGTGGTCACGCCAAAATGTTTTACTTTACGCTTATGCATTTTTATGCACATGCTTCCTAGCTCTTCTTCCCCGCCGCGGTGGCTCAGTGGTTAGGGCGCTCGACTACTGATGCGGAGTTCCCGGGTTCGAACCCGACCGCGGAGGCTGCGTTTTTATGGAGGAAAAACGCTAAGGTTCTCGTGTGCTGTGCGATGTCAGTGCACGTTAATGATCCCCAGGTGGTCGAAATTATTCCGGAGCCCTCCACTACGGCACCTATTCTTCCTTTCTTCTTTCACTCCCTCCTTTATCCCTTCCTTTACGGCGCGGTTCAGGTGTCGAAAGATACATGAGACAGATATTGCGCCATTTCCTTTCCCCAAAAACCAATTATTATTATTATTATCCTAGCTCTTCATGGCATGGAATTTTGAGCCACATTGACTTATTTTTGACGTTCAGAAGAGGGAGTTGACGGGCTAGTTGGTATTGCATGGTGAAGGCACAGCCCTAAGCACGGGACAGGAGACAAACATGGAAACACGAACATGGGCACTGACTATCACCTGAATCTTTATTTCAGAGCAGAAACATATATCAGGTGGCAGCAAGGGGGGCGGTACATTGAGGCATGCCTTACTACTGAGCTCCGACCCGGCGACTCAGTTACAACTCGTCCGACTGGCCGAAGCCGCCGCCGAGAGTCAAGACCTTTCGGCCGTCGTCTAGGCGGGTAGCCCTCTGGCTACCCTCTTTCTGTTGGATATTAAAAGTTTTCCTATCCTATCCTATTGAGGCATGCGCGGTCACAGGGAAACAGTAGATAGTAGACACATTTCTTATTGTGTAAATAGTTAGTGCCTATTACTTCTCCCCTTATCCTCTCTTCCTGTCCACTCACCTCTTTCATTTCATTTCTCCATTCTGCCTGCTATCCTTTATTCCCGCTGCCCCAGCTCAGGTGCTTCAGTATCGATGGCAGATGCCGGGGCTAGCAAAAATCTTTTCCTTCGTTTTTACTATTATTTTAATAAACAACCACTACCTTTTTGGGGAACCCCGCCGCGGTGGCTGAGTGGTTAGCGCGCTCAGATACTGATGCGGAGTGCACGGGTTCGAACCCGACCGCGGCGGCTGCGTTTTTATGGAGGAAAAACGCTAAGGAGCCCGTGCGCTGTGGGATATCAGTGCACGTTCAAGATCCCCAGGTGGTCAAAATTATTCCGGAGCCCTCCATTACGGCACCTCTCACTTCCGTCTTCTTTCGCTTCCTCCTTTTTTCTTTCTCTTACGGCGCGGTTCAGGTGTCCAACGAAATATGAGACAGATACTGCGCCATTTCCTTTCCCCCAAAACCAATTATTATACTGCGCCATTTCCTTTCCCCAAAAACCAATTATTATTATTATTAAGGGGTCGCCTACTACCGCCTTCCAGCAGGAAATTTTCTATCCGAGGAATTTAAGACTAAAGCACCCTTAGTAAATGAATATAGCAACCCAATTGGTGATTGATTGGTGACGTCACTGATTTTCTGACGTCGTAATTAGTCACTCTACTATGTTTAATAGCTTATAACTGAGTAATTGGTGAAGTCATCATAAAACAAATTAGATATTTACAAGCCACCAGATGAGTAGAACAAGCTAGGCACCAATATTAACTAATGAAATTAATATTTAGTTATGGCTAGGCTTAAATTTATTTGCTTATAGTTAATTACCCGTGACATCATCGTCTAACTAATAGCATATTCGTAGCGCGGTTGATAAGTGGAACATGCTAGACATCAATATCGCCTAATTAGCTTAATATTTAGTTATAGACAGGCTTGACATGGCGACCATGAAATCAGCACTCTGCAGCTCACAATTTCATACCTCAAGGCAATCGACCGGGCACCTTCCGCCTTGAGGTAAGAAAAAATGACCCTGCAAATTGTCGAAAATTTTTTTCGGCCAAAATATGAGGCAGATACAAGTTAATGCTCGTTAGCTCAACATCTTCCAGATTTTAGCCGCATATTTTTTTTCTTCATATCCAAACGAAGCTACGTGGTTGGACGGACGGAAAACGGACAGAATTTGCGGACAAAGAAAGGAGGAAATATAGCAGCTGAAGGCCTTTCACAGGACGTACATTTTGCGTGCGACTTCGGCACACTTAATTTCCTCTCAGGAATATTCACAGGTTGGTAACTACCGAACCACAGTAACGAGCGTCATCTCCGTATTGCACAGGTGCCTCAATGCCATGATAAGAAACCTCCTTTGGTGTGCCGACAACTACTAGAGCCATTACTGTTACATTCACAAGCACTTTGTATACAGCACCCTGAACTAATTCCTGGCCGGTTCTTTCTTCCAGCACACATATTTCATTAATCTGCATCACACACAAAGAAACGAAAAACATGGCAAAGAAACACCTAGATTACCAAAGCCCACTAATCTTGCACAGTCTGGAAAAATTGAAAATTGGTTTTTAGGGAAAGGAAATGGCGCAGTATCTGTCTCACATATCGATGTACTACTGAACCGCGCCGTGAGGGAAAGGATAAAAGAGAGAGTGCAAGAAGAAAAAAGAAAGAGCTGGCGTAGTGCACCGCTCTGGAATAATTTCGACCACCTGGTGATCTTTAGCGTGTACTGACATCGCACAGCACATGGGCGCCTTAGCGTTTCCCCTCCATCGAAACGCAGCCGCCGCGGTCGGGTTCGATCCCGGGAACATGTGATCAATAGCCGAGCGCTCTAACCACTGTTCCACCGCGGCAGGTACGCCACACTCAGGATGAACACCTGGATAACGCCTCAATGTTGTCGTCTCAAACAAGCAGAGAAGATAGACTTACACATGCAGAGAAATTCGTACTCAGGGCGAAGTGCTGTCTTCTATGCGGACAAAAAAATTGCGGATGGCCTAGCTCTGCTAGACCAGTATATACGCAGCGAATGTGCGGAGACTTCTGCATCGGAAGAGCGCTTTCACTACATGCGCCTTTATTCACGGTTAAAGTTTGAGCCGCTGTGACGGAGTGGTAGCGTCTCCGCCTCAAACGCCTAAGGCCCTAGTTTCATGCCGAGCCTCGGCACAGGTCGGATACGGGAGAACCTGTACATTAACTGTTCAAGCCATCAACCTTGTTTTAAAACAACAGCGCTTTATACAAGCACCGGCGTAATATTGTTAACGCAATGTGGATCGCTCCCGGTCCTATGGGGACCCTCTAACCAAGAAAGCTTCCATAATCATATTGCTTTGCACGGTCTGCTTTCTACATTTACCTCGCACTGACATCCTCTTTGTCAACCGTCTGCACCCGCCGCGGTGGCTCAGTGGTTAGGGCGCTCGACTACTGATCCGGAGTTCCCGGGTTCGAACCCGACCGCGGCGGCTGCATTTTTATGGAGGAAAAACGCTAAGGCGCCCTTGCGCTGTGCGATGTCAGTGCACGTTAGAGATTCCCAGGTGGCCGAAATTATTCCGGAGCCCTACACTACGGCACCTTTCTTCCTTTCTTCTTTCACTCCATCCTTTACGCTTCCCTTACAGCGCGGTTCAGGTGTCCGCCGATATATGAGACAGATACTGCGCCATTTCCTTTCCACGCAAAAACGATTATATTATCATTAACCGTCTATATCATTTATTGCACGGTCGGATGTCGAATGAAATTTAAAAATTGGAGGACGCTTAAGCTTCGCATTGAAGAGTGGAACGCGACAGCTTGTTGCAGCACTGCCAGGGAGTTCACGGAACGCCATCATCCGTTCGGCGCGACGCCTTGCCCGTTAGACAAATCGCTCTGCTAAGTACGGTGAAACGGACGCGCGGAGCCGTAAACCACGTAGAAGCGCTGCCAGGCGCCTTGCCGAAACGCGCGGGACTCAAGTTGCAGTCGTAGTTCGTCGGCACACCGTTCTCGACAAACCCGAGATTTCCACGTACGCCAGCATAGCTTCCGCGCCGAACGAATCAACAACAAGCCGCAAGCTTCGTGGTGAACGCGCTTTGGGTGTGCGCTGCGTAGTTCGCCGCTCACCGCGTGATTCCTGCGTGCACGCACGGCCCCACTGCGCCCCGAACGAGAAATGCGGCAGACGCGTCACTTCCTTTCCCTAAAATCAATAAAATGAGACGAAAATCAATTTTCGTCTGATTTTCGCTCCCTTGCGGCGCGGTCCGGCTTGTCCTCCGAAACATTTGACAGGCGTCCCTTCCTTTCCTTGCGCTGCCATCGCGCGCTATCTGTTACAGTGGCGTATATTGCGTGGAGGAGGAGGAGAAATTTTCCGCTCACGGCCGAAGCCGACGACACTGGCTTTTCTGTGACACGAGCTCCTTAACGCTGTGGCGTTAAAATAAATTGGTTTTGGGGAAAACGAAATGACGCAGTGTCTGTCACTTATCGGTGGACACCTGAAACGCGCCTGAAGGGAAGGGATAAAGGAGAAAATAAGAGAAGAAAGGAAGAAAGAGGTACCGCAGTTGAGGGCTCCGGAAAAATTGTGACCACCAGGGGATCTTTAACGTGCACTGACATCGCACAGCACACGGACGCCTTAGCGTTTTTCCTCCATAAAAACGCAGCTGCCGCTGTGGTAGTTTTTTTTATTAAAGTAATAGAAGGAAGAAAAAAATGGCCTGGCTTAGCTTATGGTTAAGCCTAGGATGCGAAGCATACGTTGCATGGCAAGCCGTACTTCTCGTTCTTCTCCCGTTTCCGTGGCTCTTTGTAACTTGCGCTTTGCGGTCTGGCGAGCCGCCCTCTCCCTGGCCGACATCTCGCTGCTCAACTGACTCAACGAGTGCGTCGCCTTTTATTGCGTGACGTCAGTATCTCCTAGCGGTAGGAGCGGGAGTTAGGCCGCCGGCGGAGGCTGCGCGTCCGCAAGCGAGTGCACGAGTTGAGCCCCAGCTTTCACAGCTGTTGTGACGTCATATCACGTGGTGCGCCGATGTAGGTCAAGTGGTAGCTACGCGACCGCGCGCGGCGCAGCAAGAAAGAGCTCGATTGTGCGGCTAGTATGCTTCGCATAAAAGACTTGCTAGCCCCGGCATCTGCCATCGATACTGAAGCACCTGAGCTGGGGCAGAGGAAGTAAAGGATAGCAGGCAGAATAAAGAAATGAAATGAAAGAAGTGCGGACACAGGATGAGAGGATAGAGGGAGAAGTAATATGTACAAACTATAGGGTTCGAACCCGGGAACACCGGATCAGTAGCCGAGCGCCCTCACCACTGAGCCACCGCGGCGGGGTACACGATAAATTTAATAATAATAATAGTTGGTTTTGGGAGGAAAGGAAATGGCGCAGTATTTGTCTCATATATTTGTTGGACACCTGGACCGCGCCGTAAAGAAAAAGATAAAGGAGGGATTGAAAAAGAAAGGAAGAGAGAGGTGCCATAGTGGAGGGCTAGGGAATAATTTCGACCACCTGGGGATCTTTAACGTGCGCTGACATCGCGCAGAACACGAGCGCCTTAGCGTTTTTCCTCCATAAAAACGCAGCCGCCACGGTCGGGTTCGAACCCGAGAACTCCGGATCAGTAGTGGAGCGCCCTAACCACTGTGCCACCGCGGAGGGTAACACGATAAATTTAAAAATTGGTTTTGATGAACGGAAAACGGCGCAGTAACCGTCTAACGCATCTCGGTGGACACCCGATCTACGATGTAAGGAAGGAATAAACGAGGGAGTGAAAGAAGAAAGAGGTGCTGTAGTGGAGGGCTGCGGAATAATTTTGACCACCTGCGGATCTTTAGCGTGAGCAGACATCAGACATCGCAGAAAAGATCCACAGGTGGTCGAAGTCATTCCGGAGCCCTCCACTACGGCACCTCTTTTTCTTTCACTCCTTCGTTCATCCTCTCCTTACAGCGTGGATCGGGTGTCCACTGAGATGCATGAGACAGTTACTGCGCTATTTTCCTTCCCTCTAACATCGCAGAGTACACGAAAAATTGTGTTTATGGGAAAGGAAATGGTGTCTGCCTTACACCTCGGCCGACACCTGAACCACGCCGTAAAGAAGGAATAAAGAAGGGACTAAGAGAAGGAGGGAAGAAAGATATGCGGTGGTGGAGCTCTCCAGAATATTTGCTGGGGAAAATTTGGGCGACATCTTGTAAGGGTTCACCTTCAATCCCCAGCGTGTCGAGTATTCTCCTGCCAGCGGGAGTGCTGCCAGGCGTCTTATTTCCTCTCCTCCGATATATGAACACACACGCGCACCGATGCCGAGGAGAAGCAAGAGCGAAGAGCCTGCACAAGACCCTGAGCCAGCTGCAGGATGTCCTCTCCTTCGACGCCGCAGAAGGCGCAGAGAACCAGAAAAAGTACTCTGAATTCGAAGTAACACACCCCGGCAATCAATCAGAAAGACTGGCTATGGCAGGGACGGTTTTAACCTCTATACCGCTAGTCACGGAAGAGGCCGCCATCGCCACGGCCATCGTCTTTATAGACGCTACTACGACCGAAAACGACTCGAAGTTGGCGATCAGCAACTTCGCTAGAGGTAGGGTCTCTTGTCCCGCCGCGGAAATACTCACAGAAATAAGAGACTCGTCTCTTGAGAGATATTGAACTCATATGAACCCTAACTCACGCGGGGAATCCGGGAAATGGTGTGCCCACCAACGCGCTCCAGAATTAGCCGGCCGAGCAGTGGCGCAAAATCAGGAACCATAACATTTCGGTGAGCCACTCATATCATACCACGAGCTCACAGCACATTACAAATAAGAATACTCCCACCACCCGAGAAAACACTGCCCAGACAACAACAGGTCATGTGGAGACAACTAGAGGCGGGGACCTTCCCTAAACCAAACTTCATGTCTAAATTCATAAAAAGATATCAATTGTTCCTGCCACTTTTGTGGTGAGAAAAATAACTTCGACCACGATCTGGGCGGACCAAGTCCGTCTGCTTCCCCCAGAATTCTTGCCTGTTCCCTCCAAAGATGCATGGGATCAGCTGAGGTGCAGCGATGACCCCGACGTTCAGTCCAAGGACGCCGAATGGTCGGCGTCGCCAAAGGTCTCCACGGCCTGCGGCGAGCCAGCTAACGTACCCTAATCCCCTACGCGTATCAGCAAGGTAGGTAGATGAAAACTTTGTTGATGAGCCTTATGGATGAGTTACTGCCTACGGCTGGCCTGGCTCTTGATCCCGGGTGGTGGCCAACGGTCCATAACGTGCAGCGACCTGTCCATCCCAGTCTACCAGCCGCCTGTGTGAGGCCGGTTTGGAGCTGGAGACCGCAATCTCCCAACCCTCTTTGTCCGTGAGGTTCCAGCGATGCGGTGGTTGGAATTCTCGGCAGAGATATAAAATGTAGTCAAAGCTGGCTCTCGGAGCCCCACAAAGAGAGCATTCGGGTGAGTACTGGCCTGGTTGGATTAGAGCTTACAAAGCCGGTGAAGGGAATGTGCGAGCCTGGAGCTGTCTCCGGGTAGTTAGTTGTTTTTTTGAGAGGCAGATGTCTGGTTGGGGACAGTCTAGTCTTTGGTCCCTGTAATAGGGGGTTATTTCATGATAAGTGACGAGCCGCCGCCTAGCGCTACCCTGGTCTGCGGAGTGCCCTCCTCGGTTGACGTACGCTCGAGCAAGAGTGTTGGCCACTTTATTGCCGAAGTTACCTGCGTGTACTGGCACCTAAACATTTTGAACTGGTAAGGGTTCTGTTGAGCAAGAATTGAGAATTTTTCGCGTGGTAGAATGAATCTGTCCCCGTGCACAATTCGTGATTGCTGTTTTAGAGTCACTCAGAATGAGTGTGGCAGCTGAAGAGGAAATGGCAAGCGCTACGGCTTCTTCTTCGGCTTCAAGTGAGGTTGTTGTCTTGATCGAGCATGAGGCTATGTGTTTGAGGTCATGTAATGCTACAATCATGGCGTATGCCGAATTGTGGATGTACTCTGCCGCGTCCACGTAGGCCGCGTCTTTGTCGTATGCATGAGCCTTATGTAAAGCCTTGGCACGAGCTTCGCTTCTGGCCTGGTTGTTAACTGTGTGTACATTTTTGGGTAAAGGGTGAACAATGAGTCTGTCCCTGATGTGTGTTTGGATAGCGTGAGTGTTGTTGGGGGTGGACCTGTTGGCTGAATCTTTAGAGAGGCGATAATGTGTCTACCTGTATTTGTGGATGAGAGTCTGTAAATCTGAGCCGTGCGATGAGCTTCAGTTCTTGTAGTGCATTGTGTACTCCCAAACTTAGTAGATGGGAGGTGGAAACTCGTTGTGGGAGATTGAAGGCTGACTTGTATGACTGTCTTATTAGTGCATCTACCATCTCCTCTTCCACCTTTGTGAGGTAGAGGTAGAGAAGGGAGTAAACCATCCGACTAATCATGAAAGCCTGCACCAGCCGCCTCAAGACATGTTCACGCATGCCTCGGTGCTTGTTGGATATTCTTCTAATCAGTCGCAAGGTTTGATATGTCGTCATTGTAAGTTCAGAGATGGTCTCCGTGTTGCGTCATTGTTTTTTAAGAACATGCTGTTGCAAATGGGTCGCAAGCCCGAAGGGTAGCGTTGGCTTGGCGGCCTGGGGCACAGCTGGAAACATCCGAAGGTCCTGGCAAAGGATGAGTCGACTGCCAACAGAACAACTTGTTTATTCTAGCATCGCAAAAGAGAAGCCGGTCAGGTCGACCGAAGTGGAGAAATGGTTGACCACGTTACTCGACTGAAGAAATCGAAGCCTCTGTCTTGGAGTCCGGGGCAGCTGCCTTTATACTCTCGGAGTCGACAGCAAGAAGGAACGGCTCGGGATGAGGCGCACGAGACGGCGACGCACGGACACGTTGAGACGAGAAGTGACGCGTCCGCCGGGCTGGCGCCGGTCAGACCTCCTCGCCTCCGAGTTGGGGAGCTCCTCTCCCCGGCTGACGCGCTTTGACAAGCGTGGGCACCAACATGCACACACACACACGCACACAAGAAGACACGTGGCATTGAAACCTGCCTGGACGCGCTTGGCGGGAGGCGTTGCGGCAGCACTGAACGGGCCAAAATGACCCCACTTTGAACGAAGCCCCGGCGTCCGTTGCATCCGCGCCGGCTATACCGCGCGTCGTAGGCGAAACGTAACAATGCGCAGGTTGAGTATCTTTTCAACCTGTGGCACTCGTAGACCTTCACCTCGACGTGTATGGAGGGGTTTTCTTTCCTGTTGCGGTTCGGGGTCGGGTGGAGTAGCCAGAATTCAGACTTAGCAGCGGAGCACGCGAGGCCTATAGAGGCTGCGCACTGCACTACCGCGTTCGCACCTGCTTGAAGGGTTTCTTCCATGGTCCCAACATTTCTCATTGTCGTACATAAGTTAATGTTTTCTGCATAGAACGAGTGGGAGAGGTTTGAGATGCGCTCTATCTTGCAACCCATGGAAATGAGAGTGATGTTGAAGAGTAGGGGAGATAAGACTTACCCCTGGGGTGTCCCCCTGCAGCTTTGTCAGCCCCAGCTGGAATAATTTCGACCACCTGGGGATTTTTAACGTGCACTGACATCGTAAAGCACTCGGGTGCCTATGCGTTTCGCGTCCATCGAAACGCGGCCGCCGCGTTCGGGTTCGAACCCGAGTACTCTGGCTCAGTAACCGAGTGCCCTACTGATCCGGAGTGCCCGGGTTCGAACCCGACCGCGGCGGCCGCATTTCGATAGAGTTGAAACGCAAAGGCACCCACAGTACACCAGAAGTTTAAAAATTGGTTTTGAGGACAGAAAATTTAGCATTAACAACCTCACATACCTCTGTGGACACCTGATACACGCTGTAAGAAACGAGTGAAGGAGGGAGTAAAGAAAAAAAGAGGTGCCGCAGTGGAGGGCTCAGGAATAATTTCGGCCACCTGGGGATCATCGCACCGCACACGTGCATCTTTTTGCGTTTTGCCCCCACCGAAACGTGGCCGCCGCTGTCGGGTTCGAAACCGGGTACTCCGGCTCAGTAGGTGTGTAGGCCGCCACGGTGTCTCAGTGGTTATGGCACACGGCTGCTGACCCAAAAGACGCGGGTTCAATCTCGGCGGCGGTGGTTCAATTTCGAAGAAGTCGAAATTCAAGAAGCCCATGTACTGTTCTATATCAGTGCACGTTAAAGAACCTCAGTTTGTTGTCACAATTTCCGGAGCCCTTCCCTATGGCCCAGTCCTCATAGCCTGACTCACTTTGGGACGTTAAACAAAAAAAAATGAAAATTGGTTTTGGGAGGAAGAAAGTGGCGCAGCATCTATCTCACAACTCGGTGGACACCTTTATAGCGCCGCGAGTTGGACGATGTTTACTTAGCTGAGGCTAGCGTAAGTAAAATGACAGGGAAAAGAGAGCGAAGGGAAAAGAATCAGGCGAGTCATAGACTGAAATGATAGCAGGTGGGCGGCAAAAAACACAATTTTAAAGTCGAAAATATGACAAAATAACCTGCCGTAAGGAAACGGGCGCCATTTTTTTCGCCACCAGGGGGAGCGTGCAGCCTGGCGTCGATAGCCAAAGGGGTCAATGAGAGAGGGAAGGCTGCTCACGTGTCCAATGCGCCTTGAGCTAATGAGAGTACAGGTGGCTTGGCGTGAGCGCGTGCCTCGAGACGAGCCGGACAAAACCTTTCGATGCTGACGTGTGCGAGCAGTGTTCGAAGAGATCTGGAGGCGAACGTTAGGTTGCGGCAGCGCCGCGCTGTGCTCTGGTGGTAGGACGTTTTCACCCTACCGAAGCTGAGGTTTTTACCACGGAAAATCCTGCTCCGCACCGGACCTGGGAATCTCCTCTCTTAAGTACGTTTTACCTGCGGACCGTAGGCTCCGGCCACAACGCACCAGGCAGGTCGTCCGTCTTCATCGACTTCGAGGCTTGGCCGTGGCTCAACCCATCGGGCCGGGAGCAACGCTGCACTCCAGGTTCGACCTCTTTTTTGTGCATTTAATTCCCTGTTACTGCGCCCGTAATCATGCAAACGGCCATTACGCCGATTCTCTTAAGGCCCCAACAAAGGTATTTTTACAGCGTAAACTCAGTCCTGGGTTTTTCCTCGCGGCGTCCCTACCATCGTTCTGTGCTACCTCCTACACCACGTAGCCGCGCGTCGACAAGGCAGCTGGCCTTCTTGTTTTCGGTCAATAACACAGCTGCGGTCGTGGCGTTCGCAGTCAGAAGACAGTACAGAATGATCCTGCCTTTTTATGAACTTGCGCCGACCCCGTGGTGCAGAGAAGGTTGCTTCCATGACTGACCCTAGCCTGTCCCCGATATCCCACAAGGATGAGGTGGATTTGGGATGAGAGAGACACGAATCGGAGCCAACGCACGTGACCGTGCAAGCGAGGGCTCATTCTGCGTTCGATGCGAGGTAATGCACGTGATGGCGTCTCGCATTTGAGCGTTCGGTGCTGTCGCGGACGTTGCACCAGTCGCCTGTTTTCTGGTTCGGCACTTCCAGCTGGGCGTTCGTGGCCGGCTTGCGAGCTGCGGCTAAATATTTACGCCCAGGAATCATCGAGCTATTAACACTGGCCACAGAGGACCACCCTCTTCTTTTGAGGCTGCACCACCAGCCAGCGTCCCTGTTCCAGAGCCGCACTTCTCCTGCATCGTCAGAGCGAGGCAAGCCGCTAGTCGAGCCAGCAGTTTAACCCCGTACCGGCCGCAACCGAAATATAGGACGTGTTTTCCTGCGAAAGCTATATTGTTTTCGTTATAAGCCACCTAAGAGCTACGACGCAGCCGTAGCGCATAACGTTACGCGGGCTGCTTTTGCATTTTTTAGCCGCCGCGGTGGCTCATTGATTTTGACGCTCTGCCGCTCACCCAAAAGACGCGGGTTCGATCGCAGCTGCGGTGGTCGAATTTCTATCGAGGCGAAATTCTAGAGCCCCGTGCAATGCGCGATATCGGCGCAGTTTAAAGGACTCCAGGTGGTAGAAATTTCCGGAGCCCTTCACTACGTCGGCCTCATAGCCTGGGTCGGATTGGGACGTTAAACAAAAAAAAAGGATATTTGGTTTTGAGGGAAAGAAAATGGTGCAGTATCAGTCTCACGTCTCCGCTGACACATTTACAACGCCACGAGTAAGATGTTTCCTTAGCTCAGGCTAGATTAACTAAAAGAACAGGGAAAAGAGAGCGGAAGGAAAACAAAATAGGCGAGCGATAGATAGAAAGGATAGGAGGAGGGCGGCAAAATACGCTATTTGCAAGAAGAAAATATGATAAAAGAAGTCGCCGTAAGGGAAGAGGCGCCATTTGAGTTTCGCCTTCATGGGGAACGTGCAGCTTGGCGTCGATACTCGTCATCAATGAGAGAGGGAAGGCTGCTCACATGTCCAATTTACCTTGAGCCAATGAGAGCATAGGTGGCTTGGCGTGAACGCGTGCCTCGAGACGAGCAGGACAAAACCTTTCGATGCTGACGTGTGCGAGCAGTGTTCGAAGAGATCTGGAGGCGAACAGGTAGCTTGCGGCAGCGCCGCGCTGTGCTCTGTGGTAGTTTTGACCCTACCGATGCTGATGTTTTACCAGGGAAAATCCTGCTTCACAGCGGACCTGAGAATCTTCTCTCTTAAGTACCTTTTACCTGCGGACCGTAGGCTCCGACCACAACGCGCCAGGCCAGGCGTTCTGTCTTCATCGATTTCGAGGCTTGGCCGTGGTTCAACCCACCGGTCCGGGAGCAATGCTGCACTCCAGGTACGACCTCTTTTTTGTGCATTTAATTCCATGTTACTGCGCCCGTAATCATGCAAACGGCCATTACGCCGATTCTCTTAAGGACCCAACAAAGGTATTTTTACAGCGTAGACTCAGCCTTGGGTTTTCCTCGCGGCGTCCCTACCGTCGTTCTGTGCTACCTCCTACACCTCGTAGTCGCGCGTCGAAAAGGCAGCTGACCTTGTTTTCGGTCAATAACACAGCTACGGTCGTGGCGTTCGCAGTCAGAGGAGAGTACGGAATGATCCTGCCTTTTCTATGATCTTGCGCCGACCCCGTGGTGCAGAGAAGAGTGTTTCCATGACTGACCCTAGCATGTCCCCGATATCCCACTAGGATGAGGTGGATTGGGGATGAGGCAGGCACGAAGCGGAGCCAGCATACGTGACCGTGCAAGCGTGGGCGCATTCGGCGTTCTATGCGATGTAATGCATCTGATGGCGTCTCGCATTTGAGCGTTCGGTGCTGTCGCGGACGTTGCACCGGTCGCTTCTTTTTCGTTGCGGCATTTCAAGCTGGGCGCACGTAGCCGGCGTGCGAGATTCGGCTTAATATTGAGTTCCTAGGATCATCGAGGTCTTTAGAGTGGCCAAAGAGGACCACCCTCTTCTTTTGACGCTGCACCACCAGCCAGCGTCCCTCTTACAGACCAGCACTTCTGCATCGTGACAGCGAGGCACGCCGCCAGTCGAACCAGCAGTCTATCCCCGTACCGGCCGCAACCGAAATGTAGGACGCGTTTTCCAGTGAAAGCAGTATGTTTTCATCATAAGTTACTTAGGATCTACGACACAACCGTAATGCGCAATGTTACGTGGGCTGCTTTTGCATTTTTTAGCCGCCGCAGTGGCTCAGTTATTATGGCCCTCGGCTGCTGACCTGAAAAACACGGGTTCCCAGCCGCGCTGGTCAAATTTCGATGGAGGTGAAATTCTAAAGACCCGTGTACTGTGCGATATCCGCTCACATTAAAGAACCCCAGTTGGTCGAAATTTCCGGTCCCCTTCACTGCCGCGCCCCTCCACTCCCCACCTTCATTGAAGTGACATTAGAGATAGACTGAGTCGCATTGGGACTATAATTCCCATAATCATTTTTTCTCACTGCGTGGATCAATTCTCCCTCCAAAGAGTGAGTCATCAGTGCGCCTTTGATCAAAACCAAGGGAGTGATTCCCAGTCAAGCTCATTTCCAATCTAAACGTTCTAGATTTGAGTAAAGGCGAAACGCTCAGGTGCCCTCGTGGTCTGCGACGTGTGTGCCCGTCAGATATCACCATGTTGTCAAAATTATTGCGGAGCCCTCCTCTACGGCACATCAGCTTCTCTTTCTTGCTCCCTCATCCTTCCCTTACCTCAGTTAGGTATCAACCGATATGTGAGACATTTACTGCGCCTTTTAAAGCGAAATGTTTACTACGCCTTGTTCCCTGAGTTTCGCCAACTCTGGCTTTGAGCGTCAACTCTCACCCGCTCTCGAGCTGTGCCGAAACCACCCAAGAGCAGCCCTTCGAAAGCAAAGGAAAGGAGCATAACTGGGCCCCTGGTACTGTAGACACCTCAAGCGCGCTTTAAGCTATGTGGCGGCAGTGACAGATGTGCGCTGCATGCGTTGGCACTGACTGCGTTGTGATAGAAACGCGGCACTGAAGCTATAGGCTTCGGCGTTCATTGGTGTTGGCGTTGACAACGATCTAGACTCCGACGGCTTCTAGGAAAGGAAGGGCGCATAACTGTCTCCCTGGATCAGTGGACAACTCAATCGCGCTTTGAGGTACGTGGCGATGGTGACAGATGTGCGCTGTATGCGTTAGCGGTGAAACCGTTGTGGCAGACACACGGCTCTGCACCAGTAGGCCGTAGCGTTCATTGGGTTAACAACCTCCGGCGATCAACCATTCAATTGCCACCTTCCAAATTTTCAGGGTGAGCGCGCTGCCTATCCAGTATCCGAAACGCACTCAACGTTACAGACGCCAGAACTCTTTGGGAGAGCGACGCCGCCTCATTAAGTGAACGCAGTCACGGGCATAATCACATGACCACATCTGGAGAAGCGGCGGTCGTCGGCGCTCGTGATAAACTTTATAAAGCCAATGGTTTCCACTTTCGAAAAAATTTCTAGAATTTTAGTCGGAATTCAAACATTGACCCCCTGAGCTTCAAGACACACTACCCTGCGCCATGCAGGCATGCTTGCACGGCTGCTGTACAAGCGGAGATTTGAATGTGTCATGTAGTCTTTCACTTAAAGTGGTATTATAAACTGTATTCTAATGAGTGTGGGTATAGGTAGAAATAAGACTCTATTTTAATGAGTGAGCGTAAAGTTAGAGGGGTTCTAATTGAGGAAGTAGAAATAAGGCCAATAGCAAAGTGTATGTTGGCGCACCATATTGGCGCCGGCATGCCTCAGCAATCAAAATACCCCTCAATCTATTATGCCCCGCTCCCCCAGAAGATGGTGAGCGAGCAGTACGAAGTCTTCGTCTGTGGAACTTTTGTCGCAAAGAAGTGTTCGTGTTTGTAAAGTGATACATAAAGGGGACCGCAGGCCACTGAAAGGAAATTTGTTTTTGAGGAAAGGAAACTGCGCAGTCAGTCTCGCATATCTCGGTGGACACCCGGACCGCGCCGTAAGAGAAGGGATAGAGGAGAGGGTTAAATAAGGAAGAGAGACACTGAACCATTAAAGCTATTACGCCCTACCTTTTTTTTTCTCTCGGCGTGACTAAGGTGTCCACCGAGAAACAAACCATTTACTAAGCATTTTCTACCCTGAAACCAAGCAGAGCCTCGACTGCCAGTATGACTGTACAGGTAACTAGGTGGCCGATTTTGCTTCATCAAGCCGGCCCTGCAGCAGATCTCGATAATCACTCTTACAACTAGTTGCTGCACGAAAGCCTGGTACAGCAGATATGCTGAAGGTACCACGAGTGACGTTGGGGTCGCCATTTCGGCTTGTCTCGGCTTTTGCGGCTCAGCAGCAGAATGTTCAGCCATTGGTGACTGACTGCAGATCATCTGCCTGAAGTAAAGACGTACAGTCTAATGCAATTTGAAGGTGATCGCTTCATTCTTAGCCTACTGGAATTAAACTTCTTTAACAGGGTTTTGCACGAACGCTGAAATGAATACGTGAGCGTTAGCGAAGCATTCCATTAATCTGTTTGTTACCGACTAAATTACTGTCGTGTAAAGAAATAATTCGTGGTCCGTTTCAGGGGAAATGAATGGGATTAACTTAAAATCGCGTTAGACTATACGTGTTTCGCCCATCAATTGGGTACACTTTTGAGCAGCGCAATCAAAACTTCTCAAAGAGCAGACAGCCGTATTTCAAAAGATCCCCAGTGGGCCGAAATTATTCCGGAGCCCTCCACTACGGCACCTATTTCTTATTTCACTCTCTCCTTCCCTCCGTCTCTTACGGCGTGGTCTCCGGCATTTCCAATTCCAATTACTCCGCCATTTCCTTTCCCAAAAAAATTCAATGTATGCGAAATTCAAAAACCTGGTACGTATCCTGTGCGACCGCAAAGTCCCTTAACGAAGAGCGGTTGCTGAAAATATTTCTCAAATACTCCACATCATCCTCCCTCTTAATCCACATGCACCTCTGTAATGTGAAACCCGGCACTCCGCAACGAATGCCAACAGGGTTTCTGCCCAAGTGCTTTATTGGCCACAGGCAGGACGACAATGCCGGCACCCTCCCTTTGAAATTCTAGAAGACAGGGAAAGCTGTGCTAGCCTATCGGCGTACGCTTGTGACGTATGAAAATTCGTCGTTCAACGCCCGCCGAGTTCATAAGCACAGATGGGACTTCCGTAAACTCCGGAAGATCGGTGGATAAGAGCTAGGTCTTGCTATGCGTTGCCGACGTCATGTCCCAGGTTTAGAGTGGTCTGAAGCTCAAAATTCAAACTTTACCACAAGCTCTTGGCCAGGACACCAGCTTGGCCATGTTGGTTATTCATTTGTCACGGAACATCGCAGTACAACGCGACAAAACACAAGCACTGACTTGCAACTCATTCTATTTTGAACGACACAAGGCTTCTTCGAATAAAAAGAGTTGCCAGTCAACGCTTGTCTTTTCTGCCATTGTTCTGGGCTTTTCCGTCACAAACAAGCGCGCTGCGATGGTGCAAAGTTCATGCCTTCTAGCGAGGAGCTGTGTCTGCTGCCTTAGCACCAAGGTCTTCACGCCCAACAATTCTGGACAGAAGCATTTTTCAGCAAAAAATAGTTTATGAGCGCAGTTTTTTTTTCATATATTGCAAGATTTCACTGTAAGAATGAACATATCCGCAGATCTCTCGTCGGCAGGCTTGAATTTTTGCTATTAACGCTTTTGCTGTCAAAAGCGTTCCCCATTAGTTTTGCAAGAGATGCGAGAGATGAGTGCAATACGAAGGAAACATTTTGCTGCATATCAGTAAAATGGACGATTACTTACAAACTTCTGCACCTCTAGCTTACAGTTTTCGAATATTCAAAAAGTTTCACCAAGAATTTTGGACATGCTCGCGCTTTTACTATAGGTTTCGCGCCGGTTTTCTTTCAACTCAACATTGGCGCTGGTGTCGAGATGACGGCGCGACATTTTTTTTCTTTTCAGGCCAATAGCGAGCACCAATCAGCACCGCAGCCTTTCGGCCAACAGCACCTGCTCCTGAAAATGACTGTGGGTTCACGGCTGCACCTGCGCCAATAGAGCCTCAAGCCTTAAAAGGGTAAGTAATCTATTTCGGATCAAACAGCTTTTGTCTCGTCTACTTGCTTTAGAATAAGTTCGGAAAAGTTATCTCTGAAAAGGAAAGGGACGTGAATTCTGATGTGCCGGTGTATTTTATAAATGCGTCGATGTGCTGCAAGACATTCCGTACTTCGGGACATCTTTAATCAACAGACACCACGCCTCGTAAATTTTCAGCTGCGCCGTACTTCTGTTTTTTGCCCAATTTGTACACGCTCGGCAGCCACAGATGTTCAAATTCCACTCACTTTAGGTAAGCACTGAATGAGGTGTTTTCAGAGGTTAGTCTCAGCCAGTGTTTAGACAACAACGTGGAGCAACCGGAGGAGGCCATGAGGAGATGACAGACGCCCTTGCCAGATAAGAACAAGTCGTTTTTCTATCTTCATAGTCTGTAGAGACTAACGCTAGAATCATCCGCGACATGTGTGTAAGATCGCAACCCGTCGCTTAATTTCTTCAGGCTACAATTAGCGTACAGTGTCAACGCAACTGTACCCATTTTGCAAATTTGTAATCTTGGATTCCGCAGGCAGCATTCGGCGCCTTGGATGTGGATGGATGTCTTCATTGTGGTCTACTTCAAGGCTGTATACTTGAATAAACGCCCAGGGCACGGCATACGCCGACCAAGTGCCCTGGGCGGAAGAAGAGGAGGCGCGGGGAGCGCGCGGATGAAGAAAAAGATTCGGGGCCACCGGCTGTGTTCCTTGGAATCTCTCCGACTTTGTGTGGTTTTCTTTGGGGGGAACCGCCGTCCCATTGCAATGTGTCGTCTTTCCTGTCCTGAGCTTGCCAAGCACTACACTCCGTGTTGACCCTGAAGCAAGCTGGCGTGAGAGGCGACCTGCTTCTTCTGGCGACACGGGTTAGTATTCATGCGGACTTCTGTACTGAGTGCCTGCTTAATGTGACATAATATAACTACGTAGTCTGTGTGGCACCTCCGGCCGCTTTAGTAATTGTTGAACAAACGGACATCGAACTTTGATTCGCTACCGTCGTTAGACGCGGACTTTGGGCAAGCGCCCCTACTTAATTCACTAAGTTATCTACAAACGCGCCTGGCAGTGATGAACACTGTCGCACCTTA
This sequence comes from Amblyomma americanum, assembly GCF_052857255.1. Lineage (NCBI taxonomy): Eukaryota > Metazoa > Arthropoda > Arachnida > Ixodida > Ixodidae > Amblyomma > Amblyomma americanum. The sequence goes on along the minus strand of NC_135504.1, from coordinate 42,640,860 downwards.
TCTCCTGAACAGGCAAGAAGAACGAAAAACTCCGGATACCCAGCACTATACAGACCATATACTATAGACAGAATAAAATATTTTACTTTCAATAAAAAGTGAGTGAGTGAAACCATGCTTCCGTGAAGTAGTGGCTTTTAGGCCCATAAGCAGAAGGGCGGAACAAGGTGGGTTAAATGTGGTGCTGAGGGTCAAAAGGCAAAAGGCATCACTGGGACTCAGCAGTCCTAAAAATAAAAATTGGCTCCAATGTGACTTCAAGCCTGAGTCCAACAATTCCTTTCTGAAATGAGGCATTAGTTACAGTCTTCGGGCTTCGAGATGGTTCACTGTCATCGACTTCGTCTTTGACTCAGCTCCAACTAGTTGCCTAATTGCTGTTTCATGTGAACAATCTTACATCTCCAATTTGGCAGTGCTGTCAAAAATATCGAAATATCTTTTGAAAGCGCTTACGATGTTTAGTGTGGAGGTACTGAATTTTTCATCACTTCCTTTGTAATGCAAGCATTAAAAGGCTACGACGCGCTAAACAAGCAGGGAAGAAAAAATTCAGAGTGAATGTTAAATTCGTTACATTTAAGAGCACATGAAGCCAGCACCTGATGTTGTAGGAGGCCAGGTTACAAACTGCACGAAATGCTCAGAGATGTTTTCGTAGCCAACACTATTAGTGAAAAAAACTCTCCTTTTTTGAATAAATTCTTTTAAGTACCACTATTCTCTTTCCTCGGCTGGCTTACGTCAGCAATGGGGAAGCACCCGGCTCATTCGATACATTTCATGGGAGGCAGATTCCACTGACGCATGATGTGCAACACAGCTTTTACCTGACAGGCAGCTTTTTTTTCAGCATTGGTTAGTAAAACACCAGAGCGTAGCGGTGTTGCATGAGCCATAGATTACGCTCAACGCCATGAACACCCAACGATGCAGACGGCTGGGTCAAGTATGAAAAGCATGTCCCTGCATCAAAGCGGAGCAGTTGGGCTCCGACAGCAGTGGCCCTGTGCGACGGGCAGTCGGCGTCACCCATCACGTGCGTGGTCTGGCAGCAGGTTACGGCTTCGTGACACTGGCTGCCCTGCAGGCCCCACGTGGCGGCGGCGATCGAGGTTCGAGTGCAAGATTCTCGTCGGGCTCGGCACCAAAGGTACGCATGCGTGTCAACTACTCACTAAGGCAATGCACAGTTCCTCCGGCACTTGCATTAAGCCATCATGAGGTTTTGCATATATTGGCATGCATTGTGCGAGAGCAGTTGTGTTACTGGCCTACCTGGAATTCTCTACAGCACGCCTGTAGTCTGGATGAAGTGGAAATCGACTAATGCGTTCTGCCAATGCCACTCGGGGCATTTGTGATCCCCAGGAAGTCGACACGGCCCAGAGTGCGACAAACCGCAACGTAAACACTCCGCAAAGATTGAGGAAATCGGAGTTTTATCAGTTCCTTTTGCCACAGGAGTTCCCAAGGCGTTGATTGCAGGCAAAAAAAAGCGACCCAGCCAGCGTAGAATATATTGTAACGGTACCCATCAGTATGATGTTATCTTCACAGGGCTCGTTGTGACGGTTGGAAAATAAATATTCAGGCAGGCGTATATTTTGTTTCTCAGAACTTGGAAGTGCATATTTTGGGTTTCATTGATCGTGCACATTCGCGAATGCTTCCACCCGTGGCTCTCGCAGAAATCTCGACGTGTACCCTGATTCTCGACGAAAGCATTTTTATGCAGCAAAGAATATGGTCAATTTTTTTTCAAATATTACAAGATTTAAGAATTACCAATACCTCTGCAGACTTCCCGACGGCAGCATCAATATTTTTATACTAACGTTACTGCTATCATCCGAAGCGTTCCCTTTTCCTTTTTTATAGGAGTATTGAATGGCTTGAAGGGGTTTTTTTGGTTTCAGCTGTTAACCATTTTCCTATCGCCAAACGCGTTCTCATTTGGTTTTCTACAGCAGTCTTCACCGCTGTATGCGAGCGATGGAAACACTGTAACAGGAATATTTAACTACATATATGAAGAATTGACCATTACATATAATATTTTCGTACCACTACACACAGTTAATCAATACTGAAAATTTTTGCCCAAGAATGTCGAATAAGCTCGCATTTTTAGTTTCGTTTCGCACCGGCTCGGATTATTTTTTTCGGCTATATTTGGCGAAGGTGTCACAATAAGGGCGTTTTTTTTTTTTTTTCAGACCATTCGCCAGCACCGGTAGGCACCGCGGCCTTAAGAGCAAGAGCACTTTCCTTTCCTCATGCAGATGACTGTGGGATGACGAAAGCACCTGCAGCAATCCAAGCTCAAGTCCAAGCTAGGTAAGTGATGTGTGCTGAAGCAAAGAGTTAAAGAAGAGAGATTCGGGTGTCGTCTAGTTACTTTACAATGAAGTTTGCAAAAGTTATCTCTGAAAATATATAGAACATGAAGTGTGATGCGCAGCTCTGATATATCGAAGCGACGATCTGCTGAGAAACATTTCGTAATTAAGGACCAACTTAAGCGACAGACACAATGCGTCACAAATTTTCAGCTGCGTCATACCTCTGTTTCCTGCACAATTTATACACGCGCCGCAGTCACAGACATCATTGAAATTCCAAATACTGGAGATAAGCTTTCTATGAGATGTTTTCAGAGGTGAGTCACAGCCAGTGCAGCAGTTAACCATGTGGAGCAACCGGAGACCATGAGGACATAAACAACGCACATGCCAGATAAGAACTAGTCATTTTTCTATCTTCCAACAGTGCACAAACTTAAAATGGTAGAATAATCCGTGACATGGGTGTTAGTAAGGTCGCAACCTATCGCTTAATATCTTCAGGCTACCATCAGCGTAAAATGTTACCACAACTGTACCCTTATTACAAACTTGTAATCTTATTGTCCGCAGGCACCTTTCGGCGCTTTGGATGTGGATGGATGCCTTCATTGTGATCCCCTTCATGGCGCTATATGTCGTCTTCCGTGCCCTGAACTTGGCAAACAGCCTCCGTGTTCACTGAGAAGTAAGTTGGCTAGAAATGCGACCTGCTACAGTTCAAATTTATTCTATTGGCGACCCGAGTGAATGGCCACGCTTTATTTTGAGTGCCTGCTTTGTGTGACATAATATAAGTAGGCAGTCTCTTTGGCACCTCCGGCCGCTTTAGTAGTTGTTGAACAAACGAACATTGAACTCTGATTCACTAGTGTCGTACACGCAGTCTTTCGACAACCGCCCCCGTTAACTTATCTACAAATGCGTCGACAATGTTGAACCCTGTATCACCTTATCTCCTGAGCAGGCAAGAGGAACAGAAAACTCCGAACATACCCACCACCATATATAGAATATACTATAAATAACAGAACAAAATATTTTACTTTGAAGCTACCTTTATGTAAAGTGCTGGCTTCTAGGCGTGAAGGCAGAAAGATGGGAAGAGGTGGCTTAAAGCTGGTGCAAAAGGCCCGATTCCGTGGCGGAAGTCTGAAGCGAGTCTAGCAGCGTCCTTGAAGAGTTAGACAGTCCGCCCGGTGACCGAATCAAGGCCTGTTGGTGCGGTCGAGGTGGGTCTTCCTAGGTCTGGCGTCCGACTTTCAGAGGCTTCGTATCGCTTCCTGTTTAACCCTTTACAGCCACGCTTTGTCAATTCTCGACATACGTGTTGTATGCGGTGTACTCGTCAATATGTGGCACTTGTTTACTAAGTTTCATGTCAAAATATTCTCAGCAGCTAGTGTTTCCGGTCAAAATCTTTGGCATTACTGCCAATAAGCTGTACGAAGAAAGAAAACGGCGCCAGTGTTCGACTTAAAGCCCGAGTGCAACAATTCCTTTCTAAAATGAGGCATTTTTTGGACAACAAATAATTACTCCCTTTTGGGTTTTGCAGTGGTTCATTGCCTGCGACTTGGTCATTCACTTAGCATGATCTAGTTGCGCAATTGCTTCTTAATGTGAACATTCTTTCTTCTCTACTTTGGCAGCGCTATCCAAAATAATATTTATCTTTTCTGAGCGGGCACTATGGGAAGCCTATTGTGGAGGTAGTGATTTTTTCGTCACTTCCTTTCTAATGCAGGCATTAAAAGGCTAAGACGCACGAAGCAAGCTGGGACGAAAAAATTCAGAGTGAATGTTAAATTTAAGAGCACATCAAGACAGCACCTGGTGGTGCTGTAGAAGACCAGCTTGCAAACTACACAAAATGGAGTCGCAACTTTTTGTTGCCATCATTATGAGTCAACTAACTATGCTTTTTTTAACAAACTCCTTTTAATACTACAATTCCCTTGGCTAGGCTGGCTTACAGTAGCAGTGGGCAAGCTCCAGGCTCATTCCATACATTGAATTAATGAAGATGCCATTGATGCATGATGCGCAAAACAGCTTTTCTCTGAAAGGCAGCTTTTTTTACAGCATTAGTTCGTAAAACACCAGAGCGCGGCGGTGTCTCAAGAGTCATTGATTATGCTCAATGCTGTGAACAACCAACGATCTGTTTCTGCAGACGGCTGGGCCGAATATGAGAAGCATGTCCCCGCATCGAAGTGATCACAAGGAATCCCCCAGCGAGACTCCGCGCCTCGGGCAGTCGGCGTCACCCACCACGTGCGTGGTCTGGCAGCGCTCGGCTACCATGAAGGCACTACGTGGTGGCCGCATTTCGACTGGAATGTAGCGGTCGGACTTAACACGCGAGGTATACATGCGTGTGAATTTCTCGCCAAGCCAATGCATAGTTACTCCCGCACGTGCATTAAACCGGTGTCAGGCTGTGCGTATTATTCTCCCGCGCTATGCGAAACTAGTTGGGTCACTCCCTTTCCACCTGGCCTTGAATTTGCGACCGCGTTTCGGCCGCTCCTGTATGCAATGAAAATCTACCATGGGTTCGCTGGCCATTTTCGGGCCCTGTGAAGTCGACACGTAATTGCAACGGGAACACTCCGGACAGCTTCAGGAAATCGGAGTTGTACAAATTCATTTTTCCTCAGGATTTGCAAGTCGCAGATTGCCTGCAGAAAAAGCCCACCAAGCCATTGTAATGTTAACCAGCAGTATGATATCTCCACGAGGCGCGTTGTTCTTTCGAGAAAGCAAAATTTCCAGTCATGTGCATATTCTGTTCCTCAGATCTTGGGAGTGCATATTCTTAGTTTCATAGATCGAACAGAATCGCAAACACTTCCGCGCATGGCTCTCACAGGAATCTTTCGCCAGTTTGGAATTAGACCCTTAATCTGGACGAAAAATTTTTTTAAACGGAAGATTGAAGTATAGCAGTCAGTATATCCGCAGATCACCCGACGGCAGTCTTGTAGTTTTTTTTTGTTATTAATGTTATCCCTATCGTCCAAAGCGTTCTTCCCATTTGGATTTTTTTAGGAGTCTTAACTTCTGGATGCGGTCGATGGAAACACGTCAAAAAAGAAATCTTGTGCGACACACCTGAAGAATGCCTTGAATTTTTTTATGCTGTTTACCTTTTTTGCTATCGCCAAAAACGTTCCCTATTGCTTTATTACGCCAGTCTTAAACGCACGATGCGAGCGATGGAAATACTCTAACACAGTGAATTAGCTAAATGTACGAAGAATTGGCCATTACCTACAATCATCTTACACAATTACCTCACAGGCTTTCAATATTCATAATGTTTTTCCAAAATTAGGATATGCTCACGTTTTTGGCTTAGGTTTGTCGCCGGTTCGGTTTCGGTTCAGCTCAACTGAGCGTCGGTATCACAATGACGGCATGATATTTTTTTTAATTTTAGGACGTTGGCGAGCACCGGTCGGCACCGCCGCCTTCCCAGCAAGAACACCTTCCTCCTGGATATAACTGTGGGATGATGGCTCCACCTGCGCCAATCCAAGCTCAAGCCCAAGCCGAGTAAGTTATGTGTGTTTAAGAAAACAGTTAAAGGAAAGAGATTCGAGTGTCGTCTAGTTGCTTAAGATCGAAGTTCACGAAAGTTATCTGAGAATAGATATGGATTATGAAAATTAATGCGCCGGTTTGTGATAACAAAGCGTCTATCTGCTGCAAGACATATTCGTACTTCGGGACTGTGTCATAACTCTGTTTTCTGGAGAATTAATGCACGTACCGCCAGTCGCAGATGTCGTTGTATATCCGATTACGGCACGAAAGCATTCTATGAGGTGTTTTCAGAGCTGAGTCACAGCCAGTGCAGCACTTACTCACGTGGAGTAACCAGAGACCATGAGGACATGACCGACGCACGTATCAGATAAAAGCGACTCGTCTTTTTTTCTGTCTTCCTACTGTGTACTGGCCGAAATGCTAGAATAATCCGTGACATGGGTGTATGTAAGATCGCAACCCAACCCTTAGTATCTTCAGGCTACCATCAGCATGCAAAGTCACCGAGACTGAACTCATGTTGCAAATTTTTATTCTTGGTTTTCGCAGGTAGCATTCTGCGTCTTGGATGTGGATGCTTGCGCTGTGAAGCACTTCATGCCTGTATTTGTCGTCTTCCCTGTTCTGAACTTGGCAAGCAGCCTCCGTGTTGTCCCACAAGCACGCTGGCATGAGAGGCGACCTGCTTCTTGAGGCGAACCGGGTGAATATTCATGCAGAGTTCTGCATTGGGTGCCTGCTTATTCTTACATAATATAACTAGGTAGTTTGTCCGGCACCTCCGGCTGCTTTAGTAATTGTTGATCAAACGGACATCGAACTATGATTCGCTACCGTCGTTAGACGCAGACTTTGGACAAATGCTCCTACTTAATACAATATCTTATCTACAAACGCGTCTGTCAGGGATGAATGCTATGGCGCGTTATCTCCTCAACATGATTTCGACCATGATTATGGATTTTTATGGCGCAAGGGCATCTTAGTCCAAAGAACGCCATGGCAAAGGTATTTTGATTTCAAAGACTCATTTCCCAAGCATTTTAACCTAAAGCAGCCGAGCACCAGGCAGGGGAAAGCTTGTACCCATTGTATCACCGGTGGGTACCCGGTGGCACTGGGGATCGAACCCCGCACCTCCCGCATGTGAGGCCGATGCTACACCAGTTGGCCACCGCTGCAGTCCTTAAATCCTGAAAAGGCAAGAAGTACGGAAAACTCGAACGTACCGAGCTCTACACGGATCATATATTATAGATAGATGAATAAAACATTTTACTTAATAACAAAACATAATAAAAAGTGAGTGAGTGAAGCTATGCTTTTGTAAAGTGGTGGCTTCTAGGCCTAAAGGCGGAAGGATGGGAAGACATGGGTTAAAGGTGGTGTAAAAGGTCAAAAGGCGAAGGGCATCATTAAAAGTAAGCTGTCCGAAAAACACAAATTGGTGCCAATGTGCGACTTCGTCTGATTTCAACAATTCCTTTCTAAAATTTGTTGTACAGAAATTAGTCTTTTGGGCTTCGAGGTGGTTCATTGAATTCCACTTGGTCTTTGACTCATCTCTAACTCGTTTGGTAATTGCTGCTTAATGTGAATACTCTTGCATCTCAAACTTGGCAGCGCTTTCAAAAATTTTTAATTGTCGTTATGAAAGTGGGCACGATGGAAAGCTAAGTGTGGAGATGCTGATTTTGTTCATGACTTCCTTTCTAATGCAGGCATTAAAAGGCTACAACGCGCCAAGCAAGCGTTGACGAAAAAATTAATATTGAATGTTTAATTTAAGAGCGTATGAAGCCAGCACCTGATGCTTAAGGAGACCAGCTTGCAAACTGCACAAATTATACAGAGTTGTTTTCTGTGCCATTATTATTAGTCGATAAGCTCTATTATTTTCATAATCTCTTCAAGTGCCACTATTCCCTTTGCTAGGCTGGCTTACGTCAGCAATGTGCAAACACCGGGCTCATTCCATACATGGAATGGAAGGGATATGCCACTGACGCATGATGTGCAACACAGCTTTTGTCTGACAGTTTTTTTGCAGCTTTGGTTAGTAAAGCACCGGAGTGCAGCGGTGTTTCAAGAATAATTGATTATGCTCAAAGCCATGAACACGCAACGATCTCTCTCTGCAGACGGCTGGGCCAAGTATGAAAAGCATGTCCCTGCATCAAAGCAGAGCCGATGAAACCCGACAGCGCCGACTCCGTGCGACGGGCAGTCGGCGTCACTCATCACGTGCGTGGTCTGGCAGCAGGTTACGGCTTCGTGACACTGGCTGCCCTGCAGGCCCCACGTGGTGGCGGCGATCGAGATTCGAGTGCAAGATTCTCGTCGGGCTCGGCACCAAAGGTACGCATGCGTGTCAACTACTCACTAAGCCATTGCAAAGTTCCTCCGGCACTTGCGAAAATGTAGGATGAGGTTTTGCGTATAATAGCACGCATTATGCGAAAGCAGTTGTGTCACTGAACTGCCGCCTGGAATAGAATCCGCTACCGCACGCCGGACGCGTCTGGATGGAGTGGAAATCGACTGAAGCGTTCTATCAACGCTACTCGGTGCATTTGTGATCCCCTGGATGTCGACACGGCCCAGAGTGCGACAAACCGCAACGTAAACACTCCGGATATTTTGAGGAAATCGGAGTTTATCAGTTCATTTCGCCACAGGAGTTTCCAAGGCGCTGATTGCAGGCAAAAAAAAAGTGACGCAGCCAATGTAGAATATATTGTAACGGTACCCAGCAGTATGATGTTATCCTCACAGGGCTTGTTGTTATGGTTAGAAACAAAATATTCAGGCATACGTAATTTTGTTTCTCAGAGCTTGGAAGTGCATATTTTGGGTTTCATTGATCGTGCACATTCGCGAATGCTTCCGCCCGTGGCACTCGTAGAAATTTGAACGTGTACCCTGATTCTCCACAAAAGCATTTATATGAGGAAAAATGTTTATGGTGTCAATTTTATTTTTCATATAAAACATGATTTAAAAAATTACCAAAACCTCTCCAGGCCACCCGACTGCAGTCTTACAATATTTTTCTATTAACGTTACTGCTATGATCAAAAGCGTTTCCTTTTGATTTTTAATAGGCGCCTTAATTGCTCGATGCTGTCGATGGAAACCCTTTAAAAGAAAGGCTGCATTACACACCTGAAGAATGGCATGTTTTCTTTTTTTCTGTTAACTATTTTTCTATCGCCAAAAGCGATAGAAAAGCCAGTCTTAACGGCTTGATGTGAGCGATGGAAACACTAACAGAAAGATTTAGCTACATATCAGAAGAATTGACCGTAACTTACAACAATTTTATACCACTACCGTACAGTTTTTCAACATTCTAAATTTTGACCAAGAATCTCGAAAAAGCTCGCGTTTTTAGTTCAGTTTCACGCCGGTTCGGTTTTGTTTCAGCGTAACTTGGCGCCGATGTCACAATGAGTGCGCAAACTTTTTTTTTTCAGACCGATCATGCGCAGCGGTAGGCACCGTAACCTTCCCTTCAAGAGCACCTTCCTCCTTCAGAAGACTGTAGGATGATGGGAACACCTGCACCAATCCAAGCTCAAGCCCAAGCTAGGTAAGTGATGTGTGTTGAAGCAAAGAGTAAAAGCAAAGAGATTCGGGCGTCGTCTAGTTAATTTTGAATGAAGATAGCAAAAGTTATCTCTCAAAACAAATAGAACATGAAGTGTGATGCGCAGGTCTGATATATCGATGCGTCGATCTGCTCCAAGACATTCCGAAATTCAGGACATCTTTAGGCAACAGACACCACGCCTCACAAATTTTGAGCTCCGTCATACCTCTGTTTTCTGCACTACTTATACAACCGCAGCAGTTACACACGTCGTTGAAATTCAACTTACTGGAAATAAGCATTCTATTAGATGTTTTCAGAGGTCAGTCACAGCCAGTGTATTAGACAGCTACGTGGAGAAACCAAAGACCATGACGAGATTAACGGCGCACAAGCCAGATTATAACTAGTCGTTTTTCTATCTACCCACCGTGTACAGACTAAAACAGCTAGTATAATCCGCGACATGGGTGTAAGCAAGATCGCTACCCATCGCTTAAATTCTTCAGCCTACCATTAGCGTACAGTGTCACCAGAACTGTACCCATATTACAAGTTTGTAATTTTGGTTTCTGCAGGCAGCATTCGGCGCCTTGGATGTGGATGCTAGTGCTGTGAACCACTTCATGGCGCTATATGTCGTCTTCCGGGCCCTGAACTTGGCAAACAGCCTCCGTGTTGACTCAGAAGTAAGTTGGCGAGAAATGCGATCTGCTACAGTTCAAATTTATTCTTTGGGCGACGCGGGTTAATAGCCATGCTTTCTTTTGTGTGCCTGCTTATTGTGGCATAATATAACTAGGTAATCTGTTTGGCACCTCCGGCTGCTTTATTAATTGTTGAACAATCGGACATCGAACTCTGATCGACAAACGTCGTTAGACGCAGACTTTCGACAACCGCCCCCATTAACTTACCTACAAACGCGTCGACAATGTTGAAAGCTGTAGCACCTTATCTCCTGAACAGGCAAAAGGAACAGAAAACTCCGAACATATCCACCACTATATGGAGAATATATTATAGGTAACACAATAAAATATTTTACTTCAAATAAAAAGTGAGTGAGTGAAGCTATGTTTATGTAAAGTGCTGGCCTCTAGGCGTGAAAGCAGAGGGACGGGAAGAGGTGGGTTAAAGGTGGTGTAAAAAACACGATTCCTTGGCGGAAGTCTGAAGTGAGTCGAGCAGCGCCCTTGAATGCTAAGGTGGTCCGCCCGGTGGTCAAATCCAGGCCTCGTTTGTGCTGTCGAGGTAGGTCTTCCTAGGTCTGGCGTCCGACTTTGAGAGGCTTCGTATCGATTACTGTTTAACCATTTACAGGGAACTTATGTCAATCAGCGACATTCTTGTTCCGCGCCTTGTAGTAATCAATATGTGCCACTTCGTCGCTATATTTCATGTCACTATGTTCTCAGCACCCAGAGGTTTCCAGTAAAAATCTTTGGAGTAACTGTGAATAAGCTCTAAAAAGAAACAGGCGGCTAGAATGTATTGCTTGAAGCCCGAGTCTAAAAACTCCTTTCTAAAATGACGCATGACATTTGTTGGACAAGAAATAATTACTGCTTGGGCTTTGAGGGGCATCATTGCCTTTGACATGGTCTTTCACTCAGCTCCAACTAGTTGCGTAACTGCTGTTTATTTTGAACACACTTGCTTCTCTAATTTGGCAGCACTGTCAAAAATTTCTAAAAATCTTTTAAAACAGACACGATAGGAAGCTTAGTGTGCAGGTACTGACTTTGTCACTACCTTTGTAATGCAGGCATCAAAAGGCTACGATGCGCGAAGCAAGCTGGGATGAAAAAATTTGGCGTGAATGTAATTGAGAGCACATCAAGCCAGCACCTCGTGCTGCAGGCGACCAGGTTACAAACTACACAAACTATACTGACCTCTTTTAGGTGCCATTATTTTGATGTAATGAACACTTCTTTTATTCGTCAACTCCTTTCAGTACTACAATTCCCATGGCTAGGCTGGCTTCCGTTAGCAATGGCAAGCACTGGGCTCATTCCATATATTGAACTGAAGGGAGATGCTATTGACCCATGATGTGCAAACAGCTCTTGTGTCACAGGCAGCTGTTTTACGTCATTGGATCCTAAAATACCTTAGCGCTGCGGTATTTCAAGAAGCGTTGATTATGGTCAACGCCATGAACGTCCAACGATATTTCTGCAGAACGCTGGGCCAAGTGTGAGAAGCATGTCCCCGCATCGCACTGGCGTAACACGAATCCCCCAGCGGAGAATTCTTGCCTCGGGCAGTAGGCGTCACTGATCATGTGCACGGTGTGGCTGCGATTGGCTGCCATGAAGGCCCCACCAGGTGGTCGCCTTCGAGTGGAGGCCTCTGGTCCGACTCGACACCCAAGGTACGCATGCGTGTCAACATCTCGCTGAGTTAATGCACAAGTCCTCTCACTCGTGCAGCAAGCCAGTATGAAGTTGTGCCTATATTGGCCCGCAATAAGCGAAAGCAGTTGTGTCACTGCCATGCCTCGTTGCTTTTAATTCCCTACCGCATGCCGGCAGCGTGTTGATGCGGGGCAAATCGACCAATGCGTTCTTCCAAGGGTTCGCGATGCATTTGACAGCTCGAGGAAGTCGACACGGCACGCAGTGCGACCAACCGCACCGTAAACACTCCGCAGAGATTAAGGAAATTGGAGTTGTCTCAATTTGTTTTGCCACAGAAGATCCTAAGGCGCTCATTTCAGTCATAATAGACGCGATCCAGCCAACGTAGAAGCCATTGTAACGGTACCAAGCAGTATGATATTATCTTCACTTGGGCGTGTTTTTATTGCTAAAAAGTACATTTTTCAGGGATGAGTGCATATATTGTTTCTCAGAACTTGGAAGTGCATATTCAGTTTCAATGATCGTACACATATGCGAATACTCCCGCTCGTGGCTTTCGCAGAAATCTTTCGGCTATTTGGATGTGTACCCCGATTCTGGACAAAAGCATTTGAGCCCGAAAGAGTTTATGAAAGCAATATTTTAAGTAATGTAAAGTAAGATTTAGGTATAGCAATTAACATATCCACAAACCAACCAACGGCAGTCTTCCAATTTTTTTGCTATTACCGTTACTCCTATCGTCAAAAGCGCCCCCCTTTGTTTTTTAAGCAGTCTTAAGTGCAGGATGCGATCACTAGAAACAAGTTAAAAGGAAGATTGTGTTAGAACTAAAGAACTGTAAGTTCTTTTGTTGTTGTTGTTGACCTTTTTGGTATGGCCGAAAGCATTCCCCATTGGTTTTTTAGGCAGTCTTACCGCACGATTCGAGCGACTGAAACACTATAACAGAAAGATTTAGCCCCATATCAGAAGAATTGACCATTGCCGTCTACATTTTTATGCCAATACCTTACAGTTTTTCAGTATTCAAAATTTTTGTTCAAAAATGTCGCACATGTCCACGTTCTTAGTTTCATGCCAGTTCGCTTTTGTTTCAGCACAACTTGGTGCCGGTGTCACAAAGAGGTCGCGACATTTTTTTTCTTTTTCAGACCAATCGCGACCACCAGCCAGCACTGCAGACTTCCAAGCAAGAAAAGTTTCCTCCTACTGAAGATGACTCTGGGATAATGGCTGCACCTGCACCACAGCTCAAGCTGAAGTCCAGAGCAAGTAGGTGAAGTGTGTTGAAGCACAGAGTTAAAGCAAACACATTCGATTGCCGTCTAGTTGCTTTATAGTGAAGTTCGCAAATGTTATCCGTGAAAACGTATGGCACATGTAGTGTGATGCGCCGGTTTGTTAAATCGAAGCTTCGATCTGCTGCAAGACATTCCGTACTTTGGGACATCTTTCAGTGACAGACACCACACGTCATAAATATTCACCTGCGTCATACCTCTATTTCTGCACAATTTATAAACGCGCGCCAGTCACAGATGTCGTTGAAATTCCGCTTACTGGAGACAAGTACTCAATGAGGTGTTTTCATAGGGAAATCACTGCCAGTGCATTAGACAGCCACGTGGAGCAACCGGAGGAGGCCATGACCAGACGAGCGAAGTGCAGGCCAGATAACGAATTGTTTTTCTACCTTCATACTGTGTACAGACTTCAATCATCCACTACATGGGTGTAAGAAAAATCGAAACCAATCGCTTAATTTCTTCAGACTGCCATCAGCGTACAAAATCAGTGAAATTGTTCCCAATTTACAAATCCGTCTTCTTGGTTTTCGCAGGCAGCATTCGGCGTCTTGGATGTGGATGGATGCTTTCATTCGGATCTTCTTCATGGCAGTAGATGTCGTCTTCCATGACCTGAACTTGGCAAACAGCCTCCGTGTTGACCCAGAAGCAAGTTGGAGAGAAAGGCGACGTGCTTCTTGAGGCGGCACGGGTGAATAGTCATGCAGAGTTCTTTCGTGTGCCTCATTAATGTGGCATAATATGAGTAGGTAGTCTCACTAGCACCTCCGGCAGTTTTTGTAAATATTGAACAAAAGGACATTGAAATCTGATTAACCAGTGTCGTTCAACGCAGACTTTCGACAACCGCCCCTATTAACTCATCTATAAACACGCCTGACAATGATGAACGCTGTCGCACCTTGTATGCTGAACTGGCAAGGGGAACAGAAAACTCTGAACATATCCAGCATTTTACAGAGCGTATATTGTAGATAGGAGAATAAAAAAATTATATTAAAGAAAAAGTGAGTGAGTGAAGCTATGTTTACGTATGGGGGTCACTTCTTGGCTTAAAGGCAGAAGGTTGGTAAGAGGTCGGTTAAAGATGGCGCAAAAGGCCTGGTTCTTCGCAGAAGTCTGAAGCGAGCCTAGCAGCGCCCTTGAAGAGTTAGACGTTGAGCCCGGTGTCCGAATCCAGGTATCGTAGGTGCGGTAGAGGAGGCGCTTCAAAGGTGCGGCGCCGATCAGAGAGAGGCTTCGTATCGCACGCTGTTTAACCCTTTCCAGCTAAGTTACACCAGCTCGCGACATACTTGTTGGACGCCATGTACTCGTCAGTATGTGGTGCCTGGTCACAGAGCTTCATGTAAATGTGTTCTGAACACCAATTGCTTTCCAGTCAAAACCTTTAGCATCGCTGGGAGTGAGCGGTGGGGTAAAAAAAGCCGGCGATAATGTGCGACTTGAAGCCCGGGTCCTACATTTGGCGCATTTTTTGAACAAAAATAATTACTCTCTTTTGCGCTTGGAGGTGGTTCACTGCCTTCGACTTGGTCTTTATATCAGCTCGATCTAATTGCCTAAACTTGACCATAGGCTTATTGCTTCTTGGCTAAAAGGCAGAAGGTTGGTAAGAGGTAGGTTAAAGCTAGGTTACACACATGTGGCAGATGATTCTCTGTAATCTGGCAGCGCTATCACAAAATTTCAACTTATCTTTTGAATGCGGGCACGATAGGAAGCATAAAGTGGAGGTACTGATTTTTCATCCCTTCCTTTCTAATCCAAGCATTAAAAGGCTAAGATGCAAGAAGCAAAATGGGACCACAAAATTCATAGTGAATGCTAACTGCGGAGGTCAACATTCGTGAGGGGAACACGGTTGTATGTAAGGTTTCATAAGCATGGGCGCCAAAGAGTCCCCTGTTGCAAAAAAAGCAGAAATCTAGTTCCCTTTGAATCATTCACTCTTGTCATTTTCTCTAAAGAACGAAATATTGAAATTTGCTTTTAAAGTTCCCTTTTCTGACTGAAAAAAACCTCTACACTCGCGATTTCCTTGACCACACAAAGCAAACCACGAGGTGATAACTGAATAATGTGTCGGGTTATTCTTTTCCACCAACAGAAGTCAAATCATTCAGACCCAGGGTACTTTTAGAGAGAGAGCTTTGCACAGGGTGCAACTTGCGATTTCGATGTGAATGAGAATATGATCTTCAATGCCTCACAACGACAAACCAAGCTTCACTTTGTGTTGGTATGACACTAGCTATGGTAGTATGACCACGTGTTTATGACTATGAGCATTAAGTACCTGACCTTGACATTTGACCCTGACATTTGAGACAATGGGCACTACATCCACAGTGACCTCCAACGCCTCACAAGGTCCAACCGTACTGAACTGCGTGGCGTTACGGCCCGTACCAAGTGTCCATGTATTGGTCCGTACCAAGTGTCGAAATAAGCTCGTTTTGCGCACGTCCTGTAATGCCAGTGACTGGTCAGGCAGATTGGAACACATTTTGGTTGAATGTGTCACCTTTCCTCCCCAGCACAAGATGGAGGATTCGTTTACCGAATGGCAGAAACATTTTACTACAGGTTAGATTAAGCATTTTAAGAGTGCCGAGTGTTCGCAGTGCGTTAGGGAGCCAACGTGTGCCTCCCTGAAGATTTATTTATTCTGAAAAGGAGGCAACAATCTGTTGTCAGCCCTGTGGGGAGTGAAGTAGTTTAGCCGTTACCCACACCATGCGACTAAGAAATTAACATCAGCGAGGAGGTGCAGCAGCTGTTTCCAACATAATTTTAAAGTGAAAATTTTACTACTCCCCGCCCTAGCTTCGCCGCGTGCGCGCCACTCAATGTTATAAAGGCAAAGCCGCGCCTACTTGCCCGATACACCACAGCTTTCGCTCTCTAACCACGTTCAGCAGCAGTTGAAGCGCAACAAATTTTTTTTCACTCCACGAAAGGTCATGTCTATGCATGGTCTTTGCAGGAAGCTGTTGGCAGTAGAGGTGTGCAACATTACACGGAGTCAGTTGTGTCGCCTCGTCTGCTCTGAACTTGGCGAGCTTTGAGGTGCTTCATCTGCTGGCAGCCCAGTAAGTGATAGAAAAAGTTACGTTCATGATTGACTGAGCTAGAAAATTCTTTCATTGCTTAATGGCTTTCTGTGCGGCTTGTTCCCGAATACACGTCATATTTTTTGCCACACTTTTTTGCTGGCAGACAGCCTTTCCTGGACAACAAACAAAATCACACAAAGGTTACCGCTCTGTACCGCTTGATCCAGCGAAGACCACTTGAGCTGATGAATGCAATATCGTTTACTTCTAATTATTAATGCGAAAGCATTATATGCCACATGCAAAGAAAAATTCGTCGCCAGAAGTCTGCAGAAGGCGTCCACAAAATGTATATGCAGGATGTCGTACCTCCCACGTGACGTCATTCCAAAAATGAAATTCGAAGCATTGGGGTTCGAACTCAGGCTCCTCTGAGTTCCAGGTACCCATGCAACACACATGACATGATGATGCTTTTTATTCTGTATTGCATGGAAATCAATCCCGCTGTGCCACCAAATTCTTTACGTACACACACAGTATTTCGCAATGCAGACATACATTCTCACGTGTTCGCACACTGCACTCGGATCCACCTGCACATCAAAATTCACACACACCCATGCGTAAAGAGCCGGCAACCATTCAGGCGGTTCGTCCTGCGCAGAATAAACAACCCGCACCAAGGCGCACTGTTTACTGAACAGAGACTTAAATGAATGAGGAGGTTCTGCATGTCGATCCATCATGCGGCTCTGGACTCCTTTTGGAGAGGCAAGAACCTTATGGTGTACGGCACTATCTCAATGTCCTTTTTGATTGTCTGCAGAAGAATGTCGGGAAAAACAGTGCATCACGGCACCTTACAAAGAAATGATGGATAGTCTCTTGTTTGCCGCACATGCGACAGTTCACCGTCCATGGCACAAAGTTCCCTTTGGTGCGAAGCTAGGCCCTTAAGGGTAGTGTCAAAGCATGGAGCACAAAAAACAAAGATTTTTCCAGCTGACTCAACATATATTCGCTGAAATCGAAACGAATGGAAGGCTGCCAATTCACAGGCACAGGGAATAGAAATTCTGTTATTACTTTTGTTATCTGTTTTCTTGACAGGTCGAATAAATACTGGCAATCGAATTATGATTGAGGTGGAATTCTAGAGGCCCGTGTACTTTGCGACGTCAGTGCACGTTTAAAACGTCAGGTGGTCGAAATTTCTGGAGCCCGTCACTACGGTGTCCCTCATAGCCTGAATCACTTTGGCACGTTAAACGCCCATAAACCCAACTAAAGGTATCAGCAACTTTTTTCGGTAAACCCCACAAAGCACCCTTACAACCATGACCAGTCAAAGCAAACAGTTAAGCAGGTGACAACTCCGTCGCCTTCTAAGCACCGCTAGTAGAAAGGGATGGTTTGCAGCTTGGAATAAGGAACACCGTGAAACGAGCTGCTGAACAATCAAATGAACAAGGCCAACACCTTGAGCCTGGAGAAAAAGAAAAAAAAAGTGTCTTTATCCATAGGCTCCCACTGAGAGTGCCAAAGGTCGCGAATAGTCTGCGCAGCGGTTGTACCTTCTTCCTCGTACAGTGCATTACTTGCAACCCGTAGACATGATTTGTAACCAGGAAGGTATTTTAAATTTGTGCCCGAGCAAAAATCAAGAGCTCCAGACCCATCCGTGCCGACGTTTTTGCGCATCACAAATAGAATTTGTGACTCTCAATAAAGCCCTTTAATTCCTGACCTGATGAATGGGAACTCCAAGCTAGTGTAGGGAATCAGAGTTCCATATTATGCCGCCAAAACGATTCGGTTTTGTACCCCAGTAGCCCAACGAGAATTCTTTAGGTTTTTTAAAATTTACAGCCGCGACGGGGACGTCACAGAACTGCACTCCTAAATGCAAAGCTTCAAGAGCACCCTCAAGTGCACTCTTTGGAACATTGAAATATTGGGGATGTCTTGCTTAAGGGCATTAGACTATGCTACATAAAATCCCGTACAAGGATGAGCGTAAATCATCAACTTAAAAACTGATTCCACTGATCACGTCGGTCCGGCAGAGTTGCCCGTTATCACCTTTGTTATTAAGGCGCAAGCCTGTTTTGTCTCATAAGTGGCGTGGATGGATGTTGCAGGCGGAAGTTATAGACGGACGTTGCAGACGAACGTTGTAGATGGAAGTTTGTGGTCATAAGTTTGTGGATGGAAGTTGTCTGCACGAACTGTCCATAAACAGTTGATCAGCGGCATATATATTATAAAACATAATCAAAATCAATGAAAAATAATAAATTTGAAATGAATAATGAGCAAAATAAATAAAAATTGCAGTAAGGAATTAAACATGTAAAACAAATTTATTAAAATATAAAATAAAAAATACAATAAAAACAACGAACGCAAATAAAATTTTCAAAAAAGGGTGGAGAAATAGAGGACAGAGAAAAGCTTTCGCATTTCCGCTCATAAGCAGACGAGTGTGAACGTTTGCTTTGTACCTCGAACCTTTTTGCCTTAGTATCATCAGATCCCAAGTTATTCGACTATTCTCACTTAATCAAACGGAAATTATGATTTCAGCCTATGCCGACAACGTCGCCCTTTCCAGTTCTGCGATTTTTATGTTTCGCGAGGTTCTTATGAGCCCGGTAAGAATCTTGCTCGGCCCAGGTGAAGAATATTTGCAAAGTGTGATTTACATCTGCGATTTTGTCGTGAAGAAATGAATACAGCTGATTACAGTGGTATGGTCACTTCGCCCACAGCCGATATTCTTACAGGAAAACTCTGCTTAGTATCACACAATGCTACGGTGAGCATGTCTAACAATAATGACATGCGAAGCACAGATCTGGCAACAGAAACGCCACAAACAAGTCATGCAGCACCAACCTATTCAGCATATTTTTGCAGAACGAAGGATTTCCATATGCTTATATACTGAAAATCTAAGACCATCCTTTTGAAGACAGATCTCTTTCACGTTAAGCAATATTATTTCATTCAGTTCTGAATCTGTGAAGACCCAATGAAATGAAAATGAGCGGACCATATTGCAGATAAAGATTCCACCTTGAAATCTTCGTCGCGAACTTTATGTAGACCTAATGAGACGTGATAGAACTAAATGCTTGTAATATCATCCAAACGGTATATTCAAGAGATGCTGGACACCTCTAGAGAAAGAATATGCATACCAAGTTAATGTTCGTACTATATCACTCAAACAGTATTTCCACCGGATAACGTATCAGGACGTCTAAAACAAGGATTCGCCATGAACATCTCTCGAAAGTACTCAAAGGTATTAAGATATATGGCTATGATTTGGATATCCCTGGTACCTGGTGTTGTCACTGAGCCGCCAAAAAAATGAATAAGGCAAGAACTGCATTGATTCAATAGATATGAAGGTTACAGTAGAACTGTACAGAAAATAGAAAAGGCATATCAGGATGGAATGTTCCTATGATAACTGAAGAGACAGCGCTCCACTATTTGATGCTAGTTCACGGTGGCTGGAACGTAAAGCAACAGGACGAAATTTAAGCAAGAAGATCACACATGTGAAGAAGTGGTAAATGTCAGAAAAATATCTGACATCTTATACTAGAACGTGGCGGCATCCATCTGGATGTTGTTGCAGGCGCAGTCGCTCTCCCTGTGTTCCTAGGGTTTAGAGAAAACAAATCCCTCTTCCCCAGTGCAGGGTAGGGCACCAGGACACACTTCTGGTTAACATCCCTGCATTCCCTCTTAACCTTCATCTCCCTTTAGAGGTCATGTGAATGAATTTGCTCTAGAACTCAGCAAAAACCGATAGGAGGATTGGTGGCTCAAACACATGGCGATGACGAAGCTCACAAGTTCAAGATTAGCAAATCCAATTTTAGAGAACATTTCGAATTTGTAAATAGCACCGTTATGTCTGACAGATTGTTTAAGAATTATAAAGAGTAAAAAAGCAGTGTATGGAGGCAACTGGCACCACCCCGTTTCAAAGGAGGCGCTCCTATCTCACATCGAGCGTGACGACTCGCTGCCCAGCGGTACGACACCCTTATTTTCTCCTGTCTTTCCTCCTAAGACGTCCGGATGCGAAATTTGGAGGTCGTGGGTTGTGATTCCAAAGACTCCGTGTGCTTGTTTTTTTTCTTGTAATTCTAATCAGCCGTCTGTAAGCGAGAAAATAACTGCACTATTAATCTTCCATTCATCAACACCCCAAATTTATAAAACAATCATCCCCCTAGCTGTGCTCCTTGGTTTCAGTGACTGATGGTTTCCATCATGCATGTCATAACGAGCTACTCTTACCCCTTCCCTTGACTGGTCAGCATCACGCACATGCCAGTTATCTTGACAGCGCTCATGTGCACTCTTCTGCCTCATGTTTCTACAGAAATTCACAGTAGGCTCCTATGAGACTAGGCACGGCTTAGAGCGTGCCGTTCAGCTCATGCGCAGCTCTAGTCACCACGGCGTAATGGCGATCACTATTGGCCTCTATCTTGCAGACCGATCAACCTCGCCACGATTCTAGAAGGAGACAAAGCAGCCAGTCCACAGCGCCGTCGTGTGAAATACTTGCGTCGCGTTCTCCAAGTTGCTGCTACGCTTCAGCAGCGTCACTGTCCTCATCACACTACAAAAGCCAGGTGAGTGATTGCTGATCTATGAGATGGCTTTCATGGCCAAGGCAACGCTGAGCCCACACTTTCATTCACCACTTTTGTTGTACTGTGCGAAACGAGTATTCTTCGCCTCATTATCCTGACCATGCCTTTCAAATTGATTAGCTAGGTTGGCGATTCTCAGCAGGAAACGTCTCATCCTCTTCCTGTATGTACAAGTGAAAGTGAAGCAAAACAGCACATCTGTTCTTCCCTAAAGTATCGAATTTTTGTTATTTATATGCTCAATTAACCTGGGTTTCATCCCCCGGTTGGAAAGTTCCTTACAAAAATTTTAAATGGGCAACTTACCTCGCTTGCGGTGCGATGACTGAAGTAATCATTATCAACATAAATTGCAGCACATGGTTAAGGGAGTAGGCACTCATTAGCATTAATCCAGGCACAGCCATATAGCTAAAAAAATGCCATACAGCTTTCATATATAATTCATAGTTGAATAAAAGTTAGTCTTTATCCGGGCGCGGGCTTTCGGACCCAGAACGAATATTCTTTCAAATACGAGCTTCCTGTGAGTGCTGCACAGCATTCCTTTGTAGCCGAATGCCTACCCTTGGGTGGATTCTAGTAAAAAATTGTACCTTCAGGCAAATTTACACCCCATTTGAGTGTTCCCCAAAACATTGCGCCTCCATTCGAGCACATAGGAAACCTCCTTGATTTTTACGCCACCTATGCCAAAGAGCTTAGTGCTATAAATATAACAGATGCCAAGGCAGGCCGTGTAGAGAGGTTATGGAGAGAATCTCTGTCGTTCAGCAATGTGATTTCAATAGCCATACAATAGCCAGTAACATGCATTGGTCGTGTCGTCATAGAGTGCCGCGGCATATTTTTAATCCCTGGCTAAAGTTAGCTGGGACGCCCTGTATTGGGTTTAACGTCCCAAAGCGGCTCAGGCTATGAGATACGCCGTAGTGAAGGGCTCCGGAAGTTTCGACCACCTGAGGCTCTTCAACGTGCACAGACATCGCATAGCACAAGGGCCTCTAGAATTTCGCCTCCATCGAAATTCAGCCGCCGCGGCCAGGTTCAAACCCGGGAACTACTGCTCACTGGTCGGGTGCTCTAACCTCTGAGTTACCGCGGTATATATATATATATATATATATATATATATATATATATATATATATATATATATATATATATATATATATATATATATATATATATATACCAAAAGTGATTTGTGGCAGCTGATTTGGTCAATATAATATAAAATCACCAAAAATTGAAGAAACATAGCAGGATTTAATTCACGACGTTTCGGCTGGAGGACCAGCCTTTTTCGAAAAAGGCTGGTCCTCCAGCCTGTTATGTTTCTTCAATTTTTGGTGATTTTATATATATATATATATATATATATATATATATATATATATATATATATATATATATATATATATATATATTGTAAGCGCAGTGATGGCCTGTTGGTTGAGCATCCGCCCTGGCATGCGGGAGGTGTGGTGTTCCATCCCCAGTGCCGCGGGGTACCCACCGGTGATACAATGGGAACAAGCTTCCCCTGGCCTGTTGCTCAGTTTAATCAGAGAGAGAGGGTGGGAAATGGGTGTTAGACCCCAACTTGAGTAGAAGTCTAAACCGTGTGCCATGGCGCTCTTTTGCCACAGATGCCCTTGCGCCATTAAAGTTTACCATCACTATACATTCATTGTGTTCATAATGTCTGGATAGCCGAGGCAAAAGGCGTGTTCTAAAGCCTCACGAGGCCTCGGAACCTATAATGCACGCAGCGTTTCATGCAATGGAGTGACTGTCACAGATACACTGTACTGATAGTATCAAATAAAAATCGTAAAATGATGAATTGCACCGGTTATATAAAGTTACAATTGATATCGTACACACACTCAGGAAGACAAAGTGACCAAAAATAAGGACACATGCATATGTGATATGCACGCAGAGAATACAGTGATGTGTGATTTACAATGATATCTCAAAATCACACAATACTTCATGCAATGCTACGACAGTCACAAATGCTGAGGGGGAAAATTAAAGAAGTGAAAAGATTGAATTGCACCGATTTCATACAGTAGTAAATTATAATGGCAAAAAAACGCCGTATACTACGCGTAACCGAGTCTGCAATTTAAAAACTTCCCCTGCGGAAACATATCTATGGCCTCACCCATTTCCACAGCCTTCTCTGGAATATCAGTAATCCTGCGTGAATAAAACCGATAAGTTGTGATGACCTCGAGCATCGCAAACCATATGAAGAAAGGGAGGAACACGAATGCATGGTTTGAAGGAAAGAACACGATTTGTTATTTCTGCATTTATGGTCAAACTTTCTTGTTAGCTATATTCTCAACAGCGAAAGTACTTACAGAAACTTGCAGAAGCAGCTGCAGTCTCACCGTAATTAAGGCAATATTCTCATGAGTAACTGTGTACACGGTGTCCGCAGGACTGCATCGCCATTTTCTTGGTGGACCTCAGCCAGAGCTCGGTGCGATGCAGTGAATATCGCCGTGTATGCCCTGAACTTGTGTGCCAACTGCACCACCAGATGTTCCAAAACAAAGTGGTAAGTTTGACGAGTGGCACTTTTGGTCGCACAAACTTTATTCAGATTTTCTTGTGAACTTCATAAACAATAGGGTGCAGTTATGTACCCGTGAAAAGTAATGATCAGTACGGGACAACAGCCACTGGTGTGCGCAAGAATTATCGTCGAGCCAAGCTCCTGCAACGCGCCCTCATTCGATAGCCGCTGCTGCTCGATTTATAGATTCGATGTGAAGTAAATTATTCGCATACAGCATTTTGTCTGGTCCTCCAAAAGCTCTTACTCGCTGAATAGGCAAAATGAAATGGACACAGGAAAAGAGCATATAAAAAACCTTGCATAACACCCAGGCCGTTTCTGTTGCTCGTAGCCATTGTGCGAATCCGTGGCCCTGTCATTTAAAAAACATAAAATCGGAAGCTTCATTCTCAACCTCCTTCTATAAATCAGTTTGAATTCGAAGTAATTAGGCATGGTGGTTACGGATAATTTTCAGCGGTGACTAATGTTGTACAACTTGCGAACCGGTCAGCCTGCCAGCCTAGTCGACATCTGTAATGTGTGCGTCACGTCTGCGCGAAACTGACTCCACCAGCAAAATGGTGTTCCTCTCCATATATTGTCTTGTTAGTGATTTCTGCTCGCTGTTATAGTACTGCCGTATTATTCACAAGTGGCAGACTGATACGCAATCAAGAACTTAAAAAATTTGATGTAGATTGCACCATAACATCAGTTCGCACAAATGGGAAGCTGGAATTAAAGCCAGTTTGAATTAGGAGCATCCAACAGCCAGTTAAAAAATTAAGAAATACTCCCTAATAAGGAAATCTGAGCGCAGCTCTGTCTGCTTTGGCAACGCGAACGGCAGGGTCCTCTCGGCTACGGTACGCACTTCTGGATTGCGGCGTTTCGCTGGCCTTCTCCTCGGGTACCTCATTTAGCGGCAGCGGCAGACGAACCATTTCCACCGGTTTCATCGCTCATTATTCAGAAATAACTGACTGAGACTATTTTGTATTGTATTATTTAAGCACATGGTTTATACTATAAAGACAGCACTGTGAGTGGCGTGGCCGACGCGGACAATCTCGTGAGCAGCATATTTCTCAGCATCGCCCGCCAACGGAGTGGAGCCTGGCGCGACTTTGAGGAGGCAGCGCGTGGGCGCGAGCCGCCGCAGACCTCCACTACTTTAGCAGCGATGGAGGACGGCGCGCACCACTCTAGCGCCATCTATGAGCGAGACTTACTACTCTCGTTCACTCGGTTACACCGGCGGCGGCGACGCGGCTCAACCCAGGAACGGGCGCTTAAGCATTGCGCTCTAAAATTGCGAGACGACCACGATAGTCAGTAATACGAAAAATGAGCGCAGCTCTACACGCGACCTGCCAGAGCTGGCAGGTGCTGTGTTATGCTGCTAGCCACCTTCCGTAATCTTCCCGTGGCAGCAACCTTGCAGGTGGTGATTCGCGCTGCTACTTGGAAAAGAGGTTACTCCTTCAACGCCGACGCGGAACATAGGGACAGGCACCGAAGAGCTGCGCTGTAAGAAATATGCGACAATGTACTCTCACAGTAGTATTGTTCACACGTTCATTCATCAGCACCATCATTAAATGCCTCTTCCATATCTCTCCAACTTTCATGGCCCTGTGGCCACAGCTACCAGCTTATTCCCAACTGATTTTCTGCCGCACACTGCTAAAGCACATAGCCTCTGAGAACTATAACAGGACCACCGTTCGCAACTTTCCAAAAGAGTGCATCGTCAGTGGAGGAGCGCGCTTCAAACTCCTATACTATGCTTGATAAGCTATCCGCGCACTTCTTCAGAAAGCAGGCGGCCCGGGAGAATTCTGCTATATGGAGTATTCCGGAATACGACCAACCTCAGCGTCCAGTTGAAACATGTATAACAGAACATTTTGCTGGTCTAGTTGGTGGAGCATTGTCTCATGGCGACCATTCCGCCTGTCTTTCTGTGTTGTGTGCGTTTAATTAGTACTGTTTGT
The DNA here is from genome assembly GCF_052857255.1 of Amblyomma americanum. NCBI lineage: Eukaryota > Metazoa > Arthropoda > Arachnida > Ixodida > Ixodidae > Amblyomma > Amblyomma americanum. Next base: position 42,615,364 of record NC_135504.1, on the reverse strand, counting down.
ACGTTTGCGGAACGTGTATGCTGACTGAAACAATTGAAAAAGAAATGTTCATTATTTTCTTTCAGTAGTACATGTATAACAATAACGCAGCAACTTTGTGTCTGTCTGCTGGCATACCCTCCGAAAACAACTTCTCCGTAATACTGCTTATCCAGCTTTTCAAAAATCCGTTCAGTCTGATTTATAACACCCTGTATATGCGAGTGAATGACGATGTGGTTTTCATAAAGATTCGTTTTGTCGTTCCCAGGTACAGAGACCTGCAACTCCTCCACGGCGTGCAGAGCCGGACACCCATATACAGCACCCGAGTCCCCCGACTCCCTTTGCCATCTTCGACTCTCCACCGAGCGTTGGAGTCCTGGCAGAACGTGACGAGTGGCTATCGCACGTGAAAACAGCAAGTATGAAAGACGGAATATCAATCCTTTTCCGTGGGTATAAATTTATTGAACCTTTTTTTTGCGGGGGGGGGGGGGGGGGGGGGGCATTGTCTCGCTGGTCACGTAGCCCCGGTGCCCCACGAAAGGAAAAGCGAATTTTGAAGTGCAATCAGGCTTTCTCAATGGATATCCAGCTTGACATGCGCAGCTGCATTTCAGAGCTGAGAAATTGGCTGCATGAACGGCTGCATGAACTCTCCTTGCTGTCTGTATAACTCTATGCGCTTCCCACAATTCCACAGGTCGTCTCCGGGATTGTTAACTCTCGTGCGGTAGCATCAATGATAACCAACTACCATATTATTTTCCCTTTAAAAGCATCTTTTTTCTTCGCGACTCACAGGCCGTGAGTATGTGGTGCGGCAAGCAAAAACAACAAAACTGCCAAAAATGTCGTAGCACTGCAATGGGTCATCACCGAAGGCACGAATGAGCACACTTTGTACACTGCCCTGTTGCTCCGATGGTGCGAGTTACTGGCGCTACTGCTGCGAACGTTGGCAATTTTTGTTCGCAGTCGCCGCAAGTGAAGAGATTTCAAATGTTGCCGAATTAAGCAAGTATCCCATTCAAACCTACAGTGAATATAAACTGGCTACCAAATGCCGATTGGGCGCGAAATATGAGACTGAACAAGGGAGGAACAAAGCCGAGATAATTCTTTTTGTCGATTGTCTTTGAGCGGCTGTTCGTGACACATTGTTGAGCAGTGTGTTTGTTGCAGTGCATTGCCTACTTACATGCTGCAGTGTGTTTACTTACAAGCATTAACTCGTGCACTCGGTTGTTTCGCGTTTGCAGGTGCATCATCTACGTAGATGAAACCGGGGTCAACGCAGGGCACACAAAAAAATGCGTCTGGCAGGACAAGACTGTGAAGTCATCTCAGGATGCCTTCCTGAAAGGTTTAACAATTGGAGTGGCTGTGCCTTTGGGCAAAGGGGCCCATTTGATTCTTGTACATGCTGGTAGCAGTGAAACAGGATTCGTGCAAGGCGCTGCCGCCTTCTTCAGAGCAGAAAAGGGAAACCACGCTGACTACCACTCTGAAATGGATGGCAACTACTTTGAGAAGTGGTTTACCGACAAGCTTTTGCCAAACATTCCGGCCAATAGCTCTGCCGTCATGGACAGTGCTCTAGGTCATAGCGTGGCTCTTGAAATAGCGCCTACCAAGACTACACGCAACGCTGATATTCAGCTTTGGCTCACAAAGAAAGGTGCTCCGTGGTCACAGGACATGGTGAGGGCAGAACTGCTGGAGCTTTCTCAAGAGGTAAACGCACCCAGCATTGTGTACCTCATTGACACCCTGGCAGCTACCCATGGCCACGAAGTGCTTCGTTTACCACCGTACCACTGCGCGTTCAATCCCATTGAACTTGTTTGGAGCCAGGTGAAAGGATACAGCAAAAGTCGAAAAGTGGAAAACCTCTTGCCAGAAGCACTGGCGTCTGTAAGCCAGGAAATCTGGCAAAACTGTTGTGTTCATGTGGAGCAATTAAGCATGGCAACGCGGTATGATTGCTTACGCTGTAATTGAACCGGTTGTCTTCAGCATTTGTGACTCGTTCAACTCCTCTTCTGAAGATTAGAGCACTCATTTCAGTGATGAAGATTTAAGTGTCATTCAAGAACTTGTTTGACTCGGAATGGATACACAAGCTACTGAGAGGAGAGATCTGACTCATCGGCATGCTGTCATCGCCTTTGTGCGTGTGTGGGAGGAAACGTGAAAACGTGTGCATGTGGCTGTGTGTGTTGATCAGTCTACCGAGGAAAAAGAGAGGACTCGTCGGCATGCTGTGATAACTCTTGTTTGTGCATGCGCGTAAAAGCGCATGCTCAGTAGCATGGAATTGTATCAGGCAATAACTTGTAGGGTAGGTGGTGAGGTGGATGTGAAGGGCGTGGTGGTCGCGGCGGAGGAGGAAGTGGTGCTGGTGGCGGTGGTGGTGGTTCGTGGTCGTTTTAATTGTGTCTGTATAGAAGTAGAATTTGTAAGGGAGTGCAAATAGTACTTTTTTCAAATTAGAATATGAATAGTGGTACACGCCGTCAATGTGTGCAGTTTTTGGAAGATTCATGGCTGAAGAATACACTGGAGCTTAATGAAGCTCTGTATAGTGTATTCATAAAGTGTCTGAAAATTTGAGAGCAAATTCGATTTGCTAAAAATTTTAAACATGTAATTTTTATTCGTTCGACTAATTTAACAGGAATTCATTCAATTTGCTACCCAGAAATTACGAACATTTACATGCCCCTAGGAATGGGCCTCATTTTGTGTGCGAGGGTTGGGAATGGTATGCGTGGGTGTCCTATCTTCATGTACTCAAAAGAGCGTCCTGGTTTGGTGATGTCTTGCATTATTGTCAATCTCTGGTCGTTATGACATGTTATGCAGTGCTGCAGTGCCTGTGTTTAGGTAGCCCGTACTGTATGTTTTGTTCTTAATTTTTTGGGGGGCGTGGATGATTTTAAGCTGTCTCTTGCTCAGTTCAGTGTGAATTTGTTTCCAGCCATGTCTTTGATAGTACAAATGCACTGCTTTTTTAACCCTGTCCAGACATTGGTCAGGTTCACATTGTATCAAATAATGTTGTTGAATTGACTGCACAATTTTTTCCAGTTTTGAAGAACTTGACTGATTGTTGGTGTACCTCCACTGGACGTGTCGTTTAATTTCAATACACTGTGAACCGCGTCACTGGCTGTTTCCAGAATAATACATTTCTGGAAAACACTGCGGGGTCAACATTATTTACGGTCCTGTCTGATTTATTGTTTGCACTTTCGAAATATATCTTCATAGCGTTGTACAACTTTTTCTCCATTCTTACTTGACGCTCCCACAGCTCGAACCGTTTCTGCTTGGCAGTACTATTTTCTGTCACTGTCTGAATCAAGACTATGTTCTAAATTTAACACGTAACAAGGGTAAACAGGCCATATCTGGTTGGTGTGTGCAAGGACAATTTGACACATCAGTTTAAATGTACTGCTCTTATACCGAATATAACAGGCCAGTTATAGAGCTCCCTTTTCAATGACAACAAAAAACGCGCCTTGCTGACAAATGAAAAATATCTTAATAAAAACAAAATGTTAGCAGATATGTGCAAGAATGTTACATATATACAGTCGAAAAATAGGCGATTAATCAGTCTGTTTTCTGCGCCTATGTATGACAAACCAGCTTTTTAAATTACCAGACCATCTTCCTTCTTAACTCTACGATCAGTAAAAAATACCTGCTCTCGCCAGGTACTTTAGACTACATCAGAGCACAAAATTCGGTCCCAGACTGTCTTGGCGAAGACTGCATCCGCCGCTAACCGGTTGCACAGAACAATTCATAACATGACCGGTACCTTAAGAGAGGCCGACAAAGGAATGGGGTTCCTCGGCAACGGCGAAATTGAAAGTTGCTGACGCAATCGGGCAACGGCGCAGAATTCACTAATGTGCTAATTAATAAATCCAGACGAATTGACCTCATCCTTTCACACAAATCTCTCACTTGCATCTAAAGAGTGTAGTCACAATGCTGCAGAATCGGGAAGAAAATCGCCACTGCTGACCAAAACCGCTGCGAGCTCATTGACCACGTATTTCGGACAGCTCACATTAACGCGGTATGCATCAAATGAACAGATGCATGCAGTTCATCCCATAACACGTCATAGCATTCAAGCGATTCTGAACAAAACGAGATTTCCCCTTCAAATCACGCGAAATGCAACTTGGGATGAAAAAAAAGTGCCTAAAAAAGTTTCACCAAGCGCGATTTGAACCCACGCACCCCCAGTTGCCTGTAATAATAATCATTGGTTTTCGGGGAAAGGAAATGGCGCAGTATCTGTCTCATATCGTTGGACAACTGAACCGCGCCGTAAGAGAAGGATAAAGGAGGGAGTGAAAGAAGAAAGGAAGAAAGAGGTGTCGTAGTGGAGGGCTCCCGAATAATTTCGACCACCTGGGGATCTTTAACGTGCACTGACATCGCACAGCACACGGGCGCCTTGGCGTTTTTCCTCTATAAAAATGCAGCCGCCGCGGTCGGCTTCCAGTTGCCTGTCGACTCTCCGGAGCGACGCGTTAGTACACTCGGCCACAGAACAGTGTGTAGTGATACTACTCTATTTTTTCTTTGCGTACTACTTCCGCAGCGTTCACAGCGTTGCACTTGATGTTTGAAACGGTTTTTTTTATAGGTAAAGCCTAGTTCATGACGGCTGACGTTCCAGTAAGCCAGAGGTCAAGTGTGGCTGTAGGTCTTATATGTGGTCGACCATGGTGTCGCACCACATGAGTTTTAACCTTTCGATTCGCTGGTAGAGACCGGTAGAATTGGACCCAGCGTTAATTGGTTCGCCAACCTCTCGCGATCGACCATTTATTTAACTGCCACCAGCCAGGATCGTAGGTTGGGCGCGCTGCCTATCCAGTGCGCGGAACGCTTTCAACGTTACAGACGCCAAGCAGCGTCTACTTGCCCGATACACCCCAGCTTTCGCTCTTAAACCAGGCTCAGCAGTAGTTAAAGCGCAGCTAAATTTTTGCCACGGTTTCTTGCTCTAAACAAAACAATCTCACTCGCACTTAATATGCATACGTGTGCTTTGTTTAAAATAATGCGATGTAAGTGCACGTTAAAGAACCCCAGGCGGCTGAACTTTTCGGAGCCCTTCAGTGAGCCTCAGCCGTTTCGGGACGTCAAACCCCCCATAAACCATCGAATAACCGTAAATCAATATCCCTGCGAACTGCTGAGAGCTTCCCAGTCCGAGATAAGGAAACCCGTGTCTCCGTTTTATTTTTATTTTATTTTCCACCCAGCTCTGCAAGGTAAAGAACGGGGCACGAGACGTGACATTCGGCATCGTCGCCTACGACGTCGACTCCGACGACTACGCCGACCAGTGTGGGTCCTTGAACAAGTTCGGCAAGCACAGCCGGCTCAAAGCACTCCGCGAAATCGCCGACTATTACAAAAGACTAACCGACAGACTAACCGACAGAAGGTCGTGTGAAGAGGCTGCGATGCTGGCCCCTTCCGACCAAAGCAGCACAAAAAGTTATGGACATGTCTCCCTGATCCCCCTGTAATGGACCAATTATGGTACACTTAATAAGCTGTGACAGCGTGGACTGAATACGTAGCAGTTCCGGATGAAATAACGTAGCCCAAATCACTTCATCGATTCGTCTTTCATCAGAATATGCAATACAGCAATCATCAATTACAAAAATGAAGAAAAGCAAGACAATAAATTTTGACTGCGCTGAAGTGAGTTTGCGTGTATAATTCAAAATCGCTATTCTTAATTACGGCACTGTGGACGGCCCACCGTCTCAGCATCTAATTGTGCCCGCCAGCTAACCAGCAATCGCGTGCTGCGACGCGGCACGATGAGCTTCAATTACTTTTGCTAATGCAGTATGTGGTCTGAGTATTGGAGCTTCAAGTTGATGACTCAGAACTCGTGTGAGGTGAAGATTGTCTGTTTTCATGGTTTCAACAGCAATGTATGTAGTAACAGGATGCTCTCCAGTGACAAGAAGAGTGTCTGCTTTTGAGGCACATTTAGGCAGTCAAAGGCAGATTCGTAGAGCTTGCGCTTGAACACTTTGAAGTGCCTGGATGTTTGTCTTTCTAATATTGCCTAAATTAAGAAAGCTGTACCCCATGTATCCCAGGAACAGCGAACGGTACAGTTGAAGCAACGAGTGCAGAGATGCGGCCCAGGACTTTCCCCCGAGGAAGGATAGGATACGAACAATCGCTGTCAATCTCTTTCTCGTGTCGTAGAGATGGGGCTCCACGAGAGGTTCCTATCGATAATAATGCCAAGGAAGCGGTGGCTTCTGTCTTAGATAATCGCGTTTCCATAATATATATGGGGCAGCTTGTCATTTTTTTGCGTGTGAACGCCATGAGGGAACACTTCTTGGTCGAAATATTTAGGCGTGCTGACGAAGGTATGACGTCAATATCGTTGCCGCCTTTTGAAGTCTCGCACGAACTTGGGGCCGGGTCAAACTTGATGCCCAAATACAGATATCATCGGCATGTATTGAGATCTGAACAGATGGTGGCAATGAGTCAACCAGGCCGATGAGAGCAAGGTTGAAGAGAGTGGGGCTCAGCACTCCAACCTGTGGTACTCCGCGCGAATTAAGACCTAAAGAGGTTGGTCCGTCCTTAGTCTGGACAAAACACGACCTATCCGCCAAATAGCTGCATATCCATCTGAACATGCGGCCTTCAATCTCACCAGCTTCTAATGCGTACAAAATGGCCTGATATGTTGCGTGGTCGTTGGCGCCCCTGATGTCCATATCCAAGAAGAGCGCCACTGTCAATCTTTTCAGATATTTTTGGTGCTGGACGGACGTTAAAAGGCCAACAACATGTCGATAGAAGAGCGGCCACGTCGAATCCCAGACATAAATCCTGGGTACATTTGGTGTCGCTCGAGGTACCATTCTACGCGTGTTAGCAACATTCTTTTCATGAATTTCCCGACACGGCTGTAGAGTGCATTTGGGCGTCATGCTGCAATGACGAGAGCTGATTTTCCCGGTTTAAAAAGTGGTACCAGGCGACTGGTCTTCCATTCATTACGAACTATGTCATCACACCATGACATGTTGCATATTGTCACGGAGTTCTCACGGAGAGACGCTTCAACAGCTGGAGTCGGCAAGAGGAGACGGTAATGGCGGCCGATCCGCGATAGCACGATCGCAACCTCATCGTCTTCGCGGACAGCTTGCGCCACCTGGCAACACTAGGTGGCATTATTCCCCCCTCCGAAAAAGAAGGGCATCGCAGTGGGTCCGCCAGCAGCGTAGGCGCGCTAAGGTTGAGAAGGGAAGAAACTTCGGCACTTAATGAGAGGCGTCAAAGAGCAGCTGTTCGCAGGCCTCGTGCGCAGCCCACCATCTACAGTTGCTGCATTTCTTTCGGAAACCACAACGATGGAGAAGGTCCTGCAACAGCGTTGCGCCAGTTACGACCGGCCCGTGCATGCTGCTGCAGTCACATCATCGTTTGCCACCATCGGACAGCATCCTGATGATTTGCGGGAACTTATTCGCACAATCGTGCGTGAGGAGCTTCACAAATTTTGTAGCCCTTCGCAGCCTGCGCTCGGTTCCATCTCCACTCTTGTACGAGAGGAGGTGCAACAGGCGTTCCGGGGCCCTGTTCCTGTGGTCGACGTACCACCTCTGCCTGGGGACTACCACCGTCCGACGGACGCCGAAGTTGCAAGGCGTCCGGCTCCCGCTTCGCCGCCACCAATTCACGCCACGCCTCAAGCCCCGCGGCCCTCTGTGCAACCGGTGCAGTACTTCGAGGATCGTCGAGCACCCCTCCGAAAGGCCGACGTTTGGCGTACACCTAACCGACGACCGCTCTGTTTTCACTGCGGAGAGCCAGGTCATCTTTATCGAAATTGTTATTACCGACGCATCGGCATCCAAGGCTTCCGCACCGACTCACCGAGACCCCGTCAAGGTGAACGACCCCCTGAAATTGAAGAATTCCTTGCGGACCAGCGCAATCCATCCCGAGCGCAGCGGCAGTCGCGCTCACCCTCACCGAGGCGCTCTTCCCCGACACCTCCCGGCTTCTCGCGAGCGGCACCGGGCCGATCGCCAAGTCCTCGTCGGGAAAACTGAAACCCGCGACCTTCGGGGGCGAGGTCGCTGGTGGGCGCTGTGCTGAAGACCTCCCGTCGTCGCCGCTACAATCCGACAAAAACCCGCCGACGCCATCACCAGAGTTAAAAAACCGCGTTTCTTTAGAAATACCCGTTCTTATCGATGGTCGCAGAGTAAGCGCATTAGTTGATACCGGGGCCGATTATTCAATCTTAAGTGGACAACTGGCGACCATTCTGAAAAAAGTGATTACCCCTTGGCCTGGCGCGCACCTTCGAACTGCCGGCGGTCATCTGGTTACGCCCAAGGGTATGTGCACTGCTCGCGTTCAGATCAGCAAGTCCACGTTCGTCGTCAGCTGCATCGTCCTGGGCGAGTGTTCTCGGGACCTAATCCTCGGCATCGACTTTCTGCGGGAGTATGGAGCAATTATCGATCTGCGCAACCGAATCGTCATGTTTTCCACAGAGCAAGCCGCCGAACTCGACAACTCCTGCCAACGCAGTGCCGCACTTCGCGTTTTCGCCGACAGCGTCACACTTCCGCCCCGTAGCAGTGTTTTGATTGAAGTCGCCTGTGCTGAGTTGCACGACGCTGAAGCAGTCGCCGAGGCTAATCATTCGCTCCTCCTGACTCAAGGCATCTGCGCCGCTCGAAGCTTACTAACAATTCGCGCTGGCCGGTCTGCGATCCTTGTTACAAATTTTTCTCCAGAGCACCGGCACCTTTTCTCTGGAACTGCGATCGCTACCGCTGAAGCGGTTGTGGATGTTCCGGTCTGCTTTGCGTTCGCGGCAGCGGCCCCTGACGACCAATCATCGCGCGCCACTGACGACCAATCTGTTCCGAATGTCGACATCAACTGCAACCTCCCCGAAGGAAAGCGCCTGGCCTTAGAGCACTTGCTATTGGAGTATAAACAGTGTTTCGCTTCTTCGTCGAAAGTTCGTCAAACGCCCCTAACGCAACACCGGATCATTACGTATGACGACGCTCGCCCTATCCGCCAGCAGCCTTATCGTGTTTCCGCCAAAGAACGGGAAGTAATCCAAAAGCAAGTTCAGGAGATGATTGACGATGGTGTAGTTCAACCTTCCCAAAGCCCGTGGTCTTCGCCTGTTGTCCTTGTTAAAAAGAAGGATGGAACACTTCGATTCTGCGTGGACTACCGTAAATTAAACAATGTGACTAAAAAGGACGTCTACCCGTTGCCCCGCATTGATGACTCCCTGGACAGATTACGGCGTGCTAAGTACTTTTCATCCATTGACCTGAAGAGCGGTTATTGGCAAATTGAAGTGGACGAACGGGACCGCGAAAAAACTGCCTTCGTTACACCAGATGGCCTCTATGAATTCAAAGTGCTGCCTTTTGGCTTGTGCTCTGCGCCAGCGACGTTTTAACGGATGATGGACACTGTCCTCACCGGCCTCAAGTGGCAAAGTTGTCTTGTATACCTGGACGACGTTGTCGTTTTTTCAGAAACTTTTGAACAGCATCTCGTGCGCCTGCGAACTGTCCTCAGAGCCCTCCATTCCGCTGACCTTACGCTGAAGCCCCAGAAGTGCCACTTCGGTTACACAGAGCTCAGGTTCCTCGGTCACGTTGTGAGCGCCGACGGAGTTCGACCCGACCCCGACAAGACAGCCGCCGTCGCCAATTTTCCTACTCCGACTGACAAGAAAGCTGTCCAGCGTTTTCTGGGTCTCTGTGCATATTACCGACGGTTTATTGCGGACTTCGCAAAGATTGCAGAGCCGTTGACGCGCCTCACCAGGATCAACACCTCCTTCGTTTGGACAATAGACCAAGAGACGGCTTTCTCTTCGCTCCGCCAACGCCTTCAGACATCTCCCGTTCTTGCACACTTCGACGAAGAGGCCGACACCGAGATCCACACCGACGCCAGCAATATCGGTCTTGGAGCTGTCCTTGTCCAACACCAAGAGGAGACGGTAATGGCGGCCGATCCGCGATAGCACGATCGCAACCTCATCGTCTTCGCGGACAGCTTGCGCCACCTGGCAACACTAGGTGGCAATATATATCTAAAAGAAGCCGTCGAGCCTCTTGGCCAAAGTTGGCGAGTACGGACTATGTCGCACCATCATGCCCTGGTGATGATGACCTTCTACAACAAGCCAGGGCAACCTTAAGTTCCTCCATGGAAAACAGGAGATTCATTCGTGAATCCCGCGAGGGTAGAACATCACTGCAGTGCATTGTTGTGAGTGGGTTCGGTTGGCATATTCTCCTTGCACAAAATCCTTCGGCTACCGCGATCTCGCTGCGTTTTGGATGGAGCGCGAAGGATTTGAACTGGTGGCGCTGTTGGAGGGACGTGCGAAGGCCACGGATTACATTCCAGACGCGTGACAAAGGCTTCCGTGGGTCAAGTGTCTTGTAAAATGACCTTCAACGTTGTGTCTGCAGGCCGTCAATTCTTCTGAATTTTCTTCTGTAGGCGTCTTGCACCTCTGAGGTCTAAGCGCGACTTTGTGCGTCGGTACCTGCGCTCTGCCCTGCGCCATGGTGTCCGCAGTCATTGTAATTCGATATCAAAGTCGATGTATTTTGCGATAGGGTTTTAACAGCACGTTGCGTTCTCCATGGCCTCCTTAATGTTTGTTCAAGACCTGTCCAGAATCCTTCTATACAAGCATCCTCAATATGTGCTTGAAAAGCTGTCTAATAAATGCGCCGCATATGTGTGGCTGAACGGGACGTGGATTGGCATGTAATAATAAGGTAGGTTGGGATATGATCTGCCATGGGCTTTTACATCCGAAAACCATCGGACGTTGTCAAGGCATCGCGAAACGAAAGTCAAATCGAGGCAGCTGCTAAAAGTCACCCCTCGAATATATGCCGGAGTTCCGTCATTAAGGCAGTGGAGGTCATGGTCAGAGATTTACCCTAACGCCTCCCCACATGGTATGGTGAGCATTGAAGTCACCTATAATCACCTATGGACCGGAGGTGGCTCGTATCCAATCACCCAAACTTTAGTCGTCAAAGCGGCTTGACGGCGCCATGTACGCTGCCACAAGCGTAAACATGAGGTCATGGCTCTTCATTGTTAGGCAAACGTACTTTTTGTCGTTGTGTGGGGGAACCAAATGGAGCACATGTGTAATTTCAATTTCACGTCGAATGTAGACGATGTCTTTGCGGGTTCTGTTGCGCTTTGGGGAAGCAAATGCTTAGTAACCGCATAATCATAAAATGTTGGGTAGATTCAGTTCACAGAGAACAAGAATGGGGAAGGGGTTTTCATAAACATTATGCAGAATATCTCCAAATCCGGGACTGGGGCCCGCGGGCATTCCACTGAAAAATAAAAGCTTGCTTGAGTTTCTTCGGAAAATAAAATTCCGGGGGAGCCAGGGTGTCTTCTACTATTGAGCTGCAAGAACTGGATGTAGCGCGTCCACTGCTTGCAATGCGTTATGTGCTTCTGGCGTGCGCAAGCTGGAAAGCAGAGCACGCATGACATTCATCAGTGACGTGAGCATTGCAATGACTTGTATATCTTGGCCATGGCCCGAATCGTGCCTTTTGCCCGGATTAGTCGTAGGTGTTGCAGACATGGGATGAGGAAACATACCTGATGCAGTGTGCGCTGTATGCTTTGGTTGTGGTGGCCACGTTGTATCTGAGGCAGCAGGTCGAGTGTCACCAGACGCCGGGCTTTCCTGATTTGTTGTTGGTGGAGGCGGACAAACTGCAGTGCCACTTGCGGTCTTCTTTTCAAAAGTCGTTGCTTCCTTCAACGATCTTCGGCGGCGGCGCAAACGTCATCATCGCACCATTGTTGCGGCTTCTCTGTGGGTCGAATGGTCACGCACCATTTGCTTCAGTACCGCCCTCTCAGTCTTTAGGCGAGGGCAGTCCTTCGAGGAAGAGTCATGAGGGCCGCAACAGGTGGCGCAATTCAAGGCAGTCGCGCGCCAACTGTCGCCGCTGTGTGGATTGGAGCATCTTGGGCACCCGATGGAGTTGTGACAGACGCCACTCATATGACCAATCCTCATGCATTTCCTGCACTGTAGCGGCTTAGGTACGAATGGCCGAAATTGGTGACGAAAGTTCCCCACCTGCACGTATGATGGAATGCAGTCACCCTAGAACGTCAGCTTGATGCATGTAGACTTTCCAAGGCGCTGAGCTTGTAATATGGAAATGCTGTTGGTTGCCGGCTTGATTAAGATGGTCGAGTCGGCATCTGAGATGGCGATGTCGACGTTGTAAATTGCGCCAGCCGTGGTTTCACTCTCTTGTAGAGTAAGAGGGCGTACACTGATGTTCTGCCTGCACTTGCCACCTGGCAGGTGGCAAGAGCCATCTGCTACCGGCCTTGGTAGGTACACGGAAGAGCTACCTCTCACGGTTGCAAGGAGGACGCCTTCTGCTAAGGCACTGTCATCACATAATTATAAAAAGCGCATTTTTAACCTTTTACTTCATTCTCAATTCATGAGCTGTAGCGAAATGGTAGACGTGTACAGGACGCAAACCGACAGGATGGCATCTCGTATTGCGGTGTTCAGTCTTCTGCTATTTCCCTTGTAATAATGGATTGAGAAACCCACTTCACACTGGGCCAACTAAACGCTTTAACGCTCACTGTCGCAGACGCGCATCCTTTATTCACCGGCGAAGGGAGTAATGATCCCATCGTTATCGTGATCTTCTGGGTTGAGATCTTCTGCCGATCTCTTCATATCCTTCGCAATGGATGAGAAAGTAGCGCTGAGAAATAAATGAAACCAGTCAGGCTGGTGATGATGATAAGCTGTCGCCTGTGTTCTTCCTTTAGCAGCCACCTTTCGGCGGTTCCCTCCTCTCCCCTACAAATGTAGAGCAGGATTGCACTCTCTCCACACTGCCGCCCGCGAAGCGTTTCATGTGACGTGAGGGGGTGGTAGAGGCTTCAGGACATGGCAGATAATTTTTTTGGGAAATGGGGGTTCTCAAGGGGGCTGTATTGCTATCGTATTAAGAGCATCCATGCTTCTTTCCCGCAGTGGCGCCAGCATTGCAGAGTGCAGAAACCGGGCATTTCTGCCGTATAAGCTCCCTGGCGCTCTTAGTGCGCTACCCTGAGCATAAGGTGAGGGGTTTTATTTGGGGGATAAATACGCCCCCCCCCCCCCCTAATCGCGGCAGACACAGTTCAAAACCGCCCGGACCCCACCCCGTGATCGCGTACGCTACCGAGCGCACGCTGACCACGGCGTGCCTTGTTCTTTGGGAAACAGGAACTACACTCTTGCTGACACAAACAAGGCATTTATTGCTACAGAAACATTAACGCCGGCTAGTAACAAAATACGCTAAGGAATCGAGGTCATCCCACTCACCAGCAATGTTACGAGCGAATGTTCGCCCACGCTAGGGCACGCGATACTCCGCGTCCGGACCGGACGAGAGGCGGGAGAAAGTTCCTCCCCACGAGGCCTCGCCCCGCTGGCCAACCTACTCGGCCCCTCCCCTACCCCCGCTGACTGTGGCGCGCGCGGAGTGGCCGCGGCCGAGGTAGCGCGTGACGTCTTGGAGAATTTGGCGCTGTAAACCAATGATATCCCCCACCTGCTGACGTCACTTGCACGGCGTGACGCTGTATGCCAGGTTTTCGCGCGAAAGCCCGGCACCGCGCGTCGCCGCGAGGTGTGAAAGCGAAAATTTTAAAAAATATCTTGTAAATTTCCCGCTCACTTTTGAGGTCTCGTACGCGGCATGGACGCTCGGTGGCCTGTACTCCACATAGTGCAAGCATTTTAAAGCCAAGCTCAAACACCACTTTCTGTGGCCCTTTAAAATATGCGGTGTGCGAGGCCACACGTTGTAAAACACACCTCTACAGGCTGCCACGATGACCGATAGGTCTACGCCATCGCGAAATAAAGCTTTTCTGCTCAAGCTGGTACTGGTTCGAACCTCGCCGAGATCTATGGTATGCAGATGCTTCTGCTGCTGAATGTCATTCGGAAGGAATATTTTGGAACAGCTTGAGATGTTTGGCCTCAGGTAGGTCTTAATGTTCCGCTTTAAGTTCAGCATCCTGTTTTGCTTCAGGCTTGCCACGGTTTCCACACGATGCTCTGCTGAGTTTCCCGAGAATGCAAACTAAAAGCATATTATGGGGAAAAAGGACATGTTTTGGTTTCTATCTATAGAATTTTGTTCTAAGCAACAAGATGCCAAAGATCGGTTTAATTCAGAGGAGTAGTTTACTTCTTAAATAGCTAAGGCCTCAAATGGCGAAGCAAGTGACGTGATCTATTGCGTTAACTCCCGCGAAGCTTGGTATCTTATAACATCAACCAGTGCAAGAGCATTGTGTGAGTTTGTACCGTAATGCGGAGATTTATTCCAGGCAGGCGCTTCGCGATCACCAAACGAAATTCCGCCGCATAGCCCTCCAATCGTAGCGGGCTATTACCGACGGTGTAACCGTGGTTGTTGTTGGAGCAGGCGTGGTTGTGATGTTTGGGCGCTCTGGAAGTTCTTGTACGACTACTCTGTCTTCCTCAGGAGTTTTAATTGGAGAAATCTTGGTTACGTATTTAGTGAACACGTCAAAGGCGCTGACACCTGTAAAAAGAGGGAAATGGGACCGTTTTAGAATAGAATAATATAAGAGTTTGATACCTGTCGAAATTAGTGTGAGAACAATGCATTCGCGAGCTGTTGGAAACATCCTCTTTAGCGAAGTGGATACGGAACCAGTGGTGTGCGAAAACTGTTTTAATAATTCCAGTGCTGCCGACACAAAACCACATTGTTATTGATGGAGGCGTTGTTTATAGCTAATGCCTTTTCACGTACGCATGTCGTATAATTTCATGTGAAGTAGCTGAGTAATTGAGCCGTTATTTATATCTCTGAGTGCACTGTAAGCAGCAGAGTGTTACAATTAGATGAGAGCATTATTGTTTGCTTATAAACAGTGCAGCCAATCGTAGTTAGAGTGTTAGATGTAGGGTGAAACTTTCCCTCAGCGTCTTAGTACGCCTCTTTTAAAAACTGCATCGTCCACGCGCTGTCCAAAGAGTGTTTTCCGGCTGCGCCTGAGTTATAACGAAGTAAGCAACAAAATGCGGCCGCAGTGAGTAAACGCAATTGATAAGGAATGCTGTAGAATATGCCGCTAGTGCATGGAGAGCTCAAGGTGGTAAAAAAAGAGCCCAGATGGGCTGTGGGCCCTCGGGAACAAGAAGGCAGCATCCACGCACATCCGCGCACAAGTGATGTGCAGAACGCGCGTAACGCACAAGCTATGCAAGTCAGACTAGATCGAGGAAAAACAATTTTCTAAGATCATGGCAGCTGTCTTGCCGGTAGCATGAATCGCAGTTTGTGTTGTGGTGACGGGAGCTGCGGTTGGTCAGCTGGCGGTCAGTAGTCAGCCAGGGAAGGGGGAGAGTTCTGGTTGAGGTTGTTGCAAGCTAATGGTGGGGTTAGCCTTGCGAATTCTGCCGGCAACTGCTCCACCGCAGCGACACTAAAATGCTAAATAAGGTCCACAAATCAGGCACACACCCAAGGCATGACTGATCTACATAGCTGTAAACACAATCACTTAAAACAGGTAATAGTCAACTCCTGTTGTCTCCATCTAGAGTTTAAATCCTAGTCATGGAGGAACTCTAAAAGAATGCACGAAGCCTCCTTTCTACACGACTGTTTCCGCGCGGGTAGACAATGTCCTGAAGGGAACTGTGAGGGGCGCCTTTATTCTTGAGGGAAGCCAACAACACATACCTTTCCGCGTTGCACACTAGACATCACATAAGAAAATGTTTTATATCAACGCACACACCACATGTGGACAACAGTGACGGTGCCAGACCCGTCTCATTCATCCACGCAGGGTTACGAGCAGAGTCCGTGCGAATGCGACGTAGTAATGTGGCCTTCGACCTTTTAGCCCCTTGGTCACACATGGCTTGTTGGGCAAACTCCACAGGGTATAAAAATGGCCGAGCACCGTTTCTCTGAAGCATCTTGAAGGAGTTTACTTGGTGGATTACGCTTTATGGTCGAGACTGTCCACCACCTCGTTACCTATGACACTTGTATGTGAGGGCACCCTTTGGAAACATATAGAGAAACTTCTGCTGTCCATATTATGCACCATGCGTAGAAAGCTGAGACAATGCATCAGAAGGGAACCTGAAAGTGCAGATTTTGAATTCGTCAGGAACAAACCAGGTTGACCCGGACAATTGACCCTAGCTTCCGTAAAGCCGCCTCAATTGCAAAGCTTTCGGCCGTTGTGGAGGGCGCGGCTTCAGTTCAGCGTACAGACCGGGCAGTATTCAAAGATGGAACGTGAAAAGCTGCTGCGCTAGCTGCTCTGGCCTTATGCGCAGAACCATCAGTGAAAATTTGAAGATGGCGGACATACTCTATTCCTAAATGTTTGAGTACGAGAGAACGCGCTGCCGCCAAAGGAGAACGGCGCTTAGCGCGCACAGGAGGAATAGAGACCGTGCAGTCGAGGCTCGCAAATGACCATGCTGGTTTCAACCGCTTGCTTTGTCTTTGAGCATCAAGGCTTAGGGCACTAAATATTTATGGGAAAGAAGTAACAGCGCTTTTTGAACACGATACACAGAGCGAGACAGACACCTGCGCTGACCAACAAGCATAATGATTTGTTATGAAAATTGCGCCAACTTCTGTGAAGCTACAACGCTAACCGGTTTCGACAGTGACTCATGAAGAATGGCATTGTTCGCTGTCGCCTGCAGAACTCCAAGGGCGCTTCTTCGGACCTTTCTGTACAAACTTTGAAGACGGTTAATCTGAGATACAGAAAAGGAAATTAAAGGCAGTTGGTACATTATGGGACTACTCAGCAGTGCTTTCTGAATTCTGACCATTGAGGAAGGGTGGTTTCTCTATTGCTCACTTGCAAATCTAGAGACCACATTCAGACGCGAAGGTAGAGACGAGACACCTCCTTTAAACACCTTCACCTCTATAAAAACCGTGTCGCATGTGTGAAGCCTCGGCTTAGCGTAAAATTGTTCATTATATTGAAAGCAACAAAGTAATCATCGAGGGCAAATCCAACTGCCGTCGCTGAATTGCCGCATGAGATATTTAATCGTATCGTAAATTTTTTTTTACCCTATTGGTGTCGGCGACCATCCATGCTGAATGGGTCATGCTGCGCTGGGATTTAGATGGGGTCGAAACCGCATATGTTCGGTGAGTGACACCAAATCTAACATATGTTCATGGAGAACTCGCGGGAAAATGATATTTTGGCGTATGTGTCGGGGTACTAGGGCATCGTGGTAGGCGTAGAGAAAGAGGATAGAAAGGATAGGTACGAGAAAGAGATTATTTACATTACCCAGAGGGGGCAGTTTTTTTCCGAGGTATTCGGGTGTGAGATGGGAGATAGAGACGTCGGATTTCTCGTAAAGCATCGTGGACACGCCTTGAAAGAGAAAAATTCTGCCTCGGCTGTACATTGCTGTCGCCGTTTCGGTTGCATTGTTTTTCTATGAGGACACGGCGACAGGATTCTCAGGCCAGCATATGAGCACACTCATTAGAAATTATTCCTGTCCAGGGATCTAAACCAAGGGAAAACCTAAAGGCTCTTGCTGTTGAAGTGTTTTCTCGAGCAGTTGTGCAGTGAATGGGTGTTGGCGGTTGAGTAGTATATTTCTGCATGTCGTCTGTAAAGCCGTTAATGCGGTTACTTCCCCTCATGTTGGGCGGGGGGGGGGGGGGGGGGGCTATCCGATTAGTGCGAATAGTAAGATGACCCCGTCCCGAGTATGTGACAGTGAGGTCCGGTGGCCGCGCGGATGATTCTAGTCACAAATTCGCGGCGCAGTGCTGTGGATGGTAAGAACAGGGCGTAACAAGATCGTGAATCACCAACTCGCCCAACAGGCGTCACTTCTAGTCCTGTGGAGCTACCCCCTTCCTGCTTGGTCTCGGGGCATGGTGGTGAATATGCGAGCTTCTAGTAGTGAGTTGAAAATATTTGAAGCGTTGTTGCATGATCATGTATATCTTTGCGTAAGGGGTATGCGCAAAGATTACCGCACGCATCGTTCTGGAATGATTTTTCTCATTCAAAAGCTTCTCGCGAGTTTATTTAAAGCTAAGGCGAATTCAGGGCAGTATCGCATATTACACAGACTAGCATGGCTCGTTTTTTGAACAGATCAACTAGTTTCAGTAGCCAACCCTTCCAAGCAAGCCCTGAATAGCTTGTATAATGTGCGGGCATGGAAAATTTTAATTCGGTTATTTTCGGAAGTTTCAAAACGCTCAAACGAAATATCTGCCACTGTAATAACGGCTCCCGTTTTATAGCGAAAGCGGCGAAACGGAGTCCAGCCCGGAAGACGCTTTACGCTGGACACAACATTTCGCACCCTCTGCGCTCCACTCCCCGCCACCCGCACCCCCCGAAAGCTCCATGTATATATACACTAAACTGCTGACATCATGATCCAAGCAGAATAGGCAGGGAACTATACGCAAGCAGTATTCGTAACGCCAAGAGGCAACAATTCAATTTAATAACGTACAGTGGGTGGTCCCAAAATCTAGAGATAGGCAGAGTACGGAAACATGAAGAGAAAGATAGATTTAATTACACAAAGTTGGCCAGGGCATTTCCTAAATTTTTATTTTCGCATATCTCTCTAGGCGCTGAAGAAGTCTTTGATTGTTTGATAGTTCGCGGGAAATATGAATAATTATCTTGGTTTGTCCGGGCACACTAGGGGGCCGAGGTGTAATTAATTTTCGTCCCTCCTATGTAAAATTAATCGCCATGCTGTTATGAGCACCTCGACACAGACTGGCTGGCGGCAGTGGGGCGGAGCCACTGCTGATCTCTGTGGTACCCCCAGCCGCTTCAAAGCTTTCACCCAGTCCGCGCTCTAGGAGGGCATGGCTGGTTCTTGAATGAGCGCCTACTGCTTCGCGAAATCCTGGCAGGGAATCTCGACATCGAGAGCATTAGTCGGA
This sequence comes from Amblyomma americanum, assembly GCF_052857255.1. Classification (NCBI taxonomy): domain Eukaryota; kingdom Metazoa; phylum Arthropoda; class Arachnida; order Ixodida; family Ixodidae; genus Amblyomma; species Amblyomma americanum. Next base: position 42,596,234 of record NC_135504.1, on the reverse strand, counting down.
AACATTGAACCCAAAGAGACACTCCGGAGCGTCGGGAGCGCGAAGCTGAGGGATGCGCCTTGCTTTCGCTCAGTATAGCGCGAAACGCAACAGCGCGTAAACAATCAATTTTTTTCCCAAGTGCTCGTCTAGATAAAGTAATTGGCGAGCTCTTTTTAGGCAGAAAGTGGCAAGCAAGAATGCGGGACATGAGACTAGAAGTGGTAGACAACTCGTAACGCTGTCACAGAGCTGTCAGGATTGGTTTCAATCAGCTGGGGGTCTTCGACGTGTCTTACACATCCCCTGCACAAGAGCTTTTTTTTTTCATTTTCGCGCTGCCCATATGTGGCTGTTTCTGCCCGGTTCGCAGCCACGGCTTCCAGCTCTGTAGCGGTACAACACTCTAGCGAATCACCGCGGTGCATTGCAGGAGAGCTTGTTTCGACCAATGTTTTGCTTCCGTGAAGTTATCGAGTTTCTCTCAGCGTCTTTTGCCTATACGCTTTACCTATACGCTTAGCTGGCACGTTAAAAATTTGAGGGTTCTTTTTCTTCGGCAGTTCCCTATGCTAACAATCTCACAATCTATTTTAATAGCTTCGAGTGACGCCCTAGTGGATGGCTCCCGATAATTTCTAGTACCTGGGGTTTTTTAACGTGCACTGTCATCCCACAGTACTCGGGCCACATCAGTTCTCCTGCATCGAAAAATTCTGAATCGAATAGTGTCGGAACAAAGCGTTCAGGTTTTCATTTCTAAGCGTTTTAATTTCCGCCTTTAACATTTCCGAACAACGCTATTTCGTCCTTCTGTGCAGCCGTGTTTTATTGAGCGGATTGTCGGCTTGATTAGCTGCGCGCAGCTCCTTAGTGTGCCGCTGTTACACAAGCATTTATTTTTTTTTTTGCCGAACATCCATGACGCTTCACTAAAGATAGGGAAGTGGATTCTGTTAACCGAGGAAGGTCGATATTCATTTAGTCGGTAACTCATGTGAGGCGCCCAAATGGCAGACTCAGCAGAGGTTGAACGTAACGATACGAGCAAGGTGATTTTTTTAAAGACAGGATAAGGTGTACATTAATGATAACGGTAACGTCGTGTGGGAAAAAAAGTAGGGTAAAAAGCTGTTTACCTTCAGTGCGTTTGGTCACAGATTCATGGAAGGTGAATCCGTCGCCTCCGTTTGCGATGAACATGGTGGTGACAATGCTGTAGGTCTTGTTGTCGCTCACGTCCTCGTACACTGGCACGCTGCAGTTGGCGCAGAGAACTTTGAGCGACACGACCCGGCACCAGTTGGGCAGGCTGAAGTTGTAGACCACACGCGCTCCTGTAGGGGAGAAAGGGGGGGGGGGGGGGATAGAACGGGCTGTCTCAGAAAGCACGGTCAAACAACAGGGAAAGCATCGGGTAAAATTATCCACGAGGGTTCTACGCATTTTATTCGACAATGACGGAAACAAATGATTGTTCGTCAGGAAAAAAAATGGCGCAGTACCTGTCTCACCTCTCGGTGGACACCTCAAACGCGCAAGAAAAGAAGGTAGGAGTGAAAGAAGAAAGAGAAAAAGAGGTGCCGAAGTGGACGTCTCCGGAAAAATTTCGACCACCTGCGGATCTTTAACGTTCACTGACATCGCACAGCACACGGGTGCCTATTGTGTTTCACCTCCATCGAAACGCAACCTCCGTGGTCGCGAGTTCGAACCCCGATACTCCGGCGGAGCGAAGGGCGAAAAGAGTACGAATGCAGTGGAATGAGAACGAAATCTTTATACACCCCGTTCTCTTCTTTCTTAGATAACAAAGCACGACATTCGATCACATAGGAGTGATAAGATCTGTCACCACCGAGACAGTCATGCAAAAGACTGTTCGCGCTTTATATATGCCCGTTAGTCATCTGTGCCTAAGGAAGCTTGTTTATGAACCGTGCCTCGTATTTAGTCAGTGCCTTCTTGTCAGGGAAAATCTTCCTCCTCTAAATTGGCTTAGTGGATGATAAGAACTGCGGGGCCATGGTGCGTGCAACTACTTTGAATTTTTACTTTGGAAAGGTACTTGCATATATGGTTTTAGGACGCTGTAGTGAGAGTAACTTGATTAGCATCTTGTTTTTTGGTGGAAAATTCAGCGCGGCGTGTGAGAAGCTCTTTTCCACGGTAAAGGCTGGTCGTTCTGGTAACGCTAGGGGCGGTGAGGAGGCAGAGCAAAGGAAAAAGAAGAAAACCGTGGCAATTCCGCATGTCCATCGCATGTCGCACAACCCGAGGAACGTTGGAGTGGACGTCGTGTGCACAAGCACCGTTCAAAGTGCAACGCCTTAGTACCATATCAAAAAGTCAAGTAGAACGGCCCGTTCGTGTAACGTCAGCCGGTTCGTGTGCACAGTGCTTCACCGCTCTCAGTTTTTGAGTTATGTTTTGCGGCGTCATGTATGAGGTACTGCTTGCATGCAAAAAAGTGTATGTTGGCCAAACGGGGCGCTGCCTGAACGCTGGGCTCATGGAACATGATAACCTTTCTTCAGATACCATTCGTTCAAGCATCGCTCAACACTGTGCGGAGGGCATCAAGAAGAATACAAAAACGTGCAAAGCTTTTTTCGAAGATACCACTGTTTTATACCGGCATAGTGATCAGTGCACTCGAGAGATTATGGAGGTGTGTTTTATCGGGAAGAAAAAAGATGTCTGTATTAGCACTCCTTCCGTCACGTTGTATGAAAAAGAGATTGTATTTTTAGACGGCTCATGATGTATCACCTGTTGATCTGTGGCGCAAAGGTACTTCGGTTAGTTCTTTTAGTGCACGTTGAAGTTGGTAGTGCTCTCTACGCTATCTATGCACTGTGTGCCTTTCGCACCTACGGCGTTTATCTGTGTGTATATATTTCGTTCCTTCACAATAAAATTTAATTTCGAGACAGTGCTTGTTTTCTTCCCTTCCATTGTCTTGTCCCTCCGCGCTGAATTTTCCACCAAAATGAACTACATCCCGCTCGCCCAACTCACCATTCTTCTGCCTCTTGTTTTCCTGGCATTCAAAGAAATATCAGCACACCACACTTTTGGCCCAGGGCCATTTATTGCATCCCGCGTGCACAGTTTCGCCGCCTCCGCTATCGAAACTGAACGCGCAACTTCGCGTTCATTTTAAGGGCGCGTTAGTTGCTGAGCCACCACGGCACCGTGGCTGCGCAAAAGAAGATATGCCTGTGCAAGGTGCCTGTTCACTATTCGACATATTTTCCACGTGAGCTCTGCTTCGTCAGCGGTGCGGGCGAGGTTTTCTTCTACCGAACTCCACCTATGACCTCTACTCCACTTAACTGTGTACAAACGGACGAAGTGCTAGGGCAACTCGCTGCTTGCAGAGTACCCATGCGCAGAAGGAAGGAACCTAGGAACCTAGGGCAGGTCATGAGCTACTATGACAACCCGTAACTTTTTTTATCCATTTAGAACATTTCGCTAATTAAGGCCCCATTACTGCGCGTGCTTGCCCTGATCGCTGCTCGAGGCGACCCAGTGTTCCGAAAAGTGAAGGCAGCGCTCAATGTGGCACTGATAATGAAGCTGAATATTTGACGAGTTCTCCCTCGAAACAAATTAAACTGAAGCGATCTGTGGCATACCACGTATAGTCTCGATGAAAGTTCTGAACTTTTCCCATTTTTTTCCCTAAGCTATCTGCGTCGCTGGAAGCAACAAGTGAGGCTATGGCACTTGCAGGTTTTCTTAAATTCCTACTCAAAAAGAGGTCTTCTAAATTTGCTTTCACCGCGAAACTGTAACAAAAACAAACTGAGGTGCCTGCGAACCCCTCCCGAAACAGTGTAAACGATTCGGTTAACGCGATTCCACGAGCGCAGATCCTCTATGAACGAGTTGACGGCGCTGCGCTCAGAGATTTAATGTAAACTGCCAGTAGGAACAGACGGGCCAAGACCTTCTCCCAAACACTGGCTGCAGTGGCTGGCTTGTGCGGCTAAGGTCGGCCAGTTCGCGCGGGCCCCCTTTACGGAAGAGCGTCGCCAGGACTTCAATTTAACCTAATAACCTCTTCTTTCTCTTTTTTGCGCGTTTTTTTGCCTTCGCTATTCCCACTTTTTTTTAATAAAATGGCGTACGTACCCGATACTTGCAGAAATTTTCCATTGAGGTCCGGCCACCACGTAAAATTGACCACGCTGTACTCGAACATTCGTTGCAAATGGTAGCCGCTTATATTCATGATCGCAAGGTCGCTGTCGTAAGGCATGGCCCCCAAGAGGTCGCCAAGTGTGACGTTCGCTATGCGAAGGAAAAGCATCTGCAAGTTATTCATGCTGGCTTTACGAATCGCAGGCGTAGAAAAATTAATGGCACAAAAATTGACGTCTGTGAACATCCCGACCCCGATCACTGTTTTTGCACTATAGGCCTCGCGTAAACTGCTGAGAGGACTTAAACACAATCAAATCAAAGTGGTCAGCTATGTAATGTAACCACGGGCAACACTGACTGTAGTGGGCTGATTTGTAGTCTACTGCATATATTCTCACATTAAATATCGTGGTGACTTGTGGTGACAATGTGGCCCTCGCTATCATCTCGATCCAAGATCTGTCTATATCTATCTAGCTATCTATCCTCCGGATGGTGTCCACAGTGGGTGCGAAATGGGTCAGTTCGTGGTGGGCTTGACGGTGATGCAGTGGTCATTGCAGGTCGGTGGTTAGTGGCGGAAGTATTTCCTTTTCTTTAATTAAAATTGTTACCACGACAACGATCTAAGCTTTATTACTAACCTCTGCTGCAGCTGCATTCGCATTGACTTCGTTTTCTCTGAACTCGAGGATATCTGCGATACACACTGTGCTTACCTTGAAACGTGCATTTATTCTCCTAAATTGTAACAAAGTATGCCCTCGTTTCTTCTAATCTGGACTCCCACACGAATCATAATTTTGGGCGCATATCTTTTTATAGCTGCGCATTCTAAGGCATCCTGGTCACGTTCTATCAACTAAGGCATCCTGGTCACGTTATATCAATAGGGCGCCGACTTTCTAATTATTATAGAACGCTTGCTTAGTGATGACTCTTTTCTCCTGTGGGCTCACAGCCTGCTTTGTTTTCATCGAACTGACCCAGTTCGCACCCTCTGTCGACACCATTCAGAGGGTAGATAGCTAGATAGATATAGACGGATCTTACTAGCGTCCCTTTTGGATCGGGATGATAGCGAGGGCCACCTTGTCTAGTAAATTAAAGTGGCTGTTATATTTCTTCCATGCTTTGTTTGAAACGTATGGTCCTAATCTGGTTCTTTGTCATTCCAAGATATTTTATTCCTATCTTCTAAGCTTTATTATTTCTAGATTAGTAATATTTTGTATAAATGTTGTATTTCTTGCTTTCACTTCAGTTTTACCGTATTTTCCAGTGCACAAGTCCCGTTTTTTCTGTGTTTTCCGTCAGTACGTATTGCGCAATCCTGTGGCTAATATGAGGCCACAAGCGCCACCACACGCCATCTTTGGCCGTCGCCAGTAACAATGTCTTAAAAAATTATCTACGTTAAAAGCGATAAAAAATGGAGTTATTGCAGAGCTATAGAACAGCGCCACCCGATACTGTGATCCGCTTCCGCGGGGACACAGCTGCGGCTGCGCAGTGGCAGATGTAGGCTTCTCGGGATCACCTGTGCAGGCGCGGTTAGCTCTCCGTGGAAGCGAATCACTGTAGCGGATCGCGGATCTATGCTAAAACTGCACTTTTTAAAATTCCATTGTACGGGTACAATCAGATAGCTCGCAACAACGGGACTGAACGTGGCACGAAGCGCGCGCCGCTGCCGCATTCAGTCTCTTGCTTTTGAATATGCACGTGACCTAGGTCACGTGACCAAAATGTAACGGACGGACACGAGTGTGAGCAATTAAAGGCTATCGCCTTAAAAGAGACAGGAAGAAGGCAAGAAGGCATTGCCGCACGTGTGCTTTCGTCGCGCTGTCCCATCAAGAGATCCTCAGCGCATTTTTACAGCGCTTACTGAAGGAACAGAAGTGTCGTGTTTAGGTGGCCCTTATGCATCCTTGCGTAAAGATGCAAGATGCTCCTTATCCTTGTGCGACTTATGTGTGACTCTTGGGGAAAAACTGCCGTTTGCAAGGGGCTGCGATATGAGGCATATGGACCGGAAAATACCATACTCGAGCCTTCTCTTCTGCTGATATGTCAATTTTACTTTCACCATCTCTAAATACCAGAGCTTCTGGAAGGCTGGCCGTGGGCACTTTGATGTCTGAATGTACGCCTTTACATATTGCAAAGCAATTAGCGCAAAAACAGAGACAACGGACATGGAAGGAGGCAGATATGACAGTTAACTAGCGCTTCTTTTTTTTTAACTAGCCAACATCAACCATCTACCCGACAGCACGCCCTTCTGAACAGGTTTACAGTCTACCAGAAAATGTCTATTCTTTTCTAAACTACTCCCCCCGGCTACACGAATATCGCCTACCTGTTGTGAAGAAGGAAGCACAAAAAGCGGACGAGGGACGGAGTAGGGGACGCAAAAACACGTTCACGAGCGCTAACTACCAAATGTTTATTCATGCTGTAGTACAGGTGATATATAAGAACGGAATGTCGAGCATGCGCATAGAGAATGCACAAAGGTCGCACATCAGTCAAGCGCACAAGTTAACCAAAAAAACGAATCTAAAAAAGCACATTCAGATGAATATACGTGTACAGACGTCTCACTGATGCAATGATCGGACAGCTTTCTGATATAATAGGACTCTAGAAAGAGCCTACCCTTATCATTACCGCTCTTGCCAAGAGTCGTGAAAAAACTCAGAATAACGATGGGGCGGATTTAGCCTTTTCCATTGATATACAGGACTTGTTTTATTATGTTCCACATGCTGAGCTTAAGCTTCGGTCAGAGAAAGCATTGAAGGCTCGGGGGCTGTGGCCTTCCAGAACTCAGCTGAAATCTCGGTAGATAATTTTTTAAGATTACTAGAATACTACTTGCAGGTAACTTTTATCTCTCATAACAACCAGTTTTTTCTGCAGCGTAAAGGCATCTGTATTGGCTCATGTGTAGCTCCCATTTTATGTGACATATTTTTATCTTCAATTGACCGTCTTCTTGCACAGACTTTTCAAGGGGGGCCAGTTTTTAAAGTTTTAGATATGTTGATGCCTTCTTAACTATTTTAAGGTCCGGGAGTTTTACATCCCTTGATCATATTGTTTCACTTGTTTTAACTACTTTTAATCAACTCGGGAAAGGTTTAGTTTTTACCCATGAACTACCTTAAAGTCAGGCGTTGCGTTTTTTAGACCTCAAGCTTATGTTCAGCAGAGACCATATTTGCTGGATGTGCTCCCCTCGAGTCAACAAAGAGCTGCTCAGCTATGACTCGGCTCATTCCGAGGTGGTAAGACGAGCTATTGCGTCGCTTTGCCTCGAATCTGCGATTCAAAAATCTTGCCCACATAAAATGCAACAAACTTTGAATGATCAGGTTTCACGACATTTAACAGCAGCCTTCCCTGGCCCGGTTGCTTCAGCTGTCGCTGAAACTCTCCTGCAGAACCATAAAGGCGCCCAGAGAAGATCTCAACCCCCTTCTTCAAAGCCGGTGGTGGTCCCTTATGTACACCAACTCTCCCACAACCTGAAAAAAGTGGCTGGCAGGCACCATGTGCCCGTGGTGTTCTCAGCACCAAACAAGCTGTCTAAGCTACGCCCTCGCATCACTGGTTGTGCCGGCGGGGGCTGCAACAAAAAACGTGGGATCGCCTGCGCTGAATGTGCAACAGCTATGGTGTACAGCATACCCCTCTAATGTTGGGCTTCATACGTTGGCCAAACTGGCCTCTGTATTAATGACCGGCTACGAGAGCATGCCAGAAACATTGAAAATAATGATACTAGTGCTGATTTCGTGCGGCATCTTGCTTCGTGCACGTGTAGGGCAAGATTGGAGAAGACCACGACTCTTGGCAAGAGCGGTAATGATAAAGGTTGGCTCGTTCTAGAATGTCATTATATCAAAAAGCTGTCCGAACGTTGTGTCAGTGACACGTCTGTACACGTGTATTCATCTGAATGTGCTTTTTTAGATTCATTTCTTGGTTAACTTGTGCGCTTGTCTGATGTGCGGCCTTTGTGCATTCTGTATGCGCATGCTCGATATTCTATTCTTAAATATCACCTGTAGTACAGATGGTAGTTAAACAGTTGGTAGTTACCGCTCGTGAACGTGTTTTTGTGTCCCCTACTCCGTCCCTCGTCTGTTTTTTGCGCTTCCTTCTAAACAACATGCATCACCAACTAGCCGGGCAGCTTGCTCTCCCGAATCGCCTACCTGTTATGCTTACTTTGTATGCTTAGTCGTTGTGAGGCAATCTGGTGTTATTTTCCTAATTTAAAATTCTGTAAAGTGTATTTTTATTTCAAATAACGAGATTTGTTTTAAATGCTATATTCATTTTAAAAGTTTAAATAAATTTGCAATTAAACTCAATTTTTAAATAAAAGTAAGTTAATATTGCACTAAACTTCAGAAAGTTTCAGCTGTATTTAAATGTTGAAACGAATTTAAAATTGAGACGGCAAATAACCAAAGTGGCACACACTCTCATGAATTCGGCTTCAACGGGTTAGGGAGGCTCCCAATAACAACTTTCGCCGTAAAAGGCACACCGCACTATCACCATTCAGCCGGCTCGGAATGCCTGCGTGCGCCCATGCCGAGGCACATCGACCGCTGCGCCCTGCATTAAGTAGCCCGTCCTTCCTACTCAGAACCGCCCTGGTACACCTTGCCTCCACCAATCGTGTTTTTCTACGGCGCCGGCAGAATACACGGCAGGTATTATGCAGCACTTGAACGTTCAATTCTAAGGGAGGAACCGTTACATGCGCGCACATTTTGTTGCCAAGCGGTCTACGGTGTCTTATGCACCGGTCAATGCACAGCGGAGGTGTCCATGTCGCCTGCAACAGCGAGTCATGCAAAACGACGTCGCCGAAGCGCACTCACGTTTTTGTCTGATGGAGTCCCTCGCGATGCCCCCGTTGATGATAGCGGCATTCACAATGGACCATGCGTCCTTTACTGGGCTATTTCTGTCCGTATAGTAATCGAGGAATGAGTCGGCCATGAGGTTGGCTGAATTGCACTCCTTGTACCGGCACAGTTTTTCGTTAGCCTCCAAAAGGACTTTCGACGAGCCCACGACTCTATTCACTGCAGCCTGCACGATTTCCTTGTACGGCTCCAGGGCTTGCAGCATTACTTGGTCTGTCAAATATTCCCGAGAAAAATGAACATTTCTGAGTAATTCGGCTTTCTGCGAGCATGTTTTTGGTAAACCGGGTAGTTCAAATGGGCTGTCGTTCTTGATAACACGCTGTGCAATACAAAAACGAAGGCAAATGAATTGATCTCGTTCTTGCCGCAGGGCATCTCGTAACAGGGTTACGACGAATAGCACTGGACAGCTTGAGTTAGTTTACATGTTACACACGAAAACATTACAAGAACTATTGAATGTCGGCTGCTTAAGGCGGCCCACACTTAAGTTGTGCAATACAAGGTGTAAAGTTTGCCTAAACTAAATTCAAATCGCATTGCAGCTTCTGATGACGTATGCGTAAAAACAAAGCAAATTGGAAGTTTGGGCATGTTGGTAAGACATGATTTGGAGGGAGGCTTAGCTCGGGAGAAACAAGGACATGAGGCGGACACAGGATAGGACGCAGGATTCCTCGAGCACGTCATTTTGTTTTCAATTATTTCAGATGCAGGTTAGGTCTCGTCCTGTCGCTCTCATATCCTTGTTTCTTTCGCGCTAGACCCCTCCAAATCATGCGTAGAAACAAGCTACAGATCCTTTAAATGCCAGAAATGGGTACTGAAAGACATGTATCCGCAGCAACAGTAATTATTGCTGCTACGCCGCTATTCAAATGCAATCTAACATAACTTTAAACAGTATTTGTAGCAAAACTATTGCAAAGGTACTATTTTATGAAAAACTTTAGCAGTTCTCTCAACAACTGATTGCTCAAATAGCAAGAACCAAAGTGCTTGCAATAAGTGAAATTTTCATAAGTGCATACGATTGATAGAGCAGCACGACAGCCCCAAACAGGCACCGCAAGTGCAAATATGGCAAAAATCATTACCTTCCGGCCAAGACTGGTTGAGCAAGATGGGATTTCCGGACCATCCAACTATAACTCCTTTTCGTGTGATCTCGAGTTCAAGATACCCGAGGTATTTCCCGAAGCGGAAATCTTGAACTATCAGGCAGGAAGTGTTTCCATTCGTCCTGTTGTAAATGTAAGGGTACGGCCCTTCGGGTGAGTCTCCCACAGGTGGCTTCCCTGCAAGATTGACAGAGAAACGCGGATGCAGTTAGCTTTGCACGATGAACACTGGTAACATGATGATGACGGTGGTAGCACTAGCTCATGAACGCAGGTTTTCAATGAAGTTGAATTAAAAGCCTCATCGCCAAAACAAGATGGGTCAGCGTCCGGCGTCGTCGTCATAAAATTCTCTGATTGGTCGACGGGGTGTCTGAATTCATGAGACCACATAACGTAGCCAAGATGGCAGGTGGCTTGGCAGTCGGCAGTTTGGCAGGTGCGCTGGTCACATAACATGATCGAGCCCGGTGGCGGACTGGCCACAAATTGTGAGGTATGCTTGGTTGCGTGCAGGCGTGTCGAGACAGCTCCGCGTATCAGGTTGGAATGGAGCCATAATGAACGCCTTGTGCGTCTCTCCAAGTGGAAAATTCTCGCAAGCAGAGAGGGTTACGGCAAATGTGTGTCGTTGAAGATGGAGTATGGGCGGCTGCACAGACTCAACGCATGCGGCGAGCAGCAGTGACAGAGGAGGAGAAGCAGTTCATTTTAAACTCGTAACTTAATTAGGTGTCCGATATACTTTCCCTTGAAAGGCGGTATTTACTAATAAAGGTGGGAAGTTAATTTAATAACACTGGGACAATTGGGCCAGTGGAGAACGCAGTTTTAGCTCAGCCAGATTTAATTCTTATTTATTACATTACCAACAGCGCCACTTGTGCCATTACAGTGGGGGTGGTACGGTTGTACGAACACAAGAAAATGTGCATGAAAGACAACGTACAGTAACAATGTAAACATTTTCTTGTCAGCAATATCAACGAGAGATGACAATAAGGCTTTCAGTTCTTGAAGTGTGGGAAAAAGCGATGATTTGAACAAATTTGTTCTAGCCCTGAATTCACGCACATTGTTATTGTGATCAACAAGTTCAGATCTATAATGTGGGAGAATAATACGCTTTCCTATTCGAATAAGAAATACGTTGTAATAGATATTATGGAGAAATTTTAGCTTTAATTTCCTTCTCCTGTCTTCAAGAAGTGCCGATTCTCATTTCTTTTTCACGCTTGTCATATTGGCTTGTTTGCTATAATTTACAGAAACACCCATATTTTGGAAGTACCCATATACACAGTGCCAGAAATTCTAGGGGACCAGTGGCAATCTTCTTCTTGACAATAGCCCAGGGAGGCAAGGAGAAAATATGCTTGGGACCTACGGGGACGTCCGAAAAGGGGGGTCGTAGTGTGGCTTGAGGTACTCGCCATTAACCATGCGAAGCCCGCGGCATTCCCGGCGCTATTCATTCTTTAGAAGTCTCCAGGTTAATAAATTTACAATTTCTTCGAAATTGTTATCTTTTGTTGTTTTCTAGCCATGATGATTGTGGCAGTGACGTCTGTATAGTTCAGGGTTCGACGGAAACCTGTCTGGCGAGGAAAATTCTCCATGCCAAGAAACAAACACTCGTTTTTAGGTTTTTTTTTTCATTTTAGCTTCACGAGTATTAGTTTCTGTGAATGCAATGAAGCCTTTGTTTAGAGCTGTGGTATGCGCATTGCCTCGTGTGTTTTAAATGAACGTTTATTTATCCCGTGTTAACGGCAAAAATTCCTTCGCGGAGTGAGAACACTTTTGCTGTTAAGATCTTTAGAAGTGTTGAGCAGACGTTCTTGTGTTGTTGAAAAGGGAAGAAAGCCTGGGGGAAGATAGGAGTGTAGTGTGGAACCCTTCTTTCTCAATGCAAGCTCGTGCTATTGATCCCCGCATGAACCCGCTATTCAGCTGTGTGGGACGGGGACGTCGATCTGCAGCCGACTCTGCCTACACGTGACGCTCAACTAAGGAATGGAAAGAAGCTGCAGCCCCTTAGCGGCGCCCACCGGCTGTTTCAAGAGAACCGAGTGTTACGTAATCTCTAGAGCCTTACGGAAACAAAGCAGTCCAGATGATTTAAAAGGAGTTTGTCGTTGGCAGCTACTTTATATCATGCAGCTGATTGCTGGTTCCGATTTGTAATAACAGCCGAAAGTATTTACTGGTAGCACCCCAAGCGTATATGACTATTTGAACTAAGGGGCTAATTGCTCATTAGCACCCACCCAAACGCAGCCATCCGACCACAAATCAAAGCTATGCAGCTTTAACAGACAGCTCGTAGTTGAAGAAAACTTAGAATTTTGCTTGAGATAAAAGGTATCGTTGATGGCTGCATAGCTAATGCAAAATTGCGCCCCTACTTCAGATTCATAGTGATCGACGTCTACCCCGTAGTGGAGGCCCCCGAAGTAAATTGTACCACCCTTGTGGATGCAATGTGCGCTGATTTAGCACAGCACACCAGCCTGTCTACATTGCACCTCTACAGAAATGGGGTCGCCACAGATGGCAGTCGATCTCACGACCATGGGCTCACCAGGCGAGTGTCATAGCCACATGGATCACAGTTGCCAATGGCTGTTAAATGAGAATTAAAATGGTCACCTGTGTAAAGGAATGTGTTGGTGTGCCCACCAACAATGAGGTCCAATTCTGGACACTCCTCCGCAAGCTGTTGGTCAACGTCGAAGCCAACATGGCTCACGAGAATAAAAACACTAATGTTTTTCTTCTTGAGTACTTCGATCTCGGCGTTGATGCTGTACGCCTCGGGCAATATCTGGACTTTCCCTGAAAAAAAAAAAATATGTTTCGTAAGAGTATAGTGTTCTTTGGAAATCAGCGCGTACCGGAAACATGCAAATAACTTTACTTAGCCTCAGGTACATTGAACCGAGTAGGATCCTTCATAAAGGACCAAGCTTATTAATGAAGTATTTATTTATTTTTATTTCTTTAACAAAATACTGACATCCGAGGGACAAATAGAGTGTGGATGATAACAAGAACATCCTAGGAAAAAACAAATATGTCAAATAAAGAAAAATTGGTCAAAAAGAACCACCCATGAGCGTTAAGGTCATGAAGGCGCTCAGGTGTTAAAGGATTGCTCGAAAACATCTTTTTCCAGGAATTAAAAGTGAAAGAAAGAAAAACAGAGAAATTGAAGGTGCAGGTAGGCAAGTTCAAAAAATACATTTTCGTGAGACAGCCCAGTATAAGAAAAATAATAAACGAAAACAACAGATTGGCGGGTAATAACGATTTGAAGAATTTACATAGCAGTACATTCCATGAACAAACAATGAGAAAGAAAGAAGAGAATATTGACTCAAATGAGCGGAAACACGCTCCCTTGAAAATAACGCCTTAACTGATTTACCCAGTGCAGAACACCAAAAAGAGTTTCGCAGAAAGTGGGGCAAAGAGCATAAATTTCATAACCATTAGAAAGACGGCAAAACATTTTACCAGATCGAAACGTACCAAAGCATGCGAAAATAAGTTTATGAAGTTTTAATTATGTCTGTGCTCCGCAAAGCCCTCTTGTAAGCTGCTGCTGTGCATTCTGGGGGTCTGTCTCCTCACGTGCTAAGAAACTGCATAGACAAAATTAAACGGCGATCGCGCCCGTCGTAACTACGGGTGCTCGGCGATAGCTGCTCCACACGTGGATATGCAGTTCCTATATTTGCTTTGAAATTGCGTTTCTGTATTAGGAGGGCTTGGACGACTGCTTTATGGTGTGAGAAAAAAAATTAGGCACGCATACTTAAGACTTTTAGGTGCGGGAATGCGAAGCCGCAGATGGTTCACTTTTCATTGCACGAGTACAATACACATTACTGTACGACGAACGGTTGCATCATGATTTTGATTGGAAAGTCTGGAAAGGCATACAATTCAAGGCGCATCTGTCGTCAGTTCGAATCCTTGTCGCAAGCTAGCGTTCAACTTTACTAGCACATGTTAGCTATATGCAACGAGAAACAATATCACACAACCCGGAACGCTGTAAGACAAACGACTGAATCAATATTTTGATACAAATGTCTGGAAATCTTGCGCCACATGGAGGTCTGCCAGTGGCGAGTATATATATATATATATATATATATATATAGAAGACGATTGACGTGCATAGGGCTGCCTGAAGTGGCGGTGCTTGGCTTGCTGTGGGCTTCATATGGCTGCTTGATGACGTCACCCTGTTTTTCTTGCCATTGCTGGGATTTTTCTGTACCATCTGGCAAGTACAAACACACATGCCGCCGGCTTTTCTCCTAATGGGACTAATTAATGTTTTAGCATTAAAGTATGTTGGCACGAACTTGAGCATCTTTTCACGCAGCGCTTTTACGGGCAGCGTCTCGAAAGCATCGGTCCTGTGCTGTGGCCGCCGCACGTTTTTGGCTCCGATCTCCCTGATACGTGCAACGTGTATGAGCACGACGCTCCGCCTCCGCTGCATTCGTGGTCCTCCCGCTTCGAGTCTGTCGTGACAAGTCGCCGCTAGCCGTGGTTACATGAATGCAACAGAGGTCGACTGCAGTCCAGTTTTTGAGGGAAAAAGCAGGTTTTGAGAAGGAAAATAGTGGCTTGCTCGAAGTTTTTTATCTTTAATTTCCCTCAAAAAATGGCCTGGAGTCGACTTCTGTTGCATTCATGTACCCAAGGCTGCAAGCAGCTTTATCGTAACTACTGAGGCTGCCACCGCGCAGGCATATTGGATAACCGGCCTTTCAGTGCCTTCAGGGTGCTTTCTTGGTAGGTGCTTGAAACGATTTTTCGGTGTCGTGCTGCGACTGCGCGCCCCACCTGACGACGATCAATGTAGTCGAGGTTTTGACGGCATACCGTCTGGTCAGGAATCATGGTGATGCAGATTGCTGGTCACTGGCCAAATTCAAAACAAGAAAAGACGTTTCGGGAGCATTACGGCTCCCTTGTTCACTATGAAGCAATCGGCGCACGGATCCGTTCTTTTGTAGCACCCAGTAGCGTTTTGAATGATTTAGCATAGATGGGATGTAGAGTTCCGTCATTCCTGTTTAATGTGTTAGACGATGTCTGTATGATAAGGGACTCGAGATTCTGCCATGCTGATGTGTTCTTTTCTGTTGTCAATATCTTTACTTGATCCCAGTTAAACTCGTGGCCGGACTCTTGCACATGCTCTGCGATGGCGTTAGATGCTGCTTTCTGGTTTCGGACGTCGTTCTGGTTCTCTCTCAGGCGTCTGCTGAAGTCGTTTGTTTCACCGATATATATATTGATGAGCAATCGGCGCAGTCAATCTCATACACAACACCTGGAAATCTTTCCCGAGGGAGCTTCTCCTTCACATTCACCAGTTCTGTTCGCACCTTGCCAGCGGGGACGTGAGCGATGTTGACGCTATGCTTGCGGAAAATACGTGCAAGCGCTTCGCTAATTCCCGCTACGTATATGGGACAGCAGCTCGTTTTTCTTTTTCTTTTTCTGTGCTCTCGCGTTCTTCGGAGGCAGGCTTCAACTCCCGCTGCCGGCCGGGTACCCACCGGTTTCCTCAAAATGGGTACAAGCTGTGACCCGGCCTGGTGCTCGGCTTACTTGGGTTACATGGCTTTGAAAAGGAGCCTGCGCCTTCAAATCCCGTCGTTGTGAGCTTGGTTCAAAAAAAGGGCTACAAATTGGTTTCTACCGCACGAGGCGGATTTAACGTTGTTGACGGCGGAACTTATCGCTGATCCGTCAGAGCAACTGTGGTCAAGACCCTTTTCCCAAGCATTTCACCCCGAAGAGCCGAGCACCAGGCCGGGGGAACTCATGTACCTAGTAAAAACCAGTGGGTACCCGGCGGCACCGGGGATCGAACCCAGCACCTCCCGAATTCGAGGTCGATGCTCTACCACAAGGCCACGCTTCGGTTTTTTGATGGCGCAGCATGCTGAACTTCTTCGAGCACATTCTCATCTGCTGAACTCCTTTAGAGCGAGCTCATTTAAACTTAATCGAACACCAAGATCAACTCATTGCCTCATCTGAATCATGAACCCCCTTTGAAGGCTGTGTGTTCGAAACTGGTTTTGCCCCCCGTGGGGTGCGGCGGGGTTTGCGGAGCCTCTTCCAAGCACACACCCCTGAGGAAGCCGGGCGCTGAGCCGGGGTACGCTTGTGCCCATTTTTGCCGGTGGGTGGCCGGCGGTGGGTTTCGAGCCAACCACCTGACGACGATCAAGTTACATCAAGGCACGAGGCATGGGCTATGCGCACGGGGTAGTCACGTGATCGTGGACACACTATGTCGACAGCTGCCGCCGTTCTACGGATCGCCAAGGCTGCTTCGCTAAACAGCTAACGATGTGCAAACTTTTAGACACACATAGCGGGCACACTGAAATCTTTCCCTTTATTAGGTGCAGAGGCAGGTGGTTTGTTTTGAGCTAATTTAAAAATTGTCATGCTCTACAGCAGGTGCACTTTAAAACAGTAACGCACGAGCGTCGACAGGACGGCGGGTGGACACTAAGAGCATCCTTTGAAACGATGTGGTTGTCGGTGCCACTCGGTCTCGTGTTTTCTTCCTTTTTTAATGATTTCTTTCCTAAAACAGCCATCTTCAAATTAGCCTATTTTCAGATGCAAATTATAATTACAAGCAAGCTATTCCGATTCTTAATGTAAACTTTTCTTAGGTACCTGCCCTCAACATTACTACAGCCGTTACATCTATTGTAAATATGATTTATAATTCCTTACATAACAGAGAAACAGTTATTGGCATATTCTTAGACCTGAAGAAAGCATTTGATACGGTTTACGATAAATCTTTGCTGAGCAAGCTGGCTTCCTATGGATTTCGAGACGTATCATGAAAATTTTTTCGTAGCTATCTTTCATACCGACAGCAAAAAGTACATATAGAAGCAAGCACTTCTATTTTTTCTCCAGCCTCACATGGGGCAGCACAAGCATATGTGTTAGGACCAGTATTGTTTTCCTTGTGCATAAAAGATTACCCAAAGAGCATAGAAGATGGCGATGCCATTATATATGTTGATGACACGGCTGTTCTCATTGCAGACAAAGACAGTGATCGAACAGAAGAAACTGCTAGTAAACGACCATGTAATATATAGCTATATGGTTTAATGCGAATAAATTGGCGTTAGGCTGCAAAAAAAAATTCATAATCTTTTCACAAGCAGGCATCAAAAATTAATGTTCTACAACTTAAAGATTCGGTGACGAAGAAATGGTCCAAGTAGAATCGTGCCCATACCTTGGCATTACCCTGGACTCGTCATTGCATTTCAAAGAAGTTATTAATGTCTGCGAGAAACTAAGTTACGCATGTATTGTACCCGTATCAAGCTCGTCAGTACTTCCCTCTTAAAACATTAGAATGGATTACTGAACATTTTAATGCCATATGTTATACAATGTCGAATCATAAGGCTATACTCATCCTGCCTATCTGGAACCACTGATCATTTTGCAGAAACGTGCTCTGCGCAGTTTAAACAATTGAAACTACAACTATAGAGAACATACAGCACCACTTTTTCACGAACTTTAGATTATGCCATCAACAGTCGCATGGAATTACAAAACAGCATGTGCTGTGCACACTGTTTTCAAATACGACCCTATTCCTTCCGCCATCTTTATACCCCGCAAAAGGCACACACGAAGCGAAGTTAAATATAATTTTACCATTCTGAGTGTTCCCAACTTATACAGCCGGCAATAATTAGCATAAACTGACACAAAAATATAGAACTTTTCCAGCAGCAGTAAAAAGAAGGCAGTTTTTCTCGCTCACGGAAGTACATCATTAAGGAATCAACTTTCTCTTTGTTGCCGAAATATATTGCTGCGCGGGAAATATGCTTTGTTGCACAATGAATCTGGTTTAAACCTCTGTTTATGTATTTTTTTCAATGCTTGTAAACATTGCCATGTGTCGGCATTTCGTTTCTTTCGTTGTGTGCATACCACGTGATGTATACTTCAGTTCAGGGCTATTTTTATGCAACCTATCCTTACGCTTGTAAAGAAAGGTGTACACATTTTAATATTATTTGTTACTGGCCCCAGGGTACAGCATCTTGTGCACTTATTGCATGGGCCCAAGCTAGCAACTTGCTAAGGGCCTAGACGCTTCTGTCACCTGCTTTTGTATGTGTTCCAAAGTAAATAAAATTCAGTTTGAATTGGATTGAATTTTAGCTACCAGTCCCCCATCCAGTCACGGCTCTATAGTTCCTATACTTCCAGTTCACCACGTATTATAGACGCTAGCCCCAATTCCTCCTGCAGTCACATTCCTAGCTGCTAGAGTACGCAATTACGCGTATTAATTTCCATGACAACGGGCGACTGAAACGGAGGAGGCGAGGGATGTTGGTATTATGACAGACTGGCCCAAAGCGGGGCCCGATACGGAGGTGGAGGGATGTATTGTTGTCCGTCTGGAGTGCGCGCGGCCACGCGCTGCTATACGTCCATGAGTAGCGTGGAGGTGGGTGCAATGAGTACAGGAGGTGGTGTATGCATGCTCCCGGGTGGATGCCGGAGAGCTATAGGGGTAGGGAACAGTGCGGGTCTGAAGGCAGCGCCTTAATATTTGGGGATAATTGTCAAGAGATTGATGGAGTAGGGGGTAAAGCTGGCGTTCGGCGCGATATGCCTGGCTCTGCTCGCTGAAGAAGTGCATGCGCTCCCGGGAAGAGCCCGACTCCGACTCCGTCGCCGCCTAGTTGATAAGACCTCGGGTGTGGTCATTGGTCGAATCGTTGCCGGGGTTCCCAGAGTGCAGGCACCCAGATCAGCTCCACACGGCGGGGCGGCTGTATGCGGGGTGAGTTGAGGATGCGGAATGCGGTCTCATGGACTCGCTCTCGTGCAAATTTAACAGTGCAGCTTTTGAGTCGGTAAAGACGGGTAAGAGCGATTGCGCGATTGGTTTTCGCTTGACTTGACTTTTCGCAATCTTTTCTGGGCAGTTGTGGCATGTTTGCATAGCTCGCGAAGTTGATGATGGTAGTAATTTTTATGGCGCAAAGGCATCTGCGGCCAAAGAGCACCATGTCACAAGGTATTTTCGTTTGCTAAAGGTGGAGTCAAAGACTCATTTCTCAAGCATTTCGCCCTGAATAAGCCGAGAACCAGGCAAGGGGTAGCTTGTACCCATCGTATCACCGGTGGGTACCCGGCGGTACTGGGGATCGAGGCCCGCACTTCCCGCATGCGAGGCGGATGTTCAGGACACTAGGCCACCGCTGCGGTGCTCTCGCACTGACAGTTAACGATGTTAACCGCAGCGCTGGGTCGAAGATCAAAGAACATATTCTGCACGATTTTTTTGACATCCTTCTCGCCCGTATCAAAGTTGTTTTCAGTCGAAAAGAGATGTTCCTGCACAAAAGTTACTGTTTACTATGTTATGATATTCCGTACCAATCAAATCTAAATGCACGATGCATGAGGTCAAATCTAAATGAGTGTCTATCAATGCGAGACGTTAAATCGAGCTCATACGATCGTTAAGGGTAACGGACTGGACATTGAGTGAAGGTAAGCGTAGCAACGGGCGAAAGAAAGTTAGTTGAGCCGATGAGATAAAATTTGCGGGGGTAAGGTGGCCGCAGCTGGCACAGGAGAGTCCTAATTGGAGAGGTATGGGAAATGTCTTTGTCGTATACAGTGGGCGTATAGTCAGGCTGGTGATGATGACAACGGGCATATTGAGAACACTCAATACGTGAGCGATCATTTCGGGCTTACTGAGTGCACGCACGCAATTAAATACATGCACGATCTACCTGAAAGTCGTAGTTAGATGGAATGATTGTTTAGTATTTGTGGGAACACATGCAAACAAACCATTATCACGCAACAGCCCTAACTGTCCATGTTAACATCTGCGACACCAAGAGCTAACATACAGTTCCATTATCTGTTCCCAAGCAAGATGACTGGTAGGTGGACAGCTGTGAAAAGGTCTGAAGGTTTTAATCCAGGAATGCATTTAACGGCCATATTTTCGACGCTGTTTGTCAGCAAGTTTTGTACGTCCGGTTCTCGTCCGTCCAAAGCTGGACGTCCATAGGACCTGCATAAGGGCACAAGGTGCTTCTTAAATGAGGTTCATGGTCATTGTTTCCTGTGTTTCTTGTGTTTGTTCACGATATCGTAGATTTGTGCCAGGCCAACTACGCCTGGTTTAAAGTATCACCTACAGAAACGACGCTTCGAATTCAGACACGCACGGCATCCCAAAAAGAATTGTTCCTAGGGGAAAAAACTACTGGGTCCCCTCGGGGTTTCCAGTTGGACTCTGTTCGACGGCACAGTTGGTTACAATTGTGTATTTGGAACTAACTGGATTGTCCAATTGTTGCCAATTGTTTATTTACAACCAATTGAAAGCGCCACTAGAGACCTTTCAATTGGAACCAATTTCTTTCAAGTGGACATTCCAATCTTTCCGATTGGAACCATTTGATTCCAAATACACAACTGGAAACATTTCGACATTTCCAGTTGGAAAACCTAATCGAGTGAAATGGCATTTTTTAGCGTGAGTGTAACACCAGGCAGCTGCAGTACAAAGGATCTTTCAGTGCGTACCTGCGCACAGGTGGTGAGCGGAACGCGGCCCAGTGATTCTGGGCTCTCTACTCAAGAATCGCCATGAGAGCACCAGGTGACGCCACGTGTTGGCAAGGTGGGTGCACGCCTGCTGGGTCGGGACGATAAGCCGGTGCGCACTGGCGGCGAGAAGATACGAAAGTCTCACCCGGCGTTCTAGATAGAACGGCCATTTTAACTTGCTTCTGAAAATTTCCCGCGTTGTGTTCCCATGACTTAAAGCAAAGGTGCTGGCATCGGCAGAACCTTCCACACTGTTCCCAATCGCCGAGAACGCAAAAGCCTTCGGAAGTGACAGGCGAGACCTTCACCGCGGAAGAAAGCGACAGCACGATCGTCTAGAGAAGCATCAGGAATGACCTTTGACCAGAGAAGATGACCGGGAGCAAGACCGCCTTCGGCAGCGGAATCACGGGTCAGCATGCATGAATTGCTACTGTGTGGGAGTTTACACATAGCATGGATTACACCACTACTTTTTTCAGTAAGGTGTTACAAAGAAAGCTTTAAAAAAAGGTATATAAACAGCATATTCATAGTTACAACATTATCTAAGGCTTTCATATGAACGGCGGCGCCCGAGAAAACGTACTGAGGTAGTGGTGCTCTGTCGTATCCGTACGGGTCTCGCTGCACTGTTCGCCATTTCGAAGGTCACGAGCACAAAACACTGTCATAATCACATGAAGAAACACGTCGCCGAAGTGACAGGTGCCGCAAAGCCTGCGAGAGCGCCCGAGGCAACGCTTCCAACACAGCTCACGAAACAAGCAAAAGCCAAATGCGACATCGGCCCACTAGCACTAGTTGTGCTTAGTTTAACTCGGGCCTCTAATCTCCGCCTTAAGGGTATGACGTGATAGCGTTAATGGGCGAATCCCGTTATATGCGGAATTGGTCATTCACTACATTCATAGGTCTCTGGGAGCCCTCCCTTACAAAAGTTTCTTTAGATAGTCTACAGGCTATCCATAAACTTCTGTCTATAAAGTCTTTAGACTCTCTATAGACAAAGCCTAGAGAAATAGACAATCTATAGATATTTGGCCATACACCTTTAGTACACTTTTTTCTATACACTGTCTATAGACTACGAATAGACAAAAATAAATATCTACAGGAAGGCAATAGAGTCTATAAAAAGTCTATAGACTGCCTATAGACCATCTCTGTAAGGAAAGTTTATACAGCTCCTGGCGCAGTGGTGCAGCGGTTAAGCGATGTGCTCTTCCGGAGCAACCTCTCAAGAATAATCATTATTTAAATTTCCACCTGCCACTGTGGGCAGTTTGCTCACAATCCGGTGGGCAGATTGTGATGACATCCCAACGTCACGTGGCCAAGGTGGCGCCGACTTGGCACCATCTTCAGGGGAGTGGGAGCAAGAGACACGCATTTTAACGTTATAACTTGATTTAGAGCGAAACCTCTACTCATCGGCGAACAACTTTCGATTTCGATGCGGATGAGACAACTTTCAATGCCTCACAATGACAAACCGAACACGATCATGTTTCCAACATGATCGTTAATCAACAAGCCCAACTCTCTACTCTTCCGAGTCAAACCGAACTTAGCTGCATGGCGGTATAGCCCAAGCTGTGGTAGTATGATCACGTGATCATATGACTATGACCATTGGATACCTCACCTTCGCCGTTGATCTTGAACGTGACCCTGATTTTGACCTCGACATTTGATTTGAGACACTAGGCATCACGTGTTTATGATGTCAGTGTCTCACGTGATGTTGGCTGCGTGTATAAAATCCGACATCCCGCGGCTGTGCTCTCACTCGCCAAGGACAAGGAGCGAGCAGGTCCGCTGGGGCTACGTTGCATCAGAGGCGTCAAGCTGACTCGGATAATCCTGCTGATATAGGTCGTCGGCAAAGAAACGTGCTCAGCCTCGCGATGAAGCCCTTGATCTGCAACAATAAAACATTCAAACCAAGCGAACCGTGTCTCACCATGCTTAAGAGAGCTTTCGCTCGTATACATAACTGGGCTCAAGACACTTTAAACCCAAGCCGTTTTTGGTCCACCAGCTGTCACTGTTGAGGTATAGGGGGTGGGCGCTGCGTACGTCCCATGGGTAGGGTGGGGACAATGGTATATGGCGTGTTGGCGGATGCGAAATTTGTGATGTCGCGAATGCTGTGTACATACAGTGACGGAAGGGAGCCTTGGACTGATTTACATTTGTGGGTGTGTTTTGTACGTGACAATCCCATAAGCTGTCACGGGAGTCAGTGCTGTGCCGAACTGTTCGCGTTTCAATCGAAACAAGAAAAGGCAGCCAACAGGCGGCGGTTCCAACGGCAACGAGCTACGCGGGTCAGAAATTAAAATTGTAAACAAAGGGAAAGCGCACATCCCTCCTTGCACTCTCAAGTGAAAGAGGCACGCGAATTTGCTGGGACGGAATTTACGGAAGTGGTGACTCGCGTCTTCCTGGCCCTGGTTCAGCCTCAGAAGAGTTCGCACATTAACGCTCTCGGTCTGTCGACTTCGGGCGCGCCGAGCTGTTGCGACGCTTGTCTTATGGATATCGTGCTTTGAGCTCTGTCTCCGGCCTCACCCTGCGGTCCTCCGCAGCTCCGCTCCTCACTTCCGGTGCACGCAGACGCATCGGAATTCTTCCCCTTCGCCCTCAAGACAGATCGTCACTTTCTTCGTCCTCGGTCTACCTTCGCGTCAAGCTTTCTCGAGCCTTCCTAGTCAAGACGCCTTGCCGGCACTTCTCCTGCGAGTCCAGCGCACCCCTGACTCTTCACTCCACAGTCGCCTGTGAACCGCTGCTTCCTGAACCTGGCACTGCGGGGACATTGAACTGTGATCAATAATTCCTTCCAGTGCACGTCCCCTTTGAACAAATCCTTTGAACAAATCAGAAGGTGCTTGGTAGGTATACCTACCGGTTTTCGAACCAGTACAAGGTTTCCTCCGGCATGGTTCTCGGCTTCTCTGGGGTAAAATGCTTGGGAAAGGGCCTTGGACCAAGCTGTTCCGTTGACGGGTGAGTAGCTTGTTCAGATGTAAAACAACGTAAATCCACCTGGTGCAGTAAGTTTCACCTGTGACCATTTTGGGTGGATCGCCGGCACTTAAGCCGTCGATCCGACGATTGCTAATTCTGGTAAATGTCCGGCGCTGCTGGGGCCACTTCATAGAGTTGCCAAGACCAATGTTCAGCTTGGAATATTGAAATGCTGGAAGCATCTTGGAATGACGCTGCAACTTTAGCTGTTTTACAAAGCAATAACCGACTTTTCTTGGAGTAGAAATGATTTGTAACAGCAGTTTACAGGACGCTATTTGTATTTTAATTGTTTTTGTCATTGCGAAACAGAACGTAA
Source organism: Amblyomma americanum (assembly GCF_052857255.1). Classification (NCBI taxonomy): domain Eukaryota; kingdom Metazoa; phylum Arthropoda; class Arachnida; order Ixodida; family Ixodidae; genus Amblyomma; species Amblyomma americanum. The sequence goes on along the minus strand of NC_135504.1, from coordinate 42,571,977 downwards.
TAGTCATTTTAGGTATTGTACATAACTTGACAGAGAAAAAATGTTTGCCTGGATGGTTGGATGAACGGTTGCCTGGATGGCTCAAGCACTGTTAAGCTGCTGCGGTGCAGCTTTTTCTCCTCTTCCTTGATTTCGCCAAATATGACTTCTTTGATTAAAAACAAAATAAGTTGACTGATTCCTGCTAACACCCCCAAGAGACCGATATTGTCCTCGCGTCTACTTTAAGTGCAACCAAACTCTCACCACCCCCTTGCACACACCGGCCTAGCGAGAACGCATGGGTTACAGTGTGCACCAAAACCATACCTCCTCTGCACAAGCGGGTCCTGTCTGCAGCAGTCTCTTTTTTTCAGAACAGGCGCACCTACATCATGCCGTGAAACAGGACAACATCTCCTTTGTTTACGCAAAGCCTCATGTTTCCCAGGAGCGCGCAAACATACAGCGGCATGTCATCGCTGCAGACTTTTCATGCTCATAGGCTCCGCAGAGGACGAGGACCTGTAGGAAGCCGCAGGAGAAGCCTCCAAAGCTTCTGCTATCCTTGTCCTTGGGATCAAATACAGGAATCACATCTTCCGACCAGGGTCCTTGCAATACAGGACAGGTGGAAGGTACAACCACAGAAGTTACCTCTGTCATCCCGTACTCCCACGCTGTCTGAAATGCAGCGCCACCGCCAAACGAAGCAACCGCCCGGCCAAAGACCCTGGTTGTCTTCACTGCCAGGGACGTCACCAGAAACTAGTAACCATTGCACAAAGCGACAACATGAAAGGAAACTCGCTGCTGCTCCCTGCGCCACAGCTGCGCCCCGAGAGCGAGAGCAGAATTTCACCACCTTCCTCCAAAAGGCTACGCATCGCGCAGGCAACACTACTTCTAATCCTTCCACTTCGCCTGCCACGAGAACCTCCTCGAGCAACACCTCCGCTGGCTATCCCCGAAACGATCGCCACTAAGTGACATAGGCCACCTCCAACAAAGAGGATGAGGTTCTTTTTCTTGAACTCCAACTAACAGGTGCCCCCCCCCCCCGCTCTCTATCTCGGCAATAGTAACGAAGGAACAGTATGACTCATTCTGAAAGCCATCTGTGAAACTTTACCTTCCGGCTTTCCCGTCTGCCAACTCGTCTCCTCGCAACTGCTGCAATCCGGCCTCTTTTCACCAACAAGGCGAACAAAAATTAGAAACCCACTCTCCCTCGCATACTGCAGTGCAAAGTTACCTGTTTTCAACGAATTACTCCGTCGGAACAAATAGGAAGTTACTTCCTTCCTTTCTAAGAACCCTACATTCCTTTGTACTATCCCTTCTCTATGGCTACATTCCGTACCTCTGTTGCACAGAGTGCACCCGCACTGGCTGCTACACAGTACCATGTTGCGACGACGCTCACCCCTAAGGCCCACCTCGTGCTGCACTTTTCGGTCTGAGGCAGAGAGTTTCTTACAGTTAACTAGAGGGAAAGCTTGTGGCGCTGCACCTCAGCCACCATGGACGCTCAAAGCATCATGGGCCGGTGAGCTACTTGGTGCGGGACAGTCAGATTTTTTCGGGAACACAGAGTGGCGTTACTTCCGTGCACGGCGCGCACCACGCGTAAACGACTTTGGCGAGAACGTAGTGCGCAAAAGCCATAGTGGTGAAAACGTAAGAGCACACGATGCCAATAAAAGGCTTTTGTTTTCCGAAATGCCATTATGAAACCCCTTAAAGTGTGTAAGAAACATCATTTTTTTAAACATATTTCTTTTTAAAAGTGCGCCTGTCAAGCACGAGATGTTGGCTTTTGTGGTCTGGAATACCCGGCCAATAGGAGAGCAAGTCATCGCTTATTTTGAGCAGACATGCTTCGTTTTTTTTTGGGCAGGCATTTACATGCTTTTCTGTTGGTTTGTTGCAATTTACAGACAGGCATTACACGCTAGGGCATTGTTGATTATGGAACAACGTTTATTTTTTCATTATTTTTTGGCCAAAAGTTATGGTTCTGCAGTCGGTAGCTCTCCGCCCCATGATGCTTAGAGCACCCATGATGGCCGAAGTGGTCTCGAGGAAGCTCCATGCAAACTCCCATAGTAGGGGCGCCAGCTTTCCCTCTAGGTAATAGTAAGAAGCTATGGTCTGAGGGACCTGCAGCTCTCGCTCATGGACACTTGCACCACGCTCAGCAAACAGCCTAAATCTCCCCGATATTGGGGCATTTTTCATTACTGAAGTTCCTACCTCCTGGTACTCCCCATTGCGGTCGTTAGGAGCATCACCATCTCGCAGCTTGCTGAGGTTCTTCAGTACCAGTACCACCTGTACTTTCCTTAGAAGCAATCACTACTCCCTGAAACTCACACCTTCCTCCGCCTCAGAGGCTCATTGGCCTTTATTGGGTTACCTCAACACCTGGCGATCTTTACAGGGCACCCAGAAGAGGTAAATTAAGGCGCTCACCAGGCTTATAAAGAATCAGCTATCCAGTCCTACAAGACCTGAACTGCCGTGGGCGCTAGCGCCTTGCTTCTCACTGACACTGGGGGGTAATAGCAGGCGTTCCCGTCCTAACGCCAATGAAACAAGCCAAAAACCCTCTGAGCTTCCACCTTGTCTCTCTCATGTCAGCACCTTGCGAGGCCATGTGGGATGTGGTTCTACTCAGCCTCACCTGGATAGGACCAGCCCTAAACTTCTCCCACAAAAACAGAAGGGATTCAGACAATTCCGGTGCACAACAGACGTCATCATCGAATTAGTCTCAACCATTGAGCAGCCCGTCAGAATTCGCCAGCCCTTTTGTCCTCCTAGATATGAAGAGTGCATTTGACCTACTACCACGCGGCGCAATCTTCACCGCTCTCTGTCAGCAAGAAATATCTTGCCATCACTTCCATTTCATCCCCACTTTCCTCTTTGAGCTGGTCATCATCATCAGCAGTAGCACGACTACGCCCACGGCAGGGCAAAGACCTCTTCCATGTCTCTCCAATTAACCCTGTCCTTTGCCAGCTGCGGCCACCGTATCCATGCATTCTTAATCTCATCCGCCCACCTAACTTTCTGCCACCCCGCCTGCGCTTGCCTTCTCTTAGAATCCACACCGTTACTCTTATGTACCAGCGGTTAGCTAGCCTTCGGATTACATTACCTGCCAAAGGCCATTTCTTCCTCTTGATTTCGACTGGGATGTCATAAGCCTGCGTTTGTTCCGTCACCCATTCTGCCTGCTTCCGGTCTCTTAACGTTAAACCTATCATTTTTCTTTCCATAGCTCGCTGCGTTGTTCTTAACTTCAGATGAATCCTTTTCGTTAGCCTCTACGTTTCTGCCCCGTAGGTGAGTACCGGTATGATACAGCTGTTTCTTGAGGGATAATGGTAAACTAACATTCATGATCTGAGGGAACTTGTCATATGCGCTCCATCCCATTCCTATATTTCTTGATATTTCCCTCTTATGATCGGATCAACAGTCACAACCTGCCCTAAGTATCCGTTTACCACTTAAAGCACCTCAATACCAATACTGAACTGCTGTTCCCTTGCGAGACTGTTGAACATTACTTTGGTTTTCTGCATGTTAATTTTTTGACCGACCATTCTGCTCTGCCTGTCAAACTCACTGATTATGCTTTCCAGCTCATTTCCTTAGTAAATTAGCAAGGAAATGTCATCAGCAAATCGCAAACTACTTAGGTATTCTCCGCTAACTCTTATCCCCAAATGTTCCCAATCCTGGCCTCAAAATGCCTCCTGTAAACAGGCGGTGAATAGCACTGGCGAGATCTACCTGCCTGGCATCCTTCCTTATTGAAATTTTATTGCTGACTTTATGGAGGACAATGGTAGCTGTGCGTTTGTTGCAGATATCTTCCAGTGTTTTCACATAAGGCTCTTCTACACCCTGATTCTGCAGTACCTGCATGACTGCCGAAGTTTCCACTGAGTCAAATGCTTTCTAGTAATCAATGAAGACTATATTGAGAGTTTGGTTTTATTCCGCGGATTTCTCTTTCACCTCATTGATAGTGTGAACACAGTATATTGTCGAATATCCTTTACGAAGGCCTGTCTGGTCATTTAGTTGATTGAAGTCTAAGGTCATCCTGATTCCATTTGCGATTTCCTTAGTAAATACCTTGCAAGTAACGGACAGTGATCTGGCCGGTCTTTATTTGTTCTAGTCATTGAGGTCTCCTTTCTTATGAATTAAGATCATATTAGCATTCTTCCAACTTTCTGGTACCCTCGAGATCATGAGACATTGCGTATACAGGGTTGCTACGTTTTTTAGCACAATCTCCCCTCCGTCCTATAAGAGATCTGCGGTTACGTGATCCTCACCAGCTGCTTTCCCTTTTCCATTGCTCGCCAAGGCTTTCCTTAGTTCCTCTTTCATTAATGGGGGGATGTGCCATTGCAGTGCTCTATTTCCTCTCTCATTAACGTACTGATTACGTTGGCTAGTGTACAGATTTCTGTAGAACTCTTCGGCTACTGCATCTATTTTATCTATATTGCTAATGACATATTACCAAACACTTTGCCTAGTCTGGATTTTTTGTATGTATTGGATGAAATTTTTAATTTCAGTCTTTTTTGTTTTCTTCTTTTGGTCTGCTCTCAGTTGTTCCGCCTGCCTCAGCCATCCAATGGTCACTGACTTCACTTATTAACGTGATAGCGTTAAATGCCTCGTTACACAGAAAATCCAGTGTCGGCGTTGTGAGCAAAAAATCACGAGCAAGGCTCTGGCAGGTGATGTCCAGAAAGCAACCTAGGAGGCAGATGGGCCATCTAGGTATTATGATCTTACGGCCACAGCCTGGCCAGCGGAGAGAGAGCAAACTGCCCACCGTAGGAGGCAGAATTTAAATGAATGATTGAATGATTGGTGGCTCTAGAAGAGCAACTTGGGCAGCGCTCACCGCTGGGAACACTTGCCATCGTAGGGCAGTTGTGCAACGCTTAACGGCTGCACCGCTGTGCCAGGAGGTGTGTGAGGGCTCCTAGGCGTGTACGAATGTAATGTAGAGAATGACTTTCTGCATATATGGGAATTAACCCGTTACACTATCGCGATGTAGCCTTAAGGCGGAGGTTAAGTGTCCCCGCCATTTCTTTTTTCTGTAGCGATAGCTACATTACGGTAGCATTTCGAGCCATCAGCGTGGCGGCGCCGCCACGCTGTCACGTGGTGCGGAGCAGCAGCCCGCGGCACGGCGCCATGCCTGATCACGTGGTTCGCCACATGGTTTGTTACGTTCCCAGCCACGTGGTGTGGAGCAGCTGCTGCTGCCGGCGGCGCGGCGCGCCGGCGACACCGAGCCGCCACAGCTGTGCGCATGCGCCGTGTCAAGTGGGGCGAAGATGAACAAGGAAAGCGAAACGGAGCGGCGAAAGACTAACTTCGCAATTCAGCCGAGCAAGTTCCACTCGGCCAGCTGTAGCTAACGCGTCACTCCAGGTTTAACCAGAGCTAAACCACCGCCATTTTTGTTCACTGTGAACAAGGATAAGTGCATTCAATTTCATCTGCCTGTCTCATTATAAATGTCTGTATAGTTCAGCTTGGGAAAGCCGCAAAGAAGAAAGCTGTAAGAAGAAAGAAAGAAGCTCAGCGTGCGCTCAAAGGCGTTCATTTTTCATTGATGGTTTTCTTAATTTCTTTTTTCCATCAGTATCGTGCCGTTCATTATCCTTTCCAGCGGTTTGTCTGCTTTACTTTCTTATTTTTCTTCCCAGGATTCAATGAACTGTAATCATTTCAGGGCATTGCATACTGTGCCGTGAAATTAAAACACTAATGATGTCCATATCTTAATTGCGTTACGGACCGGTGCACTAAACAAAAAATGGTTTTAGATCGCCAAAATGCAAATACATGCCCTTTTCATGTCGTCGCGCCTGACCACTAGCCTCTTAAAGTGTCAAGAATGCTTCATTAGCCCCGGTTACCTCGTATAATTACCTCGGTTTACATCTGACATTAAACTTATCCTCGAACCAGTGTATCACCTACATTACTGGCAACGCTTACCGCAAGCTCGGTTACCTAAACGAACTTTTCTAGTGCATCCACTTCAGTCAAACTCCTTCTTTGTAAAACACTGGCTCGTTGAAAGGTTGAATACGCAGCGTCAATATGAGACCCTCAAACTAAGTCGCTTACATCTGTTTTGGAAGCTGTTGAGAACCGTGCTCCTGGTTTTATCCTTTACAACTATGACCACGCATTAGGCGTCACACAAATGAAAAATACATAGTCACTACCATTACTTTCACTGCGTCGAAAAATATTATGACTGCCTTTTTTGAACACGTACAACCTCAATCATGTTTTTAAAAACGCTTTGCTCATTCAGCCCACCTATGTTTCATCGCGCGTTGACCATCCACGCAAAGCGGCGTTGCACCGTGTCAGACTACGGCTCGCCTAAATTGTTTCTTTCCAACTACATCATCCAAGTGGAATCACTTGCCAGCAGATGTGGCCCTCACCGACAGTCTAGAGCATTTTGAGGACAAGTTGAGTGCTTGCTTTTTTTGCTCACGATTTGCGTGCTCGTCGGTTTGTACTGCCACATGAATGCTCTGTCTTGCTGATTTGTAGTTTGTTTTGTTAGTTTTTGTTTTGTTTCTTCTAGTTTTCCAGGCAGGTGCACAATTGCTAAAATGTGTAATACTCAGTGCAGTTAGCCATACGTACTGTTGTAATCCGTGAACGTATTCCCATTCTTACCATCTGTGGTATTGTACGCCTTTTATCACTGCCCTCAATAATGCTCGCAGGGCCATTAGTGTATTTGAAATAAATAAATAAATAAAAAATCAATCCTTGATCGAGGACACCTCTGTTTTGCCAGTGATTGCGGTTAGAGTGTTTGTGGTTTGTCGTCGCCTAGGGTACACTAGGCTATTATGATGCAATTTTGAACCCTAGCTAGTCAGTAGCGGCGCCTGCTGCTGGCACAACGCGGCATTTTTTTCAGAGGAGGCCACTGGAAGGGCCGTTTCTTCTCCCGCATTGTTTTCTCAGCTGATGCCACTGGCGAGAATGACGGTAATGATCACACGTAGCCTTACACGTAAGCGTATACTCTTTGAAGCAAAAAAAAGAAAAACAAAACAACCCTGGGCATTGCTTTTTACTTCCACGCTCATCCCAGAGAATCTTCTTCAGCCTACGGCAAATAATTCAAAAATCATTCAATACACAGCGCTGTGTTTCTCTTTCTCAGTCCCGTCTTTCGTGCGCTGTGCCTTCATTTAGTACCATTCAAAAAGAATTTTACTCCTTCGCAGTGGTCACGCCGAGTGCCAGTGCTTAGCAGAGTAGCAGGTGCGAAAGCTGTTTAGGAGTGCGGGAAGAGAAGTTCTGCAACTTTTTTAAGATCGTGCTAGAGTACAGGCCTGCTGTGAAAGTGAGTGATATGAGTGTATCCGCGGTGTTCAAATTTCCTTTCGTGGCTAGAGTTCTACGTTTTTCTTGTATGGTAACTTAGTTCTACTTCAATAAGGATCACTGAATTCTCTGTGGTTGCTCTCAAATACAATAAGATGACGGTTCAGGCTAATTGATGGTTCATGGATAAAGTTTTAATGTTTTGCACGACACAGGAAGTCTGTGTCGTCCCTTGTGTTCTGCGCTGTAGACCATTTGTCGTGATCGTAAATCGTATATCGACTAAAGAGGGGAGCGAAATGGTTTGGAGAATGTTTGACGACATCAAAAAGCCGCGCCGAGATCTTATGTGCTGCCTACGGAGCATAAACAATGCTCTCGTGGGCCCCGGAGGTCGTAACACCACTTCTGAGGCTATCGCTGGAAAGTAAGCCACGGAGTTCCCCTTTTGCATCCTTCATTGACCGCATTACAGGCGATGTGTAAACATTGTTCCACAAAAATGACTCCCGCATAGCGCGGCAAACATAGCCCTTCATAGGAGGTGTGAGAAAGTAATGATCACAAGGGGTGCAAGGCAAAAAATATCTAATTTGTTATTAACTGCTTGCCTTCTAGCTACCGTAACAAGGTTGCTCAGCTGCCATGACAGGTTTTTTCCGCAAAAAAGACGACACATGTGAGCTTTTTTTTTTGCGCAAAAACCTGTCATGGCGAATGAAGAATCTGGCCAACTAGCCCGAGAACATTAGTCAAGAATGTTGAGCTCCAACGAGCTAGGCGTAAGAATTAACGGAGGAAACATTTGTAATTGCAGAGTAGCTGATGACATAGCTGTGCAAACAAATGACAGGATATGTGTGGCAAGACATGGCAGGCAAAGTACAGCGGAGTCTTAGCAGTTTGGCCAGGGAGAAGAAGGTTAAGATAGATAGCGATGTATTACTAGTGCCTGGACCAAGTACGGCCGACCGATTAAGACCATGAGAAAGAAATTACAAAGAAGATATTTATAGATCGGAGCGCAGGGGCTCTCAAGCTATGATAAGCTACTTGGCGATGTCTCTCCCGTTTGACACGAAGTATGTGTTTGATAGGCGCAACTCCAGGAGGCGGCACACATCATTTACACTCTGCGGGGTTCGTGCGCTGAGTGTGTCGTCGCGTTGTAGGGCGTCACACACTCAGTGCACGAACCCCGCTGAGTGTAAATGATGTGTGCCGCCTCCTGGAGTTGTGCCTATCAAACGCATACTTCTTGTCAAACGGGGAATTTTACCGACAAGCGAAAGGAACACCAATGGGATCATCCATCTCTGTCGTCATGGCCAATTTAACAATGAAACACTTCGAACAGCGAGCCCTCAATTTATTCCACCCGAAACCAAAGATTTTCCTCAGGTATGTCGACGACTGCTTCGCCGTCATCAAAAAATCTGAGACCCAAAATTTCCTTCGTCATTTAAACTCCGTAGAACATGACATTCAGTTCACGCTAGAGGCGGAACAAGAAAACTCCCTGCCGTTTTTGGACGTCCTCGTGTCCCGAAACGACAATACCCTTCAATTCTCCGTATACCGCAAACCAACCCACTCAGGCCGGTATCTCCACTTCTCTTCGAACCACCCGACAGTCCATAAAGCATCAGTGGTGAACACGCTGTTCAGAAGAATTGACACACTGCAGCACAGAACTTGACAGAAAAAAAGAACAACGCACGATATTCAAAGAACTCATCATGAACGGCTACCCAAAAGGCTTTATTCGAAAAACCATTCGACGTCAAAAACACCAAATTGTTCGAGAAATCAACGCACAATGACCAACGCCACCACCAAAATACGTCACTTTACCTTATGTCGGAGGTGTCAGCGAAACCATCGCCCGAATCCTGAAAAAATCGGGTCTCCAGGTTGCGCACAAGCGCACAAACACTGTTGCGCTTTGCCTACCTGTTCACTAAGACCGGCCGCAGAGAGAAAGAGCCGAAGGCATTGTCTACCAAATTCCATGCGCCGACTGCGACGCAGGCTACATCGGCGAAACCAAAAATTTCAAAGAAAGAGTTAGGCAACATAAGAACGACGTCCGCAAGTTCACAGGAGAGCGCAATCCAGTAGTCGAACATTCCGAGGACTCCAACCATAGAATCAACTTTGCAGAGACCCGCATCCTCGGAACCGAAACAAATTACCACAAGAGGCTCCTTCTGGAATCCTGGCATATCCAAACCACCCCGAACAATATCAACTGCACAAAAGGAAACCTGCCCTCAGTATATGCCCAGCGGCTTCGCTCTTCAACGCAACGAAAAAAAGTCGCCATTAAGCACCTCCCTGCAGTGCGCCAGCGTGACTAACAGCCTAAAACTCCTCCCCCTCCCCCGCGCCTTGCGCGACACAGCTGTCGTTCTTTTCGCACCCCCCCCCCCTCCCCTCCATACTTAAAAGACGCTAGCTACTGCCCTCAGTCACCCCTGAAGAAGGAGCCGAGTCGGCTTCGAAACGTTGGGTTAAAGTTAACATTTTTGGTTGGAGATGTGCAGTTTATTATAAGTAAGACATCTAGTAATAACTTTAATATTTTGTGGGACAGACCTTAAATTCAGGATGATTGAAATAAAAGCGCTGAATAAAACACACCTTGAAACAAATGGGAAAACGTTCCAAAATATAAGAAAAACCATTGTTGCACTCCTACCTTAGCAAAAACTATAATTCAGATTCTTCAAGGAAATAAATTCTACATCAGTACTTTTGTCCTCCATGTAATAATTTATCAATGTCTGCAATTTAAATTTTAACATGTTTTTCATGATCAGAACGGCATTCAGGGTAGATAGAGAGAAGTGGGATGTGTTACTTGACCGCGCAATCAAGGTGAACAAAAGGAGGAGGAGCTTATGATTCTTGACCAACGTTTCGAGAAGAGAACTGGTCTTCCTCTGGCAAGACATGTCCTCTTGTTGAAGTATTGAATAAGCACTCTGAGGCTCTCTCCTCTCTTTTTCACACGTTTTTTTGTGCAGTACGGCATTTGTTAGCTATATATAATTCTTCGTTTCGCGTCGGGTATGTAGAGAATTGTTGTTCCAATCTAGCCAGTAATTCTGAGGATTAATATTTGGGATATAAGGGGAAGCAAACCGTAGGCTTGGTCTGCCGAAAGTAAAGCCTATAGATGGAAATGATCACCGAGAAAAGGTGGCGGTGTCTGGCACAACACAGGAATGATTGGAGATCATTAGGAGGGGTCTTTGTCCTGGAGGGGATGCAGCTAGCTGCTGCTGACGATGATGACGACGCTAATGCCTCCTTTTTACCCTCTTGAGAACTTCTGTAGTGAGGATGCCTCACACTGTCATATATGCAAAATATGGACATCCATAAGAGTTAATTGGAGAGGATTGGTAGAGGCTCTTGCTCTGTAGTGAGCGTAGTCAGGCTGATAATGATGATGACGGCCTGCAACCCAGTTTGCCTTCAGAGCCCTTCTATTATACCCATGTTTCTTTGGTGCAGCAGTGTCTTCCGAATCGTTAGGCTCTTGCGATAGCAGTGAACCACTGATCACGTGCGCCGTTTCTAAACTTCCTGTGCCAAACCGTTATCTCTACTGCGCGAGCTGCATGACCGCACAGGTGAATCACCGCCAAGCATTCAAGTTGTTGCCGGCTAAAAAGATGCGTGACGTGTACTATCTGAAGTGGTAATCGTGGAGCCTTAGCCAGGGACTAAAAGCCTTGTGGTTACTTGTTGCGCCAGTTCAATTCTATTTTTCTCTGCTTTTGCATTCATCAAGGTATAGCTGGGGCGATGTTGGGTCTTGATAAGAATGTTTTAGGGATGGTATTTCGTGTTATAATACATAAATATCGTGCAAAAACTAAACAAGTGTTTTCAATTCGTCACGTAGCTTCATGTAGCGGTCTTCGTACTCCCGTCCTCCTCGCGTACCTTGGTCGTTGTCGGTGGAGCGCGTTCGTCCACTATCAATCCGCCTATTTCACGACGCGACTGCGCATGCGCCCATCCCCTGGCGGCGGTGTCGCGAAACATATTGGAAGGGTCGCGCGCCACTCGAGACCGGCCGTGGAAGTGTAAACAAACCGGCTTCCTACGCGGGGTGCGTTGCTGCAGCCGTCGGGCGTTCAGTGCGACGCATTTGGCAATGCCTACGACATGTGTTGCATACAGCTGCATTGCCCAATATGTAAAGGGAAGCAAACTCGGATTTTTTCGCTTTCCGAATGCTTCCCGGGACCGCCTTCGACGTGAAGCGTGGATAAAAGCCGTTCGCCGGCTCGACGATCGTGGCCGCCATTGGGCACCGTCAAGACTGTGCGGGAATCACTTTGTGACAGGTGCGGACGAGGTACTGTGGCTAAATGAGTGTGCAGTCGATCACGAAATGTTTTATTGATGGGCAGGAAGGCCTCGAATGTCACCGCGGCACCCAGACTTCTTTCCGACGCTTTTAGCTTTCCCAAGCAAGAATGCCAAATGGGCAAGTGCTGTGAGCCGCTTTCAACGCGCGGTGGAGCGGACAACGAAAAAGAGGCTACGAGAGCATTCACGCATGGTGCTACAATTTTGTCGTAATCTCCTAAGGAAATTTCCTTGTTTATGCCACTACATCTTGGCCAATACCACCATGTGGATACGTGCCATATATTAAGAGGCAGAAGAAGCAGAAGGTCCGTTATGCGTGTATTCGCATCATATCCATGATGAAAAGCTAGCTCTGCGTGGTTTCGTCGGAATGGCTCAATGTGCGCTTCTCGCGTACGTCTTTATGGACGCGCATGCTTGTTTAACCTATGCAGCGGTGTGCTGTGGGAAAATAAATTAAAATGCGAGTACGCTTGTGCTTTTATCGCTCGTGTAGCTATTCGGAAGCGTTTGAGCACAACGATTGCTTGTGAAAACTTGGTTTGGTTTGGTTTAGTGGGGTTTAACGTCCCAAAGCGACTCAGGCTATGAGGGCCGCCGTAGTGAAGGGCTCCGGAAATTTCGACCACCTGGGGTTCTTTAACGTCCACTGACATCGCACAGTACACGGGCCTCTAGAATTTCGCCTCCATCGAAATTCTGCCGCCGCGGCCGGGATCGAACCCGCGTCTTTCGGGCCAGCAGCCGAGCGCCATAACCACTCAGCCACCGCGGCGGGATTGTGAAAACTGTTGTCCCCAGTCGTTTTCTGTGCTACGGCGTGCATGATGTAGTATCCACCTTTCATGGATGGCAGGCATATACAGCTGAAAACGCCATTCTCACTGATCGGGGATATTTCATTGAACATTATGTTCCGAATGTAGCCTTCATCTCTGAAGTGGCGGCCCTTGCTCAGCTGGCGATCGCATCGCATGCCGCATGATCGAATATACTGAAGAATTTGCTCTTCGGTGGGCTCAGCAGCCTGCCTCGGACTTCGCACACAGCCACCAGTCAATCCTAGAAATCCTCCAGGCACCAGGTGCTGCCCAGGACACGCCATCGTTGACAGATTCCTAGAAAACGTGCTCCGCAGCGGCACTCACTCCGGCCGGGTTGGGCGCACAGTACCCTACCAGTGAGCTTCCAGCGTTGTACGCGAGGTGGCAGCACAGGAACATGAAAAAGGCGGATTGACCGCCGCGTGCACGCACATCCCATGCCTATCGGCGCCTTCGCCACGATCAGTCGGGGCACGCGGCCGCAGCAAGGCTGTGCCAGGTGCGTCGAAATAGCTCTCAGAAAAACATCCCCGACAAAGGAAAGAAGGAGGCCGAACGCACTTGAAAATGAGGCTGAAGGTACGCTTGCGAATGCCGCCCTAAACATCTTGCCGCACGACATATTTCAAGGGTCATCTATCTCTGACCTCTCTTTTAGTCTGCTACGTCGGTTGCGCAAAGCATCTGTTGCTGGCGCCTACTTCCAGGGAGCAGACAGAGATCAAAAATGTTTTAAAGCAAATCATAGCTGACCACACCGCAAACACACTTTAGCGTGCTATGATTTGAAATATGTTGCCAAAGTTCGCGCAAATCGCAGTGAAACAATAATTATTGCTGACGCTTTATATGCCAAAGCAAAGTGCTCAGCGCTAGGAGGCATAGTGGAGGGCACCGCAATGATTTCGACCAGCTGGCGTGCGCCGAAATCGCAGAGCACATTGGAGTCTTTAGCTTTTCGTTTCCATCGGAATGCGGCCGCCGCTGTTTGGAATCGAACCGGCGTACTCGGGCTCAACAGCCCATAGAAATAATAAGAATGAGTAAGCGTATCATTAGATAGAAAAAATAAAAACAATGCAAATGGAAATAGAAATGAAAAACAATGTTTTCTCATTCAAAAGCACGGAAGAGAGAGAGAAAGCATTTTTTTGCACCCGTCAGAGAGTATGGGTGATGGGTGAGACGCAGCTCCCCTTTCACCGTCTGCCTCCCCCACTAGACGTCAGCCGGAATCAGTTGACTTCCGGCGGCGGCCTGGGCATGACCGATGACTTGTCGCTGTACTTGTTCTTCCTGGCTATGGAGGGAGGATTCCCATGACTCTGTGTTTCCATGTCGACCATTTAGCGCTGGGCAAGCCCACAGCATGTGATTTAGGGTCGCTATGTCTTCACAGTTTTTGCAAATTGAAGAGTACACCTCGGGATGCCATTTGTGTAGGACATACGGGTTTGGAAAAGTACCCGTCTGCAGTTTTCGCCAGGTTACTTCTTCCTTCTTTGTGAGAGATGTATGGGGGGGGAGGCAGTGTTCTCCTCCCCATTCTGTAGTGTTCTAGAATTTCACTGTAAGTGATTAAGTGTCGCTTTTTGGACAGGGAGTATTCTGCGTGCGCTGGGGCCCGGTGTGTGAGTGCTCGGGCGACCTCGTTGGCGATCTCGTTCCCTGTGAGTCCACTATGGGCGGGTGCCTATATTATGCTAACTAGGTCGTTAGGTACGTTCTCCTTGCCTGCTTGCAGAATTTTGCCGGCCTCTTTGGACACTTGACCGTTGTCATAGGCTTTGATTACAGTTTTAGAATTGGTGATGATAATTCTAGTTGATGGGTTTGTGATTGCCAGGGCAATCGCCGCCATCTCTGCCTCCTCTGGTGAAGAGTGTCTTACGCTACAGCCTGAGATTAGCTCGCCTTTGTCGCTCACTACTACTGCAGCGTAGTGGCCTTCTAGGTACTCTACCGCATCGGTGTACACAACCCCTTGTTTTTGGAGGAGGGAGCTTTGGAGTCTTTAAACTCTGCTTCTCCTGCGTTCCTCGTTGTGTATGGGGTGCATGTTTCTAGGGATGGGGGGTATTCTTAATTTGTTGGCAATCTCTTTGGGGATGGTGGTTATCCTCTCTCGTGATTCTGGGTTTTGGTAGCCCAGTTTCCTAAGGATGGATCTGCCCGTTTTGCTGCCAGTTAGTCTGACATATTGTGCCGTGAGTTTAGCCTCGCACATTTCCTCTAGTGTGTTCGACACTCCTAGGTGGAGGATCGTCTCGGTTGATGTGCACGCTGGTAAACCTAGGGCAGTTTTTACCCCTTTCCTGATGAGAATGTCTACCTTGTCTCTCTCTGCTTTAGTTGTCTTTAGGTACGGGATAGCGTAGGTGATTCGGCTAATAATGAAAGAATGAACAAGCCTAAGTAGGTTCGCCTCCTTCATCCCCGCGTTTTTGTTTGCTATCCTCTTGAGAAGCCTGCATGTTTGGTTGGTCGTGGCTTCAAGTCGGTTTATTGTTTCGGTGTTTCTCCCATTTTGTTGTATCCACATACCCAGTATCCTGATCTTGTTCACCCTTGGGACCGGGGTGTTGTTGACCAGGAGCTGGATATTAACCTGCTGCTGGCTCATGATTAGCATCTCCGACTTTTCCGGTGAGCATTTTAGCCCTATGGGTCTCAGATAGCTTTCCGTTTCCCATATTTCCCTTTGTAGGGTGTCTTCTATTTTCCCATCGCTCCCCCCTCTGTCAACCCAAAGGGTGAGTTCATCAGCGTAGAGAGTGTGGCAGAGGCCCTCTAGCTTTCTGAGTCGTTCTGGCAGCCCGATCATTGCAATGTTAAAAAGAATAGGAGAGAGCACCGATCCCTGCGGTGTTCCCTTGTTGCCTAGCATAATGTTTTTTCTTATTGTGCCCCCGATTTTTATGTTTACCGTTCGGTCCGTGAGGAAGCTTTTGATACAGTTGTATAGCTTGAGTCCTACATTTAGGTGATTGAGGTGCGACAGGATCGCTTGGTGTTTGACGTTGTCAAACGCTTTGCTAACGTCAAGCCCCACTATGACTCTCGAGTCGCTAGTCTTCCTTTCCAATACTTGTTCTTTGAATTGTAGCATGACATCGTTTCTGGACAGTTATTGTCTGAATCCGACCATGCTGTCTGGGTAGAGTTCCTTACCTTCCAAGTATCCGTTGAGCCTATTCTGTATGACGTGCTCCATGAGCTTGCCTACACAGGAGGTTAACGATATTGGCCTAAGGTTCTCAAGTTTGAGTTCTTTTCCAGGTTTGGGGATGAGGACTAGATTTGCTGTTTTCCACTCCCCGGGTATCTATCCCTGTTCCCAACACTTTTGAATGAATGCTGTTAGTTGCTGGAAGGAGTCGTCATCGAGATTTCTAAGCATCTTATTGCTGATCCCATCTGGGCCAGCCGCAGTTTTTCCGCGGAGCTTGTTTAAGGCCGCTTGGACTTCTCTTATGGAGATTGGTTGGTCTAGCTCCTCGTTGTTTTCGCCGCTATAGTCGGGCAATGTTTCGGTGTTTGTTTCCCCTATGTACCTCTCTTTTATCTGGTTGATCATCTCCTCCTCCGATCCTTGGAAATTGTGGGCTAGTCTTTGCATTTTTCTCCTGGTCTCAGCTTTGGCGCTGCCTGGGTCCAGGAGGTGTCGCAATAGTTTCCAGGTGGTGACGGAGCTTAATTGGCCGTCTAGTCTATCGCAGATGTCGTTTCAGTGTTTTCTATTTAGTGTTTGGGCATGGCTCTCAATTTCCTTGTTGAGAGCAGCTATTCTCCTTCTCAGGTTACGGTTGCCCCTTTTTTGGGCGAGCTCGGTTTCTGCCTCTTTTTTCTTTTGCCACAGTTGTCTCATGTGGCTGTCAACCCAGTTTTGTTCCTCATCAAATTCCACTTCCTCCTCAGCTGCTTTGCACGGCTACTTAATGCCATTGGCCCATTCAGCTATGTCGGTGATCTCCCCGCAACCCCCTCCGTTGGCGCGGAAGGACTGCCAATTGATGGATTTGAGGGTTTTCCTTTCCCGTTTGATGTTGACCCCGTTTTGGATATCTATGATTCTGTGATCACTGCCTAGGTTTTCTCTCGTGTTGTGCCATGTAGCCTCAACGTCCACTCCTATCATGGCCAGGTCGGGGGAGGTGTCGTATGAAACGCTGTTCCCCTGCCTCGTCGGTGCGAGCGGATCGTTAAGGAGGGTTAAATTGCACTGTGTCATGGCGTCCCATACTTCCCTCCCTTTTATCTGGGAGTGGTTGTATCCCCATGCTTGGTGTGGCGCATTAAAATCTTCTACTATTACGAGACGCTGCTGACCTTGTGCCAGTGCTTGCGCTTTGACAAAGACCTCCCTGAAGCCGCAGCCTTTCCTAAATTTAGGAGAGCTGTAGACGTTCAAGACTAGCAAGCTGCGTTCTTTCCGCCTCTGCGGTATAATCTCCGTTAACACATAGTCAATCTGCGTGCATCCTACCTCATGCTGCATGACAGTGATATTTCTCTTCACCAGGGCAGCAGTCTGCGTGTTTGGCGACTGGCCTGGGTACGTTTTTGTATCCGCTCAGTTTAGCATTTTTCCCACATTCTTGCAACGCGATGATGTCGGGACCATCGCGTCCCGCAAGGTAGGCTTGGAGAACGTTTATTTTTTTTTTTGTAAAGCCCCTACAGTTCCATTGCCATATTGTGTTTGCCCTAGTGTTGAGTCTGGCCATGATTCAACCGCAGAAGGATTTGTTTTTGCTGTTCTGCCAGTTGGTCAATTCTAGTTCCCATTGGAATAACTAGTTGGCTGAGCTGGACGGAAAGTTGGTCTATCCTCTCCGCGTTACGCTGGGTAGCTATGGCCGCCTGTTGTACTACCTCTTTTAGTTGCTGCATGTCTGCCTCAAGTTTGTCTGCCCTGCCCTCGGTCTTCGTAAGGCCCGAATCGGTCTTTTTAACTCGTTTCTTTGGCGGTGGCGGTACCTCTGGCTCGGATTCGGACGACTTATCTTCCATGGCCTCCTGATGCGCTTCCGGTTGTCTGAGTTGAGCTTTGAGCTCAGTGTTCTCCCTTTGCAACTCGATAATGTGATTACGGAGCTCCTGCATCTGAGCCTGTGTTTGCTCCTGGTAAAGTTTCCATTGCTCCTGTTGCTGTTTCATCATTTCGTGTTCTTGTTTCATTTGCACTTTGAGCTCCCTCACTATGTCTGAGTCATGGGAATTCCCCGCTTCCCAGCCTACCTTTTTGGTGGGTGGTGCCCCTTGCTTCTTGGGCGGGGTTGGGGTGGCCTGCTGCGGTAGCCTCGGAAAGGATGTAGACCGGCGTCGCTCCTTGCTCGTGGTCCGCGTCTTGCTCGCGTCCCCCCTGCTGCGATGCTCTGGTAGTTTCTTCTCCTCCTCCTCCTGCTGCTGGAGCTTCTCCCATTGTCGTTCCTTAACGATGTATGGGGTTCTGAAGATCTCCTTGCAGGTTCTGTCGCCGGTGGGGTGCGGCTGGCCACAAAGCTTGCAGGTGGGGTTGCAGTCGTGTCCCTCGGTTGTGTTGGGGATGCCGCAGCCTCTGCACGTCTCCTCGTTGCTCTCGCATACGTCGGATCGGTGTCCCAGGTCTCCGCACTTATAACATACGTCGTACTTTTTCTTGTACAAACAACAGTTCAAGATGGCACCTAGACACTTGATTTTCCTCGGTACCTCCTTGGTGGTGAATCTGAGCATGATGGTCTTGCTCTGTCCTAGTCGTCTGATCTCCAGCACCTGGGGGTTCTCCTCATGTTCTGCTATCCCCTGCTTGATCTTTTGCAGTGAGGTCGTGAGTACTATTCCGTGGATGACTCATCTCGAGAAGTCGTCGGGTACTGCCAGGTGAACGGTCACCTCGTGCATTTTTCCTTCAATGTCCAGATGTGTGAGGCGTAGGAGCTTGTCTCTTGCCTCCGTGTTGGGCGTGAAGAAGACCAAAATGCCTTGCTTCTCGTTCTTGACGAGCTGGCACGCTTTGTTCCATTCAATCTTCGCACTTACATGTATGGCTTCGGTCAGGGTTGATCCATCGTACTTTTTGACTACCATGCCTCCCTTGGGGCGGAAAATGATTCTCCAGCCATTCTCGGGAAGCTTGACTTGGTTCGAGGCGATCGATTTCTCCGCTTGCTGTTTGACGTTGCGTTTCGCTGATGGTGGTGGGGTGTCTATCAATTTCATTTCTTCTGAGACGAGCTTGGTTTTCCGTGCCCATTTCTCCTCGAGGTTGCATTTGTTGAGTACAGTGATCAAATCTAGGGCGTCGAGCTCGCCCTTTTCGGCGCTGTGACCTTCCACGGCGATATTCATACCTCCTGTTGGCTGCCGCACAGCTGACGCGGCGGCACCGGGGGCCTCGGTAAGCCTTAGCCCTCGTTAGGCCTAGTGGCCGGCGTTCGGGTTAGCGCGTCGGCACACGGCTGGCAGACGTTTGGTTCCAAAATGGCGAAAAATCCACTTACGGAAAAAACGCTGGTGTCCGCAGAGTCCTCTAAACTCCCGATTGGCGATTTTAACCAGCTCTGGTCGATCCGACAACATTTGCCGCTAGAAATCACTGCAGGAAGACAGAGCCGACGTGACATACGTCCGCTCGCCTCGGCCCCCTAGCGGCCATCCTCAAAAGCACGAAGAAATCTCAAGTGCCCTCCGTAATTTTGTGCTATCAGCTTCCAGACAGTCTGGATTTCGTGTTTTGCTTGTTTCTGCTTTGCACAACAAAATAACAGATAATGGGTTCGATTCAGGCAGACAAACTAAGATGAAGCACAAAGAATAGCACTAGCCCTGCCCACTCCCCGATGTAGCTCAGTGGTTACGGCGTTCTGCTACTCTGCTTATTCGAACTACGACTACATTTCGAAGGAGGCAAGATGTAAAAGACGACTCTGTACTGTACGACGTCAGTTCGGGTGCAGAACCCCCGGTGAAGGACACTAATCCGGAGGCCTCCACCACGGCTTCTCTCGCAGCAACTTGCAGTGTTTCCGCAAATAAAAATACAGTAATCAAATATGACAATGCCACAGAGGACGACAGAGGTCGCAGACCTTTTGCGATTGAAGAAATCAGCGTATAAAGAGGGCTCCGTTTTTGCAGATTGAAGCAGCTGATAAACACCGCACAGAATATCATGTTTAGCGAAAGCAAGCGTAAAGAGGAAGCAAAACGACGCTTTTTTTGGAGCGGTTTTCATGGATTTTTTGGAGAATTTTGGAGAATGAGAATTTTTTGGAGCGGTTTTGATGGATTGTCGCGCAGGGTTGATTTGCCTTCTTTTCCTCTCCTTCCCCTCTTCGTACGCACGTGTGCACACTGCCTATAAAAGCGGCACTGAATCTAATCAACACCAGTTGATAGTTTGCGCTCTTTGAGTTTCCCTCGTGCTTTTTCCTGTGTGTGTCTTTTGTGCGCAATTCGTACCTACAACAAAACGAGGTTCACTGGGAACATTTTTCACCGCGATGAATATGTGAGGTCTTAAATACTTTCGCAAAGCTGCAGTTTTATGGATACTTGGTAGGCAGGAAAAATGAGTTTTCTTTTTGCTGGAAGTTCCGTTGCCTGTCTCGTGACACCACATTTGGCAATATCCCTTCATTGTTGTCGGCACGCGTTGCAAATAGTGCTCTAATGGCTCTTCAGTGGTCGTTACGGGACGATGAGTCACGTGGAAAAAAATTAATTCGCCCGTCTCACCAATGAGTAAGGTCTTACCTGGCCTAGCAATGGTATTGGTTTCCGTGGTGACGACTCCCAGCAAAGCCACTTGCGTCCCTGATATGTTGTACACTATGTGCTTAGGCAGGGTGATGTTCTCGAAGAGGGGTTCCATGGAAGTGTTCAGGTTAGTCCCTAGAACAGTGACGTTCGCTTCCTTCATTTTGAGGAGGAACGGTGCCAATCCTTCCGGTCCATCGTCAAATTCGTGATTTCCAAGGCACTGTAGAAGGCAAGTATTCACTCATTTAAAGGGAGAACGTTTACACGGTACGATGCGGAAATAAGCAGGTGAGGGTGAGAAGTAAGATGATGATGAAGAATATGCTTGGGGCTGTGCAGTGTTCCTTTTTTTCTCGCCTCGCTATACCACGTGTGGTCCAATTGTTCACGTGGTAAATATTCAGCTCTCGAGAAGGAAAGGTTAGAGCTTTCAGCGCGCTGTCGTCGTGACAAAGGAAAGAGACCGTTTGTGGCTAGCGCGCTATTATTATTTATTAATGCAGGACAGGAGGAATAGGAAGTGGCGCATAATCAAAATTTCTTTCAGACTTTTCAAAATGGAACGTGACATGCACAAGCTGCTCGCCGATTATGGCCTCCACAGTATTCTCCTCCTGGTACTAGGAAAGGTTTGCATTAGTCCCCCCACCCCCGAGTTTTTGTTAACACCTGGCTGGCTCTCGACATGAGGCTTCTGGACATGCGACTAGCATCCCGAAACCTTCAGGTATATATTTTTTTTCATTGATTAATGTAGCGAACATAGAACAAAATGTTCACATCATGTTCAATGAAGTCTGAGGCTTAAATTATTAAGAGACAATACAGTTCTTACTCGTAGAACCTATACTTAGTTGATCTTTGAAATGTGCTCATTGAAATAAATTATGGAGCCCGTCTACGCTGCACAAGGATATCCGATTTATGAATAAAAAAACTGGAATACTAAAATAAGAAAGAACATGCTGGCATATCTCTGCAATGATCTAGCACAAAGTTGCTTGCAGCCTAAATCTTAAACCGCCTTAAAAGGTTCCAAAGTTATAAGCAGCAGATGGTTGAACTTAGGACTGCAATGTAGAGGTCTCAATCGAAGCCAAGTTTCCTCCGAGAACATGAAGCTTTAGCACCTTGCTGTGCAGTTAAACATTGTGGCTCGGTTCAATTTAAAAAAAATGAAATTCTAAGTACCCATTCCAATGCCACGGAAAATCACAAAGACCGCAGCGGTGGCCAAGTGGTTGAGCATCCGCCTCGCATGCGGGAGGTGCGGGGCTCGATCCCCAGTGCCTCCGGGTACCCATCGGTGATACAATAGGTACAAGCTTTCCCCTGCCTTGGTGCTTGGCATATTTGGGGTGAAATGCTTGGGAAATGGGTCTTCAACCGCACGTTGAGTAGTCGAAAATACTTTGTGCCATAGCGCTATTTGGCCGTAGATGCCCTTGCACCATAAAAAATTCATCATCGTCATCAAAAATCACAAAGCATTATGAAGTGATGATCAGCATCATCACCAGCCAGACTATGCCCACTGCAGGGCGAAGGCCTGCGGCCACCGTAGCATGCGAATTTCTTAATTTCACCCACGCATCTAACTGTTTGCCACTCCCTGCTACGCTTGCCTTCTCTTGGAATCCTCTCTGTTACCCTTCAGGACCATCGGTTATCTTGCCTTCGCATTAAATGCCCTGCCCAAGCCCATTTCTTCCTCTTGATATCAACTAGGGTATCACTAACCCGCGTTTGTTCCCTCACCCACTCTCTCCGCTTCTGGTCTCTACACGTTACACCTATCATTTTTCTTTCCATAGCTGGCTGCGCTGTCCTTAAGTTTAACCGTTTTCGTTAGCCTCCACGTTTCTGTCCCATAAGTGAGTACCGGTAAGGGTACCGGCTGTTGCACACTTTTCTTTTCAGGGATATCGGTAAACTGTCATTCATGATCACAGAGAACCGGCCAAATGCACTCTGCCCCATTCTTTTGCTTCCAGCAATATCAATGACACGGATCTGCGGTCACTACCTGCCATAAGTAGACGTATTCCCCTGCCACTTCTAGCTCCGTGCTACCAATTGTAAACTGCTGCTCCCTTCGGAGACTTTGAACAATACTTTGGTTTTCTGAATATTAATTAATTAATTAAACGTGGTTAATTACATCCAGGTCGAAATCAAGAGGAAGAAATGGGCTTGGGCAGGGCATGCATTTCGGAGGCAAGGCAACCACTGGTCCTTAAGGGTGACGGAGGGGATTGCAAGAGAAGGCAAGCTTACCAGGAGGCAGCAGAAAGGTGGCGGATGAGATTAAGTTGTCGGGGATACGGTGGGTGCAGCTGGCAAAGGGCAGGGTTAGTTTAGTTAAGTTTACACGGGTTTAACGTCCCAAAGCGACTCAGGCAATGAGAGACGCCGTAGTGAAGGGCTCCAGAAATTTCGACCACCTGGGGTTCTTTAGCGTGCACTGATATCACACGGGCCTCTAAAATTTCGCCTCCATCGAAATTCGTCCGTCGCGGCCGGGATCGAACCTGCGTCTTTCGGGCCAGCAGCCGAGCGCTATAACCACTCAGCCAGCGCGGCGGCAAAGGGCAGCGGTAATTATAGAGTCATAGGAGAGGCCTTTTCCCTGCATTGGGCTTAGTTAGGCTGTAGTTGATAAGGATGGTAATGATGATGATGACAATAATTTGCAGACCCGACGTTCTGGTCTATCTCTCTAGCTCATTGATTGATCATGCTTTGAAGTTCAAAACCTTAGTGACTTAGCAACGCGATGTCATCAGCGATTCGCAGATTACTAAAGTATTTTCTATTAACTCTTATCCCCTACTGTTCTCAAAATTGAATGTACCCATTCGAATTCAATGCCACGCAAAATCACAAGAGGTTTTAAAGTGATATACGTGGAAATTTTTTTAGCACGTACTGTTGGGCGAATGCGTTCACCAATTTACACGAAAAGGCACCGATGTAATTGTTGCGTGTGTCTCATGTCTGTGTGAAATTTATTTTTTGGGCGCCTTTTCGTGGAGAACGAGAAAACGAGGCAGCGATACTTGCGGTGACTTACACAACTTGAATCGATGGTTTTTGCAAATGGGCTGCTTCTAATGCTTCCGCGTTGACGCTTTTCCACCGGTGACCATAGGGTGACCCATAACGGATTACCCTTCCTTTGTTGAGCATCAGAGAGTTTCGTAAGCATGTATATATTCTTAGAACTTTAAATCAATAATTGTTAGTGGTGCTAAAAGCGCGCCCCCTGTTCCCTTCTGAAGCCATATTAACGCTCAATTTAGTTACTGGACAAGCTTCAATCGACCGAATTTCTAAATCGTGAGTCTGAAAATGCCTCAAAAAGTTCTATAAGGATGGTTGGTTAGGAGAACCGTCTGAGGCGCTTGGAGTGAATATGCCGTTGCCCTGTAGCTCATACTGCGGGAGCTGCACAAAACACACCTGGAGAAGCTTCGTTACCTTGTGTGAATAACCTGCGGACATCGAGGACGTAGGCACCTGCTGCCCCCTTGAATATCAATGGCATTCGAAAGGCACGCAGGGCTAGCCGGCCGGGTCTGACATATGCGTAGGTAGCTGATTGCCCGATTTAGAGTATGAGCTAGGTGTTGGAGTGTTTCAAGGGCAGGAATAAATTGCAGAGGCTGTCGATCAAGGTTTACAAGTTTTCGCTCGAATATTGGGTTTGAGGTCAATAGCTTCTACGGTGCGCTGCCTGCGAAAATTGACGTGTTTTGGCATTGAAGCCATTATCATTGTCAAAAGCACACTTCCATAGACACCTAAAGCACACTGTTCTTTCTTTTTCGAATCAGCAATTGTATAAATGAATTTCATCTTGTGTGAGGCGGCGAGAGGGCTCTACGGTACGCCGTTGCACCGCCTGGTCTACACCGTTTAGTCGGACTGAGTACAGATTTCAATCAAGCGCCTATAAACTTCCCTGTTACCTTAGCACACTTGAACGTAATAACATCTCAGTGGAAGAAATATCCAGAAATAAGTTAATTAGTGTTTTGCCGCTCCTGCATTAATGTATGGTGTCAATTTTGTCAATTGTCAATTTTGTCTGTTGTCAATTTTGTGCGTATATTTTCTTACTTATGCCTACTGTATTTTTGCCCTTGTACGTTCACGAAACTCGCAATGTATTCCAATGTTTCCAGTATTTCTCTGCATTTGTCATGAATAAGCTGTTTCCTCGTCATACTGTCATGTGGGGCGTAATGGGGCTTTTTCAAGCCGCTGCATGCGGCTTTTACCCTTACGTCCGCTCTCATTCTGTATTCTGTGGAAAGAGAGAAATAAAGATTATTATTATAGTCTTGCTGGCATGCATATATATATATATATATATATATATATATATATATATATATATATATATATATATATATATATATATATATATATATATATATATATATATATATATATATATATATATATATATATATATATATATAACCAAGAACTGCAGCATTCATGTGCTCCACATGACAGCGACCTCTCTATGGGCCTCGTAAATGGGGTGTCAGTTGGAACGCGTATGGTCTAGGTGTGAGAAGAGACGGAGTGGCAGACCTATCTTTCTTATATTTCCAACGCGGGGAAATGGGAAAAGTGGAGAAGCGTTTGTTTTTGACCACGCGCGTGGCGCGTTCGCTGTCGACATATTTTGCCGCTCATGAAGAGAACTTGAGATCCCAAAAAAGTTGAACGCTTAAGTTCAGATTTTCAGCTCGCCTTGTTTACATATCAGTTACAACAGGGAAGCTAACTTTTCTGCAGCTTCTCAGAACGCAACGCTGCAAGAGAGCATAGCTAACTCTTCTCCCGAGGAGCCCTAGTTTCAAGGAGACGACAATCATCGAGCCACACGCCGCAAAAAGCAGTACTTCCTGGAGAAACGCAAAAGCAGTCCGCCAAAGCCAGTTCCACTGTTCCTTCTCTATGGTCCGGCAAACTTGCGTCACTTTCGTTTGTCGCGAGGGCCCATGATTGTCTGCGCTTTGTGTCGCTTCGCGCACGTCCCAACGTCCTCCCCTCTCATTCCTTGTCCCTCATTCGGTACGACACATTCGGCAGGAACAGAAAAAAATTGCTTCCCTGCGCACTGTACTCCGACTAAATCCTTCGGAAACGTGGCCACTCCGCCTGTCTCGTCACTGGTGCGCGTTCAAAGCATTCAAACGTACTGCCTATGTGCCGGAGTTCCCGGGTTCGAACCCGACCGCGGCGGCTGCGTTTTTACGGAGGAAAAACGCTAAGGCGCCCGTGTGCAGTACGATGTCATTGCACGTTAAAGATCCCCAGGTGGTCGAAATTATTCCGGAGCCCACCGCTACGGCACCTCTCTCTTCCTTTCTTCTTTCACTTCGTCCTTTATCCCTTTTCTTACGGCGCGGTTCAGGTGTCCAACGATATATGGGACAGACACTGCGCCATTTACTTTCACCAAAAAACAATTATTATTATTACTTCCTATGTGCCCGGACCTCTAACTCCGCCTCCTTCACATCTCGTGCCTCCCTTTTATCACCGTGGAAGAACCCAGCGCAAGTAAACGTGACGGAACCAACTCGCCCAGCAACGTACTTCGATGCAGTTCCTCCTTATCCTCTCACGTGGGTGCGGTGGACCGGTGCAGCAAGCTCTCTACATCCATTTCGCTGGACTCATCCTCCACATTCGGCAGCTGCAAGAGAGACGCATCACTACGCCGCCCCTACCACTACCCAACACCCATCAAACGGGCGACTAAGTAGCTAAGGCCTGAGCCGGAAAATAAAAGTTATCTCTCTCTCTCTATTACAAACCACCACACGCCGAGCTCGTGCTTGTGTGTTCTTTGCAGAACACAACGTTGCACAAGGGTTCAGTAGTTCCTGGTATATCTTAAGGATAAAAAAAATGCGCGGCTACCCACCACCGAACCTCCCACTTCAAGGGAAGAAAACTTGTGAAATGCATCGCTACATTTTTCACCTGTGAATGAAGCAACGTCCATTGTGTGTAGAAACGAAAAGTTGTCGGGTGGATTTATGCTCTCTGCGAGCATTATGCCACGAAGTAAAAAAAAAACATTACAGCCCTGACACGACTCTGATGCTCTTTCACTTCAGCCCTCCTTCAAATGAATATGAGTGCTGCGGCTTCGAATGTTTATCTAAAATATTTTCACACTGCCAGTGTTGCTCCTCGATGCAGATGACTGAGTTTATTAAAGCCTATAAGGTTTATTATGGTATCCTATAGGCCAACACCGACCTGTGACTTTAGCAACATGTTGTGGCGCTGCCGTAGCCTACTGAACCTACTGGACCAACTGTGGTTACACTAACCCATAGTAATTCATGTAAACAAAAGCTTTCAAGCTAGGTTTCTGATTTCACTCCGAGCATACAACGTCGCCCTCTGGAAAAGAAAATCCGGGTACATCTTACAACAAAGCGTTGAAGTATCAACGTCATTTAAAGGCGATGTATTTATAAAGCGCAACGATATGTGCGTACGGGAGTCACCCCGCTCCCCTGTATGGACAAATTCTGCCGCATTCTGAAGTGGGCGGTTCGCATTCGTTTGGTTATCATGCTGTTTGAGAACCGCTTTTAACGTACATATGTCTAGGCTTTCTAGATTGACTGACTGCATTAGTGAGCGAATGAAGATCACGCGCCAGCATTTCGGACTCCACGAGAAGCTTGCGCGATTTGGAGAGATATCCAGCGGATAGACTGCCTTTTGGCGGCAAGTCCGGCTTCACAATGCATATATATCGTAGCATTTTAAAAATAGAACTTCGAAATGAGCATAGTTCCTTGCACTTATTTTTAAAGTACTCGCCCAATTAACTAACAGATGTATGCGCTGTGAAAGGAGAAAAAAAAGCGCGAAAGCTTTCCTTGCAACCGTTTTTATGGGCCGCGTTCGCACCCTGTGCACCCCACCAGGAAAGAACTCCTACGGTCAAGTACCAGAGTGCTTGAAAGATGCGTATCCTTGAAAATGATGTTTCATACTTTAACGTTCTGCACTGGGATGTTCCCGGTTACGCTTCACGAAGGGACAATATCACAGCTGCACGTGAAATCATAAAACTGCTTTGAGAACTTTTTTACATGTATTCCCAGGGCCGTAAACTTGAGAATACATGGTTTACGTGTATTCCCGGGTCGCAACCCTAGCTTTTACCCCCTGTTGGCTCCGGCGTCCTGGAGCGCCCGCTTTTTTTGTAAGGCTGTGTTGGTCTTTAAACGAATCCAGAAAAATTTCCAGAAAAAAGGCGCGGTATACATTCGATGCAAGAGAATGTGTTATGAATCTCCTGCAGGCAGAATGTTTTCAACCCGTGTGGTGTAAGCACACTTATCGTACTCTTATTCTAATTCCTACATCTATCGAAGCTGTGCACCTCTCCAAAGAGTGAAACGTCATTTTTGATGTAATTATATTCGTCGGTTGTTCTGTAACTTTTATTTGTCGCTCGGGGCGCAATGTTCCACAGATGGCCCACGTGATTGGCCAGCCCTTACAAAAATGGTCTAGAAAGTCTAGATTTCTTATAGACTCTATTGCCCTCCTATAGACATTAATTTTTGTCTACTCACAGTCCATAAACTATAGACAACTATAGGCCTATAGACAAAAGTCTAATAAAAGTGTATGGTCATAAACCTATAGATTGTCTATAGACTGTCAATAGGATTAGTATTGCCTAGAGACTGCTCTCTGGAGTTTGTCAATAAAGAATCTATAGACTTTATAGACAGAAGTCTGCGGACAGTCTATAGACTCTCTAAAGAAATTTTTGTAAGGGAGGCCGCCTACGCTGCGCGAACGCACTGTCTCCTGGTTGCTTTAGACTCCCCTCCGCTGAAAGTCCAGTGGGGCGTTAATGTTACACCTCCCGGAGTTATGACGGATAACCTATGGGATGATATGGATGGTACGCGGAGGCAACGCCACCGGCTATGAGAGACGTCGTAGTGGGGGACTTTACTACGGCGCCGCGGTCCTGCAGTTGACGACAGTTGGCTGCTCCGTCGATGAGGATAACGATGATGCAGCGGCTACAGTTTGCCCCAAGCACCTGCATATGCTACGCAAGAAGATATTGACCGCTATCGCTACGGCATGAAGAGCAACTTCATTGTTTTATCGGTGCTGAATCGTTTTAACGAAATACTTGGTCCGGGTTCTTTCCTGCTCATTTATTACACATTTCGGGCAGTTGTGTGGTTTCCTGCTCGAGAAAAAATAGGTTTTCGAACTCATTTTGTTATCTCAGCTAAGTAATTTATGTGTGCAACACTGCGCTTATTACGTCCCAAATGTTATCAACACTTACAAAACTTTTTGTTTTTGAAGGCGTTTTTGCAGGCTAGTCGGTGCACTACTGGAATTTGTTTTAGGCGCAAGCCCGCACAGGCAGGAACGAAGGAGCGAGCGCGGCAGCGCTGTGTCCTGTCAGCTTCCTTCTTCCCTGTGCTATCCGTCTGCGCTTAAAACCGATTCCAGTTTTTGCCGGTGTTTGGTCATTTCGTACGTTTCATGGAGGGTGGCATTGCTTACAGGACAAAATTTAGGGGTTTTTTTGCTTATCTTTACGTCATTCGAAGCATCTCTATCGGCAGCGAGTTTGCTTCCAGAGTCATGGAAGCGGTGGCAATCGATTCTAGCGGAGCAGTTGCGCGCTACTTATTTCAGACCAGCACACAGAAAGACATGACCGGACGGGCGCTCTCCTCGTCTATAGAAGCAATCCAACGCCAACGAGCCCCTCAATATTTTTTTGTTTAAGTGGCAATCGACTACGCTCACAAGGGGCTAGGAGGCGTCACCATAAGGGACACTACCTGTATTGAAGCCGAGGGGACAGCTATTTGTCTATCAGTAGCTGAATGGAGCAGAAAAGGAGAATCCCTCGTAAAAATCCCAGAGTCGCAGACGGTCAGCCAGAACGTCCTGAAAGGCAGGCTCCGCAGGAAAGCTCTTCGCGTTCTATGGCAAGGTGGCGCAAGCCAAGAGAACCATTAGATGATGTCGGCACCGGGACACGCCGGCCTAGCCTGGAGCAGCGCCGCGGACGCCATCGGTCGAGGACAGACTAACCAAGCGATGGGTGATGAGTTGGAACTCGAGCCAGTTACCCAGACGTACGGCGATATACTGCAGCACCTTAGGGGACTAAGGAGAGCATATAACCCATCGCATAGTGCGCTAAATAAAGAGTATTTTGTAAAGTGGAGGGAACTTCAGACACATATCTATGCGTATTTATCAAAAATAAGATACCCCCACAACACACAGGCCGCATGCTCCCAGTATGGAGACGACCACTCTGCATCACATCACATCACACAATGCCACGCCGGAGCAGTGGGATTAAGCGATGTCCAGCTGGCAACGCTATCAGCTTTTGCTGGTCGAACGGGCCCAAGCTGCCGCAGTTTCTGTAGGAGTAATCTGTACTAAGGAAACCACCCATAAAGACTCGGAATACTTTTGTCTCGCTCTGAAGCTTCACGTCGCCAATAAAATTCCAATAAGGTGTCATGCAGGGTGACACGATCTCGCCAGTGCCATTCACCGCCTGTTTGCAGGAGGTGTTCCGAGGCCTGAGTTGGGAACAGTTGAGGATACGAGTTAATGGAGAACACCAAAGTAACCTGCGATTCGCTGGTGGCATTGCATTGCTGAGTCAATGAGGAGATGAGCTGCAAATCATGATCAATGAGTTAGACAAGCACAGCATGACAGTAGGTCTTCAATTACCATGCAAAAAAACATAAGTAACGTTCAAAAGTCTCGCAAGGGAACAGCAGGTCGCAATTGGTAGCGAGGTGCTGCAAGTGGTAAAGGGAATGCGTCTTCTTATGATAGGTAGTGGCCGCTGATTGGGACCAAGAGAGGGAAATAACTAGAAGAACAAGATTGCGGTGGAGCGCTTTAGCAGGCTTTCTGAGACCATGAATGGCAGCTCATGGTCGCAGCTAACAAAACGTGTTCAGCTTAAGGACAACGCAGTGAGCCATGGAAAGAAAAATCACAGGAGTAACGTTAAAGGTTGGTTCACACGAGCGGACAGGACCGCGGATGGTCCGGGCGCATCAGCGCTGTCCGCGGGCCGTACACGTGACGTGAACGTCACTGCTCTCAGCGACGTTGAGCGGGTGGTGTGGTCTTTTCTGGGCCCGGACCGCGGGCCGAATGAAAAAGGCGAGCGCCTTTTTCAGTCCGCGGGCTTGGCGGCGGACCGGGATGGTTCTTGCTCTTTTTTTCCTTCTAGGTCAGTCAACGTTGGCTCGAGCGCTCGTTGGCTAGCTACCCGGAATGAAGTCGGCTCTGCTCGATGCTGGCGCCTTTCGTTCTGGCGCGCTTTTCGCCGTATTTGTCCTCATTTCCGTGTTTCGTTCACTGAGTTGTTCACTCCGTATTTGCTGCACTACGTCGTTACTGCGTGTTTGAGCGTGCGCGCGAGCGTGAACGCCTGCTTTGATTTGTTGTTTCTGCTAATATCAGTGAAGTTGGAAAGAAGGCGCTCAGTGACGAAGCGGCCAACACGTTTTCAGCGCTCGTTGAGAGCTGCCTACATATAGAATATTGAACACGCTGGCCACCTCAGCATGGCGCTATGGAATAGGCCGTGGCAAAAGATCGCCACGAAAATGGATGTGAGACATCACGAGTCGGCCCCGTACACAGTTGGTATGCAATGATTAATTTTTTTTTTACTGAAACCTTCTAGCAAAGTGGGCTTTCGAACTTGAGCCTGCGATGCATTTTACTTTGTTACGATTCCCTACGCAGGATTCTTGAAGGCTCTGTTTGGAAATAAGCGCCGGAAGTTTCGAAACGAACGTAAAAAATTGAGGGCGACGAAGAGCGCCCAGGGAGCCACGCAAAGAGCGCAAGCACGCTGGGGGAGAGAGTACGCGAGGATTGTCCGCTGCATTCTTGCGAATTCTCGACGTCCGGACCGACTCGCGGATGCTTGGTCACGTGTCACGATAACCGCGCTGAGACCGGAAGCGGGCAGAGTGGGCGAGGGAACAAACGCGGGTTAATGGCATCATAGTCTAAATCAATAGAAAGAAGTGGGCTTGGGCAGGGCATGTAATGCGAAGGCGAGGTAACCGCTGGTCCTTAATGGTAACGGAGTGGATTCCAAGAGTACGCAACCGTAACAGGGGTGGCAGAAGGTTAGGTGGGAGGATGTTATTAGGAAATTTGCGGGGATACGGTGGCCCCAGCTGGCAAAGGACAGGATGTATTTGGAGAGACATGGGAGAGGCCTTTGCCCTGCAGTGGGCGTAGTCAGGCTGATGATGATGATGATGATGATGATGATGATGATGATGATGTATTCAAATACGTTTTTTCATTATCAGAAAAACAAGATTACTACAACGAAGAGAAGGAAATACGAGAGCAAAGTATGTAATGTCACCGGCTACCCAAATAAAAAAAATAAATCCTCGTTATTTCTCTTTAAGAGGTAATCAGCATATATTTACGCACCACGCCCATGGCTACTGTTGAAACACTTCTAGCCTAGCTATAGGGGACCATCACATTCTTACAGAAGGTATTGATCACACTTGCGCACAGGACGTACTTAGTAGCGATTTCACCGCTAAAAAGAGAAAACAGGACCGGCGAAGAAAGGATGAAGACGAGCACTGACTTCAACAGGTTCATAGTGAACGGTCGATGTGAATACATGTGCTATTCGACGCAAAGGCACCAACTGCACATGCGCAGAAAGGTAGCTCGTTACCTCAGAGAGCAATGAAGCTGTGCTCGCGCAGTCTTCCTTCCGTCTAGCGGTGCGTTCAGGTGCAACGAATTCTCGCGTGACGAGTCCTTTGCATCTCTTAATGACTACAGCGTTCTCAAGACTAGGGGTGCACTTTTGGCCACCGGCAAGTGAGGAAACCTTCGCAACTTTGCCTTCGCGAGCGTTTTCTTACATTCTTGGCATGCTCCCTCATCCCTTCATTTACGCATCTCCAGGTTTATCCAATATAGCACTTAGCGGAAGGCAAGGACATTTACCGAAGAACACCTTCTGCGCATATTACAAGCAGCCACTTCTGCTTCGTTAATCCCTTTTGATAGCCACTAACCTCAGGGTCAGTCCGTTTGCACAACTCCGACAGCTTATGCGGTGCAGAGAACGCAACTTTCACGTCGTAACGGAGGACAGCCTTTCTCATACTGCGGGACAACTTGTGAATCTATGGTACGAATGCTACCTTCTGCCTGCGTTACGCGCATGCGTCACAGTTTTGCAATTGTTGGAGGTATCGGGGTCGTCGTCTTCCACCCCGCTCTTCCATTCCGCGGATGCAGCGCCCTCGCCCGCTGACCGCGGAGGGGTCTGTGCTTGAGGAAACGGGGGGGGGGGGGGGGGGGGGGGACGTGTGCACAGCAATGCTATGTGTTTCTCTGCAAATAGTACAATGCGGGCAAGCTTGCCACAAAGCATCCATCGGAAGCAGAAGGGCTTCCTACATACCGGCTGGTGCAACTTCAGCCGTATCGGCCGACAGCTGCGGCATTGCGCGACGAGTATTCCCGTGTGCGCCGCGTCATTGGAGCACAGCCATCCACGGGCATTTGTCAGGGTAGGCGACACGAGCGTGCTTTTTCTCAACTTGCTTCGCTGTCCAGAACCAGAAGCTACGTGCCCCGTCCCACTCTTTCCAAATCGCATCTTCCTCCGAGCGCACTCCTAGGAGCGAAAGTCTTATAGAACTTTTCCCAATGATAAATGCTTTTTCCCAGACGAGGACAAGCCCACTTGTCGAAATGTTTGCTAAACCGACGTTGCTCACCTGCTGACCTTTGCTAACTTTGTTTCGTGTATTCAGGTAGAAGGTTATACACTATTAGAAATTTAATTAGCAGTCCTACCACACTGATCAGCTTCCCTAGGGCAGGACTTCAAAAGTCTTATCCAGGAATGAATATTTCTTCATCGTTCATCAGCCTAGATCTCGGATATACCTATAACATCGATTACAAACTAATATTCAGATAGACATGATAACAGTGGCTTTTTTTTCGGACACTGCGGATGCTGCAATGAAATATTGAGAAGTGGACTAATTTATTATATCCATCGTTTACTTGTCTAGCCGTTGAAACCATGAACAGTTAGGAGACATTATGAAACTAATGAGTAAAATACGTTCCGACCACTACAGTCAGGCCCGAATAGATCGATCCCAAATATATTGATCTCGGTTGTATATAATTCTTATTCATATATTCATCTGGTGGTGACGGCAGTACGACGCTTCGGAACACAGAGAAAAGTGCTTCCAAAAGAAACTGTTTTTTCGGGCGGTCCTGAACCCACAAAGAACTGAATGTCTCGGCGGCGGCAATAGCGACAAGCGTGCTAGGCTGTCGTTCAACAGAATGTCCGCCGCTCTCGTCCGCGCTGAATTTAAAGCTGACAACGAACTTACGAGATACGGCGTGCAAAGTAACCACAGCAGCCTCGAAACACTTTAGAATCAGTTCCGCATGGGTCCGTCCATCCAAGATAAAACTTTGTCGTATCTCGCGCAACATAGTGATAAAGGCGCGTGCCAGCGGTCTTGAGCATGACCAAAGCTTTGCGGCAAAATCGAACAAGTAGAACCTCCCTTTGAAAATCTCTTGCAGAAGTTTAACACTATTGTTCACGTGTATCGAACTCGCGTTCATTCGGGCAGGGCGGCTCTGACACCATCTGTCCGTCATCTGTGGCGTGCCAAAGATCTGCCAGTACTTGACAGGTGCCCTCACTGTAGCGCTGCACCGGACATTTGTGATGTGCGGCACTTGTGCACGTGCCCAGCGACGGCTGCTCTCAGAAAACGGCTCCTCAGGGAGGTGGGCCTGCGGTGGAACCGCGAAAGTGACTACGTGAAGTGGACTATGGACAACCGTTTCATTAACAACCTCTGCGACTACCTCAGCGCAACGGTTCTTCACTCCTTCTTCTAACTTTC
This sequence comes from Amblyomma americanum, assembly GCF_052857255.1. Lineage (NCBI taxonomy): Eukaryota > Metazoa > Arthropoda > Arachnida > Ixodida > Ixodidae > Amblyomma > Amblyomma americanum. The sequence goes on along the minus strand of NC_135504.1, from coordinate 42,537,584 downwards.
AATCCCGTGCATTCCTTCCCCCCCTTTCCTTTTTCAACTTATGCCTCATGGCACACTTCTCGAATAAAAAAAAAAACTCGCGTTCATCAGAAGTGCCGCTTCTTCTGAAAGAACCCTTTTCACACGTGTAGAGGAATGACTGCGCAGCCTTGCGCAGCTGTTGGCAGTGCTTGCGCTGTGAAACAGCGTGGGGAGGTGATCGTACGGAGTATACTTGCGGTCTGTTGTAGCCATTCTCCACGCCGCATCGCTGCCTTGCAGTGAAGCAAACCTAGCCAAGTCTTTGTGGTATATAACCCATAATCTGCTTTACAGTACTCATATCAATCACCTTCTGACTAACACACATAAGACTCTAGGTTTTATTTAATTGCCGGTCACGTTGTCACAAAGACACACGACTAGCTGCATATACCCCGCTGCTCAGATCGAAGCTTGAATGTGCGTCATTCATTTTTTTTTTTTGTCCTCAACACTGCACCTAATTAACAAATGAGAGGCACTGCAAACCAGGGCCAAATTCGATTCATCGCACGCCAGTACACGCGTTACTCAAGGAACACTGGAATAAAAGCGAACCTTAACCTCTCAACGTTCGAAAGCGGACGTAAGATATCACGTCTTGCCTTTTTTTCACAAATGATACCTTAATCGCACAGACTACTCCGAACTGCTAATTAGGCCTGCCATACGTACATTTCATCGACTTGACCACAATAAAAAAATTTAACCTCCATTTTCGTGAACAGACGCAGTCATATTTTCGTTTTGACACCTGTAGATTCTGTTGTTTACACTGCCGATTGTGATAAATTTTTTTCAGTACTAAAACATGCCTTTTGACTGGTTTGTCTTGTAATCTTTGCGCTTTAGTTGCTTTCTTTGTTTTCTCTTAAGCCTTTGAGTGTGTTGTATTCCATGCTTTTAAGCTTCAATTCTGGAATACTGTATTCATAATGTTGAATGCTTATACCTCTTGTTACGACGTATTCTAGCACGCTGTTTAAGTGCCGTTATATTACTGTTGTATTTTGTTCCCAGTTCTCTTGCGTGATGCCCCCCCTCCCCTCCTAATCTAATGCCCACATGGGCCTTTAGGTTAAATAAATTAAACAAAAAAAATGAAGACAGAAAAAACGCAAAACCGCCAATGATAAAACATGCTCCCTCCAACGTGTTACACACTTTCTAGTCGCTTTATCAGCCGTGAAAGTAAACATATTTGTCTCGTATGCTTCCCTGAAGGCAGCAGTACTCACCACCGAGTCGTATGACATATTGGCCATTACAGCCGAGACAATGTTGTACTTAAGTATTGAGTACCATAGCGTTCCTTGGTAGAAGTCTCCGGCGTTGAGGAACAGAGGGTTCGTAGTGTTGCATTTCAGCTGTCTCACCTGTAGGTGAGGGAGAATAGGTAGCGTTAGCGTTATGCAGACACGAAAGATAACCGCTTAAAAACTACACAGCGTTTGGAGGAAAAATATGGATATTTTAACAATCTTCAAATCATCTGTTTAACCATGAGAGAATTATTACAGTTTTTTAATAACTTTGCATGTTGCGGTGGTCACAACAGGCTGAAGGACGGATGAAGAATCTGGGAGCGAATTGTGTTCGAATTTAAAAGAAAATCTTATCAAAGAAAAAAAAAGCTTAGTCTCCACTAGGGTTCATGAAGCTTTTCAGCAGCACTTTTGCTTGTGCTAGTTTCTCTTTAGTACTTTTTCCCTGACTTCTTTTAGCCATTCTTTATTCCGTTAACGAGAGTGGAAATGCGGGCGAGTTGATTGTTCAAGGTAGCGTGGTTACAGCGTGAAAACGACACCACGAAAGGGAGAACAGCGCTGTGTATGTCCTGTCCTCCCATTTCGTGAGGTCGTTTCCCCGCTTTGACCACGCTGCCTTTGTTCCGTGTTTCCTTTAGAGCATTAGCTCTATTTGTGGCGTTCCGAGCCTCTCAATTCTGCTGATTCCACGATTACAATCCAAGATGGCGGCCGCCATAGCAACGGCATTGCATTAAAGTGTTAAGCTCTACTTCTCGCGTTTCGGGTCAAAGCGTTATGGGTTATAACGCAAATCGTGACCCAGTGGTTGCCATGGTAACCGAGGTGGCTACATAATAGAAAATTACAGGACTGCACTTGTCTGCTTAAGAGCGCAAATCCAAGAGCCTGTCCCTTTCCTCGCTTCTCCTACCACTTTTAATTTTTTTTTATTTTTAACATTTCAATTTTGTTGTTTTTATTAAATTTCTTTTATTCCTTATCTTTATATAACAAATTTCCGAAATTTAATCAGAAATGCTGATTATCGGGTAGCACAAAACAGAATTTTGGTTGTACCACGTCTCCGTAAAAAAAAATGGACATGTAAAGTTGCAATGGCAAGATTTAAGCAATGCCGATATGTCATCCTTTTTTGAATCTATTGACCTCGCATTCAAAACAGCAGTTTTAACACATTTGGCTATGTTGTTTTGATTGCTAAGTTTAGCGATGTCTTCGGGAGAAGTGAAAGCACTGGCCATTTCTGATATGGAGATCGATAAGTATCGGAAGACCTTCCTACGCAGAAGCATCGCTGTTTGGGACGACTGCTGGTGACACAGTGTCCTGCGCGTCGCTGCTGATCTTGTCTAGATCACTTTCTCGAGTAATCGCAATGACTGGGGATGACGCAGTGCCCGCGAAGAGGTGCACGGCCGCCACATAAGACAGTAATTTCAGCTTGAAATCGCACAAGGTCTAAACTTATGTTCGCCCTTTGCTTAAGAAGAAAGCCAAGGAAAGCACAAGTGAATTTATTTTAGCGTGTGGTGTCGATCAAAAGGAAACTAACAGGGCAGTTACTTTATGGCTGGAAGAAATTAGAAATAGAAACAACCACATGTTGCCGGTGGGATCAAACCCAGGACTTTCACGTACGGTGTTCTATCAAAAGAGCTACGGTGGCGGCGGTCCTGTCTTCTACTTTCGGGGGTGTTTATGTGTAGTGTAACCGAACCATGAGAGTGTTCACCAGCGCCACTCTCGTCGATAGCGGTGGACTTAGTACGTCCTGGACTACCGCGAATGTCGTGTGGTACGTGGTCGAACGTGGAAGCTGTGCGAGAACACTCTTGCGCTTCGTATGGCATCAAGACTGCCAGATTCGAGGCGCTCCTTAAGCAATTGTGCAGACAAGGGAAGGTAAATGAAGGGCTCGTTATGCTTACTATAAAAGAAAATTCACACGTACACGTGGCAACTCAAGTAAGGTCTGGAAAGTGGTGCATGAGCTTGCTTCAGGAAAACAGAAGGCAAGCATTCAAAACGTTATCATCGAAGACGTATCTTTTTCTGGTGAATCCGTGGCAAACAAATTCAATGAACATTTCTTAAAGGCCGGTGCTCCAGGGTCCTCTAATATATGTGATTCTGATTCCATGTCACATATTACTTACAAAGTAGAAGTCTTGATTTTGCAGCAACTGAGATATATAGTCCGCTCCGAATCTAAACAACAGCAGCGCTTGCGGTATAGATGAATTGAAACCCAAACCCATCAAAGAGGTGTGACCTCATTTTCAGCTCTTGAATATTCCCTGAAATACTAAATTATCGCGTAGGTATCTGCTATCTTTAAAAGCGGTAACAGAGAAGGACGTGAATAATTACAGGCAAATTTCTGTTCTCCCAATATTTTCTAAAGTTGTCGAAGAAGGCATAAATATGCGGTTCTAAAACGTTTTCAAAAAACAAAATGTTTTTAAAAAAGAACACTACAGCTTCCAAAGCACAAGTCCAAAGAAATGGCATTGCTAAATATTGAAGACAAAATACTTGAATAATTTGAGCGCAAACTGATTCCAATAGTTGTTCTACCGACATCAAGAAAGTTTCGATTCTGCTAAGAATTACATTCTAATTCAGAAACTTTAGTCATATAGAATTAGGGGAGTACCATGGCATCTGATAAAGGGTTGATGTAAAATCGCCTTCAGTACACTAACGTTAACAATTGCATGCCGAGCACATCCGAAACCATGCACGGCGTCCTGCAAGGCTCCACACTTGGCCCGCTTCTTTTTCTGATCTACATTAATGACATCACTCACACCAGATATAATATTGTACGCCAACGACACAAACCAATTTTCTCAGGAGCTGAACTACATCATCTCCAACATCGCGTGAAAATATGGTTGGAAAACCTATCTCACTGGCTGAGAACAAACAAATTGGAGTTGAATGCGAATAAAACAAAGTATTTTATTTTTCGGCCTCGTAACAAGCAAATTACAGATGAAAAACCTATTTACTTTGGGGGGCATGTCATTGATCGCGTGATGTCTGAAAAATTTCTTTGAGTTCATTTCACGAAAGTATTGATTTATCTATTCATACTAACCATGTATGGAGTAAAATACCGCGTTCTATTGATATCTTTCTTAATTAAGACAATTAATACCGATTTAGCTAAAAACAGCTTTATTGCGCATTACTAAAATCGCATATTCAATACTCCTTGCTTCTATGGAGGACTACAACAAAAACCAACTTAGCATTCATAGGCTAGAGAAGAGGGCATTGAGGCTTACAGAAGGAAGTCCTGGCTTTGTCATACTACACCGATTTTTACGAGAGATCAGCTCCTAACCATTCGGAATATTGCTACGGACGCTGGGAGGACGACGAAGTGGTTGGTAACGAAGACGACGCTGAGGTGCGCGCTTGTGTGCTGAGAGTCGACTCCAAGCCATCGGTTCCTTGCGTAGCAGGTTACCTCTGCTCTTTCTACTGCTGCTTCTAGCCGCCACGTATCATTTGGTGGAGGTTGCTAAATTCGATCCCCGATCTCAAGCTGGCTCTCCGTCGTGGCCGCCGTCTCGCCAACATGTCTACCGAGTCCGAGCCATCTCCCTCTCCATCGCCAGCGGTCGTCGTCGCCCACCACCGCGAACCGGGCACGTTCTGCGGCACAGACGACGTTGATGTGGACGACTGGCTGGCCCTTTACGAACGCGTCAGCACGCACAACAGGTGGGATCCAACGCTGATGCTCGCTAATGTGATATTTTACCTGACCGGCACCGCGAGAGTGTGGTTCGAAACCCACGAAGATGACTTGACCGCATGGGACATATGTAAGCAGAAGCTCCGCGACCTCTTCGGAAAACCCATCGGCCGCCAACTCGCCGCCAAGAAGGCACTCGCGTCCCGCGCCCAAACTTCCTCCGAGCCATACATAGCCTACATACAAGACGTCCTCGCCTTGTGCCGTAAAGTTGATAAAGACATGTCCGAAGCAGATCGAGTTGGCCACATACTGAAAGGCGTTGCCGACGATGCCTTTAATCTGCTTCTATGCAAAGACTGTTCCACGGTCGCTTCTGTTCTTGAGGTGTGCCGCCGTTTCGAGCAAGCCAAACACCGGCGCATTTCTCACCGTTTTGACCGGCTGCCGAACACTGCTGCTAGCTCCTCCTGTGAAGATCTGCCAACATTGCGGCAGCCTTCCGACCCGGCTAACTTAACCCGTATAGTGCGCCGCGAACTGGAGGTGATGACGCCCGCTGTTTCTTCCTTGCCACTGCCGGACAACACCTTGGCCCTCATCCAAGCCGTCGTTCGCCAGGAGGTTGCGAACTTGGCCGTCCCTTCTCCTCGCGTCGTGGACAACGCTCATGCCAGCCCGGACCCTCCGGTGATCACAGCTGCCACTTACAGTCGCAGCTTCTCGCCTCGGTACCGATATCGCAATCCTGCCGAATGGCGTACCTCTGATGACAGGCCGATCTGTTTTACCTGCTCTCGCGTCGTACACATCTCCCGTCACTGCCGCAGCCGTTGGTCCCCGCCACCTCGCCCCTACTCCTTCGTCGACCGCCGCAACGACTACGGCCCGCACCGCTTCACACCACGACCCGATCCGCTTTCTGACGAGCCCGCTCCGCACGCTCGTGGGTCCAGCCGCTCACCTTCCCCATTAGGCTGCCGCTCCCGTTTTCCTCCCACACGCCGCAGCCCTTCTACTTCGACCTCCCGCCATTTCTCGGAAAACTAGCCGATGCAGCCCCCGGAGGTGACGCTGCATCATTGACCCGGCCTGAAAATCCTCTCTTGACCCCCGCTGTCCAACGTAATCTCTTGAATGTTCTCGTGGATGGTGTCCCGGTCCTTGCCCTCATTGATACTGGCGCCCAAGTGTCTGTCCTGAGCTCTTCTTTGCGCCGCCGTCTGAAGAAAGTTTTAACGCCTGCCTCCATGTCCACGGTTCGCGTCGCCGATGGCAGCCCTGCTGCCGTGATTGGAATGTGCACTGCGAGAGTCAGCATTGCCGGGCGTCATATGCCCGTTCTGTTCACCGTCCTGACCCGGTGCCCTCAGGACATAATCATTGGCCTTGACTTTTTAACCGCCCATTCAGCGCTTATTGACTGTTCCTCAGGCCTTCTTCGATTGGATCTGCCCGTGTGCAATGACGACTCCACCAGCTCACCTCGCCTTCAATCCACCGAGTTTGCTCGTCTCCCGCCACAAACTGCTGTCTACATCCCTCTGTCGCCTTCTCCTCCCGTCCCTGATGGAGACTACGTCGCCCGCCCTATCACCGCTGTGATTCTGAATCGTAATGTCCTCTTTCCCCACACCATTGTCCACATCACCAACAACTGCACCTGCCTCCCTGTCCTCAACTTCAGCCTGTCCCCTCAGGTACTTCCGACCGGCATTTCCCTTGCTGATCTGTCCCCATTGAGCGATTGCACAGTTTCTGTCCTGGCTCCTGACCCAACGACTGCCGTCTCCAATGTCCCTACATCGCAACCCTCCCGTGAGGACTCTATTTCCCGGATGATCGCGGCTGATCTGCCCTCTGCTGATTCTACAGCTCTTCACAGCCTTTTGTCCTCCTACAATGATATTTTTGACTTTGGGGACCGTCCCTTGGGTCAAACCTCTGTTGTCACCCACCACATTGACACCGGCGAAGCCCGCCCTATTCACAAACGGCCCTATAGGGTCTCCCTCGCAGAGCGCCGTGTTATTCAGGCAGAGGTGGACAAGATGCTGGCCTGCAACATCATCGAGCCTTCGAGTAGTCCTTGGGCGTCCCCTGTCGTGCTTGTTAAAAAGAAAGATCAAACCTGGCGATTCTGCGTCGATTACCGCCATCTAAATGCCGTCACAAAGAAAGACGTCTACCCTTTGCCCCGAATTGACGATGCTCTCGACTGTTTGCACGGTGCCAGTTCCTTTTCCTCCATCGATCTTCGCTCAGGGTACTGGCAGATCGCTGTCGATGAACGGGATCGGGAGAAAACCGCCTTTGTCACACCGGACGGCCTGTACCAATTTAAAGTTATGCCTTTCGGCCTGTGCAATGCCCCTGCGACCTTCGAGCGCATGATGGACTCCCTCCTGCGCGGTTTTAAGTGGACGACATGTCTCTGCTACTTAGATGACGTGATTGTTTTTTCGTCCACATTCCAAAGCCACCTGCATCGCCTTTCAGCCATCCTTGCCGTCTTCCGCCGCGCTGGTCTTCAGCTGAACTCGAAGAAATGTACCTTCGGCCACCGTCAGCTCAAGGTCCTTGGCCACTTGGTCGATTCTGCTGGGATCCAACCCGACCCCGACAAAGTCCGCGCCGTGCGTTCATTTCCTACTCCGCGCTCCTCCGGTGATGTGCGCAGCTTTCTCGGCCTATGTTCCTATTTCCGCCGGTTCATCCAGAACTTTGCGGAAATAGCCCCACCTCTTACCACGCTCCTTAAGAAGGACATCCCGTTCTCTTGGGACCACCCCCCCCCCCCAAGCTGACGCCTTCAGAGCCCTTATCAGTGCCCTCACTGCTCCACCTGTGTTGGCGCACTTTGATCCTTCAGCCCCTACGGAACTTCGGACCGATGCGAGCGGCCATGGCATTGGTGCCCTACTTGCTCAGCGGCAGCGCAACAAGCTTCGCGTTATTGCGTACGCCAGCCGTCTCCTTTCTGTGTCAGAGCGCAACTATTCTATCACCGAGCGGGAATGCCTCGCTCTGGTTTGGGCTATTGCAAAATTCCGCCCTTACTTGTTTGGGCACCCTTTCTCTGTTATCACGGATCACCACGCCTTATGCTGGCTTTCTTCGCTCAAAGACCCTACCGGCCGGCTGGGGCGCTGGGCTCTTCGCCTTCAAGAGTACACATTTTGTGTCGTCCACAAGTACGGCCGCTTGCACCAGGACGCGGATTGCTTGTCCCGTTACCCTGTCAATCCGCCTTCCTCCAACGAATGCGAGGCTGACGCCTGCATCTTATCCATCTCGGCCTTCCGCAACATTGCGCAAGAACAGCGCTTGGATTCGTCGCTACGTTCCCTCATCGACCGCCTCACTGCCAACCGCTGTGATGCGTCCCTCGCCCCGTTTGTGCTCCATGAGAATGTCCTCTACCGGCGCAATATGCGGCCTGACGGCGCTGACCTCTTGCTCGTGGTCCCTCAACACCTGCGCACCAGCGTCCTTGAACAGCTTCATGACGTTCCCACGGCCGGTCATCTTGGAGTCTCCCGCACCTACGACAGCGTGCGCCGCCGCTTCTTTTGGCCCGGTCTATACCGTTCTGTCCGCCGTTATGTGGCCGCTTGCGAACTGTGCCAACGGCGGAAGACGCCCTCGGTTCTCCCTCCCGGGCACCTTCAGCCGATTCCCATCCCCGTAGACCCGTTTTCCCGCGTCGGCCTCGACCTGCTCGGCCCTTTTCCGGTGTCTGCTATGGGAAACAAATGGATCGCGGTCGCGACGGACTACTCCACGCGCTACGCTATTACTCGAGCGATCCCAACCAGCTGCGCAACTGATGTCGCTGACTTTCTCCTGCACGACGTCATACTCCACCACGGTGCTCCCCGTCACCTGCTCACCGATCGCGGTCGCTGCTTTCTTTCCAAAGTGGTCGCCGAACTCCTCCGCTCCTGCTCCGTCCGTCATCAATTCGCCACGGCCTACCAACCGCAGACGAACGGCCTCACTGAACGTCTGAACCGTACCCTCACCTACATGATTTCCATGTACGTCTCCGACAATCACCGCGACTGGGATATTAGCCTCCCATTTGTTACATTCGCCTACAATTCTACGCGTCACGATACAGCCGGTTTCTCCCCTTTTTACCTTCTCTTTGGCCGCGATCCTTTGCTGCCCTTCGACAGTGTACTGCCCGCCACCGCCTCCACGAGTCCTTACGCTCGGGACGCCATCGCTCGCGCCGATGCTGCCCGTCTTGTCGCCCGCCAGCAGCTGTCGGCCTCCCAAGTCAACCCGAAACGACATCATGACTGACGCCGTCGTGAAGTCACCTACTCTCCTGGCTCCCTTGTGTTACTCTGGATCCCTTCCCGCCGTGTGGGCCTTTGTGAAAAACTGCTCCCCCGATATACAGGCCCTTATCGGGTCGTACGTCCGGTGACCGCGGTGACGTACGAGATCACCCCGCTACATCCGTCATCTCCGGCCGCTGCACCCCGCACCGACATCGTCCATGTGTCCCGCCTCAAACCTTACAACTCGCCGTCTAGCTGGCCTGTGTAGTGCGCACCGGGACGGTGCTTTTGCCGCGAGGGGGGGTCATGCTACGGACGCTGGGAGGACGACGAAGTGGTTGGTAACGAAGACGACGCTGAGGTGCGCGCTTGTGTGCTGAGAGTCTACTCCAAACCATCGGTTCCTTGCGTAGCAGGTTACCTCTGCTCTTTCTACTGCTGCTTCTAGCCGCCACGTATCAATATCTTGCATAGAAAACTAGCCGTTACAATGCATAAAGAAATGAAAATCAACCCTGAAGCCCTCTTCAAGAAATACGTTGATAAATGCCGCACTAATGACTTGCGAAATAATACATGTAGGAAAAAAAACTGCGAAGAAATTATGGCATCTTAACAAACCCCCACGTTCTTAAAAGCAAACATCCTTACGTCAGACGACAACCAGAAAATAAGAACATCTAGCATTGGTTTTAAGACCAATTTTTCTTTGTTAAATACTGTCGTTGAAAATATAAAGATTTTCATAGAGTTAAATAAATGGTTTACGGTTAATGGTGGTTTAACTTCCCAAAGCGACTCAGGCTAAAAGGGACGCCGTAGTGAAGGGCTCCGGAAATTTCGACCACCGGGGGTCCTTTAACGCGCACTGGCATCGCACAGTACACGGGCCGCTAGAATTCCGATTGCATCGAAATTCTACCGCCGCAGCCGGGATCGAACCCGCGCCTTTTGGGTCAACATCCGAGCGCCATAACCACTGAACCACCGCGGCGAATATTATATAAATTATGTAATTTCTCTTGTTTATATTGTTTCTTTTAATTCAGAGGTGCTTATGCTAACATTATCTGCTCTTTGAAGTGACATGCTGAACATCTTTGATGAAGTGTTCTTTGTGTGCTGTACTGATGCTGCTTCTGCACTGCCACCCATTTTGGGCAAGTGTCAAATTTTGCGAGTGGGAAGGGGGCAGGCGCATTGTCAGGCAGTTCACTGCCTTTTCGCCGATCTCCCAGACATTTCCCCTTGTCTGAATAAACTTGCATTGTATTGTACCTGAACATGAGGAAGCCAACAGTCACCGAAATCAAAGAGCGTATGAGAAAGTTACTATTAATGTGCAAACATTATCTCCCGCACTTAGATTAAGGTCATTTGTCCATAAAACGTGCCCGCAGAAAAAGGCACCATGTGACGTCATGACGTCACGAGTCAACGTCATGCCAAGTCACGTGATAACGATGTAATATGACGTCATGCCAAGTCCCGTGACAATTTAATACGGTGCCATACGAAGTCACATGGCAACCATGTAATGTTAGGTCATACAAAGCCACGTGACAACGATGTAATATGACGCCATACCAAGTCGATAATTGCAAAACGTTCAGGCCACGTGACAATAAGCTGTGTAGAAAAAGTTTGTTTACATATTTACAATTGAAACTGCAACGCGATACATGAACTTTAACACTAAATAGAGATTTTTAGAATAAGGGGCCCCAATCTTTAGGGACCCCAAGAAGTTGGGGGCGTCGAAGTGCGCATGCGCAGAACGCAAGGCCCACCTTGCGTCTTGGATTAACGTTAGTGGCGAACGCTATTTTGCCGAAATAGAGTACGCCCCAACGCCGCTTTCCGTTCGGTCAACATGGCGGCGCCCGACGAAGCGGGGCCTCTAGCTTCACCACCGATTCTATGTCGCCGCTACTCAGTGTATTAAGTTCACGGCAAACAAAAGGCACACGAAGCTTTCGCTTTGTCTGAAGATGCCCGCACCACAAAATCTTTGTGGCGAAATGCGCCAAATTTTCATGTTGCTTCCGTGTTTACAGAGCTGCTAGGCTTGGCGAGTACGCATCGTTTGGTCGCCATGGGGATGCCTTGGCTAACCGATTTCGCATAGACTTTAAAACAAAATGGTTGTTTAAAAACATTCACGTGTTATCATTTTTATTCTTAAATTGTATTTCTGCAATAACAGTTTGTGATGAAAAAAATAAACGCATATTTTAAACTCTTCTTAACAGCACTTTTTGGTTTTCCACAGTGCCGCTGGAATCGATGTGGCCCCGCTGCGTAGCGGAGGCCCCTATTTTAAAACTCGCCGGTGCACTCCTACGTATCGCTGGGGCCCGCTAATTCTTTGGGGCCCGAAAGCCTTGGGGTCCCTTATTCTAAAACTCCCTAATATTCACATGAACTTTCAGACTAGACCAGTGAAGTGGGCAAAGAAAAAAGTACATGAGGACAGCGGAATAACATAAGAGAATAGTGCGGCAGGCACACCCGGAAGAGAACATAAGAGAGCGCACTACATGGCGCTGAGGATTAAACCTTCAACGCCAGTTCGGCAAGAACGAGCCGGTTGTCGCGCACAGAAGTAAAAGAGAGGATAAACACTGCTGATTGGAGGGCCGAGCGATAGCTCCTGTGATATAAGACACAGTAACAGTAACTGGTTTCAGTGTTTTATTATTACCTTGCCCGGCCGGGAGCCTTGGCTATGGGAGACCGGGTGTTGCACGGAGCACATCAAAGTGCACCGGCGTTCTATTCAGAGCCCACTTCCATGCCCTGCGTTTGCGATGCCGGCAGACACTTTGCAGCTCCACTCGGTCAACGTGTGTGACGTCACGAAGGGAGCACACAGAACACTTGGGATGCCTCCTTTCCTCAAGCGGCGACTGCGGCGACGGCGACGGAACGCACATCTGCCGGAGCTCTCCGCGGGGGCGCGCGCGTGCGCAGTGCAGCGAATATCCTCCTCTCTGCGGCGGTACGCACATCTGCTGGGATGCCGCTACCCACCTCCCGCGGCGTACGTCCCTACCCTCTCAACTCCTCTCTACAGCAGCTGGCACGCGCGGCGTACGTTACTAGGAACACGTGTGGCTCTTTAGAGGACAAACTGTGGAGCCAGAGGTCATAGGCTGAAGCTCGCCGGAGGAGGTCATGATAGGTGTAGAGCTATCGCTCTAAAATGGGCACGACCATTGTGGAAGAAGCTCCTCTTCCCCCACGAAAAAGAGAGAGGGAATAAACTTTATTAATGCAAAGTAATTAGGCAGGTTGTTTACCCAGGTGCAGGAAAAATTGGCGAATACGGCCCTCCAGGCCTGATCGCGCAATACGCAACAAAGGCATGCCCGGCTTGCGGAGGATTTCCCCCAAGAAAAGGAGCTCCTCTAACAGATAACTTGCATGTGCTCTACGTAGACGACCTAGTCTTGGCCACACGGCACGGCGCCGACCACCACCATCGACCCACTGCGCTACGACTTCGCCATAGAGTGAACATGCCAGCCATAATTTAGAGGCTTGCGAAGCTGCCACCGTGAAAACATCCACGTGAAACGAATGAAGAAATGCCCTGCCCACGGAATAACGCGTGATCAACACGCCAGAAGACAAGCACCAAAACGCAGGTGACAATTGCGTGATTAGACTGCGCGAGCGGGCAATTCGGGCGTGTACTGGTGCTCAGAACTCTATACCGCTCTAGGCTGTCGCGAGCGCCTAGCACAGCCCAACCGAGCCGCCAGTCTTCTAGGTGATCCGGTAGTGGGGGCGACGCTATGCGTGCCCACCGGACGCGACGCATCGGCGAACGCAGAATAAAGGCGGGGACACATGTCCGGTGAGCGCTCCGAATCCAGTCCGGTTGGCCGGAACGTCGAGCGCCGGATTCATCACACCACGTAGATACGTGCGGCGCACCGCGTCCGGCAAAGGTCCGGCGAGCCGTTCCGGCGGGCAGCGGCAGCCATAGCGAGTGCGGAGAGCGCCAACGTCACGATGACGTAGGGGCGCTTCTCTCGGGGCGGGCAGGCTGGTCTGCCAGCTTGGATGCCGCCCGCCAGCGCTTGAAAAATGCGCTAGTATTGTTTGCTAACGTTCTTAACACGCCCTGGGATAGAGGAATGTTAAAAATAAGTCATTTTCGACAATCTTTTGTTAATACCTGGGCTGGTAGAAGTGATAACTTCGATACAAGCTGGTTTATTCCTATAGCTGCTTTGTTGTTGCTGCTCGCCTGGCGCACTGCTAGCTCCTCTGCTGAAGGCGGTGCGGAAATCGAGCATGTCTTTGTTTTATTATGAGACGGGATTCGCAATAGAGCGGTGACAATAGAAATACCTTTATAGTAAAGTGCTGGCCATTTCTGTAAAGCCCTCAACGGCGGCATCGATGTGAAACTGGCTAAAGGAATAGCGACGGCCAGGGCCGTCAGGCAGCAGACAAGTTCGTCGCCCGCGGGCGTCGTCGTTGCCGAAAGCTCGGCTCTTGCTCAGGGCATGGTGCCGTTGCTAGAACATAGTAGGCAGTCTTTGTGATTTCCTTTTTCCTTCCTCCATGACTCACAACAGCTTTGCAGCGGCCGCTGCCCGCCGTGGAGGTGCGGCTCGCCTGGCGTTCGTTAGCGCCGCTGCTGAAACCGACCATGTTTTAATTTATTAAGAGATAATGCTGTGAACAGCTAGAGCGATGTCAACAGTAAGCCTTTTATTATAGCACAGACGACTCCCGAAGCGCCGTCCGGTGCGGCTTCGATGCGAAACAGGCTACAGGCCTAGCGACGACCAAGGCCGCCACGCAGCAGCGCCGTTCGTTGCCCGACGGCCCCGCGGGCAGCGCCTTTGCCGAAACCTCGCCACTTGCGCAGGCATGCTTTGTCGCTGCTGGAATATAGCTGTCTTTCTGATAGCAGAGCTGTTTTGTCTTTTCTGAGCAGACGTGCAGTGTATACGCCGAGACATTGCTGTCCGGCGACCGGAGAGGCGCGCCGGACATGCTGCCGGACATGTGTCGCCTGCTTTACCCGTACAACAGGCAGAAATAGCGAGCCCATCATACCGGTTTTAAGAACGTACTCAAAATCCCACACCCTAATCCATGAAGGTCTTATTGCGACTTCAGCAAGCATGAAAAGAAAAGTGCACGGGCTTGCCCACTGGCTCAAGCTGAGCCACAATCGCTGCCACGTGCACACAGTAGGAGAGTTGAAAGAGATGTGAGGAAAGACTGAAAGGAAAGGACGCGCGTAGCAACAACCGCGTCATCCGAAGAGATGACGACGGATAAGCAACAGATACCCCCGCTGACAATGAGCCCTCGCCTCATGTGCGAGAGCCTAGATCCCAGCCACGTAAGGCGAGGAAGCCACTCTTCCGAAGGTGTAGCTGCTGCTGCTGTCAGGAAGAATGAAAAGGAAAGTGCACACGCCTGCTCACTGGCTCAAGCTGAGCCACAATCGCTGCCACGTGCAGACAGTAGGAGAGTTGAAAGATGGGAGAGCAAAGATAAGAAAAGACGCGGGCTATTATGTTCCAGGCCGATCCCGGAGGCAGTGAAATGCCGGGCCAACCCGTACCGGAGTGCTTCAAGCACTGCGCCCTATTTTCAAAAATAAGTTTAATATCTTGTGTCCAAATGGGACTTGTAGCAGATATGTGATTGGAAAAAATTTTATTTACATATGTACACATGCCAAGCTTACCGGATACATTGACATTCACAAGTAGACATGACACTAAGCATGTAAGGCGAACCATTTAAAGAGGTACCATAAGCATCTTTGAGCAACTAACAGGAATTGCTTGCGAGCGATTTAAGGCGGCATAGCATACCTATTCACAGAATAGTGCAACAGTAATAATCTGACACGGAGAAAAAAAAAAGGGGGGGGGGGGGGTGACCTTTGCGCCAGTTTGGTTTAAAGACCAGAACAAGACGATCGACGACCACTGCCGGAGAAACTCATCCTCTCTCAAAAAAATAGTTTCTTTGACAAGAAACTGATCAGCTCCCTTCGGAGACGGCCAAGTATTGGCCACTCAGCGCGGCGTCGAAAGCCACCAGCGACCGCGGCGCATCGATTGCGCCATAAACTAAAAAGACCCGCTACAATAAACAGGCGAGAAAAACGGCCGCTGGGGAAGCGGCCGCGGGAGACAAAGCTCGAAATGTCCTGCCCACGGAATCCCGCATGAACCGCGCGCCAAAAGACACGCGCAACCACACAGGTGACTGCAGCGTGGCGATGAGATTCCGGAAGCGGGCGATTTGGACAGTACTGGAGCGTAAAACACCCTACCGCTCTAGCCATTCACAAGTAGGCAGCACTGCCCAACCACGTTTCCTAACAAACTCGCGTAGATGGTCTGGGAGAGGTGTCGACGCTATGCGCGCCCATTGAACTCGGCGCATCGGTGAGCGGCGAGCCGCCGGCACAACAGGAAACAACAGCGAGCCCATAATGTCCTCCCCACGGTCTGCAACGATGCTATTAGGTGCTGCGGCGCTTACATGTTTGAAAAATGCCACTTACGTAGCATAGAAAGCGGTAGGCTGCCCTGTTTGTGGTCCATGGGCCGAGGGATTCAAAAAGCGCGAAAGGGCCCAAAAAGTACCGCGCTATGGTTCGCGCCGGAGACGCGTCCCCCAGCAGTATACGCAAAATGCACTTCACAGCTAACAACGAGAATGTGATGGACAAAGTTGGAAAGGCAAAACCGCCTCTATCCCGTGGTTGTCCAAGAACAGCACGAGCCAGAAGCTCGGCTCCGCCTGACCCAAAAAAAAAAGAAGAAAAAACTGTAGTCTGCACCCGCCTTATGACGCGCAGGGGTGGTTTAACAATGTGACAAAGGTACCAGAAGGCACAAAGAACGACCGACTGAACCAGGTAGCGTCTCTCAAGCAGAGGCAAGTCAAATGTCTGCGCCCTCAGCACATGAGCTGTAATGCCCTCTACGACCGAAGGCCACATACTATCCCATATTCCAGCACAGTCGTAGGCCACGCCTAAAATGCGCATCTGCGCACACCGCTGCAAAGGTATCGCACTTGTCATACGCCTCTGAGGAGACCCCACAAAAAGTAATGACTCTTCGAATAATTAAGAGCAGCCCCCGACAAGGAGGCGTACTCACGAAAAACGTTTTAAGCTTCGAGCAGGCTGCGTACATCAGCTAAGTAGATGGTGATGCCATTTGCATAAGCAGTGACGCGTACTGCCTCACTGCCTGGCAACGCCAGACCTCTAATGAGAGAGTGGTGGTTGACTGCCAGGAGGAAAGTCTCTAAGGCTAAGGCGAACAAAAGAGGGCGAGCGGACAACCTTTACGGACGCCACGGCCAACACCAAATGCGGTACTTTCCCAGCCATCGTGGAACAGAGTGCTTGAAATGTCTCTGTACATATCTTTAATAAGAAGCGCGAAAGAAGCTCGGAAACTGAAAGCATTCAGCGTACCGTAAATATACTCATGCTCTAAAAAGTCGAACGCCTTCTCTTGGTCGAGGGAAACAAGAAGACCCTGTGCGCGCCACCGTATAGTATATTTGTGCCAATACTAAACCTCGCTGACGAAGGAGACGCCGACGGCGGCCTCGGCTTCTGCTCGGGCACGATGACAGTCTCGTCAATGACGAGGTTGACTGAAGAAGATGAGGACGACAAGCTGCTCTCGTCACTATCGGTCTCAGATATGTTGGCGGTGTTGCTCAAAACCGCAACTCTGGCTGCGGGCTGCCACGCGTCCTCTGAGAGCGGCTTGCCCCCACCATCATGCAGGGGCGCAATGGGCTCCGTAGCGGCAGAGACTGAGACTGAGGCTGACGGAGCAGGGACATTTAATTCAATTTCAATTTAATTCTTTATTTCCCATGTACACATGGAGAGGGTCGAGGGAAAAAAGCCAGTAAGATGTGGCTTGACGTGCCCCTCGGCCCCTACACACAGGGCAGCATGCAACATGAAGAGCAACATATGCAATCAAGATAGGGGATGAAACAGCAATAATAGCAAACAAAAGAACAGAAATAAAATATCGCGAACAAAGCGCGTCTGAGGTTACTTCAAGAACGCCGTTTCATGAAAAGAATTCGAAAGAAGCAGTGAAATATGCATGTTACAATATAAAATGTAGCACATACACTCTATATCTTTTCGGCATACTCGGGACACGTCAACATTTGCAGCATGAAACTTGTTTAAAAGACGGGGTAACGTGTTTGCTAGGCTATGGGTACCATACATTGGTGCGGCATGTTGGAACGTGCCACAATTCGCCATGTCTGTGTGGGCAAGTTTGTACTTTTAGCGAAAGGTGCGCCATGTCGCTCATGTGATTTAAATTTTGTTTATTTCCTTTTTGTATCTTTCAGCCAGCCTAACATGATACATTTTAAATATTTTTACAGCACTGAGTAGGTTGAATAGATCGCATGTTTGTACTTCATAACCGACGTTAAGTACTGCACGCAGAGCCTTTTTGTGTAGAATATATATTTTATTTTTAATTGCAACTGTAGTTGTTCCCCAAACTAGGTGACCATAGTTCACGTGGGACATAAATAGGGATTTATATAGGAGAAGCTTAACTTTGTATGGAAGCATGTGACTATGCCTGTTGATGATACCCGTGACACGAGAAAGTTGACTAATGACAGCGTCAACATGATCGTCCCAACTGAGCTGACAATTAAAATATACCCCTAATATCTTAATATTTTCTACAACCTCAATTTTTTCCAAACCAAGCATAAGATCACGTGGTGCCGTAATGCATTTATTTCTTGGTCTGAAGATAACAGCTTTTGTCTTAGTTGCATTAATTTTTAACTGATTTGCAAGTGAACATTCGTGCAGTCGGCTTGCTAGGTGCATCACTGTACGCCTCAGCCGCAGGCACCGGTTCTTCCACACAGACACTCTGAGACGCAGAAGAACCACCCGCAACCGCGTCGGTGTCGGAAACGCTGGGCTCCTTGAGGGCTTCATCGGTTGCCTGTGCGGCCGGCGGAGGTGCAGGTCGGGCCGCAGCCTCGGAGTACGAGGGCTTGATCGTGCATGCCACGGTAGCGTGTGGATCACCACAACGTCGACACGGCAGCACACAACCTTGGTGCCCAAAGACCCCGCAGCGGGAGCAGAACGGAGCCGTGCACTGTGCTCTGAAGTGTGCAGTCGACAAACAGCGCCGAAAAACACGCTGCATGCCTTTGTAATCGCATGTCACGCGGTGGCCAGCGACCTTGATGTAGTTAGGCACGGGCGACTCGGGATTTATTTCGAATTGGACGTACCGCGTCCCGGTGGCGACAGTGGGACGCGACCCCATGGTGCCGCGACTTACGTGCAGCACCTTGCCATAAAGGGAAAAAGCCTTGGCAAGGGCATCACTTGGTACACGGGCGGGCAGAAAACGAACAGTCAACTGAGTCACCTGCGGGCTCAGGGGAACGATGGCGACGCGTTCCTTGCCGATGATGAGGCAGGACGCATCAACGATTGCAGCCTTGGCGGCTTCACTCTGCACGGTTACTTGGTAATTGCGCCCACCGAAGTGCTGGACACAGTGAACTTCTTCCAACCCAACTACGGAGGCTGTCGCATCGACTGGCTCACCATATTGAGGCGCCCGCCAGCCGAAGGACACCCAAACAACAGATGACGACCAGAGGTTTAACACCGGCCACCGACGCAAGCCGGCGGCTGGAACACAGTAAACAAATTGCACTACACTTTCATCTTCCTTCGAAGCGACGACGGAGGTTTGGGACAGAAGCTATGTCTCAGACTCAATAGATCAGATGTCCAGAACCGCCCCCGCCACCGAAGGTGTAGTCTGTCTGTCTTTCTGTTGTTGCCAGGAAGAAAGAAAAGGAAAGTGCACAGGCCTGCCCACTGGCTCAAGCCGAGCCACAATCGCTACCACGTGCAGATAGTAGGAGAGTTCAAAGGTGGGATAGGAAGACAGGAAAGAAAAGACGCGCGGTATAATGACCCAGGCCGATCCCGGAGGCAGTGCAGTACCGGGCCAACCGGTGGCGGAAGTGAAGCAACCTTCAAGCACTCCGCCACATTTCCAAAAATATCAGATATTCTACGGGGTCTCCAGTGTCCATCGAACGTGAAGATGAAGTCCCAGCGATGGCATCCCTGGCTGACCTCAGTGTAGTGGCGGCATTCCCGACTACATTCGCATCGAAATTTTGAGAAACCGTTCGTTGTACAGCATTCTGGGCGTCTCATAGCATTTCTCTTTGACTATAACTTGCATGGCTTAGTCAAGTTGCAGGCTAGCTTGAGACAGGAGTTCGGAGCGATGACATATGCACCTTCAGTTGCATGCTTTAAGGCTCGGTAGAAGTGTGTACCGACATGTCGAGATGTGAGACCTATACGCTGTGGCCTTTCGTTTCCTCGAAAGAAATGCTTTCGCACTCTCCCACGCAAGCAGACAAGCTCCCTCAGAATTTTTTTTTAATTTCTAGTGCTGCTCAACGGCAAGTTAACAAGGCAATTATTTTATCCCTGAAAGTTAACTATGACAGACAAGAAAAAAATTATCACATGCCGCCGGTGCGATCCACACCCACGAAATCCGAATTTCGCGTGTGGTGTTTTAGCAACTAAGCTACAACGGCGGCTATTCATTCAACTTTCGGGAGTATTTAAGCTGAGTGTAACGTTACCTTGACAGTGCTCACCAGCGCCACCCTCGCCCATAGCGTGGACGTAGTCGGTCCTGTTTTACCGTGAATGCCACGTCGGACAAGATAGAATGGTGAGAGCAGAATCTGTGCGAGAACCCTCTCATTCTACCTACGGCATCAGGACTGCCAGAACCGAGGCCTTGTTAAGCTATTAAGAACATTTATCGGTGGCATTATTTTTTAGAGCATTTTCCGAATTGCTTGGTTACTGTTTTTGCATGTATGCACCAAAAATCCTTACATATGCGCATCCAGCTCGTTACATCCTCCTTGAGACAAGGGCATATTTTGTCCTTTTCGTGTCGAATATGATTCAGTTTCTTTTTGTTTTGTCGCCTCACGGATTTCTGAGGATCATGGCCTCCTATATTTCAACTCGCTTCGACTCAATATGAACGTAAAAAAATAATGCTCATATAGCAAGAAAGAAAATCATTCAGTGACACTGGCTTGCTCGACACTATGGAAATGCGTGTGCGCTCACCATTACGAACTATGCTCAATGACCACACACCAAACTCTTTTTAATTTATTTTATTTTTCGTTCTTGGCGTAATCGTTCTCGCTATGTTCTTTGGGCGCCACGATATCGGTCATTTTGTGCTGAACATTCATATATCCTGGGAGTCCTCATAACAGTCATTGTAAGATGTTGCAGCGGTTAAGCGATGCGACACTGCCCTGCAACGGTAGGTGCTACCATTGGTGTTGCTTGTGCGATCCAGGTTGCTCTACCCAGGCAACCTTTCGCGGCCAATCATTAACTGAACTGCCACCTGCCAAGGAGGGAAGTTTACTCACAATCTGGTGGACAGAGCTTCACTTTGTCTGATACATACTCCCTGTAATGCTCATGTATTAAAAAAATCTGCGTTATATCTGTTCGAAACACGCACATCGATAAGTGTTCTTTATATGCAAAGTAACTGCAGACATTTTTTTATGTTTCTCGGTGCCCCTACTTTCTTAAGCCACTGTGCCAATTGCTTGGTTATTGTTTGTTCTGTAGCGTAAGCTACACTGGCCGAGGTTGAGCAGTTTTGCGTGGCTCCTGGAGAGCCGTGCTGCGCATGCGCGAGGAGCAGTGATGTCATACGGCACGGCGCACAGCTGGCGCGCCGGAACCGCCGCGCGCGCGCCTCGCCTCTGGAAACCGCCCCACGTGACCAACCACTCGACTGGTCACGTGAACAACCGCGTGACGAACCACGTGACCAACCACGGCGCCGCGCCGCTGGCAGCTGCTCCGCACGAGGTGACCGACCACGTGGCCAACCACGTGTCGCTGCGCTTACGCCACGTATATTATGGCCTAACAGGGCTAGGCCATCATCAGTTTTTGGATAGGCGGCTCACTGGATTTCGAGTCCATATTTTCTACGCTAGCACTTGCTTAGGCCACTGGCTGAGAAGTTATTTGCTTACATTATCGTTCCATTTTCTCAACAAAAAGTTCCGCTGAATTCTGTAGAGCCCACTAGATTTTATTGTTTATACGTGAAAGGTACCTTTTTCTGCTGTTTTTTGAATTTTTGTGAAAAAGCTAGACTGCCAGATTTAGATGTGCGGATAAGATAGCAATACACAGCATCACACACTGCACGTGCACTCACTGTTTCGGTAATTCTGGCGACGCCACCGTAACACTTGCTTTCGTTGCGCTTTTTCTCGGTGCACTCGAAGCCCCTCTTGTCACTCTCGAGGATCCTGGAGTGGATGTCGTTGGTGTGCAGTATGGTCAGGTTGAAGGTTTCCTCATGCTGCTGCCCTTCGGCGCTGCTTGGATGCATCCATGATGTGACAGCAAGTGCGATGTACACGAGAAGCACCATGACAATGCCCGCACGAAAGACGTCTTGGCGAGAGCCACGTACTAAATCACAGTTTTCGCCTTCTGCTGTCGTCTTTTATCCGCTCTTGGTGAGACCTAAGCTGCGCAAAGCGTGATATTTAAAATGTTTTCAAGTGGCCACCGCAATTCAAAAAATAATATATAATTCTTGAAAACGGCAACAATAAACTCGAAACGAAATGAAGTCGTAGTCTGCTCGCCTCTTCTCGTAGCTCGTAGCGTGCCTCATGTATAATGCACGACTCGGCTGTTCATTTTTGACATCGTCTGACGCAGGCCGGCCACCCACTTTGAACGCTTGACCTTTTCACCGCGACGACTCGCGAATAACTTGTACGATTGTCCGCGTCGTTGACGATTCATTTTATTTGCCATGCCTTGAAGAATAACTTCGGGAATACCACGTCTATCGGCTAAGGCTCCTGTCGTTAACAAAAACATGCACGAAAATAACAAAGGCTTATTTTTTGCACCCTTCATTAATAGTCTCAAGCCTTTGAGCGGTTCTGAAAGGATCGCTCGAATAAGGTTCTCTATTCCTGAGATGTTAAAGGGCACCACTTCAAGAATGCGCTTCCAGGAAGAATTCTTTAATGCGTTTCGTAGAAGCTTAGTTATCTGTTGTCAAAATTCGAATTTCACCGTCTTCGCTCCTTCCCACTCCTCTCTTTGCTTTTTGCTTGCTCGAAGGTCGGCGCTCCTCCGCCGGCCCCGCCCACTCGGCCCCACCGGCGGCTGTCCGCACGCGCGGCAATCCGGAGTTCCCTAACCCACTCAAGCGACTGGGCGGACTAGCCGCGGCCATAATATCTGCTTGACGTCTTAAAAAATGGGACCAACAGAAAGCGTGAAACGGAGGAGGGGGCAAGCAAGAAGACGTCCCTGGAAACTTTCCCATGCTATTGTGAGTTCTCTGCTGCACGCAGACGGGCATTATTTGGCTCAGTTTTTCTTGACGACAGAATGCAGTGATTGAGCGAGTTTATGTCTACGGCGATGGAAAAAAACGGGAATAATGAGCCACCTACGCGTTCAGCGGTTCGAATTTCTTTTCGTCGCGCTTTTACCTGAATGATAAGAAGACGTTAGAGTCGTCCTAGAATGTCTCACGGACGACTCCAGCGTCTTTTTGCCACCGCCGAAGTAAAAGCGTGTTCCAAGGAACTGGGAACAGCGGAGCACCTAGGCTCCGCTCCGTTCGTGTTTCTTTCAATCGGTCCTGTATGCTCCTCAGAGCTTTACTGCCAAATGTCGCGAATTCATAGCATTCGGTTTGCACGCCGTGTGCTCCTTACTAGATGACGCTTGCATGCATACTTTAATCTCAAAATGTTCTTACAGTAGCTGACAGAGGCAGGCAGGCAGGCTCACTGTGTCGTTTTAGCGCATCTTTCGAACTCGGGCTAAGAAAGCTCACACCGGTCGAAGTTATTCCTTCACAGTTCCTTCACAGAACTGCAAGCGAACTGTCACTCCTCCATACAGCTCTTGCTTCTTGAAAGGAAAGCTTCTGTACTCTAAGCAAAGCCGATTTCGTCGTGCGTTGCCGCTAGAAGTTCAAGTCAGCCAGAGGTCGTGGGGCTATAGAATTCCGCTTTAGAGTGGACAGCCAAAGTGTTGTGAAACGAAAGTGCCAAAATCAGACTCGTGTCGCTTAAAACGACTTTTGTCCTCGTATAATACACGCGTTTCACTGGCGGATCCTTGGGATATCGGCAGTACAGGTCCTACGGTCGTCGTGCTCATGGATGACCAAAAACGAAGCAAGTGCCAACTTGGCGCATGCAACCATTGCGATGTCTGCGCCTTCGCGACCTTCAAGTTGGCTCAAGCACCTGTTACTACCATTCAGGAGTCCGGACGTGCAAAAATTGTACAAAAAGGTTAAGTTCACCGTGCGAGAAAATAATGCAGCACGCAGCCGAAGTACTGCCTCTCTTTCAATCAAACCTTTCTACTCACCGCAGTTGAAACGGATGGCTACGAGAGCACCTGTACATACAAAGCTTCCTAACTGCTCAAGCGACCAAACTTGTTTTAAAACAGCAGCACTCTATTCAAGGCGCGGCGTAATATTGTTAACGCAATATGAATCGCTAATCGCCCCTAACCAAGAAAGCATCCATAATCATCTTGCCTTTCACGGTCTGTTTTCTACATTTACCTCGCACTGACATCCTCTTTGTCAGCCGGCTGAATCGTCGGATATCGAATAAACTTAAAAAAATTAGAGGACGCTTAAGCTTCACCTTTAAGGGCAGGATGCGCGACAGCGTGTTGCAGCACTGCCAGGGAGTCCACGGAACGCCATCGCCCGTTCGGCGCTACGCCTTGCCCGTTAGATAAACCGCTGTGCTACGTACGGTGAAACGGACGCGCGGAGCCGCTAAACCACGTAAAAGCGCTGCCATGGAGACGCCTTGCCGAAACGCGCGCGACTCAAGTTGCAGTCCTAGTTCGTCGGCACATCGTTCTTGCAAAACCCGATGCCACGAACGCCAGCATAGCTTCCGCGCCGAACGAACGGGGAGCAAGCCGCAAGCTTCGTGGTGAACGCGCTTTGGATGTGCGCTGCGTTGTTCGCCGCTCACCGCGTGATTCCTGTGTGCCCGCACGGCACCACTGCGCCCGAACGAGAGATACGTCAGACACGTCACTTCCTTTAAATAAAATCAATTTTGGTTTCATTTTCTTTTTCTTACGGCGGAGTTCGGGTGTCCACAGAGATATGTGAGACAGGCCTCACTTCCCTTCTTTGTAACCAATTTTCATTTCATTTTCCTTCCCTCGCGGCGCGGTCCGGGTTGTCCTCAGAAATATGAGACAGGCGTCCCTTCCTTTCCTTGGATCCCGAGGCGGTCGGGGCATGCATCGCATGCGTCGCATGGCCTCCGCGATTTTCGAAGATGTTGAGCGAAAAAAGACATCGGACCACCGAAATTTTCAGCTGAATCGGTGAAGTTTGGAGGATCAAGTGGATATTAACATCGGACCGGTAGGACCATTTTTTGGACTATTATCGGGATCAGCAGATTCTACGCGGTCCGGCGCCACTACGCCTAATCTAGGCCTAGCGCCAACAAGGCCTCGGCGGACGCTCCGCGGCACTACTGGGCAACGGCACGGTCGCGATGGAGATCCGAGTCATTCATGACCTTACTCCATGCACACGGAACACTGATTTAGTTCGAAGTTGGGCGGAAAACCAGGAGCTGGAGGCAGAACCGGCCACAAGGTGGCGAGCCCCCGAGGAACGGGAACTCCAGGGCACGGCCGAGGCGATGGAAGAGAACGATAGAGACCCGGGCAGATGGCAGACGGCGGGACCGAGACGAAATAAAGGCAGGAAAGCCGCGGCGAGGAACGAATTCAAGGAATCCCAACAAATCGAGGGAAACATAACAGCGACCGACAGGAAGACGTACGGGCGGACGGATGAGTGGAAGAGGCCGAAGATGCCGCCACTGCCCAAGGGCGACTACAAGATAATCCTACGGCCTAGGGGAAGACTAAGGATCCGTGAACTAGAACTCTTTCAAGTCACGAGAGCAATCGTACATGAAAGGAAAATCAAGGCTAAGGATTTCATAACAAGAATCTGATCAGGATCTAACATCGTAATTGCAAGCGTTCCGTACGAAGAGAAGGCCAAGACAATCGCAAAAATAGAGAAGCTGCAATTTGTAGAAAAGGGCTACGAAGTACTCTCGTACGCAGCCGCAGGAGGAGACTACAAAAGAGCCGTGATTCACGGAATTCCGGCCGGAATAACGACGGAAGAGTTGCAAGCGAACCTGCGAGTATGAACAAAAGGTGTAACCATCATGTCTGCTTGAGCCCTGGGGAAGTACAAGACGGCGCTCTTAGTCTTTCACGGACCCATCGTGCCAAAATGGGTGATACATGAAGGCGTCGAGCTCAGGACGCACCCATACAGACCAGCCAGGCAGGTCTGCAACAACTGCGGAGAACTTGGGCACCGCTCGGACGTATGTCCCACGCCCAAGGCCAAGGCCTGCAGAACTTGCGGACAGAAAAACCCGGAGGAGCAGCACGAAAGCACAGCCAAGTGCCTGACCTGCAGCGGGGACCACGTCACAGGAACGAGAGAGTGCACCATGAAACTCAAGAAAGTAGAAGAGCTGCGAGGCCGCAACGAAGAAAAGAAAGGAGCGTGGAACAGATGCCGAAGTCAAAGCCGAGGACGACCGGGGCAAGGGCAAGGCGATTCCGGAGGAGATCAAGGCAAGCAGCCAGGGGATCAGCGCGGTAGAAGCAAGTCCAGGACCAGGAGCCAGAGCAGGGGCAGGGAGGAGTCGTTCCCATCACTGGAGGCCAAGGCACCGGAGGCGCAGGCGGGCCAGGCAAAAACGAAGAACAGCAAAGACAAGGTGAGCTGGGAAGCGGGAACTCCAAAAAAACTGCAGCCCGACACGGCTAAAATTAAAGAGATATAGGAGAAATTCGAGAAACAGAATAGATGGCTCGGGGAACAAATCGAACAAGCCAATGAGCAAAACAAGCGGCTCCAAGAGAAGCTAGATAGCGTCGTGAAAATGTTGGAGGAGCAAAGGAAGAGAACGGCTCAGAACTTCATGCAATACATAATGCAACAAAATGCAAAAATGCACTAGAAGCTCGAGAGGATCGAGCAAGCAAACGATGTAATGGTAAACAGGGTAGCAACCATAGAACACAGAGCGGGCATAGTAGAGCAAAACTGCAAAAGCTATGCCGAGAACCAAAATACCCAAAGAATAACGAGCGAAGCCAGAGGCCGACTCTTCAACGAAAGAGGTTTTGGAATTGAAACTCAAGACAACGGTCAAAACAACGATTAATCATGGAGGGACACAAAGAAATAGAGTTTTGGCAGTATAACTGTATGGCCTACAGGCGAAACCAGGGCCTCTTGCAAAAATACATAGAAAGAGAAGAGAAGCAACCCAACGTAATAGCACTACACGAGACCAACAGAACCCCAACTTTGAGGGGCTATGATTACCAGGAGAGAGGACGCACAGCTACCCTATATAGTAAGAGAATTACCACCATAGAACGCGATGAAATCACAGACACCAAGCTATAGCATGTAAAACTGAAATAATTCCAGAAAAGAAAGGGAAGAGAATCTTTGTCGTTAACACTTACTATAGCCCGCCGAAACGAAGGGATGGAGACTTCTCTAAGTTTTTTGTGGAAGGGAGCAGACTGGCAAAGAGCAACGCCCTAGATCCCAGACGACTTCAACGCCTATGGCCAGAAATGGGGATACAAGAAAGACAGCAAGAAGGGAAAGCAGATCGACGATGCAGCGGAAAGCACTGGATGCGTGGCGCGGAATGGAACAACCTCCTGGAAAGCTTAGGAAGCGACCACTGTATACTCAGAGTCACGATAGAGGCGCAGAAGACGAGAAGGGAAATTGAAATCACAAAGATCGTGGACTGGCACGAATTTAGGCAAGCATGCAAATACTTAAAGGGTGACATCGGCTCGATCAAGGAATGGAGCGAGCAGCTACAGGAGATCCAGGCCAGATACACCCAAGAGGTCAAAAGAACAGAAGAAGCACCGGAAGTCGACTCCCACCTACTCCACCTGTGTGAGGCCAGGAGAGAGCTAACAAGGAAATGGAAGACACAGAGACACAATAAGAAGCTAAGGAGGAGGATCTGCGAACTGCTGAAGGAAGCCGAGAGTTATGCCAACCTCCTCGCGAGGAGAACCTGCGACGACTTCAGCGACCGCCTG
Organism: Amblyomma americanum; assembly: GCF_052857255.1. NCBI lineage: Eukaryota > Metazoa > Arthropoda > Arachnida > Ixodida > Ixodidae > Amblyomma > Amblyomma americanum. Next base: position 42,509,957 of record NC_135504.1, on the reverse strand, counting down.
AACGGCACACTAAGTACCCCCAAAACGTGGAGAATAATCAAGACTCTGCTCGACCCGGCCAAACCCAGGTCGGAGAACAACAAAGCAATCCAAAGGATCATCCACACCTTCGAGCTCCTTAAAAGTATAGAGGAAAGGGTGTACGGCACCGAAAAACCGGACGCCTACGACAAGTAATGCCGAGGCGAAGACAACTCGCACCTGGACCGACACATAACAAGACAAGAGGTCTGTCCAGCGGCCCAGACAGCGACGCGCAACACCGCGGCCGGTGCAGACAGAATCAGAAACTCCATGATAAGAAACCTCCGCGATGAAGCGGTCGACCAACTGACCCAATTCATCAACGAGCACTGGCAGAAAGGAACGGTACCAGAGGAGTGGAAACACGCCACGGTGGTGATGTTTCCCAATCCCGGAAAAAAGATCCCAATACGAAACCTCAGGCCGATATCGCTAACGTCGTGCCTGGGAAAACTTTTTGAGCGATTAGTCACCCTTCGACTACAGCAACACCTAGAATAGAAGGGACACTAACCGGACAGAACGTTCGGTTTCCGGGAAAACCTGTCCACGCAGGACGTCCTCCTTCACATCAAAGAAGTCCTAACGCAAGTCCCATACAATGGCGAGACCTTATCATGGCCCTAGACGTCAAAGGCGCTTTTGATAATGTGCCGTCACCATGGAGGGATTCAACAACGCCAACTGCGGAAAGAAGATTGACGATTACACCAAGGCCTTCCTAAGCAACAGGACAGCCACAGTGGGTATCGGGGAGCTCAGAGGAGAAAAAATCAAAACTCCAAACAAGGGCACGTCGCAATGCTCGGTCATATCACCGGTACTCTTCAACGTAGCGATGATATAACTAACAAGAAGACTCGAAAAGATCGAGGACATCGGCTTCGCAATCTATACGGACGACATCACGATATGAGACAACGAGGGAATGCTCGTACAAAAAGAGGGAAGTTTACAAGAAGCGGCGACGTGTTTGGAAGAGTACGTGAAAGAAAGAGGACTGGCGTGCTCCACTGAAAATTCGAAGATCCTCAGAATCCAGAGAGGCAAGAAAACCCGGAGAAGGTAGAAATCCTGCTCGAAGGAAGCCACATTCCAGAGGGGAAAGAGGTCAGAATCCTCGGAATGTGGATCCCAACAAACAGGAGATACGGATTCACAATCAACCGGCTTAAGCCGCCTGCGACGCAAATGGCAAGAATGATAACGAGAGTGTCGCAGAAAAGACGTGGCATAAAAGAAAGTGACACTCAGAAACTCGTAAGACGTTTGATCATAAGTAGAGTGACCTACTCTTTCTCATACTTCCAAACAACCCAGGGAAAAAGGAACCAAATCAACGCAATCATTCGGAAGGCGTATAAAACGTCCCTTCATCTGCCGATGCGTATAGCAAACGAGAAGTTACTAGCACTCAGCCTTCACAATACATTCTAAGAGGTGGTAGAGGCACAGCTAGAGACGCAACAGGAAAGGCTGGTGCAAACAAGAAGCGGCAGAAGAATCCTAGAAAAGTTGAGATACAACTTAAAAAAAAATTCTAGGAAAGGAAGCAGACATCCCCGACAACATCAGAGCCACTATCAAAGTCTGCTCGCTCCCCAAAAACATGGACCCAAACCTCCACCCGGCTAGGAGAAAGGCGAGAGCAAAATACATCGAAGAAAAACTGGCGGTCTAATAAAATACAGTATATGTGGACGCGTCCAGACATAGAGGAAGAGACGTGAGAATGACAGCGGTAGCACTCAACTGGGAGGGCGCAGAATTTGCTAGTGCATCCATTAAAAACGGTACGGTAGATGAGGGCGAGGAACTCGCAGTTGCTCTAGCGATCGCCGAAGGCAACCGGATCAGAAAATCTTTAACCATCCTAACGGACTCGAAAGAGGCATGCAAGAAATATATGAAAGGAAGGATAGGTAAATGTGTAAGACAGGTCATAGCGCAAGTGGCTCCAAGAAAGGACCAGGCGAGGCATGTTATTTTGTGAGTACCCGGGCATGAAAAATTATGGGGCAACCTCAGGGCCGATGAGACCGCTCGAGCTTACACGAAACGACCGTCTCATCCACTCAGGCCGGAGGGGGCCTCAGAAAATGTAATGCCCACTTTATCAGAAATCACCAATTGCTACGAGGGGAAGGGGGGGGGGGTTGGAAAAGATTTCCGGAACCGCACTCTAGCCTGACTCAAAAAGAGGCCGTCATATGGAGGAGGCTCCAGACAGTAAACCCAGCTAATCCTTTCATATTAAATAAGATGTATCCAACACGGTACAGGAACACGTGCCCCAAAAGCGGAGGCACACCCACTGTGTATCACACAACTTGTGAGGGCAAGGACAATTATAGTTTTCATAATCAGAAAGAACAGTGTCGGGAGCAGTGGGAGTAAGCGCTTTCCAACCACAATCCACCAGCCTTCCAACGAAGGCTGGTACAACATGCTGTGAAAGCTGCCAGATCCAATGGGGCCCTGGAATAGGGGCTCCACTCGCTGAAGACAACCGACATCGCAAGATGAAGACGACCTCTGCACTCTGAAGTGTATAGAAACTAGAGCAGTAAAGTTTATACTATCCTATCCTGGCCATTACTTGCATTTGGGTGAGGAATTGGTCAGGGTTCTTTCGGTATGGTTTTAATGTTATTTGTAATAGCGGCGGTTGCAGCGAAAGAATAGTTTGTAGAACGCAGAATCTGTGCCAAAGATTGGTTTAGCTGTGCGCCAGTTGACGAGACACATGAAGTAATAGAATACGCTTAAACACGCTTGAAGTTTAAAGCGGGACAGCTACAAGCATTTTTATATGTGGTGCAGTCATTTCTATGAATATTGAACCACTTCAAGTGCGCTGCTTTCCTACTACTACATCCTTAGACTAAGCTTTTGTCAACGCAAGAAACGAGCAAAGGAAAATGAAAATTGTTTTTGTGGAAAGGAAACGATGCAGTATCTGTCTCACATATCGGCGAACACCTGAACGGCGCCATGAGAGAACAGATAAACGAGAGAATGAAAGAAGAAAGGAAGAAAGAGGTGCCATAGTGCGGGGCTCCGGAATAATTTCGACCACCTGGGAATCTTTAACGTGCACTGACATCGCACAGCACACGGGCGCCTTAGCGTTTCGCCTCCATCGAAACGCAGCCGCCGCGGTCGGGTTCGAACCCTGGAACTCCGGAAAGAAATTTTGCAGAATTGGTGTGTATAATTTACGTACAAGGAGCGATTGATAAAGTTCATCAATGGGTTGCTTTACGGTGTTCACTCTTGCTGTAGCCTCTCGCATTTAAGCAGCCAATCACAGCTATGTAATTGCACGATTCCTTACTGAACGGTAAAACACTGGTGTGGCATTTTGTAATGAATGGCTGTAGAACCCTCGCCACTATTGAGTGCAAGAACTATCGAGATTCGCTAGATATCTCAGACAGTTACACGCCAAATTTTATACCCCTGTCACAGGGCGAGTTTCAATGGCCATCGAGTCGAGGGTCTTCGAAATTCTCAATCGCCATCGAACTCAAAGGAGTTGTATCGCTGCTACACGGCAAATCTCAATGGCCATTGAAATGGTTCTTATGCCTTACGCCAAGCTTGTGTGGCGTCACAATCGCTTTGTATTTCGCAAAAGTAACAGGAATATTTGATAAATGTATACTAAATGCTGAAATACACGCACACGTGCATGTCGTTTAAAACCCTTTAACTGCACGAACGCGGCGAACAGATGCAGACACTGCTGTAGCCACTCCAATACAAGACGAGCCAAAACCAAGCCAGTGCAACTGCGTCGAAGCGGAAATGGACCGTCGGAGCGCTGCTTCGTCAGGCTTAAGACCTGGGAAATCGCCTTGATATCTGAAGACCAAGTGCTATTTGTCTCTTGAAACTTTATGCGAGGGTACGAATGGGCAAATCGAAAACGAATACAACAGCTTAGAACACGATGTTGCTTTGAGGGATTAGCGACGAAGCTGTTATCGCTGTGAAGCGGGCGGGCAGTGTGCCGCCATGTTGTCAACGCTAAGTACGCAAGCAACGCAAAGACCGCAACGCAAAATTAAGGCGCTTAAAACCAGTCTGGTACAAATTTAAATTTATTGTACAAACTGCTTGCATTAAATTTTAGGCGATTAATGTTTGTTCATGCTTTTGTACCGTGAATGTGTCGTGTACGAAAGTGCGCTTGGCGCCGCTCGAAGCAACGCTAGAAAATTTGGGCAGCGTTAGAAGGCCCTCGAAATCTCGATGGAGTTCCGCGCTGTTCCGTTGACTCGATAGACTATTGACTCGATGGCCACATTGAAACTGCCCGTGTAGCAGCACTCGATCGCCTTTGAGTCGATAGGCTATCGGCTCGAGGGCCTCTGAAATACCCGTGTGACTGGGGCATTAGTCACGGTTTATCGCAAGATGGCTCAGTTGAGATTCGATTCTTGCCCTTGAAACTAAAAAAAAATGGGGCTTAAGGAGGGTTTATAACGTCGTTGACGATTTAAGTCACCCACCCTTTCGTGGCCAGCAACCACGTTTGGGACCATTGCTCCTTAACCGGTTGCCGTGGGCCACCAAGCCCGGAGGAAAAATTTTATTAATTCCGATCAGTAACGAATAAAATGGCGAAGAGGTTGCAAAATGGGCGTTCAGTGCCGGGTCCAAACTATTTGAAAATGAAGTAACACTATTCGATTAATTGTGCTGCTACTGGCGCAGGGTCGCACGGCGGCAGCATCCAAGGACCGTTAATTTACATCGCACTGCCGGAGATTGATGCTACTGCGCCGTCTGGCGACTCATTGAACCTGCTCATGGTGTTTATGATGCATGTCTGATGACCGTGATGCCACTGCCTCAAAGATTGATTTCGATGCTTATAAACGCTAATTTGTTCGCAGAACATCACTAACGTGATAACCATGGTGCAAAACAAAATGCAGTTCCTTGCCGTCGTTGCCCAGCTGAGTCTTGTTAAATGTACAGTTGATGATATTGTTGCTTATCACAAGAGTGCGTCATTGCACGAATCTGCACGATGATTGATACAAGTCTATATGACGTCAAGAGCACCATGGCTGGCGTCCCATACGCTTTCACCACAGTCGTTGAGGCTTCCGCTACGTGGTGGTTGCATTCAGGACGTCCACGACGGCCTGGAACATTGCGTACGGCTCAAATCCGTACGTGCGGCCTCCGATCGTGAGGTTCGCCTTGAGGCCGTCCTCACCCAGGTCGTCGAATACGACGCATCGATCGCTCGGGTACGCCCTCAGCAGCTCCGTCATCTGCGAGTGTCAGTCATGATGCTCAATCACACTGCGCATAGTGTACTCCCACGAAAACTGGGTTCTATGCATTGCGCCACATTGATGGACGTTTGGATCAAGCACGTCCGGTTTGAAGTCCCAAGCGTAGTGCACGAACTGTTGTGTTGCCCTCACTGGCCACTAACGCTTACCAGTGCAAATCCGGGCATTAGAGTAGTATTTACGTTATGTGAGACGAGTTGCGATATCTAGGATAAGGATTCCTTCGAGGCCTTGCAGCGCAACATGCTAAAGATGAAGACAATAGGAAAAAACGAGCGGACCGGACAAGCGGTGACTTCCATACTGTGCACACAGACCAGCTTACATACTTCTCAGCCCACAATCAGGCTTCCTTTTTGTTTTGTTTTTTTCTAAAACATCACAGGTGCCTACCCAAAACATTTATTTACCGTGTAATGCTACTTAAACGGGCTGACGCCTTCTTTGCCAGCTTCCGCGATGAAAAGAAATAAAACCTATAATTTCCCGCGATATGTGGTCATTCGCCCTCATTGAGGAAGAGCGCATCTTTTAGTAGCGGTTTACAAATCAACGGCGCCTTTTGCAGTGCTCCGCCGGTTTTATGTATTTTTTTACGTACGCTTAAAAGCTAACATCTGCTATTTTGCCCGCTCGTTGTGGTCCCGACCCGTCTGGCCAAAGTACACTTCCCACGTTATCCACACGGGGGGCCGGCCTACATTTCGCCGGTGCTGGTTATTTCATCCCTTTCTTAGGTAACTATCCCTGTACTCCACTCAAGCCTTGAATCCCTTGAGTGCACTCCCACCGAGCCTATCTGGACCAAGGTATTATTGAGGCCGCATTCTTGTGAGCGGTGACTGCGGCGGCCACGTGTTCTTTGGTTATCACATGGGCGAAATTTTCTCGCGAGCGCAGTGCTGTAATACTACGACGACAGCGTTCAATGTTTGCATTTTTGGCTCTTCGTCTTTCGCTGAAGCCAAGCCCCACCCCCACTCTCACTGCTGGTGCTGATGAAAACGTTTGACAGTTTTGGGAGACGGATTGGTGTGGTTACAAGTGGTTGCGGTCCCTAGTCCGGGACTCAATTGGCTGCCGCTGCTGCCCATGCTCTGTCGAGGAGATGCACCTGGACCCCGACGTTTGAGCTGGATAGAGCCGCTGCCGCCCCTCCGTCATCGGCTGATCTATTAGTTGTATTTCAGATTTTTTCGCAGGCCCACACCATCTGTTACAGGCCCGCCTCCTCTCTGCAGAACTGGCAATCATTACCGAAAGATTCCGGGTCCATTGCGTCTAACCTAGGAAGGTGATTGAATGTTTGTGTTTGTAACTGTCTGAGGTGAACTCCCTGTTTTCTGATGAAGCCCTTAGCCGGAGAAGGACTACATCTACGTTACATTCTGTGGTACTGCAGCATGTCTGAACACTTTATGAGCATATATTTGAGTATTCTAGCTCATGGGAAGGAAAGTGAGCAATCCGGAGAAAAAATGGTCGGACGGCAGTGTGTGCACACTCATTCCTCGCCAGCCATTGATGATCAAGTACACAAACTGGGTATTTGATTTATGCTATGTGCTTTACGCTTTCAAGATACGCAGCGCCAGTGGTGTAATCTTCCCTTTAGCGAAGTTATGTTATCCCGCTTGCGAATCGGTGATTATGTCCTGTGAGGTTGCATGGGTCGCCGCTAAGGCCATGGCAACCTCCTGTACTTCGTGGGGGGGGGGGGGGGGGGGACCACTCACTGCGGACCCAACCGGCTGAAGAATGAACGTTCAGCCATAGAGACTGGGACCGGAACTGGAATACATTTAATAGAAAAGTTAATTTATATCGGCCTTGATAAACCCTAGATATTTTCGTCATGACATTTAACTATACTCTGATGATGTTTATTTGGTAGAAAATTCCCCGATGCGGCTGTTATTGCACTAAGCCTGGCGACTCAAGTGGGACGACTCGGTAAAGGAGATGCTTTATGAGTAAAACAGGAAGGTAAAACAGGGTGTTACCCTAAAATAAAGGGTGATACCTATAAAGAGTACGAATGCGCAAGGACGCCACCCCAATCTGCGCTCCTGGCCACTGCGATAAGAAAAAGCTGCCGGCGCCAAAGCTTCCCGGCACCTTGATGTCGTTCAATACTGGCTGACGCCATGCAACGCTTTGCATTCCACCTTGCTCATTGGCTCGAGCCTAGCGACACCGGGGACGTGGAGTCTCTCCAGCCAGCGACAAAGAGCAAGAGATACTGAAACCGAATAAAATCGTTATGTTACACCAGCCCGTCAGTACCGTCGGTATGCTCGAGCCATAAAGACCAAGAAGGCACGCACCTTGTACTTTAGCGTCACGGCATCGTCGTAGGCGAAAAATTTCAGCAGCCGTCTGGTAGGACCAGGGTACCTCCAGTAGTGGGTGTGCGTGATGTTGTCGTAGTAGTACACCATGTTGTGTTCCTCCACGGGGTACCTGACCGTGGAGTTGCGGAAGGTGAACTGCGTACACACAAAACGTCGAGATAACTGTCGTTCAACAAAAGGGCTCGGCCGGTCGCAATTCACGTATCGAAAGCATTTTCACGCCGCAAAGTAGACGGCAGTCCTGTTTCTGCTGATAATATCACGCGACTAATGCTGCATGAAGTGGAGGCTCGCAAAGCAGCCGAAAGATGGCACTACGAGTATTGAGGTGCATTATTCATGAAAGACAACCACGCAGTGGACGAACTCCGACCGGAGGGCAGGAGACTGGACAGGCATTGACACGAAGAAACATGGTGGAGGTGACCTGGCAGAACAATCCGACCTCGTCGATCACGTCCCTAGTTCGCCCTCGCCCATTGCTTGCACACATTTCACTTCGCAGCAATGTCGACAAGTGGCGCTTTGAAAATTGTTTTCGAGGAAAACAAAGGACACAGTAAAATTGAAAATGAAAATTGGTTGTTGGGGAAAGTAAATGGCGCAGTATCTGTCTCATATATCGGCGGACACCTGAACCGTGCCGTAAGGGAAGGAATAGAGGAGGACTGAGAGAAGAAACGAAGGAAGGGGTGCCGTAGTGGAGGGCTCCAGAATAATTTTGACCACCTGGGGATATTTAACGTGCACTGACATCGCACAGCACACGGGCGCCTTTTGCGTTTCGCCTGTATCGAAACCCGGCCGCCGCAGTCAGGTTCGAACCCGGGTACTTCGGCTCAGTAGACACGCGCCTTAACCACTCAGCCACCACAGCAGGTAAAGGACGCAGTAAGTGACCCATTTTTAATGGACACGTCAACCGCGCCGTGAGAGAATGGATGAAACAGGGAGAGAGAAAGAAGTGTCGCAGTGTAGGGCTGCACATAAATTTGACAACCTGTGGTTCATTAACTTGCAAATATCGCACAGTAACGGAGTGAAAGAAAAAGTGTGCTGCTGTAGTGCAGGGCACGTGGTCGTCACAAAATGTCACCCGGTGTAATATGTGACCAGGTGGTCGAAAGTATTCTTGAGCCTCGCCCACTGCTTCATGAGCAGGACTTTCAGCTAAATAATACATTGAAAACGACGCGTTAACAAGCCGGGAGCGAAAACGCTGATTGGGCGTTCAGTCGCATATCGTTAGCAGTGCTGCACACTGCTCCTCAATACACGCGCAGCATTGGGGCGTTTCACTGCGCGCAGTGCTTGATCTTCACAAGGAAGGGGTGTCTCCCGGTTTTCCTCACGCCAGCTTTTCCGAAGAGGGGAGACTGCGGACGTAGTTCAGGTTGCCTACTCAACTATAGACAATGTCTTGCCCTTTGTGTCTTGCCCTTTGTTCTTGTTTCCTTTTTTACACTAGCGGCAAAAGATAGGCATAGTGTTTATTCTGAGTCTGTTCATTCTGTAGCGGTGCATGGAAGCATTGAACAGCTTCGCAATCGAAGTATGACCATAATGCGGGTCTGTGTAATGCAGGTGCTATTTCGCCGTTAAATTTCTCGATCACTATGCATCAGCTCACCGGAGAAAATGTAGGATAGAGAGCAGTTCTTTACAGTGAAAAATCTCGCATTTTGTTTGCAGGACCGGAGAAGATAGATGGCGCCAGTGAATCGGGGCCCGACCAATATCGAAGCATTGCGCATACAAGAACAGTTGGTGGCGGACTCGTGACCGCTTTTTACTCTCTCTGATAAAGCGGCATAATCTGACAATACTACCTGCCGAGCACGTAGCGTTTCACCCCTTTCATATTTCGCTATCCACTTTACTAAAACAAATTCTGTCGAAGCATTCTTTGTACGCCTAAAAAAATCAGTTCGGTTTGCAACGTGAATCGTCCCTCATTGATCTTTTAAAGGGATGTATACATATTGCTGAAAGTGTTCCTACTTTGGTAAATCGGGCAGTCAAAACACCGAGATGTTTCAGGTATATGCGCCGGATGAATTATGGGATCGCGTGTTTGTTTTTTTGAACATGGCGCTAGAAATAGTAGAAACTATCACGGGTAACAAACCTGTCCGCGTGGTCATGACGGAGGAGGAACCACTGAGCTGGCTATTTTGAAAAATGTTTATTACACTCGTAATTAGCGTGCGTGAAAAACCATCCCAGTTGTAACTAAAAGGCGCTAATTAAATTTGTGTTAAAGAAACGACTGCTAACTGTATAACACGCACCAACAAATCGGTTTTGCTTTGTTTGCACAACACAGCGCATAAAAACGTTCGCAAGCGAAAACAGTCCTGAGATTTGATGATTCCCCGCCTAATTATCTGGTGACGTCGGCAGCGCCTAGTTCCGTAGGCTGTACTACTGCGCCAGATCATAGATATGGTGACCGCGGCTATGATTATTCCTTAATAGTCACGTGGCCTCCTTGGACGTAACGTGGTATCTCGTCCGTACTCTTAAGGAGGGTAGCATGGTGCAGACGTACGGCCCAGTCAGCTGCCTAAAGCGCATTCGCAATGGCAGATGAGTGCCCCGCCTTCTCTTCAAGGCACTAATCTGCCAACAGCAGCGAGTAGCCGTATGAACGTTGAAGTGCACCAAAACTCTGAGTGGTCGTACGGTCATTGGAGAACACTAACGCTCCGAGTTGTCGTATGGCCATTCGAGTGCACTAAAACTCTGAGTTGCCGCCCTGTCATTTGAGTGCACTAAAACTCTGTGTTGCCGTACGGCCATTCGAGTGCACTAAAACTCTGAGTTGCCGTGCGATCATTCGAGTGCACCAGAGCTTTGACTTGCAGTGCGGTCACTCGAGTGCACTAAAACTCTGAGTTGCTGTGCAGTCATTCGAATGAACTAAGCTCCGAGTTTCAATAAGGTCATTCGAGTGCAACAAAACTCTGAATTGCTGCGCGGTCATTCGAGTGCACTAAAACTTCGAACAGCAGTATGGTCATGGGAGTGCACTAAAACTCCGAGTTGCCGTACGGTCATTCGAGTGCACTAAAACACTTAGTTGATGAGCGGTCATTGGAGTGCTATAAAACTCCAAGTTCCCGTATGGTTATTCAAGTGCACTACAACTCGGAGTTGCCGTACGGTCATTCGAACGCCCTAAAACTCTGAGCTACTATCGCGATCAAAGGTTTACTGGACGCGAGTGTGCGGGAAAACAATTATTTCAGAGTAGTCGAGTAATCCAGGCCCCATGAAATGCATCAAAGCATGAAGGTACTCGCATGCTCTATCTCCTACTAACAATTCCACGCTGCTGAGCAGTGAGGCAAGCTGCCATAATTTTTTTTTCGAGAACGTGCGTCCGTAATATTTTCATCGTGATAGTACGTTCATTCGAGTGCTATAAAACTCCGATTTGCGGTACGGTCATCGGAGTGCACTAAAACTCCGAGTTGCCGTAGGTCATTTCAGTGCACTAAAACTCCGCCTAGGCAGCTTGATTTCTTAGTGTTAGAGTGACACCTACGATAAATAGAGGACAGGGAAGAGTGGATTCTTCACAGCGCAGAAACAATGAGCGGCTTGAGGAAACTTCGGCAACAGGACCCGTCTTCGTTTCTGGAGGGCGGCCGAGAAAGAAGGTGCAGTTTTCGGACCTAGGTTTCTGAATGGGGCGGAGGACATTACATTTATTTCAATATTAAGAGAAAACGAGTGAGACTTTATTCCGTGGTCCCAATGGTCCCCGCCACTGTGGTGGCACGGTCGACCGGCCATTTCTTTCGGTCACGATCATCGCTGAGCAGGGAAATCTCCAATTGCTCGAGAAAAGTCTTGGGTTGTTGGCTGCGAGAGTGGGATTATGTTGGCAAGCCCACATGATATAAGTTGGAAAACTCGCCGCTATGTGGGCAGTAGGGGGAATACGTGGTTGGGTACCAGTGGTACAGCTCGGAAACTGTGTAGTATTTATTGGTTTGGAGGCGTCCGCATGTGTATTCTTTGGATTCGTAGAGAGATTTAGCTGGCAGGCGATATAGTCTTCAGCTGAGGTATTAGTGCGTTTCTGGAAAAGGGCTGGTCATTATCCAATAGCAAGGGTCATGAGGGAACCTTCAGTTCTCCGTGAAGACGAATTGCCTTCTTTTGGGATCGGATCTTATCTCTCTGCCCTTATAAAAATGGTCTATAGATATTCTATAGACTTCTTAAAGACACTGTTACCTGCCTATAGGTGTTTATTTTTGTCTGTTCATAGTCTATACACTGTCTATAGAAAAAAGTCTACTAAAGGTGTATGGCCATAAATCTACGCATTGTCTATAGACTATCTATAGAATTTGTGTTGCCTATAGACTATTCTGTAGCTTTTGTCCATAGACACTCTATAGACTTTATAGACAGAACACTATGGACAGTCTATAGTCTGTCTGAAGAAATCTTTGTAAGGGTCCCCTTGTTCATTCTGTGCGGTCGCACGGTGAGGAGAGGTACAGGCCTCAGCTCTAGTCCGATGTGCAGGGACTCCTCACTGACCCGCCTGCGGCTGTAGCGCTGCACGTCCTCCTTGTTGCGCACCGGGCGGACGAAGTCGATGCCGTCGACACTCGTGTACGCGTAGTTGATGGCGGTGGTGACGGAGAAGCAGAGCCGGGACCGACCGAGCACCTGCTTCCAGTGCGGGAACTCCGCCAGGATGTCCAGCTGCATCGCGAAGCGGTGCCGTTGCGTAACCTGCCTCGACCGCTAAAGCGAGCACACGTTCCAGGGGTCCGGTACAGAATCGCACATTGTTGAGAAAGCGCGGTCCGTCAGCGCTCATTGAGAAAGTGGATTTTGCAATATGTTCCAAATGGACGTCATAGCCCCCGCTGGCGTGACGAAGCCGAATGTTCGCGCGGGGGATAAAATCAGTCATGCTAATTACCGGGCGGAAGCATATATCAAAAAAAGACCGAGACCAATTTCGAATCCTAAATCTAAAGTACAACGGCGTCCTCAACATTAGTGATTGGAGGGATTCTTTCTTTCCTGATGATGTAGGCATTGCCGATCAAGTCGTGAGGTCTCGTGGGTTTTCATTCCGTTTCCCGCGTGCACACCGGACACCGGGCTTAGGGACTGTTGAGCCATAGAAGGCTATCGCCTTAATTCAAGTTACACTGCTCGATACTTGGCTTTCAGTTCAGCTTGTATGCAAAATAAAAACTACAAATTTTGTGCGGTTCTGTGCTACATAAGAATGCAGCTTTACCTTGGCGCAGTCAAATTTCTTCAGCCTGCACCCCTTCATTGATTATATTCTGAAGTGACTGCACCCAGGCGGGATCCTTGAAACACCGTTGGGTAGAGACTGGACAGATGATCCTCCGAGCGCAGACTAAACTATCCACTACCGATACAACACACCACTAAGTGGCAGTCTTTGGAATGACAAAGCACCAGGCAGTACAAAATATATGTGAAGACGAATTCATGGAAAACGTATTTTCGGTGTCAAACTTCGAACCCGTGTGATATAGATTACCTACGTAACCTTGTCCTGAGAGACTTTTCAATGTTTCCAATATTTCTGAAAAAAAAATGTAACTCGATTTTTTTTTCAAAACATTCGAAATTTTCGGAATATTACGTCTCTACTCACCATGCCTCGAGTGTTTGGGCCGGGCGGCCTGATCGGGTTGGGCGGGGATGCGGCCAGATAGGTGGCGGTGTTGCTCACTCGGTACATCAGGATGTTTGGTTCGTCCGTGCTGTTGCTTGTGCTAATGCCGACTATGTCGGCCTCTCTGCGTGGTATTGGGCAGCTTTTTGTGGAAAGTATCCGGCTAATGCTTACTATGTGGACCCCTCCGCGTTGTATTAGTCAGTTTTTTGTAAAAAATTATCTGGCTAACGCCGACCATGCCGGCCTCTCTGTGTGGTATTAGGTAGCTTTTTGTGGAAAGTAGCAGGCACTTCGCGCGTGCTCTCTGCTAAAAGTAGCCAGGCTGCATGGCTTGCTTCCGAGTCGTATATAGTGAAGTACTTATGCCTCTACCCAAGCTTTAAATCTCTGGAAGGTAAGTAGAACACTTTTTCTCACCTTTCGAGACATTTTGGTCTTGAGTGGCACCGCAGCATGTTTAGTCGAACCCTAACGAATCCACTATGCAAGTCGGGAGCAAACCATGCAGGCTGGTGGGTTTTGGCGAAAGCAGTCCCGCAACGATATTTTCGATCGCTGCCTGTGCGCTATCGAGATAGTGAAAGACGAAAAGATGCCAAAATTCCTAACAATTAGACATCCATAGTGAAGCGGTTCCATGTCATTCCAATATTTTCTTGCTTTTTATATAGCTTAAACCGGAATGATACAGAACATACGGAATCCACTAGAACTATACGGACAGCAGATACGAAAAAGCGAGAACGCGTAGGGGCACCACACGACGTTACGTGAATCACGTGAGAACCACGCGGAGAGCAGATGGAAACCCTGCGAAAAACTAACAGAACGCGCGACGACTTTCTTGTATTTTTCTATATGGGCCGTATAAATCAATATTTCTGTATGTGTGGCTAGCAAGGAACCCTTTCTGTTAAAAGTGGTTTTCACTGCGCAAAAGGCTAAGACTGAGAAAGAAACCGCCACGTTGTATAAAACGCGTTGCCTCTCCTCTGCTGTCGTCCGTCGTTTACATCTTGTGAAGCTTCGCTTTGTATCTCCTGCACCAATGAGCACGAAGCACAAGGTTCGCTGGTGCTGATGATAAGGCGAGCATCAGATCATCGAGGTAGGTGAGCCAGATATGCCGACGCCCCCTCGCTCCTTCCTGTGCATCTGCTGATAGCCCTTACAAAAACTTCTTTAGACGGTCTATAGACTGTTCATATACATTTGTCTGTAAAGTCTGTAAACTGTCTATAAACTAACCTTAGAGAAAAGTCTAAGTCAATACAAATCCTATAGAAAGTCTATCGACAATCTATAGATTTATTGCAATACACTTTTAGCAGTCTTTTTCTATTGACAGTCTGCAGACTATGAATACAAATAAAGAAATATCTATAGGAAGGAAACAGAATCTAAACGAAGTCTATAAACTGTCTATAGACCATTTTTGTAAGAGAGAGCGCGCTGGCATGCAGTTTTGGTAATTTTTACCACCGCTCGCATGCTCTGTTTTATTTTTGATGCACCTGTACACTGGCAAAAACATCGTGTTTTGTGCGAAGACAGTATCAACGGGCCACGTTTGATTAAGACTGATGTTAAGCCCCGACGTGCCCATCTAAGACTGCGATTTATCTCCTTGATAGAGATAAAGAAGGAGAGCTGATACAGTTGTCACCCTTTTTGGAGATGAAGTAAGCCTCGATAACTTCTCTTACTGTTTTGTTTTTGCCTTAGCAAGGAATTTTATCTTCTCGAGATAAGGTCACTTTCTGCTGTCGCAGCTATTACAGTGCAAGGGTAGATTACTGCCCCTGCCCGTGCGTAGAGATCGCCTGTACTCCAGAGCGCACTCATTAAAACAACGGCCAGATTGTCCTTTGTAGGACCGTCCGCACGAGAGAGGTACTTCATAAGTGACTTCGGAAATGCATTTGGTGAACTTGCTCTAGTGGTTCTTCTTGCATGTAGTGGGTTCCTTTTTTGTTCGCGTCTATGGCGAACCTGCGCTGCCAAGGTGGCGCTGCAATTGTTCCATTCGACTCAAAACTGCTTTTGTCAGCCGCTTGGGCCGCTGCAAACGTGAGAATACATACTACGCGATTAGATACACCCGCTTGGCTGACAGCATTCATTGCCTAGCTTCTCTCGGCGTAGCCCAGATAGCTGACGCATGGCACGTGCGCCTTCGACAGAGCGCGGAGGCTCACGCCAATAAGCGCCTGAAGGTGGCGCGGAAAAATACTAATAGCACTACCCAAAACTGCTTGCTGTTCTCGCTAGGCAGTGTATTATGGCGCTGCAATCGGCACCGCAAAGTTCAGAACAAGTTCCTAAAGGACGCACTTTTTCAGGTTGTAGGGTGCCGAAAAAACGACGCGGATCCCGTACCTTTCCGCAACCTTCTTAACGTTTTGAGAAAGACAACGCAAATACGGCATGACAAATGTTGGCTTGGATTCCGGGCGTTGTTCTTTTCTACTGAAGTTTTTCTGCAGTTTTCTTCTTGAAGTTTTTAGCCTTTGAAGCAGGCTTTCGCAAGTGCTTATAATTAGATGATGGGGGTAGCCAGCAGAATGAAGGCGCTCAACTTGACATCGAAAACTGATGACATGGTGTGGACACAAGTCTTCTGTGCCGTGTAGAGACAGCTAGACATGATGATGCTACGCTTGACTAGCTTGGAGGGGGCACTCTTGTAGGGCAGTAGACTTTTGTTCGACCTTGGACTATAAGACCAGCAAACGTGGGCATCGGTGATGTACAAATTTAGGTCTAAAAACAGGATGTGGTTTTCCTTGTCAGTTCATGAGTAAAATGCAAACTTTGCTCCTCGGAGAAGAAGGTGTTTAGAATGTTAGTGACAGCACTGTCAAGTTCATGGTTAAAAAACTTGTCTAAAATCATTAGAAAGTCATCGACATAACGAAACACATGTAATAAAGGATGATTTAAAAGCTCTTGTTCTAAGCGTCTGTATAAAAAACCGTGAAAATGTCACGCAGAACAAGAGCAACAAGGAACCAATGCAAATTCCAGACTTTTGAACATAAAAGTGTCCGTCGTTAAAGGTGGCTGTGGAACAGAGGTAAAACTGCAAACGCTTTAAAATATGCTCGGTAGTAATACTAGCAGTGTTATGGAAACTATATCGCCATGCTGCTCAATGCTTTCCCTCACAGCATTACACTAACCCTCATGCGGTATGTATTGCTGCTCTGCCTCGTGACCCAGTCACTTGGTATTGTCATACTCGACAATTCTGGAGAAAATAATTTTTGAGCGGGAAACCGTCTATAAACGCCGGTTTTTAATCTAATGCAAGATTGCTCTATAACAATCAATATACCCACAGGTCACTGGCCGACAGTCTTACATTTTTTTTCTCTCTATTAACGCTTTTGCTATTTTCAAAAGCGTTTCCAATTGATTTTTTATGGCAGTCTTAACTGCTTAGAGCGATCGATGGAAACACTCTAAAAAAAAGGTTTTGATACATGTCCAAAAGAATAAACCATTGCCTTCATTATTTTCGTAACAATACCGTACCATGCATTTTTCAATTTTCAGCATGTTTACCCAGAATGTTGGAAAAGTTGGAATGTTGGACAATGTTCGAATAGTGAAAATGTTGGAATGTTGGACAACAATAACAGGATGAAATTGTTCTGAATGGCCCTTTAGAATTTATGTTGGTGAACGCGATAGTGCAGTTTAGGGTGTTTCACCTAAGATTTTACCCGGTTTTTAAAAATGGGCTTTTTGAGTTAGAAGAGCGCTTTTTTCGGCATAACATTGTTAGCGATGTAGCGCATTAGATTTCAGCTAGGACGTGCAGGCTGGTTAAATAAAGTTCAGTGGTAACCTTTCTAACTTTCCTGGTAGGCTCCTAAATTAAGAGTCGTATACCCCCCCCCCCCCCCCCCCCTTCGTTAGTAATATCCACATCAAATTTTAGAACTTCGAAAACGCAGTTCCCCTGGGCGCTGTGACCCCAAAATTTTTTGGTACATCGCGCAAAAATACGTGCGCTTTCGAAAAGCTTGCAGGCAAAGCAACCTCAAATAGTCAAAATTTGTTGGGCCACAGCGCTGTGGGTAAGCGCGTTATAAAAATTCTAAACACTGTTATGGATATTACTTACGGCGGCCTGCACGCCTTTTAATAATTAAGAAGCCTAACCGTAGTGGTTAAAAAGTTAACTAATCGATATTAATTAACCAGCCTGCTAGTTAGCACTTCCTAGCTGTATTCTGATGCGCTACACCGCTGACGATGCTGTGCCCAAAAACAGCGCTCTTCTGAGTATATCTCATGAAGGTAATCCCTTGCTCGATTCATCCTTATATGCCGTTCGCTGCAATGGCATATAAACCTGCATATAACCTGCATATGCAGAACCTGAATGAAGTTCATGGTACTAGGAGGCGTCAAGATGCTCCAACAAACACACCGGTTGCTTTTAAAACGTCCTTGAGCGGCAAATCAGGATGGGATCTAAAAAGTACCCCCGAAGTGTCCAGTCTGCTGCTTTGGTCTCTTTTTATAGAACTGACAGCACACACCACAAACCAACAGCCCACACTTTTCTACAAGCGCTTCTTGCATAGCGCAAAGAGGGGCACAGACACGAAGTTTTTCAGTGCTCATTTTTTCGCCCTGAAATCAGCCTACGGGCCTAGTAATCGTGAAGATAAGCTCTAAATATCAGTGTGCACGGCAAATGATTCCTTAAAATCTGTTCTGCACATGCATTTGTGGTCTGACACCGAATTGCATTATGACATCACGGTCGGCTGGATAACTTGGACTACCATAATCCTGATGACATCGGCGTCGCCAGCAAGCGCTGGTTGTTCCTCTGAATAAGCAGTGGATTGGGTGACGTCACAGTATTTGGTCCAAGTGCACCTTTACATCACTCGACGCGGGTGGAAACGCAGAAAGGCTCCTCGGACAATATTCTAAATCGATCCAAATTATGTGCAGTCCAGCGCCCGCGACTGAAACTTGCTAGAAGGCATCTCCTTACTCCCATCAAACAAATCATGTGATATATGTTTTAAATTTTATTTTGAC
Organism: Amblyomma americanum; assembly: GCF_052857255.1. Classification (NCBI taxonomy): domain Eukaryota; kingdom Metazoa; phylum Arthropoda; class Arachnida; order Ixodida; family Ixodidae; genus Amblyomma; species Amblyomma americanum. Next base: position 42,491,505 of record NC_135504.1, on the reverse strand, counting down.
CCGTCTTACAAACCTCTGCAGTATTAATTTGTAGTGTCTCGGCCTCCCTAAGAAAACCGTCAAATTCCTTCTCTGTCAACTTATGAGGTTGCAACCTATAGATAGCAGGCATGCAGAAGGCATGCAACCTATGCTCACGGAGGCATTCACGTACTTGAGAATGTCGGAGACCATCTTTTCGGGAATGAAGGCATTGCCACCGGGCCAGATCGCCGCCGTGTGGATGAAGACCCAGTCGGGCTCTAGGATTGGAGCGCCATGCTTGGTGCCGTGGAATATCTGCCACCGAAGAACAAGCGAGAGAGCGGTGGTGGTGTCAGCATTCGCATATGGCACCTATCGCTGACACGCCATGTAGTCTACTCATGGCACCACTTCGTCACTTCACCCACTTGACTAACGGCCATTGAACCCCAATTCAAGGAGTGCAGAGCGCACGCCTATCAAAAGTTGAGGGAAATGACCTCAGAAATAAAGGCAATACTGGGAGAGGGGGAGGAAGTTATGCTTTCCTTTCCGTGTTAAGACTTTGCACCCTCTATGCTTTACATCAATGTGTGACATGAATTTTTACAGCCGTTTAGAGCTCTATTCTCCACAGTTCAATCACATTTCCATTCATTCCGGAAGTTGGGGTGGGGGGGAGGTGGCATAAATAATGGCCCCGCTCCTTTTTTGTATTCGCCACTCTTCGCCATCGGTTTAGGCCACACCACGTCCACGCTGTTGCTGTGCTTAAGCGGATAACGAAAACCGACCGTTCGTCTTGGTGCCGCTTCCACAATTGACGTAGGGTGGCAAATCAAAAACAATGGATATGAATCGATTCAGGGTAGCCATTTTAAACCGACCCTCTGCTTGTGTACAAATGCTTCAGTTTTAAGCGTCCTCACCGACGACAAAAAAACTTGCGTGTTGCATGGCGCGAGTGGCAGACCAAGCTATTGTACACCGCCATCTACGTTGGTCGCCGCCAAACTTCTTGGCAGCATAGGAAGTGATCTCAATACCATCGCCCGCTGAGACGGTGGGCGGTTGTGAGACCAGATGGAGGAAACATGCATACTTACGGTACTGAACGGCTCAGCACGACCGCGAACCCGGGTGTCTTGTATGATGGTATTGATGATGGCAAAGCCGCTAAAGTCGGACATGTTCAATCTCTGGCTGAAGTTGCCACGGAGAGTCCGGTGCAGGGCCGCTCTCAAGATCTTTGGGTCCCACAGCCCCGACCTGCCAAAAAGGTAAAATATTTAGATTTACAATCACGAGCGCTTAGTCGAGAGTACTTAAGCACCCGCTAGCTTTTTGTATGACAAACGCATTCACTTTATCATTCACATAGTCTATCATCCAGATGCCACTCACTCATTCGCCGATTACGTGACATCGTCGTGAACTCACGCATCACCACAAAGTCCTTTTACTGGTTCATATAGTCAGACCCAACGCGGTGGCTCAATGATTAGGGCACTCGGCTACTTATCCGGAGTTCCCGGGTTCGAACCCGACCGCGGCGGCTGCGTTTTTATGGGGGCAAAACGCTAAGGCGCCTGAGTGCTGTGCGATATCAGTACACGTTAAAGATCCCAAGTGGTCGAAATTGTTCCGGAGCCCTCCACTACTGCACCTCTTCTTTCACTCCCTCCTTTACCCTTTCCTTACGGCGCGTTCGGGTGTCCGCCGATATGGGAGACAGATACTGCGCCTTTCCTTTCCACAAAAACCAATTTTCATTTCATATATGAGACAGATACTGCGCCATTCCTTTCCCCAAAAACCAATTATTATTATTTTTTTTTCATATAGTCTCTAACCAACTCACTCACTCACCCGCATGCTCACACACCACTACTCACATTCAGACGCACTCACTACTCACTCACAGAGCTTTTCATTTAGGATTTTATGATCAACGAAGGCTGAACGGCCTAAGATGACTCGGAGCTTGAGAGACGCCGTTATGAAGGGCTCTGGAAATTCGGACCGCCTGGAGTTCTTTTATAGAATTAGAGCGAGTCGCGCCAGTTTCTAGCGATTCATTGGAACAAACAGCGCGAAAAAAACACAGACTGAAGGAACCACGGCGAATAGCCATGTCGAATAAAGTTAGTTGAGAGTCAGCGCTCGTCCTGTGTTGTTCCTTCACTCTGTGTTTTTCGCGCTGCTTGTTGACTGGGGTTCTTTAACATGCATATACGTATCGCACAGTGCACAAACCTCTAGCATTTCGCCTCCATCGAAATGCGACCGCCACGGCCGGGATCGAACCCGCGTCCTTTGGGTCAGCAGCCGAGCGCCATAACCACTGAGCCACAGCGGCTGCCCCTCTCATTCACGTATTCACACAAGTCACTCACACAAACTCACTCAGAGGCAATGCACTGCGCAGGAAGTACGCAGGGATTGTTGTTCTTGCAGCCGACAGATGACAGCAATACGCGTGGCTACGTTCGGGTTTAAGCCTACTTATGGCATTATGGCGCTGCTCCACCGAGCACAGTTTTTCATTCCTTCGTGCTCCTGCGCCGTGTTTGCTGCGCGGCATTCATCGCTCAGACAGATTCGTTGGCGACTCACATGAGTCTGACGTAGGCGGCACCCCACATTCCCAGAAAATAGCGGCTGTTCGGGTGGTTGTACTTGACTCTCTTGATACGCGAGTCCAGGGTGTTGTAGCTGCTGTACGGCCTCCATTCGGCGTCACTCTGGTCGTAGTACAGGTTCACGGGGCCATCTGCAATAGTAAGTGCGCAGCACAGCATCTGTCGACTTGTGCGGTGGCGGTCAAGCCTAAAATGAGTGCAATACTAATCGACGCTCTAGTCATATCTGCACTTTTTCTTAGAGGAAAAGTGGTAGGAGCGAGTAATGCCAAATCATTGCCAAGGAAAACTAATATTCTTGGCGCGTCTTTCTACGCGGTGATATTTTGCCTCGGCATTTTTCGCAGTGTTATAAAATATGTTTGGTCTATAGCGGCAGAACACTTCAGTCGCGTAAATAACCAAGAAAGAGACACAAAACGTTTGTACACTGCTCATAGCGTCTTGGGAGTCTTCATGGGTGGAGCCTCTAGTTAAGGACTCCTGCGGCGGCTGCGGCAGCTTGGTTCCATTCGACAAGTGCAAGCTGATCTCCGCGTTCCCCACTGGACAGCGCTACCTTCCACTCCTCCGCCGTGGCACTGTGTATGACAAAGCACCGAAGGGTTGTTTTGGCGTCCCCATGTGTTATGGTACAGTGTGGCTCTTTCTCCGCACCATGGGCATGCGGGCCTGCATGTAGTGGGGTGTATCTTGCTTAGAATAAATAAGCACCGATATATGTTTGTTTAGAGCTGACTCCAACTTACAGATTGATTTTTAGGGAGTTGGCTATGGGGTGGGGGATAGATCTTCCTTAATACCTAAGGCGCTCCAGTATGTCGCCGTACGTCCGGGCAACTGGATATGGGAAACTCTTGCTGAACATCACAGCACTATCTATGACAGGTTTGTGGGGGCTAACAGACGGAGAAGCCACCTATGGTTTGCTCGGTCATTCATAGATGGCGCTCTGAAGTTTTTTTCGCCGACCATATATCCTCATAGAGAGACTTTCTACCTTTCAGCCAAAGCTGTGACAGTTATTTATCCGAGGTGAGTAAGTTACTGCGCCCTTCTCAGTGTCCACGACCTCCTCCTCCTCCACAATCATCATGATCATCATCAGCTTGACTACGCCAACTGCAGCGCAAAGGCCTCTTCCACGTCTTTCCAGTTAGCCCTCTCCTTCGCCAGCTGCGGCCACCGTGTCCCCACAAACTTCTTAATCTCATTCGCTCACCTAACCTTCTGCCGCCCTCTGCTACGCTTGCCTTCTCGGAATCCTCTCTGTTACCCTTATGAACTAGCGGTTATCCAGCATTCGCATTACATGCCCTTCCCTAGCCCATTTCTTCATCTTGATTTCTCTTAGGACCTCACTAACCCGCGTTTTTTCCCTCACCCACTCTGCCCGCTTCCGGTCTCTTAACGTTACACCTATTATTTTTCTTTCCGTAGCTCGCCGCATTTCCTTAAATTACGTTGAACCCTTTTCGTAAGACCCCACGTTTCTGCCCCATAGGTGAGTACTGGTAAGATACAGCTGTTGTATACTTTTCTCTTGAGGGATATTGGTAAACTGCCATTCATGATCTAGAGAGAACTTGCTATTACCGTTTCACGCCATTCTTATTCTTCTAGTTATGTCCCTTTCATGATCGAGATCAGCGGTCACAGCCTGCCCTAAGTAGCCGTATTCGCTCACCCCTTCGAGCACCTCACTACCGATTGTGAACTGCTGTTCCCTTGTCAGATTGTTGAGATTACTTTGCTTTCCTGCAGGATAATAACGCCAAAATATTGAAATTTTAACCAGCGTTGATCAGCTCTTTGCTTTCCGCTAACGAAGTGACTCAAGCATAACCGCGTGCTTTACAGCACACATAATGCCTGATCTTGATGCACAGAACTCACCCTTCCGTTTCTTTCCCTCAAACACCAGCGCCATTGATGAGTGCGGGTCGGTGCTGTACACGAAAAAGCGGATGTAGACATAGTGTGTGCATGAGTACGCCTTGTTCCACAGCCTGCTAGGAATAGTCTCGAAGACGCAGATAAGTGTGAAGTTCTCTGCGGACGAAACAAAAGTTCGGGAAAGAAATCAAGGAGCGCTCGGGTGAACATGAGCAGCACACGTAAGTAGGGTACGTAAGCTTACTTACTCGCGCGGGGACTGGCAGCTGAAAAAGAAAAGCACATGAATTACCTACAGGTTAGTAGCAGAGCAACGCATGTGCAGAGCATAGAATAAAGTGAACAAAGCGCCATAAAAGTCGTAAGCAGGGCGTGACGTGGGAGCGAGGCGACCTGCAGGACAGTAGTGACTACAGAATAACTGAGTTCCGAATCAGGGCGATAGTTATTATAGGCCGTTAGTTCAAGCATCTGCAGGCTACTTTGTGTGTGTTTTTAATGTTCCTCTATTAGGGCTGCCCCCCGCCGCGGTGGTTCGTTCAGTATTCACTGCGAAGGATGCATTTTGATAGAGGGGAACAGCGAAAATGCCCTTGTGCTGATATTGTGGTGCATGCTAAAAAGACCACTAAATCGAAGATATTTCAGCGCACCTAAAACACGCTAGGCCTCACCGCTAATGGGTACCTTTTCGGGCAAATGGCCCAATTCAGTTAACTAAGATCCTATCTATCGCATTTTGAGAGTCAGTGCACATTTTCTGACGGGACATAACCAGGAGCCGAAATGTGTAACGATTCATTCATTTTTAGGTCTTTTCGCCGCTTTGTGATTGTAACTGGTGTGTGTGCTGCCAGAATGTCTCTCGCTGGCCCTAGTACTAAAAGTTCAACTGACCAACTTCAAAGAAGCAGAAGGGTAAATCGCGAGTTAAGTAGGTAAAAACATTGAGTGGCTCACTGGTGGTCGTAGTCGTGGACGTGGTAGTGGTTGTAGACGTGGTTGTGGACGTGGTTGTGGTCGTGGTAGCCCGTGTACTGGTTCTGGTCGTCGTCGCCCGTGTAGTGGTTGTGATCGGGGTCGCCCGCGTAGTGGTTCTGGTCGTGGTCGCACGTGTAGTGGTCGTGGTAGCCCGTGTAGTGGTTCTGGTCGTCGTCCTCTTGGTCGTTGTCGTACGCTTTGACGTTGTCGTCACCCTCGACGTCAAAGTAGTCGTCGAGCGCTTGGTCGTGGTCGTGGTCGCCCGTGTAGCCCTAGTGGTCGTTCTCTTCCTTGTCGTTGTGGTAGGCCTTGGTACCGGGGTCAACCTCGACGACATAGCAGTGGTCGAAGGAGTGGTTTTGGTTGTGAGCGCTCGTGTAGTTCTGGTAGTCGTAGTCTTCCTGCTCGTTGTGGTGGACGATGACGCTGCGGTCAGCTTCGACGTCCTGACAGTGGTAGAGGACAAAGCACTCGTAGACGCCATAATCGTCGTCGTTGGTTCCGCCATGGATGTCTCGGTGGTCATGGCGGTCGTCATTGTCGCTACTCTGGTCCTAGTGGTGTCCGCATCCTCTTCGAGCCGGCAAAATAGAGGGCGTAAATCAGACTTCTCTGGCAAATTCCAGTTGAACCGATGTCTATTCGCAAAGGAGCGCACTGGCAACTCTTGCTACAGCTGAACTGGCAGGGAAGGAGCCTGGTTACATCGGGAACACGACTCAGCTATCCAACTACAGTAGAGGTAAGTTATATGAAAAAGGACACTTGTGAAGTTCTTTTTCAAGACTATGTATTAATGCCGAAACTGATCCCAGGGCTTGCACCTCATATTCTTCAATCACTGTTGCGACCGCGCAACAAAGCTCGTCTGGTTCAAAGATGACTTAGATGAATATTAGGTTCAGGTTCACTTTTGTACGAGCCAATAATCTTCACGTGAATGCGTAAGCAGGATCACATCTAATTCATATTATCCAGCTGCGCTTCCAGAAATAAGCTGAAGAGGAAGAATTAACATGCTAAGAATACAAGCTCGATTGAATCTATAGGCTTCTGTGTGATATCAGTGGGATTTCTTCAGCAATTTTTTTTAGCTTTCCACCCCATGTTTCATAAGTGCCTTAGCATATAATGTTCTTATTTCGGCGCAGAATTTGCAGATGCTTTGAAGCGCTCATTTATCTGGAGGCAAACCACAAAGGCAAAAAAAATTACCGGCCACTGTAAGGTTAATCCTGCCTGTACCTTTACACGTCCATCATCACCGGTCGCTTATACATCGCGTTTAAGCGTGACTGGATGCTTCGGCTGCTACTTGAACCATCAGTGCAGAGTGTGTCGCCGGACGTATAAGGTTTAGAAGCGTCTTAGAAGCGCATAATCCATTTGCTCAGCTGAATTATGTCAACAGAAATAGAGAATGGCAGAAATGCTTATGCGACCCCGGATTCTCCGTTCAGTTTTGTCTTAGTCTCCTTGTTATTGCTTCATTATACGTTATTAGTTTTGATGGTACATTATCATATCAATGTAAGTGAAGAAGAATAGCCTATACTAGCTTCGTGACCATGCGGTTTTATACATGTTATTTTAGCTTCGTCGCACTTAGCAAAGACTTATCGCGAGAGCAAACTGAGACGAATGTAAATAAGTAAACTGAGCGAATATTCGAAACTTTGCTTATGAATGCAGACGGAAAATCACGCTGCCAGTCTCCTCTTTTTAAATCGTAAGTGTTGAATCATATCTCATTCTATATTCATAGCAGTCTTTGTACTCACTCGTTTGGACCTTCGTGGTGACCGCAACCAATCCACCACCGCCGACGGTAGGCTTGTAAGAAGGGCTAGGAGTGGCGCCACCTGCACACAAGTAGCAACAACACGAAGTTATGGATAACTGTCATGAGCCAGCACACAGGGAAGTTGCCGTCGGCAAGAGCATCCCTGGTCGAAGAACAGTGGTCACCAGGACCAGTGAGCAACCCACCTCGCGCCCCTTATAACCGTGCGTGGTGTACACCTGCACATATTCGTCCAATTTACGATTTCACCTCCTCCCCCTCATTCTCTTCGCTCATGGAGTGTGCTCCCTGTGTTTGGCACGCTTTCACTGTCCTTACATTTTGATACCTTTAGCTCGAGCTGCTCTTTACTCCACACAATTCTGTGTTTCTTAATGCTACAGCCATTTTTTTCCTAATTCAATTCGAAACTTCTTCCATCAGACTGCTGCTTAGACAATAATGGTGACCACTGGTAGGATGCAGGGGCATATCTCGATCCCTTCCTGCAGCACCCCTCTGCAATATCTGTCATGCTTTCATTGCTCATATTGCTCATGGTGCCACAGCACTATGAATTCGTACCAACTCGCCCAATTTTCAACCATTTTTCATTCCTTATTCTATTGTTTTGATTTGGAGGCACAGATTATGCCATTGGTTTCATCAATACTTTCATGACTGCAGAAACGAGCATAATATTTTTGTTGTAGCGATAGCTACATTATGGTAGCATTTCGAGCCTTCAGCGTGGCGGCGCGAAACCCTGTGGCTGCGCCTTCACGCTGTCACGTGGTTGGTCACGTGACCAAGTTCCACTCGGCCAGCTATAACTATCGCGTCACTCCAGGTTTAACTAGAGCTAAAACACCGCCATTTTTTGTTCTGCTATAAACGTTTATGATTCCTGATGCTTTAACATCCCAGAGCGACTAAGGCTATCAGTTCCATGTAGCCCATGGTTCCCCATGACATTGCAGTTCTCGTCTACTTATTCCTACAGTAGTAAAAGTATACAAGGCTTGTGTATTGGCCAAGTGGTGTAGTTCGTTTCGGCACGTAGCCACCTTAGATCTCTCGACGGTGAGAGAAGATTTCGACCGCACTCCTCCAGAGTAAAGAACGTCCAGGAGTGCTGGATAGTCCTACTATGCATGGCTACACTGTGCTTGGCTTCCTCTATACAAATTTTCCTGGTTGTCGTTGGGACAAAACATCTGGGATTTGATGCTTGATTCCTCGAAATGTTCTACTTCTTTGTGTGGCCTATAATCCTGCTTGTTGATTACTTCTCATCAGTCTGTAAATTTTTCCTTACATCTGAGGTTGGAAACTTTCGTTCTGTAACTCCCCAAATAAGACCCTTAGATTCCTGGGACAGCTTGGCAGCATCGTGCTTTTCAGTCACACACTCATTCATTATATTGGTACGTCGTTTCTCGCCTTTTAGCTGCGTTTCTTTGCTTTGGCTAAGCAGGACATCTGCTTATGAGCTAGGTTGTAAAGTGCTGCACTCTTTAGTGCTATAGCATTGGAGGCATAATCGAGAAAAAAAATGTGGCGTCACATAGTTCCTAGCCTAGGTGGCAGGGTCAGCTGCGCCTAGGAACCACAGCAGGTAGTGTAACGGAGTCCGGGAAGCACGTGACGCTGGAAGCGACTTAGGTCTCACAAGCCGCACCAATTACGCCTGGCAAAATGATCAATACCTTCGAATGCTACTGCATTGCCATCACATGATGTAATTATGTGTCACTGGATTTCTTTCCTTCTGTAAACTCCTTTTAATGCGGTCGCTTCAGGTTGTCGTCATGCAGTTTCCGCTTTCTCCGCAACCAAATTCCCTGATAGGTCGAGGTAGATCACGTTACATAGTGATGTCATGACAACCTGTCCACTGTGGCAGGTGGCAGTATGGACACCGGATTGAAAGCAACCGGCCCACCTTGGCAGGTGGACCCCACAGTTTCATAGTTGGCCCACCCCAGAAAATAGCTTATGGAGGTTTAGTGGTTGTATTGATGCGGTCAAATGGGTCGGATTAGTATAATCGCAGATGATATTGTTGCATGACGGTAAGTCGAAGAACTAGGCGTAATGACAGGTGGCGATGATATATTTAATAGCTGCGGGCCTAGCACGAGTGCTCCTGCCGCCGCCACTGCACTGCTTGTCGTAACCTAGTCCGTCACACTACCCGGGGCCGGGGTCACATTACATTTGGTGTGAGGTGCTGGGGAATCATCGGCATCCTGGTCCCGGAGCTTCGGCGTCCTGCGTCAGCCGTGGTCTTCGGCCGTGACTTCGGCCGTGAGTTCTTGGTCTGTGTCGCCCTGCCATGCCCCCCCAGTCTTTCAGACCTGAACCAACCTCACCGCTCACCCCAGCCCCGTCTCTTGCCCCGACCAGAAGACACGACGAAATGACGACGCTGCAGCGACCAAAGCATAGGACCCAGCCGACCAGAGACGACGCCCACATGTGAGGGCTTCGGCCGTCGGTTCCTGGCGACCTGCGGTCCGGGAGCTTCGCGGGCCAGGATTCATTCGCCCAGATCTTTCATCGTGGCGGCCAGCGCTTGACTACCATGTCATTTCTGTTGTGCCGTTGCAGCAGCCAGTCACCATTTCGCGTGTGCCTTCTTTTGTCTCTTCTACTTACAATTGGAATGATCGCTCGGTGGCCCCGAGTAATGTGACGAAGACGAAACTGGCAGCGGTGCGGGTCGGAGCGGACGAGCTAAGCCAGCGGCCATTAAAATCATCTCTTGTCCATCGTTCATCGCGCCTCATTCTTCGGCTGGCCGCCACGTAACAACATGTCAATAGAAGATACTGGGACATTTAGAAGGTGATGACTCTTGCATAAGATATCAGGGTAAGGTTCTGAGCTATTTGGCAATGCATTGTAGTTAGAAACAGCGCTAAGAAACGCGGACAACACGAAGAAACGCTCATGTGTGTCGCTTCTTCGCGCTGTTTCTATGTGCGATATCAAGGCAACAGAACCGGTTCCGAACGAAGTTTTGGCGGGAAAATGTAATGAACATTACACGCTCAATTGCAGACGCCATAGCAGGTAAACTAAGAGTATCGCATTTTGCTCTTTAACAACGGGGTTCAGAAGGTTTCCAGGTTATTTCCTGCTCCTGCCTGAAAACTGTTACCTAAATAAAACATAGCACGCATTTATACTTGTGTATGCGCAACCCAATGATTATTGGCGGTTGCTTCCTAAGAATATATACAACGTTAAGACACGAAGCGATGCAAAGTTTAAACTGCCGACGTTACGTTGCTATTAGCACCGTGCAAATAATGCCCGCTACGACAGGCTTAGATAGCTTGAGTCGATATTGGACATTGAACTTCATAACCCAAAGCCCGAGGCTGAAAAGAAATCATACAAACAAAGCTCCTAATATGCTTCGGATTCCAGCAGCAACCGCATTGGGATGAAAGTAGAAACCAGCTTACCTTCGTCTTCTTCAGTTGCTGCGTAAAAGAGAAAAACGGGAAATTATTTAAATGATTTAGTAACAGGCGTCACGTGACTCTTCACAGCCGGATTATGTATAGGCGAGAACAGTAAGCTAAAAATCGGGAGCAGGCAGACCATCTTAAAAAGGGCCTGAAAGATGCTCTAACAAAATGACGCATGCCTGGGATAGTAAAGGATGCCGCTGAACGAATATCCTGTAGCAAGAATCCTCTGCTGCAGGTTGAAAGCAAACACTCGTTGCGCCTGAGAAGTGGCGCGTGTGTGTGTGTGTGTGTGTGTGTGTGTGTGTGTGTGTGTGTGTGTGTGTGTGTGTGTGTGTGTGTGTGTGTGTGTGTGTGTGTGTGTGTGTGTGTGTGTGTGTGTGTGTGTGTGTGTGTGTGTGTGTGTGTGTGTGTGTGTGTGTGTGTGTGTGTGTGTGTGTGTGTGTGTGTGTGTGTGTGTGTGTGTGTGTGTGTGTGTGTGTGTGTGTGTGTGTGTGTGTGTGTGTGTGTGTGTGTGTGTGTGTGTGTGTGTGTGTGTGTGTGTGTGTGTGTGTGTGTGTGTGTGTGTGTGTGTGTGTGTGTGTGTGTGTGTGTGTGTGTGTGTGTGTGTGTGTGTGTGTGTGTGTGTGTGTGTGTGTGTGTGTGTGTGTGTGTGTGTGTGTGTGTGTGTGTGTGTGTGTGTGTGTGTGTGTGTGTGTGTGTGTGTGTGTGTGTGTGTGTGTGTGTGTGTGTGTGTGTGTGTGTGTGTGTGTGTGTGTGTGTGTGTGTGTGTGTGTGTGTGTGTGTGTGTGTGTGTGTGTGTGTGTGTGTGTGTGTGTGTGTGTGTGTGTGTGTGTGTGTGTGTGTGTGTGTGTGTGTGTGTGTGTGTGTGTGTGTGTGTGTGTGTGTGTGTGTGTGTGTGTGTGTGTGTGTGTGTGTGTGTGTGTGTGTGTGTGTGTGTGTGCTTGACAGCCGCCGCCATCTGTCGTATGCACCTATCATTAACATGAACAGCGCATGCGCAGTAGAAGAAAGCGGTTTCATTTTCAACCACTGGAGCTGAAGAAGAAGAAGCGCGCATGCGCAGAGCGGCCCTGCGAAAAAGGCGGATTCTACGTGGGACGGTGATTCCTGACCCGCCGGAACAACGCGGCTGGCTGGCGGCGGCCATTGTTGCTGCGTGACGTCTGAAAGAATCTAATAGCCGTCTCTTCGCCGACATGAAATGGAGAAGGGCGCAAGTATAAAATAGTAGTCGGAAAGGCCTCGTTAACTTTTGGGCGCGATTTTGGGTTCTCTGCTACGTGTATAAATGTATTATCTGGCGCCGGAGTTCATTACACCACCATCTAGTGATTGGGCGAGTTTATTATATATATATATATATATATATATATATATATATATATATATATATATATATATATATATATATATATATATATATATATATATATATATATATATATATATATATATATATATATAATTGGTTTTGGGGGAAAGGAAATGGCGCAGTATCTGTCTCATATATCTTTGGACACCTGAACCGCGCCGTAAGGGAAGGGATAAAGGAGGGAGTGAAAGAAAGGAAGAATAGGTGCCGTAGTGGAGGGCTCCGAAATAATTTCGACCACCTGGGGATCTTTAACGTGCACTGACATCGCACAGCACACGGGCGCCTTAACGTTTTTCCTCCTTTATTTTATATCTCCTCAGAAGGGGTTTCAAGGCCACTTTAAGGTTTAAAATTGGCCGTGCCTGCTAAAGAAGCACGCGAAACAGGCTCGCATGAAAATGACCGAGCCAGAGTGTATTTTACCCTAAGCTAATCAAGTTTACTGCGATTTGAGCATCGCGTTGGTGCAAGAACGGCTCCTGTCAAGGCAGCGTACTGGAACATTGACCAAGGAGCCTTATTTCTAACAATGAAAGCTTTGTCATAACAAGCATTCACAATAAGATCATTCAATAAGATCATACTTAAAATGTCTTCTTTAAGTAGTTTATGTTTTTCATAAACTGGGTCATTTTTCTGCACACACCCTGTTTATATAATGGGTGCTTATCGTACTACATCCGGCGCCTTTATACCCCGTTTCATACTTAGCAGGAAACAGCGGAGGCAGCGGAAGCAGTGCGTTCGCGAATCCATATTACTCCACTACGTATCATTCGTACTTCTCGAAACCTGGGTGAGTTTGGATGAAAAAAAATGAGCTGCATAAATCAAAGTGGCAGTGCTGAAAGTTACGGTCGAAGCTGTAAGGCGTTGATTACTCGGACCCTCTGGCTATAATTATCACTGAGTGTGAACTACTTTATAGGCGTGGATGGATTAAGGCCAATTCTCCATACCTGCCACATATCAGACTGCCAAACTATTTCTTGTCCACGTCTTAATGAGTTGGACAACAATATTATGGCAAGCGATAAAGCGAAACCCATGAGATTGCCATTCACGGCACTTGAGATCTGTCACAACAAAATATGCTTGTGTTCAGTTTGGTTCTGGGGCGAACTACTTTTGGCCGCGGACTTTGCCTGTGCGAACAGGCGTACGAGCTTTGGCAGAGTTGCCTGCTATATATGAAACGTGGTATAAAGACATGCTGTACTGATGTCGATGCCTCGAAGGAAGCGAGGTTGATTCTTTCATGCTGTCTCATGGTACGAAACACTTATTTGTCATAAATTTTAAAAAAGCACTGTGGGCTTTGCAGTAAAGCCGTGCTCAATGCTAATGCGAATCGGCTCACTGTTGTATCGCGCCATCAGCAGCCACAGCAGGGCAACAGTGGTTGCGGACAGAAGCAGGCAGCAGCATATGATGAACCACAGCTTGTCGTTGTCATCTTCTTCCTCTTGTCTGCGCCAGGAATCAACCAATGAAAATAGCGAATAATATATCAACTGTGCATGCATTTAGTTTAGTTAGGTTGGTTTACGGGGGTGTAAAGTCCCAAAGTGACTCAGGTTATGAGGGACGCCGTAGTGAAGGCCTCCAAAAATTTCGGCCACCTGGGGTTCTTTAACGTGCACTGGCATCGCCGTGCACTGGCATCGCACAGTACACGAGTCTCTAGCATTTCGCCTCCATCGAAATTCGACCGCCGCGGTTGGATCGAACCCGCGTCTTACGGGTCAGCAGCCGAGTGTCATAACCACTGAGCCACTGCGGCGCCTGCATGCATTTAGTCTAGAAGCCGCCAACACAGTCAGAGTCATACTACATCAGACGGGTAAATTTACTAATGAATCTATGACGTTATCGAAGATGTACATGTCAGTGGTAGTGGGTGTGGTAGTGGATGTTGATGTGGACGTGGTTGGGGTCGAGGTCGCCCGTGTAGTGCTTCTGGCTGTCGTCCGTTTGGTAGTTGTCGTAATAATAATAATAATTGGTTTTTTGGGGAAAGGAAATGGCGCAGTATCTGTCTCATATATCTTTGGACACCTGAACCGCGCCGTAAGGGAAGGGATAAAGGAGGGAGTGAAAGAAGAAAGGAAGAATAGGTGCCGTAGTGGAGGGCTCCGGCATAATTTCGACCACCTGGGGATCTTTAACGTGCACTGACATCGCACAGCACACGGGCGCCTTAGCGTTTTTCCTCCATAAAAACGTAGCCGCCGCGGTCGGGTTGTCGTAGACATCGAAATTATTCGGCGCCTCCACTGAAGCACCCCCTCCTTACTTTCTTTTTTCACTCCCTTCTTTATCCCTTCTCTTATGGCGCGGCTCGGCCGTCCACCGAGATGTGAGACAGCTACTGCGCAATTTTCGTTCCTAAAAAAAAACTATTTTCAAACACTATATAAAACTTGGTTGGTTTGGGGGGAAAGGAAATGGCGCAAGTATCTGACTCATATATCGTTAGACACCTGAACCACGCCGTAAGGGAAGGGATAAGAGAGAGAGTGAAGGACGAAAGAGGTGGCGTAGTGGAGCGCTCCGGAATAATTTCGACGACCTGGGGATCTGTAACGTGCACCGACATCGCACAGCACACAGGCGCCTTAGCGTTTCTCCCCGATCGAAACGCAGCGCGCATTGGCTGCGTGTGGCCCGGGGAACGACGGGTGCGTCACGGAATCGCGACGAGTGATGTGTGTGACGGATGCGGTGCAGTGGAAACACTAGAACACCTGCTCCTTCACTGTGCCGCGTTCGCCGATGCTCGTCGCGATATGCTCGCGGCCTATAGGGCGCAGGGCATACTACCAGACTCCATCAAGACGCTATTGTGACCGCAGGACAGTGCGCGCACTCGTGAGCGAACTTTGGTGAGCCTCTGTGCATTCCTCAAACACACGGGCTCGACGTCCCGTCTGTTCTCCGTCAGGTAGTTACACGCAGTGACTGAACGCTCCGCGAGTTCTACCTTGAACGATTAATAACTGGACGCCCCACTCCAGTTGTAACCAACACAGTGCTGTGCGCGTGTGTGATTTAATTCCTCTAAGATGAACTAATCACGCGCACAACCTGGACACATTTCTTATTGTGTAAATAGTTTGTACATATTACTTCTCCCCTTATCCTTTCTTCCTGTCCCCTCATCTCTTTCATTTCATTTCTTCATTCTGCCTGCTGTCCTTTATTTCCGCTACCCCAGCTCAGGTGCTTCAGTATCGATGGCAGATGCCGGGGCTAGCAAAAATCTTTTCCTTCCTTTTTACTATTATTTTTAAAAAAACCACTACCACCACCACCACCGCCGCTGTCGGGTTCGAACCCGGGAACTCCGGCTCAGTAGCCGAGTGCCCTAACTACGGAGCCACCGCGGCGAGCATACTACATGAAAATGAAAATTGGCTTTTGGGGAAAGGAAATGGCACAGTATCTGTGGCGCATATTGGCGGACACCAGAACCGCGCCGTAAGGGAAGAGATAAAGGAGGGAGTGGAAGAAGAAAGAGGTGCCGTAGTGGGACCTGGGGATCTTTGACTTCCACTGACATCGCACAGCACACGAGCGCCTTTGCGTTTCGCCTCCATCGAAACGCTACCTCCGCGGTCAAACACTACATTAAATACGAAAAGCGCCACATGGTAAGCTCACTGAACATAGCCATTAGAAAATACATTTAAAAGCCGTTCAACTGACATGCTAGCCCTATCTTAGGTAACCTTTTCGCCAAAAAAATTTCATAAATACTTTGTCCTGATGGCACGCCATCATCGTCTGTGTTGAAGTCATCGCCAGAATAATTACGTTGTAGCCGAAAGCTCTGTGTTCTTGTTCATGATAATCCCATGTTTTTTATCAAAGGGAGCTTGATCAATGAGCGCCATGGATAGTGTTTTGGTCTGAAAGAGCATATCACCGCCTTTTTTAACGAGCACATAATAATAATAATAATAATAATAATAATAATAATAATAATAATAATAATAATAATAATAATAATAATAATAATAATAGCTTTATTTCCATCAAAACGATGGAGGGGCCGTGGGTAAAAGCTGCTGAACAGCTTGACTAGAGCCCACGGTCCCCTCTACAAGGCAGTACAGGAGGCAGTACAGGAGTACAAGGCAGTACAGGAGTACAGGGGAGATGAAAACCCCGGCAACTCCCGCATGCATGGTGGATGCTAAAACCTAGAAAGCTGCTGTGCAAAGAGAGGGCCTCATCTCTGTGCAAAGGGAGCATCAACTAACTGGTCTTGAGCCATAAGGCGCGCACAGAGAGCCAACCGAGAATTACACTCCAGATAATAACAAGCCCAATAAATCTCTACAAACGCTGCTAGTTTGGCAAAGGCTTCCACGACATTCGCCGTGGCGCTGAACACTTGAAAACATCACAGTAAATTCGAATGCACATTCCACTCATCATCAACATCCTAATCATTTATTGATCCCTTAAGGACCCTTCACAAGGTATTACATAAGGGAGGGGGGGCGACGTACGTAGGACAATACAAGAACAATGCCAAAGAGGTTGAAAAAAAGGAAAACAAATCTAGTAAAACATATATATATATATATATATATATATATATATATATATATATATATATATATATATATATATATATGCATACAATGATGGCAATTAGGACAACGAATAAAATCAGTAACATCAAATGAGAACACAATTAAAAAAGTTACAAAAAATCAATCGAGTAGAGAAGGGGACTTACAAACGAGTTTCCATGGTAATCGGATATAGCTGGCACGAGCGCAGCAGGCATTTTATTGGTCAGTTTTCGCTACGAGGAAGAATAGTTGGTCAGGGTAATTACTGTCTTTGCGCAGAAGCTCTCGGTGCTCTCGAGTTTTTTAGACCTAAGTTTAAAATATCCCAATTCAGTTACGTGGTGTTCGCTACCGGGTAAAGACAGATGGAGCTGTCTGCTCGAAGTCCATGAAAGCTGGGCATGGATGTGTGCGAGCACGTGATCGAAGTCCGCCTGAGAGTTGGAACACTCGTGGTTGAGAGAGGGTAAAAGCTGTGGCAGTCATCCACTCTTTGGGGGAGGTTGTCGTAGGTCGCTGGTGGGTGACATCATTTATTGATCCTGTGCAGCCACGAATGATGGGTATCATGATGAAGTTGTGGGTAGGATTTTATTGTGAAGGCTAAGAAGGAAAACCGCACTGTAAAATCTGCCCCACCGCTTCACCGTGACCCAGTATTCGTGGCCACACAGGGTGAATAAATGACGCGGCCTACCGGCGACCTACTCTGCATTCCGTGACCCACCGACGACCCATGAAGCACTGAACGTGTTAATATGCCTTCATTGCAACGAAAAACACAGGAAGGTATACCGTTTCGGAACCTCATTGCGACAGCCCTTTGGAGACGACGCTTCAACAAATCTCCACTGTGAAATGACGCAGTAGGCTTTGTTTCATCTTTGTTACATGCTTGAGCAAACTTTTTTTCTAACGCTGGCTATTTCAAGGGTTTGTAATATTCACGCTTACATTTATGCTCTTCGTGAGAATAAATTAATGCAGTAATCCGGTATTTATAATATTGGGTTGTTGCTCAATTTCTAAAGCTGAGATCTTGAACAATGTCACTTTTAATAACAAACAATGCCAGTTCTAAATTTAAAATATTCCAAGATTGTGCATCGAAAATTGCCCCTACTAGCGCCGAATTACGCAGACGGTACTCACTGGACGTCCTCTGTCGGAGTCGTGGTCAGGACGCTTAGTTCTGGGTTTCCATTGAGAAAAAAAAAGAGCGAATATATTAGTCGGAGAACTAGGATTGTCATTATGCTTTCTGCGCTGAGTGAAACGTTTATATTTGAAACTTTACAGCATGTATATAACTATTGGCTTTCAAAAAAGGATCTGCTTTTCTAACGCCACTACAGACCTTTTAAAGCCATACCTGTTATTACTGTACTTCATTGCAAGTTTTTCCTAATCATAATATTCCGGCATCCCGGATCCGTAAAAGATCTCGACATTTCCTAGGCAAGCCAATAACCCGTATTCCTTTCACCAAGGCGTCCCATATTCAGGCTGACCTTACTTGACTATGGGTAGTACAACTCTCTTATGAGGTGGGAGCAAAGTTACTCAAAATTATATTAACGATATTCGTGAATTAGTACAGTTTAAGCAAGATGGGTGAAGGCGTCTTGATAAGGACCTCCGCTAGAGTGATATTGGGTGTTCTTATAAACACTAGCATGGCTAATGAGACATAGAATATGCTGTTTTTTTTCCCAAACGTCATCTTTAAAACCAATTGCATGTCTGCACGAGAAAAGAGGAACACACAGATGGAACACCTCGCAACAGTGATGTTGGAAGATGATACAAAGGCTGGCCATCGCAACAAAGTTATTTAAATGATCTTGCGAATGAAGTAAAATTGCAGTGAAAGCTTTACATAAACATTGCACAGAATAAATTGGGATCGTCATGAAAATACATAAACACATAAAGCGGCCTTAATACAGGATAATTTCGTCCTAAATAAAGGGCTCCCGTTCCGCAGAAACTGTTGCTAGGCGGTCCCAGATAGCATAACGATAAATTGTAACATCGTGTGTTTGCTGGAGA
Organism: Amblyomma americanum; assembly: GCF_052857255.1. NCBI lineage: Eukaryota > Metazoa > Arthropoda > Arachnida > Ixodida > Ixodidae > Amblyomma > Amblyomma americanum. The sequence goes on along the minus strand of NC_135504.1, from coordinate 42,472,741 downwards.
GTAACCCAACACTGCGCAGAAACTCCTACAAACCGCAGAGAGCACAACCTGAGGGCTGTTATACGATGCGCATATTTTAGACCAGCAAAATTCAGAGCGACCGCTAATTACCTTATGTTTTGGCAGCGCGATACGGTTAGAAGCCCTTCCTGCCTATACAGGAAGGAACGTCGCTTCCGGTCTTGTGATGTCACGTCCTGTCAAATGACGTCACTACTCTCCGGCTAATGCGCGAAATTTATGACCAACTACACGTGCTTTCTCGTTGAGGCTCTTAATGCTTTCGGATTAAAATCCAGTAGCAGCGGGAACAAGACTGGGCATACCTTATCGAAACGCACGTAAAGCCGTATAATACCGTGACAAAAAATTGTAGTCAATTCTTCATGCTTCCTAAGTAGAAACATAGAGCAAAAGTTCCCAAGAGGCAGTTGTAACGCCGCAAGTAATTTAACAGTTATTGCCAGTGCTTCCCAGCAGCCCGCACTTTCTGTGATTAGTCGCTGGAAGGTTACAACTTAAGGGAAATCCTACCCTGCAACAAAGCACGCCTGTGTTAGTGGAGTTGCGATCTGTTCTTGAACATCGTTTAGTCGTCCGTTCCGTCGCAACAATTCCCAGTGAACGGAATAATCGCCAAAGCAGGACTGCGTAACCCATGGAGCGTTATCGCATGGAGGCGTTAAGCCGGGCCGACGCTGGCGCTTAGCATTCATTGCCTCTTAATGAAAACCTCAATAGCTGCACTTGCCTTGCGAGTAATACCTCTAGCACACTGACGGCCCCTCTAAAGGGGCATTAATATATAATAATAATTGGTTTTTGGGGAAAGGAAATGGCGCAGTATCTGTCTCATATTTGGACACCTGAACCGCTCCGTAAGGGAAGGGGTAAAGGAGGGAGTGAAAGAAGAAAGGAAGAGAGAGGTGCCGTAGTGGAGGGCTCCGGAATAATTTCGACCACCTGGGGATCTTTAACGTGCACTGACATCGCACAGCACACGGGCGCCTTAGCGTTTTTCCTCCATAAAAACGCAGCCGCCGCGGTCGGGTTTGAACCCAGGAACTCCGGATCAGTAGTCGAGCGCCCTAACCACTGAGCCACCGCGCGGGGCAAGGGGCATTGTGAACTAATAGAACTTGGCCTGCACCGAGATGGTACCACGTTCTAATTAAAAAGACACTAATCTCAGGGAAAACAGAGCTTTTATAAGCTGCAAAAGAACGAAAGCAAAACACAAGTGTTGCCATCACCGACCGATTTCGCAACTAAAATGCATGCGTCAATACCGTTTTTGTAGTGGATCCCTGAGGCGACGTTACAATACCATTCGTTTCAAAATGGTAATGACCCTTCTTTTTCGATAAGAAGTCACGTGTTTGAATCGACTGGCGGGAATACATTTAAATCTGATATCCTCACCGATGAAGGCGTCTTCTGCTGCCGTACTAACTCCAACCGAGCCATGAAACGCCAGGTATTCAGTTCTTATTGGGATCAATGATTCGGTGAGTTGTTTTCAGAGTGCCTTTAAGGAATTAAATTCTTTGTTAACATTGCCTGTGGTGCCAAGCTCACGAGCGTTAAAAAAGCAATACGCTGGCCACACTGGCCAGAATGGCCATGCGCAAAAGAAAATCAGTAGCTAGAAAATTTTGAACTAATATGACGAGCTAAAGCCAACGCTATATACGTTCACTTAACTTCTCTCGCAATGAGCATGTCACTGATCTTTGCGAAAACCAAATGTAGCACATTACTGAAGGCATTGGAGCAATCAGCGGCAAATGCTAGTATGTTAGGTGAGGTTGCGCCGTTCTCTGGCTAAAACACTTTCATCATTTCGGCCCCTAATATTTACCCTTCAAGCCGAAGGTGAAAGCAATGGTCCCTGCCGCAGAGAATAATAAACAGTCCCTCAGGACGAAGACGTCGACTCTATTGTTTACTAAACTAGCTTTTAAAAACTTACCTGACATGTTTCCAGAGTGCTAGGAAGAAAGTTCTCAGCAGGTCTCAGTTGAAACACAATGCAGATGCAGGTGAAGACGACGATGGACGGCGGCAGAACGCCGGTAGAACTGCAGAGGGAGCTACCGGCAGAGACCACGACCGTGGTCTTATCCGTACTCGAAGCCGCCGGTGGAATCCCTGGTAGTACCACACTCGGCTTACTGGCGGTAGAGATTTCGGTAGAGCCGTTGTTAAAGACACTCGCAGAACCGGGATGGGCTCTTTGGGGGGAATATTTATCAAGCTATTGCGGAATCACGCTTATGGAATCCGCCGAGTGCGGCCCAGTTGCAGCAAGCGCTCGGAGGGTCACGTGCTCGGTGTTTCAGCCGATGGCGATAGTGCCGCTACGGAGGAGGTACCGCATGAAAGACACTAAAACCAAATGCAGCTTGTGTTCTTGGGTCTGCTATCTCCGAAGATTTTTCACTGGTCATGCTTGAAGATGATCAATACGAAAATGAACGGCTTTTTGATATGACAGGAGACCGACCATTCCTGTCATCACTATAACTCAACACAATCCAACTGCATTTTGCCAACACCCGCGTTAGTCATTGTCGATGAGGATCAGTTTAGAGTGAAAATGGCAAGCAGCGTAAATTTCTCAGGCTTTGCCACTTCATTGATGCGTAAAGGCCATTGCAAAGATGGAACTTAAGGACCCCGTCGTGTACATCAGTGTACACTTTAAAAGTCGGCTAGGCGAGGCCCGGCGTCCGGGAACCGGACCGGGCAACTGAAGAACAACACCTCAAAGTTCCGAGCGGAAAAAAGTCGGGCTTGCGCCCGTTTCCAACAGTTTTATTGAGACAGAGAACAACACCATCCCATCACAAGGCTCCACGCCCACAGCATCATGGTTATTCGACCACATTCGCAGAATTTGCTAAGAGGCGCATTCAGCTCCTAAAAGGTCCCCTGAACTGGTGTGTCGGCCCTAGAGGGTGCCACACAGCAGGCTCTGTTTTCCACATTTCTTGTAAGGCGTTAGTAATAATAATAATAATTGGTTTTGGGGGAAAGGAAATGGCGCAGTATGTCTCATATATCGTTGGACACCTCAACCGCGCCGTAAGGGAATGGTTAAAGGAGGGAGTGAAAGAAGTAAGGAAGAAAGAGGTGCCGTAGTGGAGGGCTCCGTAATAATTTCGGCCACCTTGGGATTTTTAACGTGTTCTGACATCGCACAGCACACGGGCGCCTTAGCATTTTTCCTCCATAAAAACGCAGCCGCCGCGGTCGGGTTCGAACCTAGAACTCCGGATCAGTAGTCGAGCGCCCTAACCACTGAGCCACCGCGGCGGGTACACTGTATACCCCGAAACGTAAATTTTGACAGATACTGCAGCATTCACGTTCCCCAAAAAGCAATTATTATTATTATTATTATTATTATTATTATTATTATTATTATTATTATTATTATTATTATTATTATTATTATTATTATTATTATTATTATTATTATTATTATTATTATTATTATTGTTATTGTTATTATTAGTTTATACCTCGTTGAGACGTGATGTAACGATGACGAAGACCGACAATGCGGCACGCTTTGCGTCGAAGAAGAAGACTCGAAATCGTCGCTGCCGGTCGTCCACTGGCTCAGAGGCTGTCTTCTGCTGGTGACAAGTACAATCCTCTATGTTATCTGGTAGGTTTGTTATGCGACATATCTGTTTTGGGCTGCTGGCATCCCTAAGGCCATAAGAGGGAATACAGAGTCGGTTATCGGTCGCTGTTAGCGGGTTTCTTAGCAGTCAGTTGCACTAGGACTAACGTAGCGCTTGTAGTGAGGGCAGGTTGGTTTGTTGGTTGTTGTCAGTTTTCCTGGTCACAACTTCAACAACACCAGCTCTATCTGACCACAAAACTGTGGGAGAGCTTCATAAGCTGCGGAATTCTGCCGCGCTGCGGCGACACCGTCTGCAAACGGGTGTAGTCAGAGGACCTCGGCGCTCTCGCGATCTAAAAACGAAGCTCCTTCACTGAAAATCTGGCGGAATTCGAATTTTCCAGCGCTTTTGTGCGTTCGGGTAATGTAATTCTTGTGCGTGTAACCATGTCGAGCACTTGTTGCGTGTCGGTATTCTTTTATGGCTACAGAGGCGCGACACAGAAAGTCTCGTTGCTTTCCTGCCCCATTGACATGGAGCTGCTGGGGAAAACGGAAGCGGCAGTGTAGCGGCAACAACCAGATGGTTGAAACACGTTAGAGATCACTGGAATAACCCTCATTGAGGAAAGTGAAAGCATTGACGCCTATTCGGCACTTGAAGCTTCTCTTTGCTCCTCGTTGATTCTCTTTACCGCTCCTTTTCCCTCTTTACGTCTCTTTGATTTTCCTCTCTTCCAGTTTTTTTTTTTTTCAAATGCGGCGCTACGCTTCAGCTCCGCCGACTTCCGGACTTTAAAATTTCGCGCAGTTTTGCTCTGCCTCGACCAGTTTTTGGATATTTTTGGCTCTAATTAATTAACTACTCATCCGACTTTAAAAATTCTTTTTACGGCACCAACCTCACGTTGCCCTGTATCGATCACAACTATTCGTTTGGAGCTATCTCTTCTAAGTTCCTCACAACTCCTGCGAACATTGTTTGCGGAAAAGATCCCTGTCGACATAGCGTAGTAATGCTTTCGCATTAAAAAGCAGACCGCAAATATCGAAATCAATGCCACGGTAGCCCGAGAAATTAGTGAATATTTGTGTCTAACGTGTTCTACTCATCTAGAGGATTCTAAATATATAATTCATTTTATGATGACGCCATTAATTACTAAGTTATGAGAGATTAAACATGGTCACGAGTCTAGATAATTATGACGTCACCAAATTAGAGAATCACCAATCACTCACCAATTTGATATACTAATGACGTAACCATTAAATCACCATTTGGGTTGCTATATCGATTTAATATTGGAGCCGCCATCTTGAATTCGTCGGACTTAGAAAATTTCACGCCGAAGGGAGGTGGTAGCAGACCCCAAGAAATAGACAAACGAGACAAGAGCTAACGCTCTTAGAAGTATTGAATGACTCTGATAATACTAACGCAGCCCAACGTAGGGTCGCCTGTCTCTGCTCGTTAGTCCAATAATAAATTCTGAGGATCAAAGTATTTTGTAATTTGAGTGTTCATCGGAGACTTACCGGTAGTCTTATACCATTTTCTGTACATTGTGCCGTATGTACAAGTCGTGGCCGCCAGGGCGTCTAGCCTTCCACTTCCACATTGTGCATAATGGAGCAAATCGAAAAGGTTAAAACACATAATAATAATTGGTATTGGGGGGAAAGGAAATGGCGCAGTATCTGTCTCATATATCATTGGACACCTGAACCGCGCCGTAAGGGAAGGGTAAAGGAAGGACTGAAAGAAGGATGGAAAAGAGAGGTGCCGTAGTGGAGGGCTCCGGAATAATTTCGACCACCTGGGGATCTTTAACGTGCAATGACATCGCACAGCACACGGCCGCCTTAGCGTTTTTCCTTCATAAAACGCAGCCGCCGCGGTCGGGTTCGAACCTGGGAATTCCGGATCAGTAGTCGAGCGCCCTAATGACTGAGCCACCGCGGCGGGGCAGGTTAAAACACACTGAACTGCTTTTAAGCTTTTCTTAGTAAATTATAATTACGCAGCATTATTGATAGAAATGGACTCGGTTTATCACAAATATTCCTCGGTGCAAACTACTGGTTTATTCTCGCCCAAATATCGCGCAAAAAATACCATATTTCGGTGTAGGTTTCTTGATAAGAACTAGTGGCTTCATTTCTTTTCGCAGGCGAACATTGTGACCAGGACGCCGATCCCCTTCCTGGACCTGTGGTCAGGGCAGCGAGCAGTGTTGGCCGCAACCTGTGGTTGTTCGTTGCGGCAGTTTTTGTCACCCTTGAAGGTGTGTGAATCCCTTTCGCAAAATACTTTTGTAGAGGTCCACTCGCTGAAAGATAGATGGACATGCGGTGGGATGTCACGTTATTGCATAGCACAGCATTAGTCGGTGAAGCTTGGCGTGAGCATGATATAGCTGTGGCGTACTTAGCCTGCCATGGCATTTGAAGTAGGCATAGCATGTTCGTGTATACATGGCATGGGCATGATACCCGAATCAGAGCATACTGGGGTCATTTAGTACGAGCAACTAAGACGTGTTAGCGCACCGAAATCATGTTGTGCAGTCGAGTTGCCATATACCCCTATCAAAGGGCGCTCGTTCGCGACGGTAGCGGCGCTTGTTCATCTCGCAGTCTCGTACCTAGCCTCTCAACCAGAATTCGAAGCAAGCCTACTCATGGTAGTAGCACACATGGAAATCTTGAAACCCATGTCCCGGGTGAACAACGGTTACACTCTAAATATGAATTACCTTAATATGAGTAAAAATGAAGTAAGTTGTCCACTAACACCCTCCCTTTTATATTGCCCAAGCCCTGGGGTAGATATCTATCACTAAGCATGCGGAATACTTGCGATTGGCAAGTGAAACATATTCCCTCTTCATAAGATGCAGAATTATAGTGTTTACGAAGACGAGGTTTTATTCTGCTCTATTCTAAAACCTCAAGACCTCCGATGCCACGTTTAAAAGCCTTCTCTCATTGCCATCAGCATCACGTTACTACGGGTTGTGGTGGGAATATGCCTTCATGGCCAAGAGTAAGCATTCCGTACGTTTAGTGGGCGAAGCCTATTCCGGAACTTGGGCAGCTTACTTAGGCACTTGGGCAGTTTTCTCTTCCATATAGACTAATTCGTGTTTAGAATGTACAGTAATTTCTCGGCTAAGTCGAGTCGTGACGGAAGAACAACGTGACGGTAAGAACACAGCAAAGTAAGACTAGGATATAGTACATTTAGTAGGTGTTTCTAAGCTCTGAACAGAGGCTGTCTTATGCCGTCAATGAGAAAAGCATTAAGGTGAACTGAGAAATTCGAGGAATGTATACAAAAGCGAACGGGCGAAATTCGTTTGTTCTATAGTGTTTTTTAAAAGAGGTCGATATGATGTATTATGCACTTTCTTTTTCTTAACGCTTATTTTTTAATCGAACCGCATCATTTATTTCGTAGAGCATTTCAAGCTTATTACTATCGTCGCCACATGAAACTTATCAAGTTCTTTAGAACCTCTTAACGCGCATGCGATTTTCTGTTGGGTGAACGAGAAACTACGTAATCCCTTGAGGTGAAAAGCGGGATTGTTGGATGAAATGTAACCATTGTGGACTCCACAGAGTAATGGAGGTTGGAAGTGAACCTGTACGCATTGCCATGCAGTGAGGTCATCCCTCGTAACCCAATTCTTAATCGCCATAATTGCAGCTAACCAATACCTTTTAGTAGGATTACACTTCTGCGCCAGTGAGCATGCAAGAGTCCTTCGTTCTTGTAGCGATGCAGTTTCGACTTGACCACTTTTGAGAAAGAAAGCAGACATCTTTTCCTTAGCAAACTTTCAGACCCGCTTCACTTAAGTTGCTGTATCTTCAACTGGAAAAAAATCTGACTTTCATCTGATGATAACCCTTCCAGCTGCTAAATCCACGATTTATTTACGTGTAAATAGGTGACAGGTCTTTCAAGGGTTTCCTTCGTGGAATTAGGCGATATACTTTTTCTGTTTTCTTAAAACGTGAGGTGGAGCGTTCCTGTCATGGTGTCTCCACCTTGTGGTGAATACAACAGAAATATCATTAGTTCAGCCTATAAATCTTCCCGTTCCCTTCGGCGTCGTTCAGAGATATCAAACCAATCCATGATCATTAAGACAGCATGAATTAGTTACATATTGATCTTCATCATCATCATCATCAGCCTTACTACACCCACTGCAGGGCAAAGGCCTCTCCCATGTCTCTCATATTAACCCTATCTTTTACCAGCTGCATCCACCTTTTGCCTGCAAACTTCTTAATCTCATCCGCCCACCTAACCTTCTGCCGCCCCCTGCTACGCTTACTTTCTCGTGGAACCCACTCCGTTACCCTTAAGGACCAGCGGTTATCTTGCCTTCGCATTACATGCCCTGCACAAGCCCATTTCTTTCTCTTGATTTCGACTAGGATGTCATTAACCCGTGTTTGTTCCCTCACCCACTCTGCCCGCTTCCGGTCTCTTAACGTTACACCTATCATTTTTCTTTCCATGGCTCGCTGCGTTGTCCTTAACTTAAGCTGAACCCTTTTCGTTAGCCTCCACGTTTCTGCCCCGTAGGTGAGTACCGGTAAGATTATGCTGTTGTACACTTTCCTCTTGAGGGAAATTGGTAAACTGCCACTCATGATCTGCGAGAATTTGCCATGTGCGCTACACCCCATTCTTATCCTTCTAGTTATCTCCCTCTCATGATCCGGATCAGCTGTCACTACCTGCCCTAAGTAGACGTATTCCGTCACAGCTTCTAGGCTCTCGCTGCCAATTGTGAACTGCTGTTCCCTTGCTATGGTGTTGGACATTACCTTGGTTTTCTGCATGTTAATTTTTAGACCCATCGATCTGCTCTGCCTGTCTAACTCACTGATCATGATTTGCAGTTCACCTCCTGAGTGACTCAGCAAGGCAATGTCATCAGCAAATCGCAGATTATTTAGGTATTCTCCATTTATTCTTATTCCTAACTGTTCCCAATCCAGGCCTCGAACTACCTCCTGTAAACATGCGGTGAACAGCATTGGCGAGATTGTGTCTCCTTGCCTGACGCCCTTCTTTATTGGAATTTTATTGCTGACTTTATGGAGGACTATAGTAGCTTTGCAGTTGCTATATATATATATATATATATATATATATATATATATATATATATATATATATATATATATATATATATATATATATATATATATATATATATATATATATATATATATATATCTTCCAGCAATTTGACATAAGGCTCTTCTACCCCTTGATTACGCAATGCCTGTATGACTGCTGAGGTTTCCAATGAGTCGAATGTTCATCTTAGGTATGCTGGAAAACAATATGATCAAACTGTGAGATGGCTGCGGGCTATGATGATCAGGCAAACCCTATCGGACCTGCTCTGGAACTAGACCATACGAGAACTCATCACAACGATGGCCAAGTGCTTTCACCACCTGCCTCGTATGTGGGATTTGCACAATTTGGAGCCCAGAGTCACCGTATACGCACTGATAACCCAATGGCTGCAAGCACCCCCCTGGTTACACCAAACATTTACACTTTTATTCTTTACATTTTCTTTTCTTCTGGAATGGTAATAAACACCAGGTAAAACGCTTAGAAAATAATCTTTGACCTTACCTCGACCAACATCAAAACGTTATCAGTGACGATGCAGAAAGTAAAAGACTCAGCAGAGGCCCTGACCTCGTCTGTGAAACACGAAGAGCAACTTCAACGCCACTTTCGGCCGTTGCTAAGAGTGCTGGCACAAAGAGGTCGCCCCTACACTTCCTGGCATGGAAGACAGAATGAGTAGGACGGGATTTCCTCATTCTTTTAAACGCCCTTTGTTGTTCACTTTTTTCGGATCTCCCGCCAGGAGGCGCTAGTTGAGTTGAGTGAGTTGAGGTGTTAAATGCTACAGGTGGGGTTAGCCTTGCTTTATCTGCGGCAGTTGCTCCACCGTAGCGTCCCTTCTATATTAACAATGTCCTAAAGGCTGTCACATCTACCCCGCTATGCGCACAGTCTCTTATAATAGCACACATTCTCTCCCGCAGTCACCATCTATGCGCACAATCAATCCAAATAGTCCACATCACAGTCCACTCCAGAAGTCACCATCTATGCACATATACAACATAGGCCATTGTAGTGCCACAATCCATACACACATTCACTCACAGTATAACGTAGTCCACTCCGGAAGACACCATCTACGCACACATTCAATCACAGTAGGTCATAGTCCGTTCCTGCTGTCACCATTTAGAAACAAGATCCGTGTCCTGCAGAAATGTTAAAAGAAGGCGTGCTGCCTCCCTACTGCATGTCTGGTTTCCACTCGGGTAGACAATGTCCTGCACTGTGCTGTGACGGGTTCCTGTCTTCTTGAAGGAAGCGAACATCCCATGACTTTCCGCGTTGTGCTCTGGGCAGTACATAATGTACTGTTCGATATGCCCGCACACACCACATAAAGAGCAGAGCGGAGACGATGCTAAGCCGCTCCTTCCATAGCGACTAAAACAATGTCTATGCCCGTTTCTAAACATGTCCGGACATAATGGGCTTCGGAACCACGTGACTTCCACCACGCTTTTCTCCCACGCCATTTTATAGGAAAGACCTTTTGCTGATATTTCTTACTTCATGCCATATCACTCTTTCGTCAGGCTGTTTTTTGCCATTGAAATCAAATAGTCATCATCGTCACAACCCCAGAACGCACTGCCGGCGAACGCAGGAGGAGAGGCCATCAACGTCGAGGACGGCGACTACTTCAACATCGTCAACAATTCAGCGCCCAACGCCAGGGTGCACGTAATAGTCTCGGAGCAGAGTCGTTTCATCCTCAACTTCCGGTTCGACCCAAACGAACGTCAGGGCACGCTCCAGTTGAAATACCTGGAGCCTGTTGGTGGCAAGACCCTGACGGATGTGACGCTCAAAAGGTAAGCTTTTGGCTCCACTGGCCTTCGTTTTACATACTCTGTGTCACTTAGAGAACTTTCATATGTAGTCGCTAAACTGGGAGTGCAGCGGATGCATAAATGCACTTTCACAACCCTTCATAGAAGATCCCGCGTTATTCAGCTCTATGCATGGTACAGTACCCTAACTTCTTGTTTCGCCTAACTGCCGGTCTCAGTTTTTTAAACAGCAATTTTTGCTCCAAATCACCATTGCTTAAAAGTTAGCACGCACCCACGAAAAACTCTTAGTGATTTGATCGTTGCTAATTATTTGTTTTCAACGATAAAGGAAGCGGGGAATAATTTTCAGCGGGATGATTTCAACTCTCGTTTCATGGGTTCAATAACGCAGCGCCAGTAAGTTACTTCACGGAACAAATGATAATGACTGTTTTTTATTATGCAGCTATAGGTTATCATCACACTTTTCTTATTTGGCACAAGGTTGCATTGCTTTGCCGGAAGTTGTGGTATGCACCATTGAGAGAGCGCAATCTTGCTAGAAGCCCCTATATAGGTCTACCTTCTTAGCCTACCATTTCTTCCCCGCAAAGTTAGACATATGTTAACGTCCGCCATTTCGACCGCTGTTCGTGGCATCTGTTCTCGGCACCTATTGCACAGCGTTTTCAAAAGTCGCGGGATAAATTGCCATGACACCTGCGCATGCGCCCTAGTGCGTGGCGACCCCACAACGCTTGCCAAAAGCTGCCGGCAGCCCTTTTGCAACCTGTGTTAAGGTGGAACTACCGGTAACATCGATCTACCCACAAGGCGGTGCCGGTGTTATAAAATATTCTTAACTAGATTCTATTATATTGTCATTCTCCGCTGTGCATATTGGCTGATCCAGGAGGTAACGAAGGCGTCCTGACATGTCAGCCACTTACAAAAGACGAAAAAAAAAAGCTCTATTTCCTTTGCTCTGATGCTTTAATGTGCAAAGTGGTGACAAGGACGAAACGAGACACTCCGTTATATTCTGACCCACAGGTAAACGGCCCATTATTGCAAATGGCTCGTTTCACTCTGGCCTTTCGTTGGACCAGCCTTGGCCAATATATATCTCATATATAGGGCCGGTTAGCTGTACTGCCGGCGTTATATCTCGTAAACGTGGCTATCACAGTCCTTCAGCGCAGCGACCAATCAAGTTCAGACCTTAGATATTGGCTGCCGCGATTGGTCACCACGCGAGTTGTCGACCAATCACGCGCCCATTGGAGGCGCGGAGATAAACGCAGTGCTTTGTGGGAAAGTATTACGTTGCAATTCCTGCGTAGGGATGAAAACCGAGTGTCACTCAGTTTCCCACTAACGGTCCTATTGTTGTATTTCCTCCAATCACAGCATCACGTAAGTCTGGCAATCCTTATTTACTTGTTTCTTTGTTACAAGTTGCGCAACCCTGCACATTCCGTGCTGTCACTTTTCTGTCGCACCGGATACCGCTGTGAATCACGAGTGGTATCTGCGGGCTAAGCACCAAGTTTTCGAAGTTCTAAAGCAAAATTTGTATGCTTGTCACTGTGCCTCCGTGGCTGTGCTGTTCGACTGCTTAGCTCGAGGTTGGGAGCTGGAACCGATCAGAGACGACCGTTTTATTGCGATAGCATTAGAGGCCCCATTCTAGAGAAAAGCCGGCGTTGGCGTTGTCCGTCTGTGTCAGGAAAAAACACCATTGGTCGAGAGAGTGACGACGTAGAAAGAAAAGCAGTTTCACTTAAAAGAAAAAAGATTTATCAAACAGAATCGAACCGCCGCCCTTTGAGTCACCAGCCGGACAAACACACGCACCACCTCGCCAGTGAGGACTGTGCGGAGCGTCATCCTGGTTTTTATTGACGAAGGCAAAATACAAATAATTTGCTCGTGTGCTGAGGTTCTGGCGCATATTAAAAAATCGCAGTTGGTTAAAATTAATGTGAAGCCCTTCAATAACGAGTGTACTATGGCTTTGACACGTAAAACTTTAGATAACAATTTGAGCTTAAAGATCAAGGGAAGTGAATGCCTGCATATCACGAGCTGGAGTATTATAACACTACTTTCACTTGTATTCATCTTCTACTTACTATGCACCAAAGTTACTGCTATAGATCTAGGGAAAAAATGTAAGCGTCCCGTCGCTTGGCTTAGCGGCAATCACCGAAAAGGCTAAGCATTAGAAGATAATCATAATGAAGTAGTTGTTATCTCAGCCCACTTCGAAGCTATTCTCAGCCATAATTTCAGCAGCTGATTGCCGTTAGCGGCTACCTGCAAGCATAAATTCGACGGTAATAAATTGTGACCCGTGTATGCGTCATTAAAAAACCGAATACAATGTAGCACTTTCACTGCTGCACTTTAGGGATAACTCCTGTTACAATTTTCACCTTGTACAGGCTTGTTCTTGGCACACAAGAGGCCCTACAGAGGTTGATTAGCATTGCGTTTTCCGCGCCAGGGACGCCGGCGCCCATTGCACGTGGTTCCCTGGGTTTGTTTGCAGTCAGCCACTGATATGATTCCTTTTCTTCTTCGTTTTGAAGTTTCAAGTCAGCTGAGCTTCATACTTACTTACGTTCTCAAATGTTTTTTTGGTGCCCTTTCATTCAGCCTCCGAGCTGCCTACGGTTGCAATGGCGGCCCTGCAGAGTACGCCGACGCCTTACAATTTCCGATCAATAACTTCAGGTAGCGCCGCCTTGGTAGCGTGCCAAGCGTTTCCTTGCAGATACGCAGGAGAAACGTTAGGTTTACTTAAGGGCTGTAGCGTGAGAAAAACTAGAACAGCAACGCGCACAGAACAACCGTCAACGCGTGAATGACACCATTGTTTAGCTACTAGATAATACAAATATAATGGCATAACTTCACCGTGGGACAATTCGTCCTGCCTGAATTTCGAACGAAAAGTGGGCGGCTTGCAAAAGAAGCCCGGTGCTCCTGTCTCCTTTAACTTGGAAAGAAAGAGCATTCTTAATATAAAAGCTATACAATCTACAATTTCAAAGGATGCGAATGGAAGATCCGTTTCCTCATTCGGAATGAACAGCAAGAACACTGCTTACTTTTTGTCCTGAAATGAGCACTGCGACTGCACACAAACGAAACAATACAGGGCAAAAATCCTGGACGCAGGGTCTTCCTCTACACCTTCCAAACTTTTAAATCTCCACAACGTATTGCTCGATATGCTGCTTTGTGCGCCTGGCGCAAATGCAGCGTGCGTAAAAAGTTCCCAGATCATGCGGCCTGGATCTGAACCTTTAACAGGTCATCCACGACATCTCGGAACCTAAAAGTCTCCTTAGAGGATAGGAGAAGGTCATTCTCCCATCAGAGGACTATGGTAGCTTCGCTGGCGTCTTAGGTGCCATAGTATACTGCTAAAAAGCCGACCCTGCGGCCTGGGAACTTTTCACACACCCTTTACGTTTGAGCGAGCAGTTTTGCGATAAGTATGGCGATGGCCACGTTGGAAAAGAGTGCGGCTTTTTCCGGCGCTCGTTTTGAAATCGCTGCTGGCGACCGTGCCATTCCAGCGAAGAGGAAGTCAATATTGCCAGCTCTCGAATGGACTTGGGCGGAAAAACTGTGACGGTGCAAGCCACGTACGTTCTCGCCAACGGCCAGGTGGTGATGAACGCCACGCTCATCATCACGCCCTTCTCATGTGAGTTCCATTACCACAAAAGAAATTCGCGTCCTAGGGTACGCCGTGCGCTGCAAGCCTCTTTCAGGGAGGCTTGGAAAGCGGGTACGGGCTGCCGACCTAAATGTTTCTTATGACTGTTTGGAATAGCTCAATTTTTTTATAATACCTGTTATCTTTATTACTGCCGTTGTTGTTCTGACTGCTTTGTTTTATTTGGTAAGCATCACTGATATTCCAACTCCATTTTATAATCCAAAAGTGATTTCGCTCTTTCGTTTAAAGTAATGCGCTTTATTGTCAATGAATAAATAGCATTTTCCAGGGTAGCCTCTGTTGCCGTATACCCAGCCATACCTCGTGCAAGAAATGTGTAGACCTTTGACAGGCCCGAAGCGTCATTCTTCATTTCGCTTTGTGCATTCACTGTATGAAAAGGGAGCCGGTATCCTAAAGGTAACTATTCATGCCAGTAAGATATACACCGGTGAGAGGAATCTCTGTGCATTTACGATTGTCGCTTATGCTATCCGGAACGAACCGAGAAGACCTTATTGGAAAACTCAAAAGGGTAAAAACTGCATTCGAAAAGGCAACGGTGAAAATTTTACGCAAAAATTTCAGGTTAAAAACTTCGTGGCAAAAAAAAAATTAGAAACGGGCAGAAAAGTGTATGGGACAGCTCAAAACCTAGACGACGAGTCGAAAGGTGGCGCTACAGGGCAGCTCTCTTAATTGTGCAATGCAGACACCGGCAACACCATCTGTTCTACTGACTGGGATTGCCGAAGATTTAAGAGCAACTGTAGCGGCGGCTTCTGCCAGTGCGGCCCCGAGTACAAGTTCCACAAACGACAGCAATACTGCGCAAGGAGTGAGTATTCACGTTAGAAAAAAAATTATAGGTGATCAATGCGGCTGATCGGGAAGAGGATGCGTTAGCATTAGTGTTCCTCCCGGATGGAGCAACCGCTGCCACTGACGAGTTAAGGCTGTGCGAGTCGGTGGCGTGAACCAGATTTTTTTACCCTCGCACGCAGGCTGCGGGCGCGCTCCTACTCTCGACACCAGTCGCCATCTGTCGGAGCGCGCCGTCCGATGAACGGCGGGTCGCGTGGGCGCTGTGCGTACAACGCGTGTTTGTGTGCGCGGGTTCTTCGCTTCCGTCGTTGATGAGCCTCCATTACCTAACATATGTAGGTGTGTGCTGTTGTGCAACACTACACACCTCTTCCCTCTACTAGACCGCGCTACGGTTATCCGGTGCGCTTTGTTAGTCGTTAAGGTGACATTCGAGGGTAGTCGGGCAGGTAGGGTAAGGATTGGAAACTGGTACTTATAAGCAGATTTCTGCGCTGGTGTGTCATTTGTTGCGGTGTTTTACGTTCGCTGCCATCTATCATGGCAGTTTTTTTTTACATCAGAATGTGTATTTTACTTTAATCGATAGTTTAGTGATGCGCAATAGGTAACCGGACCAGAAAGCTGCAGGCTGAAGGTTGTCCATGTTAAAAGCGTGTTTTTTAACGCCAACAGTTTGTCCTCGGAATCCGTGCGCTAAGTTTACTATTCGCATTAAAAACATTTCGTGTAGGGGAATATAAGCTTTACCGCTATCAATTTAAGCTGCATTTTTGTAGATATATCAAAAAGATCAGCTAGGTAAAGGGCTGACCGTAGTATCTTTTGCTGTTGGTATCTGCCCAAGTCGGAGCAAAATGTATATTATTTTACAACATTCTGTGACACTTAGCCAAACGCCTACGCGACGCTGTGCGCGCAGAAAGCTTTCGTATAATATCGACGCGACATTGTTCCGCAGAATTTGTGAAAGCTGGCTTCTCTGCTGATATTTATTCAAGATTTGATAAATTAAACAAAACTTCGTTCTTAGGTGCAAGCCAGCATAAAACATGACAAAAATTCGTCGGAGGCACTTAGATATCTCTTAACTGCGGGGAGGCGAAAGACGTTTGCGACTCATTGGGATCCCTCAAGAAGGCAGGAGTTCCTCACAGTTCTCTTCAGGACATTGTTTTCCCGCGCGGGAGCCAGTCGAGTAGAAGGGATGCTTCTCGCCTTCTTCTACTTTACCTGCAGGACACGGATTTGGCCTCCACATGGTGACCTCAGGAGTGTCTATTTGGGTTTTTGCGGACAGTGTTTCTGTGATTTCTATTTAAGTGTCGCTATGGTGGAGCAATTGCCGGCAGCAACTGCAAGGCTAATCCCACCGGTAGCTTACAACCACTCTACTCTCTACTCTCATTGCACTGATTTGAACTTGCCGCGCTTACCAAAATTATAGATCATTCGGTGATCCTAAGCTCATGTGACATCACAAGGTCACGTGACTGATGTGATTGGTACTCAACCACGCAGGCGACAACACTACTCTATTTGTGGGGGTGCTTTATGGCCGCCAGGAAGGGTTAAGAGCACATTGGAATTGGAACTGCACGCTATCCATACACGTATTGTTGATATTGAGTTTAAAAAGTTTCTTTGCGATGGAGCACCAATCCGACAGCGATAGCTCGAGCGCGTGCTAAGCGCCGGCACAGTTAATGTGAATGTCAAACTAAATATCATGATGACGCCAGTAAAGCTTAGTAGGGGGCTAGTTGGTAGGGCATACTGAGACTGGGGAGCGCTAGATTGTAGACAAGGGGACAACACCACATAGGAACACCACGAGACACGAACGCGAACTTTCAACCAAGTTTATTTTCGACATGGCGCATATTTATACGCATCTAATCATGGCACACACGAACATAAAAGCGTTAAAACCACCCCAGATAGCTAAGCAATCGTAAGCTATGCGAGATACAAACTATCCTCGCAAGTCATGAAGTTTACAACTGGCCGGCTAAAAGCAATTTTTTTTCTTTTTTTATTTTTCCTCCATAAAAACGCAGCCGCCGCGGCCGGGTTCGAACCCGACCGAGGCGGCTGCGTTATTATGGAGGAAAAACGCTGAGGCGCCCGTGTGCTGTGCGATGTCAGTGCACGTTAAAGATCCCCAGGTGGTCGAAATTATTCCGGAGCCCTCCACTACGGCACCTATTCTTCCTTTCCTCTTTCACTCCCTCCTTTATCCCTTCCCTTACGGCGCGGTTCAGGTGTCCAAAGATATATGAGACAGATACTGCGCCATTTCTTTTCCCCCAAAAAACAATTATTATTATTATTATTATTCTTTTTTGTTAAAGCCACAAACTGGTCGCTAACATACCCACCACCGTCATTTACTGAATTGTGGGAAGCGTTTTGCATGGCTTCAGTAAAGGATGGTGTCGGGTATGTTAGCGACCAGTCTGTGGTTTTAACAAAAAAAAAAGAAAAATTGTTTTAGCCAGTCAGCTGTAAATTTCATGACTAGCGAGGATAGTTTGTATCTCGCATGGTTTACGATTTCTTAGCTATCTCGGCTGCTTTTAACGCTTTTATGTTTGTGTGTGTCCTATCATTAGATGCGTATAAATATGCGCCATGTCAAAAATAAACTTAGTCGAAAGTTTGCGCTCGTGTCTCGTGGTGTTCCTATGTAGTGTTGTCCCCTTGTCTAGAATCTAGCGCTCCCCAGTCTCAGTATGATTGACGCATCAGTTTTATCCCTTTGATAGCTCGAAAGTATGCTGCAACATTTCCGCGCTGTGGAGGAGGTATGCTCGGCTACGGTTGCTCGATTTGCTCGGCAATGCTTTTTAGCGCCCGAAGGGCTGTAAATCGAAGCTATCATGTAGGCACTGCCACGGAGCTACCACAGCCCCGCAGTCTTCGAAGAAACGCCCACACCGCGGCGAGAGCAGTCGGCAGAAGGTGGCCGCGCTCGATAGCGACTCTGAATTCTTGTCTGTATCAATCGCCCTGTGACACGCCGTAACCTGTCTTCACTAATCCCCTCTTCACCAAACTGATCTTGCACCTACTGATAAAAATATTTTCCAATGTGCTGGGTACCCTTACAAAAATTTCTTCAGACAGTCTGTAGACTGTCCATAGACATCTGTCTATATGAAGTCTATACTCTTTATATACAACCCTATACAACAGTCTATAGGCAATACAAATCATATAGAGAGTATATAGGCAGTCTGTAGATTTATGGCCATACAGCTTTTAGTAGGCTTTAGCCTATAGACAGTCTATAGGCTCTGAATAGAAATAGACTCGGACCTCGTTCATCATTTAAATAACATTAATTCAGCACCAAATTATTCACTCCTTGGTTTCATTGGCAGATGGGTTTCGACCATATGGGTTGAATTCCACCCAACTTATTCAGCAGCAGTTCACTCCGTTTGTGGTCGGCTTGCACCTTGTGACTGCAATCATTCAAAGCTCTTCATCAACGCTTAATAAACTCACGGTCAAATTATCCAGGCGGTTCTGAACTGCGCGCGTTGAGTTCACTCAAACGGGTGCAGCAGCCGTTGATTCACTTCATGCCTTTGTTCTTCGCAGTTTGCTCAATGGACGGCGAATGCGATTATCTCGGAACACGAAACAGCCAGTGCTTCCTGAAAAAGTGCGCGTGCTCGGGTGAAACGAAGCTGGTAGCCGGACAGTGCAGCTACGCCAAAGGTGCGGACTCCCTGAATCTAAGAAGCATGAATTGCTGGGCGAGTTGGCACATGTTCAAGAGAAAAAAAACTGTGAAAAAAAGACGCAGGACCAGGAAAAGATACACACAGACTGTCGCCGGCGACAGTCTGTGTGTGTCTTTTCCTTGTCCTACGTCTTTTTTTCACTGTTTTTTTTTCTCCCTGAATCTCTCCGGCAGCGAAACTTCATCGTACCGGCTATGTCGTGAGAAATTTCTAGCGTAGGAGAGAGCGTGAAATTGGGCTAGCTGCGCTTGGTACGTCAAAAAAAATTGCTGGCTGCTTAGCATTTCCAAGCACGAAATAATGTGAAATTAAATTGGTTTTTGAGGATAGGAAATGGCGTAGTAATTCTCATGTCACGGTGGCCATCCGAACCGTGCCTTAAGGGAAAGGATAAAAACGCGGCCGCCGCGCATGGGTTCGAACCCGAGTCATTCGAGTCAGCAGCCGAACGCCATAACCATTGAGCCGCCGCGGCGGCCTACACACACACACATACACACACACACGCACACGCACGCACGCACGCACACGCACATGAAGCCTGCCTCAAAGCAGGCTTCACACAGCGACTACAGCTAGTTCACACACAAGCTGTCACTATAGGTGCTGGCGCAGCAAAAATTTACATGTATCCCAATTCTGTGACCGACAAATGGCTGGCTGGAAGCGACATCACCACACCGGGAGATCCCTATTCACTGAAGGAAAGTGACGTCATCAGACAGGAAGGGAAGGTACTTCCGGTAAATGCACCAACAGCCCCTAATGCAATCGCACTGCGAATAACTAATATAGTTGGGTGTTCGCCCATTAATGAGTTGACTAAAGACCTGGTGTTTTGGCGACTTCAGCCGCAGCGTGTGCATTTGCTTAACCAGTGATTGGCGCCCGTGTGCTGTGCGATGTCAGTGCACGTTAAAGATCCCCAGGTGGTCGAAATTATTCCAGAGCCCTCCACTACGGCACCTATTTCTCTCTTTCTTCTTTCAATCCCACCCTTATCCCTTCTCTTACGGCGCGGTTCAGGTGTCCAACGATATATGAGACAGATACTGCGCCATTTCCTTTCCCCCAAAAACCAATTATTATTATTATTATTACATGGCCTAGTCAAGGCAGGTGCTAACCAGCACAAGTCGCTATCTGACATCGCTTGTCACGCTTCATGCGTTGTGATCATGCACCAATCCGCCCTGAAGTCTGCAGTCCAAGTATTCGCCGCAGCTGACCGCGCTTTGTCGCTCGCAGGTTGCACCAGCGACAGCATCTGCACCGGGGGAGCCTTCTGCGAAAGCACGAGATGCCTATGCCCAGCCGGCACCGTGCGACAGAGCACGGGGACCGTTTGCTCGCGCCTACGTAAGCGGGCTCTGTGCTTCGCGCCGCAGCAAAGCTGAGCTGCTTGCGTCGCTAAAATAAGCTTCGATTGTTCACGATGCAGCATGTGCACCGTTCTGTAAAGCCTTGACTGACCAAAAAGGCGTTTGCAAACAATCTACACTCATCATGTGACCGACGTTCTCAAGAGGTAAATTCCGCAACGAACACGTGACCCGGGCTTAAGTATCTTACAAAAAATTTACAGCCGATTGAGCTTAACTTGTCAGCTAGCACGTTGCGTTTCGTTTCGCTTTTGGTTCGAGGCTAGGTCAAGGTCAAGCTTCAAGGTCTGGCTTCAGGCAAAGATCAACGAAATCCTTGATTGGGACCCTTACTGGTAGCGCACTAAAGAATTTTGGAACCGCTTAACTTACCATAAGACGGCACTGCTATAGCGGTGTGTTGTGCTGATGCGCTGAAGTTAATGAAGACGACGACATGTTTGGTTTATGGGATTTAACGTCCCAAAGTGACTCAGGCTATGAGAGACGCCGTAGTGAAGGGCTCCGGGAATTTCGACCACCTGGGGTTCTTTAACGTGCGCTGACATAACACAGCACACGGGCCTCTAGAATTTCGCCTCCATCGAAATTCGACCGCCGCGGCCGGGATCGAACCCGCGTCTTTCGGGACAGCAGCCGAGCGCCATAACCACTGAGCCACCGCGGCGGTCCGTATACACGAGGGATGATCGGTTGCGGCGATCATCATCGAAAGTAAAAACTTTATTAGTTCACTGTAGATATTTAGACGACTATAGAAACCAAATTTTTGCTTGTGTGTTTCCTTCTTTCAAACGATGCGTTATACATTCGTATACATGGAGCACCCCATTGTATTCATCTGCGACCGCTAAATAATGTATAACTGAATTTCTACCAGACAATGTTTCGTTTTCATTGACTGAACGATGACTGTGACGGCGTAGTGTTTTGGTCACATGAGGTATAAAAAATCGGCTGTATAATTGCTGACAGGGGATTTTTTGTAACTACAGGTCTTGGAAAAGGTTGGATTAAATGCCATAGTGAATTAAAACTACGTATCAGCGATTAAATTAACAGTTTTCAAGTAAATCACCTGACCAAAACATCAGCATGACGTCACAGTCCTCGTTCGGTCAATGAAACCGAAACAGCATAAGAGAAAAAAGTTGTTATAAATTATTTAGCGGTAGTAAATAAATTCCACCCGGTAATTCATGTATTCTATTGTCTAACGCGTCGTTTGACAGAAGAAAATATGCAATAAAATTAGGTGTCTATAGTCCTTTAATTATCCCATAACAGTACTCTGTCACATAGATAATGTGCGCCCTGCGGTACAATCCACGTGCACAAACTGCGGCGGTGTAATGAAGCCTAAAGTTTGACAGATCCTGAGTTCCCGCGTTCGAACCCGACCGCGGGGGCTGCGTTTCGATGGCGGCAAAACGCTAAAGTGCCCGTGTGCTGTGCGATGCCAGTGCACGGTAAAAATCCCCAGATGGTCGAAATTATTCCGGAGCCCTTCAGTATGGCACCTCTTTCTAAGTTTATTCTTTCACTCCCTCCTCTATTCTTTCACTCCCTCCTTTATCCATTCCCTTACGGCGCGACTCAGGTGTCCGCCGATATGTGAGACAGATACTGCGGCATTTCCTTTCCTAAAAAAAAAATTTTTTTTCCATTCATCGCGCCTGTTCGGGTAGCTGGTCCCTGTCGAAAGAAAAAACGCCGACCAAAGACATCTCACAGTTTTTGATGTAAAAATTTGTAACCTTTGCACAAACTCAGTCGGTAGAGGCGTGATCGAGTAGCTCTACATTAGTCCTGGGAGCATCAGCAGTTTCGAATTCCAAGAGGAAATACTCATCGAAATATGAGAACCAAAAACAAGATAGGTCGGGTTATAGACGTCAGGGTAGGCTCCAAGCTTCTAGTGTGCTTGTCTCTACAAGAGCAGAAACTTGGGCGGGTTAGTTGAAATGCATGGTAGGTAATAGCTTAAGAAAAGACGGGGGACACGGCACCGCCAAAATAGGGAGTTTGATTCCCTAGCCACTTCGCAAGGGTATCTATGAGATAATCGGCCCCGTGGCATTTTGGGTGTTGCTTTTGACTCACTGTGGTGATGCGTTTTTCTGACGATTGGTGCTGTGTTCAGGTTTCGTGTTTTCAAGCGAAAAGCTTCACTGCGCTATGTAAATCAGTATTCGGGGAGGCAGCACAACGATCTTCAACGACCTTCAACCCAATCAAGGATGACCGTGTATGATCATATTGGATACAGTTATGGTGTCGAACCCTTCAGCCCTCACCTTAACCCACGATTTTAGTTGACCTCTGACCTTTTACATTGGGTGACCTTTGGGTTGACCTTTGGTCTTAAGATCATCCGATGGGGGTGATGTGAAGCCACGTGATGACATCCGGTGGTGGTGTCGTAAGACCGTGTGATAACACGTCATAGTCACGTGGTCGTGTGGGTATATATAGAACGGCTGTCGCGAGCGTGTAGCGGAGCTGCCATAGACGAGCCTCAGACGCTTAGCAAGCTTGCTTGTTTTTCGCTGAATTCCTGGGTTAGCCAAGTTAGGCCGGCGCCAATCTTTTTTTTTTTTTTCAGTCGACACTTCCTTTTAATACCTGCGCATTCAGGATTAAAACTTCAGTTGTGAGCTAGCTCTCGTTTCCACCCCCCCCCCCCCTCCTTGTGGTGTCTTGCCATTCGTATTTTATTGCGCTCTTACCTATTATTCTAGTCTGTAGTTGTTTCGTTCCAGCTTTTGATAAGTGCCAAAAAATTATTTAGGGTGAAGAAAACTTCAAATTTCTCACTCGTAGATGTAGCTGCTCTGCTGAAAATCTGAATGAGTGGTTCCAACTGCGATCACCCGAACGGTCACCTTTTCTGCCCTATGTGGACGTCCATATTGTTGTTTGAACGTAGCCTAGAAAGTAGAGGATGGGTTGTTTAAGCGCAGTTGCGTGATTTTACTAAAACCATTTGCATAAGCAAGCAGCAGCCATAAAATATGCAATGTTTGGCATCTGCAGTTCATGTTAATTCCTGTACAGCTCCAGCCGTGAGCAGTAAGATCACTGGATGAAACATCATTCCTGTTAATTAGGGCACCATCACCTTCTTTACGCACTTGTAAAAAGCGCTGATGCAGTGGGGAAAGAATATTCTAGATTCCAGTGGCATATTCTCTGTTTGCAGTCATAACAAATCCGGCCTTAAAACAAGGAAAAAGCAGCAAAAAATATAGCATATATAAATATTTCGTAGTGACACCTAATTATCTTTTTTTTTTGGCAATGTGATAACATTAGAAGCGGTTGATGACTTTGCCGGAAGTGACTTCACTTTCCTCCAGCCAGTGGGAATAATCCGCTCTTGTGACGCCACCTCCCGCCAATCAGTGGCGACTTTTATGACGAACGACGCATTTTAGTGTGAAAGCACAACTTCGCGGGTTCATTCTCAACCAAGAATCTTGTGGCTTGCATGATCTTGAGGATGCAGAAATAAAACATTGAAGCTACTGGGTTAAGAACCCGCGGGGGCGCGAACAGATCAGCTTCGCTTGCCTCTGCTTGAGGGCCCTATGCTATCGCTGCAGCCAATCAAGCCTCGTGTTAAAATGCAACACACACACTCGCACTTTGCATTGCGCGTCGTCGTCTTCATAAACTTCCATCTGCGGAGCGAACAGATCAGATCATATTAACCTCGATCAGAGCTTAACCTGAGTCTAATATCGTCGCCAGACGTGCCGACGACCCAGCAAAGCAAAACCATGAGCCAGTAAGGATAAACACGTGTGTCTACCCGGTTTTACGTACGTTAAAACCTTACCACTTTTCCCCCAATTAGGCGTCTAACGCAATGCTTTCGCATTAAAATATCGGGAAGTGCAAAACTAGGTAACGCAAGAAAAAATTAAGCCAGAAAGTCGGCGCAAGGAGCCGCCATGTTTCTTCGCTGTCGGTGAAGATACGACAGGCTTTCCCACCAACAAGGAAACAAACGCTTCAGGATTCACTGCCGGATGCGACA
The DNA here is from genome assembly GCF_052857255.1 of Amblyomma americanum. Lineage (NCBI taxonomy): Eukaryota > Metazoa > Arthropoda > Arachnida > Ixodida > Ixodidae > Amblyomma > Amblyomma americanum. The sequence continues at coordinate 42,448,407 of NC_135504.1, read as the reverse complement.
TATGGTGACTTCCAATCGCACAGTTGGAGCACTTCTGGAGCAACGTTTTCTGCTCTTTTCGGAGCAACTGTATTCCAAACGCAGATCTGAGGCACGGATCGCGTCTTCCAGTCGTAGACAGGGAGCGGTTGCCGAGCCGTGATTGCTCCGTGGAGCAGTCGGGACTGCTCCGCCGAAATCGGCGGATCCGACCGGAACTTTGCGTGACGTTCTTTTTCAGCGGCGATAGCGGCGCCCTACATGCAGCTGGCCTGCATGCTCTGGCCAGAGCAAGTGTACTCCAATCGCAATTTCAGGTCGCGCGCTCTGCGCCGGATCCAGGCGCTCTGTCACAGAGCGTGCAGACCGCTCCGGGCCTGCGATTGGAATTCACCAATAATCTGCGCTTTCGAATCGAATACATAGAGTCAGTGCATTATATTCGGTTGTGTAGTGATTTTCAGAGATGCACACATGAATCGATCGATCCCCTGTCCCGGGCTCGTGCAGCCTGCGCGACCAACGCGGACTGCGCCTTCTGGATGAACACAGAGTGTGGCCGCCAATCGCCAGGCTCAAAGAGCAAAGGCTGCCGCTGTAGCGAAGGGACTGCCGTGCTCATGGGCTCCTGCAACCCCATTGGTAAGGCACATTCCTTCGCCCTGTCGTGGGGGAGCAAAAAGGCGCTACAGCAAAAATAAAAGAGCCGGATAAAAGTTCAAGGGGCATGAATTTAAGTCTCTTTACGTGCGAAAATGCGAAAGCAGTTAGAGTACCGCGCGTGTCGGCATCAAAGAACGAACTGGCAGGGAGCGGCGCAACTTATTGTCTAGACATGTTTTTGTCTTTTTGTCTTTTGTGACGTCATCAACTCGTCGACAACTTCGTCTTTAGATGTATCCTATCAAGTGACTGGTTGGATCCCATCACGTGACTGGTTGATGACGTCACTAGCACTATTATTTTCCCTAACTATTACTACCATGGTCACTGTCACTAACCATCATTACTGTAACTATTACTACCACTAACTTTTACTTTCACTATTGCTGGCCCTAACTATTACTGTCACTATATATATTAATTATTGATTACATGTTATTATTTCATTTAATTTACTGTCTGTTTTGTTTAATTAATTAGTAGCTGTTAATTACTTGGTTATTGTTACTTAATATATTTCTTATCGTCGTTATCTCGTGTACACATCTCGCGGTCACGCCATCCATGAGCCAAGAAATGTTTTCGCATTAAACACTGCTCTCGAATCCGCATCTGAAGTCGTGAACCAGCCTCGAAATTATAAACATATGCATCATTCAGTGCAAAATGGTGTTGCTGCCCCGAACACGGACTTCGGCCTTCGACAATGACAGCGCCTATACGTCAAACAACTCCTCCAAGCTCCAGCACGAGCCGATGGAGCCGCTGTTGAAAGGCGGCAGACATCAAACTTTACATTCCAATTAATAAATCCAGCTTGCTATTCTTTCACACTGACATGAAAAGAAGGTAACCCAAGCAGCGCAGGTAATGGGCCCAATATTGGAAATTTAATGGCACAGGCTGGTCCCACAAAGAACCAGTGTGAGACCATCCTTTTCTAATTGCCTATGGCGCTTGGTGTCCTTGCTGTCGTACCTCTTGGCAGCATTTGCAGCAGAGCCCCAAGGAGACAAATGCCGAGCTATAACTTTATTACCGGACGACAGCACCGGCAGTCGCTCCGTGGCACGACATGGAGGAAACTGCCGGAGTTGGGGCTACCCTATTTTACGACGTCGGTGACACGAAACCGAATTTAGTCATTGAATTGTGCGTCGAAAACAAACCTGTGCACCTTTCTTAACCGTCAAGTTCCTGGCAACACGCGGCGGAAAGAGCATAACTCAATCGATTTTCTGAGCCAGTTTTTCTCTCTTCTTACTATATTTCTATCTCGTTTATATCTATTAACAACCTTATTATCTAAGGCGACTTTCTCTTAACCTTACCCAGAGCGAAGAAAGCCGGCATAGCATTTCTCGCGGCGTTCACCGATTGTAGGAACTCCGCGTGCTGGCTTGGCGTTCCTCGAGCCGAGAACCCCAAGCATAGCACGCGAACTGATCACCGAATTGGCAGGAAATGCTCTTCCCCGAACTTAAGCAAAAGCACTGAATAGTCCCAGCGGCGTGTGAGCTCGCAGAGCCCTGTAGCACTCGTTGTGCCTGCGGAATTCTGCAGCTCTACTACAGCTTAATTTCCTGCACCCGGCTTTGCACATATTGCGGAGTTTTCCCATACATGAGCTTCGAGACGTTTGTGACACTAATACTTGAGAAGACACTTTATGTCCTGCTGGAATTCCTCCACCAACCCGACGACCCATGTCCCCTCCTGACAGATGCCTCCAGCCACCTGCCCTTACCTCTTCCTCAGCTCGGTCTGATGCTTAAAACCAAGAGTCAATAAATATGTGCTCAATAAAGGTTTCAGTCTAACATTCCTCTGGTCCTTGGAGGGAACATGCTTTCCACTGACGACGGCCGCATTACGCACTTAATCTTGCGCACTCCCGATTAAGGCATTTTCCACGAAATACTTGAAATATTGCTAAATAATAGCGGAAATCCCCGCAATAATCTTGGATGTTGTAAAATGTGCAGTGTGTGATAAGTGATCTATGTTATCTTCCGTGCACATTCAGAATTGTCTCCTTCCGTATTGTAATAGTAATTTATATACTTGCGTTTTCATGTTTATGTTTTACGTTATTTCCATTACCGTTGTACGAAGTAGACACAGGCAGTCTCTGTGTTTCGAGTGTATTCGGTGTTTTGTTTGTAATCGTGTGACTGCTCCGCTCGTCAAAACTCGCTATGGCTAGGGGGGTCGAGGGCTGACAAGCCGCTTGATTGCGGCTTTTACCTCAACCTCATTTCTTGAAAATGGAAGCAAGAAAGAGAGAGAGAGGGGAAGAAAGAAAGAAAGAAAGAAAGAAAGAGAGAGAGAGAGAGAGAGAGAGAGAAAGAAAGAAAGAAAGAAAGAAAGAAAGAAAGAAAGAAAGAAAGAAAGAAAGAAAGAAAGAAAGAAAGAAAGAAAGAAAGAAAGAAAGAAAGACTTCGGCACTCCTCGCAGCTGAATGACATCGTCAGCCTTTACTTTTTTCGAGGAAAAAGGAATAGAATTCTGCACACTCCCGCCACCCTTTCCCATACGATATGTGTTACTTCTGTCGCATTAAGCCCCCGTACGGTGTTCATTGCACTGCTGTGGCTGCAAGACACGGCTGTAATGAACGCCAAGGAATACAACTACGTATAGCGTCGGCTTTGTGCTCCGGCGCCAAAATGAATGGCGGTTGACCTCCATCGCAGACAACCTTGGCCCCTGTCCGTACGGTCGCTGCGCCTTCGAGTACTCCCACTGTGACTCCGCCACCCGGACCTGCCAGTGCGATCCGGGATACGAGCTGCACGTCTACGGAAAAACGTGGATCTGCGAAAAGCAAGGTCAGTACACTCAGCGCCCGACCTTTTCAGTTACCGCGTTGACACTCTTGTTCTGCTATGAGTTGTTCCTACAAACTATAGTATTTATTTTAAAGCGCGCAAAACAGCTCGTTTGTTTAGTCTACGGCACCTTCCTGAACACACTCTGTAACCACGTGGCTAAATAGAACAGATTTAACATATTTAGTAAAATAAGTCTAAAATTTTTACCTCAGGTATTAACTAACATTACAAGGTAGAATTTGCTAATATCGCAACTTTATCTCTAGGTAAACCACTGGGCAGCGCCATAATCATTCAGTAACCTCTTTTTAGGACAACTACTATACTCTTAAGTAGGAATTTTCTTTAAAGATTGTTTCGACTGGAACAGACTTCTATGTATTGAAAGTATTACGCCCGTCTTTGCATGTGCTTCTTTCTAACTTGAAGCTATGCAGGCTATACGGGTTGTTTCAATGAGTACTTTCAAAAATTCCAAAATTTGGGGGGCTTTGAATGTAATGAAAATCTTATCGGGGACAAACCATCAGCCGCAGTGCACATCAAGTAGTGTACAAATTTTCTAATGAACTTTGCGACCAGCAGTCTGCTGATTAGTTCCAGTGGCGAGCACGAAGCCACGGTCACGAAGATGATGTATCAGTTTTGAAACGGTAAAAGAAGGCGTTCTCTAAAGCTCTAAGTGCGAGAAAATCCGGCTCTTTTTTTTCGCTCAAAGGCCAAAAGTGAGCATTGCATGCTTCATTGCACTACAGCGTACACTATTTTCCTCCGTTTCTCCTAAACGTGACGACTGCGCAGTTAGCGATGACTCCTGTTCCTTGCGCCAAGGCAACACCAAGCGCCAAAGCAAAAAGCCTCTTAGGCGATCCTCGGTACACCTTTTGCATGCGTTAGCATATTCTCTTTCTCCTGATTTTGTTGTAGCTCCTCCTTAAGGGTGTCACGCGACAGCGTTAATGGATTAATGCCCAGATATGCGGAATCGGTCCTTCTCTACATCACATTCATAGATCCCTGGAAGTCCTCATACCACTCCCGGAGCAGTGGTGCAGCGGTTAAGTGATGCGCCACTTCCCTGCGATGGCAGATGCTGCCGCCAGTAGGGCTTGTGCAGCCCAGATCGCTTTTCCCGAGCAACCTGTCGCGACCAATAATTAATTTAACTGCCACCTGCCGCGGTTGGTTGTGATGACGTAACAAGGTTCGCACCTCACACATCACATGTCACGCGTCACACGACCGGCGTCACGCGTGACGGCGGTAGCCATTGTTGCTTGCACAGACTCTTCTAATGCTCACGCATTGATAATGTACTGTCGGCAGCAAAAGTTTGCAGGATCTGCGATCCATGGCGGAGCGAAGCAAAACTGTATTGCTGCGCCATCTGCAGTCACAAAGCGGGGTGTCAATGCTCACAGAAACGCCTAGTACGGCAGTACTGTGAGTGAGCCTTGACACCACTATCTGTGACTGCAGATGGCGCAGCAATAGTTTTGCTTCGCTCCGCCACGCATCGCAGATCCCGCAAACTTTTGAGGCCGACACCACATGACGTGACACGACAGTATAGGCAGTTCGAATTGGGCACCGTAGGCATGGCGAAACATCAATTGACGTTGCGCTTCCAACGAGCTTTGTGCCGGCCTCATGCGCATGGTTTTTTTTTTATGTGCGAAAAAAAGTAGGGAACTTTATCGCGGTGCAGAAATTTAGAGAAAGGCTTTTTCTTCGTTCCAAGAGCTAATATCGCGTCGTCTTGTGCATGGCTTTGAAACCCTTTAACATCAACCACCAGGCTATATTAATTTTGGAGTTAATGAGTGAATTTTAAGAAAATTGAGTAGTTAATTAGCATACTTTTTACAGCAACTGATGTTAATTTTTTTTGTATCGGCGTCCTAATCTTTCCGTTTGTTGCTGTGTGGCTGAGCATGCGCACTGTTTTCCTCGAGTGTAGATTTCAAATAAACCTGCAGTTGTCAGTTAGTGCTCATCCTGTGTTGTCTCTGCTCTGTCCTGTCTTCATGCGCTTTTCAAAAGTGATGCACCAACAAGCCCTAAGTTTTGCCTTATTAAAACTGATGTTAAGCGGCAGTGAATAGTTTTCTCCTGAAAACATTTTCTTTTTTTTTGTTTCCAACTTGCTAGCCTTATGAAAATTTCCTGTGTTTGCTAAACCACCTGGTAGTTTGGTTTTGCTTTGCATTCAACCCGCCAATTTAATGTGATCACCCTGTTCCACATCGTATCCTTTTGCAGTAGTCTTGTTATGTTTCATTGCTCCTTGTTAATGCTGCTTACTTTGAGCGCGTGTTGTTGCATCATCATCAACATCATCACACTGACTATGCCCACTACAGGGCAAAGGCCTCTCCCATGTCTCTCCAATTAACCCTGTCCTTTGTCACCTGCGGCCACCGCATCACCTCCAACTTCTTTATCTCATCCCCCCTCTCAGCCCCCTGCTACGCTCGCCTTCTCATGGAATTGTGTTTTCTTTCCAGGCTGTTAAAATCTCTTTTTGGAATTGCAGTGTGAATAAATTAATCGCATGCTAATTAGCCACCACAAAGTATTTGGCTGTTTCTGGGCACTATATAAAAGCATTTATTTGTTTTATTTTTATTATTTTTTACCTATCTATATCAATCAATCAATCAATCTATCCATCCATCCATCCATCCATCCATCCATCCATCCATCCATCCATCCATCCATCCGACCGTCCGTCCGTCCGTCCATCCATCCATCCATCCATCCATCCATCCATCCATCCATCCATCCATCCATCCATCCATCCATCCATCTATCTATCTATCTATCTATCTATCTATCTATCTATCTATCTATCTATCTATCTATCTATCTAATCTAATCTAATCTAATCTAATCTAATCTATCTATCTATCTATCTATCTATCTATCTCTGTATGTCCGTCCGTCTATTTATTTATTTATTCATTCATTCATTCGTTCATACATTTGCCACGGCGGTAAGCTACAGTTCCGTACAGTCCGCATTGCTCTTGTGTCGTTCGCAGATATCGAAAATGTGGAACGCAGCTGCAAGGACGCCAAGGACTGCTATGCCGGAGAGATATGCGAGGACGAAGTGTGCAAATGCCCCAAGAAATACGAGCTCAAGGGCCTCGAATGCGTCGGTGAGTGTGCTCCAGCCCCGATTGGTGGAGCTCGCGATAGAGGCTTCCTACGGGAGCCAGAGTTGTTGCCCACGCATCTCTAGTGCCTATTGGCCCAACACAATACCCCCAGCTGCGAAGCTTCGGCGCATTGCAGAGAAAACCTCACATCCTCTGCACAATTTAACGCGGTTTAGCATTCCACGATTTACTGCCAGTCTATTGATCCAAGCAACTTGCTCCTGATTTCGGGCTGTTTTAATGCGGAATGGTTGCTAGTCAGGCTACGAGGAAAGAAATACAGGATTGCACGTAAGTCTGCTTAGAAGCGCAAATGAGAAAAGCCTTTCCCTGTCCTCACGCTCCCAAATAATAATAATAATTGGTTTTGGGGGGAAAGGAAATGGCGCAGTATCTGTCTCATATATCGTTGGACAATTGAACCGCGCCGTAAGGGAAGGGATAAGGGAGGGACTGAAAGACGAAAGGAAGAAAGGGGTACCGTAGTGGAGGGCTCCGGAATAATTTGGACCACCTGGGAATCTTTAACGTGCACTGATGTCGCACAGCACACGGGCGCCTTAGCGTTTTTTTTTTATGGAGGAAAAACGCTAAGGCGCCCGTGTGCTGTGCGATGTCAGTGCACGTTAAAGATCCCCAGGTGGTCCAAATTATTCCGGAACCCTCCACTACGGTACCCCTTTCTTCCTTTCGTCTTTCACTCACGCTCCCTTCATTTTTCATTTTCTGTTATATTCGGGAATTTTTTACTTTTCTGTTTTTTGTTCTTTTTCTGTCGTTTCTTTTTGTTTTTACTTTTTCTTTTTATTTCTGTTTTTTTATTACATATACGTTGCTTAATAACTGTTTGCTTAATCAACCTTTACATTTTTGTTTTATTTACCACACCACATATGATTGACAGTTCGTGCGGACCACTTCCTTCTTCGACTTCCGTCTAACTTCCGCCCACAACTTCCGTTCGCGCCACTCACATATAGCTTATACAGTCAATACAGTCGATATAGTCATATATAGTCAATAGAGAGGCCAGCTTGCGACAGGAATTCGAACCGACGACATATGCACCTTCAGTTGTATGCCCTCCGAGACTTTTTACCCTTCCCTTAAGGCGCAGTTGAGGTGTCCACCCAGATGTGAGACAGTTACTGCGCCATTTCCTTTCCTCGGAAGCCAATCTTCGTATCAAAATTGTGATGCATCCGTTCGTAGTACAGGTTTCTGGATGGTGTCATACGCACGCGTGTGTGTAGGTGGTATGTGTGGGTGCTTGTCAGTGCACCCGACAACAGTAATGTTTTCGCATTCTCACGCGTAAGCAGTCTTAAGTGACTCTCATAAAAAATGCAGATAAAAAGACGAGGGAGCTAATCGAGGCCTTCGCCATAGAAAAAGCTCGGATTGAAAACTGTGTGAGCAGTCCCTCCTTGTCACTATCAAGAAAAAGAGCGCATTCTTGCATGCAGTGTGCGAACTTGACAAACGCGCATTCCAGTTTTTAGGTTTGCTTTTGGTTGCAGTTGGTTTACAATTGTTTCTAACTTGGTTTGTCCGTTGTCAAGTTTCACACTGTAAGCCTGATAACTTTTCATGTGCTTCTTCTCTGCCACCTTGTTTTTATCTTTATAAATTCTGTGAGTCCCAAATAAAAGCGTTTAGTAAACGTTTAGCGCTTGCGTCTTGCCTCTTCGTTGTTTTGCGCTCTAGAACCTCATGAGTATGAATCGAGTGGTACGCCGCAAGAAAGAAAAAAAAATGACAGTGGCTGAACTTGGCTAACCCTGGAATTCGGCGAAAAGCAATCACGTTTGCTAAGCGTCTGACGCTCGTCCATGGCAGCTCCGCTACACGCTCGCGACAGCCGTTCTATGCATACTCACACGACCACGTGGCTATGACGTGGTATCACATGGCCTTACGACAACCCCATCGTATGTCATCACGTGGCTTCGCACCACCCCATCGGATGTTCTTAAGGTCAAATGTCAACCCAAGGTCACTCAATGTCAAAAGTCAAAATCAGAGGTCAACTCAAGGTCAGAGGTTAAAGGGTCAAAGGTCCACAATGGTCATAGGTCAAGGTCAAGGGTCAAGGTTTCGACACCACAACTGTACCACATGTGGTCATACACTGCTAACGTGGTTGGGCTGAAGATCGTTCAAGGTCATTCTCTGGCCTACGCGACGAGTGCTTTACCTAGGGTAGCGAAGCTTTTCGCTTCAAAAACATAGCCGGACGGAGCCGTAGAATTTTTAGCAAGAACAGAATTTTGATCATCCCTTCCCTTACGGCGCGGTTCATGTGTCCAACGATATATGGGACAGATACTGCGCCATTTTCTTTCCCCCAAAACCAATTATTATTATTATTATTATTATTATTATTATTATTATTATTATTATTATTATTATTATTATTATTATTATTATTATTATTATTATTATTATTATTATTATTATTATTATTATTATCGAACTGACCTCAGCGTCTCTCGTCCCTGCAAAACTGTGCAGAAATCACCATCCCCCGGCAAAAGTCCAACCTCCTCATGCTCATCATCTGGCTGTCGGTGGCGATGCTCGCTCTCATCGTGGCCTTCATGTCGTTCGGCTGCTGCCTCTACCTCCTCGCCCAGCGCGCCGAGAACGAGCAGATGGCCATCGTGAGGATGATCGAAGGGAGCGCCGAGGAAGAGTTGTCCTGATTCCGTCCCTCGCGTAGTAGACTTTGTGGGACTTGGTTTCTACACGAGTTCTCAAGCTCCGCGCACTTCATTTGTTCTGCCGCGGAGCCCTTCCTCCTTCTATAGTTTCTTTTTTTTGCGGTTTGTTTTACTGTCCCTCTTTATGAGCCGTTCCCATAGCCATAGCTGAGTAATATCGTGCAGTGTTTCACTAGCGAGTATTTGCTTATATATACGCTAAAATTTAATTTCCGTGGTGATGTTTATGGTGTTGCTCTTTCCTGGCTGGCCTTCATTGTCTGAAATAAGGTTACAGTGTTCTTGTACAGGTGGGGGAGGGGGCCTTCTTGTTTAATCTATCTGTACTTTTTGTTACATTCTTTAGCCATATCTTGCAGTATTTTACAAGTGTGTGTTTAATTCCTGCTGTAAATACCTATTTCGATTTAGCTACAGCTACTACATTTCAATCCTTGCAGCACTACTTCCAGGCGCAATTCAGTACCAATGGGCAGGCTATGGCTCAAGCAAAGAAAATGTTCGCAGCATCCACAACTAACCTACTTTCACGTAGAGTATAACTTTACTTGTAAGTTCGAATACGACCCTTCACACGCGGTTCACTAAGGTGAATGTCCATTCAGTTGGCAAACTATTTGGCTCTTTGCTGTATGTTCGAGAGATAGAGGCTGACAGAATACTTTGGGAACATTCATGGCGGCAGCGCTTGGTGGCACAGTGTAATCACAACGCGGGCCATGGGTTCTTAATGTTTACGAAACAATATCCGTGCAACCAGTGCTCCAGATGCCGTGAGATGGAGACTGCTACAATTCTTTTTTTTTCTGGTTCCTCCTGTGTTACCATGAACTTGAAATGTGTTGATGTCGGCTGTCACGTGCGATCAGATGCGTTCAGGGTGGTTTGGCTGTGAACGTTATATTTTGAATTTGCACCTCGCCATGCAGTGTCGAACTATGTTGTGTGCGCGGTGAGTGCGCTTTCTGATTATGCATGTTATGTGTATCGCACCCACACTGCCCAATTGGTCCCTTCGTAAGAACACTCGCTCGAGATTATACGCCGAGCTTCTACGAAAACTGCAGATAACTATTTTTTCTTAGACGAACTGCCCGTATGTAAAGCAGTGTGCATTCAACTTTCTCGCCCTAGGCAAATGTAGGCTGAAGTCCTCACTTTTGATAAGCCATCCGTTTCGTTGCCTGCGTTTTTGGCACAAACATATCGACGTTTCACGTGCGTCTTATGCTAGTGGCGCAAACTCTGCTGGTGGTACATATCTACCCGAAAAAGTCTTAGAGATAGTTACAGGACGTGTATTGTTACTTAACATTAGCTGCTTACTGCCGGCAGCCTGTGCCGCTTCTTGAGAAGAAGCTCACCAGACTTCACGTTTTTGAAGTCAACTTTCCGCAGCGCCCTTGTAGGAAGAAATAAAGTTGCATTCTCACTCTGGATTGTAGTGTTTCTATCCATTCTAATCTCTTGCGTTCCTTTTGAAATATATTTGCCTAATACAAAGACTAAAGAATCTCTCGCAGTTTGATGGTTAAAAAAGTCGTGAATCAACTACTAAAACATTTTCTTACTGCGCAGTTTTTATGGAGGCAAAACGCTAAGGCGTCCGTGTGCTGTGCGATGTCAGTGCACGCTAAAGATCTCCAGGTGGTTGAAATTAATCCAGAGCCCTCCACTACGGCACCTATTTCTTCCTTTCTTCTTTCACTCCCTCCCTTATCCCTTCCCATACGGCGCGGTTCAGGTGTCCAACGATATATGAGACAGATACTGCGCCATTTTCTTTCCCCAAAACCAATTATTATTATTATTATTATTATTATTATTATTATTATTATTATTATTATTATTATTATTATTATTATTATTATTACTGCGCAGTCGCCGCCCATGCGTTCCAAGAAAAAGTTTGGGATCATCACAAGACCTATGCATGTGGCATGTTCTTGAGAGACTGCGAGATATGAGAGATCGGTGAAGCAAAGCATTTAACAAAGCCAAAAATGAATAAAATAACAGTACAAGTTTAAGCTCTGCTCCCAGGATCAGCAATACAATAATTTGAACACGAAGGTAGAAACAATGAAAATAAAATAAAATGTACAATAAAATACCAACGTGACAAATGCTGCAATACAAACCAGGCAGTAGGTTACGCGAACGATGTTAGCGGCAGCTGTAACATTTAGTTCTTAGTGAGGTTATTCGAATCGGAAATAGTCTGTGGAAGAAATAAGACGGGCACGAAAAAACTTTTAAAAAACAAACAGCAAGATTCTCCGCGTTCTCTTTTAAGTTATGTTTTTATGCTGTGGGTTTGACCCTGGATCCAGAAGAAAACAAAACCGAGTCTATGAGTTCATTTCTTTAGTGTCCTTCAATTGACTATTGAACTTAAGTCTACTGGACAAACTCGGCGAAATCATTCCAGCAGACTTAAGTTCACCGATCAATTAAAGGACACTGCAGAACTGAACTCACAGACTTGAGTTTGTTTTCTTCCGGCTATGCAAACAAAACCAAGTCTGTGAGTTCAGTTCTGTAGTGTACTTTAATTGGTTGGTGTACTTAAGTCTGCTGGAATGATTTCGCCGAGTTTGTCGGCAGGCCAGCTTTGGTTAAAAGATGTGATACTGATGTACGTTGGTAATTGTTATGTATGCACCAAGCAGCCCCCTTTTGAACCCTGTCTCATTTGTTTAAGTTAGTCTTGGTTAGTGGGTACCAAATGATAGTAGCATAATCCAAGGTAGGAAAAACAATCTGTGAGCAGGAAGGCGGACAGATGAAGTAACCAACTTCAGTGCCCATCTTAGGATAGAGTTTACGAAAACGTTAAACATTACGTAATCAATACGCTTGTTTCAGTTAAGTTGATTAGTGACCCTGAACCTGAGATATTTATGTTGTTTCTTCTGAAAGTGTGACAACGTTAGTACTGTAATCGAAAGGAAAAGTTATTTTTGTCAGTAATCCTCTTCAAAAGTTTCTTCTTTTTTTTCAAAGTTAACAGACATATTTGCCACACCACGCAGAAACCTTTTGCAGCGCGTTATTCAGTATTAGTTTATCTAAGAAACTTGTTACTTCTGTGTAAATCACGCAAACATTAGTGTAAAATTTTATTTTCATTGGAATGTTAGCGACAGTGCATTAATACTTATTAAAAACAACAGAACCCCAAGAACAGAGCCCTGAGAGATGGTGCAGTGATCTATAAGCCTGTCAGAACAATGAGAGTTAAAGCAACGAACTGTTCCCTATTTGAAAGATAGGCTGAAATCCAATTTATTAGTTACTTGTTATGAATTATTCCCCGTAATTTGAAAATTTACTTTTCATGTTCTATCAGGCGCGCGAACAAACAACGAAAACCAAAACGACACTTTTGTTTGATTTGGTGCTTCTGCACTGATATAGGCGACTTTTTAGGCTCTTGGGAAATGTACGACTTCGTGCTTAGGTATACGGCTTCTAGATGCAAGCGAACAGCGCAGTTACTAACAATGTATGGCATTGTAAAACTGCTTGTGTCACATTTCGTGAGCGATTTCACTCGCTGTATGGTCAGGAGTTTCTATGTAATATAGCCGTTTGACCGCATAATGCCCTGAACATTGTTGGGAGACTGTTGTGGTAAGGCCTGTCAAAACCTGTGCTTTCATTTAATTAACCTTCTTTCGTTGATCTGTTTTATACCTCATTGTTTTCCAGGAGTACGCTTGCAGTATGAATATATAAATAAAACAAATATAACACGGCTAAATCGGCCTTCCCCTCGTTTTTATATGATTTACCTTTCTTTAATGTTCGAGAAAAGACAATTCCTTGGGGCTAAGGTCAGCCGTTTATTGTCACAATCTTAATAATGCCATCAATGTTGGTGGCACCTCGCGCAAGGCCGTTTCCTGTATACTTCATATATAATGTGGCTCAGGGGGTCTCTGTGTTAGAGCGACCGAGGTGACGTCAGGCGAGACGTAGTATCAACAGCGAAAGCCACGCGCCGCGTCTCAGATGAAGAGAGGTATACAGCAGCTCTCGCCCCCCTTTTATTACGCCAACTCGCCTCGGCTTTAAAAATAGCGGGAATGCATCTTCGGGGCGTCGGACTCCAGCAAAAGCACGCGGGCACCACCCTCGCCCTTTCCCTTCCCTAGTTTACTCACAAAGCAAGTACGCAACCCTCGGTGGAGGCGAACATTTCCCAAAATAAACGGCTCGCCTCTCCCTTTCCCTCTCTCTGTCTTTGCTTGCCCAGAGCGACACTGCCACAGGCCTGGATACGCAGACACACACGCTCAGTTATCCACTTTCCAAGCCAGTCTCTTGCGGATGAGGATGAGCCACTGTGGAACGAAGCCGGCACGGTGGCCCGAAGATTAGGCCCCGCGTCTCTGAACGTAAACGTAACAAGGCAGCAGCGTGACGAAGTTTCGACATGCGACGTTATCAAACTGCACGGCCTCTGCAAGTTCTCCTGGGTGTGGACGGTCCGACTTATCAGATGGAGCAGAGTGGTCGGCGAGTAGTCTTCTTTGGATACAGTAGAAGCCCTTCCAACGACTACCCTACTCGGCTTCGGGTGTAGAATTGTCCAGGACCCGGCCTTCGACTACCAAGATGCACATTCCCACGCTTTTGAAGCGGTTCCTCCCCCACGGGTAAGTACAACTTCTAATTGGCTAGAGGTGACGACTGTACTAATCAAGTTACGGAAATAACATCCGCTACACCAGGCATAAAGCAGGAACGGCGTTTTTTATGAGTGGCCTTGCTTGAGACTTGAATACCATGAGTAGTGCAATGAAGGCTTGAGTGAAACGCGTCGCATTCCATACCTGGCTTGCGGTCTGTTGATGCGCGTTAATAAGATAGAGAGCCATAAAAAAAAGTGCGCATATCGGGTGAGAGAGAGACTCTTTAATTATGGACAAATATTTAATCAGGCGTTTAAAAAGCGCTGACATATAGTATAGGGAGGGGTCTTGGGAGAAGAAGGCCATAAGAGAGGATCAATTTAAGAAAGAAACCATGCGGCCATTTAATTCCGGTGATTACATATCGGAGAGGAAAGCAAGAAGGTTTAAATGTTTGTGAAGAAGTCCAATGTGCTGCATATAGGAGCAGACAAGAAGTTCAGTGAATGACGAACAGATATCGAGGGGATACAAGAAGGTTTTTCAACATGTGACGTTCCCAACATACACGGCATCTGCAAGCAGAAACTCCATTGTCAGTCACGTCAGTGACGTGACTGACAATGTCACGTGTCAGTCACGTTTCCTGTCAATCACGTGTCCTCTGGACACAACAACATCAGTGACGAAGGGTTACATGCGGGTGACATGTATAAGAACGTTGCTAGAGGATTGAAATTCTGATACCTTGCCCGGCACCGCAACTGTAGATTACTTCCGTGTTCAGACCGAAAGCATGAAAAGCAGGTCGATCTTTGAAAGAGCCCTTCCTTCTGGCAAGGCCATCACGGGCTGTTCCGTCGTCCAATCCCACAATCATAGGCTGTAACACCAGCACACCGAAAGAGACTGCATATGCGTCGCCCAGTTTTACAGCAATAATTCGCCCATGCACCAATCGAGAGAGTTCCATTACTGCAGTGCCTGAAGTATCGGCGCTCATAGCCGCCAAAAAAACGTTTGCTAATTTTACAAAAAATATTAGGCAAGGTGTTATTCACAAGCAGATCGACGACTTGCCGATAACACTCGGGGCTCTGCAGGCAAGACATTTCCTCAAGTGATGCAAGCATATACCACAAAAGCAGCAGCACTTCGAATCATAGCAGACCATGGTTAGGTTCCTAGTGACCGACTGACTAATCGCGTCCCGTACATCATGTGACCTTGCATTTCCCGGGTTATGAACATAGGAGCTAACCGAAAAGATAATTAGCAAGATCAAATATCGGTGCAGGATTAAAGTGTCTTGAGTTTTCATAAAACAAAACAATGTTATCGCCGAAAAAAAGTTTAAAAGAACACAAGCGAAGAATCACGCCAGCACACCTTTCATGCCATGACCAGGAGCTAGAGCTCTACAAAGTTGAAATGGTCTTGATATGCGTCGCCATGCATGCCTGCATCGCTTCCACTGATAGGCCTTTATTTCTGTGCTGTGCCAACCAGGATTTGTAAACAGGTGTCCTGATATAGCGACCAGTATGGGCACGGAACAACAAAGCGTTCGCAGAGCCATGTTTCCCCATCATCCCCCTCCCAAGGCTTCTGCGCATGCTCAGTGTTGCAAAACCCGTGCCGGATGCAGCATTGAACCATCAAAGTATTTCCGAGTCGTTGTGAATTAGTTATCCGTTCTCCTGGATACTTTTACTGAATCTGAAGTCTCTGTATAAACTGTTCTCGGCACATGTAATCTAACCTACGTTTACATAGGTAGAATGTTAGGTGTTAGGCAATGTGTTAGGTAGGTCGAATGTTCCATACGATGAAATATGTTCTCAGTGATTATCAAAGTATCTGAATTAGCATCTTTTCGACACAAATAGCTGGCTAAATCGAATGCAGCAAAATGATACAAGTCATAAAATAAGCCACTACACTTTATATAAAAAAAATCAGTTACCTTGGACCAGGCTTGATTATTCAAACGAACTATACACACGAGCGAACCTCCCAAGACTAAAGCCTGTCCATGCACACTTCCAGAAGCAGCGCACACTCAAATTATGACGTCGAACTTGACATTGTCTAATTTGCTCTATTCAGCAGGCCAATGTTAGTGCAGTTTCTGCAGTTGAATTAACACCAGGTTTGTTAAAGAACCTCTGCCGCATTGTGACCCTTCCAGTGTTAACCAGTTTAGCCTCAGAATGCGGACGGCACAACAAAGGAAGGTTAATTTCTTACAAAAGATGTTGTGCGCTTAACGGTGCGACCCCTTGCAATGTCCTGACAGCTGTAGACTTCAGGACCCGGACAACAGCGTTTCTTATCCGTGCGCTGCTTGTGTGCTTGCTCCTCTTTGAATCTGTTTGGAGAATGAGACACGTAATGATGTTTACTGTTTTATACACACCATGATGCCTGTGCATTGTAACCCTTTCCTTACACTTCTCTAATCTGAACACGCTTGAAGAGTTTACCTGATACGGACCCCTTTTCTTTCATACACTTATTTTCTTTTTGTGTCTCTCTATTTCAGAATATTTCCTCTGTTAGTCTACCTCAACCTACTCAACTTCACGTCCTCGCAAGACGGTTCTCTGGGTGCAGAAAGTGGTGCCGACCCCTGTTACTTCCACGCGCTGTGTCTGTGCGATCGTAGCCGCGCGAAAGCGCTCTGCCGTGCTGTTCCCTTCACCACCCTCCCAGAGACAAGGGGGTACTCTCAAGTGGCCATCCAGCAATGCCAGTCCCTAAGAATACTGAAGAGCACCGCTCACCTGCGTCAAGGCAAGGCCTCGTCCCTTCACATAAACGACAACCCACTGCGCCACATCGAACACGAGGCCTTCGCAAGCACACCTAACCTGACTAATCTGGATCTGAGCAGGAACTGCTTGACCAGTTTTCCAGGGGCAGCTGTCCTTCCGCTCACTCGACTTCAGCGATTAGATCTCAGGTTCAACACCATCGGCGAATTAGACGTGCGAGAAATTGCAACTGTGGCAAGAACTCTCCCGAGCCTCAGAAGCCTTCGTCTTTCCAGCAACGTCTTGACATCGCTCGCCGACGCAACGTTCTCTGCCTTCGGCAACCTGACTATCCTGGACCTGGACAACAACCACATCCTGCGAATCGATGGACGTCCTTTCCCGCCGTCTCTCGTGAGGCTTAACCTCACTGGCAATCTCTTGGAGCACGTACCTGCGCATGCGTTGGCCAATCTCAGGAATCTGTCTTATCTCCTTTTGGCCGACAACGCGATACATCTTCTCGATCCCAACTGGACTCTTCCCACTGGCCACTTGGACACGCTGCACCTCGGCCGCAACGTTATTTCCCAGCTCCCGCCGAGGTTATTCGCCAACCAGAAGAAAGTCACGGTACGCCATTTTATATTGTCCGACAATTACCACCGCTACGTACCCCCAAGCCTCTTCAAGTTCCTGGCTCCAAGACACGTTTCTTTCTCTGTGAACCACATCGAATCGCTTCCAGAAGAGCTCTTTCGAGGACTGGACGACGTGGTTACTAATTTGAACCTGGCACATAACAGACTCGCAGAGTTCCCTCGCGCCATAGCAAAGCTCCGGCGGCTTCATACGCTCGACATGCGCGATAATCGATTATCTCAGTTCAGTGAATACGACTTTTTTTCTTGTCGGGTAAGCCTGCGTGTCCTAGACATTTCAAACAACGATTTCGAATCAGTGCCGAAAATTGCGATTAAATTTTTGTCCAGGCTGAAGTCATTGAATATGGCTGACAACGCTTTGACGTTTATAGATAGCCAGGACTTCAAGTACGGCCTCGATGAGCTCCTTTCGTTGGACCTGAGTGGGAACAAGATAACGCACATTGAGGAGCTTGCCTTTGGAACGCTATCAAAACTGGCAAGTCTACGTATTGCGCACAACCCCATAGCAGCACTTGACCATAAATGGTTTCCAGCAGGATGCGCAAGTTTAAGAGCTCTCGACATTTCGGGAACACGACTCGAATTGGACACAGTGAACAGTTTTCTCAGTGCATGCAAAAGGATCAGCAGTCTAGATATTGCCTATGCTATGCTACCAAATTTGGAACCGACCACCCTGAACACCATGAGTGAGTTGATCGCGCTGAACGCGATGCAGAATTATTGGCAGGCTCTACCGAAAAGCTGTTTTAACAGTACAACTCAGAGCAAACTGGCAACCATAATTATTAAACGAAACAAAATAAAGGAACTGCAGCCGTGCACTTTTAGCAATCTCACACGTCTGCAAACCGTTGACTTGACCGCGAACCTAGTGTCTCAGCTTGAGAGTAACACCTTCAACAAACTGCACAACTTTTCGAAGTTACGATTGTCTCACAACAAGATATCAGTGCTCCACAAGGCAGCCTTACATGACGTTCCTGTTCTCATGGATATTGACCTTAGCTTCAACAAACTGTCTGACTTCAACGTACAATTTATAGTTAACCATAATACGCATCACTCGCTTAATATTAATCTCTCACATAATCAAATAAGCCACCTAAAGCTGAGCAACAATGCTGAGGATTTAATTCTTAACGTGTCTTCCCTTGATCTTAGTCACAACATTATCGAAAGCATAGCCCGTCATTTCTTTTGGACGACACGTCACAGCTTGAACTTTCTCAACCTGTCCCACAACATGCTCGCAACAGTATCCGTCGAAGTCACATCAGAACTGCCGCGTGTCAGGGTTTTAGACCTTAGCCACAACCACATCGTCAAGCTCTCTCCTAGAAGTTTTCAGGCGTCGTCCGACATCCATGTTCTCCATCTGAGCCACAACAAGATTTCCGCCTTGCCAGAAGAAGCCTTCGCGAGAATGACTCGGCTACAAGTGCTAAACCTGGACAACAATCAACTCACGTTCCTTCCGGACGACGCGTTCGAAGGGACCGCACTGGTCCATTTCTCTCTATCCCACAATTCACTAGCTAGGCCCTTCACCAAAGCGTTCGCACCCGTGAGACACAGTCTCGTGCATCTAGACTTGTCACACAACAGGATAAAACTCATCGCCACATCAGAGTTCGACCACCTCTTCAATCTGGAGTCCCTGGATCTCTCGTCAAACAAGATACTAGTGCTTCCGGCGCAAGTCTTCGTGAACCTCACGCGCCTGGTGACGTTGGACGTTTCCCGAAACCCTCTGCCCCGAATGGGGCCTGGTTCTTTCAACCTTCCAGTGAGTGTGCTCACCCTAAACGACTGCAACCTCACGTCTCCGCCCGATTTGAACGCGCCTAACCTAAGTGAGCTTTCCCTCAGCCGAAACTCCATCCACAACTTCTCTGCCACCTCTTTCGCTGGTGTCGGCAAACTCCGGAAGCTAGACCTCTCATCGAATCACATCCGCGAAATAGACTCTGGACTCTGGCAACACGTGACAGACGTGCGCAGCTTGAACCTTTCCAAGAACCCAATCAAAGAATTGAGTGGTGGAAGCTTCAGGCTCCTGCGCAAGCTCCATCATTTAGACATCACGCACCTGCAGCTGCACTTTCTCGATGCCCGCACATTGGACCCTCTCAAGTAAGGTCGGCCGAGCAATTTACGCATCTCTTTTAGGTAATGCTTCGCTTGAAAAAAAAATGCAACCGTAACCGAAGCGGCATATCGAGTTGTTCTTTTATTGCCTGACCCATTGTCCACAGTGTTCTTTGCATCAGTAGCATCTTACCTGTTCGCAAGTTTTGTGCATGTTGGAGTCTTTTGGTTTTGAAGAGGAAGTCTTTTGGCTTTGAGCGGGCCATATTGGACACAATGATTTGTCCATAATGATCAGCAATGTAAAAAGAAACAGCATTAAATCCTGTGCCATGTTCGTCTTCACTAGGCGTCGGTATATGCAGTCCTTTGCAACTAGGCCGAGATTCCGTGCACAGCTGCTTATTGTGGATGTCAGCATTTCTTAGCGTGTTGCAAAAAAACTCACATTATGACTATGATATTCGATAATGCGCTATCACAGCGCAGCTGGAATGGTTGGTTTCTGCGTTTTAATTAATAAGTTTTGTTCGTGTATGCTGAAGTATTGAAGTGGCTTTCACAGCTCGATCTTGTCGACGTCGACGCTACTCGTTTACAATTACTTTTACCCAGCATTCTAACCTAGCTACGAGATAAAGACAGCTGCTCTGTAATTACGCATTACCGTGTAACGCAATCATGCCCCTTTCACTCATTCCTTAATCCCTTTCTGCACGGTACTATATGGTTGTCCACCCGCCGTATGGCTGCTACCGCACCTATCCTTCGAGCTGCTTTACAAGGGGCGAGGTGCGTTTCCTATGCGAACGCAACGAATTATGGGAAAATCCTCTGTCAGCTACTTCCGGTTCCAATTTTCTCCCACACACTGCCTTTTGCATAGCAATCGCTGAGCATACATGCATCGTTCATTGACTCATTTATTTGTGCTGCGATATCGCTGATTATGCAGCAGCATCGTAAGATCAGCGCGTGCTGCGTATGAACGTGTCCTGAGCGCAGAAATTGACGATAACGAAAGGTAAGCGCGTTTTGTCGGGATTATAATATGCACGGCACTCCGTTTCGCGTGCGTTTGAACTAGTTTGACGAGTTGGTCATTATAGATTTGTTTTTTCCCCGCACGCTGAAACGTGCACAGTTTAGCAGACGGTAGAAGCATTTCCCTCACAGCGTGTAAAGGCTGCCACTGGGCTAGCGAACAGCCCGCCACAACACATCGCACTGCATACGCATAAAAAGTTAGGTATGGTTCAACCCGGCTGAACTTAGTAAGACGAACGAAAGCTCTGTTGAGCATGGTTAGACATGATTTAGCTTTGATTAAACTTTATTGCATATCAGTGGCTTGGCTAGGACGGCGACAACATCGTCGAAGCACTAGTTCCGCACGTTGCTCATACATGGCTTTGTGGGAAAGCAGGCACACGGCACACGTTTTTATGTAGCGAACGGCGCGTCACGGGATTCTACGGCTGCGATACAGTGCTCTAGAATATATTCTAGAGCACTGTAGCTGCGAGGCGCAACGTTGGCAAGGCGAGCGAGCGCTGCCGTCTCAACGCGCGCAGCTGTGGAGAGGCGTGGTTAGTCACGTGGCATGACGTCAGAGCCAAGCCTCCGCTCCTCCTGTTTTTTTTTTTAAACGAAATTTATTGCCCCAGGGCATCAATGATGGGTGAAGGTATGATGAATGATGTAGTAGAGATAAAATTAATGGTAAAAGGTTAGCTGATTTGATGAAGTCCAGTAGAGAACGATGGCACGGTCCCTGCGTCCAGGCAATGTATGAAGCAGGGTTGCTTGGTGAAAGACCTGCTACCATCAGGTGCCGGATCCTTGTAGGCTTGAGAGCTGGGCAGTCCCACAGTAACTGATGAATGTCGGCCTCAATGTCCTCGTGTTTACATATCGGACACCCTGGCCGAGGAAACAATTCTCGGTACTGAGGCCACTTCCGAGTGATGGCAGGTGTGAGGGCAACCCCGACCCGGATCATCATAAGCGCAACCTCCTCTGCACGGGTAAGACCGCGGGGGAGGGTTACCGCACACGGAGGGATGAAAGCACGTGTGCGACGCCGGAGTAGTTCCTTTCTTGATGAAAGGAGGGTAAAATTGTCCAAATGAAGGAGCCGAGGCGGTGATGAGTTTGTATTCGCAAAGCGGGTCGCTAAATCTGCCTGGCTTCAAAGGTCAGCAGATCCCGTGGGACCCACTCCTCCTGATTTGGAGGTCAAATTTCATAGCCACTAGACCTTCAGCTTTGGACGGCAAGAGTACAGCTTTCGCTCTAAAAGCCTCGTACTATCTACATTATTTTGGTTGCATTTAATGCGTAAACACGCCTATGAAGTAGAACAGAGTCGACGTCGCGTTGGTCTTGCGATGATGCAGTAGAATCAGCGATGTCGTAGTGCAAATGAATTAGTATTAACAATCGATATTAACACAACCGCTGATATATGAAGCAAACGAGCAGAGGGAGAAAGTTGGAACCAGAAATAGCGGTAGGAGACGACTTTCCCATGATCATCTGCGCTGACACTTGAAACGCACCTCACCCATTCACACACCATTTTTTTACCATTTACAGATGGTTATTTTAAACCCTGCGAGAGAGACGTCGGTGCGGTATGTGCAGGTGGATTCTACAATAAGGCAGACATTATGTACGTGACAGAGCTCAGTAATTAAAGGATTAATTAACTAAAATTAACTTTATATTAGGATTTTGAAGGCCGTCAATATAAAAGCTCAGTACATTTTTTTAATATTTCTTTATTGGAAATGCAGTTCGAAATATTTAACGTAAAAATGCGCATTTTTTTTAGCTCATAAAATTGGCTTTCCGCAATGCACATCTTTAAAATGGCGTCGCTCTCATTTCTAATGCAGCAAATAATATAATAATAATTGGTTTTTTGGGGAAAGGAAATGGCGCAGTATCTGTCTCATATATCGTTGGACACCTGAACCGCGCCGTAAGGGAAGGAATAAAGGAGGGACTGAAAGAAGAAAGGAATAGGTGCCGGAAGCCGTTTGGCTATTTTATGCCGTAGAAGCAGTTGACTTCCACGAGAATACTACGCCCAGCGACGCCATTTTAAAAATGTGCAATGCGGGAAGCCAACTTTATGACCTAAAATTTGTATATTTGACGTTAAGTATTTCGAAATCCATTGCCGATGAAGAAAATTAAAAAAAACTGGACTGAGTTACTATGTTGACGGCCTTCAATTTCGTAATATAACTTTGGCCCTTGAAATCAAAAGTAAAAGAATTTCCTGGTTAATTTTACTTTCATTAATCGTTTAAACAATGGGCTTGGAGCGCCTACCTTCCAGCGTGCAAAAAGTGACGAGAGAAGAGGGAAAGGCGCGAAGACGCTGAAACTCAAATTTTAACTATAGATAAACTATGCTTCTACAAAGCGCATTTAAAAAATCCTTGCTGGACACTCTTCGGGAAGCGGCGTACTTCAATATCCCAGGCATGTCACAACTTTATTAGAGCCCCCTTCACAGCCTCTTTAATTCTCCAAGTCTCGATAAGTCGCAGGACGAAAATGTGGTAAGAGGTAAAACGAAGTGCAGGAGGTTGCCATTTTTGGCGCAAGTCTATGCTCACTGCAGTTGTATAGCGAACTACTACTGGGGTGCGGACTTAGCGTGCGCGAACAGGCGCGCTCGCTTTGGCAGCGTTGCCTGCTATGTATGAAACAGAGTATATGCACGCAAAGATCGTCCGAGCAGCGTTTCGAAGCGTTGGGAGGCGCTTAATTAACGACCATGCCCCCCGCACCATGCAGCGAAGGTTGCACGGTGCGCGAGGCACAGCCTACGTGAACGGTAGGTCGCATGATCGCGGGAAAGAGCTACGCGCAGTCACGTGATCAAGGTGACCGCGGGCCTCACCGGAAGACGACAAACGTAGCGCGAGCCACGTGCAGGAGGTGGTCGCTTGTCTACTATATACACCGCCACCACCAACGCCGCTCAGCTGGCAAACAAGTGATTAACAGTGACTTACGTTCATACAAGTCATTAACAGCTGCGCTATTAATGACTTGTATCTGTAAATCTTAATTCCGATCACCCTGTACAAAAGTAATACGCACATCGACGTGGCATAGGTTTGATATTCAGTATTTACAAATACTGCTGTCTCGGAGGAGAGACATATAGCAGGAGTAGGTACATACATTAGTAAAAACAAATAACATGGGTAGCATAGAAATAGATAACACAGAAGAATTAAAAACAGATCACCAGGTCAGATTGGTAGGCAACTTAAAAACGAACTCTTCCATTGGCAATGAGCGAAGTGAGCCGTCCAATCGATTCCAAATTTCAGCAGTTAGCGGAGGAAAAAAAATTAAAGCGATCTATATGTGGTTTGAAAGGTACAATGTTTAATGGGTGGTTCTGTCGGGTTGCACGCGCGCTTGAGGACACAAATGAAGGGTGCCTGAATGCCAGATGACGTATGAACGATCTTGTGCAGCATGATGATGCGTTCACGTGTGCGTCTATGTTATAACGATTGCAAAGATAAAGTGTGCACATGTGAAGAAGGTGAAAAGTTGCGATCGTACCAGGCGAAGATAATCGTATTTCTTGATATATTTATATTGATATTATAGCGATAACGGAACTGGTGATGAAAACCAAATGTGTATCCACCAGTACGATTCGGTTTGTAATTAGTCAGCAATGCATGTAATGAATTTGTTTTGTGAATTGCTACGCCTACGCGCAATGGATGTGTCGTTCGCACGCTAGGTGGATACGTCATACAAGGGACAGCGCCATTTCCGTTGCAGGTTCTTGCGGAGCGTAAGGACCAACACTTACTCCAGCGCGAGGGCGTTTCGACTGCAAGAGATGCTGTTCCAAGGCAAGGCGCTGCGAACGCTGGACGTGCATGTAGACGAGCAAACTCTCTCGTACCAAATCCAGTGGGCATTCAGCAAGAAGGTGAGCCCACCCGTCAATAAACGGCGCAGAGGCTGTGGTGTTCGGTAGCTGACCACGGGGTCGTTAGGTTGAATCCTCGGTTGCGGCGGCCGCATTTCGATAGAGGCGAAGTTGGAAAATCGACCGTGTATTGTGCGATGCCAGAGCACGTCAAAAAACCCCTGAAGGAAGATATCCGGAGTACACCACAACGGCGCCTTTTTGTTTGTTCGCTCCCACCTTCCTCCCATCCCTCATGGCGCAGTTGACGTGTCCACAGAAAAATGAGACAGTTACTTCGCCTTTCCTTTCCTCGTGAAGCGCTGTAGTTCCATTTTGAGTCAGTCTGCTGCTTGCATACAGTAGCAACATGCTTTGGACATTGATTGATTGATTGATTGATTGATTGATCGATTGATTGATTGATTGATTGATTGATTGATTGATTGATTGATTGATTGATTTATTGAGTGAAACAATAAAAAAAACGAGTTTACCCCAGGCTTCGATAGGATCTTGTGTCTGGACAGGTATAATAGAGCGTGAAGTTGGGCTAGTTGGTTTTCCATGTCCGAAAGAAGTTCGCACACAAAACACGACGTACAGGCCCCTGCATTATGAAAGGGAACGAAAAGCTTGTACAAACAAATTTCTGTAGTAAAATTGAAACTATTATACGCCAAAAGGAAAACTAACTACAAAACAAGAAAAAGTGTGGTTGTCAGCCATAAATATGTAGTAATACATACGTGAATGCTCAAGCCTTGTTCGTTTTCATATTGGAGAGACCCGCACAGAAGATCCGACAAGAGCGCTTAAATTTGTTCTCTCTTCTGTGCGTACGGTCTTTTGCGCAAACTTTTGTAAGATAGATAGACAATTTCAGGGCGACAGGTTTGAAGGGTTTAATAATATATGTTAAGCCCTGGGGTTCGCACCGCTGTTACCCACAAAACCACCTGATGTCACGTGACACTGAGCCAGTATAAGTTGTCTTCTGGCGAGAACAATTATAATCCACATTCTTAAGTCTCACGGAATTGGAGCGCCTAAACGTGCAGTCTCCAGCTGAAGGCTTTCCGACAGTTGGGGTTTGGCAAGCGGTATCCCAACTGCTCCTACATCGCGTGATTGACAGCTCGCTCTATTCCTATTAGTAGACACGACGAAATATGCTCCTCTACAAAAGTGATGCTGCGGTGCTCGTTTAAAAGCCACGTCGGCTGTTCATGTTGTGGGAGAGCGCAGCTGTAGCTTTATTTCTATCACACAGATTCAAAGAAAGCATGGTTTTTTTATTATTATTAGCACTTTAAAAGCCACGTCGGCTGCTCATTTTATGAGAGAGCGCAGCTGTAGCGTTATTTCCATCACGCGGACTCAACGACAGCAATCTGTTCTTTTTTTATTTTTATTAGAACTAATTTCTGCATCCAGGTAAAGATCTAAGCGTGACAGTTCGAACAATAGCAGTCTAAAATATACACATGCAGTAAATCAAACCCTTGAGAAGAGGCTTGCCATAAATGAAAGGGGGACGGACGTCAGCCTGGCATGTCGCTCTAATCCATAGTCATATATGAAACGCCATCCGCAACAGTTGCGTGCACAGGGAATTTCTCCCCGATATACACTGTCACGAATTTGTACTTAGAGGATAGTTTGAAATTTCGAGCCAGACAACACGTTACATGGTCGGATGTGCTACAAGAATTCTATCAAATGAAGCACCGCAGGATCCCAGCTCCTTCTAAACCTTCACGTATGAAAATGCACGCTAACTGCAGTGGCTGAAAAGTTCGTTGACTTTTGTCATCAAAACTACGGATGCCAGCCTGTCCACCATGATCCAGATTTGGTCCATCACATCTTCCAGTATGTCCACTATTGTCTACATCATGACGATCAGCTTTCCACTATGTCAAGTTTTTTTTTTTTCGAAATGAAGCAATTTGTTTTTGATGAAAGGAAATGACGCAGTAACAGTCTCAACATATCCGGATGGACACCCGAGCTCCGCAAGGGTAGGCATAAAGGCGAGAGTGAAAGAAGAAAGGAGGGGGGAGGTACGGTAATGGGTCTTTCGAAG